>NW_027362763.1:319072801-320341273 GCF_046119375.1 Phyllobates terribilis
TCTGTGAGGCACCTGTGACTTAAAAATACTCACTATACCCTTAGGTAATTTCTAAATTAATTGAGCATTGAAATTTCCAAAATAGGGTCACTTCTGTTTTTTTTCTTTGTGAACCCTTGAGGTCCCAGAACAATCTATTCAAACAAAATCTACATCCAAAATCCAAATGGTGCACTTTCTCATCCGAACTTCGCTGTTTGCTCAAACAATAGTGTACAACCACATGTGGGGTATTGCCACATTTAGTAAAAATTACATAACAAATTGTCCTGTCCATTTTCTCTTAATTCCACTCATGTAAATTAAAACATTGAGGCTAAAGTAACATTTTAGTGGAAAATCCCTAAAGTTTTTGTTTAAATGGCCCAAATTTATCACCTTAATGACCACCAATATGTCTTTTTACTGACCTGAGATATAAGAGAATAGCATCTCTTGCTGCATCAATCACAATCGGTGTTGGCACCGGCCATGTCCATTTAACCCCTCAGATGCTACTGTCAATAGCGACAATGGCATATAGATGGTTAAAAAAAGCATGGGGCTCTCTTTTTAACCCCATCTGCACCTGTAAATCATTACTGCAGGATCCTGATGGTTGCCATGATAATCCAAGAGAAAGTAATAGCCCTAGGGTCTGCCAGCTATAGTCTGTTCAGATCTTACCAACATTTTAGTGGTAAAAAAATACAATTCCATCATTCCACTTTACACTAATTCCTCAAAAAAGCACCTGAAGGATTACTAAGTACCTGACAGCATATTTGTTGTTGAGGGGTGCTGTTTTTAAAATGGTATCACTGTTCCGTTTTTCCAATATATAGGTTCCCTAAAGTTATTTCAAAACTGAAGTGGTCCCTAAAAAAATAAGTTTTATAAATTTCCTTGAAAAAATTAAAAATTGATGCAAAATGTTTAAACCTTATAACATCCTAATAAAATAAAATGACATTTTATAAATGGTGCAGATGTAAAGCAAACATACGATAAATATTATTTATTAACTACTTTGTGTGGTAAGATTACTTAGATTAAAGCTATTAACATTCAAGGTTTGAAAATTACTATTTTTTTAAAAATTTGTGTTAAATGTCATATATTTTTATAAATAAAAGCCAAACATATAAAGTTAAATTTACCACTAACCTAAAGTATAATGTGTCACAAAAAAACAATCTAAAAATCACATATATAGAAGCATTTCTGAGTTATTACCACATAAAATTACACATGTCAGATTTACAAAAATTTGGCTTGGTTACTAAGGGGTTATAGAATTCTGTGATGTAGTTTGTGGGTTACAAATGATCAACATACCCGTAGATAAATTCCATATGGAATTTAGTTTCCCAAATGGAGTCACTTGTGGGGTTTCTGCTCTTTTAGGGTTTCTGCAGAGGATTGCAGCTGCTGCTTTCTGAGGTAACATATTTCCCTGCCTGTTTTATCACAGGAGTGAATGTTTCTGCCATAACTCTAGCCCATCATAAAACAAGTCAGTGACGTAGGAGCTGCAGCGGCCATTCAGATTATATATTACTGAATTGATTTATGATGAGCTTACAAGACTGGTGACACAGCAAAAACACTCTCTCCTGTGATAAAACAAGCAGGAAAAATGTGTTACTTCAGAAAACAGCAGCTGTGAGCCCCTGCTGCATCAGTTCTGCATACACAACTATTATAAGTACTTATGCTTCCTCCCCTGGCCAGGAGCTGTGGAATATGCTGACCATGAACTGGAGCAGCTTTGCATAGCCGGACACAATGATTATACAGTACATATCAGGGGCACATTTTTAAAATGATCTCAGCACATGAATATTTTTATTAATGCATCCAATTGTGGAACTTATTATTCCAAAATCTATTAATAAAAATTTACTTTGTTCGTGGGACAATCCTTTTAATGGAGAAATTAGTAGGATTTCATTTTGCGCCTTTAACAAAAGTAAAGCATGTTTTTACTGCCAACAACTTAGTTCTGGTTAACAAGATACCGAGGATCCCTTATGGAAGACCACCTCTTTGAAAGTTCCGTAACTTTTTCTTGACCACATTTCCTGTAAAAGATAGTTCCATCATAGCCTATATATTCCTACCATCTACTTTGAGAGCATCAATCCTCTGTAAAACTATTGGTTAATGCAATTTTGGGTGGTCTTTTCCAAGTGGTTTCATTGTATGGGCAGCACAGTGGCTCAGTGAGCAGCCTTGCAGCGTTGGGGTCCTGGGTTCAAATCCCACCAAGGACAACATCTGCAAGGAGTTTGTATGTTCTCCCTGTGTTTGTGTGGGTTTCCTCCGGATTCTCTGGTTTCCTCCCACATTCCAAAGACATACTAATAGGGAATATAGATTGTGAGCCCCAATGGGGACAGTGCTGATAATGTCTGTAAAGCGCTGTGGAATTAATGGCGCTATATAAGTGAGTAAAATAAATAAATATTACTGTACATTACTGTACGTTGTATATTGTTTATGACCACGTCATTATAATATGTGACCGACTTAATTACATTTTCATCTACTTTCAATTGCGAGCACATATCTATGAATATCTGTGTGTGCTGCTAAATTAATGTAGATCTTCATTAAATTTAAGTCAGTTGAATTTTTCCATTTGAATTAGCTATTACAATTAAATGATTACCTTAATTTAAGATACTCATAGGAGAGATATATTCGTTGTCATTCCCTTAATTGAAGCAATATTGATTTGTCCTTACAAGAAAGTCTGCAGTTGTTCATTACTGGGACTTGGAACATTATAGAAATGCTTTTCTTCCAGCCTCCGTCCTGCTTCAAGATCTGGACTTAGTTAATACTTATTGTATATTTTCCAGTTTTGCAGAGCAGGCACTTTTATTTTGTGCTATTTATATGACTTGTAATATTCCAGATGTGTGCTTATTTTTTCCAGATTACATCCTATTGAGACATTTAGTTTTTCCGCATTTTAGATTTAAAGTAAAATTCCTGTTTCAATTAGCAAAGATGAAAAAATCAGAAAGAATTGCTGTCATTTTAAACTATACTAAGATGGTGCTTTTCACAACCATTCAAGTGCCATTAACTTGCTGCTTGATGTCACACCATAGCAGTGTTGTACATTATATACATTCTTGTCATTCATTATCCTTCTGCGAGAACAATAGTTATTGAAACCACAAAATAGCAATCTTGCTTGAACATTTCATGTACCTCCTTTTGTTTCAGTCTTGCCTCTTGTAGACTTTACGGATCTTCTGATTTCCCTTCTCCAAGTAGTTGATGACAAGAAGGCGTTCTACTGGCATCCTGGAAGCAGCTGACCTTGTCTTGACCGTGGTCAGTAGCTTAAGTGGACCTGTGGATTGGCAGAAATTGTGGCACAGGATGATAAGAGTTTCGGTTAATTAAGAGAAGTTATTTCCAAACATATTACCACATGGGGACCGGTGACTATTGTGTAGAGAAGTTCTAATGGCGTTCCCTTCCCAAAACAGATTGGTACAGGGCAGGTAAGGCATACTAAATTTCCTTTCCAGTGCTATAGTCTGGCCAAAATATATTCACTGTGAAATGACAGGAATTGTAATAGACGTTGCTAAGCGTTTACGGAAGTGATTTCCAAACTTATTACCACAGGGACACCAATGTTTCCATTCCTAAAGAACCCCCCAAAAAGCTTGGTATATAAGATGTTAAAGCATTCTATATTTTGTTTCCTGTATGTAGGATAGATTTACTGCTTTGCAAAGCATCATTGGACAGGCTGAAAATAGATTGCCTAGGCCGACTGTAAAAGCAATAGGTCCGTTTGTTGCTGTCTACTGAGGAATCCCTCATCAGGGCTTATGGTAACCTGTCATGTTGAAAATGGTATCTGATCTGCAGGCAGGAATAGTACAGAGCAGGAAGAGCTGATTGATATACATTTTTCTGGGAAAAGTTGCAATAAAGTTTTTTATTGAAATCTCTGATGTTAGTATCCATATGAGTCCAGTGGGTGGTCCTAATCAGTGATTGATAGTCTTTACTGTATGACTGTACATGTCAGTCACTGATAGGACCACCCACTGGACTCATATACATACACACACCAGTGATTTCAATGACTAAAATACAATTTATACTAAATCTTTTTCTACAAACAGACATAGTATTCTGCCCAGTTCATCCCTCTCTTTACCACTGTATTGTATGTACAATGTGACAGGTTCCTTTTAAGAAACCCCATGATTGCCGTAAATCCTGTTTGAGAAATACTGGTTTAGGGAAAAGACTTAGGGCCCGATGCATCAAAGCTTTCGTGCCAGAATTCTGGTGTAAAAGCTTTGAAAAGGCATTTTCACATCTTTTTCTCCCAACTCTGACTGAATGGTTGGAGCTGGGTGAGACAGTGCATGGTGACCACCGCTTGTTCAATTTATGATGAGCAGGGGCATTCGCTATGCCTCCAATCTTACTCCAGGATTTGTGGGGTGGTGCACGCGGAGTGTAACATCCCTGGCAGCGTGCTTGCATAGTGCACCACCTCCCACCATGCAAGACCGCAATCTTACCCTTCAGTCCAGCCTGCAAACCTTGCTCCAGTTCATGCTGTGTGCATGTCTCTTGTCTGATTGCTTAGGGCGGCAGCTCGGTTACTTCCTGATTCTTATAGCTGCAGTGGGCGCACTCCTAATGCATCCCCAGCCTATTGCTGTGAGTCACTGGATATTTAAACCCCCTCCACCCAGAAGGAGGTGCCTGAGCAACACTAACTATCAGTGTGCTCTTTGCCTCTGAGTTGCCAGGTCCTGTTCTGCATCTTGTCTGTTTCTGCCACCCTGGGGGCCGCATACCCAGGCCTGTTACCTGTATCTGTGACTTCTAGTCTGTTTCCGCCACCCTGGGGACTGTATACCCAGGCCTGTTACCTGTGACTTCTAGTCTGTTTCTGCCTTCCTGGGGGCTGAGTACCCAGGCTAGTTCCTGTATCTCGTTCCAGTGTCAGTTCCTGTCTGAACTGTCTCCTAGCCTGTTACCTGTTTGTCTCTATGTCTGTACCTTCCCTTTTCCTGCAGTGTCTGAACCTGCACCTAACTCCAACTCATTGTCTCTGTACTTCTGTTTGTGAGTTTAGAGTCCACTCGCTACTTCATTGTAAGTACCTTGTGTGTATCTGGTTCTGCTTGTCCCTTTTCTCTTCCTCCATATCTACCTCCTGTGTTCTAACCATCTTCCTGTATTTTCCAGTCTGTTCCATGTGAACAGAGCTCTGTCCTCTCTGCCTGCACCTTCTGCCCTGTTCTGCTCTGCTTGCTCAAAGAGCCAGCGGTTTCTCTCTGCTCTGCCTTGTCCACCCCTCCGGCGGTTCCTCTCTGCTCTGCCTTGTCCACCGCACCTGCGGTTTCGCTCTGCTCTGCTTGCTCACCGCACTAGCGGTTTCGCTCTGCTCTGTCTTGTCCACCGCTCCGGCGGTTTCGCTCTGCTCAGCATTGTCTACCGCACCTGCGGTTTCGCTTTGCTCTGCTTGCTCACCGCACCAGCGGTTTCGCTCTGCTCTGCCTTCTCCACGACTCCAGCGGTTCCTCTCTGCTCTGCCTTGTCCACAACTCTGGCGGTTTCACTCTGCTCTGCCTTGTCTACCACACCTGCGGTTTCGCTCTGCTCTGCTTGCTCACCGCACCAGCGGTTCTTCTCTGCTCTGCCTTGTCCAGCACTCCGGCGGTTCCTCTCTGCTCTGCCTTGTCCACCGCTCCGGCGGTTTCACTCTGCTCTGCCTTGTCTACCACACCTGCGGTTTCGCTCTGCTTGCTCACCGCACCAGCGGTTTCTCTCTGCTCTGCCTTGTCCACCCCTCCGGCGGTTCCTCTCTGCTCTGCCTTGTCCACCGCACCTGCGGTTTCGCTCTGCTCTGCTTGCTCACCGCACCAGCGGTCTTGCTCTGCTCTGTTTGCTCACCACACCAGCGGTTTCTCTCTGCTCTGCCTTGTCCACCCCTCCGGCGGTTCCTCTCTGCTCTGCCTTGTCCACCGCACCTGCGGTTTCGCTCTGCTCTGCTTGCTCACCGCACCAGCGTTTTCGCTCTGCTCTGTCTTGTCCACCGCTCCGGCGGTTCTTCTCTGCTCTGCCTTGTCCATTGCTCCGGCGGTTTCGCTCTGCTCTGCTTTGTCTACCGCACCTGCGGTTTCGCTCTGCTCTGCTTGCTCACAGCACCAGCGGTTCCTCTCTGCTCTGCCTTGTCCACCGCTCCGGCGGTTCCTCTCTGCTCTGCCTTGTCCACTGCTCCGGCGGTTTCGCTCTGCTCTGCCTTGTCTACTGCACCTGGAGTTTCGCTCTACTCTGCTTGCTCACTGCACCAGCGGTTTCGCTCTGCTCTGCCTTGTCCACCACTCCGGTGGTTCCTCTCTGCTCTGCCTTGTCCACCGCTCCGGCGGTTTCACTCTGCCCTGCCTTGTCTACCGCACCTGCGGTTCGTCTCTGCTCTGCTTGCTCACCACATCAGCGGTTCCTCTCTGCTCTGCCTTGTCCACCCCTCCGGCGGTTCCTCTCTGCTCTGCCTTGTCCACCGCACCTGTGGTTTCGCTCTGCTCTGCTTGCTCACCGCACCTGCGGTTTTGCTCTGCTCT
This sequence comes from Phyllobates terribilis, assembly GCF_046119375.1. Classification (NCBI taxonomy): domain Eukaryota; kingdom Metazoa; phylum Chordata; class Amphibia; order Anura; family Dendrobatidae; genus Phyllobates; species Phyllobates terribilis. Next base: position 319,079,401 of record NW_027362763.1, read on the forward strand.
GCTTTGTCCACCGATCCGGTGGTTCCTCTCTGCTCTGTCTTGTCCACCGCTCCGGCGGTTTCGCTCTGCTCAGCATTGTCTACCGCACCTGCGGTTTCGCTCTGCTCTGCTTGCTCACCGAACCAGCGGTTTCGCTCTGCTCTGCCTTGTCCACCACTCCAGCGGTTGCTCTCTGCTCTGCCTTGTCCACAACTCTGGCGGTTTCACTCTGCTCTGCCTTGTCTACCGCACCTGGGGTTTCGCTCTGCTCTGCTTGCTCACCGCACCAGCGGTTTCGCTCTGCTCTGTTTGCTCACCACACCAGCGGTTTCTCTCTGCTCTGCCTTGTCCACCCCTCCGGCGGTTCCTCTCTGCTCTGACTTGTCCACCGCACCTGCGGTTTCGCTCTGCTCTGCTTGCTCACCGCACCAGCGGTTTCACTCTGCTCTGTCTTGTCCACCGCTCCGGCGGTTCCTCTCTGCTCTGCCTTGTCCACAACTCTGGCGGTTTCACTGTGCTCTGCCTTGTCTACCGCACCTGCGGTTTCGCTCTGCTCTGCTTGCTCACCGCACCAGCGGTTTCGCTCTGCTCTGTTTGCTCACCACACCAGCGGTTTCTCTCTGCTCTGCCTTATCCACCCCTCCGGCGGTTCCTCTCTGCTCTGCCTTGTCCACCGCACCTGCGGTTTCGCTCTGCTCTGCTTGCTCACTGCACCAGCGGTTTCGCTCTGCTCTGTCTTGTCCACCGCTCCAGCGGTTCCTCTCTGCTCTGCCTTGTCCACCGCTCCGGCGTTTTCGCTCTGCTCTGCCTTGTCTACCGCACCTGCGGTTTCGCTCTGCTTTGCTTGCTCACCGCACCAGCGGTTTCGCTTTGCTCTGTTTGCTCACCACACCAGCGGTTTCTCTCTGCTCTGCCTTGTCCACCCCTCCGGCGGTTCCTCTCTGCTCTGCCTTGTCCACCGCACCTGCGGTTTCGCTCTGCTCTGCTTGCTCACCGCACCAGCGGTTTCGCTCTGCTCTGTCTTGTCCACCGCTCCGGCGGTTCCTCTCTGCTCTGCCTTGTCCACAACTCTGGTGGTTTCACTGTACTCTGCCTTGTCTACCGCACCTGCGGTTTCGCTCTGCTCTGCTTGCTCACCGCACCAGCGGTTTCGCTCTGCTCTGTTTGCTCACCACACCAGCGGTTTCTCTCTGCTCTGCCTTGTCCACCACTCCGGCGGTTTCTCTCTGCTCTGCCTTGTCCACCGCACCTGCGGTTTCGCTCTGCTCTGCTTGCTCACTGCACCAGCGGTTTCGCTCTGCTCTGTCTTGTCCACCGCTCCGGCGGTTCCTCTCTGCTCTGCCTTGTCCACAACTCTGGTGGTTTCACTGTGCTCTACCTTGTCTACCGCACCTGCGGTTTCGCTCTGCTCTGTTTGCTCACCACACCAGCGGTTTCTCTCTGCTCTGCCTTGTCCACCCCTCCGGCGGTTCCTCTCTGCTCTGCCTTGTCCACCGCACCTGCGGTTTCGCTCTGCTCTGCTTGCTCACCGCACCAGCGGTTTCGCTCTGCTCTGTCTTGTCCACCGCTCCTGCGGTTCCTCTCTGCTCTGCCTTGTCCACCGCTCCGGCGGCTTCGCTCTGCTCTGCTTTGTCTACCGCTCCTGCGGTTTCGCTCTGCTCTGCTTGCTCACAGCACCAGAGGTTCCTCTCTGCTCTGCCTTGTCCACCACTCCGGCGGTTCCTCTCTGCTCTGCCTTGTCCACTGCTCCGGCGGTTTCGCTCTGCTCTGCCTTGTCTACCGCACCTGCAGTTTCGCTCTACTCTGCTTGCTCACTGCACCAGCGGTCTCGCTCTGCTCTGCCTTGTCCACCGCTCCGGTGGTTCCTCTCTGCTCTGCCTTGTCCACCGCTCCGGCAGTTTCGCTCTGCTCTGCCTTGTCTACCGCACCTGCGGTTCGTCTCTGCTCTGCTTGCTCACCGCACCAGCGGTTCCTCTCTGCTCTGCCTTGTCCACCGCACCGGCGGTTCCTCTCTGCTCTGCCTTGTCCACCGCTCCGGCAGCTTCACTCTGCTCTGCCTTGTCTACCGCACCTGCGGTTTCGCTCTGCTCTGCTTGCTCACTGCACCAGCGGTTCCTCTCTGCTCTGCCCTGTCCACCGCTCTGGCGGTTCCTCTCTGCTCTGCCTTGTCCACCGCTCCAGCGGTTTCGCTCTGCTCTGCCTTGTCCACTGCTCCGGTGGTTTCGCTCTGCTCTGCCTTGTCCACAGCACCTGCAGTTTTGCTCTGCTCTGCTTGCTCACCGCTCCGGCGGTTCCTCTCTGCTCTGCCTTGTCCACCGCTCTGGCGGTTTCACCCTGCTCTGCCTTGTCCACCGCACCTGTGGTTTCGCTCTACTCTGCTTGCTCACTGCACCAGCGGTTTCGCTCTGCTCTGCCTCATCCACCGCTCCGGCGGTTTCGCTCTGCTCTGCCTTGTCCTCCGCTCCAGGGGGTTGCGCTTTACTCTGCTTGTCTGCTTGCGGCTCTGTTCCTGTATCCCAGTCTGTACTGGACCCTATCCAGCCTGCGCTCCAACCTGCTAGTACCTCCCTGTCTGCACTCCAGCCGTGCCTGCCAGTACCTCCCTGTCTGCACTCCAGCCGTGCTTGCCAGTACCTCCCTGTCTGCACTCCAGCCGTGCTTGCCAGTACCAACCTGTCTGCATACCAGCCGTGCTTGTCAGTGCCCACCTGTCTGCATACCAGCCGTGCTTGCTAGTACCCACCTGTCTGCATACCAGCTGTGCCTGCCAATACCCACCTGTCTGTATGCCAGCCTAACCTGGCTGTTCCTGCATTCCCCGGTGTGGGTCAACAGCTGTGTCCGGGGTCTGACCTGGAGTAGCACCTGGTCCCTCTGCTCGGTTCCTCCCTGGTGCACGGAGTCGACTGAGCCGCCGTGTGACCTTGGTCGGATTGGGTTGATACTTAGTTACGCCCCTCCAGGCACTCCTCGGTTATGGTACAGTGGGATCACTAATCACGCACACGCCAGTCAGTCCGGGCGTGTGCATAACACGGAGGTTCACACCACTCATCCGATGCTCCTGATTCATGAAGAGGCAAATGTCTGTCTCCAGCACACCCTCCGTCCCATCAAACCGATTGTGAATAACACTGGTCTTGATGAACCAGACCTTTACAAGACATACAGATATAACACAGAGCCCTTAAATACTGCTTTTCATACATTTCTGTATTTGTGTCCGAGGTTTTCACAGTATATTTTACATAAAAAATGTATTTTTTTTTAGCAAAATACAGTCTTGGACTCAACTGAAGAAAAAAAATGATTCTTCTTTTTGGCAAAATATTGGGAGGAAACAGACCACTGGCATATGAAACCCTTTAGAGATTGGACGATACAACAGTGCCTTATGACAGAGGAAAACACAGAGGAGCTCTTACGTTCTCTATGGTAGGACAGAATGCTCCTTGTACAATAAAACTACAAAAAAATTAATTACGGTATTTCTTTATTGTGTCATCTATAAACCGACATGACTTCAAAATGATTAGGAAACTAACTGTATACTTTAGAAGGAACCCCCAGAGACCGCACATTGGGCCATGGACTGGCAGCCCTGCCTATGTCCAATAATTACTGTCTAGTCTACTGTGGTGAAATGAAGCCAACTGGTTACAATCTCAATTCTAGCTCAAGGCTAAGTAAGTTATAATAAATAGTTGATGGCAAAGATACAAATCCATTCTATTGTGCAGCTACAAATAAACTTTTAAAGCCTGTACAGTATCAAAAAAAGGAAAGGGACGGAAACATCCAGTCTAGATTACAGTCCAATGATATGGATGCTGCATCAGTGTAATTAATGCATGATGTACATCAGACACACAATATATGCCTATGCACCAGCATGTCCATTTCTAGATTTTTATTCTGCTTTATCCAATTTGAGAATCACATTTTGAAGTTTTTGTGTGCCTTAATGCACCAGGACAAGATAAAACGGCCAATTTTGATGATTTAATTTGTGTAAAAATATTTATATACATCATTGGGAATGGAAACCAGAAAAACAAACTTCAAATCTCATGAGAATATCACAAGCCCTGCCAAGATTCTTCTGTCTGAAGAGCATTCACATGTCACATAAAACACATTATAAGACATTATACATTTTTTTTTACTTGCTATTAACAAACTTTTTTACATCATTACAATATAGCTGAATGCAAAAAATATGGGCAAAAATGGTCAACAGAAAAAAGGTATTGGCAATGGGTCAAAAAGTAATTCATAGTATTTCGGCAGAAATTAAAAAATGCAGGGACATAATTATTGTATTCTTATTGTAGAGATTCTCTGCAGAATGCACATAATTCAGATATATTCTCAGTTCTGCAGCAACTGATTAGTAGAGACGTCTCAGGACTATGAAGGACATTTAGAAACTATATAGCGGCTTTCCAGTCAAGATTTTTTGACTAGTATTTGGGACTCGCGCCGTGATCATCTATTACGGTGGGATAGTAATTTATGTAAGGTCATCTCTTCATGAAATAGAAAGTTTTGACCAGTTTCTTCTCAACCTTAGTGGTGCTTTAATCAGCTACACCCCCTACATGGGGCACAGCTACTGTAGTAATTGTGATAGCATAAGATTCCACATAAAATACTATTCTTCTGGACTTTTTCATAGCTGTTTTCTTTTTTGGGTAGAAATCCTCTTTTAAATGGCAAAAAAAGCTCTGCAATCAAAAAAGACTGTAGTTTATATATACATATGTCACCCAATTCACAGATCTGAAGAGTGGCGGCTGCTTAGTCATGTTTGTATAATTGCCTCTTCACCATCTTATGCACATTATGAGGACATCTGCAAGGAGTTTGCGTGGGTTTCCTCCAGGTTCTCCAGATTCCTCCCACACTCCAAAGACATACTGATAGGGAATGTAGATTGTGAGCTGCAATGGGGACAGTGATGATATCATGTATGTAAAGCGCTGAGGAATTAATGCCACTATATACAGTTATATGAAAAAGTTTGGGCACCTCTATTAATCTTAAGCTTAATGTTTTATAAAAATTGGTGTTTTTGCAAAAGCTATTTCAGTTTGATATATGTAATAACTGTTGGACACAGTAATGTTTCTGCCTTGAAATGAGGTTTATTGTACTAACAGAAAATGTGCAATCTGCATTCAAACAAAATTTGACAGGTGCATAAGTATGGGCACCCTTATCATTTTCTTGTTTTAAATAATCCTACCTACTTTTTACTGACTTACTAAAGCTCTTTTTTTGGTTTTGTAACCTCATTGAGCTTTGAACTTCATAGCCAGGTGTATGCAATCATGAGAAAAAGCTACTTAAAGTGGCCACTTGCAAGTTGTTCTCCTGTTTGAATCTCCTCTGAAGAGTGGCATCATGGGCTCCTCAAAACAACTGTCAAATGATCTGAAAACAAAGATTATTCAACATAGTTGTTCAGGGGAAGGATACAAAAAGCTGTCTCAGAGATTTAACCTGTCAGTTTCCACTGTGAGGAACATAGTAAGGAAATGGAAGAACACAGGGACAGTTCTTGTTAAGGCCAGAAGTGGCAGGCCAAGAAAAACATCAGAAAGGCAGAGAAGAAGAATGGTGAGATCAGTCAAGGACAATCCTCAGACCACCTCCAGAGAGCTGCAACATCAACTTGCTGCAGATGGTGTCACTGTGCATCGGTCAACTATACAACGCACTTTGCACAAGGAGAAGCTGTATGGGAGAGTGATGCGAAAGAAGCCGTTTCTGCAAGCACGCCACAAATAGAGTCGGCTGAGGTATGCAAAAGCACATTTGGAGAAGCCAATTTCTTTTTGGAAGAAGGTCCTGTGGACTGATGAAACCAAGATTGAGTTGTTTGGTCATACAAAAAGGCGTTATGCATGACGGCAAAAAAACACAGCATTCCAAGAAAAACACTTGCTACCCACAGTAAAATTTGGTGGAGGTTCCATCATGCTTTGGGGCTGTATGGCCAATGCCGGCACCGGGAATCTTGTTAAAGTTGAGGGACGCATGGATTCCACTCAGTATCAGCAGAATCTTGACAATAATGTTCAAGAATCAGTGATAAAGTTGAAGTTATGCAGGGGATGGATCTTTCAGCAAGACAATGATCCAAAACACCGCTCCAAATCTACTCAGGCATTCATGCAGAGGAACAATTACAATGTTTTGGAATGGCCATCCCAGTCCCCAGACCTGAATATCATTGAACATCTGTGGGATCATTTGAAGAGGGATGTCCATGCTCGGTGACCATCAAACTTAACTGAACTGGAATTGTTTTGTAAAGAGGAATGGTCAAAAATACCTTCATCTTGGATCCAGGAACTCATTAAAAGCTACAGGAAGCGACTAGAGGCTGTTATTTTTGCAAAAGGAGGATGTACTAAATATTAATGTCACTTTTCTGGTGAGGTGCCCATACTTATGCACCTGTCAAATTTTGTTTGAATGCAGATTGCACATTTTCTGTTAGTACAATAAACCTCATTTCAAGGCAGAAACATTACTGTGTCCAACAGTTATTACATATGTCAAACTGAAATAGCTGTTGCAAAAACACCAATTTTTATAAAACAATAAGCTTAAGATGAATAGGGGTGCCCAAACTTTTTCATATAACTGTAACTGAGTAAAATAAATAATAATCAACCCAACAGTTGAATAATAGTCTCTTACTATCAGAGGGGCTTCCTGAGTTCCTGTGTTAATATTATACATATAGAAGGTTTTTTTTCACCATTATGTCAACAAAATAACATCTGAGTATCAGTGTACATGACGCACCCCCTGGGCCGTGGGGTACTCGTCAGCTGGGCCTCTGGTTGCTGGAGGATATCACGGTAGCCGGCCTGGTCCGTGACCCAGGGCGGTCGGTAAAAAGGGGGAATATTTATAAGGGATTTAAAGTGTTTGTGACGCCACCTGTGGAATGCGGCTAAGGGGTGCCGCCGCTGCAGAGCAGTCCTCTGGAGCTGGTGTTACGGCAACAGGGATGGTGTGGCTCTCCACAGGTAGAGCCAGCTCCAGGGCAGCGTGGGGATGGTGTGAAGGGATGCAGGAGAGATGGGACCCAGCCGGGTCAAAGGAAGAACAGACACACACACCGGGGCTAGTTTCAGTACCTTTACTGCAGATGGTAGTCAGGTACGGTCCGGGGCACTTGTAGGTGGTGTGCACTTCTGGTCTTGCTCCCCAGTGAGCGGGTGTAAGGCCTCCTTCCTGTATCTTCCTGTCTCTCTCCCTGGAGCTTCTTACCTGCCTGGAACAGGGTGTAGCTCCCTTGATGTTTCTCTCACCCGTCTTGCTTGGCTGCGAGGGCTTTCCCACTGGTTACCACGATCCCTGGACGCTGGGGCCTTCGTGGTACCTAGTCCTCTAAATATGCGATATTCACGGGTGGACTGAGGGATATGAAATCCTCCTCAGTATGCCGGATTCCCTACTGGGCATAGAGATCCCAATAGGCTCGGGCCCGGTGCCCGGCTTGCATCAGGGGACAAACTCTCTGTGGTTCCTCTGTCCCTCATGGCTCTTCTCTTCTCCTTGCCTTCTAGCCCACTCTAGGCTTTCACTGGCTAGACTAGCCCGCAGCTTGGGCCTGGCCTGGCTTTCAGCCACACAGACTTCAGCTTCTCTGGTGCTGCAGCATCGTGTTACAATCACTGCTTCCCACTGACTGACTTCCTGAACTCCACCCCCCAGTATATATATACCTGACAGGGCTCCATCTAGGGGACTTGGGTGGATATGTCTGCATGTATTGAGGCCACTGGGGAGAATCCCATCTGTGCAACACCAAGGAGTTCTGTGACAGCCTGCAGCTGCAGGGCGTCACATCCATAGTGTCCAAGAGTCTTTCTTGAAGAATGATTATTAGTACTAGGATGTACTGTAAGTCTTTGCACAGTGCAACTGCATATATTAATGATATATAAATGAATATAATAAAGAATACATAAATAATAGTGTTTTTGAACATATTACAAGAAAATTGGCAACCTTCACCGTAACACTGTACGCAGCTTTTATACATTAGTAGGCTAGGGTCACACGACTGTTTTTCTGTCCGATTTATTTCCCAATGCTGGCAGCGGCTAGGACTGTTGGTGTGCTTAGAATATAACTGTACTGCACAATACAAGCCTTGCCTACACAGAGTCTGAGAGTAGTTAAAAAATGGTGACAACTTTGGGATACATATATTTTTTTTCACCAAAAATACATGTATTATTGGGCAACAACATCATGTTTGGAATTGAGTTTCGTAAACCATTTTGGACAACTTGCGTATTGCACAGTCTACTGCTAACTACAGAATGATATAAAAAGTTTTTCCACTGTTATTATATTGAGGGTCCATCCTTAATGTCAGCTGTTACCAGTTCCGACAGAATCTGGATGTAAATGTATGGAGCGGGAGAGCACAGCTCCGCCACACTGTTAGTGTCCGCTGCTGGGTACTGCAGATCAGCTACTATTCAATGAATGGAACAGCTGAACTGCTGTGGCAAAAAATCTACTTGATGGAGAGAGGGTCTGATTTTGATGACAATGCTAAAGAAAGGTGATCAATATGAGTAGTGGAAACCCCCCCTTAACTGAGAATCAGTCAGTGAGCTCATTTGGAACGAGAATTTTTATAACTCGTATCTTCTTCTGAGCACTGCTCAGCAGATTTATGAAAACACATGAAAACTCACCTGAACTTTGTGGTCATAAATCGGCTGAGATGAGGTCAGTAAAAAGGAGATCAACGTTATAAATGACAGAATGGGCTCACTGATGGATTCTCAGTTAACTCATTCTGCAGCCAGCAAACAGTGCAAAACAGAAGCTTTAGAAGGCAAACAGTGCTTATGCATTGATGTAGGATAAATGAGCAACAAAGATGATAATGCTATGCTAATGTGGTTCATACTTTGCACTGCACTCCCCATGTCTTTGTAGCTACCATTTTGGTAATGATATTAGAACACCAACAAAAGATTTTTTCCCCCTTGGGGCCAATGGCCTTACAGAGGAAGCCATTCTGTAGACTGTGAGCCCTCAAGGGCAGGGTCCTCGCTCCTCCTGTACCAGTCGCTGACTCGTTTTGTTAAGATTATGTAAATGCTTTTGTTATGTATATCCCTATCACATGTAAAGCGCCATGGAATAAATGGCGCTATAATAATAAATAATAATAATAATAATAATTCTGTGTGACCCCCAACATATGGACAGAAAAATGCTTGTCTCGCAGGTTAACCATACGTGAGCAGCCTCACACAGGATAGTAGTGGCAGCAGCTCAGAAGAATGGACTGTGCACTAATGGACAGCAGCTCAGAAGAATGGACTGTGCACTAATGGTGCACGGTTTGGACATTTCTGGATGCCTCATACTCAGGAGAATGGGGTCTCTTGACCCGTTGGCTCCAAAAAGGAGAATGTGAATTGGACAGGTGGCCTTCTGTGTCTGTGGCTCGCTCCACTGTAGATTTGATGTTTAAGGTATATACTTTTGATATGCTACAGTGGCATGTAAAAGTTTGGGCACCTCTGGTGAAAATTACTGCTATTGTGAACAGTTAAGCAAGTTGAAGATGAAATGATCTCTAAAAGGCCTAAAGTTAAAGATGACACGTTTCCTTGGTATTCTAGGCAAAAAAAATAGATATTGCAATTTTTTACATTTTTAAAATTACTAAAAGGAAAATGGGCCGATGCAAAAGTTTTGGCACCCTTAGAGATTTGTGTGCTCAGATAACTTTGACCTAGGTTTCAGACTTTAATTAGCCTGTTCTGATTATGGTTTGTTCACTATCATCGTTAGGAAAGAACAGGTGATACAAATTTTATAGCTTTATAAAAACCCAACGTCCTCTTACCTTGTGCCAAAAAAACAGCAGCCATGGATTCTTCTAAGCAGCTGCTTAGCAATCTGAGAATGAAAATGGTGGAGGCCCACAATGCAGGAGAAGGCTATAAGAAGATAGCAAACCATTTTCAAGTTGCCTTTTCCTCAGTTCTAAATGTAATTAAGAAATAGCAGTTAACAGGAACAGTGGAGGTCAAGATAAGGTCTGGAAGACCAAGCAAAATTTCAGTGAGAACTGCTCATAGGATTTCTAGAGAGGAAAATCAGAACCCCGCCTGACTGTAAAATACCTTCAGAAAGATTTAGCAGGAGACTCTGGACTTGGGGTACATTGTTCTACTATTCAGAGACACCTGCACAAATATAGCTGTCATGGAAGAGTCATCAGAAGAAAACCTCTCCTGCATCCTCATCATAAAATTCAGCATCAAAGGACCATCTAAACAAGCCCGATGCATTTTGGAAACAAGTCCTGTGGACCGATGAGGTTAAAATAGAACTCTTTGGCCACAATGATCAAAGGTATGTGTGGAGAAAAAAGGGCACAGAATTTCAGTAAAACAAACATCTCACCAACCATTAAGCATGGGGGTAGATCAATCATGCTTTGGGGTTGTGTTGCAGCCAATGGGAGCATTTCATAGGTAGAGGGAAGAATGGATTCAGTGAAATTTCAGCAGTCTAGCAGTGGTCTTCATAGATTGGTATTGTCGGTTAGTGTTTGTAAATACAAGCAATTTTGAAATTTACTGCTTATTTAAATTTTCAGCCATTCTTGACATACTAACACTTTTGTTTACTGCTCGTTGCCTTGGAGACCAACCTCCGTTGCTAGACTACAGAACATGCCCAGTGTTTACAAGCTCTTTTTTATTGTGATTGTAAGCAGTTTTAATGCTGTCAGGATTGCTGGAGCGCTCTTTTACCTTCTAATCCAGCCAGCAAGGTAGACAGCAATGATGGTCAGTCTCATAGGCAGCGAGCTGCAAACAAAAGTGTTAAAGTGAACCAGTCACCAGGTTTGACCAATATGAGATACGGCTACCACTTTTCTCATTCTATAATGTTGTACAGTCCTGCTCATCGTTATTGGTACCCATGAAGTTTAAGTACATAATGTGGAATATCTCATGAAAAAAATTAATCAAGCGAAGCAGTTTTTTTGTATAGAGCACTCATGTTAAATACAAAAGAGCAAATGATAAACAATAATTAAAAACAAAAAACAATGGGAGGGGATAATAGGAAAACCTAAAGCTTGTGTCATTGGTATTGGCACCCTTTACATTAATTTGGTATGGAAACACATTTTGACTCGCATGTGGTAAATCACAAAAGAGATTCACCTGTGATTAATTGTCAGTGCCCATGTGACATGAATTAGCTAATGAATGATGACTTCAGTGTTTTAAAAAGCCACATGGTAGGTCCTGTTGCTTTGTCACAATGGTGAAGACAAAGGAGCTGTCTGAGGATATCAGAACTGCTATTATTAGCAAACACAAGACTTCCAAAGAGTATAAGGCCATCTCTAAAGACCTTGGTATCCCAGTTTCAACAGTGTGCAATGTTATTAAGAACTTTGCCAAGCATGGAACCATCAAGAACCTCCCTGGATGTGGGGGAAAGAGGAAAATTGACAAGAGATGTCTTCAAAGGTTGGTGCGGATGGTGGAAAAAATACCACATCAAACATTCATGAAACAAAAATAGATCTTTTTGGCAATGCAAAGCAACAGTTTGTTTACAGACGGCGCAATGAAGGTTATAAGGAATAGAACACCTTACCAACAGTTAAGCATGGTGGAGGATCCATAATGCTGTGGGGTTGCTTTGCTGTGTCTGGTACTGGAGGCCTTGACCGTATCACAGGAATTATGGAAAGAGAAAATTATCAAGAGATTTTAGAGCGAAATGTCCTACCCAGTGTAAGAAAACTTGGTTTGAGTCGAAGATCATAGGTCCTCCAGCAAAACAATGACCCAAAACCTACATCCAAAAGTACACAGGAATGGTTGAAAAAGAAAAAATGGACTGTTTTAAAATGGCCAGCAATGAGTCCTGACCTCAATCCCATTGAAAATCTTTGCGGTGAGCTGAAATCTGCCATTGGGAAAAAGAACCCTGCAAGCATTCAAGAGCTTGAACCAACTGCAAAGGAAGAGTGGGAGAAAATTCCAGCTGAGAAATGTAAGAAGCTTATAGATGGCTACAAGAAACGTTTGGAGGCTGTCAGCAATGCCAACGGGTGTGCAACCAAGTATTAATTAGAGATGCCTTATTGCCGCATATGCTGTTTATTCTGTTTCTTCTTTGAAATTGCAACATGGAAGTTGAAAAATAATGTTTTATTGTTGTATTACTTTGGACCACTAATTAAAAAATCATGAGAATATAACTTTGGTAGATTTCCATTTATTTTTGAAGGTATTGTACACTCTATGAAAAAAATGGAGGGGAGCAAATAATGTTGGGCAGCATTGTATATAATCCCCCGATCCGACCTGCAAGACAAGAAAAAGAGCTTTTATTATACTCACCTGGGTAACACATCCCGTACGTCATCCACACAATCTCCCTGGCATCACGCTCTTGCTCAGGCGTACTTCTCTGCCCTGACTAGGACAGAGTAAAGTACAGCATTATAGAATGCTGTATATGAGGCCTGAAAGGTGGAGGTCATATCTCATATCGGTCAAACCTAGTGACAGGTTCCCTTTAATATCTCAAGAACGCCTAAAAATTTTAGTAAGTATTATCCAAAAATATCCAACAATATTCACTTATAAAAATGCTTCTGGAAACAGTTTTCCTGACTTATCCCTGTCCTAGCATTACTGTGACTCACTGCACAATGCAAGGTCCATAACAATGTAAGAAGGTGACCTGAGTGGTCATGTGCCTCTTCCGCCTGTGTGAATATAATGTTGTGCCCTATGTTTATATAAGACTGTTTTATAGTACATAATGTCTGATGTATTAGTGACAGGGTCAGTATAGGAAAGGGCATTAGGTTAGGCAATGGAAAGTGCAGCGATGGGCACTATAATATAAGAAGTATTTAGCTTCAGGTTAGGAAACAGTTAAGGGGTTCAGGAGCTGTACCAATGTGGGAGGAGCAGAATGGTGAACTAGGGGGACACTTCCTGTACACAGTTAGAGTCAGAGGGAGAGATGTGACAGAGCAGTAGTTGGAGGTCTAGGGGGCACCAGAACTAAAATCTTCCCAAAAGGGGAAGTCGGATGGAGAATAGCACAGAGAACACGGTACGGGACTCTTAAAACTGCGAGCGTCTCATAGGCCAAAAAGGTCAGCTATGGAAGGGACAGCTCAGGACAAAAGGACAGTGAATATCAATACGTGTTGTGCAATGGACTTTAGAGAGGGAAAAGTATGTACCCAATACTGCTTGTTCCATTATGTTGGATTCGTACACTTAAGTAAAGTTATTTTTTATAAAACGGAGTGGAAGTCCCCTAATGAGTGTGAGGTGGTTCCTAAAGTGGAAGAACCGAAGAAAGCAGAGATCTGCGATCAAAACGTGAGTGCTACGCACAACACGCACAACGCAGGAGAGATGGGACATTATTCTTTTGTAGGGAGCCAGGGTGTAGGAACACAGCAGTCCCTGGCCACAACTACCATCCTGAGCCCCTCAAAACAAGACATTGGATGAGTTTGGTGTCTAGAAACAAACTGGAATGACTTGTACAGAGCCCTGATGTCACAGGTGTGTTGGGTGTGACAGACAGTCATTCTGGATCCGGCTGTAGAAGGTTGCTGTGCTTGGCTTTGCAGACACCTTCTTGATTCCTCCCTCTCTAGGACCCAGCGGTGAGCTCTCCTTTCTGATGCTAATTAACACACCCTTGCTGGACCTTTAAATAACACCAAGTATCTCCAGAGAATTGCTGGTCATAGAAGCATTTTCCTCTGTTCAGGCCATGAGTTCCAGCAGTCGGCAAGTTTCTTCTTGGAGTTCCTTTGTGATCATTGTCTTGATCGCTCTGGTGTCTTCTCAAAGCTAAGTGTTTCCCCTTGTCTGTTTAAATTGTTTGTCTTTAGTTGCAGTGGGGCTGACTAGTGCTCACCCCTTCATCTCCCTACCTAGGGCCTAGCGCTAGGGTCAGAAGGGATTAGGTATCCTGCTCTTGTAGGGAATAGGTATCCTGCAATAGGTGAGGAACTTATTTAGGGACGATAGGGGAGACAGGGTGTTGTAAGATCTACCTAGGGGTCTCCACTCCCTCTTTCCCTATTTGCTGGACTTTCCCCTCTTTTCTCCTCATCATATGCTGGGTCCTTCTCACACCTAGCATGACACCTGACCTCAACCAAAGCAAACATTTTGGAGATGATTAGAAATGCCAATTGAGAGTCGGACCTCATCCAACATCAGCGCCTGACCTTGCCATGCAGACAAGGATGTGAAGGTGTACAAAAACCATGAACATTTATTAAAAGACAGCAATGCATTTCAAAACTCATCTGATTTCTTCCTCAGGCTGTCCTCACAAATGCTTGAATTTCCACAAACACAGTGAAAAATTTAGTAGAAAGCCTTCCCGGTAGAGTTAAAGGGAATCTGTCATCAGGTTTTTGCTACCTCATCTTAGAGCAGCGTGATGTAGGGAAAGAGACCCTGAATCCAATGATGTATCACTTAGTTTACTGGGTGCAGCAGTTCTGACACAATCAGAGTTCTTGGATGTATCATGAAGCAGCGCTCACAGAGCTAAAACCGCCCACACCAGGCTCTCTATGTACATTGTATATTGATAGTGAGCTGCTTATCAGAGGAGGGGGGTGAGTCGGACTAGCAAGTGCATGCACATAGACCTGGAATGATAATCTAGTGATAAAACCTTCATTTTAAGTAAACAACAGCACACAGCTTGATATGTAACACATCACTAAATTCAGTGTTTTAACCCCTACCTCATGCTATCCTCAGATTACATAGCAAAAACCTGCTGACAAATTTCCTTTAATTATTGTATTCACAGCCCCCTGTACACATTATGATTCAGATTTAGTGCTTGCACTCGACAACTTTGATTGTTTTGTAGGTGTTGCATTGTAACATACTGTATGTACAGTTGTTTAATAAATCTTTTGTGGTAATATCAAAATCTGATGTGAAATAACATAGTTTATTGAAGAGAAATAGCCCCCAAAGTGAACTGATCTGTTTTACGAATATAAGTGAATACAGAAGTAGATTTAGGTATATCAGTGGATAAAATAAGTAAACTCAATGCTTAGTGTTCTAACAAATTGAATAAAAGTAAAAAAAAATCATAGTTTTATCTTGGATCTCAGTTTAGTGTAGCTTTCCAAGAAACTCCACCTGCCCTGCTCCTTCTATGGACAGAAGTATGCATTTGTTTAAATACTCATCATTTCTAGGAGGAGTGACAGAGCCAGAATGAAACTTTCTTCCCAGAGTGTGATAAAATGAACTTTTGCTCAAGCACAGGACTGATCTCCAAACAAACACTATTTGTCCCATGTATTAATAGCTTAATCACTGGGAAATCCCATTCCACAGACAGGCAAGCGGTGAGGAGGAGGGCAGTGCCCACCAACCAGCAAAACTGCTTATGACTCCTGGAAAAACTGAAGACATGTTTTAACCTATTGACACATCCCCCTCTGCTGATTCATTGATCTACAAGCTCTATATAGGAGGGAACCAAAACCCTTCCTCAGTCTATACAGCTGCAACTGGGAGAGCTACAGGATAGCCAGCAACCGGGGTAGGTGACATCTGGATTCTATTATGTTGCTCATATTCTCACAATATTTGTCTAATTTTCTTTCTTTCCTGAAAAGAATTTCTTTCTACTGAAATCTTCTGGATTATCCAAGATATTTGTGTGAAAGCTTTAAGCAAATATTGGAATTTTGTAATATTTTATGAACCGATCTCTTAATGCTACCTTTACTGACCTTTACAGACATTTAAATTCCATTTGGGTGGTCTAAATCTCAGCTTAATAATAAGGAAAGCTTCAGCCAGACAGTATAGATTATGTTTTTTTCCCTAAAATTTCTACAAAGCCTTTTGTCTCAGGAAGCTGCTAATAAAACAGATTTTGCATGTCCCTCTCTAACTTTTTAGTGGGAGACTGCTCAGTTCAGTTTACTTGGATTCGCTTAGGATGTATTTTGAAGCCTGAAAATATGGACAGTCATTTCTCATGTCCACCAATAGATTAATGTGCTTCCAACGAATCCAGCTCGGCACAGATTCTAATGAAACATTTCCAATGCAATGTATACACAAGCCAATTCTCAGTAATCCGCATGTATTGGTGAAGTGCACAGATTTCAGACCTAGAAGAGTTGACCTGGAAACTTTCCAATTCAAATGACGTTGCCTTTTGGATACAAATACAATGATTCAGTGCAGGTAAAGTAGAATATTGGGACCACATGAATATGTTTGTCAGGAAATCCTTCTACAAGCATAAGACAAACTTTTGGCTGAGCTCAATGTGTTTCCAAGACAAAATGCAGCCTGTGTACTTGTATTTAGGGATTTACTGAAATACCGTCATTGCGGAAAGGAGAAGGAATTTGTGCAGAACACTAGTCCCAGTAAGGAACTACATGAAAGTGATCACGTTAGATGCAGCTCTTAGAAAAAGCACATGACAGAAATGAACTCAATGGAGGCTTTCTGCTCCATCGCTGCATTTAGATTTTTACAATTTCATTTTATGTTTATGGATTCATGCATGATTTCTTCTTTCATTTCCAAAGTTTTTCCTACCTTGTTTCTTTTACTGAGACCCGTTGATTGGGAAAAAGACTCATTTTACACACTTATAGACAAGGCTTAAAGGGATGGACCATGAAAAACGTTTATAATTTTTACTTAGGATAGGCTATAAATGTATGTGGTCGTCTAGGACTGTGACACCTGTAGCAAAAAGGATGGGGATCTTGGATTAGTGGGATGATGCAGTAAGAGTTAGCTTTCACATCATTTCGAAAGAGAGCATGCGGTTTAGCTCCATGATCCTATAACTATGTTAGACACGTAGCTAAAAGGGAACCTGGCAGCTGATACGTGGTGCCCGATCTATGGGAAACATGGATCACATGCTTTACAATTTCAGCCATGTATATTTAAGACTGAAACGCTGCAGCATTTTGGAGGAAAACACACTTTAAAGGCTGCCGGGGACTGACTCCTACAGGTGACTAGTCGAATAGGCAGGTCTCTGGTGGCTTCTCCTCACCGGCTCCCCTTTGAGTGATGGGTATCTGTGTGTGTGCATCAGGAGAGACCTGTCCGTAATTGACAACGGCCGGGAGAAGCCACCGGGGACCCGCCTTTCCGACTTGTCTCCTGTGAGACTTGGTCCCTGGCAGCATTTAAAGTATGTTTTTCTCTGAAAGACTGCACCATTTCAGAGTCAGGTATACACGGCTGATATCAAACAGCCACTGTCTGTGATACATGCTGCCAGTTGATTGGGCAACATGTATCAGCTGTCATGTTCCCTCTAATTTTTGTATGATTGGGTGAAGAATCAGCCTCATCTTGTATTTTAAAGGGGTTATCAGGCACTACTCATTTTTTTTTTTTAGCAACTACCTGCCTGTTGTGCCTGGCGTCAACCTCTGCCAGCAGAAAGTAGTCACAGACCGCTCCTGCCGGTGATTCCGTGGCTCCTGCTGAGTTCACATCGACAGAGCAACACCTTGTCTTCCGCTCTGGTCTGATGGCAGGTTGTGACTTCCGACGTCATGCTGATTGATAGCCGGCTCCCCGCTGCCTAACGTTGGCAGTCACGCCCCATCAACAGAGCAGCCCGGAAGAGGAAGAGCTGCTCTATTGACGTGGAGCAACTGAATCGCCTGAGGCGGCACCAGGTAGAACAGGTGCCGGCTCATGGTTATTTAGGCCCATAGTAAAAAAAAAAAAAGTCCTGGATAACACCTTTAAATATGTAATGTCATCCTAACCAGATATTTCACATTATAGATTTGAAGTCTATCAATTAACAATGATTAAGTAAGTGCCAGGGTACAGGGATGGAAACACCCTGAAAGGGACCATTGTGCAAGGTCCGTATAAGCTTTGATATTTGTTGGCTCTGTATAGGCTTACGCTTAGTTGACAGAGGGCTCTGTTATCTCTTGGTTCTCAATATACTGCACAGGTTGCACATGTTATCTCTCTGCTTATATCCTAGTGGTTTGTGCTTGTTGACCCTCTGCTACTTATTATCATATAGGTGTGCTCTTTTTATAGCACTCTTGTGATATTTTATATCCTATTGATTTTAATTGGAAAACAGCTGTTGCATAATTACAATTGTCCCTGTGGTTTCCATATGTGATGCTACAATAGGAAACAACTCTGTGGACATTTTCTCATCCTTTATTCCTTAAGCCAATGTATTCCTGGCATTCTGTTTTCTTCCAGCCATTTGGGATTCCTGTGTTTTTGATGGCAATAAAAGTGTTGTCTGCAGAGCTATACTTGCCATCCAAAGCAGAAGAACCTTAAGGCCGCATAATTAGTGGAAAGTCTGCTGCATTTACATGAAATCTCATTTTAAGAAATCTCATGCACATGCTATGAAATATATCTGCGGAGTAAACTGAGATCTGCAGCATGTCATTTTTTGTAGCGGATATAGATATGAGTTTCTTGTATTGACATGCAAAGGGTGACACGTGTGGCTTCCTCGTACCTTTTTCGCAAAGATATCTGCTGTGGTTTTTTCTGCTTCGAGTATCACTGCAGAATTCAGAAAATATGTTTCATGGGAACTTAGCCTAACAGAAATAAGAAAGGAAGCCTTCTCAAGCCCAAGAAACATCTGCGTGACAGTGTGGGAAATCAGGGATGTTCGTGGGCGAAGCCGATTTTTTGGCGTGAACAAGCCGGAACCCCGAACACGAATTTGAAATGCCAAACAAATTCGCTCAACACTACTCACTATACATGAAATTGAGCATATTATGATTTTTTCCTACGTTGTCTCAAAGCACATCTGCCCCATCTGCCACACATCTTTTATCACTAACCTCCTCCTTTGGCCTTTCACAGCTTGCTAATTCTCCTACACATGAGGACGGGAACACATTGGACCTGATCTTCTCCAGGCTTTGCTCAGTACATGACTTTACTAACTCTCCCCTTCCACTCTCTGACCATAATCTTCTTTCATTCTCTGTCAAGAACTGTGACTCTACTCAAGACACTCCCACCGTCCACACTTATAGAAATTTACGTGCCATTAACACCTAGAAATTTATAAAAAGGTTGCAATCATCATTGTCCCCAATCTCCTCCCTCTCATGTCCCGACTCTGCATTGAAGCATTATAACAAAATAATGCTATGCGCCCTGGATGAAGCCGCACCTCCAACACAAAGGAAAATTTGGCATAGACGGCGACAACCATGGCACACGCTTCAAACACGTCTTCTCCAGAGGTACTCCAGGTGCGCTGAACGGCTGTGGAGAAAATCAAATCTGCCCGAAGATTTCCTCCATTATAAATTTATGCTGAAAACGTATAACTCTGCCCTTCACCTCTTCAAACAAACCTACTTTAACAACCTCATAATCTCACTTTCCAATAATCCTAAACGACTCTTTGACAAGTTTCATTCTCTCCTCAATCAAACAACACAGGCCCCGACTACCGACCTCAGCGCTAACGTTCTGGCCAATTATTTCAAAGGAAAAATTGACCATATCCGACAGGAAATTTTCTCCCAATCCCCAAATGTTATGCATGCTCTCCCCCGCCACATTGTATCTTGCTCATTTTCTGACTTCGAACCAGTCACGGAAGATGAAGTGATCAGGCTCCTTGCATCTTCTTGCCCTACCACCTGCACCAGTGACCCTATTCCCTCACATCTCCTTCAGTCCCTTGCTCCAGCTGTCACCACTCACCTAACTAAAATTTTCAACCTTTCCCTCTCATCTGATATCTTTCCCTCCTCTTTTAAACACGCCAGCATACAACCATTGCTTAAAAAAACATCCCTTGACCAGAACTGCACGGCCAACTACAGACCTGTTTCCAATCTTCCCTTTATCTCTAAACTCCTGGAACGCCTGGTCCACTCCCGTCTCATCCGCTATCTCTCAGACAACTCTCTTCTTGACCCATTACAATCTGGTTTCCGCTCTTTACATTCTACTGAAACTGCCCTCACTAAAGTCTCTAATGATCTACTAACAGCTAAATCTAATGGTCACTACTCCCTGCTGATTCTCCTGGATCTCTCTGCAGCATTCGACACTGTGGATCACCAGCTCCTCCTCACTATGCTCCGCTCTATCGGCCTCAAGGACACTGTTCTCTCCTGGTTCTCCTCCTATCTCTCTGACCGCTCCTTCTCTGTGTCTTTTGCCGGCTCCTCCTCCTCCCTACTTCCCCTTACTGTCGGGGTTCCTCAAGGATCAGTCCTAGGCCCCCTTCTTTTCTCCTTATACACTGCTCCTATTGGACAAACGATCAGTAGATTCGGTTTTCAGTACCGTCTGTATGCTGATGACACCCAATTATACACCTCTGCTCCGGACATCACCCCTGCATTACTACAAAAGACCAGTGATTGTCTTTCTGCTGTGTCTAACATTATGTCCTCCCTCTACCTAAAACTGAATCTGTCAAAAACTGAACTACTCGTCTTTCCTCCCTCCACTAACCTACCTGTGCCCGATATTGCCATTTCCGTTTGTGGCTCAACCATTACTCCCCAGCAACAAGCCCGCTGTCTTGGGGTCATTTTTGATTCAGATCTTTCTTTCACTCCTCACATCAAATCACTCGCTCGTTCATGTCATCTACACCTCAAAAACATCTCAAGAATCAGGACTTTTCTCACCTTTGACTCGGCAAAAACTCTTACTGTAGCTCTTATTCATTCTCGTCTTGATTATTGCAACGCTCTACTAATCGGTCTCCCTCTTACTAAACTCTCCCCTCTCCAATCCGTCCTTAACGCAGCAGCCAGGATCATATTCATCGCCAACCGCTACACCGATGCCTCTTCCCTGTGCCAGTCATTGCATTGGTTGCCCATCCAATATAGAGTTCATTTTAAACTTATCACTCTTACCCACAAAGCGCTCCATGCTTCAGTACCCCCCTACATCTCCTCTCTTGTCTCAGTCTACCACCCTACACGTGCCCTCCGTTCTGCCAATGACTTAAAACTAAAATCCTCCATAATCCGAACTTCCCACTCCCGTCTCCAAGATTTCTCGCGTGCTGCGCCAATTCTTTGGAATGCACTACCCAGGACAGTTCGATTAATTCCCAATACCCACAGTTTCAAGCGGACCCTAAAAACACATTTCTTTAGACTGGCGTATCGCCTAAACACACTCTGTCCGTCCCAGTTTTCCCCCATATTAAAATCTACTTCAACTTCAGGTTCACACCAACCATGCACTTAATAGCCTCTGTCAGGACAGTACACATACTGGCAGGACATCAGTCCATGTATTATTATTTATCCTATTCAGTATATCAAGGCTGCATTATACTATATATGTACATTCTACCTTTTGTGTCTCCCCCATTTCCTCATAGACTGTAAGCTTACGAGCAGGGCCCTCACTCCTTTCGATATGTGATATGCTTATTCTGTATTGTCTGTATATGTCCCCCCTAAAATTTGTAAAGTGCTGCGGAATATGTTGTCGCTATAAAAATAAAAACTATTATTATAAAAATAAAAACTATTATTATTATTATTATTATTAAAGCACAGCCTAGGAATTCCTACATAATTCACCAAAGGGATTGGCCCACCATAAAACCTCACACTACTACTTTTCCTTCAGTAAAAATGGATCTAGTGAAGAGTTGTGGCATTTACTTACATTGCTAAAGTGTATGGCAATGTGCATGTTAATCTGCAGATCTGAGTGCTGCAGTCCTACATGCCGCCACGTTCCCCACAGTCAGGTCTCTGCATAGCAATCCTAATCAGACAGTCCTGCAGACTGGCCATGGAGCCCCATATCTCCCATAGTCAGTCCTGTAGCTGTTTTCATTCTGGAAGGATTAATCCTTCTTTCCGTGCTTCTCTTATCTTCTCTTACCACTGCAGAATTCTGGGAATGTAAATCTTCTTATATCCCAATGGTCATAAATTGTAGACTGCAAGTGTATCATTTTCCATCTCCTACATGTGCGCCTGTACTTGACTTATGGGTGAAAAGCGCAACAGTTCACTGTAAGGCTGAATGCAGTTTTTGAAGCACTATTCTCAATCCCTCCGCAAAAACAAAAACTTCTCAGGGTCGGTGCACACAACGTCTTTTTCAAGGGGAGGAGGGGAACTAGAGAGGAAGATGCTAAAGGAAATTAGATGCTTTTTGGACATTTTTGACCCCCAATGGGGTTTTTTAGTGTTCTTATAGTGCTTTTGTGGTGTCTTTTGTGCTGGAGTTTTAGGTCATTTTTAACCTCATAAATAATGAAGAAACAGCTAGTGGTTTTTCAAGCAAAAATGCTAGTAAGACACTAAAAGAAAAACGGCCTGTGTGTCTGCCAGGCATCTTTAGAGCCTGCCCATTGACTTCTAGTATAAAGTATAGCGTGTTTTCAGAGTGGGAAACACCTGAAAAATGGTCAGCTCATTTTTTTTTAACCATTTGACGTCTTTGGAAAAAGACGTCATGTGCAAATATCCTAAGTGTATAGGTACCCTCAAAATGATTTTTATGCAACATAAAGAAAACTTGATACAATAAGGCTACATACATGAATAGATGTTACTATTGGAAATCTGTATGTCTATTTGTTACCTACATTTTCAGCAGAATTCAGATAAAATGTTACAAAAAATGGTTATGATGCTAAAAAGAATAATATTATAAGTGTAAAAGTCGTTTTAAGTTTTATTCCATAAATCAATAGTACACATGAAAATAAGGAACTTTGTAATATATCTTATCAGAGAAATCTGATTCTGTCTCTGCCAAAATTGATCAGTTATTATCAAAATTCTAGGTAAAATCCGTGAAGACAGACTTTCCCATAAATTACAAGTTTCCTATTTTCATGTATACTATTGACTTATGAAATAAAAATTAAAACGACATTTACACTTTAAAGTATATTTCCATGTTCATGTGTTTTATGTCGTTTTCAAAGTCAAAGTCAGAAATGGATCATAAAAAGGTTCCTAAAATGCCTGCGAATTTTCCTCTCTAATACGTTTTTGGATCTAAAAACTGCAACAAAAGCCTGAACTTGTAAATTCAGTTTTGAAGATGATTCCGAATTTGGCAAATGATTCCAATCAGACACCAGATCATATTTGTGCATATTACTATCAATGCTGTATGTAACATTTTTAAAAAAAAATCACGTGGCAAGTGCCATCTTTAATGTAAATTGACTGGTGCGGAGGATATGAAGTCTGTAGGATGTCACTTTATGCTCTGGATGTCACTGCAGATTTGCAAAGGGTGAAATGTGCAGCTGAGCCTCAATAATTCCACCTCAAAATCTGCAGTCATTTTTACCATTGCAAGCAGAAGGTCTATAGCGGAAATGTTCCATGTGTTTATACCTTAAAAGGTCTCATTTTTGGTTAAAGGTATATTTCGAAGCAAATAATATAGACAGTAAAGATTGTTCTGGAGAACCACCCAGCAGCTCTCAGCATGTGTGGGCGCCATTACTTCTTTTGCTAACACTTTCGAGTTTATGCGAGCATTACTTACAAGCTTCCTGACATCCCTTGTTTACGCTAATCACTGCCAGACACAGGCTGCTTCTTCCATGTACAGAACTCTCATGTGTATATTAGGGTCTATAAGCACGGATATATGAATGTGCCCAGTGCTAACTTACACATTACATAGTAACATAGTTTTTAAGGTTGAAGGAAGACTAAGTCCATCTAGTTCAACCCATAGCCTAACATGTTGATCCAGAGGAAGGCAAAAAAAAACCACGTGGCAAACACTAAGCTCCACATTGGGGAAAAAAATTCCTTCCTGACTCCATACAACAATCAGACTAGTTCCCTGGATCAACGCCCTATCAAGGAATCTAGTATATATAACCTGTAATATTATACTTTTCAAGAAAGGCATCCATGCCCTTCTTAAATTTTAGTAGTGAATCACTCATTACAACATCATGTGGCAGAGAGTTCCATAGTCTCACTGCTCTTACAGTAAAGAATCCCCGTCTGTGATTATGATTAAACCTTCTTTCCTCCAGACGCAGAAGATGTCCCCTTGTACCCGTCTCAGGCCTCAGAGTAAAAAGATCAGTAGAAAGGTCTTTGTACTGTCCCCTCATATACTTGTACATAGTAATAAGATCACCCCTAAGCCTTCGTTTTTCCAAACTAAATAACCCCAAGTGTAATAACCTGTCTTAGTATTGCAGACCCCCAAGTCCTCTAATAACCTTGGTCGCTCTTCCCTGCACCCTCTCTAGTTCAGCTATGTCTTTCTTATACACCGGAGACCAGAACTGTACACAGTATTCTAAGTGTGGTCGCACTAGTGACTTGTATAGAGGTAAAATTATGTTCTCCTCATGAACATCTATGCCTCTTTTAAAGCATTCCATTATTTTATTTGCCTTTGCAGCAGCTGCCTGACACTGGCCACCAAACGTAAGCTTGTTGTCCACCAATACACCCAGGTCTTTTTCAGTAACAGTTTTGCCCAGTGTTTTACAATTAAGCATATAATTATACATTTTATTTCCTCTGCCCAAGTGCATTACCTTACATTTATCCCCATTAAAGCTCATTTGCCATTTATCAGCCCAAGCTTCTAGTTTACATAGATCCTCCTGTAATATAAGATTGTCCTACTCTGTATTGATTACCCTGCAGTGTTTAGTGTCATGAATAATATATGTTAAAAAGAAGGGGGCCCAATACTGACCCCTGTGGTACCCCACTGTTAACTGAGACCCAGTCTGAGTGTGTTCCATTAATAACCACCCTTTGTTTCCTATCATTGAGCCAGTTCTTAACCCACATACATATATTTTCCCCTATCCCCATTGTTCTCATTTTATGTATCAACCTCTTGTGTGGAACCGTATTAAAAGCTTTTGAAAAGTTCATATACACAACAATTACATTACAGTTAAAACAAATGCATAATACATTTATAAAAAGCGCACTCTCATTTTCAGTATGGTCCATTCATGTACAAAAATTGGGGTCGATTTATTAAGACTGGCATTGCCCACAGTAGTCTTAATTAAGAGCTCGCTGGAGTACCCGGGCCCGAATTAATTAAGATACGCATGCCACTTAATGAATTTGGTGCATCTTCTCTGTGGAGAGCGCCTGTGTGAATATAGCCACAAATGCTACTCCACTCATATTCCTCTTGTAAGAAATGCCGCCACTTTTTAATGAATTTGATGGGCAGGCGTAGCCACAACCCCGTCTCACCCCTCCTGCTCCCCAACTCAGCGCATTTTCAAATTAACATGAAAATACCAAAACTTACAAAATCTTTTCGCAGCTCTACGTTGCGCAAACATATTGAGACGGTTTAAGCTATTTTTCTGGTGTAAAAGCTTTGATGTATCCTCCCAACACTATACAGAGGAGTCACTAAAAGTTTTTTTTCTAACTTTCTAAAAAGAGTTATTGATGGCTGATATCTAGATATCTACATGCATAAGAAGATTATCGTTGCTGACTGCTCTATAAATATATTTGCTTGGATAGTCATGTTTATTTTGGTTTAAAACAGCTCAAAACCAACATATATCTTAACATCAAGATTTATAGATATTATCTTTTATTGGATAACCATCTGCCCACTGAACTTGTACTCAGGAAATATGGCTTAATCACAAGCTAAGCAACTGCAAGAGCAGGAAACGAATCTAAGCAACTGTTTCTATATGACAGGTGACAGGTCGCCTAATGAAGAGGACAAATTACCTGCAATAAATGTGTATTTTTGCATGGTGTAAATGCCGCTGTTCTCCTGATTCTGGTGTTATTTTGTTCCTGCACCTCTCCATTCCTGAGATATAGCCCCCTATTACCTACACGCAAATTTAGTATTTTTAGCTCAGTGGTCCTATACTCTTCTCTCTGTGATTCTTCTTGAGGACCACGACCAGCTGGATAAAAAGTCCACATTCATATACTGAAAGAGTGGCCATATGTCAGGAGCTCAGAGGCATAAGAACAAAGAAGAACAATGCCAGAATCAGGGGAACAGCGGCATTTACACCAGTTAAAAAAAAAAGAGATTTAGGACAGGTGACAGGTCTGTTTTTGTGTATTAAGTGACTTTGAAGATAATCAGACATCTTTGTTTTGTGAATAGATCCCATCCCTTGCTTAGCCTAGTTATCCTGTGAATATTATTTATCACCTATCCCCAGAATAGGTATTCAATATACTGTATGATCATTGGGGGGTCAACCTCTGAGACTCCTACAGATGATAAGAACAGAGGTCTCTTATGCCCCAGTGTGAGTGAAGCTCATGGGTTACCACTACTTCAGTCACTGCATGTGGGAGCAATGGTCACGTATGCGCACTACCATTCTCATAAACCCAAAGAAGTAAATGGGGAGGCGGTCACACGTGTGTTCCACTGCTCCATTCACACAGAATTTAGGGAGCAGTGGGGGCGCCAGAAGTCTGAGCCTCAGTGATCCTATATTTATCACCTTATCACTGATCCAGGTGGATGATATTGCTTGGATAGTTTTGTTTTAGATTGTGAGCCACAATGGGGACAGTAGTGATAATGAATGTAAAGAGCTGTGGAATATGGTGGTGCTAATATATAAGCAAAACATAATAATAATAATAATAAGAAATAATAATAAGTGTATCAGATAAGTCTTTTTTTTCAATACAATGCGGCAGGATGATGATATATTGCATTATTACGGCGATATAGCGGAGTTCAGCTTGTCATTTAGAAGTTTGTCATTTCATGTATTTTATGCGTTGTGTCTTAGCTCACCAGATCACAATGTGTATTTCACCATTATATGGGGTTATAATGAAGGGGAATATAATAATAAACTCCTGTCTGTATCCATCAATCACCTCGTCATTGTGTGCTGCATTCAGTTACGTGGAATGTCTTGAACTTATCTTGGTTGCTTATAAAATAACCTGAATTCTTTACTTAATCCGAACTTCTGCTGACTATTAAATGTAATAAACATCTGTGGGTGAACTGGATGGGCAGATCCTGGCATACACGGTATCATATATATCCACTATTGCAGGTTTGGTTTTCATTTCTGATGCACAGCACAGAAGACTGAGCAGGCGACGAGTGTTTGGAAGTCTTCCTAAAGCAGTAGACTGTAAATTGTACTGGACCGTCAGGATGGGAGGGCAGGCGAGGATAAGAGGCTGCTGCCTGGATTCTTGGATTCTGTGCTGCTCTGAACAGTCGCTCAGGGTACAAAAAAAAAATTACCAAGTAATCTTGTAATTGTAGAAGCTCAATGTGATGTCAGGACAGGAGCACGGCTCTCATGTTCTGCTTTCTGCTGGGATTGGAGAAATCATCAGAAGTGCTAGTATGAGGGTATGTGCCCACTAGCAGGAGCCGCTGCGGCCACGACGCTGCAGGGCAGCCGCGCGCCTTCCGCCCTCATTATGCAAATGAGCAGCCGCGATTTATTTATTTTTTCACATGCGGACTTTCCTCTTTGATGCTAGTCTATGGCGAAAGTCCACATGCGGACCCGCAAGAGAAATTGGCATGCTGCGGTCCTGAAAGACGCGCCACATGTCAGTTTCCAGAGGTGATACGCAGCCTCAGATGAACGCATAATGGACGTGGGATTTCTAGAAATCCCATCCACTATCCTGTAACATCTGGACGCTGCGGGTTTGATGCTGCATAAATACACAGCTTTAAACCCGCAGTGTCTCCTGATTGTGGGCACATACCCCGAGGGTTACTGCTTGCAGAATAGATCAGACAAACCGTTTGGTAGGTAAGCTAGCCCACGAGGTAGGGGTGAGAATGGTTTGTGCTAGTCAATAGAAAAATATATACTCTCTACAAACAGTGCTTTTTTGTGGCTTCTTTTCACACTTTTGATATGTGGCACCCCAGGGGTCTGGTTACCACAGTAATAGCAATATTACGTCTGAGAGCAGGTGGGAGGTCTCCTGGTCAGGAACCCTAAGCATGCAACACTTCCTGCCCAGTCCTGGGAGGGGAAGAACTTCCCCTATATAAACTGGGGCTGAGGCGGGGTTAGAGGAAGAAGAGGAGTCCCAGACAGAGACACAGTCTGGTCTGGAGTGGAGCAGATACAGGGAGAGCAAGATCAGGAGCTCTGTGGGAGCAGTGATAAAAGGGGTCAGAGACTGGAAGCTGTAGAGCTCGTCCTGACTGAAGAGATCTCACCGGACACGGAGTCCGAGGCTGTGGGGACTGATCCATACCCAGCAGCAGAAACCGACCGGCAGGGGATTTCAGGTCCTCTGGCCAAGAAACCCGAAGGCACGGTCACACGCAAGGGACCAGCACCGCCGTTGTGGAGCGGAGGCTACCAGAAGGCCCCAAGTCACCGGCCATATGGGTGAGCACCACACGGTACACTCAGGGACGTGGGCTACTTTTACCCGCTTCTAGCAAGGTAGCCAGGGAGAGTACAATAAGTTGGGGAGGCTTACACCTCCGCCTGGCCGGGGGAGATCCTATCTGCTCACAGACTGACCAGGCCCCGATCGCTAGCCAGTACTCCCGGGAGGGTCTACCTTTGCCACCAGTAAAGACCCTGAACTACACCGCACCGTTTCTGAGTGGTTCCTGGTGCCCGCGTGCAATTCTGCTATCCCCATCATCCGCGTCCGCTGCCCTGAGGCCATACCCCTCCCGTTGGGGGTTATACTATCCACGCTGCACAACTGTACCACCGGCCTCAGCGGTCTGCCCTGCAGCGGCGGCTTCATAACCGCATTCAACGGGTGGCGTAGTCGAACACTATAACATCTTCTACTAAATTCTGCCACTTGGTTTGACACCCTGGGCACGGACCGGATCGTCGCCACGAGGACTACTACCCCTATCAGATCCGGCTCCGGGTAGTCCCCGCGTGCGCAACGCTACACAACAGAGGCCCAGGGGGCGCGTCAACTTTGGCGTAGTCGGCAGGATCCCGTGCCCGCAACCACCGGGTACTGCGTGCCTGAAAAAAAAAAAAAAAAAAAAAAGGGACTGTTAAACTTACCTGTGGTGAGGATTCCCGCCATCCGACGCCATCTTCTGCCTTCTTCCCGCCATCCGTGGAGTTTTCCCGCCATCCGACGCCATCTTCTGCCTTCTTCCCGCCATCCGTGGAGTTTTCCCGCCATTGGACGCCATCTTGAGGACGCCGCGCGGGAAGAAGAGGGGCGTGGACTCCGAAAGCGCGCGAGAACTGAAGCTCCGCCTCACGTCCGGACGTTGCGTAAGGTCCTGGAAGGAGCCCAGCAGACGCCGACGTCACAGGAGCGCGACGGAAGGTCCTCAACCCTGACGATCCACTGCGGAGCCGCGGCCTACGGAAGAGGATCATCGCAAGGTAGGCCACGGTCCACTAGGGGGGAGGAGGATGTCGGATACAGAGGAGAGCTTCGCTGCCACAGCCACTGCCAGCGCCACCGCTGCTGCGGTCATGCCTTTCACTATGCCCTATATCCCGGGGGCAGCCTGGCTACCCCAGTACTCAGGGGAGTCACATACCCTAACTGACTTCAGAGAAAAGCTGGATAGCCTCTTCCAGGTGTACCCCCTCACAGAAGAGCAAAAAGTGAGCATCCTGGTGGCTCAATTAACAGGGGCAGCCCAAAGGGAGGTAAAGTCCTGGCCACTCGGGAGGAGGAGGACTGTCGCAGAGATACTAGCCCGGCTGAAGGACACCTTTGATACCCGTACCTCAGCCGAGATCAAGCTTAGATTCTACGGGTGCAAGCAGCGAGCACATGAGAATATAAGGGACTATGCACTAAACCTACAAGAGGCCCTGAGAGCCATTAAGCAGGCCGACCCTGACGGCGTGGGAAACGAAGACAAGCTGTTGACTGAACAATTTATAGAGGGTCTACATTGCAATGCCCACCGAACCCAGTTGCGGGCAATGGCCTTACAGGACCCTCATCTGGACTTTGCACAGTTCAAGGACAGAGCCATCCGGGTGCTCCGAGAACCGGCACCAGGTGGCGCTGTGACCCACAGACGCCCTACTACCACTTACCACCAGGAGACGGCGCCCTTGTCGGCAGGGCCTGTGGGAGCTGATGCGCAGGCTTTAAACAATGACCCGGCTACAGACCTGCACCATCAGGTCCAAGAGCTAACTAAAAGCGTTGCTGCGCTAACCCGAACTGTGCAGTCTTTACAGGTTTCTACTCCAGGGAAGATCCAGCTGGCATCCGGACCGGAGGACATCCCGTGGCGCCGACCAAGGAGGACCCCAACGGCCAGAGGAAAACCCAGCGGCCGATACAACGAGGACGGACAACCCATCTGCCGCCGCTGCAATCAACCCGGACATATGGCAAGGTACTGTCCTTTAAACTGGCACAACCTGGGGTAGAGGGCCAACCCCTAGGAATAAGATCACCAGGCCCATCGAACTGGCGTGACAAATACGTGGGAGGACGTCCAGTCTTGCCTGTGGTACTGGATGGCATTCCTATGAGTGCCCTACTGGACACCGGGTCACAGGTCACCACCATCCCGTACGTGCTCTTCAAGCAGTACTGGAATAACTCGGATATAACCCGCTACCCTGACGACGACTTGAGTATCATCGCCAGCAATGGTCAGCCCGTGCCACAGATCGGATTTAAAGAGGTGACCATTAAAATCGGTAAAGTCGAACTGGCAGCACAGGGACTGATCATTGTGGACATTGACAAGCGCGAGAGTCACCCAAAGATAACTCTAGGAACTAATGTGATTGAAAATTGTCTTGCAGAGGTGATTCTCATTTTACAGCAGGTTGCCAAGAACGCCAGTTCCGGCCAGCAGCGAGTGCTCCAAAAAGAGATCCGGGCACTGATGCGACGGCAACAGGTGGAACTCTCCGGTGGGGAGATTGGTAGCGTGAGAATGTGTGACCCTTTCCCTATTGCCATGCCCCCGAAAAGTGAAATGATGATTTGGTGCCGGGCAGCTATTGGTCCGAGAGGTAGAGATTACCAGGCAATGGTGGAACCAGTCTACTCAGACAGTAGGCCCACCATTTTGACAGCACGGGGGGTGGTCGATGTACGCCATGGGAGGGTGCCCGTTCGCATCATAAATATCGGGGAGAGAGAAGTACACCTGCCCCGGTATGCCACGCTAGCCAAATTGTTCACCATAAACCAGAATTCTGTACAGGCCGTGGAACCCTTGCCTCCATCTCAACCAGAGGAAGGTAACGGCTCTAAGCAACAAATGGAGGACTGGTGTCAGCAACTACATTTGGGTACTGACTCCACTCCCTCACACCAGAAACAGGGAGTCTATCGGGTGGTTCAAGAGTACGAGAGAGTGTTTAGTAAACACCCGTTAGACTTCGGGCGAGTAAAGGGGGTAGAACACCACATCCCCACGGGAGACCATCCTCCCATAAAGGAGAGATACCGACCCGTACCCCCTGCACACTACCAACACGCCAAGGGGATGCTTAGAGACATGAAGGAGGCTGGGGTAATCAGGGATAGCTGTAGCCCCTGGGCAGCTCCACTAGTCTTGGTTAAAAAAAAAGACAACACCATGAGAATGTGTGTAGACTACCGGAAAATCAACCTTATCACACACAAAGATGCGTACCCCTTACCAAGGATAGAGGAGTCTTTGGCTGCTTTAAAATCTGCTAACTTCTTCTCCACTTTGGATCTCACTAGCGGGTACTGGCAGGTTCCTGTAGCAGAGGCGGACCGGGAGAAGACCGCATTCACCACCCGGATGGGACTTAGCGAGTTTACCTGCATGCCGTTCGGACTCTGCAACGCACCAGGAACCTTCCAACGATTGATGGAATGCTGTCTGGGACACCGGAACTTTGAGACGGTCCTGCTGTACCTGGACGATGTTATAGTTTATTCCAAAACCTACGAGGACCACCTGAAACACCTGGCGGAAGTGTTTGAAGCCCTGGAAAACTACGGTCTGAAGGTGAAACCGTCAAAGTGTCACCTGCTAAAACCAAAAGTGCAGTACCTGGGATACGTGGTGAGTGCTGACGGAGTGGCTCCCGACCCTGATAAGATCACCGCGATTAAGGAATGGCCAAGACCCTCTAGCGTAAGGGAAGTACGGCAGTTCCTCGGGTTGGTAGGCTACTACCGAAGATTCATTCCCGGTTTCACCAAAAAGGCAGCCCCTATGCAGGACCTCCTGATAGGCCAGTCCAGGAAGGCCAAGAACCAGAAGCCGCCCTTCAGATGGGAGAAGCTGGAAGAAGAGTCCTTCCGCCAGCTGAAGATGGCCCTCACGGGGAATGAAATCCTGGCATACCCTGATTACAGCCAGCCCTTTATCCTCTACACCGACGCAAGTAACATCGGGCTAGGAGCCGTACTGTCCCAGATCCAGCAGGGGAGAGAACGGGTAATTGCTTACGCCAGCCGAAAACTGCGACCCACCGAAAGAAACCCTGAGAATTACAGCTCATTCAAGCTAGAGTTCCTGGCAGTGGTGTGGGCAGTCACTGAACGCTTTAAGCACTACCTCGCCTCTTCCCGGTTCACCGTGTACACGGATAACAACCCGTTGACACACCTGGACACTGCAAGACTCGGTGCCCTGGAGCAGAGATGGATGGCCCGCCTGTCCAACTATGAATTCACGATCAAATACCGGGCAGGACGCTCCAATACCAACGCGGATGCCTTGTCCAGAATGCCAAACCTACCGGACGTAGGGGAAGATCCAGAGGAACTGGAAGAAGTTGAACTCCCCGCGTTCCACCGTCATGGGACTACCCAGTATTCCCACCGTGTAAGGGGTAAGCAATCCGCTACGTTCAACCCCTTACCTCATTACAACTGGGCGGAAACGCAAGACAGTGACCCCGCCGTCCGACTGGTGAAGGAGATGCTGACTCAGCCAGATGCTCGTCTTGACCCAGACGCTCCGGAGGAAACCAAGCAACTGTGGGCTGAGAAGAGTCGACTGTTCCTTTACAAGGGGAAGTTGTGCCGTAGAATGGTTAACTCCCGGACGCATGAACTGATCTGGCAAGTAGTGGTGCCAAGAAGAGACGCGGCCATGGTACTGGAGGCATACCACGACGGAGCTGGGCACTTCGGATGGAAGAAGCTGGAGTTCCTGCTGCGTGGGCGGTTCCACTGGGTAGGCATGAGAGGAACCATCGAGAGGTGGTGCAGAGACTGTGGCCCATGCAACCTAAGAAGGAAGGACCGTGCCAGTCAGAAGACTCCTGCAGTCCATCGTCACCAGGCAGCCGTTGGAACTGGTAGCCTTGGATCATGTAAAACTGACCCCCAGCAGAAGTGGCTACGTCTATGCGTTAACCATCGTGGATCACTACTCCCGGTTCTTGGTTGTAGTCCCCGTCAAGGACTTAACGGCTCAAACAGCAGCTAGTACTGCCATCAAGCCATGAAAACCCAAAAATCTGCACAATCAGTAAGGATGGAGGAGAAACCACAGCCATTGTCTCCCGAGATCACCTGAAGAAGTGTCCCGAGCAGCTACGAAACCCTGAAGAAGATCAAGAAAACCCTCGACCCGCAGAGGGAAGGGAAGAAATGGTCAGTACTGTACTCGGAGACTTCCCTCGGTCTTGGACACAAGTAAATGGCGCTATTGTGGTACCCGTCCTCACCTTCCTCCAGCCAGCATCCCAAGTGCCTACGGAAAAACAGGTAGAGCTGGAAGAGCAGCCGGTCCAGGAGGCAGAAGACCCCACACAAGCAGACCAGGAGAATCGACCCTCTGCTTATAGTGAGCCTGCCGTGCCCCTAGTGAGCCAAAGAACCCGTAGACAGCTGCCCAGCTTACCTTTGACAGCTCCTACACCCTGTAGCTTAGGACCGGTCAGTAAGCTCCGTAGGTCTACTAGGGCCACTAGAGGCCAGTTGCCAGTACGTTGGAGGATCTAAAGTGTTCAGACTGTTTTATTGGTATTTACCTGTTTACTGTTGCTTGTAAATAATTATGTTTTTCCAGTTATTTTATAGGTGTCTTTTGTGGATTAACCGGAATTCTTTGTATATATGTTTGGAGCGTAACCCAGGAATGGACTAAGACTGCTAAAGACTCGGGGTAGGACAGACCCCCACCTGGTTACGGCTCCCTGTTCTTTGGTGAAATGGACACCCTTATTGCTTCAAAAACTGCACCCGGTTGCGGACACGCCGTGACCACCCTAACGTGTTTTTCCTTATTGTATTGTTCCTGTTTATACCCTGTTATGTTTTCAAAAATATGTTTAGTCCCGGAGTACTAAATTTTACTAGGGGGGAATGTGGCACCCCAGGGGTCTGGTTACCACAGTAATAGCAATATTACGTCTGAGAGCAGGTGGGAGGTCTCCTGGTCAGGAACCCTAAGCATGCAACACTTCCTGCCCAGTCCTGGGAGGGGAAGAACTTCCCCTATATAAACTGGGGCTGAGGCGGGGTTAGAGGAAGAAGAGGAGTCCCAGACAGAGACACAGTCTGGTCTGGAGTGGAGCAGATACAGGGAGAGCAAAATCAGGAGCTCTGTGGGAGCAGTGATAAAAGGGGTCAGAGACTGGAAGCTGTAGAGCTCGTCCTGACTGAAGAGATCTCACCGGACACGGAGTCCGAGGCTGTGGGGACTGATCCATACCCAGCAGCAGAAACCAACCGGCAGGGGATTTCAGGTCCTCTGGCCAAGAAACCCGAAGGCACGGTCACACGCAAGGGACCAGCACCGCCGTTGTGGAGCGGAGGCTACCAGAAGGCCCCGAGTCACCGGCCATACGGGTGAGCACCACACGGTACACTCAGGGACGTGGGCTACTTTTACCCGCTTCTAGCAAGGTAGCCAGGGAGAGTACAATAAGTTGGGGAGGCTTACAACTCCGCCTGGCCGGGGGAGATCCTATCTGCTCACAGACTGACCAGACCCCGATCGCTAGCCAGTACTCCCGGGAGGGTCTACCTTTGCCACCAGTAAAGACCCTGAACTACACCGCACCGTCTCTGAGTGGTTCCTGGTGCCCGCGTGCAATTCTGCTATCCCCATCATCCGCGTCCGCTGCCCTGAGGCCATACCCCTCCCGTTGGGGGTTATACTATCCACGCTGCACAACTGTACCACCGGTCTCAGCGGTCTGCCCTGCAGCGGCGGCTTCATAACCGCATTCAACGGGTGGCGTAGTCAAACACTATAACATCTTCTACTAAATTCTGCCACTTGGTTTGACACCCTGGGCACGGACCGGATCGTCGCCACGAGGACTACTACCCCTATCAGATCCGGCTCCGGGTAGTCCCCGCGTGCGCAACGCTACACAACAGAGGCCCAGGGGGCGCGTCAGATACATTTTGGGGTCCTGTCTCTTTTATCCAAATGCAGCATGATCTGGGTGTGGCGGACCCTTGGATGTGTCAAAATGTGTGTGAAAGAATCTCCCCATATCCATTGCCTTGCAAGTAAAATAATGTCTCCAAAAACAAGGTGAATTCTACATTTCTGCCCACTGAAATAATTACACACATTTGATGTGTTGATACTCACGCAACAGGGAGTTATCGCCCAAAACAGTAATGTAATGGGAGACAGAGTTTTTTAATGGATTTTTTGAGCATCCAGAACTGGCACCACTGATCTGCTGTTAGCAGGTCTCGCGGCAGCTGCTTGTAAACATTGTACGGAGTTGGAACACCATTTTAGAGTACTGCAACTCAACTCCTATTCACTTCAGTAGTATCAAGAATGATCACTACACAGTGTACTGAGCTGTGATGATGTGACTCCATACACTGTGTACATCCAGCCACAGCATGACATGATAACAGCTGATCAGTGGGGGTATTGTGTATAAGACCCCCACTGATCTAATATTGATGATCTACCCTAAAAAGATCCCTTTTAATCTGCATATAATATGGATCTGTCGGCTCTAGTTCTGACATATCGGATTTAGTAAAAATCTGTATTCCCTGTAAAATGCCAATTTTGGTGCGACTTTTATTTTTATTCATACATTGTGCTATTTCTATTGTAAGTAGGGCTGTGCTTTAAGGACAAGAAAATTGGTAACATCCAGGTGTCCATTTATTTATGCATTTCCAGGAGGAATAATAAAGGAATATCAGAACACAAAGAAACATCAGAGGTTTTATGGGAAATAATTATTTACTAAAAGAGATTGTTGAAACATTCCTGTATTTAATTCTAAACACACATGCACATACAGATATATCCAATGAAACTACAGTAGTGCGCTACAGCAGAATTGTGCTGCAGCTCAGCAAATTCTGTAGCATAGCTTTTTCACTTAAAAGTGTAGTGGTCAAATGCTTAACAAGTCTGATGTGATCCATAGTGGTGCACCAAGCATTCTCTTAAAGATTGCAAATTATATCTATATATATCATACATATGTGTGTGTGTGTATATATATATATATATATATATATATATATATATATATATATATATATTGTCACGAGTGTGTCAGATGTGACAGACAGTCATCCTGCAGTTGGTTGCAGAAGATCTCTTCGTTTGACATTGCAAACACCTTCTTAAATCTGTCTCACTTTAGGACCCAGCGGCTACCTCCCTCCTGCTAATTGAAACCCAGGCCTGGGTGTTTAAATACTTTTTTTTTGCTACAGGGAGGTGCCAGTGATATTCACATGTTTCCTTGAGAAGGCTTGGAGCTATTGCAGTCTGCTTACTTCCTCTCTGGTGCTAGGAGGATGTTTGGTGTAATCTCTCTGAAATCGGCTCAAGCTAGGTTACTTTCCCCTGTGTTTGTCTCCCTTGTTGCCTTTAGTTGTTAGTGGGGACTGACTAGTGTTCATCCCCCCTTCCCTATCCAGGGCCAAGCGCTAGGGAGATACAGGGCTTAGGTTCCTGTGTGTCAATTGGTGAGGAACCAATATACTGATGATAGGCGAGACATGGTGTTATTAGATCTGCCTAGGGGTCTCCACTCCCCCCTTTCCCTAGTGTCTGGGCTCCCTTCACCTTTTCCCTTCGTGTTGCACTTAGTCTTTCCCACACCTTGCTTGACACATATACCCATTTAGTTTGCTTTGGAATATTTCAACCTTTTATAAGCAATGAAAAGTATATATTGTACTTGAGTACTTGAAATAAATCCATTTCCCTATGAAATCACTAAGAACATACTGTTCCTAAGAATGTGGAGGTAAAGTTTCCAACCCTCTTCAAGATTTTATTTTGAAATGGGCTGCCTTAACTTTCTGCTGAACACGGTAACCGAATTAAAATCATAAACTTGGCAGCTAAGAAATGCAGTCTAACCACTGAAATGGGTAATGCGGAAACACTGTTTGAATGGAAATGTTCCACTGTAGTGGAAAGTCTTTCCGTTTTTTTTATTTGGAATGGAGACATGGCTGTTTTAACCTGTTCTGTTAAAGCTCTTTATCTTTCACTTTGCAGTAACTGAGAACCAAGTCATCTAAGACAAACACAACCATCGACACTTTCCAGATACAGAACATTCTAGGGAACGACAAGTCCATCTGCCAGAATACAGTTATTGCTTTGAAAATGAATTATAAACAGGGTCTCCCACTTAAGAGAAACTTTGTAGTATATCTTATCAGAGAAATCTGCTTCCTTCCCAACATCTGAGCCATTTCTTCCTCTCTCCTCCTGCCTCCAGAATTCACCATCCACTTTGGTAAAACAGCTCAGATCCAACTTGCTCACACAAGATGGGCTGCCAGAACAACGTGGTGTCATGTGACACAGCCCACTATACTCTTTGGAGGAGGGGGAAAGAAGTAAGGAGCATAGTGAGAAAAGACACAGGGCAAAACAGAAAGGTTGTGCAGAGCTTTCCAACAAGTCTTTTACCTCACCGCCCAGAGCTGGATTCAAATTTACACTACTGAGTACTGCTGTATAATTTCTTCCATGCCTCTACGGCTTCCATGCCTCTACAGCTTGTGATAACTAAGGAATGAAGAGCGAGAATCCATTTGTGTATGTGCTGTGTATGAGAGATATCATAGCAGCTAGTCTCCTACCACCATCTCAGTCAAATGCAATTAGAGATAGAACCTTCTGAGGTGGAAAAGTAGTGAAAATGCAGAAGTCTTATAATGACTAGCTATAGAGATATAGTGATTTTACCTCATATACACACACAGGACAATTTACTCTGAAAAAGTACTTGAAAGTGCTGTTACTAGTGTTGAGCGAGTATGTTTCATTAACTCTTTCAGCGAGCACGTTCGGATGTTCGCCGAGTATTTAGGCGTGCTCGGCATTTCTTTTACTATCGCAGCAGCTGCAAGAGTCATGGCTGTTAGACAGCTGTGACACATGCAGAGATTGACTGTCGAACAGTCAATCTCTGCATGTGTTACAGCTGTCTAACAAATGCAGTGACAGTTAAAAAAAAAAAAAGCAGAGCACGCCAAAATACTCAGCGAGCAACCGAGCTTGCTCGCCGAAAGAGTTAATGAAACATACTCGCTCAACACTAGCGGTTACCCTTTAAAGTTTCTCATATCTCTACTGAGTAGTTCGGATTCTATTCCTAATGTGACATGGGGTTGTCCCCAGTGCAATAAAAGAAAAAAATAACCTATAGTCATCTCCCAGCCTGGTGCTTCTCTACCTCACTCCGTACTGCATCCCCCATTGGTTTATTGGCATCGACATCCGATGGGTGGTAAATTGTTGCAGCCGTCACATTCCATCTGAGGCAGAAGAAATATACCTTGTAATATAAAAATTTAGGAGCATCTTTACTTGGAACTCTGTATTGTGACATTTCTCTATTATTCTGTAATCCTTTGTCATTCCTCCTAGAAATGTATACGTAAATTGTCACTCCCTTTGTCATAGGGGTGTTGGCCATAGAGAAGGCATATGTGATTGTGGTCAATTATTTGCTTATGACGTGATGGAAATAAATCAGTACAGTGAGTAAATTGATTATATTTACATGATGTTAGGAAATGTGTGCCCATATAAATTACCCCCCAAAAAACATGATCCATATTTTATTGTTGAGTCTGATCACCATTGTCCTCTTGTGGGGTGTATCAATATGGGCCAACAAATGATTTGCTGTATAGTGTGTGACAACAGCCTAAAGATAGTCGTACACATTAGGTAACTGTTGACTGAACTATTGTTTGGCTGACAAGTATCTCTCCTGACTCCCCCATACACAGGAATACTACCCTTGGCCAAGGATTCCTATGTTCTCTGTGATAGTGCTGCAGCCAGAATTATCAATTAAGTTCCAACACCATGAACCTTATGTTCCCTAACATAGTCTGTTGGGCACAGTGGGGAGGCTCCCAATGCACTTTTGATAGCAGGCCAATCCTACATAAATTGGTGGTTTTGGCTGACATTTATTTAATGTGCATGGGGTCTATCGGAATTCACACCATGTCCTCATCCTTGCTTAGCACTCCGTTGACTACTTCCATCTGAATAACCTTTGGTGTAAAAACTTTGGACTTATTTCCAGAAAGGAGGTCAAATAGAGTACAGCAATTCAATTTTGGACTCTTTTTGTTTTATTGAAATTCATGACATCAGCAATATC
Organism: Phyllobates terribilis; assembly: GCF_046119375.1. Taxonomy (NCBI): domain Eukaryota; kingdom Metazoa; phylum Chordata; class Amphibia; order Anura; family Dendrobatidae; genus Phyllobates; species Phyllobates terribilis. Next base: position 319,119,007 of record NW_027362763.1, read on the forward strand.
TGAATACTGATTTTCGAGTATTCAGATGATAGCCCATTATGGTATGCAGATCATTGTTTGAACCCAGGGTAAAAAAATATTTATTAAAGAGTTTAAAAGAACAATAATTACAATGGAAAATTGTATCAGCAGTTTGATAAAAATAGTGCAAGTCACGTGTGACCGTGCCCTTAGTCCACTTTTACAACTGTGACACATGGATATACCTGCCTCGTATCCGGAAACTGAGATTTTAGAACCTCAACATTTTCATGGCTCGAGAAATACAATCTCTTGACTGTTTAATACTAGCCTAAATCAGTTATTACTATAAAACAGAAATGTATTGCTGTCCATAGTCGATAATATCTAACACATCATAAGTAATATCTCTATTAGATATGTACCGTATTTCATAGCATTGTTAGTCCTTGGATGAACCTGTGGTGAGTATTGGATCAGGATCTGAAGTAACACCAAAACAATGTAAAACAAGAGACTTCCATCAATGATATATGCACGGAGCAGCACATTAAGGACATCTAATCCTTATCACGTGCTACACGTTGGCTGATCCCGCTCTATTTATATCTTGAAAGAATAAAGATGTCTGTATTGAACGCAGCTGGAAGTTGAAGCCTCAGACACATGTGGCCGGCATTAGTCTTGTTTTTATTTCCTCTCTCTTCCCAGAGCTTGTCTGACATGACTGAGACAACATAACTTAGTTTCCTGGAGATAGCGAATATTTTGAGCCCACAGATAAGGCACATACTGGCTGCAATTTGTATGAGATTGATACCATATTACATTATTTGTGTATTACTCTCTCAAAAAAGAAAAAAAGAATGGAGCAGAAGTGTGCACACCCTAAACTCTGGACAATTTCGCGCAAAAAATACTTCACCCCCTACAGTATTTATTACATGTTTAAAACAATGGTTGCCGCACATCTGAAAAGGGGATATGGCTTATTGAAGTGCGTGTGGCTTTCGAGGAAAGTGACTTTTGATGCTCCAATATGTGGCACACAAAACTGGTCTAAAACAGGGGCGGACATATCAAGGGTACAACCTGTGCAGCCAAACAGGGGCCCAAGAGGTAGGGGACCCATTTCCATCTCCATAGCATGTGGAATTGCATATTAAGAGGAGCTATTGGACTGCAAAGGACCCCTATACCGTTCTAGCATGGAGGCTTTCTTCTGTCTGTGTCCACTAGTAGTCTAAAAGTAAGCTAACAAATAGATGGTGTAAAATTAGAAAAAAGTGTCTAAATATGCACCATATTTATGATCCAGTGTGAGCCACTGTGGTGAATTTTCAGATTATTTAGTCCTTGAAACATCACACGTCCTTGAAACGGACCTCTGCGTGTCCCACCCTAAACAACCAACTTCATTTATGTCTATGAAACAGCTCAGATCAGGTTGGGCTGGGTTTTCTGATGTGAGACCGATCCATGTTTTATGGATGTGTGAAACCGTCCCCAGTCTACATTTACGCTGTCAATATATTAAAAAGGATTAGTAAATCTGCCTGTATATTTTCCTTTAGTTCCTATTGAGTCCAGTATATGAGCTGGTTTATTAATTCCCTTTACATAATTCAGATAGTTGAAGTACCATTGGCCATTTACAGGAAAACTTGACCATATGAAAATGGCAGCGTTAGCTATAGTAACCAATTAGATCATATAAGTTTGAATGTAATTGGTTGTTGTAAGCATCTAATTAACATTTGCCATGGAGTTGACTTCTCTTAACCCAGTGATTGGATTTTATTACAGGGAAAGCTTTTCCTGCTGCTCATTTCTATTGCATATATTACTTGTATTACACCCATACTGTCATGCTAGGTATGGGAAGAACTCAGCATACGACGACAGGAACAGGGTGGAAGCCCAGCAACTAGGGAAAGGGGGAGTGAAGACCCCTAAGCAGATCTAATAACGCCTTAACTCCTTGAGTCCCCTATCATCCCTAAATAGGTTCCGCATCTATCGCCGAGCAGGATACCTTAGCCCTGGTTGTCCCTAGAGCTAGGCCCCAGGTAGGGAGGGGGAGGGGTGAGCACTAGTCAGCCCCACTACAACTAAACATAAAGGGAAAACAGACGAAAGGATACACTTAGCTTTGAGAAGACACCAGAGAGATCATGACTACAATCCACAAGGGAACTGCAAGGAGAATCTAGCCGACTGCTAGAATTCCAGACCTGAACAGAGGAATTAACTGTATTACCAGCAACTCTCTGGAGAAAGACTGTATTTAAAGATCCAGCAAGGGTGTGTTAATTAGCAGGAGAAGGTGGAGATCACTGCTGGGTCCTAGAGAGGGAGGGATGATGAAAGAATCAAGAAGGTGTCTACAAGCCAAGGGCAGCGACCTTCTACAGCCGGATCCAGAATGACTGTCTGTCAAACCTGACACACCCGTGATACATGCACAGCGGCGGACATATCATTGGTGCAACCTATGCAGCTACACAGGGGCCCAAAATGTTAGGGGGCCCAATTACACCTTAAAAGAAGAGGGAAATGTCCATTATGATGAGGTATTGGACTGCAAAGGGACCATATATTGTTCTAGCACAGAGGCCGTCTTATGTCTGTATCCGCTACTGAAAATGATTGAACAATCGTGTAATGCATAATGGGAACGGGAGTGTCTTGTTGCAGAGGTTCCACTATGTGCTTATAGTAAGGGTTCTGACCAAGGGGACCTCTCACTATGATGCCCACATGAAAGGGTTTGTCTAGGATTAGAAAAACAGAGCTGCTTTCTTGCAGAAACAGGGCAACATTGATCCATAGGTTGTGCTTGGTATTGCAGCTTGGCGTCAGTGAAGTACATGGGGCTGACCTTCAATAACATACACCACCTGCAGAACAAAACAAAACCAACTTTGTGTGTTTTCCTCTCATGTGATGTCTTGGGGGTCCAAAAAGGTTATTTAATAAGAAAACAGGACTTCTTTTCAGGGTACAGTGCCACATGTACTCCGTACTTATGAGCTTATTGCAGCTAAGCCAAAATCAAGTGAAGGGAGAGGAGTCACGATACTAGATACAGCCTATAAGCAAAAGTGGTGCTGTTTTTGGAAGGAAAAATACATCAGAATTAATAAGGCATATGAAAAGTGGTAGGCTGCCATTTTATTTTTTTTATTCTGTAGCTCATATTATTGTATATTCCTGGAATATCATTACACATCTTGCACTTATCATAGAGTTTATCCCCTACTTTTGTCCAATCTTTATTTGCCATTATGTTAGTCATACTTGGAAACAATTGACAAATTTGCCATCACAACAAGCCTTAATAGTTAGTGAGGTTCTATAATGAAGTGGGATGGGTCATTTCTCCTTGCCTTGTATAATAACTACACTTCTAAAAATTAAAGTAATCGGAAGACACTTTGTACAGATATTGCACAGACATTGAGTCAGCTATAAATGCTGAAGAGCTGCTCTGCGGAGATATTAATGAAGCTCTCACAATAAGTGCAATATATATGATGTAAATTTGCAATTCATAAATAGTAAGGCTAATTTGACAAGCAAGTTACAGAAGCAGCATAGACACTGCCATGCTGTTTATGTAACACCAACTTACCGGTATAATGGGGGCAAGAATCAGCACAGTCCGCAAGGCTAATTACCTAGTCCTGACTGCATCAATGGCAGATATCTGAATCTCTTTTCATTTCAGAATTGCAAAATTTAGCAACAACCAGTGTGACTTTTTTTCTTTTGTGTAATAGACAAAGTGTGTTGTGCTGATTTGTTACATTAGTTTTAGGCAATGCCTGCATTTTTAAGCATCGTATCAGAACGTTTCCTTATTTTGGGATAAGATCAAATAATAAACAAAATGTAACACTTTCCCTTTTATTCTAGGTGTCACAATGTGGACCAGTCATCTCATTGGGATTGTGCTTTTCCTTATGATTCATCAAACCTACAGCCAGTGCCCTAAAGAATGCAGATGCCTTCGAGCTGGCCAGGTAGACTGTTTTGGAGCAGATATTGTTGAAGTTCCACGTTCTATCTCTCAGAACACCAGAAACCTTCAGATCATAAACACTGAAGTCTCTGAAATCGAAGATGGTGTCTTGGAAAACATGACATCTCTGTTAATTCTGAGAATTGAAAAAAGTGAACTATCTGTGATTGGTCCTAATGCATTCAACAACCTTATTTCCCTCCGTTATTTAAGTTTGGCCAACAATAAACTACAAGAATTGCCTGAAAGTTTATTTAAAGACCTATCCAAGCTGGAAACACTTGTTCTGGCAAACAACCAGATTGGTCAGATTCCCCTATCACTATTTACTCCACTAGTTAGTATGCGGGATCTCAGCTTATTAGGAAACAGGCTCCGGTCCATACCACGGGGAGCATTTGATCAGGTGAATGGACTTTTAAAGCTGAATTTAGCTAAAAATTATATTACACGTCTACACTCAAGAACTTTAGATAAAGTCACTAAACTTGAAATCTTTCGAGCATATGAAAATCAGTTAAAGGACGTCCCTGAGGGATTACTGAAAACACTTACAAGTCTACAAGAAGTTGCATTGCAAAGTAATCAGATAAGTCAGATATCTGCTGACATGTTCTCCAACAACCCAAATTTACAGAAAATATACTTATCAAATAACATGATCACATCGTTGCCCCAAGGATTATTTGTGAATTTACCAGAACTGTCCAAACTAACTTTATTTGAAAATTCCATAAAACACATTTCCCCAGGAGTGTTTGGGCAGATGCCAAAATTAACAGAACTCTGGTTATATGATAATGATCTTCAAGAACTTGTGGATAATGCCTTCTCCAATCTAACACAAACACAACTGTTGATTTTATCCAGAAATCAAATCCAATCTATCTCTAGAAATGCCTTCAATGGATTAGATGAACTCCTGGAACTTTCCCTTCATACCAATGCACTGTCCACTATAAATGAAGATGTCTTCCAGGGCCTGTCCAAGCTGCAAAACATCTCTTTTCATAGTAACAAGATTAAACATCTTCCTGAAGGAGTCTTTAGAAACATGGATTCTTTAGTGACCATACAACTGCAAAACAATTCTCTAGAGTATCTGCCACAGGAAATTTTTGAAACTCTAGAACATGTAAATGAAGTCAGACTTTTCAGTAATCCATGGAAATGCGACCATCACATTCTTCCTTTCAAGAATTGGATTGCTAACAATTTGGTAAAACTTGGAAACCAAAGCCAACTTGTGTGTGCCAACTCTCCCTTCATAGGAACACCCATAGCTGAGCTTAATGAAGAGCAACTATTATCTTTGACATCCACAGTAGCACCAGAAATGGATGAAACAACATCTATTTATGAAGAAATTAGTACTAAAGTACCAATCCAAACTTCTGAAGACCTCAAACAAATTAGCAGCACAACCACTTCCATGACAACACAATCTGATGACGCAATTGATAACAAAAATGACTATGATATTGTGGATGCCACAGACGAAGACATAATTACTGATGAAAAAGAACACGGTGGAAGCAAGATGGTCGGAGTAGTTATTGCAATAATTGTTTTGTGTTGCATAGCAGTTGTTTGTACAGTTATTGCCTGTGTACTATATCACAGGAAAAAGAAGAACCATGTGGTACTGATGAGAATGAAGCAGCAGAATCAAGCATGAAGGCGTTAGTCCTTCACATTTAATCACTGGGACATTTTCAATAGAAGCACTGTTTTAAGATTGCTTCAGTATATTTGACTTCATTGGAAGTTAATGGATCCTTGTCCAATGGATCTTAACTCAGCCAACATTTCCTATTTTTTCACATGACTTAGTATGCACAAAGGTGGTCAAAGTAAATTCCACTCTATGTATAATAGGAGTTGCATAAAGTTTCCAATATGTTCAACTACAAAGATGTTTGCAAAGGAAAAAGACTCAACACATTCTTCTCACAGTTGGTACTACTGCAGGTTCATTGTGAGCATCGTATATGCTCTCATACAAAATAATGAAGAAATATTTTTTGGGTGGATTTTAATATTCTTAAGACTTGGGGTGATTTTATTTCATTTCCATGTAAAAAACATAAACTATAGAAGGTCAATCTTGTGAATATTTCAGTATTTAAACATTTTTGAGTCATAATCTACCTATTACTAAGGCTGGGTTTGCATGGGGCCGGCACCATGTCGCTGTTTCCATCTGGCGTATTACAAAAACGCAGGATGAAAACTGATGGAGGAACTTATCACATTATTTGCAATGGTTCCTATCCAGTTGCATCCATAGTTGTGTCACGCAGGTGCCCTAGACCATGTGTAGATAAATGGGGAAAAAGCCAAATAAAAATTTATACCTTTTTACAAGAGGCGAAAAAAATCTGATCCTGATGTGATTGATATATGTGAACCCTGCCCAAAAAATACCCAAAAATCTAATATACCAATTAGCAGGATATTGTGTACCAACAACATAAGCGTAAAATTACAGTTAGTTGTCTACAAACATGACATATACTTGTTTATATTTATTACAACTGAGAATGGTATAAAAGCATAAGAATTGTAGTCTGACACTACTGTATTTTTGTATTTTCATGCTGCAGGCTATTTGGCATTATTACATGTTAACTAAGGCTCAAAAAAGTGGGCAATAAAAATTATCCCCAAAATACAGATTTTCTGCAGTTTTTGATGGACGGAGCCATTCATTTTAAAGTAAATAATATATATGGAAATACTTTAGTAAATAAATGTAAATACGTTTTCCAGAATGGCACAATCTCGGGAAAATTTGTTTTTCTACTTATAGAGACCTTGAGATAATGCTTTGTTGTGTTTAGCCATCTTTGCAAAAACAACAACAGAAAGAAAAGCCATTCTTCTTGTGATCTACGTCAGCATCTCAGAAGCTAATGACTACATATAATTGTAACTAGCCCAGAATGTTGAATTAAAGGAATTGTCAAGTTCTTGGATAACCCCTTCTCATTCCCCATGTATGGTCCTGTTAAAATAAATAAGGTTATACTCACCTCCGGTGTTGGCGCCGTTCCTGCAGTGTCGGCACTTGCGTTTCTGGGGCTCACATGAGGTTGTTATGACACATGAGCGCTGCGCCCAATCACCGCTGGCGTCACTGTTCCTGTCTTCAGACGTATAAGTAACAGGAGTTGAGCGACAGTCGCAGCTCTCGATTCCCTTTGATTACTCTAGTACGTCTGAAGGCGGGAACAGTGAAGACAACTCTGACTGGGTGCGGGGTTGGCAGGTCATAACAACCTCACGTCAACCCCCGGAATGCGAGTACCGACACTGCTTGAATAATGCCGGCACAGGAGGTGAGAATAAGCTTTTTTATTTTAACAGTGCCAAACATGGCGAATGAGAAGGAGTTGTCCTAGTAGTGGACAATCCCTTTAATAATATAATAGCAATTATACCACTAGTTAAAAGAAAGTTAATAACCAATATGACTGGACTTCCTATTGTCACTTTTGCAAAATGGCTCTGTACGTAAAATATGTATAATCACTTCTGCTCTAACTTCTGATTTACTCTTACACAGTTATTTTTATGTTATGGGTGGTAATGTTTATTTTTGAAGATGCACTCCCAGAAAATAATGTATATTTTCATCTGTTGGTAATAAACACTTTTGTGCTGTTAAAGGGAATCTGTCACCAGGTTTTTGTTACCCCATCTGAGAGCAGAATGAACACATACTTAATGTTGCAAATCTTATACATCAGCTTAAAGGGATATATGAACCCGTGTGGAAAAGTGGTGATATATATTTGCTTGGAAGGATGAATGGCAGACCATTCGGAATAGAACTGAGAACCCAAAAGAAGAACACAGAATACATGGTCTAAATAAGGTCAGGACTGTAAATCATGAGGGTTAAAATACCTTTATTAAAAAAGCAATGGTATATGGTGGCTCTAAAGAAAAGAGTGCCCGCCCATACATACAAAACAGATTGAAAACAATGATCATACAAACATGATTGATCGTACAAATATAGTGGATAATGCGTCTGGGACCATGCACAGAAAAAATCCCTATAAAATATCATAACATACAAAATTGCCTAGAAATGAATGCACAGGCTGCATTGGAAAAATATGCCTCCAATGTGAATTCCTCTTGATGAAAATATAATGGTATATCTAGTAGTCACACCAAAGAAAAATAAACAATAAGGAGCTCAAGTCATTACCACATGCCTATGCTCAGAATGATAAATTGTTGCCAATGTATATAAATTAACCTTAGAGGTGCAAAGTACACAGGGAATCGTCAAATCCAAAAGAAATGTGGGAGAAATGCATGATAGATGGTAGAATGTGCTGAATGGATTGAAAAGAAAAGAATTAAACTGGTATGAACAATGCATTACCTGTGTGCTCCACAAGTTAAGTGCGGCGCACACCCTGATGCGCATTTTGAATAGAGTCCTTCTTCACCCCCCGACAAAGGACTTTTCTAATAAAGGTATTTTAATACTTCATGATTTACATTCCTGACCTTATTTAGACCATATGTTCGGTGTTCTTCTTTTGGGTTCTCATCTGAGAGCAGCATGATGTAGAGGCAGAAACCTTAATTTCAGCGATGTATCACTTCCTTTACTGGTTTCTGGAGTTTTAATAAAATCACCAATTTTATCTGCTGCAGATTTACCAGTTCTCTGAATGCTGAGCTCTGTATACCCCTGCTCACACCACTGATGCACTGTGGATAGACAGAAAGCTGCCAATTAGTGGTCGGGGCAAGGTTATACAGATCTCATGAAAATGGAGGACATTGCACCAGTTTTACAAGTCCTCTAGTGCTAATTTCCTGTTGACAAAACAGTGATTTTATCAAAACTACAGCAAACATCCCTGTAAGTGACACATCGCTAGAATTAGGGATTCTATCTCAACATCATGTTGCTCTCAGATTAAGGGGCAAAATCCTGGTGACAGATTCCCTTTAATTTTCTTACCGGTCACTGTATTCCATGTAATCAGCTGTATTCTGGTCCTTTAGTTGTACCACATGACCCCCACTCGGACTGCCAAAACATACAGGCTTTTATGTATGGACCAGAAGTCAGTTTTCTCTGTGTTTTCCCATGAGAGCCCTTACATGAGTTTCATAGGATTGCATAGAGAAACTGACATCTGTTCCACAGAAAAAATGCTGTGTGATTTAGAGAGTCAGACCGGGATCACACAAGCGACGATTCTCTCATGCAAGAGAATCAGCTTGATGATGCTAATGATGCTCAGCTCAAACTCTTATCAGAGTTTGATTCGAGCGTCAGTTTACTGTGATCCAATTCTCTTGCATGAGCACAGGTGCAGGCAAGATGAAGAACTTAATTTCTCCATCTTCGCCATTGTCTGTGTCTGTTAGTGATGAGCGAGTATGTTCTGTCAACCCTTTCGGCGAGCATGCTCGGGTGCTCGACGAGTATCTTCAGAGTGCTCAGGTGTTATGTTTTAGTCACTCCATGCTCATGATTTGCGACTGTTTGACAGCTTTAATACATGTGAGGAATGCCTAAGAATCAGGCATTCCTCACATGTATTAAAGCTGTCAAACAGTCGCAAATGATGAGCATGGAGTGACTAAAACATAACACCCGAGCACTCTGAAGATACTCAGAAAACACCTGAGCATGCTCATAAATCTCGAGTAACGAGCATGCTCGCTCATCACTAGTGTCTGTGTAAGTCCGATGCGCAGGGTCTGATTTGCAGAACCACTCGCAGCATGAGTTTTTTCTTGTGTCAAATCGGCATGAGGAAAAAATGCTGATCAGCACTGCCCCATCGAATAACATATGTCCGAGTGCTATCCAATAAAACATTGTATAGCACTCGACCGAGTTATACATTTATGTGAGTGAGCACTCAGAGTGCAGGTCACATGGTACAACAAAAGACTGGAACAGAGCTCACTTTTCAGGAATACGAATGGTAAGAAAATGACGAGCACAATTATGTCCAGGCATACATTACCAGATTTCCAAAGCATACATTTTTTCTCAGAACACCTTGTCTATTTGCAGTATTATGTACAGTATGTTAGTTGTTTAAAAACTACTATGAGTGAATAACTTTTCTATATAACTTGTACTTTTTTACTGTAGAATTTTCAGTTAGTTTATTAGTTTTAGTTAGTTTAATTTTCTAGTTCTGAATTTATCAGCATAATAAACAAATTTGAAAAGAATGTGTCATCAGAGAATGACCTATTGTTTAGATCACATTTTTCTATTAAACATATTTCTAAAAATTGTGGGTGATCCTTTTTTTAAAGAGGTTCTCAATAAACGGAAACTTTGCGATAAGTAATGGTTACAGCTTATCTGCACAATGACCTATGCACATGTTACATGCATTCCTAAAAAACCTCTCCTATGGAAGTCAATGTACATCTCTAGTTTTTCTTCCTATAACCCATGTAGCTGCTGTAAAACATACAGTCCGGGGCGAAAGTGTTGGCACCCTTGAAATTGTTCCAGAAGATGAAGTATTTCTCCCAGAAAATTATTGCAATTACGCATGTTTTGTTATTCATATGTTTATTTCCTTTGTGTGTATTGGAACAAAACAAAAAAAACAGAACAAAGGCAATTTTCACACAAAACCCCTTTGGAAGGCATCATGAAATCTGAAGATTACCAAAGGATTTAGGGTAGCAATATAGTGCCCAGTGTCAGAAAGCTGGGTTTGCCTCTTAGGTCATAGGTCTTCCAGCAGGACAATGACCCCAAACATACATGAAGAAGCGCCCAGAAATGGATGGAAACAAAGCGCTGGAGAGTTCTGAAGTGGCCAGCAATGAGTATGGATGTAAATCCCATTGAACACCTGTGAGGAATCTTTAAATTGCTGTTGGGAGAAGTCACGCTTCACATATGAGAGACCTGGAGCAGCTTACAAAAGAAGAGTGGTCCAAAATTCTACTTGAGACGTGTAAGAAGCTTGCTGATGATTCTAGGAAGCGATTGATTGCAGTTATTTATTCCAAAGGGGATGCAACCAAATATTAAGTTGAGGGTGCCAACAATTTTGTCCGGCCCATTTCTGGGGTTTTGTGTTAAATTATGTCTAATTTGCCTTTTTCCTCTGTTTTTTTGTGTTGTTCCAATACACACAACGGAAATAATCATGTCAATAACAAAACATGTGTAATTGCCATAATTTTCTGGGAGAAATACTTAATTTTCTGGAACAATTTCAAGGGTTCCAACACTTTTGGCCATGACTGTATCTCTAAGTGCTGTTAATAGCAGATCAATAAAAATATCATAATAATCTGCACCATTCTGCCCACTCAATCAACATTCTACACAGCAACCCTCAGGTTGATTGAAAGTGATCACTAGCCCAGAGCGAGCGCTGCCTGATTTGAGTTCTCGGCCATGATTGTCTCCATTGTCACTGCAGGAGCTGAGTTCACATACACTGTGTCACTGTGGGCACGCTCTCATTCTTCTGTCTACAGTGGTCACCCGCTACTGTGTGATATTGTATGCAGTGTGTGAGCGCTGTTGACGGGTGAGTGGGATGAGAGCACACACACTGACACTCTTTGTGCGTGCTCAGATCATGCAGTGTCTGTTTGGACGTGCAGGACCAGGTACTCAATTAAGGCAGCACTCGCTTTGAGCAAGTGGGCGATGAAAATCAAGCAAGGCTTCATTCAAGCTTCCGTGTTGTATTTGTTTTTTTCACAGTTACATTTACCCAATATAATCTTTGTGCAACTCACAGAGACATGTTCATTTTCTTCCAATATCGTGGATAAAAAAGGTCAATACAAGCCTTTGGGTCTGGGAAAAACACGTACAGTGCATGGATAGCATCCTTGTGCTATCTGTGTGCTGTACATACAGCATTTAACATTGCAAAGTTTAGGAAAAGCTTTGTAATTTATTTATCCATCCGTAAAAAAAACCTCATGACACACTGATGGTAAAAATGGACACACAGATAACACACTGATCCAAATAATTGAGGACACCAGTACAATGTTTTACGTATGCGTTTAAACACGGACGTGTGAATGAGGCCTTAGACGCTTGGCATATTGGTTCAGGGTACGGAACGGTGCACTGAGCCATTGGCCATGCCAAGGGAGCACAGAGGAGCCCTCATTTAAATATGACAAAAAATGTTTTCTATCCAACTAAAGAATTAAATCTGTACTGCAGGTATGAGTTTTATATGGGATAAGTCCCCTTTAGGACTGTATAAGTAGTTTAAATCATGTTTTATGGGTGACAGACTTCCTTTAATTAGGAAAAAATATAGGTGATCAATTTCCTTTAAGAAGACAAATTAAATCTTATTACATCAATTTATTCATACAAAACTTTTATTTATTTAACTATTTTTTGGGATACACTTCACATTAAAATACTACAATTTTATACATTTGTTTTTGATCACATTAAAAGAGAAAAGAAAGTGTCTTTTAGGCTGTGTGCCCACTATACGTTTTTTAAGCATTTCCACAGTGGCAATTCCGTTGCAGAAACGCTTAAAAAACGCTTGTTAGTAGGTCTGCCATGTTCCCCAATGATAATCCGCATGTGCTGTACACATGCTGTGGAAATTTCCGCTGCGGATTATCATTGCGGAAAAATCCGCAGCACTACCAATTATTTTGTGGAATCGCGGCGTTTTCGCTGCCATTGACTTGCATTGAATCGCATAATATCCACATCACTACATGTGCACATGCGGATAACATGCGGTTCAATGTGCGGATGGTACCCGGGTCTGGAGAAGAGGAGACTCTCCTCCAGACCCGGGTACCATAGTACCTGTAAAGAAAGAATAAAATAAAAAATATACATTATACTCACCTTCTGATGGCCAATCCAGGAATGAAGTTGGAGTGGATGACCTTTTAGGTAGTTTATCATTGACAAAATGATGATGTTGAGATGTCTAGGGACGATGAAGGGATGAGGATGAGATAGAAGATGGATGTTGGAGGATAGAGGTAAGAGGATAATCATCTCTCCAGCTCTGATGCACTTTTTGCCAAGATGGCACTGACCAGAAAAAAAGAATGTGAGGAAAAAAGATACGAGGAGTCACAGAGAGAGAGAGGCATGATGGGAGATTACATCAGCAAGACTTGAGAACATATAATAATAATAGCTAGTTGATGGCAATAAAGGACAATTACGTTAACAAGCATAATAGTACAATTAAGATATTATAGGTACTGTATGTCCTAGTAATATCTGTAAACACTGAAGAGATGAATGGATAGCACACAACACCTGCTCCAAAATAACAAACTCTGAATTATTGAATGAAGATGTAGAATATATAAAGTTATGAGGACATGTACTTTTAAATAGTTTTGTAACTGTACCAATCACTACAACAGGAGACCACCATTGCTGTTTCTCCTTCTATGATTGTGCCTGTGAGAAGTTGTACAGTGTGAAGCGACATTTAAAGGGAACCTTCTATGTCCCAAAATGCTACTAACCTGCAGATATGAGGTTAATCCACAGGTTAATATCGTTGTAAAGATGTATAGCTGCCATACTGAAAGCTTGGCTACCAGGAAAATATGATCTTTATTCCTCCAGGCAGCCTCCGGCCTTCAGTCATAGAGGCGTACCAGTGCGGCTTCAGTCACAGCTCAGTACGCAGTGAACAGGGGTTGTAAGCAGGTTTTGGGACATTGACTGTCAGCCGCCTCTGCACCGATGCACTGCTGAGTCGGCTGTCAGTCAGTGTTGGGGCATGCTTACAGCTGCCACTCACTGTACACTGAGTCTTGACTGAAGCTGCGCCAGCATGCCTCTATGACTGAAAGCCGGAGGCTGCCAGGATGAATATAGATAATTTCCTTTCAGTAAATGTGCTTTCAGTGCAGACAATGGGCAGCTTTAAAATGCTATTAACCTGCAGATTAATCCCATATTTGTAGGTTTTTAGTGTTTGTGGACATGACTGGTTCCCTTACATTTCCAGTATATAGATAGATAGCTATTGTTATAGGATAGGGACCAGGACGGGGAACATTATTATAGAATGGGGAACATAATTACATGACGGGGACATTATTATCGTTGTGGTAAGACTACTCGCTCGGCCGCTTCCGGAAGTAGACTCAGGGACCGGGTTTTCTCTGCAGGTTTTATTATATGGCATAAAGCCCTGCAACTCCAGCTTAAATAACACGGCCTTACTGGCAAAACAACAAAACAAAAGATAAACTATAGCACAATCCATATGTATGTGGAATTCGCCCACACAGGTTGTAGTCCCAGCCTTCAACTCCTCTCTGAGGTGAAGCTTTCCCAGTCTGGAGACCTTGCCTCTCCAGACCACAACACAGAAAAAACAGGACTGAACATTTAAACCAAGCTCAGCCACACCCTGAGGGGAGGTATGATGAATGACATCCCTCTCGTCTCTATGTCATGCACACAAAACCACACCCTTTAAAAGATTTAACCCCCAGCATATAACATGCTGGCAGAAATTCAGTAGGTCTCAGTTCACACAAGAGAGCAACCTGAGTGACACATACCTCCCCTCGTATATCACACCAGTGATTCTGTCACATATCCCCCCCCCCTGCCCAAAGCTGGGGGTTTGGGCACCTTCAGACACCAAGCAGGGAATTCTGGAGAGGGCATCATCATTAGCGTGTAACATCTTGGGTCTATGCTCCACTTGAAAATTAAAGTCTTGGAGACCTAAGAACCACCTAGTTACTCGGGCATTCTTAATTTCTTACCCTTCTTTTCCCTCAGCCATCTCAAAGGGGCATGGTCTGATCCCAACTTAAACTTTCGGCCAAGTAGGTAATATCTTAGCATGTCTTTTATGGCTAAGCATTCTTTCTCCACAATGGCATAATTTTTCTCTATGGATGAGAGCTTCTGGCTCACATACAAGATGGGATGCCCTTCCCCATTTATCTCCTGCGACACCACAGCTCCTAGGCCAACTTCTGAGACGTCTGTCTGGAGCACAAACTCTTTAGTAAGTCTGGGGTGACCAGGACCGGCTGCGTGCAGAGTGCTAGCTTCAGCTGTTGGAACGCCATCTCAGTTTTAACCGACCATTTCACCATCGTTGATTTTATGCCTTTCAGGAGGTCCGTTAATGGTGCGGCAATCATGGCAAAATTTGGGATAAACCACCGGTAATATCCCACGATTCCAAGAAACGCTCTCACCTGCTTCTTGGAGAGTGGTTGCGGCCAGTTCTGAATTGCCTCGATCTTGTAGACCTGTGGCTTAATTTTGCCTCTCCCGACGACGTATCCTAAGTACTTGGCCTCCTCTTTTCCAATGGTACATTTTTTCAGATTTATCGTAAATCCCACCTTCCTTAGAGCATCCAGAATTGCCTGTACCTTTGGCAGATGACTAGCCCAGTCTGGGCTAAAGACGACAATGTCATCAACGTAGGCTGCGACATACTTCTTATGTGGGCCGAGGATCCGACCCATGGCCCTCTGGAAGGTGGCTGGTGCCCCCAGCTTTGGGACTGGCTCCCAAACAAGGAGCCCCCAACGTTTCCCGATCTCGTCATGGCTTGAGCAAGTTTACATGATATATCTGGTGCGGTTTTCTTCATCCTGGCTGGTGGACTTTGTAGTTCACTTCGCTGAGTTTCTCCACCACCTCATACGGGCCTTGCCACTTGGCCAAGAACTTGCTCTTGATGGTGGGAATAAGCACCAGAACACGATCCCCAGGCTGGAACTGTCTCAGCCTCGCTGACCGGTTATAGACCCTTGCCTGGGCCTCTTGTGCCTGGAGGAGATGCACCTTCACAATAGGCTTCACTTTCGCCATTCTCTCCTGCATCTGGGTGACATGTTCTATGATGCTCTGGTGTGGAATAACCTCGGCTTCCCAGGTTTCCTTGGCAATATCCAGGAGCCCTCGTGGATGTCGTCCATACAATGGTTCAAACGGGGAGAAACCCTTAGAGGCTTGTGGGACCTCTCTTGCCGAGATGAGCAGGAATGGTAGCAGGTACGAACATCCTTCTCTACAACCTTTTTGAGTATTGCTTTTAAGGTTTTATCAAAGCGTTCCACCAGGCCGTCTGTCTGCAGATGGAAAATGGAGGTTCGCAGCTGGGTAATCTGAAGCACTTTACACAGCTCCTTCATTACCTTGCTCATGAATGGGGTTCCTTGGTCCGTTAATATCTCATTCGGCAGTCCGGTCCTGGCAAATATATGGACAAGTTCCCGGGCTATGCTCCTACTCGACGAGTTCCTCAGTGGTACTGCTTCCGGGTACCGGGTCACATAGTCCATGACCACCAGGATGTATTGGTGACCCCGGGTCGATTTGACTAAGGGCACCACTAGGTCCATGGCAATCCTCTCAAAGGGGATTTCTATCACAGGTAGGGGGATTAAAGGACTACGAAAGTGGGAAGAGGAGGCGGTTATCTGGCAGGTAGGGCAGGACCTACAATAGTTCAGGATCTCCCGCTAACACCCAATAAAACCTCCTCAATGTCCTCTCCTGAGTCTTCTCGACCCCCAGGTGTCCCCCCAGAATATGTGAATGGGCCATATCTAATACCCTCTGTCGGTATGGCCCTGGAACTAATAACTGCTACACTATCTCATCACCCCTTGGTTTAGTCACCTGATACAATAACTCCCCCTGAACTGCGAAGTGTGGGTACCTGGTGTCTGCCCCCGGCTCTTGAGCATCCCCATTACAGACTGTAACATTGTCCCATGCCCCCTTCAAGATCAAGTCCTGAACTTGAGCAGACCCAAAGTTCTCTCCTCATATGACACCGGGCGGCTATGTGTCCAAGATTATGACATTGTCAACATTTCCCTCACAGCAGTCTTTGCAGGGCCTTCAGTGGGATTGGGATGACCCCCGTTTGTGACTCTAGACCCCTTATGTGGTGATCCCGTCCCTCTTTGGGTACTCCTGTATGGGGAATTTACTATGTCCGGTTTCCCAAGAGATTTTTCGACCACTTGTTACCTCTCTACCAGGCCCACGAGGCCGTCCGTGTTCCGAGAGTCGCCCTGGGCAGCCCAAATCTGCACTGGCCTGGGTAGGGAATGGATGAATCTGTCCATCACCACTCATTCAACCATCTGGGCAGGAGAGGAAGACTCTGGCTGCAGCCATTTCTGAACTAGCTGTAACAAGTCAAACATCTGCGAGCGAGGGGGTTTGTCGCCATCATACGCCCAGTGGTAGACCCTTTGTGCTCTGACAGACATAGTCACTCCTGAGAATGCCAGTATCTCTGTCTTTAACTTGGCATACTCTTGTGCATCGTGTAGGGTCAGGTCATAGTAGGCCTTTTGGGGTTCACACGTTAAACAGGGGGCCAGCACGTCTGCCCACTGCTCCAGTGGCAGTTTTTCCTGTTCTGCTACCCTTTCGAACACAGTCAGAAATACCTCAACATCATCCCCTGGGGTCATCTTTTGCAACGCATGCCTTACCGCCTTTCGGACATAAGAGACATCACCTGGAGTTGGGGGAGGGATGGCACCTCTGCTGCGAACTTCCCCCGCTAGAAGTTCCATCTGCCTTTGTTGCTGCTGAATCTGCTGCATCAGGAGTTTATTGGTCTCTTGCTGTGCTTTTTGGCTCTAAACTGCTGCTCTTGTTGCTACTGTAGAAGCTCCCGGTGCTGCTGTAATAGGCTCTGCTGGCTCTGCAAGTGCAGTTGATGTTGCTGTTGTTGGCTCTGAAGCAAGTGCTTGAGGAGCTCTTCCATGCTGCCGGACACCTCTGGCTGGCTGGTGGCCTTTACCCAGGACATCCACCGATCTCTGTGGCAGGTACACGTGTTCCTGGAATCGTGCTCGCACTCTCACACCAACTGTGGTAAGACGACTCACTTGGCCGCTTCCGGAAGGAGACCCAGGGACCGGGTTTTCTCTGCAGGCTTTATTATATGGCATAAAGCCCTGCAACTCCAGCAAGAGTAAACATGGCCTTACTGACAAAATAACAAAACAAAAGATAAATGATAGCACAATCCATATGTATATGGAATTTGCCCACACAGGTTGTAGTCCCAGCCTTCAACTCCTCTCTGAGCTGAAGCTTTCCCAGTCTGGAGACCTTGCCTCTCCAGACCACAACACAGAAAAAAAAACAGGACTGAAAATTTAAACCATGCTCAGCCACACTCTGTGGGGAGGTATGGTGAATGACGTCCCTCCCGTCTCTATGTCATTCACATAAAACCACACCCTTTAAAATAGTTAACCCCCAGCATATAACATGCTGGCAGAAATTCTTTGGGTCTCAGTTCACATAGGAGAGAAACCTGAGTGACACATACCTCCCCTCGTATATCACACCAGTGACTCTGTCACAAAGGATAGGGGCCGGGACAGAGGATATTATTACAAGAGGGGGCTAAGACAGAGTACATTATTACATGATGAGGGCCTGGATGGGGAACATTATTACAAGATATGGGCCAGGAAGGGGGACATTATTAAATACAATTATGGCCAAAAGGTTTTGCACCCTTGAAATTGTTTCTGAAAATGAAGAATTTCTCCCAGAAATTCATTGCAATTACACATGTTTTCTTATACACATATTTATTTCCTTTGTGTGTGTTGGAACAACACAAAAAAATCAGAGGAAAAAAAGTCAAATTGGCACTTTCGGCCAAGACTGTAAACAGGTCAGGATTAGGGACATTTTCACACATTGTCGGCCAGAACATAGGACATTATTAAGTTTGACCAACGTGCTGGTCACATTTTTTTAAATAAGAAAAAAAAAGGTTGAAAAAAGACAAAGAAAATAAGAAGGACCCATCAATTCTCGTGACTTGCATTCTTTATGAAATAACAAAACTTGCCTTCTGTAAATGAAAGAATAAATTGACAACTAAATGCTACCATTCCTCTTGTCAGAGAGGTATTTCCCTGCATAGTCTGACACTGTCCAATCACTGACTGTATAGGAATATGCAAAAAATAGCTTTCCCATGTAAGGTGCTTTTTAATTGAAGGAGGTCTGGTCACCTGCTCCTCTATCGGCAGCCGTGAATTGGAGATCTATGCGTCTAACAAAGTAGCACACTGCAACGCTAAGTACCGTATTTTTTGGACTATAAGACGCACCGGACCATAAGACGCACCTAGGTTTTAAAGGAGGAAAATAGGGGAAAAAAATGGAAGCAAAAAATGTGGTCATGATGCCCTGTTATGGGGGAGGGGGTCTGCTGCTGACACTGGTATTGGGGTAATGTCCCCCAATTCTGCTAATATCCTCCATCCTGGTATGTATGGCCTCTCCTTCCTGGTATAAGTGACCCCCATCCCATCCTGGTATACCTGGCCCTCACCCCCATCCTGGTATGCATGATACCCCTTGATCTCCCATCCTGGTATGCATGGCACCCCTTTATCCCCCATCCTGGTATGCATTGCATCCCTTTATACCCCATCTTGGCATTCATGACACTTCTTTATCCCCCATCCTGCTATGCATGGCACCCCTTGAGCCCCCATCCTGGTATGCATGGCACGCTCTGAGCCCCCATCCTGGTATGCATGGCACCCCTTGATCCCCCATTCTGGTATGCATGGCACCCCTTGAGCCCCCATCTTGGTATGCATGGCACCCCTTGAGCCCCCATCCTGGTATGCATGGCACCCCTTGATACCCCATCCTGGTATGTATGGGACCCCTTGAGCCCCCATCCTGGTATGCATGGCACCCCTTGAGCCCCCATCCTGGTATGCATAGCACCCTCTGAGCCCCCATCACGCTGCCTACAAAAAAAATAAACAATCATACTCACCTCCTCTCTCCTCCAGCGCTGTCCCACTCTGCTGCTGACACTCTCACTGTGTGAGCCGCGCATGGCAGGGCGCGCATGGCGTCCCTGCCATGTGCCCTCACACAGTGTGAGACACTGTGCTGGAATAGTCACTGCTCCCCACGCCGGGACTCTGTGTGTGTGGGGAGCAGTGACCATTCAATCTGTTCAATAGCAGGCACACTGTACCGCAGCATGGCTCCTGCTGCTGCTCTGTGGTCAGTGTGCCTACTATTAAAGACCATGGATATTCACTACATCCCATGGCAGTGGGTTGTAGGGAATATTCATGAGCTTTAATAGCAGGCACACAGACCGCAGGGCGGCATCAGGAGCCGCGCTGCGGCTCCAGTGTGTCGGCTATTAAGAAAAATGAATATTCATTGCTCTCCACGCCCATGGAGAGCCCTCCTGTGCCCCGCTGATCCCCCACTGCCTTATGTCTCTTAGAGAGGAGTTCACATTGGTAGGTTCCTGGTATGACGAGAAACGCCTTATCGTGGCTACCAGGTACACATGAATTGGCCAATTTATGCGCTAAGATTTCTCATTTATTTCCATTTTCTAGAGCAGTAATGCTATTCTAATTTCATGTTCGCATACTTAGTGTTGCAGTGTGCTACTTTGTTAGTTATATATGGAGGTAGCTGCTCCTAGTAAGCACCTCTACACACCTATTTTTTGTTTTGGAAGTGCTGGTCAGTTCTTTCAGTTTCTGGAGCTCTATGCAGTCTGTGAGGAAAGCTGTAACTAATAAGTGCTAGAAGGGAACCTTCTTATATAATAGTGAATGTACACAAAATCAAGTCCCCAACAACATTTATTTAAATAAAGCTAACAGGGACATACAGTGACTTGCGAAAGTATTCACCCACTTGGCATTTTTTGTGATTTTGCTACCTCACAACCTAGAAATTCAATGTTTTTTTTGAGAGTTTGCATCAGTTCATGTAAAGAAAATGTCTACAGCTGTGAACATTTGGTTTTCTTTTTATTGCAAAGCAAACAACAAACAGTACAACATAACTGAAAAATTCAGTGCACATAACTATTCACACCCCTAAAGTCAGTACTTTGTAGAGCTTCCTTTTTGCGGTAATTACAGCTGCAAGTCGCTTTGGATAAGTGTCTATGAGCTTTCCACATCTTGTGTAAGGCAGCGCTAGTCATCATGCTGGGGGACACTCGCTTCACCGGGTCAATTAAAGCACACCTGCAACGTTTCCAGTACCATGAAACCCAGCAGTTTATTACACTTCATAACTGCTTATAACATAGTCCATCTCAGTGGCTCACCGGCATGTTTACACAAATAGCATCCAAGAGCCTTTCAAGTGGCAGACAGGCCCACTTGGCTCCAGTTACAGCCTTCAGCAAAGTAACTATATCAATATCCATATAACACACCGCTTTTACCTTTTGCCGGGTCTAGCAGTTTCCATCAGATTTGTTCTGCCACAGCTGTGGCTTTACGGCTTCCCAGATGGGGTCTCCAGCCCTCGTACCTTCCAAGGCTACTGGCATCTCTTACACACACAAGGATCCAGCCTCCGCCTTTCAGGCTTCACTAGGCTTCATCAGGCTTCATCAGGCTTCACCAGGCCTCTCTAGACCTCATTAAGCCTCTCCAGGCTAACGGTGTCCCACACACAGGGAACAGGCCTCACGCCTTTCAAAAGCACCAAGATTTATATATCCTTTAGTGCACAGGACCTGCGATGATGTCACAGTCATGTGATCAGTCAGCTGAGGGAGAGGTAAATGGTCAGCTAGAGCACACCCCCTGGACCATTACAGTAATGCCGCAAGCCGCTGCATTACACTTGCTACTGGGATTTTTGCCCATTCCTCAAGGCAAAACTACTCCAGCTCCTTCAAGTTAGATGGTTTCCTCTGGTGAACAACAATCTTCAAGTCTGACCACAGATTCCAAATTGGATTAATGTCTGGGCTTTGACTAGGCCACTCCAAAACATTTACACATTTCACCTTAAACCACTTGAGTGTTGCTTTAGCAGCATGCTTTGGGTCATTGTCTTGGTGGAAGGTGAACCTACAGCCTAGTCTCAAATTACTGACAGACTGGAACAGGTTTTACTCAAGAATATTCTTGTATTTCACACCATCCATCTTCCCTTGACTCTGACCATTTTCCCTGTCCCTACTGCGAAAAACATCCCCACAGCATGATGCTGCAACCACCATGTTTCGCTGTGGGGATGGTGTTCTTAGGCTGATGAGCTGTGTTGGTTTGGCGCCAGACATAATGTTTACCTTCGTAGCCAAAAAGTTTAATTTTGGTCTCATCTGACCACAGCACCTTCCTCCATACATTTGGGGAGTCTCCCACATGTCTTTTGGCAAGCTCAAAATGAGTCATACAATTTTTTGTGTGTAAGTAAAGGCTTTTTTGTGCCCAGTCTTCCATAAAGGCCACCTGTATGGAGTGTACGGCCAAGGTCAATCTGAAACGCGCGTTGGGGTGGGCACCACACTCAGTTTTCCGGACTACCAGGTATTATACCTCCTTTAACCTTTCCTCCATACCGGCTATTTTTGATGCCATTTACTTGCAGGCCAGATTTTGTGTCACTCACTATGAATTCTGTATTTTTTCCTATATGGCTGTTTCACTGTTATATAACATATACTTGTACATGAGTGTTGTCCGGTTATTGTTTGTGATTTGTCAATATCCTCAAATTATTACCTATATTCCCATATCATATATATTACTCTGCACATTGGTTCTGTTTTGACACTACGCTGCCTACTCCAGAGCATTGTCTCGCTTACTGCTTGATCATTAATAGTTTTCTAATCTTATGGAAGTTTTTTCACAGAATTTTTTACTTAGTTTACCTTATAGCTTGAGACTGCTTACTCTTCTTGGACCACTGCTCCATCAAGTGGATTGTGACAGTATTATCTTATACTAATATTTATAGGAGCCTTTACTTTCCTCCTTCCTTGGTTACTTTATCACATGGTCCCGCCAAGACAGCCATTTCATATCCGGTCTTCATGTCTAACTCTAAAATGTTTTCTTTATTTATTATTACTACCATTGTAACTATCTACTACATCTGTCATAGTGTGGTTTTGTGACATATTCTAAATTTTCGTATTCTAGTTGGTCTGGATTATTATTGGCTATTTTGTATTTTTTATATTGAGATTTATACATATTCTAACATTGTTGTTTTTACTACTGTGTGTGCACTGTTTCTGTGTAGTGCCACCACATAACCATTGTTTGTCAGTAAAGGTATTTTAATCTATCACTTTTTTTCTGACCTATTTTATGACCACAAGTTCGGCTTTTCTTCTTCGGGTACAAAATTCTCCGAATGGTCTGCCATTCTTTGTTCGTTGCAGATGTATGTCAATGAATTATTTTGGACTATTCCACTTATTTATATTGCTAGCTATTGAACCCATTCTATGCTCCAGTGGCGAGCATTTTTATTGGTATATGGTCCCCTATCCTGGTCCATGCTCCCCCTATCCTGGTATATGCTCCCCCATCCTGTACCCCCATCCTGTTATGTGCTCCCCCATCCTAGCATATGATCCCCCATCCTGTGCCCCTATCCTGTTATATACTCCCCCATCCTGGCATATGCTCCCCCATCCTGTTATGTGCGCCCCCATCCTGTTATGTGCTCCCCCATCCTGTTATGTGCTCCCCCATTCTGTTATATGCACCCCCATCCTGTTATGTGCTCCCCCATCCTGTTATGTGCTCCCCTATCCTGTTATGTGCTCCCCCATCCTGCTCTCGCATCCTGTTATGTGCTTCCCCCATCCTGGTATATGCTCCCCCATCCTGTTTTGTGCTCCCCCATCCTGCTCCCCCATCCTATGTGCTCCACCATCCTGTTTTGTGCTCCCCCATCCTGCACCCCCATCCTGTTATGTGCTTCACCATAGTTCTCCCCCGTCCTGCTCCCCCATTCTGTTATGTGCTCACTCATCCTGCTATGTGCTACCCCATCCTGCGCCCCCATCCTGCTCCCCCATCCTGTTATGTGCTCCCCCATCCTGTTATGTGCTTCCCTATCCTGCTCCTCCATCCTGTTATGTGCTCCTTCATCCTGTTATGTGCTCCCCCATCCTGCTCCCCCATCCTGTTATGTTCTCCCCCATCCTGTTATGTGCTCCCCCATTCTGTTATGTGCTCCCCCATCCTGCTATGTGCTACCCCATCCTGCGACCCCATCCTGCTCCCCATCCTGTTATGTGCTCCCCTATTCTGTTATGTGCTCCCCCATCCTGCTATGTGCTACCCCATCCTGCACCCCTATCCTGTTATGTGCTTCCCTATCCTGCTCCTCCAACCTGTTATGTGCTCCCCCATCCTGCTCCCTCATCCTGTTATGTGCACCCCCATCCTGTTATGTGCTCCCCTATCCTGTTATGTGCTCCCCCATCCTGCTCCCACATCCTGTTATGTGCTTCCTCCATCCTGCTCCCCCATCCTGGTATATGCTCCCCCATCCTGTTTTGTGCTCCCCCATCCTGCTATGTGCTCCCCCATCCTGCTCCCCATCCTGTTATGTGTTCCCCCATCCTGCACCTCCATCCTGTTATGTGCTTCCCCATCCTGTTATGTGCTTCCCCATAGTGCTCCCCCATCCTGTTATGTGCTCCCCCATCCTGTTATGTGCTCCCCCATCCTGCTATGTGCTACCCCATCCTGCTCCCCCCATTCTGTTATGTGCTTTCCTATCCTGCTCCTTCATCCTGTTATGTGCTCCCCCATCCTGTTATGTGCTCCCCCATCCTGTTATGTGCTGCCTCATACTGCTCCCCCATCCTGTTTTGTGCTCCCCCATCCTGTTTTGTGCTCCCCCATCATGTTTTGAGCTCCCCCATCCTGTTTTGTACTCCCCCATGCTGTTTTGTGCTTCCCCATACTATTTTGCGCTTGCCCCATCCTGTTTTGTGCTCCCCCATCCTGTTTTGTGCTCCCACATCCTGTTTGTGCTTCCCCATCCCATTTTGTCCTTCCCCATCCTATTTTGTGCTCACCCATTCTGTTATGTGCTTCCCCATCCTGCTTTCCCAACATGTTATGTGCTCCCCCATCCTGCTCCCCCATGCTGTTATGTGCTTCTCTATCCTGCTCCCCCATCCTGTTATGTGCTCCCCCATCCTGTTATTGTGCTCCCCCATCCTGTTATGTGGTATGCGTTCAGTGCCTACGTATAACGCGATCTCTGGCGCCACACTCCTCTTACCTGTCACCTGTAACGGCCTATATATTCTTCTGCACAAGAGGCCCTCACTACATGCAAACACCTCCACCTTCCACCTCATACCAGCAGAGGGAGCTCTGATAGGGATATATAAAGGGAAGGCGGAGCCAGGCAGCTGAGTGTTTTTAGTTGAGTTTTCAGTTGAGTCTAGTGGAGTCTAGAGGACAGTGTGCTCAGACAGAGTGAGAGCAGCACATAGGCTGCTGTGTGAAGCAAGCTAGGCCTCCAGCAGCACTGAAGCCTAGTGAGGGCCCCCGAGCATGGCCAAAGGCGAGAGGAAGGAAAGAGTGACAAAAAGGGGGCAGAGGAGCATACCAGGCTCACCCCAGTATATATACCAGACACCGGGTCTGAGCCTACAGGAACCCTTTACACCCAGTAGGGATAACCGGAATCCCAGGAGGACTACAAGTCCCTGGCAAACCTGAAGCTAGACACATACAGGACTAGGAACCACGAAGGCCCCGACGTCCAGGGAAAGTGGTTACCAACCGTAGGTCCTACTTCAGAGCAACAGGTGGAGTAAAAGCAGGACACATAAGCTAGGCCCAGTTGCAGGCTGGCCAGGAGCTTACACAGAGCTAGACACGGATCAGAAGGCCTTATACCCGCTCCCTGGGGAGAAGTCCAAAAGTGCGCCCTTCACCTGGAGTACCCTGGACTGTATCTAACAGCTGTACCAGCAAAGGTAACGTAGCGAAACCCCCTGTATCTGTTCGTTACTCCAGCTGTACCATCGTTCTTCCCCTGCACTACAACGCCCAGCGCACCTTCCACCATCTATCTATCGACACTGCCCTGAGGCCCGCTCCACTTGTGGGGAGCTATACCATCTTTAGCTGTCTTGACACATGCCTCAGAGGACTGTTGCAGCGCTGGTGGCCATCACCAGACACCACAGGTGGCGTCACGATTTCTCTGAACTGTTATTAGTATTTGCTACCCCTTTGTGCACTGACCGCCCTGGGCCAGCCACCGTGATATACTACCCCGAATAGTAAGGCCCCTGGGGGCGAGTCACAGGCGCAGTCTACAGAGGCTTTGGACAGAGGGACACATCCAGCTTTATATTATACATTGTTACTTTGTATTGACATATATCACCTGCTGAGTCCAGAACATGTTTTAACACCCTTAAGGGAGAGTAAAGATAGACAGAGACCGAGGTGTTACTCTGGGCTGAACACTGGGAACCCTCTCATGTGATGTATCAATTTGTTTGGACAAAAGGGAGAAAGAGCTGTGCCTACTCAACCAACAAGCAAAGAACTAATGAAGGATAGCCCCGGTAACAAGAGGTAAATAGAGAGTAATAGGATGGTTAGAGCAATTAGTGAGAGACAGCACATTTTTAGAAAATAAGTGTACAGTATTTGCAAAAACTTAATTTTTGATTTGGAATACCAATCTGATTGTGTGAATATCTCTTTAACCAATATGATGGTGTGAAATTAGATTAATAGTTTTTACTAAGGACATAACATCACAGTGATGGAGCATTTAGTGTTTCTGATAATATGGGAACTTGTGGTAGAAAACTGTGTAGAAATACCTTGAGGTTCCACAATTCTTTTTAACTGTTTTCTTTAAGCAATAGTGCTTACAGAGCCGCTGTCGAAATATTTAGATTGAATGTTGAGACCAATGCTACAGAATATCCCATCATATTTAAAAGACACGCATAGTTTTCTAAAGTTCCTATATGAAATTGAATGGCAGGAGGAATGTAATTTGACTTCCATTGATGTGGTAAACCTTTATACTAGAATCCCGCAAGATGTTTGAGTGGAAGCTATAAAGGAGTTATTAGAGAGTCAGAATGAGAGTCGGGATCTGGTTGAGTTCATCAGTGAAGGGTTAAAATTTATTCAGTCCCATAACGCTTTTAAGTTTGAAGATAAATGGTTTTGTCAATGGTCAGGCACAGCGATGGGTACTCCTGTCGCATGTACCTTTGCAAATTTGTTCCTCGCCGTTTTTGAAAATAAATATATTACTTCCTCCTCAAACCCATACATTAGACACGTCCCTGCGTATTTTCGTTACGTGGATGACGTGTTTATTGTATGGGCGGGGAAAAGGGAGGAGTTTTTGGCATTTGTAAATTTCTTAAATGTGACAAATGTTGAAAATATGATATTCACAGCTAATTGGGGAGGAAATTCTTTAGAATTCATAATGTAAATATTTCTATTGTTGAAGGTGAAATCCACACTACAAACCAAGAAACCCACAGCGTCAAATGCTATGTTGAACTTTGAAAGTACACACCCTTTCCATATTAAAAGGAGTCTACCACATAGCCAATTCCTTAGATTACGGAAGATTAATAGCAATGAATCTAGTTTTCAAAAGCAAGCTGTAGATATGAAGGAGAATTTCATGCTCCGATGTTATCCTGCATCCCTTCTTGGTGGTGCAATATAAAGAGTATCTCAGATTCCACCAGAAGAACCTTTTGAAAACAAATAAAAAGAGAAGTGAATCTGATAGATTCACTTTTTCTTTTAAACACACAAACATGGACTGAATTGTAAAAACAGCCATTAGAAGGAACTGGCACTAGATAGAATCAGACAAGGATTTACAAGACAAGGCTATGAGAAAACCGCTTTTTGCATGCGAAAGAAGTAATAATTATTTAAAAGATAATTTGGTAAAGAATAGATTAGAAAAAGATAATAAGAATTGGCTGGAAAGAGGCATTCCATTAGGAAATTTCAAATGCAGACAATGTTCTTTTTGTCATTTACATTTGACTGATACATTTTTCCAACTAGGTCAAGTTACATGTAGGGTGAAGGATTTCATCACATGTAAATCCAAATTTATAGTGTATGCCCTATTCTGTCCCTGTAGATTTTTTTACATAGGGAAAACAATAAGGCCATTGTTTGTATGCTTAAAGCACCCGTCTCACATAGCGAGATCGCTAGCGAGATCGCTGCTGTGTCACGGTTTTGGTGACGCAACAGCGACCTCACCAGCGATGTCGCTATGTGTGACACTTTGCAGCGATCAGGCCCCTGCTGTGAGGTCGCTGATCGCTGCAAAGTGTCCTGGACCATTTTTTGGTCGTTGCCCTCCCGCTGGTCAGCACACATCACTGTGTGTGACCAGCGGGAGCAGCGATCAGGCTGGTAACCATGATAAACATCGGGTTACTAGGGCACACGCGCACCTAGTAACCCGTTGTTTATCATGGTCACGAGCCTGCTAAAGTGAGCGGTAACCTCCCGCTCACTGTAGCAGAGTGGTAACCATGATAAACAACGGGTTACTAGGTGCGCGTGTGCCCCTAGTAACCCAATGTTTATCATGGTTACCAGCCTGCTAAAGTGAGCGGTAACCTCCCGCTCACTGTAGCAGAGTGGTAACCATAATAAACAACGGGTTACTAGGTGCGCGTGTGCCCCTAGTAACCCGATGTTTACCATTGTTACCAGCCTGCTTCAGCAGCAGGCTGGTAACCAGGAGCAGGATATCGTGGAAAGATTCTTTCCACGATGTCGCTGCTCCCCTGATCGTTGGTGAGCCTGCCTGTTTGACAGCTCACCAGCGACCACATAGCGACGCAGCAGCGATCCCTGACAGGTCATATCGTTGTCGGGATCGCTGCAGCGTCGCTAAGTGTGACGGGACCTTTAGAGAGCACCATAGATCAATAGCGACTGGAAAAGGAGCCCCCCTTTTAATAAAACATATGCGTGAGATGCATAATGGCGATCCAAATTTGTTTACAGTTGAAAAGGTTAAATGTCCTATTAGAGGTGACGATCATAATCGGCTGTTACTACAAAAAGAAGCTAGACTAATTCTTAATTCTAATGCCCAGGGCCCTTTAGGCTTAAATGATAAGCTCGACATGTCCGTGTTTTTGTAATTTTGTTTTTAATGTCACTATTTTAATGTCTGTGTATATTTCGGATGTTGTGCACATTTTTATTGTTATCATTCAAGTGTGTTGGGGCGGATACCACCTACCTTTCACACATAAAGGAAAAGAGTACAGCGCCACTCGCCTTAATGAACCCATAGAAGCGCAGTTTGGTGTGCGAAACGTACGTCGTCCTCATGTCACCCCAGCACCCTCTAGCCATCCGCTATTCCTGATTGTCCAGTCTGGATTAAGGACTCTGTGTCAGCGACTGTTGGTGAGTGCTGTCTTTCTAATCTAATCTCCTTTGTGATAAATTACTCTTCTTTAAATCTCTGTTTTGTAGCTTCAGTGATATGGACCCTAAGCTGGTCAAGCACTAATAAAGTAGGTGTTTTCAGAAGCCCTCCAGGATGTTTGAACCACACTTTTTCTATTCATATTTTCATACCATTTTCGTCCATGCATCCTTTGTCATGAACATGAACAATAACTCCTCTTGGGATTGCCTCTTTTGGCATGTTTTTTCTCGCAGGACAACACAACCGAGTAATGAGTTTTCTCATGCCCTGAGGTTTTCACGGTTATGGTTTTGGCACCTTTCACATCAAAAGTCTTGTTTGATGGAACATCAAAGGTTAATGGGACTTCATCCATGTTCCCAATCTGGCTTATTTCAAATCCATTTTTCTTTTTTGCATCCAATACAAATTTGTGAAAAGACACAATCTTTGATTCATATTCTATAGGCATTTTTTGTGCAATGTTAATTTTTGTGCTCATAGCAAGGCCATATCTCTTCATAAATCTGTGACACCAAGATGGTGACCCAGGAAGTCCTCAATGTTTCTTTCTGTAGCAAGATGTTTGGCTTAATATATAATCATTTTTGTTGATACTGAAAAGCCATTGTTCCTGTGACGTGTGATCCACTCTTTCATATTCACTGGGGGCATACCGCCAATGGCGGCAGGCCACGCGACTGCTGTGAGGCCCATGAGCCGGGTGGCCCCGAAGCAGCGGGGGAACGAGGAGCATAGGTGAGTATTGTATTTACCATATGTATGTAATAGTGAGAAAGGATGTAACCTTCCTTTGGCACTGAAGTAGTTAAAGAAAATGTTCCGTAGTTAGACCTCTCTGAACTGTTGTTAGGCCAAGCTAAGGGTTTAGCTGCAGTGGTCCAGTCCGTAGAGTAGAGGGGGAACTTAGTGCCATGATCAAGCATAGAGTGTGAATAAAGCTTGTTTCTGATATAATTCCTTGTGGGCTATAGTTTTGGTAAACAGCCACAAGATGCCACTGTCCCGGGTGCAGATGCCAGGTTGAGTCTGCCAGCAGTATTGCAGACAGTGAAGGGGTTAATGGTGTGTGATGACACCCCACAGAGGGTGGGCACATTAGGAAAATCTCTGCTTAGTTTCCAGAAGCAGGAAGTGATGAGTCAGTGAGAGTTGGGACAGTGAACCGTACGGGCAGCCTTATTATATCGTGGCTGCTAGGGTAGACGGGAACTCCGTACCCTTATACAGTAGGATTGCCCGTGTGAAGATCTCCCTATGCAAAAGTCCTGTTAGCCGGCCGGAGAAACTCAACGGAGGTATTGAGGACCCGGGGCACTTTCAGTCTGCAGGCAGCAGAGGAAGATAGGACTCCAGGCTAAGACGTGAGGGAGATATAGGATCCGGACACACTGTCGATTGTGAGGAAGATTCTCATGGGCTAGAGATTACAGTGTCACAGAGACTGAATATGTTGCCAGCGCCTGTGAGGGAGGTGATAACATGTCGGGCCTTATCCATTATATCAGACTGTAAATACTGTATATATTCCTCTTCTCCAAGTAAAGTCCCAGTTATGGTTAAGAATGTCGTGTCTCTGAATTTATTGCTGCCCTGGTCCCAGAAGAGAAATGCCTGGAGACAGCCGCGATCGGATGGTCTGAAGTAAGTGGAGAGCACCACATACACAGCCACACATCAGAGGGAGGACACGTATTGTCTGTAGGGTACCAGAGCGAGCAGGAGGTACAGCTCGTCCATGACTACCTCGCTGGGGCACCATACATGTACTCGAGTATAAGCTGGGTTTTTCAGCACATTTTTTGTGCTGAAAAAGCCCCCCTTGGCTTATACTCGGGTATATACTCGAGTATATAGGAATTCCGTTGGTGGATAGTGGAGGGGGGGTTGCGGCGGCGGAGGAGCGGAGCACACGCAGTAGCTGGCTGCTGCAGCGATTACGTGTGCCCGCTGCTAAAGAGAATGAATATTCCCTCTTCTCCACTCCCATGGGCGTGGAGAAGAATGAATATTCATTCTCTTTAGTAGCGGGCACGGAGGAGCGCTGAGCCACGGCTCCAGCTGACAGCGCCCGCTACTAAAGAGAATGAATATTCACTCTTCTCCACGCTCATAGTCCAGGCATGGAGAGGAGTGAATATGCCGGCAGCTCACATCAACGTCTGAGAGCGCATGGATGTGACGCCATGCGCTGCTCAAATGCTGACATGAGCTGCTGCAGCAGAACAGGATGCAGCGCTGGAGCAGAGGGGAGGAAGAAAGGTGAGTATAAGTGTTTATATTTTTATGTGTGCAGTGATGGGGCCATACATATCAGGATTGGGGGATTAGGAGGCAATGCATACCAGGATTGGGGGATGAGGAGGCCATGCATACCAGGATTGGGGGATGAGGAGGCCATGCATACCAGGATTGGGGGATGAGGAGGCTATGCATACCAGGATCGTGGGATGAGGAGGCCATGCATAGCAGGATCGGGGGATGAGGAGGCCAAGCATACCAGGATTGGGGGATGAGGGGTGCCATGCATACCAGGATTGGGGGATGAGGAGGCCATGCATACCAGGATTGGGGGTTATGGGTGCCATACATACCAGGATTGGTGAATGAGGAGGCCATGCATACCAGGATTGGGGGATGAGGAGGCAATGCATATCAGGATTGGGGGTTATGGGTGCCATACATACCAGGATTGGGGGATGAGGAGGCCATGCATACCAGGATTGAGGGTTATGGGTATCATACATACCAGGATTGGGGGATGAGGAGGCCTTGCATACCAGGATCGGGGGATGAGGAGGCCATGCATACCAGGATTGGGGGATGAGGAGGCCATGCATACCAGGATCGGAGGATGAGGGGGCCATGCATACCAGGATCGGGGGATGAGGAGGCCAAGCATACCAGGATTGGGGGATGAGGGGTGCCATGCATACCAGGATTGGGGGATGAGGAGGCCATGCATACCCGGATTGGGGATGAGGAGGTCATGCATACCAGGATTGGGGGATGAGAAGGCCATGCATACCAGGATTGGGGGATGAGGAGGCCATGCATACCAGGATTGGGGGTTATGGGTGCCATACATACCAGGATTGGGGGATGAGGAGGCCATGCATACCAGGATTGGGGGTTATGGGTGCCATACATACCAGGATTGGGGGATGAGGAGGCCATGCATACCAGGATTGGGGGATGAGGAGGCCATGCATAACAGGATTGGGAGATGAGGAGGCCATGCATACCAGGATTGGGGGATGAGGTTGCCATACATACCAGTTTTGGGGGATGAGGAGGCCATGCATACCAGGATCGGAGGATGAGGGGGCCATGCATACCAGGATCGGGGGATGAGGAGGCCATGCATACCACGCTCATAGTCCAGGCATGGAGAGGAGTGAATATGCCGGCAGCTCACATCAACGTCTGAGAGCGCATGGATGTGACGCCATGCACTGCTCAAATGCTGACATGAGCTGCTGCAGCAGAACAGGACGCAGCGCTGGAGCAGAGGGGAGGAAGAAAGGTGAGTATAAGTGTTTATATTTTTATGTGTGCAGTGATGGGGCCATACATATCAGGATTGGGGGATTAGGAGGCAATGCATACCAGGATTGGGGGATGAGGAGGCCATGCATACCAGGATTGGGGGATGAGGAGGCCATGCATACCAGGATTGGGGGATGAGGAGGCTATGCATACCAGGATCGTGGGATGAGGAGGCCATGCATAGCAGGATCGGGGGATGAGGAGGCCAAGCATACCAGGATTGGGGGATGAGGGGTGCCATGCATACCAGGATTGGGGGATGAGGAGGCCATGCATACCAGGATTGGGGGTTATGGGTGCCATACATACCAGGATTGGTGGATGAGGAGGCCATGCATACCAGGATTGGGGGATGAGGAGGCAATGCATATCAGGATTGGGGGTTATGGGTGCCATACATACCAGGATTGGGGGATGAGGAGGCCATGCATACCAGGATTGAGGGTTATGGGTATCATACATACCAGGATTGGGGGATGAGGAGGCCTTGCATACCAGGATCGGGGGATGAGGAGGCCATGCATACCAGGATTGGGGGATGAGGAGGCCATGCATACCAGGATCGGAGGATGAGGGGGCCATGCATACCAGGATCGGGGGATGAGGAGGCCAAGCATACCAGGATTGGGGGATGAGGGGTGCCATGCATACCAGGATTGGGGGATGAGGAGGCCATGCATACCCGGATTGGGGATGAGGAGGTCATGCATACCAGGATTGGGGGATGAGAAGGCCATGCATACCAGGATTGGGGGATGAGGAGGCCATGCATACCAGGATTGGGGGTTATGGGTGCCATACATACCAGGATTGGGGGATGAGGAGGCCATGCATACCAGGATTGGGGGTTATGGGTGCCATACATACCAGGATTGGGGGATGAGGAGGCCATGCATACCAGGATTGGGGGATGAGGAGGCCATGCATAACAGGATTGGGAGATGAGGAGGCCATGCATACCAGGATTGGGGGATGAGGTTGCCATACATACCAGTTTTGGGGGATGAGGAGGCCATACATATCAGGATTGGAGGATGAGGAGGCCATGCATACCAGGCTTGGGGGATGAGGGGGGCATGCATTCCAGGATTGGGGGATGAGGGGGCCATGCATGCCAGGATTGGGTAATGAGGGGTGTCATACATACCAGGATTGGGGGATGAGGAGGCCATGCATACCAGAATTAGGGGATGAGGAGGCCATGCATACCAGGATTGGGTGATGAAGAGACCATGCATACCAGGATTGGAGGATGAGGAGGCCATGCATACCAGGATTGGGGGATGAGGAGGCCATGCATACCAGGATTGGGGGTTATGGGTGCCATACATGCCAGGATTGGTGGATGAGGAGGCCATGCATACCAGGATTGGGGGATGAGGAGGCCATGCATACCAGGATTGGGGGATGAGGAGGCCATGCATACCAGGATGGGGGATGAGGAGGCCATGCATACCAGGATTGGGGGATGAGGAGGCCATGCAACCAGGATTGGGGGATCAGGAGGCCATGCATACCAAGATTGGGGGATGAGGAGGTCATGCCTACCAGGATTGGGGATGAGGGGGCCATGCATACCAGGATTGGGGGATGAGGAGGCCATGCATACCAGGATTGGGGGATGAGGAGGCCATGCATACCAGGATTGGGGGATGAGGGAGCAATGCGTACCAGGATGGAGAAATTTACCAGTAGCTGCTGCATTTCCCACCCTAGACTTATACTTGAGTCCATAAGTGTTCCCAGTTTTCTGTGGTAAAATTAGGTACCTCGGCTTATACTTGGGTCGGCTTATTTAAAATATACAGTATTTTAAAATCAGTGAGTACGTGGTGCCCATAATACTGCAAGACTGTGGAGTGCATTATACTATATGGGCGCTGCATTTTACCCTATGGGGTGTACAATATACTTTATGCAGGACTGTGGGGAGTGCATTATATTCTATGGAGGACTATGGAGAGTGCATTATATTCTATGGAGGACTATGGGGAGTGCATTATATTCTATGGAGGACTACGGGGAGTGCATTATACTGTATGGAGGATTATGTGGAATGCATTATACTGTATGGAGGAATATGGGGAGTACATTATATTCTATGCAGGACTATGGGGAGTGCATTATATTCTATGGAGGACTATGGGAAGTGCATTATACTGTATGGAGGACTATGAGGAGTGCATTATACTATATGGAGGACTATGGGGTGCATTATACTATATGGAAGGCTATGTGAGGCCATTATACTGTATGAAAGCAATTATAAAGTGTGAAGGTTTGTGTGGGGTCCATCATACTGCTTGGAGGGCTGTGTGGGGCCATTATACTGTTTGGAGGGCTAGTGCGGGCCATTATAATGTATGTAGGTCAATTATACTGTATGGACGGCTGTGTGGGAGTCATAGTTGGGGGATAATACTGTGCTGCGGTCAGCATACTTTGCCTTGGGAGTTGAGGTGGGGTACAGTATGGTCATCATACTGTGCATGTGGAGGCTAATGTAAAGGAATTCACCATGGGGATATCATACTGTGTTTGGGGGGCACTTTTATTGGCATCATACTTTATGAGGCAATGAAAGAGGAATGTAGGACTTCAGCAGGAGGAAAATTGCTATGTAAAGGCTGGAAATTTGTGAGATATGCTCTTCTGTGACACAGACAAATATTTATTTCTTTTTTGTGGGGGGCCCAATTAGAGCTTATGCTATGGGGCTCCATGATTTCTATGTACACCTCTGCTTCTAACTGTGGCCATTTTGCAGCATGACCACGAAAACAGTGTTTTGTTTTGTCCATGTTTTGCAGTTAATCCTCCTGTTTCCTCCATTCTTGTATAATTTTTTGGTTGGAGGTGGCTCAAAGTTTCTCTCCTGCTCCGTTCCTATGTTCTTTGGCATACTTCTTCACTACCTCCAGTTTAAAAGGGATTTTATATGAAATCCTCATATGCTTTGACATCTTTCCGCAATTACGGTAGATTCAGCAGGAGACTGCAGTACACTATCGTATCTTTCTGCAACAAAACACAGTAATGACAGAATTATTAGCAATTTGTCCTTCATAGTTATAGGGGATCTGCTGCTGATGCACTGTTATGGGGGTGGTCTGCTGACACTTATGGGGGAGATCTGCTGCTGGAGGGCCACAGATTGTGCCCTCTTGTATGGTGACAGCAGTCCTGGGTTCATTTCCCACCAAGGACAACATCTGCAAGGAGTTTATATGTTCTCCCCATATTTGTGTGGGTTTCCTTTGGGTTTTCCGGTTTCTTCCCACACTCCAAAGACATACTGATAGGGAATGTATCGCAGATTGTGAGCCCCAATGGGGACAGTGATAATGTCTTTAAAGCGCTGTGGAATATGGTAGCGCTATTTACCGTAAGCAATGCATAATAAAATAAATATGGTAATAATTGACCACTATCGTAACTGTAATTTTTCTGCTTAGAGTTGTGTGAGAGTTTTTTTAATGAAACAAACTGGTGTTTTTATTGGTGCCAAGTTGCGGTACTTAAGATTTTTAAATCTCTTTTTTGAAATTTTTTGGAGCGGCGGGATGAACAAAAAAAAATGGTGTGCATGGATTGGTAAAATCTTGTATTTTTTGATAAGGTTAAAAGTTTTTTCTGGCACCATTTGCTCCCAGATTGGGAAGTGAGTGGTGCTGATATCTTGCCAGCAAGCCTACCAAGACACCTGCATGATAGCTACCAATCATGCATCTGTCCCGTCAGGTATCTGTAGATGTGATGTCCTCAATACTGCTCACCTCCCAATGCGGAAGTAAGCAGCGCTGAACAAACAATGTAAAGGGAATGTGACAGCTGATACATGCTGCCCATGGATGAGGCAGAATGTATCAGGCATTGACTTTTCCTTGAAATGCCAAAAACATACATGGCTGAAGTCATACAGCCAGTACCTGATACATGCTACCCGATCCAAAGACAGTGTGAATCATGTACTGGCTGTATGACTTCAGCCATGTACAGTATGTCCTCTTTAAGAGACCATAGATAGCATTTATGTGAAGCAGTTGCCTTTGAGGAGAACTATAACTCCTAGCATGTCCTGCAGTTCCTATGACATGCTGGGAGTTATAGTTCATCCAAAAGGGGTACAGTGTTTTATGTCCTTTGTGTTACTTAAACTACGGTATCTAAGGGGTAACATGGAGACAGAGTGACATGTTAAGCATGTCACGGTGAGGAGACTTTTAAAGACGCAATGCTCCTCTGGGAAATATGCAAATTGTCTCTTCAGAGAGGAAGAGGACCAGAACTCTAGTGCCACCTACAGGAACTAGCAATCCTAAAAGTCAATAGTGACCCTTTAAAGAGCCTTATCACATGACTTAGGATATAAGTCAGAACCAGAAACTCAATTTGCAGAACTCACACTTTGCACTAACGAGGGGCAGTACAGGGGGATCTCTGTAATGACAGGCACGGAAGCTTCCACAGACCCTCGGCTGTAATAGCAACCCACTGGTGGCTGGGAGTACCGATGGGTTCATCAAATAATGCACCCCCATGCCGGCATGCTGTTATTGCTGCTGTTAGGGTTTGACAGAGACAGTTAATAGGATATCAGTCGCTGGTGGCGCTCCGCTCTACCAGCGGCTGTTAGAAGTACAATAGTTTCTAACTGTAACACACAACCATTACCTGCTGGGAATGGGGCGAGCTCACCCCAAGAGCACGCGCCATACACATGCTACCGACTTGCGCCATACATGTACAGCGAATGTCGGTGAGGGGTTATTTTTGCTTTCTTTTTAGTTCCTTTAGGGGACCTGAACCTGTAATTGTTCGATCACTTATTCTATCAATTGCATTTCTACAGTATTTAAACAACGACCAATATAATCCATACAAACAAATGGTTGGATCCCCGGTACAACCGGGGCCAGCCAAAAAGGCCTACTCGTATCAAATACCAAGCAAAGAGAACCATGAGTAAGAATGGCATAGAAAATATCAATTTTATAAGATCATAAATGTAAAAACTTACATATACAAATATATGAAAGGTATATAAATGTGACAGAAAGTGCAATATGCTGGGGAAACCGCGGCCCCACAAAGAAAGAACATGCTGAACCTGGGTATAATGTGTTGAGGTCCATACAGAAATCGTGGATTACCCATCTGAAGGCATATTAATGCATATGTAAGAGAGCCAAGAAAATGCGTACCAAATAAGAAGTACAGATATGCCAAATAGAAAAGGAGCTTACCAAAGATGGACACAAATATCGAGGGGAGCCGCAGAGGGTAGATGGTGACACACACCTCGACGCGCGTTTCACTTGCAGGAGCTTTGTCAAGAATACGTTTCGTATTCTTTTCGTAGTGACTATTCATCACTACCCCTTGAAAAAGAATACAAAACATACACTGAAGGCTGCGCTTGTTTACTTAGGAAGGATCTCAATGCCAAAAGGGTAAGATTACACTAGCCACTTGGCTATGACCATTGATAATATGTGCTGACTTTGAGAGGTTGCATTTTGTCGAATCAACAGATATGTGATTGCACTTTATGTAATCAAGCTCTTTGGGGATGTTTTAATGTGTGTATCTTTACTTACCTGTTTAGTGAGATTAACCCTCTATATACCAAGCAATTGTTTTCTTCTTTGTTTTTTTGGTATTTTTTTCTGGGTTATTTGCATTTTTCTGTCTTTATTGTTGGTGTATTTTTGATGAACCACCCATTCCGGTCCATCAATGTTTTTAATATTTAATCCATTTTAAATATATTAATACAAATGTTTTTACTTTTCCAATTAAACTCCTTTGTTTTTTCTCCATGTTAATATATGACTTCAGGAGTGGTGTGTTTGCACGCATGCTGTTTCATTTTCACCTGTCTCCTTTTTATGGCTATTTTCACCCCAAGGGAGGCATTATTTGAAAATCAACCTGGTTTCTAGATTTCTGACATGCATCTGACGCGCCCCCTGGGCCTATGCTGTGCTGCTGTGCAGGGAAACCCGGAACCGGGCCTGTTGTAGAATGCTGGGGGTTGTAGTCTCCGTGTGGCGGTGACCCGGTCCGTGCCCAGGGTGGTCAAACCAGTGGCAGTCTATTTGTATTGTAATAAGTGTCCGACTACGCTACCCGTGGATTGCGGTCAGTGGGGACCGCCGCTGCGCTGCAGACCGCTGAGGCTGATGTTGTTTGCGCAGCCGAGTATGGGATGACCCCCCACGGGAGAAGTATTGCCTCAGGGCAGCTAATGTGGAAGATGATGGGAGTGATGGTGTGAGGGTCCCAGTGCTAATGGTGCAGGAGCGGCAAGGAATCACAGAGACGTGAGGTGCAGTTCAGGGTCTTTACTGATGGTACAAGGCAGACCCTCCCGGGAGTACTGGCTAGTATAAGGGGCCTGGTCAGTCTGCGAGCAAGCAGGAGTTCCCCTGGCCAGGTGGAGTTGTAGGCCTCCCTGTTTATCTGCACTCTTCCTGGCTACCTTGCTGTCAGCGGTTACAAGTAGCCCACGTCCCTGAGTATACCGTGTGGTGCTCACCCGTATGGCTGGTGACTTGGGGCCTTCTGTTAGCCTCCGCTCCTGGATGGCGGTGCTGGTCCCTTCTTTGTGACTGAGCCTCCGGGCTTCTATGGCCAGAGGACCTGGAATCCCCTGCCGGCTGGTTTCTGCTGCTGGGTGTATATCAGTCCCCACAGCCTTGGACTCCTGTGTCCGGTTTTAGTGTCTTCGTCCAGGGCGAGCTCTGCTCAGCTCCAGCCCCTGGACTTCAGCTACTGCTCCTCCAGAGCTCCTGATCTCACTTTCCCTCTCCAGACTCTGACTGACTTAATCCCGCCCCAGACCCAGTTTATAAGGGCAGATTCCTCCCCTCCCAGGTCTGGGTGGGCCGTGTTGCATGTTTAGGGCTCCTGACCAGAGAAACCTCCCACTTGCTCTCAGACATAATATCTCTATTACTGTGGCAACCAGACCCCTGGGGTGTCACATTCCCCCCTAGTAAATTTTAGTACTCCGGGACTAAACACATTTTTTAAAGAAACATAAATACAAGGTATAACAATAATATAATAACATATTCACAAGAAACTTTAGTCTGTAGAGGTCACGGCGTTTCCGTGACCGGGTGTCCATATCACCCAAGGTGAAGTTTATGAAAACAAAGGGGGTGTCCATGTCACCCAACAAGGCGAAGTCTTGGCACAGAATAGGGGACCTGTCCAAAGCAAACCCCTTGCGTTGTCCTTGGGCGTGGCTGCAAGGGTAGACTAACTACTTTGGGCCGCAAGGAGGCCACGCCAGACAGGTTTTCTCTTCCGCGGCCGTCTTCGCAAGAGGCACCAAGGTGCAACTATCTACAAAACTGTTCCGGTTATCCAGTGTCCATAACCTGTTAGTCCAAATAAATCTGCAGGGTAACTGAGAAACATAATTAGTAACAGGCAACAAACATAAACCATAAACATTTTTCAATGAACAGTCAACTTTACAGTGCATTGGTTTAGATTCTCCAGCGAGCGGGCATCTGACCTCTAGTGACTCTAGTGGACCTACGGAGCTCACTAACTGGTTCTGCACTACAGGGTGTAGGAGGTGTCATGGGCAAGCTGAGCAGCTTTCTGCGCACTCTTTGGCTCACTAGGGGCACAGCAGACTCACTACTAGCAGAGGGTTGATCCTCCTGTACTGCTGGTGTGGACTCTTCTACCTCTTGGGCCGGCTGCTCTTCCAGCTCTACCGGTTCCTCTGTAGGCACTTGCGGGGCTGGCTGGAGAAAGGTGAGGACGGGTACCACGACAGCGCCGTTTACTTGTGTCCAAGACCGGGGGAAGTCTCCGAGTACGGTACTGATCATTTCTTCCCTTTCCTCTGTGGGTTGAGGGTTTCCTTGATCTTCTTCAGGGCTTTGCAGCTGCTCAGGACACTTCTTCAGGTGGTCTCTGGAGACAATGGCTGTGGTTTCTCCTCCATCCTTACTGATTACGCAGATTTTTGGGTTCTCATGGCTTGATGGCAGCACGGTGTACGGGTCCTTCTCCCACTGGTCGTCCAACTTGTGGAGCCGCCTCTTCCTCTTCAAGACCTGCTCTCCAGGTACCAGGGGAACAGTGGGAGCATACTGGTTATAAGCCTTCTCTTGCCTTTCCCTAGCTTGAGACAGACTTCGCTCGACGCTCTCCTGTACTTTCCGATACTGCTGCTGCCGTTCTGTATCCCAGTCTGCCTCTGGCGAGGTGTCCTCAGGCGTCAGGACTCCCATATCCAGGTCAATAGGCAGCTTACCAGGTCTTGCTCTCATTAGGTAAGCCGGGGTACAGTTGGTGGAACCTACAGGGATGTGGTTATACAGGTCCACCAGATCGGGCAGTTTCTCAGGCCACAGACTGCGTTCTTCCAGGGGCAATGTTTTTAGCAGATCTATCACCACCTGGTTCATCTTCTCGCAGAGTCCATTGGTTTGAGGGTGATAGGGCGTTGTTTTTATCTTCTTGCAGCCATACAGGTTGCAGAACTCCTGGAAGACCTCCGCTTCGAAGGCTGGTCCTTGGTCTGTCAACACTTGGTCCGGGTACCTGTGTGGACGGCAGAAGTGCTGCTGGAAGGCTCTAGCTGCTGTTTGAGCCGTTAAGTCCTTGACCGGGACCACCACTAGGAATAGGGAGTAATGATCTACGATTGTGAGGGCGTAGACATACCCAGATCTGCTTGGAGCCAGTTTCACATGGTCCAGGGCTACCAGTTCCAGTGGCTGTCTGGTGATGATGGGCTGCAGGGGAGTCTTCTGGCTGGCTCGGTCTTTTCTTCTCAGGTGGCACGGGCCACAGTCTCTGCACCACCTTTCGATGGCTCCTCTCATGCCTACCCAGTAGAACCGTTCACGCAACAAGAACTCCAGCTTCTTCCATCTGAAATGCCCTGCTCCGTTGTGGTATGCCTCCAGAACCATAGCCGCGTCTCGTCTTGGGACCACTACCTGCCAGGTCAACTCATGTGTTCGAGAGTTAACCATTCTCCGGCACAGCTTCTCCCTGTAGAGGAATAGCTTACTTTTCTCCTTCCACAGTTGCTTGGTCTCCTCCGGAGCATCTGGGTCAAAACGGGCATCAGCCTGGGTCAGCATTTCCTTCACCAAATGGACTGCGGGATCACTGTCTTGCGTCTCCGCCCAGTTGTAGTGGGGCAAGGGATTGAACGTCACGGAGCGCCTGTCCTTCACACGGTGGGAATACAGGGTAATCCCATGACGGTGGCACGCAGGGAGCTCAACTTCTTCCAGATCTTCTGGATCTTCCCCTACGTCCGGTAAGTTCGGCATTCTAGACAGGGCATCCGCGTTGGCATTTGAGCGTCCTGCCCGGTATTTGATGGTGAATTCAAAGTTGGACAGGCGGGCCATCCATCTCTGTTCCAGGGCACCGAGCCTTGCAGTGTCCAGGTGTGTCAACGGGTTGTTATCCGTGTACACGGTGAATTTGGAGGAGGCAAGGTAATGCTTGAAACGTTCGGTCACTGCCCACACTACTGCCAGGAACTCCAGCTTGAATGAGCTATAATTCTCAGGGTTCCTCTCCGTGGGCCGTAGCTTTCGGCTGGTGTAAGCGATTACCCGTTCTTTCCCTTGCTGGATCTGGGAAAGTACGGCTCCTAGCCCGATGTTGCTTGCGTCCGTGTGGAGGATAAAGGGCTGGCTGTAGTCTGGATATGCCAGGATTTCATCCCCCGTGAGGGCCATCTTCAGCTGGCAAAAGGACTCCTCTTCCAGCTTTTCCCACCTGAAGGGCGGCTTCTGGTTTTTGGCTTTCCGAGATTGACCTATCAGGAGGTCCTGCATAGGGGCTGCCATTTTGGTGAAACCGGGAATGAATCTTCGGTAGTAGCCTACCAACCCGAGGAACTGCCGCACTTCCTTTATGCTGGAGGGTCTTGGCCAGTCCTTAATTACGGTGATCTTATCAGGGTCAGGAGCCACTCCGTCAGCACTCACCACGTGTCCCAGGTATTGCACCTTTGGTTTCAGGAGGTGACACTTGGAGGGTTTCACCTTTAGGCCGTAGTTTGCCAGAGATTCGAACACTTCTGCCAGGTGTTTCAGGTGGTCCTCGTAGGTCTTGGAATAGACGATGACATCGTCCAGGTATAACAGGACCGTCTCGAAGTTCCGGTGTCCCAGACAGCATTCCATCAACCGTTGGAAGGTTCCTGGTGCGTTGCAGAGCCTGAACGGCATACAGTTAAATTCACTGAGACCCATCGGGGTGGCGAATGCGGTCTTCTCCCGGTCCACCTCTGCTACAGGAACCTGCCAGTACCCGCTAGTGAGATCCAAAGTAGAGAAGAAGTTAGCAGATTTTAATGCAGCTAAGGACTCTTCTATCCTTGGTAACGGGTACGCATCTTTGTGTGTGATACGGTTGACCTTCCTGTAGTCTACACACATTCTCATGGTGTTGTCTTTCTTTTTCACTAAGACTAGTGGAGCTGCCCAGGGGCTACAGCTGTCCCTGATTACCCCAGCCTCCTTCATGTCTCTAAGCATCCCCTTGGCGTGTTGGTAGTGTGCCGGGGGTACGGGTCGGTATCTCTCCTTTATGGGAGGATGGTCTCCCGTGGGGATGTGGTGTTCTACCCCCTTTACTCGCCCGAAGTCTAGCGGGTGTTTACTAAACACTCTCTCGTACTCTCGAACCACCCGATAGACTCCCTGTTTCTGGTGTGAGGGAGTGGAGTCAGTACCCAAATGCAGTTGCTGACACCAGTCCTCCATTGGTTTCTTAGAGCCGTTACCTTCCTCTGGTTGAGATGGAGGCAAGGGTTCCATGGCCTGTACAGAATTCTGGTTTATGGTGAACAATTAGGCTAGCGTGGCATACCGGGGCAGGTGTACTTCTCTCTCCCCGATATTTATGATGCGAACGGGCACCCTCCCATGGCGTACATCGACCACCCCCCGTGCTGTCAAAATGGTGGGCCTACTGTCTGAGTAGACGGGTTCTACCATTGCTTGGTAGTCTCTACCTCTTAGACCAATAGCTGCCCGGCACCAAATCATCATCTCACTTTTTGGGGGCATGGCAATAGGGAACGGGTCACACATTCTCACGCTACCTATCTCACCACCAGATAGTTCCACCTGTTGCCGCTTCATCAGTGCCCGGATCTCT
This sequence comes from Phyllobates terribilis, assembly GCF_046119375.1. NCBI lineage: Eukaryota > Metazoa > Chordata > Amphibia > Anura > Dendrobatidae > Phyllobates > Phyllobates terribilis. Next base: position 319,162,983 of record NW_027362763.1, read on the forward strand.
TTTTGGAGCACACGCTGCTGGCCGGAACTGGCGTTCTTGGCAACCTGCTGTAAAATGAGAATCACCTCTGCAAGACAATTTTCAATCACATTAGTTCCCAAGGTTATTCTAGGGTGACTCTCATGACGGTCTATGTCCACTATAATCAGTCCTTGTGCCGCCAGTTCGACTTTACCGATCTTAATGGTCACCTCTTTGAATCCCACCTGCGGCACGGGCTGACCATTGCTGGCGATGATACTCAGGTCGTCATCTGGGTAGCGGGTTATGTCCGAGTCATTCCAGTACTGTTTAAAGAGCACGTACGGGATGGTGGTCACCTGTGACCCAGTGTCTAGTAGGGCACTCATAGGAATGCCATCCAGTACCACAGGCAAGATTGGACATCCCCCTACGTATTTATCACGCCAGTTTGATGGGCTTGATGGTCTTATGCCTGGGGGTTGGCCCTCTACCCCAGGTTGTGCCCGTTTAAATGACAGTACCTTGCCACATGTCCGGGTTGATTGCAGCGGCGGCAGATGGGTCGTCCGTCCTCGTTGTATCTGTCGCTGGGTCTTCCTCTGGCCGGTGGGGTCCTCCTCAGTCGGCGCCACGGGACGTCCTCCGGTCCGGATGCCAGCTGGATCTTTCCTGGAGAAGAGACCTGTAAAGACTGCACAGTTCTGGTTAGCCGGCAACGCTCTTAGTCAGCTCTTGGACCTGATGGTGCAGGTCTGTAGCCGGGTCACTGTTTAAAGCCTGCGCATCAGCTCCCACAGGCCCTGCAGACAAGGGCGCCGTCTCCTGGTGGTAAGTGATAGCAGGGCGCCTGTGGGTCACAGCGCCACCTGGTGCCGGTTCTCGGAGCACCCGGATGGCTCTGTCCTTGAACTGTGCAAAGTCCAGGTCAGGGTCCTGTAAGGCCATTGCCCGCAACTGGGTTCGGTGGGCATTGCACAGTAGACCCTCAATAAATTGTTCAGTCAACAGCTTATCTTCATTTCCCACGCTGTCAGGGTCTGCCTGCTTAATGGCTCTCAGGGCCTCTTGTAGGTTTAGAGCATAGTCTCTTATACTCTCATGTGCCCGTTGTTTGCACCCATAAAATCTTAGTTTTATTTCGGCTGAGGTGCGGGTGTCAAATGTGTCTTTCAGCCGGGTTAGTATGTCTCTGACAGTCCTCTTCCTCCCAGGTGGCCAGGACTTTACCTCCCTTTGGGCTGCCCCGATTAATTGGGCCACCAGGATGCTCACTTTTTGCTCTTCTGTGAGGGGGTACACCTGGAAGAGGCTATCCAGTCTTTCTCTAAAGTCATTTAGGGTATGTGACTCCCCTGAGTACTGGGGTAGCCAGGCTGCCCCCGGGATATAGGGCATGGTGAATGGCATGACTGTTGCAGCGGTTGCGCTGGCGGTGGCTGTGGCAGTGGAGCTCCCCTCGGTGTCCGGCATCCTCCTCCCCCCTAGTGGACCGTGGCCTAACTTGCGATGCTCTTCTTCCGTAGGCCGCGGCTCCGCAGTCGATCGTCGGGGTTGAGGACCTGGCGTCGCGCTCCGATGACGTCAGCGTCGCTCTTCCTCCCTTCCAGGACCTTGCGCAGCGTCAGAGCGTGGGGCGGAGCTTCGGATCTCGCGCGCTTTCGGCGTCCACGCCCCTCTTCTTCCCATGCGGCATCCCGAAGATGGCGTCCGAAGGCGGGAAGCAGCTGCGGATGGCGGGAAGAAGGCAGAAGACGGCGGGAAACGGTCCAAGATGGCGTCTGATGGCGGGAATCGGCTCCGGATGGCGGGAAACGACTCCGGACGGCGGGAAACTTCACCACAGGTAAGTATAAAAGTCTCATTTTCAGGCACGCAGTGGTTGCGGGCACGAAATCCTGCCGACTACGCCAAAGTTGACGCACCCCCTGGGCCTATGCTGTGCTGCTGTGCAGGGAAACTCGGAACCGGGCCTGTTGTAGAATGCTGGGGGTTGTAGTCTCCGTGTGGCGGTGACCCGGTCCGTGCCCAGGGTGGTCAAACCAGTGGCAGTCTATTTGTATTGTAATAAGTGTCCGACTACGCCACCCGTGGATTGCGGTCAGTGGGGACCGCTGTTGCGCTGCAGACCGCTGAGGCTGATGTTGTTTGCGCAGCCGAGTATGGGATGACCCCCCACGGAAGAAGTATTGCCTCAGGGCAGCTAATGTGGAAGATGATGGGAGTGATGGTGTGAGGGTCCCAGTGCTAATGGTGCAGGAGCGGCAAGGAATCACAGAGACGTGAGGTGCAGTTCAGGGTCTTTACTGATGGTACAAGGCAGACCCTACTGGGAGTACTGGCTAGTATAAGGGGCCTGGTCAGTCTGCGAGCAAGCAGGAGTTCCCCTGGCCAGGTGGAGTTGTAGGCCTCCCCGTTTATCTGCACTCTTCCTGGCTACCTTGTCCCTGAGTATACCGTGTGGTGCTCACCCGTATGGCTGGTGACTTGGGGCCTTCTGTTAGCCTCCGCTCCTGGATGGCGGTGCTGGTCCCTTCTTTGTGACTGAGCCTCCGGGCTTCTATGGCCAGAGGACCTGGAATCCCCTGCCGGCTGGTTTCTGCTGCTGGGTGTATATCAGTCCCCACAGCCTCGGACTCCTGTGTCCGGTTTTAGTGTCTTCGTCCAGGGCGAGCTCTGCTCAGCTCCAGCCCCTGGACTTCAGCTACTGCTCCTCCAGAGCTCCTGATCTCACTTTCCCTCTCCAGACTCTGACTGACTTAATCCCGCCCCAGACCCAGTTTATAAGGGCAGATTCCTCCCCTCCCAGGTCTGGGTGGGATGTGTTGCATGTTTAGGGCTCCTGACCAGAGAAACCTCCCACTTGCTCTCAGACATAATATCTCTATTACTGTGGCAACCAGACCCCTGGGGTGTCACACATCTATGAAGTCCAGACACTGGACTAAGGTGGCAGCCATTGTAACCTCCATTGGCTCCCCAAAATCACATCCCAGAGAGCCTAGTTGGACTGATGCATCAGTAGGCTATTTACGTATTTTTCGGACTATAAGACGCACTTTTTTCCTCCAAAATTTTGGAGGAAAATGGGGGGTGCGTCTTATAGTCCAAATGTTGGGGGGGAGGGGGTGTGGTAGTGGCGGAGAAGCGGGGCCCAGGAGGCAGCAGCCGCCCGCTGCAGCCTACACTGTCCCCGCTGCTAAAGAAAATGAATATTCACTGCTCCCTACGCCCATGGGGCGTGGGGAGCACTGAATATTCATGCTCCTTAATAGCTGCACACAGTGTATCAGCAGCGCGGCTCCTGCTGCTGCCGGGCGATCGCGTGTGCCCGCAGTTAAAGGGCATGAATATTCAACCTCTCTCCACGCCCATGGCGCGATGGCAATGCTGTGTTCCGGCTATTAAGCAGCATGAAGTCACTGCTCCCTGCGTAAACAGTCCTGGCGTGGGGAGCAGTGACTTCCGGCAGCTGATCTCTCCTTGTGAGCCGCGCATGGTAGTGATGCCATCCGCGGCTCACATGGAGAGATCAGTGCGGGCAGACAGGATGCAGCGCTGGAGGAGAGAAGAAAGGTGAGTAGGAGCGTTTATTTTTTTTTTATGTGCAGCATGATGGGGATTAGGGGGACCATGCATACTAGGATAAGGATGAGGGGGCATACATAACAGGATAAAGATGAGTGGGCCATACATACCAGGGTAAGGATGAGGGGCCATACATACCAGGATAAGGATGAGGGGTGCCATGCATACCAGGATAGGGATTAGGTGTGCCATGCATACTAGGACAGGGATGAGGGGGCCATGCATACCAGGACAGGAATGAGGGGTGCCATGCACATCAGGATAGGGATGAAGGGTGCCATGCATACCAGGATGGGGATTGCTGTGCCATGCATACCAGGATTGGGATTGCTGTGCCATGCATACCAGGATGGGGATGAGGGGTGCCATGCATACCAGGATAGGGATTAGGGGTGCCATGCATACCAGGACAGGGATGAGGGGTGCCAAGCATACCAGGATAGGGATGAGGGGTGCCTTGCATACCAGGATAGGGATGAGCGGTGCCATGCATACCAGGTTAAGGATGAGGGGTGCCATGCATACCAGGATGGAGGGGTGCCATGAATACCAGGATGGAGGGATGCCAAGTATACCAGGATGGGGATGGGGACCACATATAAAAGGAAGGGGGGGGGGCATATATACCAGGATGGGGGATATTGTCAGAATTGGGAGACATTACTCCTATACCAGTGTCAGTAGAAGACACCCTCCCCCTCGAAAATGCATCATGAACACATTTTTTGCTTAATTTTTTTTTTATTTTCCTCCTCTAAAACCTAGGTGCGTCTTATGGTCCGGTGCGTCTTATAGTCCAAAAAATACGGTAAATGCTGCTGTTAGAGATTGACAGAGGCATTTAAATGGTTAAACAGCAGCAATCAGAGCTAACTTGTTGCTGAAGTTACAGGCAGATGCAGAATGTATAACACAACTGGAATTTGCCCGGTGTGATGTGCACTTCATAGTTACATAGGTTGAGTAAAGCCCTAGGTCCATCAAGTTCAACCTTCCTCCACCAATTATACATTTTGTCACTAATTTAACTATAACCCACAATGTTGTGTATGGAGGAAATCATCCAGCCCTTTTTTGAAAGCTGTTATAGTGTCTACCATTACTACCTCTTGTGGTCTGTAAAAAACCCTTTCCATTTAGCTGCGAGAATCACACTTCTTCCACCCATAATGAGTGCCCCCTGGTCCTTAGTATGGTATTTGGACAAAATAAGTCATGTGCTAGTCCTTTGTACTGACCCCACATATATTTATACATGTAAATGAGATCTCCTCTGAGGCATCTTTTTTCTAAGCTAAACAAGCCCAACTTTTCCAACCTCTCATCATATGAGATAGGGGCGGACACAGACTGCTTGGGGCCCCTGTGCAAGAAATGTGTCTGGGCCCCCCACCTTTTATGTTGACAAAGATACAGATGTATATATAGCCACACACACACATATATACCTCTTACATAGCCTCCTTTATTATGTATATTACAGTCCCTTATTACACAGTGCCCTCTCTTGTTATGTACAGCGTCGTCCCTTACATATCAGGTAATATAGCACCCTGTTTTTTATTACATACTGTCCTCTCCTGTTAGATATATAATGCAATGATGGCTGATGGAACAAGGGAAAGCTTCTTTTCTGATGGAGGAGCTGATGGACTGGTCTTCTGGTCCCCGAGTGCTCCATCAGCAGTCATTTTCTATCTAACAAGAGACTACTATGTAATAATAGAGGGCGCTGTGACTCATAAAAATAAGAATACGCTATGTAAGGGACAGCATTGTACATAACAGCAGAGGAAGCTATATAATAAGAGACGGCACCATATATCACAAGAGAGGAGGGTACGTAATAAAGGAGGGTGTTATACATAATAAAAGAGGAAACTATGTAACCAAGGATGGCGCTATACATAATAAGTGAGTACATTATATACTAAGGGACTGTACTATACATAATAAGGCTACATTCCTGTATCCGTATGCAGTGTCGGTGTGCTGCCCACTTTTACAGATGCATTGAACATGTCCTATTCTGATCCACAAAACCGGATCAGAACAGGACATTCTCTGAGCCTCACAGATCTCATTCTCAAATCCGTGATTTTCATGAATGTGTGAATGGATCTATAAAACTCTACGAGTCCGTGGACCATCCCATAAATAAATCTGGCAGCACACGGACATTTCCCACAAATGTGAGAATGCAGCCTAAGGGATTTGACAGATAACATTATCACTCCAAGTCACACAGTGTAGATACAGAATAATATTTAGGCTATTTGCCCACGATGCAGAAATGCTCTGGATTTTTCCTGAGCGTTTCTGCATCTCCCTGGCAAAAAAAACGCATGCGGATTGTACATGTGGATTGTACATGCGGATTGTACATGCGTTTTTCTTGCCAGGGACAAGCGGAAGTGAAGCGTTCTTCACATGCATTTCCGCATGCGGGTTGACAAGCGCTTTCCAAGCGATTTTAGCATCACTTGGAAAGTGCTTGTCAACTTGGTCACACTATATAAATCCATGCAAACGGCATAGATTTATATAGTGTGACCCCAAAGAATGGTAAAAAATAAAAAAATAAATCTATACTTACCTTCCGATGGCCCCCGGAGTCTTGCTTCGCTCCGTCCTGGCTGCCGGCAGATCGCGGTACACTGAAAGACCTGCCGTCACATGACTATGACGTCAGCGCAGGTCCTTCAGTCCAACGCAATCTGCCGGCATGGGAGGACGAGCGCAGCGGGGGCCGTCAGAAGGTAAATATGATATTTATTTTTTATTTTATTCTTTTTTTCACAGGTTCTGTGGTACCTGGGTCCGGAGGAGAATCTCCTGTCCTCCACACCCGGGTACCATCCGCACATTGAAACGCATGGAATGCGCATCTACATATGCAGTGATGCGTAATCCATGCGTTCCAATGCAAGTCAATGGTGGCAAAAACGCAGCGTTTCCGCGAAATAATTGGTAGTGCTGCGTTTTTTTCCACAATGATAATCCGCAGCGGAAATTTCCCCAGCATGTGCACAGCACATGCGGATTATCATTGGGGAACATGGCAGGCCTTTTACCATGCATTTTTTAAGCGTTTCTGCAGCGTTTTTGCCGCTGCAGAAACACTTAAAAAACGCATCGTGGGCACACAGCCTTACACCCAGGCACTTACCACTGATGCCTCATCTGATCAGAGTCGGTTTCTGCTGCTTCTTCTCCATCTGGTCAGACCTTCATGTCGACATCTCCCAGTCACGACTTGTCTTGTCACGATGATCTCCAGCCTAGAAAAAAAGAAGGTCGCATATATTGTATACATACATGCGTTTCACCCACACTGCGCCCCTGACTACAGATATGTACCCCCCCATTAATATACTATTAGCCACTTAGTAATCAAAATATAAAGTGATAAGCAGCACTGTGCCCTCCATTAACTATTATCTCCACCGGCCAATACTATAAATTATTCAATCTCTGTGACTCTCCCAATTAACTGTAAGGCTATGTGCACATGGAAAATATACAAATTAAAGTACAAGCAAAGTGAAAACCCCATCATTGCTCTCTCCTAGCACCCCCATCATTGCTCTTTCCCAGCACCCCCATCATTGCTCTTTCCCAGCACCTCCATCATTGCTCTGTCCCAGCACCCCCATAATTGCTCTGTCCCAGTATCCCCATCATTGCTCTCTCCCAGCACCCCCGGTCATTGCTCTCTCCCAGCACCCCCCATCATTGCTCTGTCCCAGCACACCCATCATTGTTTTCTCCAGCCCCATTATTGCTCTCCCCAGCCCCATCATTGCTCTCCCCAGCCCCATCATTGCTCTCCCCATCGCCACCATTGCTCTTCCCATCCCCATCATTGCTCTCTCCAGCCTCATCATTGCTCTCCCCATCACCACCATTGCTCTCCCCATCCCTATCATTGCTCTCCCCAGCCGCATTATTGCTCTCTCCAGCCTCATCATTGCTCTCTCCCAGCACCCCCATCATTGCTCTGTCCCAGCACCACATCATTGCTCTGTCCCAGCACCCCCATCATTGCTCTGTTCCAGCACCCCCATCATTTCTCTGTCCCAGCAACCCCATTATTGCTCTCTCCCACCATCCCATCATTGCTCTCACCCAGCACCCCCATCATTTCTCTCTCACAGAACCCCCATCATTGCTCTGTCCCAGCACTCCCATCATTGCTATGTCCCAGCACCTCCATCATTGCTCTCTCCCAGCAACCCCTGTCGTTGCTCTCTCCCAGCACCCCCATCATTGTTCTCCCACCGCCCCATCATTGCTCTCTCCCAGCACCCCCATCATTGTTTTCTCCAGCCCCATTATTGCTCTCCCCAGCCCCATCATTTCTCTCCCCAGCCCCATCATTGCTCTCCCCATCGCCACCATTGCTCTTTCCATCCCCATCATTGCTCTCCCCAGCCGCATCATTGCTCTCTCCAGCCTCATCATTGCTCTCTCCAGCCCCATCATTGCTCTCTCCATTGCAACCATTGCTCTCCCCATCGCCACCATTACTCTCCCCAGCCCCACCATTGCTCTCCCCAGCCCCATCATTGCTCTCCACAGCCCCACCATTGCTTTCCTCAGCCCCACCATTGCTCTCCCCAGCCCCAACATTGCTCTCCCCAGCCCTATCATTGTTCTCTCCAGCCCCATCATTGCTCTCCCCAGCCCCAACATTGCTCTCCCCAGCCCCATCATTGTTCTCTCCAGCCCCATCATTGCTCTCCCCAGCCCCACCATTGCTCTCCTTAGCCCCATCATTGCTCTCCCCATCGCCACCATTGCTCTCCTTAGCCCCATCATTGCTCTCCCCATCGCCACCATTGCTCTCCTTAGCCCCATCATTGCTTTCCCCATCGCCACCATTGCTCTCCTTAGCCCCATCATTGCTCTCCCCATCGCCATCATTGCTCTCCTCCACCTCCCCTCATTCGCCTGTTCTCCCCGTTTCAGTATATAAAAATAAAAAAACACACAACTTACCTCTCAGTGCACTCCCCTGCAGCATCGTACTCACTGGCAGCTTTCTCTCTGACACAGGCCCACGCTGCATGATGACATCATCAAGCAGTGCGGTCTTGTGTCAGGAAGGAAGCCACAGAGGCGTGTAGGAAACAGAGATGAGGACGGATCCCTCCAGCTCCGCTGCCATATTCTCTTGTCAGCAGAAGAGCTGGAGAGATCGCTCCGTGCACGCCACATATGATGAGGGCTTCTCCAAGAAGCAGACCAAATTGCCCTCATCATTAGTCACCTGGCAAGGGCCCCCCTGCACCGCCGGGCCCCGGTGCAGTTGCACCGGCGGTAGGTCCGCCCCTGATATGAGAGGCCTTCCATCCTTGGTAATCTAGTTGCCCGCCTTTGAACTGACTCTAACTTCTGAATATCCTTTTTAAAATGTGGAGCCCAAAACTGGATCCCATATTCTAGATGTGGCCTCACCAGTGATTTATAAAGGGGTAACAATATGTTGGGATCACAGGATTTTATTTCTCTTTTTATACATCCTAAAATCTTGTTTGCTTTTGCAGCTGATGCTTGACATTGAGTATTGCTGCTCAGCTTACTGTAGTCCCCAGTATACTCCTATTTAATGTATATGCAGCAATAGGATTAGTCCGTTCTAGGTGCATTACTCTACATTTATCTACATTAAAAGTCATCTGCCAAGTGTTTGCCCATTCAGATGTCTTATCCAGATTATTCTGCAATATCGTAATGTCAAGGTCAGATTTTAATATCCTATATAGTTTGGTGTTGTCAGCAAAGACTGACACTTTACTCTCAATCCAATCCACAAGGTCATTAATGAAGAGGTTACTTCACCTGTGATGAAAATTTATTTCACAGATCATTAAGGGGGTATAGTCCACAAATTATTCCAATCCCCTGACAATTAATCGTTTTCTCATGTTTACAGGAGTTGTTGATCAGAATCAAGCATTTTTATGAGTGCACATTTGTCAGCTATCTGGGCGTGTAGTTGTAAGGTGCCCCAGCGAGGTAGTCGTGGGCGAACTGTAGCCCCCTCTCGCTCTGGCACCCTACAGACAATTCGTGTCCTCCCTCTGATGTGTGGCTGTGTATGTGGTGCTCTCCACTTACTTCAAACCATCCGATCGCGGCTGTCTCCAGGCATTTCTCTTCTGGGACCATGGCAGCAATAAATTCAGAGGACACGAGGTTCTTAACCAGAACTTGGACTTTACTTGGGGAAGAGGAATATGTACAATATTTAAAGGCAGATATAATGGATAAGGCCCGACAGGTTATTATCACTCTCACAGGCGCTGGCAACATCTTCAGCCCCGGTTCCCTCTTTAAGTGAAGCATCTCTGTGACTCTAATCTCTAGCCCAAGAGACTCTTCTGCAATACCAACAGTGATATGGATCCGATATCTCTCACCCACGTCTTAGCCTGGAGTCCTATTTATCTTCCTCTGCTTCCTGCAGACTAGAAGTGCCCCGGGTCCTCACTACCTCTGATGAGTTTCTCCGGCTGGCTAACAGGACTCTTGCTCTTGCGTAGGGAGACTTTCACACTGGCGATCCCACTGTCTGAAGGTATGGAGCTCCCGTCTACCCTAGCAGCCACTATATAGTCAAGCTGCCCGCACAGTTCACTGTCCTATCTCTTACTAAAGAATCACTTCCTGATCCTGGAAACTAAACAGAGATTTTCCTAATGTGCCCACCCTCAGTGAGCTGTCATCACACAGCATTAATCCATCACTGTCTGTAACACTGCTAGCAGACTCAACCTGACATCTGCACCCAGGACAGTGGCATCTTGTGGCTGTTTACAGGTACTGCAGCCCACAAGGAATTATGTCAGAAACAAGCTCCATATCACTCAAGGCTTGAGCAGGGCACTAAGTTCCCCCTCTACTCTACTGACTGGACCACTAAAGCTAACCCCCTAGCTTGGTCTACCAACAGTTCAGAGAGGTCTAACTACGGGAACACTTTCTTTAACTACTTCAGTGCCAAAGGAAGGCTACATCCTTCCCCACTATTACATAGTCTGATTTCAACATTCAGCAATATTCCTCAGATAAAAAAGGATGATTAAATATACAAAACAAACACAGGTTCTCTATTGTTTCTGAATAACAATCCACTGAAAATCCATTGGGTCATGCATAAGATCTTTCTGCATTGGACAAATGTGCACCAAGAATATAGGAGATGCCTAATTGATACTGTGGTGGAGAGTAATAAAACAGCTAGAAAGGTGGAAAGTTTTAGGAGAAAAAATAGCAAGAAGTAAAAGAAAAACCTTAGAGATGAGTGGGTGTTTTGAAATTTGAATTTGCCGGTTTTACAGAATTTTCCTGAAGAACTGAGGTTGTCAAAATTAGGCCTATTTACGTTGGAAAAGAGAAGGCTTAGGGGAGACCTCATAAACATGTATAAATACATCAGGGGGCAGTACAGAGATCTCTCCCATGACCTGTTTATACCAAGGATGGTGACAAAGACGAGGGGGCACACTATGGAGGAAAGGAGGTTCCTGCACCAGCATAGAAGGGGATTCTTTACGGTCAGAGCAGTGAGACTCTGGAACTCTCTGGGAGAGGAAGTGGTGATGTCTAACTCACTTAATGAGTTCAAGAGAGGCCTGGACGCCTTTCTTGAGAACAATAAAATTACATCTTATGCTTAGTTAATTAATCCAGGGATTTAATCTGACTGATAGATTGGTGTCGGGAAGTGAATTTTTCCTCAATGATGTAAATTGGCCTATACTGTATGTTTTTTTTTTTGCCTTCCCCTGGATCAACGCTGCGGAATAGCTGCAGTGCACAAGAAATAGGCTGAACTGGATGGACGCTTGTCTTTTTTCGGCCTTATAAACTATGTAACTATGTAACTAATTCGATTTGCAGTTAATAAATTTGCTCAAATTTCAATACTGCAAAGCTTGGAATTGTTCAGAAAATACCTATTGGGGAGAGGAGAGTGAAAGAGAGCAAACCCCGTTGATCATAAAAGTTTACACTCTACAGGAGAGAGAGGACCCCGCTGACCATAAGAGCTTACCCTCTATAGGAGACATAAAGAGAGGACCCCACTGGCCATGAGAGCTTACATTCTACATGAAAAAAAAAGGAGAGGACCCTGTTGACCAAAAGCGCTTACACTCTGCAGGAGGGAGAGGACCTATTCCGACCATAAAAGCTTACACTCTACAGGAGAGAGAGGACTCCGCTGACCATAAGAGCCAGGGTCGGCTTCAGGTTTTTGTGGCCCCGGGCAAAAGAGTCTGAGTGGGCCCCTTTGACACATACACGATTCATGATGCACAGATACCGCAGAGAAATATAAATATAGTACAATGCCAAAGATGTCACTTCTTACATTACATGACCGATATCTATTTCTAAAATTTACAATAGCTCAGAAACCGGAGAATCCTCGCAGTGCACAGTGCAGACCTCCATATATATATATATATATATATATATAGTCCTCTATACAGTATTATGGGCCCCATATATTGCTCTATACAGAATACTGGCCCCCAATATAAGGCTCCATACATAATACTGGCCCCCATATAACGCTCCATACAGAATAGTGGTCCCCCTATAACGCTCCATACAGAATACTGGCCCCCATATAATGCCCCATGCAGACTATGCCCCCATATAATGCCCCATGCAGGCTGTACCCTAATATAATGCCTCATGCAGGCTGTGCCCCCAGATAATGTCCCATGCCTCCTGGGCCCCCATATAATGCCCCATGCCTCCTGGGCCCCTATATAATGCCCCATGCCTCCTGGGCCCCCATATATACCCCATGCAGGTGCCCCATGCCTCCATACATAAAAAAAAATAAAAAAAATCAAATACTTACCTCACCTCATCTGCTGCTCTCGTTGCTGCCGTTGCTCCGGACTTCTCAGCTGCACCGCCGTTTTCCCACTCTGTGCTGTGACTGCTCAGTAGAGTGCGCGGTGGAAAGATGTCATCGCGCCCTCTGACCTGAGACGTCACAGTGCAGCAGCCACAGAAGATACAGGAGAGGTAAGTATTGTGCCGGGACGCGGTACGCGGAGAGGTAAGTATTGTGCCGGGGCCCTGAGCAAGCGGGGGGTGTGTGTGCTGGCACCGCTCTCCTCCGCTCACGGGTGCCCGACAGCGAGTGGGCCCCCCGCCTGCTCAGGGCCCCGGCACTTGCCCGGGCGCACCGGGTACTGACACCGGGCCTGATAAGAGCTTACACTCTACAGAAGAAAGAGACTTACCCAGTGGCTCTGGAGATAGAAAACGTCTCTGCAGTAAATACTGAACTACACTATGAATCTGTGATGTCCCAGATACTGACCACCACTGTACATGGGATGATAATCCGCTAGATGTCATAGCTGCATTTCATTATGGGGAAGCCTGCATGGCCACACAAAAAGACATTAGCCAGGCAAAGCTTTTTTTTGCGAAATGCAAATCTCAAAGTGTTTGAATTTGCATGAAACAGCGAATGTCAAGAAATTCTACTCTATTTTGATCCTCTACAGATCAATGTGCAGGTCTCTGAAAAACACAGATTGGTAAGGTAAAGCTGGCCAGAAACGAGAAAGTAAGGAGAAATCAGATGGAAGGCTATCTATGAAGAAGGCAAAGGGGAAAACTGTTCAGAGGTTTGCCTGCTCTCAATTGTCCAGTGTACACTACTTCAGCTACAACATACCAGTAAAATGAGACAGACTACAGAGGTAAATATATTCCATTGAGTTGTACCAAGTGTTGGCAAGTTGTTTCAAAAAGAGGTATACAGCAAGCATGGTGAACAGTGAATTGTAGTAGAACAAATCCTATAATGACAAGCAAAAAGAGAAGTCTCACAGTCCAACAAGCTCGGTCAGAACCAAGTAGTAACACTCACATTCATTGAGCAGATCCAGGTAGCCTAACACAGCGACTCATGCACCTGAGGGGTTCAATACAGCTCTCAGCAGTGAGTAGATGATTGGCCCTCCATATTGGTTGACCATCTAGACGCACCATCATGGATTATCTATAAATCCATCCAATCTTTAGTGTAACTTGAAAACAACAATGTTTTTCCAAAGAAAACTGAGTTACTGGTTACTCAATGGTCATACAGGAATTGCTGGATAAGATTGGACAAAAACAACTCATCAAGTCATCATCAGTTCCCGCTTTACATGTGAAACTTTTTTCACATGCAGAACACTGGAGTAATACAGGGATAAAATGTTGGGAATTCTTCTGATTTGTCACTATCTAATCCTAACACAAGTTGAGTAGTTGTTTTGAATGTATGATACGGAAACTTAATCTCTAGAGTTGTCTCTCCACCCTTTACAAAACTGCTGGTTCAGATCCTGTCTTCTATGTTCTTAACAAATTTCCGTCTGATGGAATTTTCAATAGCTTCGTGATCGGCAAAGCAAATGGATTATACAGCAAGTGCCATTACAATGGTAAGACGTGTTTGTTTCTCTTTCACATGTCACAATGTTTTCCTTATTTTATGACTTTATATGTTATTTTGTATAATGCGTTGTGGTTTATGTGGGGTGAATTACGACTTGTAAATCATTTTCTCTGTCTCTGCTAATCTACAACTCAGTGGAATCATGCAGCAGAATAATAATAGTTGGCATGGTAGGGTTTAAATGGCATTTGGCTGTATATTCTTATATACTGCAATATATACATTTATATATATACACTGCTCAAAAAAATAAAGGGAACACTCAAATAACACATCCTAGATCTGAATGAATGAATATTCTCATTGAATACTTTGTTCTGCACAAAGTTGAATGTGCTGACAATAAAATCACACAAAAATCATCAATGGAAATCAAATTTATTAACCAATGGAGGCCTGGATTTGGAGTCACCCCCAAAATTAAAGTAGAAAAACACACTACAGGCTGATCCAACTTTGATGTAATGTCCTTAAAACAAGTTAAAATGAGGCTCAGTATTGTGTGTGGCCTCCACGTGTCTGTATGACCTCCCTACAACGCCTGGGCATGCTCCTAATGAGGTTGCAGATGGTCTCCTGTGGGATCTCCTCCCAGACCTGGACTAAAGAATCCCCCAACTCCTGGACAGTCTGTGGTACAATGTGATGTCGGTGGATGGAGCAAGACATGATGTCCCAGATGTGCTCAATCGGATTCAGGTCTGGGGAACGGGCGGGCCAGTCCATAGCTTCAATGCCTTCATCTTGCAGGAACTGCTGACACACTCCAGCCACATGAGGTCTGGCATTGTCCTGCATTAGGAGGAACCCAGGGCCAACCGCACCAGCATATGGTCTCACAAGGGGTCTGAGGATCTCATCTCGGTACCTAATGGCAGTCAGGCTACCTCTGGCGAGCACATGTAGGGCTGTGAGGCCCTCAAAAGAAATGCCACCCCACACCATTACTGACCCACTGCCAAACTAGTCATACTGAAGGATGTTGCAGGCAGCAGATCGCTCTCCACGGTGTCTCCAGACTCTGTCACGTCTGTGACATGTGCTCAATGTGAACCTGCTTTCATCTGTGAAGAGCACAGGGTGCCAGTGGCGGCTTTGCCAATCCTGGTGTTCTGCGACAAATGCCAAGTGTCCTGCATGGCATCTGTGGACGTCGGGCCCTCATACCATCCTCATGGAGTCGGTTTCTAACCGTTTGTGCAGATACATGCACATTTGTGACCTGCTGGAGGTCATTTTGCAGGGTTCTGGCAGTGCTCCTCCTGTTCCTCCTTGCACAAAGGCGGAGATAGCGGTCCTGCTGCTGGGTTGTTGCCCTCCTATGGCCCCCTCCACGTCTCCTGGTGTACTGGCCTGTCTCCTGGTAGCGCCTCCAGTCTCTGGACACTACGCTGACAGACACAGCAAACCTTCTTGCCACAGCTCGCATTGATGTGCCATCCTGGATGAGCTGCACTACCTGAGCAACTTCTGTGGGTTGTAGAGTCTGTCTCATGCTACCACGAGTGTGAAAGCACAACCAAAATTCAAAAGTGACCAAAACATCAGCCAGAAAGCATTTGTATTGAGATGTGGTCTGTGGTCCCACCTGCAGAACCACTCTTTCATTGAGGGTGTCTTGATAATTGCCAATAATTTCCATCTATTGTCTATTCCATTTGCACAACAGCATGTGAAATTGATTGTCAATCAGTGTTGCTTCCTAAGTGGACAGTTTGATTGCACAGAAGTTTGATTTACTTGGAGTTATATTCTGTTATTTAAGTGTTCCCTTTATTTTTTTGAGCAGTGTATATATTGCAAGACAGAGATGTATCCACTATCTATACACTATATGGACAAATGTATTGAGACACGTACAGAATACTCCTACAAGAGATTTTATTGAATCCCTTTCTAAATCCATGGAGTTCGTCCAATCTTCACTGCTGTTACAGCTTCCACTCTTCAGGTAGGCATCCTACTAAATTTTGGAGGTGTCTGTGGGAATTTTTGCCTGTTCATCCAGAAGAGTATTTGTAAAATCAGACACTGATGTTGGATATGAGGGCCTGGCTCTCAAACTGTTCTAGTTCATGTCAAAGGAGTTTAATGGGTTTGAGGTCAGGGCTATTTGAAGATCAGTCAAGTTCTTCCAAACCAAACTCACTCCATGATATATGGACCTTGTTTGTGCACTGGGGGCACAGTCATGCTGGAACAGAAAACAGCCTTCACCAAACTGTTCCCATAAAGTTGGGAGTGTACAAATGTTTAACCCCTTCACACCCGAGCCTGTTTTCACCTTCATGACCGGGCCAAATTTTACAATTCTAAACACTGTCAGGTAAAAACTCTTGAACACTTCAACGGATCCCACTGATTCTGAGATTGTTTTTTCGTGACATTTTGTGCTTCATGAGAGTGGTAAAATTTCCTTGATATGACTTGCGTTTATTTGTGAAAAAAATCGGAAATTTGGTGAAAATTTTTAAAATTTTGCAATTTACAAACTTTGAATTTTCATGCCCTTAAATCAGAGAGATTGTCACACAAAAAAGTTAATAAATAACTTTTCTCACGTCTGCTTTACATCAGTACAATTTTGGAACCCAATTTTTTTTTTGCTAGGAAGTTAAAAGGGTTAAAAAGTTGACCAATGATTTCTCATTTTTCCAACAAAATTTAAAAAAACATTTTTTTTAGGGACCACATCACATTTGCAGTGACTTTGAGGAGCCTTTATGACAGAAAATACCCAAAGTGACACCATTCTAAAAACTGCACCCCTCAAGGTGCTCAAAACCACATTCAAGAAGTTTATCAACCCTTGAGTTGCTTCACAGGAACTGAAGCAACATAAAAGGAAAAAATTAACATTTAACTTTTTTTCACAAAAATTTACCTTAGACCCAATTTTTTTTTATTTTCACAAGGGTAACAGGAAAAAATGGACACCTAAATTTGTTGTGCAATTTCTCCTGAGCACACTGATACCCATATGTGGTGCACAACTACTGTTTGGGCGCACAACATAGCTCGGAAGGTAAGGAACGCCATTTAACTTTTGGAATGCAAAATTGGCTGGAATTGATAGCGGATGCCATGTTGCATCTGGAGAGCCCCTGAGGTGCCTAAACAGTGGAAACCCCCAAAAAGTGACCCCATTTTGGAAACTAGATCCCTCAAGGAACTTACCTAGATGTGTGGTGAACACCTTGAACCCCCAGGGGCTTCACAGAATTTTATAATGTTGAAGTGTGAAAATAAAAAAAACACATTTTTATCACAAAACTGCTATTTTAGCCTCCAATTTTTAATTCTCAAAAGGGCAGCAAGCTAAAATAGACCCCAAAATTTGTTGTTCAATTTCTCCTGAGCACGCCGATACCCCATATGTGGTTGGAAACTGCATTTTAACCACAGTGCAAATCTCAGAAGAGAAGGAGCGCCATATTGGAGAGCAGATTTTGCTGGAATTGTTTCTGGGTGACATGTCACATTGTCAGAGCCCCTGAGGTGCTAGAAGAGCAGAACCCCCAAAAGTGACCGCATTTTACAATCTACTCCTCTATATGAATTCATCTAGTGGTGGGAAAATAGGTAGATGGGTAAATGGTCACTACTAGTGTTGAGCCACCCCCGTAGCGTTCGAGTTCGGTTCGGTTCGTCGAACACCCGTGTGTTCGCCGAACTGTTCGTTGAACTGTTCGTCGAACACCTTCGAACACCATTAAAACCAATGGCAGGCAAACAAAAACACATAGAAACACATAGAAAACACCTTCAAAGGTGTCCAAAAGCTGACAAACTGCTCAGAAGACACAACTAACACATGGAAAAGTGACAAGTACATATAGTCATGCGAAAAGAAAAGAGGTGGAGGAGTAAAAGGAGGGGGAGACACAGATATAGGCATGTCATGCCCTTCTAAAATCCAAAAAGTGAGAAGCCGACACGGCCAGTCCGTTCCTGCCTGTGCCACCTCTGTGTCGCCGGGTTTGTGCCAGAGCCGCGGTGGACCCTGACGGCCAGCCCCCCTATCCCAATACTGGTGCCTGTCCGCCGGTGGGTCGAGGCCCCCCACGGTGGGGGGGGGGAGTAACATCTGCAGAAGAAAGACCATCTTCCAGCCAAACTAAGATGTCGACTTCTTTTCGTGGACAATGTGATACGATCCCATTCTTACGGACACGCCCATCGCTACAAATTCTAGATGATGCACAAAAACAGCAGGTGCTTCAACGGATATCAAGTGCTCCTTCAAGTGGGCTCTCCATCACCTCAATTTCAACATCACAAATACTCCAGTCCTCAGAGGTGTCACCCCAATCGCACTTGCTTCCTCACAGCTCCCAAGTCTCCAGCTGCCCGTCTGAGTATGGGGTAACACAAATGGCTGAGTCTGCCCAGCTGTTTACTCATACTATAGCCTGGGAAACGGAGGTCTGCTCCAGAGCTTCTGTTAATCCAGATGAGGAAATGATCTGATCCGATGCCCAGAATCTTTATAAGTTGGATCCAGGACCAGATGAAGAAGGTTCTGAGCATAATGTAGACCCTTGTTCCCAAACTGTAACTCCTGTTGGTGGAGACAATGATGAAGACGATGATGAGACTCAAATACCTGATTGGAGCGACAACTTGACTTTTCGGTCAGGGCAGGAAGAGGTTGGCTCTGAGGGCGACGGGTGTGATAACACACAGGGTGATGATGACGAGGTTGGAGATCCCACTTACTGTCAACCCACAGTCAGACAGTCGATGAGGTCAGCAGAGGAGGTGGAGGAGGATGTGACTAGCCCTGGGGATGGGGATGACTCTGTACCCGGGCATTTGCCTGGCCTTGGGGATGTCGCGGTGGTCGGCTCCCTGGCCCGTACCCTGGGGTCTCTCTTTAAAAGGGTGGATAATTGTTAATTTTATAAGAGTTCATGACGCCACCTGTGGTATCTGGTGACAAGCACCAGCGCTGCAGCAGTCCACTGAGGCCGGTGATAAGGCAGCTCGATGGTATAGCTCCCCACAGGTGGAGCTAGGTCTCAGGGCAGCGTATGCAGGGGGAATGCAGGACAGGCGAGACCCAGCTGGGTCAGAGCAAGAACGGGAACGGACACGGTAGTCACTTCAGTACCTTTTACTGGTTGAAATTCAGGCACATCCCGGAGCACTGTAGGGTGAAGGGTGCATATCAGGATCCTCCCCAATGAGTGGGTGTAGGGCCTCCTGTTTCTTGCCTCTGCGTAGTAAGTTTCTGACCTGCCTGGAGCTAGGCCTAACTTTGTCTCTGTCCTGCGCTGGCTGACCTTGTGGTAGGGCCTTCTCTTGGAGTTCACGCTCCCAGTATGCGGGGCCTAAGCGTCTCCTGGCTCTGTTACATATCAGCACCTTAGCGATCCTGGGACTTGTAGTTCTCCAGGGATTCCGGTTATGCCTTACTGGGTCATAGAGATACCGGTAAGCTCGGATCCTGTGTCCGGTAAATGCTTCGGGGTGAGCTGGTTAAGCTCCTCTGCCCCTTATGTACTAACTCGCCACTCGCCTTCGGCCTACTCGGGCCCTCACTAGGCTATACACACTAACGGCAGCTTGCCGCGCTTCACTGATCTTACGGCACCGGCACACCTTAAGCTCTATCTGGGCTCCCTGAATCTAGCAAGCAGGAGCCTCATGCTCCAGTGCTGAACTATTAACTGCGTTCTCTAGACTAGACTGAGCTCCACTGCAGACTGACCTCTCTTAGGCTTCTCTACTGCAGGAACTCTTCAGAGGAACTGAACTGCCTAGCTCCACCTTCCCTATTTATATCCCTAACGGGCTCCCTCTGCTGGTCTGAGGTGGAAGGTGGAGATGTGTGAATGTTTATGGGGGCCTCTTGTGGAGGATTCCATCAATGCACTCTTGTAGGATCTGTGATACCAAGCGCAGCGGGGCATCACAGATGCTATTGACGACGAGGTTAGGTTGCGCCTTCCTGAACAGAGACGGAGTACTGGAAGCACGTCAACAACTGCATCCTCAACCACAACTCTGCCTCTGACCACAAGTCGTAGTGGCTCTTCAGGTCACATGGGCTCTAAGCCTTGCATAGCCTGGGCATTTATTCAGATCGATAAGGATGACCCAACTCGTGTTATCTGTAATATTTGTCAGCAAAAGCTAAGTAGAGGCCAAAAAATACATAGTTTGAGTACTTCATGCATGTACCGTCACATGGATATGAAGCATAAGTTGCAGTGGGAAGCTCACTGTGCTACAATGCGGCCTAGCCGGCTGGGCCAACCACCGTCTGCCCCATCTTGTGCATCCGCAGCCTCTTCATCCTCTGTGACTGGGGGGACAGCAGTCACACATGTTTTTGGACGCAGACCTGCCACCTCTTTACCCGCAACAGCCAGTGTGATTGGCAGGTCGTCAGTTCATTGGGAAGTGGAAACACCTGCTAGTGTTGAGCACTCTCCGACATCGAGAGCACCACCTTTGGATCAAGGCAACCTAACATGTCCGCCTGCATCTTCCTCACAGACCGGCAGTTGCCGGGGACACCCTACTCAACACCGTCTAAGCACAACAGCCAGCCCTCGGTCCCTAAGATGTGGAAAAGTAAAAGACCATTTCCTCCTAGCCATGAGAAAGCTAAGAGGTTGAATTTCACCATCTGCAAGCTGTTGGCTACAGAAATGCTGCCTTTCCACCTGGAGAACACAGAGGATTTTCAAGACCTTATGTCCGTCACAGTGCCCCAGTACCAGATGCCCAGTCGGCACTACTTCTCAAAGAAAGGTGTGCCTGCGCTCCACTAGCATGTCGCACACAACATCACCGCTTCTTTGAGAAACTCTGTGTGTGACAGGGTGCACTTCACCACAGACACTTGGACGAGAAGGCATGGACAGGGGCGTTACATGTCGCAGACTGGGCACTGGGTAACTATGGTGACAGCAGGACAAGGGGCTGCTGTCCAAGTCTTACCGTCCCCACGAGTTGTGTGTTAATCCTCTTTATCTCGAACTTCCTCCACTGCTTCTGCCTCCTCAACCTCCTCTCGGTCCTCCACCTGCACCCAAAGCCTGTCTGGTAATGCCACCTGCTTTCTAACTGCGCAGAAGGAATCCTGCACACCTCCTTACTATGCTGGCAGCAGGGCTCAACGCATCAGTGTTTACTTTGAAATGTCTGGGAAATGTGAGTCACACAGCTGAGGAGTTTTGGTCAGCTCTGGAGACCCAGTTTCATGAAAGGTTGTCTCCACTGGACCTGCAACCAGGGAAGGCCATGTGCGACAATGCTGCAAACCTGGGTGCGGCACTTCGCCCGGGCAATGTCACACACGTGCCTTGTATGGCTCACGTGTTGAACCTGGTTGTCCAGCAATTTTTAGCCCACTATCCCGGACTAGATGGCCTTCTGCAGAGTGCACGGTCGCTGTGTGCTCACTTCCGCCGTTCGCATCCCGCAGTTCAACGACTTACATCTCTACAGAAGTCGTTGGGCCTGCCAGTTCACCGGCTGAAATGCGATGTGCCGACACGGTGGAATTCAACTCTGCACATGTTGCAGCGACTGTGGCAGCACCGACAAGCCCTGGTGCAATACGTTCTGACGTATAGCCTGGGCCAGCGAGATCCAGAGGTGGGGCAAATCACTCTGGAGGAGTGGTCTCAGATCAGGGACCTATGCACCCTTCTGCACAGTCTTGAAATGGCGACGAAGATGTTTAGTGCTGACGATGCCATTATCAGCATGACTTTTACGGTGATTTACATGCTGGAGCACATGTTAAACAGAATTCGGAGTCAGGTGGTGGGACAAGAGGAGGTGGAGGAAGTAGAGGAGGAGTCGTATGCGGAAGGGATAACATCTCCAAGGTCCAGACGGTTGGCAGCACCAAGGCGGCAGGCATGGGAGGGTGGGGGAGAGGGATTAACCAGGGCGCATGGTAGCAGCCAAACTGTTGAGGAAGGTGCAGGAGCCGAGGAAGAAGTGGAGGACGAACTGGCAATGGGCATGGAAGACTCATCAGATGAGGGAGACCTTGATCACATTTCTGTTGTGCGAGGTTGGAGGGAGAGGGCAGAGGAAGGAAGCATGATTCTTACCTCGCTACCAACACAACAAGGACTTGGTCCTTCTGGATGCGCAAGACACATGAGTGCCTTCTTGCTGCACTACCTGCAACATGACCCCCGGATTGTCAGAATTCGAAGTAATCCCGACTACTGGGTTGCCACACTCTTAGATCCCCGGTACAAAAGTATATTTGCCGAAATAATTCCTGCCATAAAAAGGTATTGACAAATGCAGGAGTATCTGTTGCAGAATCTTACATGTGCTTTTCCACAAAACACCAGTGGTGCACGTAGTGAATCTCACAGTTCTAACTTGCCAATGGTGGGACTGTCGAGTCTTCATCACTCAAACAGTAACAGTAACACAGTATCTGCTGGTAACAGCAATTTTGTGGAATCGTTTCACCACTTTTTTAGACCATCCTTTGCAAGGCCACAGGAGACAAGAAGTCTGACACATAGTCAATGCCTAGAGAGGATGGTACAGGAGAATCTCCAAGTGAACATCGAAGCCATGACTGTGTCACTGGACCCTTGCTCATTTTGGTATTCCAATCTTGAAAAATCGCCGGAGCTCGCCACTCACGCCTTGGAGATCTTGTCATGCCATGCAGCCAGCGTTCTCTCTGAACGTGTGTTCAGCGCTGCTGGTGGTGTGCTGACAGATAAGCGCACGCGGCTGTCCACTGAGAATGTAGACAGACTCACGTTCATAAAGATGATCAAATCATGGATTCGCAAGGACATTTCTACCCCTGTGTCATCCTTGGGAGACTAAAAGCTTGGGGATTTGGTAAAATCACCTCACCAACCGTTTTAAGCAACAGTGGGGCAATTGATGCCACTTAACCCTAGAACGCATGACCATAAAAATCTACACTTTCACATACCTGGGGCCCTTTAGGCCTGTGTGCAAATAACATGGAATAACTCAAACTCAAATGACAAACAACTATATACATGAAGAATACCTAGAGTTTCAAAATTCTAACTAAAGCAATCTTGCAGAAAATAGAAAACAATTAACTGGGCGGGCCTGCAAGGCCACAGGTATGCGTTCTAGGGTTAAGTGGTGTCTGTGCCACAATTTTGGGAGTCCCCTTGCTGTGTCTTACGTGACGTTGGCATCGTCAATTCCAGGTGGGTTGGGTCGCACCCCCCCCTTTTAACTGTAAGAAACTACATACACTATGGCTTGGGGTAACACAGATGGTTGAGTCTGAAGAGCTGTTTACTCAGAGGTCTGCTCCAAATTTTCAGTGTCTGCTAGTCAGCGTAGAATTTTTAACTGCATCTAGCCTAGGCAATACTTTGGGCGTAGTAGCCCAGCTGCGAAGCAAGCTGCACCGCCTGTGTATCTAATAAGAATTTTTAAATTAATCTAGCCTAGGCAGACTGTGGGGACCCCCAACCAAACCCAGATGCTCAGTCCCCCTACCGCCCCCCTTTCATGGACAACCCAATAATGTAACTCTTACAACTGGATGGGTGAGGATCGGTCACAGCTTTATTAACTCTTTATACTCATTCCATTAGAAAGGCATTTTATTTCTAAAATAATTCAGCTTGTTGCAGCATGCCCTGGGTCCCCACTCCGGCAAGTTGGCCAACAAGTGTAACTCTCCAACATGTCCTTTCTATTTCCAGGCCACGGAGGATCCAGCGTACTCGTATGCAGGACTCTGACCCCCACCCATCACTCTTAACGCTTGTTCCACTCCGTCCTGGAGTCCTGACAGGAATATGTCCAGTCCAATATCTATTAAGTGAACACCGTCGGGCCGTATGAGGCCTGCTTTATCTCCTTCCAGTTGTCGGTGTCGTATCACTACACCGCCTCTGTCTCTTCTAAATTTTGCCATCCGAATATTTATTACCCGCCTTGTCCATTCTATGGCCGTGATGTCTCGCGCACCTTGCCATACCGCTATCGGCACAATCTCTGACCATACTATAGCTAATTTTGTGAAAAATTCTCTGAAGCGCTCAGTGTCTAGTTTCATTATTGCCATTAGTTATGCGCTCTTGTGATGACCTAGGTTGTTTCCCCCGGCCTGTATAACTAAGATGACCGGACCTCTTGCCTCTCTCCCTACCTTGATTATCTCCATTAGTACCTGTGGCCATAGCAGGCCTCTAATACCTCTCCAGTTGAAATATGTGTTATGAAACTCTAATTTCCTCCTGCCTGGGCGCACTTTCGCCCTTTTTTGTGCCCAATATATATACGAGTGGCCTATCACTCACACTGTTGGCTTAGCGTCACCTGTAAAAGAAACAAACCACGTTAGGATAACAAGTCCGGTCTTATGTATCTCGCCAAACACGTGGATCGCCATCTCCCTATCCTCTGAACTTCCGTTTCTGACAGTCCTGCTCTTGCTGCTTCCGTGGCCGCACCTATGCGGAATGAGTGTGTCCCGTAATCTTTGGGGTGGTTCCCTGCCGATGTTATGCGTTTATTAAATATAGCTTGGAACAGGTATCTTGATAATGGCGTTCCATCAATGTGTGATACGAAGAAATTACTTTGTGATCTGATGGTTAGATATGTTTTTACTATTGTTACCCGACTCAGTGTACCGTTTGTGGGTTGTAGAAGTACCCAAGTACCCCTGCCCGCTGGAACCGTTTTCGATTGGTGTATGCGTACACGTATTGCATTATTGGCTATGACTACTTCCTGGTGTAATAAGCGTCCACTGGTGGTAATTTTGGATTGAGGGACTAATTCGCTTATACATAGCGCCCCGAAGAAGGCGATCACAAATGCAGTAGACATTAGTGTTGCTTCAAATTGTGAGTGTCATGTTAATGGTGTTAGGGATAAGATGTGAGAAATCAGTTTTAGTGACACGGGACGGGACGTCTACATTTCTGACTTGGCTGACCCCTTTTCCACCCTTTTATGGATTGTCTGATGATGAATCTTTGTCACATCTCCCCAATTCAGTAGTTGGAAGTGAAATGCTACTCCGGTCAGACACCGCTGCGCTGACGCCCCTGATATGCCCCTCATCATTAGCTGGTGGAGAAATTCTATGGTGACTTGTGATCTGGCTTGTTCACATTGGTCAACCCGTCTGCCTGCTACTAGTCGTGTCCACTCTTCCCATGCCTTACCGTATGCTTGCCACGTTGACGGGGCAACTGACGCTCTGATTAATGGCATCAACTTTTCGCCACTAGATCCCATAGGGAGGGTGGGCAACTGTTGCCCGATGGGTGGGCGTTGTGGAAGAGCTCTGTGAAAATCTGCCAATTGAATTGTTATAAAGCGTTAGCAGCAGCTTTATACCCCTCAGCATAGTGGCTAGCGCGGACCCATACATTGTGTTTTAGGCACAGGAATACTAGCCTGCGTAGTAGGCCTAGCACTGGGAGAGACGATGATGCCATCTTATTAATGCAGTGCGCTAGGCTGGTGTTTTGTATTATGAAGCATATATTTTTGTTAGCCAGGCGCGCGCCCCATATTTCTATTGCTACCACTATTGGGAAAAATTATTTTCAGGGCTAGATGCAGCTAAAAATTATTATTAATTTCAAAGCTGGTGGAGCTTGGTATAGATGGCCTAATACAATGAGTCCCACACACTGCTAGAAGCCCAAATATTTTTTCAGAGGTAGATGCAGAAAAAAATATTTTTAATTTGCAACCTGATGGAGGTCAGTATAGATGGACTAATAGAGAAAGTCCCACACACTGCTAGAAGGCCAAATATTTTTTCAGAGCTAGATGCAGATAAAAATTATATTCAATTTGCAACCTGATGGAGGTCAGTATAGATGGACTAATAGAGAAAGTCCCACACACAGCTAGAAGCCCAAATATTTTTTCAGAGCTAGATGCAGATAAAAATTATATTCAATTTGCAACCTGATGGAGGTCAGTATAGATGGACTAATAGAACAAGTCCCACACACAGCTAGAAGCCCAAATATTTTTTCAGAGGTACTGTAGATGCAGATAAAAATTATTTTTAATTTGCAACCTGATGGAGGTCAGTATAGATGGACGAATACAACAAGTCCCACACACAGCTAGAAGCCCAATATTTTTTCAGAGCTAGATGCAGACAAAAAATTATTTTGAATTTGCAACCTGATGGAGGTCAGTATAGATGGACTAATAGAGAAAGTCCCACACACTGCTAGAAGGCCCAATATTTTTTCAGAGGTAGATGCAGAAAAAAATATATTCAGTTTGCAACCTGATGGAGGTCAGTATAGATGGACTAATACAACAAGTCCCACACACAGCTAGAAGCCCAATATTTTTTCAGAGGTAGATGCAGAAAAAAATATATTCAGTTTGCAACCTGATGGAGGTCTGTATAGATGGAATAATAGAACAAGTCCCACACACAGCTAGAAGCCCAATATTTTTTCAGAGGTAGATGCAGAAAAAAATATATTCAGTTTGCAACCTGATGGAGGTCTGTATAGATGGATTAATAGAACAAGTCCCACACACAGCTAGAAGCCCAATATTTTTTCAGAGGTAGATGCAGAAAAAAATATATTCAGTTTGCAACCTGATGGAGGTCTGTATAGATGGATTAATAGAACAAGTCCCACACACAGCTAGAAGCCCAATATTTTTTCAGAGGTAGATGCAGAAAAAAATATATTCAGTTTGCAACCTGATGGAGGTCTGTATAGATGGATTAATAGAACAAGTCCCACACACAGCTAGAAGCCCAATATTTTTTCAGAGGTAGATGCAGAAAAAAATATATTCCGTTTGCAACCTGATGGAGGTCAGTATAGATGGACTAATACAACAAGTCCCACACACAGCTAGAAGCCCAATATTTTTTCAGAGCTAGATGCAGACAAAAAATTATTTTGAATTTGCAACCTGATGGAGGTCAGTATAGATGGACTAATAGAGAAAGTCCCACACACTGCTAGAAGGCCACATATTTTTTCAGAGGTAGATGCAGAAAAAAATATATTCAGTTTGCAATCTGATGGAGGTCAGTATAGATGGATTAATAGAACAAGTCCCACACACAGCTAGAAGCCCAATATTTTTTCAGAGGTAGATGCAGAAAAAAATATATTCAGTTTGCAACCTGATGGAGGTCAGTATAGATGGACTAATACAACAAGTCCCACACACAGCTAGAAGCCCAATATTTTTTCAGAGGTAGATGCAGAAAAAAATATATTCAGTTTGCAACCTGATGTAGGTCTGTATAGATGGATTAATAGAACAAGTCCCACACACAGCTAGAAGCCCAAATATTTTTTCAGAGGTAGATGCAGATAAAAATTATTTTTAATTTGCAACCTGATGGAGGTCAGTATAGATGGACTAATAGAGAAAGTCCCACACACTGCTAGAAGGCCAAATATTTTTTCAGAGCTAGATGCAGATAAAAATTATATTCAATTTGCAACCTGATGGAGGTCAGTATAGATGGACTAATAGAACAAGTCCCACACACAGCTAGAAGCCCAAATATTTTTTCAGAGGTACTGTAGATGCAGATAAAAATTATTTTTAATTTGCAACCTGATGGAAGTCAGTATAGATGGACTAATACAACAAGTCCCACACACAGCTAGAAGCCCAATATTTTTTCAGAGCTAGATGCAGACAAAAAATTATTTTGAATTTGCAACCTGATGGAGGTCAGTATAGATGGACTAATAGAGAAAGTCCCACACACTGCTAGAAGGCCAAATATTTTTTCAGAGCTAGATGCAGAAAAAAATTATATTCAGTTTGCAACCTGATGGAGGTCAGTATAGATGGACTAATAGAGAAAGTCCCACACACTACTAGAAGGCCACATATTTTTTCAGAGGTAGATGCAGAAAAAATATATTCAGTTTGCAACCTGATGGAGGTCTGTATAGATGGATTAATAGAACAAGTCCCACACACAGCTAGAAGCCCAATATTTTTTCAGAGGTAGATGCAGAAAAAAATATATTCAGTTTGCAACCTGATGGAGGTCAGTATAGATGGACTAATACAACAAGTCCCACACACAGCTAGAAGCCCAATATTTTTTCAGAGGTAGATGCAGAAAAAAATATATTCAGTTTGCAACCTGATGGAGGTCTGTATAGATGGATTAATAGAACAAGTCCCACACACAGCTAGAAGCCCAAATATTTTTTCAGAGGTAGATGCAGATAAAAATTATTTTTAATTTGCAACCTGATGGAGGTCAGTATAGATGGACTAATAGAGAAAGTCCCACACACTGCTAGAAGGCCAAATATTTTTTCAGAGCAAGATGCAGATAAAAATTATATTCAATTTGCAACCTGATGGAGGTCAGTATAGATGGACTAATAGAACAAGTCCCACACACAGCTAGAAGCCCAATATTTTTTCAGAGGTAGATGCAGAAAAAAATATATTCAGTTTGCAACCTGATGGAGGTCTGTATAGATGGACTAATACAACAAGTCCCACACACAGCTAGAAGCCCAATATTTTTTCAGAGGTAGATGCAGAAAAAAATATATTCAGTTTGCAACCTGATGGAGGTCTGTATAGATGGATTAATAGAACAAGTCCCACACACAGCTAGAAGCCCAATATTTTTTCAGAGGTAGATGCAGAAAAAAATTATATTCAATTTGCAACCTGATGGAGGTCAGTATAGATGGACTAATAGAATGATGCTATGCCCAAAAGATTTTACTTCACTAGGTGCAGTAAAAAAATTGGTATTCTATACACAGGTGGTATATCTTGCAACACAGATAGGCTACTCCACTGACTAACACACTCTGCAATAGGCCAAAAAGGATTAGCTTTGCTAGATTCAGCCAAATGCTGTGAAAAAAACTTGCACAGCACTGGCACAGACGTGCCTGGCAAAAACTGATAGGAACTGATGTAACCTAGTCCTGAAAAGGACTCCAATTACAATTAGTCTTTACTCCCACAACCTATCTATTTAAGAGCACAGACCTGCCTGATAAAAGTCGTAGGAAATGCTGTAACCTAGTCCTTAAAAGGACTGCAATCACAACTATTCCCTACTCTCAAGCTATCTGTAGATTTGTGCGAAAATTGGCTTGAAATTAACAGGTATAGCGCACACAGCAACAGCGGTGCCGTCTAACACGCAGCTGCAGCAGTGAGAAAATGGTGGCGACGGGGAAAATGGCTTGGTCTTATAGGGCAAGGACATGTGACATACACTGCCAATGACACATGCCCTTGCTTGTGTGAAAAAAAGCACTTCGCTCCGTGTGTGCGCTGCTGATAGGCTGACAGATTGCACCTCCCCACTGTAAATGCGGGAAAGAGAAAAAAAAAATGGAGATCTTCATTGTTCCTGCAGAGATCCATCCCCTGCCCCTCCCCCCACCCCGCTGTACACTCAAACTGCGTATTAACATTAATTTTCATCATTACTGAGAAAAAATCCAGTTATGATGGTGCACGAACAGTTATCGAACATAACCTCGAACAGCCGAATTTTTCTCAAATTGTTCGTGTTCGCCGAACGGCTCGAACACCGCCCAAAACAGCTCGAATTTGAGATTGGCGAACAGTTCGAGTAGAACAACGCTCATCTCTAGTCACTACACCCATAGATGAATTCCCAGAGGGGTGTCATTTCCAAAATAGGGTCACTTGAGGGGGGATCCTGCTGATCTGGCACTTTTCAGAGCCGCTAAGTGCCAGAACAGCAGAATTCTCCCCGAAGTGACCCCATTTTGGAAATGACACTCCTCTGGGAATTCATCTATGGGTTTAGTGACCATTTTAATTCCATGGATGATTTTCAGAAACAAGCACACAGTGGAAGGTTTAGATTCTGGAGAAACCACTCCCCCCCTCCTACCCCTGGAAATTGTTAAGTGAGCACTACTCAAATGTGTCATTCACTAAATAAACCAAATTCTTGAAGGACAAAATGGGATACATTTTTATAGTTTAAAAACATGGTTCTGTATGGAAGATTTTAAAGCAGTCAGTGACGCATAAGGCTGGCAATGATGGGCATTGTGGGCAATAGTATTGGGTATCACGCCTCATTCCTTTATTAGTACATACAGGACATCTTTTCTGGGGGTTAGTGATGAGCGAACGTGCTCGCCACTACTCGGTACTCGCCCGAGCATCATGGTGCTCGACAAGCGCGGTGAGTATTTCCGGGTTGCTAGGGCGGGAACTCGGGTCCCCTCCCTGCATGTTTGCCACTCTTTAGAGAGCCAATGAACATGCAGGGATTGCCTGCCATGCACTGTAATGCCGTAGCCATGTTGGTTGTGGGCATTACAGTGATTGGCTGGCCGCACAGCGTCATCAGGTCTATATCAGACCTGGCGCCGCCATGCTCGGCACAGTCACTCCGGATAAGACAGTGTAGGGAGAGCTACTGCTGTGTCAGGGAGAGATTTGCTTGTGTATTAGGTAGTGTAGGGAGAAAAACCGTACATTACACATATCCATCTTAACAAACAGTCCTTCTGAGGACTAATCCATCTGCAGAGATATCAGGCAGGCAGGGTGTATAGGCAGGCAAGCAGTGTATATAGCAGATTACAGTGCATATAGCACAAGAGGCTCCATTCCAGTTCTGTCGGCTGCTGCTGTTAGATATTTCTGGAAATAGGCCCAGGTCTCAGGGGCCAGGAATAATTTTTTTTGCATCTTAATCCTCATTATTTGCTTAAAAAGGAATCCAGAGAACATGGTTTTTCTGCGCCATTTGCTTGTTGGCACTGCAGAATACAGCCAGGTCCTTTCCATATTACAGCGTTAGAAATTCAGCTATTTAAAACTGTGTTTTCTCCGTGACACGGATCACATATACGTTTTCAGAAAATACTGCCATTTCTGGCCTCCATTAAATTTTTTTTTCAGTGTCTCAGCAATGTTTTTGACACTGGTTTGCTATTCAAAACAGTTACCTACAGGCCAGGTATTTAAAACTGTTTTCTCCGTCACACGGATCACAAATAAATTCACTCCAAATTCAGTCATTTGTAGTGAGCATGGAAGATACTGTCCTCCATTTAAAATGGGCAAGGCACGTGGCAAGGGACGAGGAACTGGACGTGATGGTAATGGTGCATGCAGAGGCTGAGGACAAGGCCGTGGGCAAGCCGAAATTGTGGCACAACAAACACCCACATCTTCTCGCCTGTCCCAATTTCTAGGGGACCGCAGCACACCACTATTGAACCCAGAGCAGTGTCAAAAGGTTGTTGGTTGGATAGCGGATAATGCTTCCTGTCACTTAGCCACCACCCTGTCTTCCACACGGTCAAGTCTCAGTAGCTGTGAGTCTGGACCGCATATTCCTCACCCTGATCCTCCTTCCTCCCACCATGCCGAGTACCCAGAGACAACTGATCCCACATTTGGACACTCTGAAGAGCTGTTCTCTTTTCCATTTATAGATTCGGGCCTCTCGCCCGGTCCACTTGAAGCTGGGCAAGAGGAGATCGCGTGTAGCGATGCCCAAATATTTGAGCAGCCACGGTCACACAAAGGCGATGGTGGGAAAGTGTCACAAGAGGTGGACGATGATGAGACACAATTGGCAGAAAGTCAGTAGGAGGACCAGAGTGCGGAAGTGGAAGACGAGGTGGTGGATGATATAGTAACTGACCCAACCTGGCAGGAGGACATGCAGAGCGAGGACAGCAGCACACAGGGGGAGGGAGGCAGAGCACCCCAACAGGCAGGAAGAAGCAGTGTGATGGCCACAGACAGAAGGCAGGAAACCGTTCCCCATAATACCAACACGAAGGAAATTGCCAGTACAAATGTTAGGTCTTCCCGAGTCTGGTTGTTTTTTAAAGACTCTGCCGATAACCCCAAAAAGGCCATTTGCACCACCTGCCAGGCCTGCATCAGCAGGGGTGGCAAAACGACCAGCCTGACCACCACCAGCATGATCAGGCACATGGCAGCAAAGCACCCGACTTTGTGGGCCGAACCCCAGGGTCCAGGAACAGTGTCTGCGGGTGGCACTATTGCTTCTTCTGCTAATGTGCATGCAAGCCAATCCCCTGTCCATGGTGCATGCGAAGATGCCTCCTGCCCTGCACCTGTCGTTGCACACTCTCAAGTAGCAGCATCAGGAAGCACGTCCATGTCCTTGTTCCAGCGCAGCGTTCAGTTGTCCATACCCCAGTCCTTGGAACGCAAGCGTAAATATGCAGCCAACGCCCCACTACTAAATTCTCACATTTCATGACTGCTTGCGCTCAAAATGTTGCCTTTTAGGCTTGTGGAGACGGAAGCATTCCGCAACATGATGGCGGCGGCCGTCCCTCCGTACTCGGTACCCAGCCGCCACAATTTCTCCCGGTGTGCCATCCCCGCATTACACAAGCACGTGTCCCAAAACATTAGCAACAACGCAGTTACCGGTAAAGTCCACCTAACAACGGACACGTGGACAAGTGCTTGTAGGCAGAGACGGTACATCTTGCTGACGGCACACTGTGTTAACATAGTGGAAGCCAGGACCCAGTTGGACGCTTGGACGGAACACGTCCTCTCGACGCCAAGGATTGCGGGCCCTATGTCAATCAGGGTTGCCCCCACGGTCTACAGCTCCTGCACCTCATCCTCTTCAGCCTCCATCTCTGTAATGACCACATCAGTCACAAGCTGGAAGCACTGCAGCACTGCCTCGGCCAAGCGGCAACAGGCTGTAAGGAAGCTAATATGCTTAGGTGAAAAACCGCACAATGCAGAAGAGTTGTGGTCAGCTCTGAAAGAGCGGTCAGATCTGTGGCTCACACCGCTGAACGTACAGCCAGGCATGGTCGTGTGTGACAATGGCTGGAACCTGGTGGCGGCTCTGAGGCGAGGCGAGCTCACACACGTACCATGCCTGGCCCATGTGCTTAACCTCGTGGTTCAGCGGTTTCTCAAATCCTACCCGGAGCTGCCGGATCTGCGTGTTAAAGTAAGCCGCCTGTGTGACCATTTTAGAAAGTCAGCTACAGCTTCCACTGCCCTTGCAGTGTTTCAGCAGCGTTTGCAGCTTCCGGCTCACAGACTGGTGTGTGATGTCCCCTCACATTGGAACTCTACACTGCAGATGTTGGGAAGGATTTGTGAGCAGAAGAGGGCAGTTGTTGAGTACCAGCATCAACAAGGCCATCGGTATTCAGTTCAGACTCCATACATAAGACCTCAGGAGTGGACATGGATGTCAGACATATGTACCATCCTCCAAAACTTTGAGGACTCCACCAAGATGGTGAGTGGCGATGACGCCATAATTAGTGTCACCATCCCGCTTCTCTGTTTTCTGAAACGCTCTCTGCTCACAATCAAAGAGGATGCATTGCAGGTGAGCATGATGAGATGGAGCAAGGAACCATACAGGGTCATTACACACAGCCAAGCCTCATCTCATCCCAACGTGGATTGGGTGACAATGAGGAAGAGGAGGAGGAGGAGGGACAGGAGCTAGTTTCATGCACTATAGACTGGTACTACCTGCACAGCTGTCAGACCGTCTGTTCAGCGTGGATGGCCAGAGGACAGAGAGGAGGAGGAGAGCATAGTCAGTCATCCTCTTGGTGAGGACACGAAAGTCTTGCCTGTTAGTAGTCTGGCACGCATGGCCGAGTTTATGTTACGCTGCCTTTCCCATGACCCTTGCGTTCTCAAAATTTTGGGTGACAGTCATTACTGGTTGGTGACACTTCTAGACCCACGCTACAAGGAGAACTTTATATCTCTTATTCCTGAGGCGGACATGTCTACAAAAATGGGGCTGTACCAGAAGGCCCTTGTTGCGGAACTATTAAAAAAATTCCCATCTGAAAACGCTGGTGGCAGAGGGCACACTTCGTTGGACAACCAAGGAGTACAGGCGAGAGAGACAACTTCAATCCAGCAGAGGCAGTGGAACACTGTCAAAGTTCTGGGAGAGTTTTCTCAGACCCTCCCATCGGACAGGCCCTGAGTCGCGGGGTGCTCTCACAAGGAGTGCAAAGTTTGGGAAGATGCTGAGGAAGTACCTTGCAGACCTTACCAACGTCCTCCGTGATTCCGCTGTGCCTTATAATTATTGGGTATCCAAGCTGGATACGTGGAATGAACTGGCTCTCAATGCCTTGGAGGTCCTGGCCTGCCCTGCCGCCAGCGTTTTATCAGAGCGGGTTTTCAGTGCCGCTGGTGGAATTATAACTGATAAGCGCATCCGCCAATCAGCTGAAAATGCTGACAGGCTGACTTATAGAAATGAACAAGGGCTGGATTGGGCCAGACTTCTCAACACCACCGAATGATAGCAGCGCAACCTAAACTCAAATCCAGTGTCTTTTCTTGGGAGGTGTATTCCCATGCACCTTTTCACACCCACACATGGGTATACGCTTACTGATTTTGGCTATTTGCTCTTGTCCTCCTCCTTCTCCTCATCCTCCACCACAATATCACCAGGGTGACCGTGGTCCGTGATGCAACACCCACCTAATTTTTTTAAAGGGTGTTTATGATAACCGTAAAAATTTTTTTTATACAATATGTTCATGTATACCCCCCAGGGGTAAATGTTTGTCAGCCCATACACTTAGTGCATGGGCATTACAAGTATAGGAGGCCCGTTCCTTTCTAATGGGAACATTTTTTTATGAGACCCTCCTCCACGTCTCTTCCAAGGGGCATTGAAGTGCCTCCAAATTTTTGGCATCCTTTGCATTCACTGCATAGGCTAACACTATGGGAGACTCTCTCCTTTCTAATGGGAATTTGTCGTTACTGTGGCCCTGCTCTGTGTGTCTTTAAATTCTTAGTGGGGTTTTTCCTAAAATTGGTCGGCCGTTGGACTCACTGCAAACCCTATAACTGTATAGCAGACCCTCTCCTTTCTAATGGGAACATGTCGTACCTTGTTACTGTGGCCCTGCTCCGTGTGTCTTTAAATTCTTAGTGGGTTTTTTACTAAAATTGGTCAGCCGTTGGACTCACTGCATACCCTATAACTGTATAGCAGACCCTCTCCTTTCTAATGGGAACATGTCGTACCTTGTTACTGTGGCCCTGCTCCATGTGTCTTTAAATTCTTAGTGGGGTTTTTCCCAAATTTTGGCAGCCCTTGCAGTCACAGCATGGGCATTACCACTATAGGAGACTCGCTCCTTTATAATGGGAACATTTTTTTTACTGAGACCCTCCTCTATGTCTCTTCAAAGGGGTATTGAGTTGCGTCCAAATTTTTGGCAGCCCTTTCAGTCACTGGATATGCAATAACAGTATAGGAGACCCTCTTGTTAATATGGGAAAAAACAAAGCATAGCCAGCTGATGGCTCTCCAACAATAGCTAGGGTCAACTGCTGGCCTTTTAAGAATAGTAAGGGCCATCTGATGTCCCTATAAAAATAGGCTTTATGACTTTCAGAGTCCCTCCATCATGAATGAAACAGGATGTGTCTGATGATGTGTCACACATCACATTGCCAGATAAGGTTATAAAATGTTAAAATGACATTTCCAGGTGAATGCATTTGTCTTAAAAAAAAAACGTAAAAAAAACAAAACAATAGGATCTTTCTTTAGCATAAAAAACAGCGTCACCAATTTTACAACAATGTAATCACATTGTTCAGCTCATGCACCTCCTCCTCCATCTCTGAAATGACCACATCAGTCACAAGCTGACAGCACTGCCTTGGCCAAGCGGCAACAGGCTGTGCTGAAGATAACATGCTTAATACTTAATTGACAAACCGCCCAGTGCTGCAGAGTTTTTGAAAGCTGTAACACAGCAGCCTGATCTGTGGCTCTTACCGCTGAACATACAGCCAGGCATGGTCGTGTGTGACAATGGGCGGAACCTGGTGACGGAGAAATGACAGCCGGGGTAGATACGGTTTCCCTCTATGCCAGTCCTTTCACCGAGCTAAAGAATATGGCTGTGGTGAAATACAACTCCCACTGAGAAGCTTTTTCAGATTGAAAAACATTGTGCCCACCAGAAGATTTGATTCTGAGGGCTAACCTTTCTCCCCCGCTCAAGAGCCCCATAGCAGCTGCAAAATTAGCGCTATCATGAACTCTCCTGAGGTAGAAGCCAAGGCACACCAGAGGATTCTCTGGTGGGACCGTCCAACCCTGCCAAGAAGCAGTCCTGGCCAAGAAGCAGTCCTGGCTGCAAGTCTTCAGTGCTAACCACTGATCCAATGTGCTGCCGTTCACCCTCTAATATCTAACAGGCTGGAGAAACTTGCACCTACTGCCACTCTATCTTCAGCTCCTTTGTGAGAAAATGTATTTGGGCAGCCACTCAGTCTACCAAATAAAATTCCTGAGAAGGAAATTGGAGATGGCTTCGCAACTGGTACTGGGGGCAGTGCTAATACCATGCCGTTGTACCATAGTTTGCTGGAAATATTCCAGGCTGGTAGGAGGCAAGCAAATTTCCACAGAAAAGTACCAGCAGTAATGTTCAGGGACCCGCGCTTGTAGAAGATGGAGACAACACCCTGGGCGTCCTGAGCGCTGCGGGACCACTGACCATTTAGAAATCTGGCAGTTTAGTGTTGCGGCCTGTGGGTGGGTGGGTGGCTGGCTGCATACTTGCACTTGCATTCCAAGTAACAGAAAACTAAGCAGATGGTGGCCTCTATCATCTTCATGGCCTCACCTCGGCACTATGAACTCTGCTGAAGGAGAAGCCAGGGCCCGCCAGAGGAATCTCCGGTTCTCTGGTGGGCCCATCCAACCCTGCCGAAAAGCAGCCTGGCTAAGAAAAGTGTGGGGGAAGGTTCCCGGACACTCTATGGCTGCTTTTTTAATGTGGATCAGCCATGCTTATGCATGTTATTTCTCAAACCGCATTACAGATCAGGCCATTGTACAACTCTGTATTCAAGAAATTAAATGCGCAAAGAAAGATGTGTGTATGTCAAAGCACCACCGACAAGGGCGAGTTGATGTTGGATGGGCTGCCATTGCTTCTGCAACAAGCTGCATTACAGGACTTCCTGTGAGAAATGAAATGCAGGGTAGATAGGGTTTCCCTCTATGCCAGTCCTTTCACCGAGCTAAATACAACTGTCAGCAAAAAAAGTTGTGGACTGGCTCTGTACCGTCCCTGGCCACATTCACCTGTCCACGTGTTTGTGGTTAGGCGGTCCTTCCCAGTAAGTGCACTGGGGAGGGCACGGGTAATGTTGTGGGACCCGTGCTTGTGGAAGGCGGAGGCGATACCGGGAAATATAGTGGCGGCTGGGGACCGAGTATGGACACCCGGCTGCCGCCGGCATGAGGTTATGAAAAGCTTCCGCCTCCACGAGCCTAAAAGGCCACATTTCAAGTGCAAGCAGCTGTCAAAAATTTGGCAGTATAGTATTGCAGCCTGTGGGTGGCTGGGTGGCTGCATGCATACTTGCGCTTGCCTTCCAAGGAATGGGGTAGAGACAACTGAACGAGTGGGACAAGGACGTGGACGGTGATTGTTGCAAGTCTGCAATGACAGGTTCATGGCGGGAGGCATCTTCGCATGCGCCAAGGATCACTTATTATGGGCACACTTTTAGGCAGTGACGTGAGAGTCAGAGATGCTTCCAGAGGTCTTCCCCATGCTGTTCCCATGACTTTTCAGCACTGTATGCATGTGTCTGATGATGTGTCACACACCACATGGCCAGAGAAGGTTGTAAAATGTGAAAATGAAATTTCCTGGTGAATGCATTTGTCTTGGTTGAAAGCAATGCAAAAGTGCAAAAACGCATAAAAAACGCTACGTGTGAACATAGCCCAAGGTGTGGAGGAGTATTTTTGTTTTTGGTTATTTATTTTGCTTTATATACATTGTACATGTCATGGAAAGGATGTTCCTTAACATATTTCCCAGTAAAATCCATTTTGGTTTCATTTTGGTATGTTTTATTGTGAGTCCGTAAAATTGGCGTAATACCTCTGACAACGTTGTTGACAGAAGTGACCTCGGAGACAGAAATGCTTCCAGGGGTCTTCCCCATGCTGTCCCCATGTCATTTGAGCACTGTTCCCATCGATTTGGGCAATTTTTAGGCCCTCTGCAGACCGCCGGGGGGAGCCGCCTGAAAAATGCTCGAGTTTCTCATAGACTTACATTGGGCTCGTTGCTCGGGTCGAGCACCTGAGTATTCCAATTTGCTCGACCCGAGCAACGAGTAGCCGAGCATTTTAGTGCTCGCTCATCACTACTGGGGGTTCCTTCTTGTTTCTGTTGCTGGAATGAGTGCAATAAAATGTCACTCAGTGAGTCTTTTCACATCCTCAAATTCTAATGGATGAGTGGGGCTAACATTTTCAAAAACAAGATTTTCAATTACCTTTTCTTGATAATCTGAATTTCCTGTATTTTTTGAATAACACGAAAGAATTGTATGTGGCCACCTGAATCAAATAAATAATGAACTTTTTATACCAGGTATAGGCCTTTCTTGATTCCTGGTATGGCTGTAGAACCTGGTCTGCAAGATCCACACCCTCCCATGTGTTTGTTGTAGTCAATGATTGACACAGGTTTTTGCTTTGGAGTAATGGATCCTAGTTCTACAGTGGCCATTGTGGCATCTGTGTGGATCGAGCTGAGGACAAAATATCATTCTTATCCCTATACTTGAAGGCAAGCAGCTCTCCATTGCGTACAGCCCCTGACTGCCCCTTTTGGAACTTTTGGTTGACCAATGGTTGTGGAAACCCCTGACAGTTTTTACAAATGATCCCACAAGCTCCTATGTTGTGTTCAACCAGACTTTTAAATAGGGGTATACTGGTGTAATAATTGTCCACATACAGATTGTAGCGTTTTTGTAAAAATGGACTTATCAGCTCCCAAACAATTTTTCCAAATGTCCCCAGATTAGTAGGGCATCCTGGTGGGTTTAGTTGGCTATCTTTCCCCTCATATATGCGAAAAGCGGATGTGTATCCGGTTGTACTTTCGCACATTTTATAGAGCTTTATTCTGAACCTTGCCCTCTTAGATGGGATAAATTGCTTGAGGTGCAGTCTTCCTTTGAATTTTAGAAGGGTCTCATCTATAGAAATGTTTTGTGTTGGGGTGGCTGATGAATTGGGATGTGTATAAATTTGTTTGCACGACAATATGCTCTAGCAAGCTGTCTGTAGAAAAATTAATTGGTACAAAATCTTCCACCTCCACATTTATACCAGGAATGGCGATGAAATCAGGGCTGAATGGAGCAGCCGAATCCGAAGCCTCCCATCTGGGAAATGCTATATCAAGTGGCAAATCCCCTTGTACACTGGCATGCTCAAATTCACTAGTAGCAGGGACAGCGTTTGTACTGGGCAGTGTTCCCTGATTTGGAGACTTTTCTCCAGTAGCGCTATTTGCCTCTATTGTTGCACTGGTCCTTGTGTTTGAGGATGGACCAGAATCACTGCTCATTTCTGAGCTCTCACTGTTGCCGCTACTAAAGCCCTCAAAATCCACATCTCCATCTGATATTGCACTTTCATCACTGTCAGAACATAACAGGGCATACGCCTCCTCTGCAGTATAAGTCTGAGGGGCCATTT
The DNA here is from genome assembly GCF_046119375.1 of Phyllobates terribilis. Taxonomy (NCBI): domain Eukaryota; kingdom Metazoa; phylum Chordata; class Amphibia; order Anura; family Dendrobatidae; genus Phyllobates; species Phyllobates terribilis. Next base: position 319,202,564 of record NW_027362763.1, read on the forward strand.
TATTTTTATCATATTTTTTGACGAGGCTAACTGACGAGACTAACTGACAAGAGTAATTGATGGCTAACCCTAACCCTAGGCTAACTCTAACCCTAGGCGAACCCTAAGGCTAACCCTAACCCTAACGCTAACCCTAGGCTAACCCTAACCCTAGGCGAACCCTAACCGTAGGCAAACCCTAACCCTAGGCAAACCCTAACCCTAACCCTGGGCTAACCCTAACCCTGGGCTAACCCTAACCCTAGGCAAACCCTAACCCTGGGCTAACCCTAACCCTGAGCTAACCCTAACCTAACCTTAACCCTGGGCTAACCCTAACCCTGAGATAACCTTAACCCTGAGCTAACCCTAACCCTGAGCTAGCCCTAATCCTAACTTTAGCCTAACTCTAACTTTCTTTTTCAGTTTTTTTGTTCTTTCACAGTGGCAAGATCACTGACTGACACAGCTCTTGTCAGCAGCGCTTTTCACACTGTTTCTCCGCTGATCTCTCACTGACAGGAGATCTGAGGAGAAACACTGTATTTATCAGGCAGATCGCCCAGGAAAGTTTGTTGCTACAACAAACCTTCCTAGTGATCGCTCTGATTGCCTGGCATGACGCTGACATCATCGAGACCTGAACCAATCAGGTTTTGATGAGGTCAGGGGTCACAGCCAGCATTCTGCACCGGGATCCCCTGCGTGATACAGGTATGTGGGGGTCCCAACTACCGCAGAACCGGCTGTCACTATCTTTTAAATGCTGCGATTGCTATGGATCGCGGCATCTCAAAGATAGGACTGGGTTAACATCATGGGGACTTGATCCAATCAGGTCCCCATGATGTCACTTGTCAGAGCTGTTGCTCTGCACTGGAACCGTAGCGCTTGCAGGACCCTGGGCGTCCTGAGCGCTGCGGGACCACTGACCATTTATAAACGTCTGCGCTGCACTGAGCCCAGGCAGAACAGATGTTTATGTACAGTGGGTGGTCGGGAACCGGTTAAAATGTCTTTTTTAAGCTGATACATTAAGATTTTCCTTCACTCACACTAAGGGGCCTAGGCCAGTCCCTGAATAACAATCCTATAGCATTATCCCTCCTTCACCAAACTTTACAACTGGCACAATGCAGGTAATGATCTCCTGGCATTCTCCAAACCCAGACTCGTTCACCAGGCTGTCAGATACAGATAGAGAAAAGTGATTTTTCCACTGCTCAAGAATCCAGTTGCAGTGTGCTTTTATATAACTTCATTCAAACCCTTGGCATTGTGCTTGGTGATGGAATAGCGTCAGTGACTTTTATTTATTTATTTTACTCGTTTATATAGGGCTTTACAGATATCATTATCACTGTCCCCATTGGGACTCACAATATAAATTTCCTATCAGTATGTCTTTGGAGTGTGGGAGGAAACAGATATACCCAGAGGAAACCCATGCAAACACGGGGAGAACATACAGACTCCTTGTAGATGTTGTCTTTGGTAGGATTTGAACCCAGGATCCTAGAGCCGCAAAGCAACAATGGTAACCACTGAGCCACTGTGCTGCTTGTGTTTCAGCACTCGGCATCTCTGCTTTATAACTTTGCGATGTCTGCACTTCATGACTGAGTTGCTGCGTTTCCTAAATGCTTCCACTTTTCAAAATCACTTAACAGTTGAGTGTGAAATGTTTAGCATGGAAGAAGTTTCCTAATGTTACATGTAACGTACCACACTTAAATTCAGTGAGCTTTCTGGAATGAAATGTTTGTATTTGGATTTTATATACATGTGATAATAGGACTGAAAAACCTGACTTCATTCAATGCTTAAGGCTATGTTCACACATTGCTTTTTGCTGCTGTTTTATGCAAATTAGAAGCTGCTTTTTACAGTAATAGCAAAAGCTATAAAATTTCAGAAATCTCATGCACACGGGTGTGCTTTTTCCTGACTGAAGTAGAAAACTGCTGCGTTTTTGAAAACTGCAGATTGTCAATTATTTCAACATTTTTGCAGCGTTTTTTCACCCATAGAAAGCAATGAGTAAGTAATTAGTTTTTGCAGTGTTTTTGGTGAAAAATATGCAGATACAGCAGGATGTGAAACCCATTTATTTTTTAGCCTGTCAGTTAATATTGGTACAGTTTAATTCAATTACTGATATGTGTAAAAATAAACAATGCTTGACCAACTCAATGCCCTACCAATGTGTGAAAGTAAACAATGCCCTACCAACTCAATGGCCTACAAATGTGTTAAGTAAACAATGCCCTGACCAATTCAACTTCTCCCCTGTTTTTACATTTGCAATTGTTTATTTTTTCATGAAATCATGTAACTTTAGGGTGGAAGCAAAGTTGAACTTTTTGACCCTGAAAAACTCAGCAAAAAATGCAGCAAGAAAAGCAGCAAAAAGACATCAAAACCTGCATCTTGGCTGCAAGAGATCAAGTTTTGGCTGCAGAAAAAAAAGCAGCAAAAAAACAACATGTCAACCTGGCCTAAAATTTTTTTCTGGTTTTGAAAAATCTCTCTTCCTATTGCAGTTTGTTTAAAAAAACAAAACAAAAACCAATTGTACCTTATTCACTCTCCCCGGGTCCAGTGCTAAGTCTTTGCTGCTCCTCCTAGTGTTATTGTCTGAAGTGCTGATGTCAGAGTCACTGAGACCTCTTGTCAACAGCGCTGCAAAAAATAACAGACATTTGGAGAAGCAGTGGAGACTGAGTGCTGGACCCAGTGATAACTAATAAAGTACAGCTTTGGTTGTGCTGCGGATTTTTCCGCAATGATAATCCGCAGCGGAAATTTCCACAGCATGTGCACACCACATGTGGATAATCATTGGGATACATCCTAGACCTCTTAACAAGTGAAATGCCGCTGTGGAAACGCATTAAATCTGCATCGTGGGCACTCAGCCTAAATAAGGTCTCAATTCCTAGGTAAAAACTGTGCTCAGTGAAGATAGATTATTAGATTACTGAGATAGGAGATGATAGTTGCTGCTAATAAGAGATTCTGAGGACAATTCATCAAAGCTTTTATGCTCAAAAACTGTCGTAAAAAGTTTGAATTTGAAAAATAGCTAAATTTTTGCATAATTTGGAGTTTCGCAAAAATGTTGGGACTTTTGACATTTTTTCACCAGTTTCTTCAAATAGGTGAGTTGACTATTTACCATGTAAATAAGTAATTGGAAAAAATCTCTTACTGGTACTTTAATTCATTGTACTTTCATTAGCAGAATTACTGCTGTAACTGACGCTGAAAAGAAAAATATATTTTTTTACATAGCTAGATGAACCGTGTGTGATACAATTTTTACGTCTCTCTTGCAATTGTGTTTTAGACTACAGTTTTACACTTACAGTACTTAGTTTTTGGTACTAAGCAAGTTCAACCACTAGGCTATGTGCACACGATGCGGATTTAATGCGTTTTCGCTGCGAAAACGCATTAAAATCGCTTGTAATAGGTCTGCCATGTACTGCAATGCAAATCCGCATGTGCTGTGCACATCATGCGGAAATTTCCGCTGCGGATTCGCATTGCGGTAAAAACCGCAGCAAGACCAATTCTAGTGCGATTCCGCTGCGAAATCGCCGCCATTGACTTGCATTGGACCGCATAAGATCCGCATGACTACACGTAGTCATGCGGATCTTATGTGATTTAATGCGTGGATGGTACCCGGGTCTGGAGAAGAGGACACTCTCATCCGACCCAGGTACCATCGTACCTACAAGTTAAAAAAGAATTATAAAGTTAAAAATAAAAAAAAATAATCATACTCACCTCTCCGGCGCCCCCGGTCTCCTCCCGGTGTCCTCCCGGCGACGATGCGCTCTCCTCGGCTCCCAGCAGTGATCTGCAAGGACCCTTGGTGACGTCATTTAGTCAGCTGATGGTCACGTGACCATCACCTGACCGCTGACGTCATGGAAGGTCCTTTTACATTACCGGTACCCGCCACGGAGCCAGCAGCAAAACGCTCAGGAAAAATCTGGAGCATTTCTGCATCGTGGGCACATAGCCTTACTCTTAGAATTATGGTCCTGGATTGAGACAGCGATATGCCAGCCTGGGGTCCATGACTGAGCAGAGTTTGGCAGAGCACCTGCTTCCCACTGAGAGTCTGCGCTGTAGCTTCTAGTCTATGAGAACCTCGTTACAAGAAATGCTGTTATAAAAACGAGTGTCTGTGAGTGAGAATCTTCAGGTGACCTGGTCTATTTGGAATAGAGAGAAGTAGTAAAAATGTACTGTTTTTGCTCTTATTAGGCCTATCACATCCTTAGATGGGATTCCAATCACAGCTGCCTTTTGAACAGACTGCTAATGCTTATTGCCGTTGACGTATGGCAGTCTCTTGTTTACCTATAGAGCATTTATTAGAGACTGGTAAAAAATTATATTGTAAGGAAGCTGTCCCCCCCCAATGTATCAATTAACCAGCTCTGCAGCTAATAGTACTGCATTTTAGGAAGTAAAAGGCCTAATATACAGTATTAGGCAATGCACCTCCAAACCAAAATTAAGCGATGCATGTACGAGCATGTAGTATTAGCTTATTATGTTGCTTTCTAATTGAGAATGGAGAACTTTTCGAAAGAATAAAGCAAGCATGCACTATTATATATATGCACCTTGTAAAATACCTGATATATCATACACAAGTTTATTAGGTGATTGTGGATTTTCCAGTTTTTTTTTTTAAATATGTTAATATTTTTATATATTCTTTTTTTTCTTCTTTTTTTAGGTAATTGGCATGTTCCTGAGAAGCATTGTCATCTGTAAATTAGTTTTTACTAGCTCATGGCTTGCACAGAGCTGTCCTCCTCCATGTAGTTGTTTTAATGGAGTCCAGGTTTTCTGTTCCGGTGACAGAATTATACAAATTCCTACTGATATTCCAGTCAATGTCACGCACCTCATGTTTTTGGATACAAAAATATCTTTTTTGAATGATTTGTCTTTCACACAGTACCATTCTTTGAAAAAATTACTCTTTGTCAGCAATGCTATCCATTTAATACAAGAGAATGCATTTAATGGACTACCCCACCTCACCGATTTGGAGATATCAGCCAACCCACTGACTATGATAAAACCTGGATCATTTAATGCGCTGAACGAACTCCAAAAACTCACTATCACACACAATTCAATCAAGGATCTCCCATGGAATCTCCTGAAAAGTACAACAAAATTAGAAGTTCTTGCATTACAAGGAAATAACATCTCACAAATCTGCGCCAGTTTATTTAGTCAGTTGAAAAATCTTCGTGAACTGAACCTTGGTGCTAATGAAATTACCACTCTACATGCTGATTCATTCAGTCAACTGCAAAATCTCAGTGTTCTCAAACTAAACAACAACAACATAAGTCAAATTAAACCCGGAATCTTTGACAAGCTGAGGAACCTTACTGAACTGTCACTGGATGGAAATAGGATCAGTCGGATATATAGGTACACCTTTGAAAAATTGACATCCTTGAAAAAGCTCAGTCTTGTTAAGAACTCTATTAAAGAATTACATGTTGATGTTTTTTCCACACTCATTAATCTTAGATGGCTTGCCATAGAAGGAAACCAAATTACTACACTCCCTGATGGGATTTTTGCTGGACTACACAATTTAGCCAACTTGTTACTGGGTGGAAATCAACTGGAAACTATTCCAAAGGGAATTTTCTCAAACTTAGAAAATTTAGAAACATTAGTTTTGTCTTATAACAAAATTGTAAATTTGGAAGATGGTACTTTCGATGGTCTCACATCACTCACTCACCTTTACCTGGACAATAACAATGTTACAGTTATTGATGGAAACATTTTTAAGACTCTAACTAGTCTATTAGTTATTAGCCTTCATCACAACTCACTAACAATGCTCCCAGAAGGCATATTTGATACCTTATATAGCCTGATATCTTTAATTCTTCACAATAATCCTTGGTGGTGCGACTGTTTATTTTCTCAGTTTCTTATCTGGATCAAAGAAAACAGAGATATGACTCAAATTTCTGAAATCATTTGCAATGGACCAGAACACCTCCAGGGAAAATCAATTAATGACTTAAAAAATCGAGAATTGGAGTGCCATGCTATCAATAATGTTCCACAAAACTCATCACTTAGGATACAGGAGACTGCCTTTATTAATGGTCCTGGCACTGAGGGGAGCATCTGCAAGAGTTACTCAATCAGTAATGGTAGTTTTATTATTAGCTGTGAATTGATGGTGTGTTCAAGCATCGCTGTACAAGTATCTACGATGGAAGAATCCTTTACTAGAACATCCAATCACATATATAGTAAAGGAGATTCTCAATGTGGAACAACAAACCTAAAATTCACCATCACAATCACATAATCTTCAGAATATTACATTTTAGTTCATGTTTATTTCAAGCAAAATTCTATTCATCTCATAGTATCCATAAGAAATCCAGGGGATGTGCCAAAAATCCCTATTTTCCTCTTTATCCCTAATTCTGTTTATCTCATAGTATCCATATAAAATCCAGGTCATATATAGTAATCAGAAAATATTACAAAACTCCAGCTATAAAAATGTAGGACACATTTCTGTAACATAATTTAAAAGGGAGCTGTCAGAACGATCCCCTCCCCTCCAAGTAGTGTATATGATCATTTTGCTCTCAGAAAGTTAATGTCATCCCCATCTTTACTTTTAGAATCTGTTTCACCCTGACTTAAAAAATACAATTTTAATTTATATGCAAAATACATTTAAGTGCTCTTGTTGTGACTAGAGCACTTTCCAAGCCTTTGCCATCCCAGATCTATCTCTCACCCAGATCCATCTTCATCTGCATGTCTGATGGCTCACTATTAGTGGTGAGCAAACGTGCTCGTATAAGGGGTTAACTGTACATGCTCAGGTGCTTACCGAGTATCTTCGGCGTGCTCGTATATTATGTTTGAGTCCCTGAGTCTGCATGATTTGCAGCTGTTAGACAGCCTCAACACAAGCAGGTATTGCCTGTTTGTTAGGGAATCCTCACATGTATTGAGGCTGTCTAACAGCTATAAATCATGCAGACACAGGGACTCAAACATAATATACGAGCACGCTGAAGATACTCAGTTAGGACTCGAGCATGCTCGGTTAACCCCTTATACGAGAACGTTTGTTCAACACTACTCACTGTCTTTCAAAAATCAATGTTACCATATAAACGGTTTAAGGGTGGATCGTTCAGACCGATTCCCTATACAGATGTGTTTAAAGAGCAAAAGCTAACAATGTGGGTCGTATGTATTACTGACAAAAATATTAGGCTAAGTCCATCACATATTAAGTGTATATAGTCCAGTCTTGAAGAAACCTGAGTACACCCTTTCTGACTTAAATGTTTTTAAGTATCAGGATATAACAAGAAATAACATCTGGTACTTGAATAGACTTAAAATTAGGTAAATACAACCTCCGATGAACAACAAAACAATGCAAATTACACCGTGTCATTATTTAATAAAAACTAGGCCAAAATACAGAAGCAGTATGTTAAAAATCAAGTACACCACATGAATCCTGAGCTTGTAAAACCATCTTTAGCAGCAATAGCTTGAAGTAATCATTTTCTGTATGACTTTATCAGTCTGTCACATCATCCCAGAGGAATTTTGTCCACTTTACTTTACATTGTTTAAGTTCATTGAGGTTTATGGACAATTGTTTATGCACAGCGGTCTTAAATGAGTTGTCCACTACTAGCACAAACCCTTCCCAATCTGAATGTTTGCCCCCGTTAAAATAAAAACTCTTCCACTCATCTCCAGTGCCGATGCCTTTCCAGCGGTGTCGGCACTTGCATTCCTAGGTCCCATGGGCCGTTGTTACGTCATGTGAGCCCTGTGCCCAATCAGCACTAGTGTCACTGTCCTCACCTTTGGACGTGTAAGTAATCAAGAGTAGGTGAGCAGCCAGTCATCTGAGGTCGGAGAGAATGATCCAGCGCTGATTTGGCGCAGGGCTTGTGTGACATAACAATCTCACATCAGCCCGGGAACGCGAGTACTGACACCGCTGCAACGGCACTGTCATGGAAGGTGAGTATAAGTGTTTTTATTTTAACAGGGACAAACATTAAGATTAAGAAGGGGTTGTCCTAGTACTGGACCCTTTAAGGTCCCATCATAACATTTCAATTAGTTGAAGTCTGGATTTTGACTGGGCCATTCAACACCTTACTTCATTTCTTTTTAGCCCTTCTGATGTAGATTTGATGGTGTACTTGGAATCATAGTCCCATCAGTTTTGACCAAGCTTTAGCTTTTGGATAGATGGTCTCACATTTGGTTTTAGAATATTTTGTTATACAGTGTAATTCATGTTTGATTCAATGATTCCAAATCATCAACTATCCTCCACTGTGATTGAAAGTTGGTATGAGGTGTTTGTGATGAGATATACTATGTTTGGTTTTCACCAAATGTGTTGCAGGGCATTATGACCAAACATCTCCACTTTGCTCTTGACTGTCCAAAGGACATTCTTCCAGAAACCTTGGGTTTTGTTCAGATGCAATATTGCAAAATGTAGCCATGCAGCTATGTTCTAAGAAGAGGCTTTCTGCTGATAAAAATTCCAACCAAGCCATACTTGGTGTTATTCTAATTGTATTGTCATGAACTTGAAATTTTAACATGCTGAGGTCTTTAGTGTCTGAGCTGAAAGTCTTGGGTATTTTACAATTTCTCTGAAAGTTGTACGTACTGACCTTGGGGTGAAATTGCTGGAATGTTTACTCTTGGGAAGATTGTCAACTGTTTTGAATGTTTTCCACCTGTGAATAATCTTCCTGGAAGTAGAATGATGGACTCCAAATAGTTTGGAAAATAGCCTTATAACCCTTCCTAGATGGATATTCAGCAACAATTTCTTCTATGGGATCAATGCTGATGACCGGAGGATATGTATGAGTTACACATACTCCCAGCCAGCGGAGTATGTATAACTCATACATATCCTCCGGTCATCAGCATTGATCCCATAGAAGAAATTGTTGCTGAATATCTCTGCATGTGTCACAGCTGTCAAACAGCTGTGACACTTGCAGGCGTGGTGACATTAAAAAAAATGCAAATGCACATGCTCGCTGAGTGCGTTAATATAACACGCTCGATCATCACTAGTTATGTGCAATAACAGTTGTTTTTTTTTTTTGTGATTGCTTTTATTTCTACTGTAATCAGGTCCATAGGCTGACCATAGAAAGGAAATTACATGTTACAGTATGTAATGTTAAACAATAAACATCTAAGTTTGGGCTCTTGTAATAATATTGTTAAAAAAATATAATCTATGCCTTCTATTCTCCTAAAAAATACAATCAACACTTGCGTCTGATACTTTTACATGGTAAAATATAATCAATCATGATATTTTCTAGCTCTAAAATAGTTGATAAATTATATTCAGAATTTGAATAGTACAGTTACTTTAAGGTCTTACTATAATTAAATAATTTAAACTGTGCACGTAAGGCAACTTCCTCACAGTATTAATGTTGACCGCATTGATTACACTTCCAGGAAGTCCACTTTGGGTGGGTCAGACTTGGATGTGTAATACAGAACGCTGTTGTAAAACATCTGTTACCAGTAATATGTGAAATCACAACACAGACATACATATGAAGGCGTATATGTTGCATTTTTTAAAATGACCAATAATACCACATACAAGGGACAAATACCACCACACTATGACCAGATCACATATCACCACATAGTGACCGAATAATGCCACATACAAGGGACAAATACTGCCACACTGTGACCAGATCACATATTACCACCACATAGTAACCAAATAATACCACATACAAGGGACAAATACCGCCACACAATGATCAGATCTCATATTACCACCACATAGTGACCGAATACTATAATACTAATCATTAATAAAAAAAACAGAATACTAATATTACCATAAGTACCATTATACACAGGATCTCTGTACATAGTATACAGTGTATAGTGTCAGTGTACAGGTAAGACACTGACTCACCAGTGATGTTTCTAATTGAAGTCCTTCATCTTTGCTTTTCCTCTTCATCCAGCACAGACCGCCATCACTTCTTCCAGTCAGGACTGGCCTCTGCATAAAATAACGCAGTTATCTAGAGCACCGCTTCCAGAGCACCTTCCCAAATGTTTCCACAACTTCTACGCTATACCAGATGAAGAAAAAAAGTGACATAGTGTCACCCTGAACAGTAACAGGGCCCCCCCCCCCTGAAAACAGTACCCTCAAAAATAAAAACCCTCACAGCTGTAATAATATCCATAATTAGGCCCCTACAGTAATAATGTCCTACATCTTGTCCCCATGTCTCCATTATGCCCCCATTTCTCCATCCTGCCCCCATTGTCTCCATCCTGCCCCCAATGTCTCCATCCTGCCCCCATTGCCTGAATCCTGACCCCAATGTCTCCTATTCTGCCCCCAATGACTCCTATTCTGTCCCCATGTCTCCATTCTGCCAGCAATGTCTCCCATTCTGACTCCATGTTTCCATTCTGCCCCCAGTGTCTCCCATTCTTCCCCATGTCTCCATTCTACCCCATGTACCCTATTCTGCCCCTTGTCTCCTATTTTGCCCCATGTCTCCTATTATGCCCCCATGTCTCTATTCTGCCCCATGTCTCCATTCTGCCCCCATGTCTCCTATTCTGCCCCCATGTTTCCATTCTGCCCCAATATCTCCCATTCTTCCACCATGTCTCCCATTCTGACATCATGTTTCCATTCTGCCCCCATGTTTCCATTCTGCCCCCATAGTCTCCCATTCTGCCCCCATGTTTCACATTCTGTCCCAATGTCTCCCATTCTGCCCCTCATGTCTCCTCATCCTGTCCCTCACGTTTCCATTCTGTCCATCATGTCTCTCCGTCCTGTCCCCCATGTCTCCATTCTGCCCCCATGTCTCCATCCTGCCCTCCATGTCTCCTTTCTGCCACCATGTCTCCATTCTTCCCCCATTCTGCCCCATGTCTCCCATTCAGCCCCCATGTTTCCATTCTGCCCCATGTCTCCCATTCTGCCCCCAAAGTCTCCCATTCTGCCCTCATGTCTCTCCATCCTGTCCTCCATGTTTCCATTCTACCCCTCATGTCTCTCCATCCTGTCCTACATGTTTACATTCTGCCTCCATGTTTCCCATTCTGCCCCCCATGTCTCCATCCTGCCCTCCATGTCTCCATTCTGGCCCCCCCATGTCTCCCATTCTGCCCCCATGTCTCCCATTCTGCCCCCAAAAAGTCCCCCATTATGCCCCCAATGTCTCTCCATTCTGCCCCAATGTTTCACCTTCTGCCCCCATGTTTCACCTTCTGCCCCCAATGTCTCCCATTCTGCCCCCAATGTCTCCCATCCTGCCCCCATGTTGCGGCTTTAAAAATTAAAAAAAAAGTTTAAAAAGAAAAAGTTTTTTTCTTACCTTGCGGCGCTCCAGCAGTGCCCGGCTCTCCCATCACCAGAAACACGATCGCTGGCGCATGATAGTGACGTCATACACCAGTGATGTGTGCACTGACGTCAGCTACCGGCCTGTGATTGGCCAGCTGCTGTTAACTATTGCCGTGAGGGAATCTTCCCGCACGGCAATAGATTTAAAGTGAACTGGAATCCGAGGATGCACGTTCACTGAGCAGCCAGAATCCTGCCGACCGGGCCCCCTCTGCTCACCGGACCCCATACGCCAGTAAGGACAGTAATGGACTGATGGCGGCCTTGTACACACAAATAGGGAAACACCCATTAATTTATGAGAGGATGGGGAAAAGCTGTAAAGGACATAACTCTGTGACTAGCCATCCTAGTCACCTTGTCCTCAGCTGGCATTTTAAACTATGTTTGCTGTGAAAAGATTCAGAGTTATGCCACTCTCACATGTTCAGTATTTGAAAGCCAAAACCAGGAGTGGGTGATAAATACAGAAGCGGTGATGTGTTTCTTTTATACTTTTCCTCTGATTATTCCACTCCTGGTTTTGGCTTACACATACTGAGGTAAAATACTGATCAAATACTGAACGTGTGAACGTGGCCTTAAACATACTTGTCTGCAGAATCAGCATGAATCAGCTGACAGGTTCCTTTTAAATTTTAATATATTACTGCTACTCACTTCTTATACATATAAAACTCAAAGTACTTGTGAAAAACTTAAAACAAGATTAACTATACTTGCTTATGCCATCTTCAAAGTGTACACCACACCACTTATTTTTGCAATGCATACAATGTTGGGAAGGTAAGGGGGAAAAAGGTTATGAAAGTGCGTCGCAGTGGGCATTTAGATGTCTCTTTCTCCACTAATGTCAGGACTAACGTCCCAACACTCGTTTCGCTGGACTTCTGGGTGGTCTTCCCTGAAATAAGCTGGGAATCCAGTGAAACGTGAGTAGGGACATCAGTCCTGACTTTAGTGGAGGGAGAGACATTTACATGACCGCTGCAAAGCAATTTTCAGGGCAGCTGCGGCTTGTCAGATAGGGACAGTCGGTTTTATTATCAGCAGCTGTGCTCGCACCACGTGCGTAGCAGCTCACCTTGTGATCGCCATATGCCAGCTCCATGGCAGTCACAGATAATTCAATAACTATGCAGTGGCTTTGCGAAATTATTCACTCTCTTGGCATTTTTTGTGTTTTGCTACCTCACAACCTGACCTTTCACAGTTTTTGCATCAGTTCATGTAAAGAACATGCCTACCACTGTGAAGATTGGGTTTTCTTTTTATTGTGAAGCAAGCAACAAATAGAGCAAAATAACTGAAAACTAGTCACCCCCCCTAAAATCAGTACTTTGTAGAGCCTTCTTTTTGTTAATTACAGCTGCAAGTCACTTTGGATAAGTCTCTATCGCATGATCGGAAATGCAGAAGACTTCCGATCATGTGCAGTGCGCCTCTCTGAAGCCAACACGCGTACATTACACCCAGTTTCAGAGGCTCAGTGTAGTGAGGGAAAGAAGGTGTGCACATGTGCAAGGTTTGTGTAGCGCTGGCGATGATGCCGGCGCTTGTATGTCAAGTTATAATGCCCACAGGGGCGTGATAACGTGCTGAGTGGGCCGACTAATCTGGTGACACTAACGCCTCATCGACTAATCAAAGGCTTCATTTACATATCATAAACAGAGTTTAGAAATACTTTTTCTAAAGATCTGTTTGTGTGTAATGTAATACAGGGGACTGTTTGGCATGGGGGACCTGACAGGTTCCCTTTAAATAGTTGCAAATCAAACGTATGTGTAAAACAGCCAAGATGGTTGTCTATAAAATGATGGTAGTCTCACGATCTAAGCAGTAGTGGATGGTGAGATATGGAGCCTGGAAGTCAAAAGTTCAAAACATTGTTACCCTTTTGCTCATCAGTGTAATAACATAGTTGCAAAATCACAGGCTTGATTTAATCCATACTATTATAAGCATTGCCAATATATTTTTCAGAGCTGAAATTAGCTATTCATGTATATTGTATAACTATAAGGTCTTAACAACTTTTACTATAGCAAACAATGTTTTGGCATATACATCAGCTGTTAGATAGACTATGATATACTAATTATCTAACTAGCGGCTGATGTATTGTTGCCAGCTATAGTCATGGCCTGACTGTCACCTGTTAATATAGTTTCTGCTATAAGTGTTATGTTCTGCTACCAGAGCTAAGGAAAGAGAGATCTGTCCCTACGATAGAACTCAGCTTGATCCCTACGATGTAACAGGGAACCTGATCCTGCGATCAGACCTGCTAAAGTCCTCAGCTAGTCTGTACGGAGACCTATAGATGTGGGGAAGGAATCCCTACAAGTACTAGGGACTGGGAGCAAAATGGACACCTCCTAACAGAAATAGTAGCAGACAGACAAACAAACAAAATATATAGAACACAGAGGTCCGAAGACCAAGCAAACTAACAGAGTTAGATACTGAGCACAGGCTAGCTAAAGAGTAGTAATACAATGAAGTCCAGCAAAGCCAGAAGGGCGGAGCAGGACTAAATAGGCCAACAAGGTCATGTGACCAGCAATAGAAAAAACCTAAGAGCAAGGTTCTAACAGTACCCCCCCTTCTAAGAGGATCCTCCGGATCCCCTAGGACCAGGCTTATCAGGAAATCTCCTGTGAAACGCTCTGATAAGTCTGGACGCGGAAACATCATCCGACCTCACCCATGAGTTATCCTCGGGTCCGAAACCTTTCCAGGCCACGAGATACTGCAAACTACCTCTATACCGTCTAGAATTAAGGATGCGAGAAATTTCATATTCCCCGTCCTCCACCACCGGAGGAACAGAGGCAGAGGCGTCACAATCCGACACAACAGCTTTTTTCAACAGAGAGACATGAAACACCGGATTAATTCTCCAGGAGGTAGGAACCTCCAACCTAACAGCAGATTGGTTGACAACCTGAAGAACCTTAAAGGGCCCTACAAACTTGGGACCCAATTTCTTAGAAGGAATCCTCAACCGCAGATTCCTAGAGGACAACCAAACCATGTCACCAACAGCGAACAAAACCTCCTGTCGTTTCCTATCAAAGTAGTCTTTAGATTTTCTGTTAGCCTCCTGAAGATTACCACGCACATCCGTCCAAACTCTCTCCAAATGGCCGGAAAAATTCTCCTCCTCAGGCACGGCAGATACCAACTTGGAGAACGACCCAAACGACGGATGTCTCCCAGAACAACAAAAAAAAGGCGAACAACCAGCAGAAGAAGATGTATGATTGTTCAGAGCAAATTCAGCAAGTGGCAGAAACTCAGACCACCCCTCTTGATTGTCTGCCACAAAACAACGCAAGAACTGCTCAACATCCTGGTTTTTCCTTTCTGTCTGGCCATTAGATTCAGGATGATATCCGGATGAGAACGACAAATGAACTCCCAACCTGTCACAAAAGGCGCGCCAAAAACGAGCCACGAACTGAGGTCCCCTATCAGAAACAATGTCAGTAGGAACGCCATGAAGTCTGACAATTTCCTTGACAAAGGCCTTAGCGAGAGTCTTAGCGCAGGGTAGTTTGACGAAGGGAACCAAGTGACACATCTTGCTAAAACGATCCACGACCACCCAGATGACAGTAAAACCCTCAGAGGGGGGAAGGTCAGTTATAAAGTCCATAGCCAAATGTGTCCAAGGAGCACTGGGAACCTCCAGAGGGCAAAGTAACCCCGCAGAAGGAGTATGTGAGGACTTAGATCTAGCACATATAGTACATTGACGCACCCACTTAATGACTTCCTTCTGCCATCCAGGCCACCAAAAACTGTGACCCACCAGTCTCTTGGTCTCAGAGATTCGGGGATGACCTGCCAACCGAGATTCGTGACACTCAACAAACAAATCTCTCCTAAAGGTCCCAGGCACAAACAACCTCCCATGGGGAGTGTTAGATGGGGCATTCTCCTGTGCTTTAAGAATCTCATCTTCCAAAACGGAGTCCAAAGCAGCTATCACAACACCTTCTTGTAAAATGTTCTCCTCTTTCTCAGCACCGACTATGGGAGAAAAACTGCGAGACAAGGCATCCGCCTTAACATTCTTAGTACCTGGGATGTAAGTAACGGAAAAATTAAACCGCGAGAAAAACAGTGCCCACCTAGCCTGACGGACATTCAGGCGCTTGGCAGCATCAAGATATATTAGATTTTTATGATCCGTAAAAACCTGAACGGGAAATTCAGCACCTTCCAAGAGGTGGCGCCAGTGTTCAAATGCGAGTTTAATAGCCAATAATTCCCGATTACCAATATCGTAATTCAGTTCAGTCTCCGAAAATTTTTTTGAAAAAAAGGCACAGGGATGTACTCCATCCCCGTTATCCTGAGACAATACTGCGCCAACCCCCACAGAGGAAGCATCAACCTCAACCAAAAACGGCTTAGTCACATCAGGCTGCATAAGGATGGGAGCAGAGGTGAACCTCTCCTTGAGATACACAAAAGCTTCAATGGCCTCAGAAGTCCACTGAACCGCATCAGCACCTTTCCTGGTGAGATCGGTCAGAGGTTTGACAATAATAGAAAAATTTTTAATGAATTTTCTATAATAATTGGCGAAACCCAAAAACCTCTGTATCGATTTCAAACCAATAGGCCTAGGCCATTCCTGCACAGCTTGAACTTTCACCGGGTCCATCTCAAAACCTTCGCTGGAGATAATGTAGCCCAAAAAACTAATTCTCTGTACAGCGAACTCACATTTCTCCAGCTTAGCAAAAAGCGAATTGTCAATTAATAACTGTAATACTTCACGTACGCTCCGCCAATGAGACTCCAGATCCGGCGAATAAATCAAAATGTCATCCAAATACACAACCACATTTTTGCCAATCAAAGGTCTAAGGATGTCATTAATAAGATTCTGAAAAAATGCAGGAGCATTAGTAAGACCAAAAGGCATAACCAGATTCTCAAAATGACCCACAGGAGTGTTAAAAGCAGTTGACGCGCCCCCTGGGCCATGTTGTTAGGGATACCCGGAGCCGGATCAGATGGGGGTTGTAGTCTCCGAGTGGCTGTGACCCGGTCCGTGCCCAGGGTGTCAAACTCAGTGTGTGGCAGTCCTACAGATGTTATTAGAGTTCTTTGTGTCGACTACGCCACCCGTTGATTTGCGGTCAAAAGGCCGCCGCTGCAGCAGGGTCCGCTAAGGCTGTTGGTATGTGTGCAGCTTTGGTAGTATAACCCCCAACGGGAGGGGTATAGCCTCAGGGGGTCAGTCGTGGAGGATGGTGGTTGTGAAGGTGCAGCAAGGAGACTCAGAGGCATAAAATGCAGTTCCAGGGTTTTACTTACTGGTGTTGCTCGGGTCACTGTGTACAGCAGTGACCACCCAAGCCGTGCTGCGTCCACCAGGTCCTGGACTCGGTCAACTCCCGGGCAATTCTTGAGTATGGTCCTGAGCTCCTTTCTGACTCTCCCTTCTTCTGGCCGTTCCCACCAGGGATCCACTTTTGGCCGGCTCCCTCGGGTCTCTTGGTGGTCAAGCCTCCTCTGGGCTCCCTGACCCTATGCTCGGTATGCCTTTCTAGTGGATTTGGTGAGGGTCGTGGCAGATCCTGCCCACGACCTCCGGTTCCTGGCTAAGGTGTGCTGTAGCCTCTGCCAGCTTGGGATCCGGTACCCTTTTGCCGACCCTTCACCCTTTTGTCCTTATTTTGGGATCTTGGGGTCCCCTCTGCGCCTCTGGGTCTCTCTTCCTTCTCCTCTGCTCTGCTTCTCAGGCTCTCAGACAGACTGTCTGACTGGCTGACTGACAACTGACTGACAACTGACTGACCCTGATCTAAGATGGTGCCCACCTTATATACTCCCTCTATGTGTGAGCTCAGGTGACCAGCACCCAATGAGCTCCTAGCTTTACCCAGGCTGCTCCCCCTATCTGCCCCTACACTACTGGGATGTTCCACCCCCCTCCCACTCCAGCCAGGAACAGACACTGTCGTACCTGCACATTTCTCTAGTGGGAGTACCATCGGTCTGTTCCCCGGAAATGGGATGTGTCTAGTGCATGCAGCTAACTGAGCTCAATTCCACACTCCATCCTTACCCGGGAGTGGAATATCACACCTCTGGGTTGAGGTGCAATACCCCTGTAGCAGCCGAATCCTCAGGGTGCTACATTCCCCCCTGGTAAATCACAGCACGTCCTCGGGCTGTAAGATATAAAAAACATCCAAACATACAATTTTTTTTTTTTTTTCATAAACATAAACATAGAAAACATCATATAGATATCATCAGCAATAAACTTTTCATATATAACATTCTTGTTTCTGGTTCCTCCGGTCACGGTGCAACTTGTGACCGGGTAAAGTGCGACAGTCTCTCTTGGAAGAAAACAGTTTCCTATAAAACCGGTAGGGGGCGCCTTAAAAAGCGCAACTATATACAAAGGAAATATGGCCGCTCTCAGTCCTCGGCCAGGTATTAGGGAGGAATGACCGCTCTCAGTCCTCGGTCAGTGGGAATAGGGACACACGGGTTTCAGTTCAATCGGCTGGTCCCAACGGGGACTATATTTTAACTAGAACAGTTCTTATACCCTGACGGGTAACTATGTACAGTCTCTCTCTACCGTACTTCAACGACGGCGTCCTCCTGCTCCTTCTTTAGATTCTTCAGACCCGTCCGGGTCCTCTTGCTCCTCCTCACACCGCAGCTCCTCCTCCGTCAGGCGATGCACATGGAGGGCGTAGGGTCCTTTGGCACACTTGTGCCGGGTGAAGGTGACCTCGTCCCCTACGTACAGGTCACGACCTCTGTGTCCCTCCGGCAGATGGCTTTCAACGTCTCTGCGAGTTACAAAGACGTCGCCGGGGGTCTGATGGTCTCTGATAAAGCCCCATCCGTGCTGCATATTGAATTTTATCACAGTCCCGGTGGCACGGGGACCATGAGCTGCACGGGGTTTCCTCCTGGTCCGGCTCTTCTGCTCCGCGCTTCTTATCTGCATCTGCTGTTCCCGGACCCGCCTCTCTCTCCGCTCCCTCTCGAAGACTTCGAGCTGCTGGCGGCAGCACTCTGCACGCTCCGCTGCGGCCGCCCGAGTCTCTTGAGTGAACCCCATGAGGTCTTCTCCAGTGGGGTCCCACTCGAACTGTGCCTCCTCCAGCGGGGGCGAGGTCCTCTTTACGGGCTTCGGAGCCGGAATCAGGGGCTCGCACATGGGCCTTGCTCTCTGGAGTTCCAGCTGAATGTACTCCTGGGGCCATATGAAGACCTGCCCGTCCGGGCACGTATGCTGGGCAAATAGATTTTCACCCAGGTGCGGCACTCTAGATGTTGAGGGCGCGTTGATGGTAGCGGCGCCCGGGTTAACCAGGCCTTGCGACCAGGCCTGGGGCACCTTAAAGGCAAAGGGCACCGTAAGAACGGCGGCGCCCTGGGTTATTCGGCCCTGCGACCAGGCCGGTGGCTCCGCGGAGGTAGGGGGCGCTGTTGGAATTGCGGCGCCCGGGGGTACTAGGCCTTGCGACCAGGCCGGCGGTGTTTCCTGCTTTGCCGCGCTCAGGGTCGAAGCGCGTGACGTCACAGGGGTCGCGGCCGCGGCTTCCGGTTGAGGCCTAGTCTGCGGCGGTGACGATGCAGCGATGGGCACGGCAGGGGGAATTTCGGGCTCTGCGACGGGGAGCTGGGGCAGGCACGCGGTTTCCCGGCTCGGGGTAGAGACGTCCCCTTTACCTGCCTCCGTCCGTTCAGCTCCCTTCTCGGCGCCGTCTCCTGCCTTCATTCCTCCTGCGCCATCCTCAGAGGCGGTCTGTCTCCTCGTCTCGGGCGGCGTGCTCCGCTGACGGGTTCCGGTCTGCTGGGCCATCTCTCGGCTCCACTCCGCCAACGTCTCCCGCTGCACCCGGGCCATCCTCCGTGCGAGGCCCTCCAGCGCGGTCTGTGCACACTCCCGGTCTCGGGGGAGCTGTGCTAGGATCTCCAGCAGGCCTTCTGGAGTGGCGACCTGCAACAGGCTCCTGACCACTGGGTCGGTGCTGCCTGACTCTCCCTCCATCTCCGGGTAGGCTCTCTCTGGACTCTCTTCCAGACGTCTTGTCTCCGGGTGCGCTCTCTCCAGACTGCTCCAGGCGACACCCATCTTTGCTCTCTTGTTCTGTCTCTGCCCACATCGAGGGTGGTCCCGGGGCAACTTTGTGATTGTCAGTTCCAGGGGCAGTTCTCTTACGCTGATGGACACTTCCAGCATCACAGTCTCTGTTGGTGGGCGCGGTTTCCGCTTTTGGCGCCATTCTTCGACCTGGCCCACGATGGGAGGTGGCCTCTTGCCACCCTCTGGCACGCCCATAATGGCGTCCGCTCTTCCAAGGCGGGAAATCTTTGGAAATGGCGGGAATCGTCTCCCAGTGGCGGGAAACTCCATGGATGGCGGGAAAAAGCTGCAAATGGCGGACAACCGGCGGGAAACGACCTGTGATGGGGTCCGTTGGCGGGGACCCTCCGGAACCGGCGGGAGACTTCTTTTTAAGGTAACGGTGAACTTTTCTTCAGGCACGCAGTACCCGGTTGTTGCGGGCACGTTATCCTGCCGACTACGCCAAAGTTGACGCGCCCCCTGGGCCATGTTGTTAGGGATACCCGGAGCCGGATCAGATGGGGGTTGTAGTCTCCGAGTGGCTGTGACCCGGTCCGTGCCCAGGGTGTCAAACTCAGTGTGTGGCAGTCCTACAGATGTTATTAGAGTTCTTTGTGTCGACTACGCCACCCGTTGATTTGCGGTCAAAAGGCCGCCGCTGCAGCAGGGTCCGCTGAGGCTGTTGGTATGTGTGCAGCTTTGGTAGTATAACCCCCAACGGGAGGGGTATAGCCTCAGGGGGTCAGCCGTGGAGGATGGTGGTTGTGAAGGTGCAGCAAGGAGACTCAGAGGCATAAAATGCAGTTCCAGGGTTTTACTTACTGGTGTTGCTCGGGTCACTGTGTACAGCAGTGACCACCCAAGCCGTGCTGCGTCCACCAGGTCCTGGACTCGGTCAACTCCCGGGCAATTCTTGAGTATGGTCCTGAGCTCCTTTCTGACTCTCCCTTCTTCTGGCCGTTCCCACCAGGGATCCACTTTTGGCCGGCTCCCTCGGGTCTCTTGGTGGTCAAGCCTCCTCTGGGCTCCCTGACCCTATGCTCGGTATGCCTTTCTAGTGGATTTGGTGAGGGTCGTGGCAGATCCTGCCCACGACCTCCGGTTCCTGGCTAAGGTGTGCTGTAGCCTCTGCCAGCTTGGGATCCGGTACCCTTTTGCCGACCCTTCACCCTTTTGTCCTTATTTTGGGATCTTGGGGTCCCCTCTGCGCCTCTGGGTCTCTCTTCCTTCTCCTCTGCTCTGCTTCTCAGGCTCTCAGACAGACTGTCTGACTGGCTGACTGACAACTGACTGACAACTGACTGACCCTGATCTAAGATGGTGCCCACCTTATATACTCCCTCTATGTGTGAGCTCAGGTGACCAGCACCCAATGAGCTCCTAGCTTTACCCAGGCTGCTCCCCCTATCTGCCCCTACACTACTGGGATGTTCCACCCCCCTCCCACTCCAGCCAGGAACAGACACTGTCGTACCTGCACATTTCTCTAGTGGGAGTACCATCGGTCTGTTCCCCGGAAATGGGATGTGTCTAGTGCATGCAGCTAACTGAGCTCAATTCCACACTCCATCCTTACCCGGGAGTGGAATATCACACCTCTGGGTTGAGGTGCAATACCCCTGTAGCAGCCGAATCCTCAGGGTGCTACACAGTCTTCCATTCATCACCCTCCTTCATGCGCAACAGATTGTATGCCCCCCGAAGGTCAATTTTAGAGAACCACTTGGCCCCCACTAACTGGTTAAACAGATCAGGAATCAATGGCAGTGGGTAAGGATTGCGTACAGTAATTTTGTTAATCTCACGAAAATCCAGACAAGGACGTAAACCGCCGTCCCTTTTTTTTACAAAAAAAAATCCAACAGCCACAGGAGACTTGGAAGGCCTAATGTGACCGGCGGCCAAGCTTGTCTGTATGTATTCCTCCAAAGCCTTTCTCTCAGGAATAGTAAGATTAAATAAACGACTCTTAGGAAGAGTCGCTCCAGGGACAAATTCAATAGTACAATCATAGTCTCTATGGGGAGGCAAAACCTGCGATTCCTTCTCAGAAAAAACTCTCCAAAAATCCTGAATAGGAACAGGCAATTCCCCCCTATCCACAGCAGCAATACGCCCGTTACAACACTTGTCATAACATTTATGGGTCCAGGATTTAATTTCATTGGTAGACCAATCCAGTACAGGATTGTGCAATTTTAACCAGGGCAATCCCAACACCACCGGAGAAGGCAAGTTATTCAAAACTACCAAATCCAATTTCTCATGGTGAACACCATTAATAGTGAGAGGAAATTCACAGACCTTGAGAGTAACATTCTTCAAAGGGGAGCCATCAACAGAAACCACAGCAATGGGGGATGACAAAGGTTCGGGTTTTAAATTGAGTTTTTCCAAGAATCCCCCATCAATTACATTCAGAGTAGACCCACAATCGACAAACACCCGAAATTCCATTAATTTTTTCTGAGCAATAGTGGAAGCGGCTAAAAATACACCCTTGGAATTTAAACAGGCAATACGGGCATGACTGACCATTTTTTTTTCTTTCTTCATACGAAGCACACAGCTTTTAATGAAATGACCAGAATTTCCGCAATAGAAACACAAACCTTCAGAAAATCTGCGGTCCTTTTCTTGAGAGCGAGGTGCCATCGCTCCAATCTCCATCGGCTCTCCACTGTCAGTACACACATTCTCATGACCAGAAACTGACATAGCAGAGGATTTGCTCTCATTAACCCTTGCACGCAGTCTCCTATCCACCCGTATAGCTAATTGCATAGCCTGTTGCAAATCTTCAGGTGTGGGATAAGCAATTAGCAGGTCTTTAACCCTTTCACTAAGCCCAGCAAGAAACAGACTCCTCAGAGCAGAATCGTTCCACCCTATTTGAGTAGACCACCGACGGAAATGAGTACAATATTTTTCCACATTACCTGATCCCTGTCTCAAATGTCTCAACTCAGTCTCAGAAGATGAGACACGGTCAGGATCATCATATAATAGCCCCAAAGCAGAAAAAAAACTATCCACTGATCTAAAGCATGTATCACTAGGTTGCAAAGAAAAGGCCCACTCCTGAGGCTCTTTGCGCAAAAGTGACATTATGAACCCTATGCGCTGGGATTCATCCCCAGAGGACCTGGGTCTCAAACGAAAATACAATAAGCAAGCATTTTTAAATGAAAAAAATTCTTGGTGTTCACCAAAAAATAAATCAGGCAAACGTACCTTAGGCTCCAAGAAATGTGCTCCAGGACAGTTACTCACGTGCTGATGGAGCTCGGCCACCTCCAGAGAGAGTCCCTGCAGGCGTTTAGCCAAATCCAGAACCGACACCATGATGGAACAGAAAAATCTTTCCTTAGAGAATTTGCAAGCTGGACTTACTGTTATGTTCTGCTACCAGAGCTAAGGAAAGAGAGGAGATCTGTCCCTACGATAGAACTCAGCTTGATCCCTACGATGTAACAGGGAACCTGATCCTGCGATCAGACCTGCTAAAGTCCTCAGCTAGTCTGTACGGAGACCTATAGATGTGGGGAAGGAATCCCTACAAGTACTAGGGACTGGGAGCAAAATGGACACCTCCTAACAGAAATAGTAGCAGACAGACAAACAAACAAAATATATAGAACACAGAGGTCCGAAGACCAAGCAAACTAACAGAGTTAGATACTGAGCACAGGCTAGCTAAAGAGTAGTAATACAATGAAGTCCAGCAAAGCCAGAAGGGCGGAGCAGGACTAAATAGGCCAACAAGGTCATGTGACCAGCAATAGAAAAAACCTAAGAGCAAGGTTCTAACAATAAGGACCTATTGTTCTAAGTTATTGGGGACCTCAGCATTGGGTATCATTATGTCCTCTACCCCATAATAACACTAATATTCAGGGAAATTTTAACATAGGCAAACTACATTAGCATATATTAATAAAAGTTAGATTTTAAACACATACTTTTTTTGCTCTTATCCTTTGCTACATTGTAAGAATGGTGAAAAACTCATGTTGGTTATGTAAGATGACAACTGGTAAATTGACTTTCAGTTTTTTATCTATTCTAATTCTTTCAAAACTGGAAATTTACAGAGAAGGACAAAGTCTTGTAACATTGTAGGGCTTGAAAGGTGGGTACTTGTTATCCTGAATACATTATTTGCTCTGAACAGTGGATGAAAATTTAATGGCTCAAATCAAGAAGTTTCAATTGCTCACAAATTGTAGTTTTCTCAAAAGGAAACTGGAAAAGTGGAATTTCCCTTTGGTATTAATCATTAGAGAATTCTTTAGACTTCCTAATGAATATTTTCTTATCTGTGCCATTGCAAAATTTTCCTTGTCCGTTGCCAGTGATGTCTGTCATAACAACAAATGATGGCGGATGCTTTTCTTTAGACAATTTTGTACACAAGGAAATGTAGTGTCACGCAGAATTGTCCTTTTGTCACATTCATGGTTTATACAGTATATAAACCTTTAAAGTTGTACAGTCTTTGAAAGAAAAAAATTCTTCAGTCCAGCACTGCCAATAATCATTCCTTCCTTGAGCCTTACTTCTAGTTTCCCTTTCTTCAATTGCTGCCTGAGCTAAACCCAATAATTATCATATCTTTTTGGTAACCTTGAAATTACATCTTTAATGTTTAGTAAAAAAGACAAAAAAGACAATGAGTCTTCCTTAAAATGCACCTTAAATCCCAACTAAATCCTTATCCCGCTTAAAGGGAATCTGTCAGCCTGATCTCACCCCCCCACCCAAACTATTTATGTCCACATGTAGCTCTTTTCAGAAATCAGTGTTTAAATTGATATGCAAATGAGGCTATAGATACAAAGTCTCGGTCACTCCAGCTCTATTTCCCACCCAACTCCTCCTCCTCCTATTGACAGATGGCTCCTTTGCCTAAAGTCACAGAGCATAGAGGCTGTCAGTCTAGCAGGATGGGCTAGCGTTGGGCGGAGAATAGAGCTGGAGTGACCGAGGCTTCAGATGTATTAAAGCTCCTCAGTCTCATTTGCATATCAATCCAAATGCTGATTTCTCAGTAATGGAGGAATGAACTGGCCATGTAAAGGTATTGCTGGGCTAGTCTTTGAAGAGCTAGATGTGCATATAAATATTTTGGGGTGTGAAGGTGACAAATTCCCTTTAGTCTGTAGAAGAATTTAACTGCTAGGTCTAGGGGTTTGATGAAGTGAATCCTAATACCCCTGGTAATGTAGGGCTATTTAGGGGGTCAATCATGCAAACCCTGTGTCTTGTGACTTTTTCACCTCTATGGACTCCATGAGCATCCTATGGTTAGTGTGGCACCCCAGGGGTCTGGTTTCCCACAGTAATGTAATGTTATGTCTGAGAGCAGGTGGGAGGTCCTTTGGTCAGGGATCCTGTGCATGCCACACCTCCTGCCCAGTCTTGGGAGGGGAAGAACTTCCCCTATATAAACCCGGGGCTGAAGCAGGGTCAGTCAGTCAAGGAGAGTAGAGACAAGAAACAGTCACAGGAAGAAACAGCAGAAGCTCAGTGGGAGCAATACTACTAGAAGTCAGGGGCTGGCAGCTGCAGAGCTCGCCCTGACTGAGAAGCTTTCTTACCGGACCCGGCGTCCGAGGCTGTGGGGACTAACTCTTACCCAGCAGCAGAAGCCGACC
Source organism: Phyllobates terribilis (assembly GCF_046119375.1). Lineage (NCBI taxonomy): Eukaryota > Metazoa > Chordata > Amphibia > Anura > Dendrobatidae > Phyllobates > Phyllobates terribilis. Next base: position 319,227,840 of record NW_027362763.1, read on the forward strand.
GGCAGGGGATTTCAGGTCCTCAAGCCCAGAAACCCGAAGGCACGGTCACACGCGTGGGACCAGCGCCGCCATCGTGGAGCGGAAGCCATTAGAAGGCCCGAGTCACCGGCCATACGGGTGAGCACCACACGGTACACTCAGGGACGTGGGCTACTTATATCCGCTTCTAGCAAGGTAGCCAGAAGAGTACAGTCAGTTTGGGAGGCCTACAACTCCGCCTGGCCAGGGGAGATCCCATCTGCTCAAGGACTGACCAGGCCCCGTTCGCTAGCAAGTACTCCGGGAGGGTCTATCGTTGTTACCAGTAAAGACCCTGAATTACACCGCACCATCTCTGAGTGGTTCCTGCTACCCTCATCTTCCACGTCGGCTGCCCTGAGGCCATACCCCTCCCGTTGGGGGTTATACTATCACGCTGCACAATTCTACACCAGCCTCAGCGGTCTGCCCTGCAGCGGCAGCTCCATAGCTGCAAATCAACGGGTGGCGTAGTCGACACTCAAATAACATCTATCAAGACTGCCACACACTGAGTTGACTCCCTGGGCACGGACCGGGTCCCCGCCACTCGGAGACTACAACCCTCATCTGATCCGGTTCCGGGTAAGCCCCCGTGCGCGAGACGCTGCGCGACACAGCAGGCCCAGGGGCGCGTCAATTTTGGCGTAGTCGGCAGGATTTCGTGCCCGCAACCACCGGGTACTGCGTGCCTGAAAAAGAGACTTTTAAAACTTACCATCCGTGAAGTTTTCCCGCCATCGGTGAAGATTCCCGCCATCCGGCGCCATTTTCAGCCTTCTTCCCGCCATCTGTGAAGATTCCCGCCATCCGGCGCCATCTTCAGCCTTCTTCCCGCCATCCGTGGAGTTTTCCCGCCGTTTGACGCCATCTTGAGGACGCCGCGCGGGAAGAAGAGGGGCGTGGACTCCGAAAGCGCGCGAGAACTGAAGCCCCGCCTCACGTCCGGACGTTGCGTAAGGTCCTGGAAGGAGCCCAGCAGACGCCGACGTCACCGGAGCGCGACGGAAGGTCCTCAACCCTGACGATCTACTGCGGAGCCGCGGCCTACGGAACAGGATCATCGCAAGGTAGGCCACGGTCCACTAGGGGGGAGGAAGATGTCGGATGCGGAGGAGAGCTTCATTGCCTCAACCCCCGCCAGCGCCACCGCTGCTGCAGTTATGCCATTCACCATGCCCTATATCCCGGGAGCAGCTTGGCTACCCCAGTACTCAGGGGAGTCACATACCCTGCATGACTTTAGAGAAAAGCTGGATAGCCTCTTCCAGGTGTACCCCCTCACAGAAGAAATGGGAGGAGACACAGATTAGATATTAGAAAAAACTTTTTGACAGTTAGGGTGATTAATGAGTGGAACAGGCTGCCACGAGAGGTGGTGAGTTCCCCTTCAATGGACGTCTTCAAACAGAGGCTGGACAGACATCTGTCTGAGATGATCTAGTGAATCCTGCTTTGAGCAGGGGGTTGGACCAGATGACCCAGGAGGTCCCTTCCAACTCTACCATTCTATGATTCTATGATTCTATGATTCTAAGAGCAAAAAGTGAGCATCCTGGTGGCCCAACTAACCGGGGCAGCCAAAAGGGAAGTAAAATCCTGGCCACCTGGGAGGAAGACTGTCGCAGGGATACTAACCCGGCTGAAGGATACCTTTGATACCCGCACCTCAGCTGAGATTAAGCTTAGATTCTACGGGTGCAAGCAGCGAGCGCATGAGAGTATAAGGGACTATGCACTAAACCTACAAGAGGCCCTGAGGGCCATTAAGCAGACCGACCCTGATGGAGTGGGAAACGAGGACAGGCTGTTGACCGAACAATTTATAGAGGGACTATATTGTAATGCCCACCGATCCCAGTTGCGGGCGATGGCCTTACAGGATCCCCATCTGGGCTTTGCACAGTTCAAGGACAGAGCCATCCGGGTGCTCCGAGAACCGGCACCGGGTGGCGTTGTGACCCACAGGCGCCCAGCTATCACTTACCACCAGGAGGCGGCGCCCTTGTCGGCAGGGCCTGTGGGAGCTGATGCGCAGGCTTTGGACAATGACCCGGCTCCAGACCTACACCATCAGGTCCAAGAGCTAGCTAAGAACGTTGCTGCGCTAACCCAGACTGTGCAGTCTTTACAGGTTTCCACCCCAGGGAAGATCCAGCTGGCATCCGGACCGGAGGACATCCCGTGGCGTCGACCAAGGAGGACCCCATCGGCCAGAGGAAGACCCAGTGACCGATACAGCGGAGACGGACGACCCATCTGCCGCCGCTGCAATCAACCCGGACATATGGCAAGGTACTGTTCTTTAAACGGGCACAACCTGGGGTAGAGGGCCAACCCCCAGGAAAAAGATCACCAGGCCCATCGAACTGGCACGACAGATATGTGGGAGGACGTCCAGTCTTGCCTGTGGTACTGGATGGCATTCCCATGAGTGCCCTACTGGACACCGGGTCACAGGTCACCACCATCCCGTACGTGCTCTTCAAGCAGTACTGGAATGACTCGGATATTACCCGCTACCCTGACGACGACTTGAGTATCATCGCCAGCAATGGCCAGCCCGTGCCACAGATCGGATTTAAAGAGGTGACCATCAAAATCGGTAGAGTCGAACTGGCAGCACAGGGACTGATCATTGTAGGTATTGACAAACATGAGAGTCACCCAAAAATAACTCTAGGAACTAATGTAATTGAAAATTGTCTTGCAGAGGTGATTTTCCTTTTACAGCAGGTTGCCAAGAACGCCAGCTCCGGCGAGCAGCGGGTGCTCCAGAAAGAGATCCGGGCACTGATGCGACGGCAACAGGTGGAACTCTCCGGCGGTGAGATTGGTAGCGTAAGAATGTGTGACCCTTTTCCTATTGCCATACCCCCAAAAAGTGAAATGATGATTTGGTGCCGGGCAGCTATTGGTCTGAGAGGTAGAGATTACCAGGCAATGTTAGAACCAGTTTACTCAGACAGTAGGCCCACCATCTTGACAGCACGGGGGGTGGTTAATGTACGCCATGGGAGGGTGCCCGTTCCCGTTCGCATAATCAATATCGGGAAGAGGGAAGTGTACCTGCCCCGGTATGCCACGCTAGCCAAATTATATACCATTAACCAAAATGCTATACAATCTGTGGAACCCTTGCCTCCATCTCACCCGGAGGAAGGTAACGGCTCTAAGAAAACAAAGGAGGACTGGTGTCAGCAACTACATTTGGGTACTGACTCCACTCCCTCACATCAGAAACAGGGAGTCTATCGGGTGGTTCAAGAGTACGAGAGAGTGTTTAGTAAACACCCGTTAGACTTCGGGCGAGTCAAGGGGGTAGAACACCACATCCCCACGGGAGACCATCCTCCCATAAAAGAGAGGTATCGACCCGTACCCCCTGCACACTACCAACACGCCAAGGGGATGCTTAGAGACATGAAGGAGGCTGGGGTGATCAGGGATAGCTGTAGCCCCTGGGCAGCTCCACTAGTCTTAGTCAGAAAAAAAGACAACACCATGAGGATGTGTGTAGATTACCGGAAAATCAACCGTATCACACACAAGGATGCGTACCCCTTACCAAGGATAGAGGAGTCATTGGCTGCTTTAAGATCTGCTAACTTCTTCTCTACCTTGGATCTCACTAGCGGGTACTGGCAGGTTCCTGTAGCAGAGGCGGACCGGGAGAAGACCGCATTCACCACCCCGATGGGACTTAGCGAGTTCACCTGCATGCCGTTCGGACTCTGCAACGCACCAGGAACCTTCCAACGACTAATGGAGTGTTGTCTGGGCCACAGAAACTTCGAGACGGTCCTGTTGTACCTGGACGATGTCATCGTATATTCCAAGACGTATGAGGACCACCTGAAACACCTGGCGGAAGTGTTCGAAGCTCTGGCGAGTTACGGCCTAAAGGTGAAACCCTCCAAGTGTCACCTCCTGAAACCAAAGGTGCAGTACCTGGGACACGTGGTGAGCGCTGACGGAGTGGCTCCCGACCCTGATAAGATCACCGCAATTAAGGAATGGCCAAGCCCCTCCAGCGTAAAAGAAGTGCGGCAGTTCCTCGGGTTGGTAGGCTACTACCGAAGGTTTATTCCCGGTTTCACCAAAAAGGCAGCACCTATGCAGGACCTCCTGATAGGCCAGTCCCGGAAGGCCAAGAACCAGAAGCCGCCCTTCAAATGGGAGGAGCTGGAAGAAGAGTCCTTCCGCCAGCTGAAGATGGCCCTCACGGGGGACGAAATCCTGGCGTACCCGGATTATAGCCAGCCCTTTATCCTCTACACCGGCGCCAGTAACATCGGGCTAGGAGCCGTACTGTCCCAGATCCAGCAGGGGAAGGAACGAGTAATCGCCTACGCCAGCCGAAAGCTGCGACCCACCGAAAGGAATTCCGAGAATTACAGCTCATTTAAGCTAGAGTTCCTGGCCGTAGTATGGGCAGTCACCGAGCGCTTTAAGCATTACCTCGCTTCTTCCCGGTTCACCGTGTACACGGATAACAACCCGTTGACACACCTGGACACGGCAAGACTCGGTGCCCTGGAGCAGAGGTGGATGGCCCGTCTGTCCAACTACGAGTTCACAATCAAATACCGGGCCAGACGCTCCAATACCAACGCGGACGCCCTGTCCAGGATGCCCAACCTGCCGGACGAAGGAGAAGATCCGGAGGGACTGGAAGAAGTTGAACTCCCTGCGTTCCACCGTCATGGGACTATCCAGTACTCCCACCGGGTAAGGAGTAAGCAGGCTGCTACGTTGAACCCCTTACCTCACTACAACTGGGCGGAAACGCAAGACAGCGACCCTGCCGTCCGACTGGTGAAGGAGATGCTGACTCGCCCGGAGGCTTGCCTTGAACCAGACGCTCCGGAGGAAGCCAAACAACTATGGGCAGAGAGGAGTCGACTGTTCCTTTACAAGGGGAAGTTGTGCCGCAGAATGGTTAACTCCCGGACGCATGAACTACTCTGGCAAGTAGTGGTGCCACGAAGAGACGCAGCCATGGTGATGGAGGCATACCACGACGGAGCTGGACACTTCGGGTGGAAGAAGCTGGAGTTCTGCTGCGCGAGCGATTCCACTGGGTAGGCATGAGGGGAACCATTGAGAAGTGGTGCAGAGACTGTGGCCCGTGCAACCTAAGAAGGAAGGATCGTGCCAGCCAGAAGACTCCCCTGCAGTCCATCGTCACCCGGCAGCCGTTGGAACTGGTAGCCTTGGATCATGTAAAACTGACCCCAAGCAGAAGTGGCTACGTCTACGCACTAACCATCGTGGATCACTACTCCCGGTTCTTGGTTGTCGTCCCCGTCAAGGACTTAACAGCTCGAACAGCAGCGAGAGCCTTCCAGCAGCATTTCTGCCGTCCACACGGGTACCCGGACCAAGTGTTGACAGACCAGGGACCTGCCTTTGAAGCGGAGGTCTTCCAAGAATTCTGCACTCTGTATGGCTGCCGGAAGATAAGGACGACACCCTATCATCCGCAAACTAATGGACTTTGTGAGAAAATGAACCAGGTGGTAATGGATCTTCTGAAAACGTTGCCCCTGGAAGAACGCAGTCTGTGGCCTGAGAAGCTGCCCGATCTGGTGGACCTATACAACCACATCCCGGTAGGTTCCACCAACTGTACCCCGGCTTACCTAATGAGGGCAAGACCTGGTAAGTTACCTGTTGACCTGGAAATGGGAGTCCTGACACCCGAGGACACTTCACCAGAAACAGACTGGGACACAGAGAGGCAGCAGCAGTACCGGAGAGTACAGGAGAGCGTAGAGCGAAGTCTCTGTCAGGCTAGGGAAAGACAAGAGAAAACTTACAACCAGTATGCTCCCGCTGTTCCCCTGGTACCCGGAGAGCAGGTCTTGAAGAGGAAGAGACGGCTCCACAAGTTGGACGACCAGTGGGAGAAGGACCCATACACCGTACTGCCCTCAAGCCACGAGAACCCGAAGGTTTGTACCATCAGTAAAGACGGAGGGGAAACTACAGCCATTGTATCCTGGGACCACCTGAAGAAGTGTCCCGAACAACTGAGGAACCCTGAAGAGGAACAAGAAGACCATCGACCCGTAGAGGAAAGGGAAGATATGGTTAGTACTGTGCTCGGGGACTTCCCTCGGTCTTGGACTCAAGTCAATGGTGCAGTTGTGGTACCCGTACTCACCTTCCTCCAACCAGCATCCCAAGCACCTACGGAGCAACAGGTAGAGCTGGAAGAACAGCCGGTCCAGGAGGCAGAAGACCCCACACCCGCAGACCAGGAGGATCAACCCTCTGCTTGCAGTGAGCCTGCCATATCCCTAGTGAGCCAAAGAGCCGGTAGACAGCTGCCCAGTTTACCCTTGACAGCTCCTACACCCTGTAGTTCAGGGCTAGACAGTCAGCTCCGTAGGTCCACTAGGGCCACTAGAGGCCAGTTATCCGCACGTTGGAGGATTTGAAGTGTATAAATTGTTTTATTTATGTTTACCTGTGTATTGTTGCTTGTGTATAATTTTGTGTTTCTAGTTATTTGTAGGAGTCCTTGGTGGATTTACCGGGAATCCTTTGTACATAGTTGGAGCGTAACCCAGGACGGACTAAAGACTGTTAAGGACTCGGGGCAGGACAAACCCCTACCTGGTTACGTCTCCCTGTTTTGGTGAAATGGACACCTTGCTTTTCTTCAAAGACTACACCCGGTTACGGACATGCCGTGACCACCTTTATGTGTTTCTTCTTATTGTACTATTATTGTTGTTATATCTTGTTATGTTTTTCTAAAATATGTTTAGTCCCGGAGTACTAAATTTCACTAGGGGGGAATGTGGCACCCCAGGGGTCTGGTTTCCCACAGTAATGTAATGTTATGTCTGAGAGCAGGTGGGAGGTCCTTTGGTCAGGAATCCTGTGCATGCCACACCTCCTGCCCAGTCTTGGGAGGGGAAGAACTTCCCCTATATAAACCCGGGGCTGAAGCAGGGTCAGTCAGTCAAAGAGAGTAGAGACAAGAAACAGTCACAGGAAGAAACAGCAGAAGCTCAGTGGGAGCAATACTACTAGAAGTCAGGGGCTGGCAGCTGCAGAGCTCGCCCTGACTGAGAAGCTTTCTTACCGGACCCGGCGTCCGAGGCTGTGGGGACTAACTCTTACCCAGCAGCAGAAGCCGACCGGCAGGGGATTTCAGGTCCTCAAGCCCAGAAACCCGAAGGCACGGTCACACGCGTGGGACCAGCGCCGCCATCGTGGAGCGGAAGCCATTAGAAGGCCCCGAGTCACCGGCCATACGGGTGAGCACCACACGGTACACTCAGGGACGTGGGCTACTTATATCCGCTTCTAGCAAGGTAGCCAGAAGAGTACAGTCAGTTTGGGAGGCCTACAACTCCGCCTGGCCAGGGGAGATCCCATCTGCTCAAGGACTGACCAGGCCCCGTTCGCTAGCAAGTACTCCGGGAGGGTCTATCGTTGTTACCAGTAAAGACCCTGAATTACACCGCACCATCTCTGAGTGGTTCCTGCTACCCTCATCTTCCACGTCGGCTGCCCTGAGGCCATACCCCTCCCGTTGGGGGTTATACTATCACGCTGCACAATTCTACACCGGCCTCAGCGGTCTGCCCTGCAGCGGCAGCTCCATAGCTGCAAATCAACGGGTGGCGTAGTCAACACTCAAATAACATCTATCAAGACTGCCACACACTGAGTTGACTCCCTGGGCACGGACCGGGTCCCCGCCACTCGGAGACTACAACCCTCATCTGATCCGGTTCCGGGTAAGCCCCCGTGCGCGAGACGCTGCGCGACACAGCAGGTCCAGGGGCGCGTCATTAGGACATTAATTTTAACTCGAACATCATGGGACTAATAGTTAACTATTAGTATAAAGAAAACCATACATAGTGGATGCACCCCTCGAAAAGGCTCACACAAAAGGTGACTTGGGGACAATCTGTTGGTCTAGCACCATCTAGTCTCTGATGGGTAAGCACCAAACTTTATTCCATGGGTTAACCATTTAGTGTTACGGCCATGTACAATGATGTCATGATTATGTGGCACCCCAGGGGTCTGGTTTCCACAGTAACGGCAGTGTTATGTCTGAGAGCAGGTGGGAGGTCTCTTGGTCAGGAATCCTATGCATGCCACACCTCCTGCCCAGTCCTGGGAGGGGAAGAACTTCCCCTATATAAAACCTAGGGCTGAGGCAGGGTTAGTGAGTAGAGAAGAAGTAGAGACAGAGAAGCAGATATAGGAAAAGAACATCAGGAGCTCTGTGGGAGCAGTGCTACAAGGAGTCAGGGGCTGGCAGCTGCAGAGCTCGCCCTGACTGAGAAGTTATCACCGGACCCGGAGTCCGAGGCTGTGGGGACTAACTCCTATCCAGCAGCAGAAACCGACCGGCAGGGGATTGCAGGTCCTCTGGCCCAGAAACCCGAAGGCACGGTCACACGCGTGGGACCAGCACTGCCGTCGTGGAGCGGAAGCTACTAGAAGGCCCCGAGTCACCGGCCATACGGGTGAGCACCACACGGTACACTCAGGGACGTGGGCTACTTATACCCGCCTCTAGCAAGGTAGCCGGAAGAGTATCGTTAGTTTGGGAGGCCTACAACTCCACCTGGCCAGGGGAGATCCCATCTGCTCAAGGACTGACCAGGCCCCAATCGCTAGCCAGTACTCCGCGAGGGTCTATCTTTGTCACCAGTAAAGACCCTGAACTACACCGTACCGTCTCCGAGTGGTTCCTGCTACCCCCATCATCCACGTCGGCTGCCCTGAGGCCATACCCCTCCCGTTGGGGGTTATACTATCACGCTGCACAATCCTACCACCGGCCTCAGCGGTCTGCCCTGCAGCAGCAGCTCCTCAGCTGTACTCAACGGGTGGCGTAGTCGTCCAACATCTACCGCTAATACAGCGCCACTTAGTCTGACTCCCTGGGCACGGACCGGATCCCCGCCACAAGACTACAACCCTCAAGAGATCCGGCTCCGGGTAAGCTCCCGCGTGCGCAACGCAGCGCGACACAGGCCCAGGGGCGCGTCAATTACATACCCAACTAGTGACTAATTAGTCATGCTATTTATTATACTCCATTGAACTTTACTGATTTGGTTTATTGGGATTTTCAAAACCTGACTTCACCTTACATATCAGATTATTTATTTTTGTGGACATATCGTTCATTCTTTTTTTTTTGCACTTGGCAACTAAAATCCCTAAATACAAACATGTTGGTACAAGTGTGCTGGTTAACCCTCTATAATCTTGAATTCTGTAATTTTGGCCACTAATCAGTATTAATCAATGTTAATTTTACAGTTTAGGCTTTAATATTATTCAATAAAAATATTGTAGCAAAATTGTTGTGAATTGTAATACTCCATTATTTGGTTTGTAGATGGATATTAGATGGTGGGAATCAATCATGCTAATCAGTGAAATGAAATAGATGCCACCGTGTTTTTTAATCTGAAAGTGTCATATCATTTTACCCATTTATTTATACATACAGCTCATCTCAAAAGTCCACACGTCATACAGCATGTCATCAAAACTACATTTGCAAAGTAAGGCTCTTATCTTCATGCTGCAAACGTCTTGAAGTGCAGCAGCTAGCAAGCTAATATTCTCTTACTCATGATCGCAGACCTGAAATAATTTCAGATTTTTTTTTAAATTTTCAACTTTTTGCAAGTGCTCAATAAGGAAAAATCCCTGCATCACTACATTTGTTAGAAATAAGGTACAGAGTCTTTAATTTATATATAAGGTAGGAAAGTGCTATCTTAATAGTTCAGACTCTCATTTTATACATGTGTGAGGGGTATGTTATTGCTCAGCTTTCATAAACTTTGTTTGGAATTGAAGATCTAGAAAATGAGCAGGTTGCCTTACAGTCAAGGCCATTGTTAATGTGCGATGATGTCCCATCTTCTTCCTTCAGTAATCTAGCTTTAAGCTCCTGGGCTTCAATACAAATTCTGTAGCAAGACCCCCCACATACCACATACTATTTTTTACATTTTGGCTTCTTTTGTGAAGGCTTTTGGTCACCTATAGGCACTACAGCTTAAATGGGTTGTCCAGTACATTTACTGTATGTTGATGACCGCTCCTTATCCAGATTGATGGGTTGCGACCCCCACCACCACCAATCAACTGTTCCCAGTGCCGGCAGAGGCCACATGTGATCAGCTGCAGAGCGGAATAGCATAGCTATGTCAACTGTATAGTGGCTGTGGCCAGGCTAAAACGACCTGTAATTTTCGCAGAATTTTTTAAATAAATGTCGACAAGTAACTATATCACATCAATAGATTTCTAGTAAAACATAAATGCAAAATTCCTCAGTGGTTTCCTGACTTGGAAGTTCCTTCTACGAAGAGTGTCACTAACACTACTCGCTCATGACATATGTCCCATGGATGCCACTGTAAAGGCTTCCCACATTCTTTCGTCCACTCAGCTATCGTAACAGGCTGACAATGACCTGAGCGCACCCCACAGCCAGTTCACACATCCACTCCACACTTTTCGCTCTCACCACTCGTTGTTTTGATAGGCCAGAGAGACATCTCACTGGGTCAGAAACTAGCACACACACCACCCAGCTTTACAGAGCTCCTTATAGGTACTTTTCTTGAACTCTGACATACAGCCTAAAAATACAAGCCCCAGAATTGGTGCATCAATTAGATGTGAAAATTCTGGCACTTTGCCCGGCTCTTCCCCATTGGCCTGGCAATTGGAGTAATATTCATCAAGCCCAGGGGGTAGTATAATAGAGACATGTCTATCAGACACACCCATTTCTAACCCAGTAATAAAAAAAAAGAACACACACAGAAAAAAATAATATATTTGAATAAAGACTCCCCCACACTATCCCTCGTTCAACAATTTATTATCAAAAATGTTCCCATGAAGCTCCTCCGATTTAGTCCATGTTCCTGTCCTCCAGTGTCTGTGAATAGCAGTAATGCACTGCTATTCACAGGTGCAGGGTAGGGACGACAACTCTTATCAGAGCTGCTGGCTCTCGCTGAGCACAGCGTTGAGCCAGCGGCTCTAATGAGAGTTATCGTCACTACCCTGCACTAAATCTGGATGCGAGGAATGTGGACTACGACGGAGGAGCTTTGTGAGAACATTTTTTTTAATAAATTGATGAACGAGGGGGAGTCGTTATTCAAGTAAAGTGGTTTTTTTTGTGTGCAAGTTTTTTTTTTTGATTACTGGGTTAGTAACAGGGGTGTCTGATAGACGCCTCTCCATTACTAACCCCTTGGCTTGATGCCAACTAACATTACACAGCTGACATCAACCCCCAAAAATATTGCCTCGATTGCCACCACACCAGGACAATCAGAAAGAGCCAGGCAAAGCGCAAGAATTGGATGTGCCAATTCTGGGGCAGCTGCTGGCTAGTATTTTTAGGCTTGGAAGGGGCCAATATCAATGGACCTTCTCAGTCTGATAATATCAGCCCCCAGCTGCCTGCTTTACCTTGTCTGGTTATCACAAATGGGGGGACCCCATGTCATTTTTTAAATTATTTGTTTATTTAGTTCCCAGCAGCGAACTGGGGGTCAGAGATGCGTCCATGTTTCATCCCCATGCTGTTCTCATTCCATTTGATTGCTGTTTCCATCCATTTCAGCGATTTTCCTGCCCCATTGACTTCCATTATACTCGTTACGTCCGAGCGTCCGACCTGCTCAATTTGAGTACTGAGCACTCAAGTATTTTAGTGCTCGCTCATCATTTATTTCAATCAAAGGCACCTCATGATTGTTTGTCTTTTACATACTATGTTTAGGACTGTCAGATCTAACGTGCCAAGAATGTTATCTCACTCCTCCAGATGTATTAAAATATTAACATACGTGTTTTCCTCTTATCTGTATTCTTAGCTATTTAAGTTAAAACATCTAAAACCTGACATAAAAGATCCATCTCAGAAGAATGTGTTTAACGTGTGTTGTAGTTATCAGACATGATAGAATAACCATGGATGGGTTTTATAGAATGCATAAAAATAAGCAGAGCAAGTTGCTTGCAAATTGCTGATGGGATTATAGCTCCACCTAGAGGATAACATAAAAAATGTACGGTATAGATTTAGGAATTTGAATTTTTCATGACTTCAATTTTTCATGACTATTTTGAAAGTAAATCAAAACATATATACTGTATGTAAGTATATATATATATATATATATATATATATATACACAGTATATATACAGCATATATATACATATATATATATAGATTATATACAATAGTTAAAGGGTCTTTTAAAATGTTCTGAAAGATCATATGAATCATAGATGGGAAGAAGGCAAAATTTAATTCAGTTTATTATTAGTTATGTCTTATTTATGTATGGGAAGAGCTGGGTGACATTCAGGGCCAGTGTTATTGTTTATTCTCATCTTCATAGTTATTGTTGGATAGTGCTTGTAAAAACTAGCATTTTTGTAATTTACTGCTTATTAAAATGTGCAGCTGTATTTGAGATAGAACAATTTTGTTTACAGCTTGTTGCTTAGGAGACCAACCACCTCTGCTGTCTAGCTTGTAAGCAATGCACTAAAACTGGCTGGTTTTTGGAGGTAACAGCGCACTCTTTGTCAACTTCAAAACAGTGCTTACAAGCTCAATAAAAAATTAGCTTGTAAGCACTGCACATGTTCTACTGGCTAGCAGCAATGCTCAGTCTCCAAGGCAATGAGCCTTAAACAAAAGAAAAGTGTTTCCGTCTCAAGAAAATTTGAATTAGCAGAATTTGCAAAATTGGTTTGTATTACAAGCACTATCCCAAAATACCCATCCATAAAGATTGGAATAACCCTTTAAAGGGGTTGTTCAGTCTAAAATGACAAGTCTGAAATCACTCTATGTGACTGCAGACTTGTGACTTGTGAATCCTCACATGTATGCACTGCACTCTGTGAAGATTCTCCAGTGTCAACGTCAGGAACGGCGATCACATGACCATGAGTATGTAATAAGCATGCTCCCGGCCAGAATCCAACCGGACTGCTTCCGGTGCGCTCAATCCAACTGAAACGTGGATGAGGGATGGCCACAGCACGAGAGGTACAGCAGCAATCAGCAGACATGCACAAAGATTAGATAATATAATATGAACATTTACTAACCAGTTTATAAAACAAAGGAAAGGATGGCTAGGTAAACAGAGTATATATAACAAATACAATGACAGCAGTATCTCTAAATAACACCGACTAAGAGTATACACAGGTACAGTTAACAGAATTAACAGTTATTTGCTAGCAAAAATGCATTTGATTAGCCCTTTCTATTCATATATCCATAAAACGACAGTGTTATGACAGTACTTTAGTAATCGCATACTCGGAGCAGTTTTTGAAGTGTCTCTTACAGAAGAGACCTATTCTCCTAACTAACTATACTTCCATAAAGTTATTTATATATGTGCATGTATATTCAGTTGTAAAGGGTACCATTATGTCCTGAGACTGTAGTGTCCTTGCTGGGCTGAGTCCCGAATAATCAGAAACGCTGACTGGAATCTCTTAGAATATGCCGATCTTTCACATGCAGGGTTTCTCTAAGTCCTTAGAAATAAGACTTCACGTGGCCGAGCCCAAGATGCTGTGTCCTTGGTTGTCCTCACTGAGTTGGCTCATGTCAAGCCGAACAACGCATCCCAGGATCACCAAAAACAGATCAGAGTCGCACCCTTCTATCCAAACCTTTTTCCAATGATGCATAGCTTCACTCTCTCCTTGAACTTCCCTAGTAACAGTCACCAACTGCCAAACCCCTGCACTACAACTCTGGCCTCTTCGCTGCCTTCTACTGGCCAGATCTTATATTACATCACAAATCTCCAACAATACAGTAAACTGTGATTAACCCTTTCATTCCACCCCACTAACATTTTGATGTCTCAGCAAAAACAGCACCAACCGAGATCTCGCCCCACTCAAAGTCATTTTGGAGGCACCTTTGTGGCGGGACGCCCGCAGTGGGACACTCGAATCTATGCAAGCCAGCAGGGTCCAAGGACTCTATAGGGCCTTCAGCTTCTCTCTCCCTCTGTAGTTGGGGCTGATTCGAGTGCCAGAGCTGTACTGTCTGTTAAGTTCAGCGTGACTGGTACAGTCCACCATTTGTCGTCTTAATCTTCTACTAGAGGTATGTTTTTCCTGCTGGACTCAGGCCGAGGTTGTCTCGGTGGGTCGATGGAATGACAGGGGTGAAGCATATTCTGATGTAGTCGGCGTACCAGACCGGATCTATCTTCTCGCTTCACATCGTACACTAGTCCATTCGGAATTACATGCCTCAACACCTTGTAGGGTTTCCGACTCCCAGTGAACATCCAACTTTCCAATGGTAGTCTTTACATGGACCAGCACTCTATCCTCAGGTGTGAATGGTTCAGTTTGGACTGGACCATGGTCTCGGGGTAACTGATTTTGTTGCTTGTCTCCTACCAAGTGGTGAATAGTTTTCAGTATGATTCGGTGTTCCTGCACCCATGAGTTTGGAGTGCAGTGTTTTTATTCAGCTGTTGTACTCTAGTTAATTTCAAACACTTCTCTTCTCAAGTCGAACAACGCGTCCCAGAGTCATCTAAAACAGATCAGAGCCAAACCGTTCTATCCAGACCTTTTCCAACGATGCGTAGCTTCACTCTATCCTTGAACTCCACTAGCAACAGTCACCAACTGCCAAACCCCTGCGCTGAAACTCTGGCCTTTCTGCTGCCCTCTACTGGCCAGATCATATATTACATCACAAATCTCCAACAATACAGTAAACTGCAGTGAACCCTTACACTGATGTATTGCGCGACACAGTCTAATCAGATTCTGGCATACTCGTGGTCACGTGACCACCATTCCTGGTGCTGACATTAGAGAATCCTCACAGAGCGCCGTGCTCGCAATATGAGGATTCAAAAGTCTGCAGTCACATAGAGTAACTGCAGACTTGTCGTTTTAGACTGACAACCTCTTTAAGTGAGTTGGTATCTGGAGTATAACTTTCTTGTGCTTCCACCACCCTTATGGAACAGTATATCACATAATGTCTAAATAATCCAATCATACAGTGGACAAATAAAACTTTAAGACTTTAGTAAAAACTCCCAAATGAATAAACGAGGTAATAAGTAGTATCCTGTGTCATCGGAGTTGGTGACATCGTCTTCAATATTGGCAGGTGTGGCTGTGATTGCACATATTGCACTTCCTTAATGACCCTAAAAACAATTCTTAGCACTGTAATAACAGGTATTTTTCTCCTTTCCAAGGTTATTTGTTGCCAAAACTTTATGGTTATACAGAGATTTTGGAATAAAAGGTTTAAAATGTCATATATTATGTCACAGATGCTGAACTGTGGACACGTGATTTGTTTTTATTGTATGATGACATACCTAAACAGATGAGTTCAGGGCTTGATAGGCTGCGTGATGATATGTGTTATCACTCCAACAGTCACTTGACCCTGCATGTTGGTCTCAGCGGTCATGTGAGTGAACGGTACGTTATCACTTCTTGTCCTGGTGAGACTACCAGGAGTGGTGAGGATTGGAGTGGTAAATAATACTTTACTTAGAAAATATTTGTAGAATTCTGTTGATCTGGCACATAAGACAAGTATAATGCTGGATTAGTGAAATTTAAATCGGATTGGGCATAATAAAACCTAGGCCAACCATTATTGAGGGGATGAGGGCTTTTTAGAGACCTTTACAAATGTTCTCACATACTGCTGAATGAGTCTAATTCTAGATTCTTCAAAATTTTACAGTTTTTGGATTGTTGGGTGAATCTGGATTCAAAATGTATCACTGCAGCAGCTCATCTGTAATTTCTGTCCATTTGGTGTCAGATTAAAGGAAATTCCTTGGTTGTTGTTATGCCGTCAGATGTTTAGATATTCAGCTGGTGCAAACATGGTGCGTCCAAAAGCCACATAATTATTATCACACTGCATGTGCAGAATAACACCAAGAATACAGAAGGTTTTCTTTGTGAAGTGTGGACTAGACATAATGGGATTGGTTATCTGCATGTCCAAATTACGCACGAAAAGATTATCGGACAAGACGGCATCTTATCTCATCCCCACAGATGTTTTGCTAGTAGAAGGTGCGTATACAGAAGTGTGAGGCTGACAGCAGATCCGGAGTGTGAACTGCACCAGGCTGTTGGTCTGATCACAGGATAATATCTTATTCTATACTAGGAGCAGAATAGACCCTAAAGGGGTTTCACATAAAGGTAAGTGCATCCTATAAATCTCAATATTAAAAGAACTAATAAAACTCTGTTGGCTCACCAGAAATATTTTATAGAAAGCTGCTCCCATCATATGTATATTCTGTATCTTTTTTACTTACTTCTCCTTCATTTATTGTCTTGTGGCTCTTTATAGAATTAAAGTGAATGCCAAATTTTAGGTCATAGATCTCAACAAAACAAGCTTTAGGTGTGATGGGCATCATCAGACCAGGAGAGATAAAGTAGGATTATTATATACTCAATGGGGTATCATCCTTGCTTAAGGCTGCGTGCCCACTATGCGTTTTTTAAGCTTTTCTGCAGCGGCAATTCTGCCACGGAAACGCTTAAAAAACGCTTGGTAGAAGGTTTGCAATGGTCCCCAATGATAATCCGCATGTGCTGTGCACATGCTGCGGAAATTTCCGCTGCGGATTATCATTGCGAAAAAATCTGCAGCACGTCCATTAATTTTGCAGAAACGCGGCGTAATTGTGTACATGTACACATGCGGATATTAAGCAATTCAATGCGCAGATGGTACCCGGGTCTGGAGAAGAGGAGACTCTCCTCTAGACCCAGGTACCATAGTACCTTTAGTTAAAAAAGAATTCGAATAAAAAAGATTCAAATAAAAATTCGAATTAAAAAAAAAGCTGACGTTGGCGGTCGCGTGACATTTCACATGACTAAATGACGTCATGGAAGGTCCTTTTACACCACCACGAGCCATTGAAGACACCGGAGTAGGAGGCCGGGGGCCATCAGAAGGTGAGTATAATGTCTTTTTTTATTTTTCACCATTTTATTCTTTTTTTTAACTATTGATGCTGCATTTGCAGCATCGTAACTTGGTCACACTATATAAATCCATGCCGGTTGCATGGATTTATATAGTGTGACCAAGTTGTCAAGCACTTTTCCAAATGATGCTAAAATCGCTTGGAAAAGCGCTTTACAACCCGCAAGCGGAAATGCATGTGAAGAACGCTTCAAAAACGCTTCTACCTGGCAGGAAAAATGCATGTAAAATCTGCAAGCGTTTTTCCTGCCAGGGAGATGCAGTAAAAATCCGGAGCATTTCCGCTTCGTGGGCACTTAGCCTTAAAGGCAAATTTTCAGCTTAAGGCTGTGTGCCCACGCAGCATTTTCCAAGCGTTTATGCTGCGGAATTTACGCAGCGCAAACGCTTGGGAAACGCTTGGTAATCCGCCTCCAATGGTCCCCAATGACAAGCCGCAATGTCAATGTCCATGATGCACAATCGCCGCCATTGACTTGCATTGGACCGCGTGACATCCGCATCACTGCATCTATATAAGCGGATATCACACGGTTCAATGTGCGGATGGTACCCAGGTCTGGAGAAGAGGAGACTCTCATCCAGACCTGGGTACCATAGAAACTGTAAAAAAAAGAATTTAAAATAAATAATAAAGATTATACTTACCTTCCGATGTCCTCCCGGTGTTTTGTTCGCTCCGTCCGGTCTCTTGCATTGCTCGCGCTGTTGTGAAGGACCTGCCATGACGTCATTGAGTCATGTGACCTGACACATGACTGAATGACGTCACCGCAGGTCCTTCACACCACCGCAAGCAATGCAAGACACCGGATGCGGCGGAGATAACACCGGGAGGACATCGGAAGGTGAGTATAATTTTTTACAATTTTTTACCATTCTTATTCTTTTTTTTTAACTAACTTGGTCACACTACTATAAATCCATGCCGGTGGCATGGATTTATATAGTCTGAACAAGTTGTCAAGCACTTTTCCAAGTGATGCTAAAATCGCTTGGAAAAGCGCTTGATAACCCGTATGCAGAAATGCATGCAAAAATGCTTGACAAATGCTACTACATGGCGGGAAAAACGCATGTAAAATCCGCATGCGTTTTTTTCTGTCAGGGAGAAGCGTAAAAAATATGTAGCATTTCTGCACCGGCGGTATGTCTGCCCCTGTATTGTACACTCAATGGGGTATCATCCATGCATAAGGCAAATTTTCAGCTTAAAGAGAAACTAAACTTCTTTACATTTTTGATCATATTTAGCAGGCACTTTAGTGATGTGAAGATCAATGAGGTTCGGGTTCCTGAGACCCCCCACTGCATGCTCAACAGACCCCAGAACAGTACGCAGCTGGCTCCTGGCTGAGTGCGCACACAGAGTGAGGATATGGCTTTAGTAGAAATCACTGCCTTCATAGCCTATGCTTTCTATTAATTCCGTATTCCACTCTGGACCCCTACCAATCTGCAAGCTATTAAAGTCCCTGCTAAATATATTAAATAAACTTTACTTATTGCCCTTCCTCATGATACAGCATAAATACCTCACAGGTTCGGGTCCTACTGTGCCAATCGTATTCTAATTCTCAGCCACGGCACTCTTTATACAGCTCAATAAAAAGATAGTCAAGCAAGCTCACCATTTTCCAGAACTCCACTAGATTGCAATGTAGAGGCACGGTTGCCAACCATCCAGAATTTCCTGGACATTTCAGGTGTCCGTGATTTTTTTGAGGCTGAAGAAACTTCTACAGATAATTTTTATTGTAAATTATTGTACAGTTTACAGTGAATGAAGCTGATGTCTTCATTCCAGTATTATTGGATGTAGATATGGATCACTCATAATCAAAATGATTTATTAAGGTTTTCCAATGTTTCCATAAAAAATATTGTCGGTCCATGATTTTTTGATAAGCTGTCTGGGAAAAATAAAAAGTCAAGTTGGCAACCCTGTGTAGAGGGCTGTGTGGAAGCAAGGCCAGCGCTCCACAGAACTGCATGGAAAGGGCGGTGGTTGGAAATCAGAGAATGGGGGACAAGGACATGTTTAAATGCTGAATGTTAGACTACCCTTGTTCCCTTACCAATCTGTTGGGCCACCATTTGCTCATTGCCACACGTTGTAATGTCCAGTATTGTATATATGCTGAGAGCCAGTTTTACCTCTGATTTTGATTATCTATTGTGTCTGTTTGCTTGTGACAACTCCAACATCATAGTAGCCAACTACTTACATGGGCAGTCTGTAAAAAGGGACACGTTTTGATAAGTGTCCCTAATAATAATGGAATCTATGATTATTTTTACCTGATCAAACTTGTGCAGGTTATTTAGGCTCGAATCAGAATTTTAAGCTATACAAATAAATGCATTTTTTGCTAATTTCTTGAAAGTGCGTATAATTAACCCCTTACCTCCACAGCCCATTTTTGTTTTTTGCACTTTTATTTTTTCCTCCCCTTCATCTAAGAACTGTAACTTTTTTATTCTTTCATTGATATAGCCATATGATAGACTTATGAGTAGTGTTGAGCGATACCTTCCGATATCAGGAAATATCGGATCGGATTGGATCGGGCCGATACCCAAAAAGTATCGGATATCGCCGATTCCGATACCCGAAACCAATGCAAGTCAATGGGACACAAATATCGGAATGAAAATAAACCCATTCTTTCCCTGTAGGTTAATTCTGCATGAAGGAAAACAACTAACAATAATGTAGAATGTATTGGGGGAGGTGGTTGCCCAAATTGATGGGAACAGTGCTCACAGTGAAACATGAAAAGCCGGCAATTCAGCAGCGGCATACACCGGTACCCGACAATTTAGAACAGAAAGAATAGAGCTTCACACATAGATTAGATAGATAGAAACATGTCAGTCACATATATATGAAGTACAGTGACAGTGTTGCTTACTGTACTTGTCATTTAGTGTAAAGGATTTATTTAAAAAAATATTAGTGTTTTCATGCACCGCCTCTTTAAAAAAGCCGGCCGGTAATTCAGCAGCGGTACCCGACAATTTGCAACAGAAATAATAGAGCATCACACATAGATTAGATAGATAGAAACATGTCAGTCACATATATAATAAGTACAGTGATAGTGTTGGTTACTGTACTTGTACTTGTCATTTAGTGTTAAAATAAAGGATTTATTAAAAAAAAAATTGGCGTGGGATTCCCCGTAATTTTAGTCTCTAGCGGAGGTTAAGCAGACAGCTGGGGCAGATGTTTGAAGCCTGGGAAGAGGGTAATACCCACGGAGCTTCCCAGGCTACTAATATCAGCCCCCAGCTGAATACCTAGCCTTTACTAGCTATTAAAATGGGGGACCCCCCCAAAAAAATGACGTGGGGTCCCCCCTGTCATCGGGATGCCGTCACAGCCTGACACTGAGGAGCGCAAGCATGCCTGCGCTTCTCAGTGTCCGCGGGATGACAGGCTGGATGGCAACTTTCGGCTGCGATCCAGCCTGTCATCTCGATGTAGCAGAGCTGGAGCTGTCCTGGGAACCATCGAAAGGTAAGGATGATGTTGCTTTATTATTTTTCTTTTATTTCAGGAGATCGTTGGCTTCAGCTGGAATGGGCGTGATGGTAAGTATGGTTTAATTTAGAACAATAAAGAATTGTGTCTTTATTTCAATTAAAGGACTTTATTCTGGGTGTTGTGTTTTTTTTTAAATACTTTACTAGAAATTCATGGCGGTCATGTATAATATTGGCGTGACCCCATGAATTTCGGGCTTAGGGCCAGCTGATAATGCCAAGCTGGCCCTAACCCCTTTATTACCCAGTGAGCCACCGCACCAGGGCCCTGGATGAGTTGGGTACAGTACCAGAAGATGGAGCTTCTATGAATGCGCCATTTTCCGGGGTGGCTGCGGACTGCAATTTGCAGCGGGTGGGGCCCAGAAAGCTTGGGCCTCCCTGCGCTGCAGATTCCAGTCCCCAGTTGGCTAGTTGTACCTGGCTGGACACAAAAATAGGGCGAAGCCCCAAGTATTTTTTTTTTAATTATTTCATGAAATTCATGAAATAATTAAGAAAAAAAGGGCTTCCCAGGTACAAATAGGCAGCTGGTGGTTGGGGGCAGCCCGTTCCTGCCTGCTGTACCTGGCTGGACACAAATATAGCGCGAAGCCCCACGTCAATTTTTTTTAAATTATTTCATTAATTATTTTATATTTTATTACAGGAGATCGATGGCTTCGGGGAATTAGGTGTCTAGGTGAGTATAGGTGTAGTTTTTTATTTTTTACTTTATTTTAGGTGGCGATCGGCGGGGACAGGTAATGTATAAACTAATTTATTTTAGGTAACCACTGGCCACCAATGACATGTATTTAAAATTTATTGGGGACCAAAAACAAAAAAAAAATATGGGGGCCTAAAAAAACACGTATAGGGGCAAAAATAACACATGGGGCAGTTTAAATAGCAGGATCAGGCTGATGGGAACTACTGCTCCCATCGAGCTGATCCTGCTGGCACGAGTGGACGGGGGACAGACATAGGCCGATGGGAGTAGTAGTGTCACATCGGCCTATGTCTGCCTGCACGCACACACCCGCAGACATCGCACAGACACTCGCACACACCAATAATGACGGGTCTGATGGTCTGGGAGGTGAGGTTGACCTGTGCGGCCGTGGGAAAGTTCATGTGAGTTCATGCAATGCAGTCAAGCATGAACTCACATGAACTCTCTGAGGGCACCGCGGCGACTTCAAATGAACAGCTGATCAGCATCACCTGATACCTCAGCTGTTCATTTGAAATAACCGGCGAGAAAGCGCAGCGGTGAAGTCTTTTCACTGCCGGCTTCCCCGCCCGGGTCCTTCGCTCCCTGCTCCTTGGTGCTGTGCTCCCCGCCCGGTTCTAACTTACGATCGGGATGGGAGGTGGCGAGGGGAGCGGAGGATCAGGGTGGGAGGCTGCGGGGAAGCGAGTATGGGGCTGAGGGATTGTTTAAAAGCCGACGGGCGGTAAAAAGCCGCCGGCTTTTAAACAATCAGGAGAATTCTCCCACGCTGGGATGGCATTCTGATGACAGGCTGGTTCGCAGCTGAGCGCTGCCATCCAGCTTGTCATCCTTCAGAGACACTGCAGAGCGCAGGCATTATAGGAACTTCCGATTCCGGTATTCGATATTGTAAAAATATCGGAACTCAGTATCGGAACTCCGATACAGCGAATATCGGCTGATACCTGATATTACAGTATCGGAATGCTCACACTACTTATGAGGGCTTGTTTTTTTGTGGGACAAGTTGTACTTTTGAATGACACTATTCAATTCAGTATAGAATGTACTGAAAAACAAGAAAATAATTCCATGTGCTGTGAAATTGTGAAAAAAATGCCATGGGTTTGTGGTAAAACTTACTATCAATCATTATACTCCATGTCAGTATAGCTATGGCAATATCAAACTTGATTATTTTTTTTTGTACCTCCATTTTCCGACACATTTTTATTTTTCCGTTGATTGAGTTGTGTGAGGGCTGACAGTTTTGTTGATACTAATTTGGGATTGATAAGATGTTCCAATCAATTTTTAATGCATTTTTAGAGACTAGAGGTGACAAAAACACTGCAATTCTGGCGTTATGATTTTTTTCTCGTTAAATGTAATATGATAGATCAGACTTTTACAAATGTGGCGGTACAAAATATGCTTATTTGTTTTTTATTTTTAATGGGGAGAAAAGGGGTGAGACGAACTTTATTTATATGTACATTTTTAAAATATGTTTTTTTACTTAATTTTTTAGTACTTTTAGGCGACTTGTGTTCCTGCACTCATCCAATTACTTATACTCTATACTGAAATACGACAATATAGTGAAAATCATGGACTCCTTAATGAAATTATTACAATTTGTATGGTATTTTTAGGGTTTTATCAGCAAACTGTTAAAGTGGTATTCCCTAAATTGAATGTTGCTCAATGTCCAATACATTTATATTGGTTATCTTACTGTAGGATAGGTCATCAATATCAGATCAATGTGGTTACAACAGCCCAGCACCCCCACCGATCAGCTGTTTTCAGCTCTGGTGGTGGATGCATGTCAACACTGTAGAATAATACAGTTTCGTACACTGTTTAGTGGATGTTGCTGGGATTCAGATCCCCGACCAACTCTATGTGTGAACATACCAAAGACTAACACCCTATTTTTATTTTCTTTTTACAGACATAAAGTGCATTTGGTTTTACACCTTCTGGCATTACTTGGAGCAATTCACGTGACTACAACTACAAGTTGTAAAGTTGAGTATGACTGCCCCAAAGATTACCAGGAAGTCTTCATGAAGGAAACCATCACTGACATACCTAAATCCATTAACCCAAAAACAAGGGAAATCATCTTAGTGCAAACTGGAATTTCAACGATCAGAAAAGATGCATTTAAATAAATGACTCACTTGGAAAAAATATACTTCATGAATAATAAAATTAGTCAAATAGAAGTTGGTGCCTTTGATAATTTACAAAACCTTTCTGAACTGGAGATATCTGGAAATGCAGATTTGCATGCAATAAAGGCTGGAGTCTTCAGCAATCTTAGCAATCTGAGAAAGCTGGTTCTTAAATACAACAACATTAGTTCTTTGGGCCAAGGAATTTTTGATGACCTGCACAATTTGGAAGAACTCTACATAAACCTCAATAAGTTATCTTCTTTGCCTTCAGGCGTTTTTGATGCACTTGGAAAACTCAAAATATTGCATCTAGCAAAAAATAAACTGACTCAGTTACCTGTGCACATATTCTGTAATTTACCTAACCTAAAACTCCTTCGTCTCTATGAAAATGAGCTCACAGAACTTCCTCAAGGATTGTTGGATAATAATCAAAATCTGACCGAATTCAATATTCATAGCAACAGAATAAAATTATGGCCCCAAAACTTTGTAGCTAATTTACCAAATCTTGAAAAATTGCTTTTGGATGGAAATCTATTAGAGGAGCTTCCAAATAAAATGCTATTTGGGCTAAATAAAATAAAGCAACTCAAAATGAATGCAAATAAACTGAAGACGCTTCCAAATGAGATAACTGATGGTATAAATATTATAGCACTTGATCTGAGCCAGAATGAATTAACTGATATTCCAGCTACTGCATTCAATAACTTTAGATCTTTGAAAAAGTTAGTGCTTTCCTCAAACCAAATCACTTTGCTAAACAAGGAAATGTTCTTGGGTCTGGGTAAGTTAACAGAACTCAATGTGGAACATAATTATCTCAGCAGCTTACAAGATGATGTGCTCTCATCCCTACCAGTGTTAAAGACTTTAAGACTGAATAACAACAAGTTCACCATCATGTCTAAACCAATTGATTTAGTGCTTAAACTTACTATTATATATTTAAGGAATAATTCTTGGAATTGTGACTGTAACCTTAAAGATTTTCACAATTGGATTAATGACAACAAAGAAAAAGTGAAAGACATTAAAGATGTATTGTGTGAATCACCAGAAAACTTCAAAGGAAGAGCAATCATCTCTCTAAAGCTTGATGAACTCATTTGTTTACCAACTCCAAAGACAACACTACCAACCACCACTAAAAAAGCCATTATCATATAAATATTTTGTGCTACTAGTTTTGCTTCAGCCAGGAGTCCACATTTCAAAATCTAAATTCGTTGTGCTACTAGCATGCTACAGAAAGCAGGCCACATTTCTGCATATAAATATTTTGTGCTACTAGTTTTACTTTAGCCAGGAGACCACATTTCTGTATCTAAATTTTTGTTGCTAAATAAAATAAATACTGCAAATAAATTCTGATTTTTAATTTAGTGACAGGTGACTGAAAGGTCTGGGCCTAGTGTTGTGAAACAGCTGGTTAAAAGAGGGGAAGGATACATTCAACATGAGTGGGAAAAAGTGAGGAGATGGTGGAAGGGGGAATAGGCTTGGTGTTCAAGGTGTACGTGGGGTAGGTAGTAATGTTCGTGAAAGCTCTACTGAACCAACTCCATCACATCCTATCCAAAGACAACTGACACCTTCTGTTACTGGACGGGCTACTCCATTCCCTTTCTTTGGCAGCCGCACAGAGGTACACCTTGTAGATGAGGGCCAGAAAGATGGTGGACTCTAAGGCTATGTGCCCACGATGCAGAAATGCTGCATATTTTTTCCTCTTCTCCCTGGCAGGAAAAATGCATGCGTTTTTTACATGCATTTTTCCCGCCAGGTAGAAGCGTTTGTCAAGAGTTTTTGCATTTATTTCAGCATGCGGGTTAACAAGTGCTTTTCCAAGCGATTTTAGCATCACTTGGAAAGTGCTTGACAACTTGTTCACACTATATAAATCCATGCAACCGGCATGGATTTATAGTACTGTGACCAAGTTAGTTGAAAAAAAAATAAGAAGAATGGTAAAAAATAAAAAAAAAAAAGATATTTACCTTCCGATAGCCCCCGGTGTTTTCTCCGCTGCGTCCGGTGTCTTGGGCGGCTCGCGGTGGTGTGAAG
The DNA here is from genome assembly GCF_046119375.1 of Phyllobates terribilis. Lineage (NCBI taxonomy): Eukaryota > Metazoa > Chordata > Amphibia > Anura > Dendrobatidae > Phyllobates > Phyllobates terribilis. Next base: position 319,253,442 of record NW_027362763.1, read on the forward strand.
GACCTGCGGTGACGTCATTGAGTCATATGACAGGTCACATGACTCAATGATGTCATGGCAGGTCCTTCACAACACCGCGACCCATACAGCAGACCAGACGGAGGGGAGAAAACACCGGGAGGACATCGGAAGGTAAGTATAATCTTTTTTTTTTATTTTAAATTCTTTTTTTAACAGGTTCTATGGTACCCAGGTCTGGATGAGAGTCTCCTTTCCTCCAGACCTGGGTACCATCCGCACATTGAACCGTGTGATATCCGCATGTACAGATGCAGTGATGCGGATGTCACGCGGTCCAATGCAAGTCAATGGCAGCGATTACTCTGCGTGTCCGCAAAATTAATGGACATGCTGCGTATTTTTCCGCAATGATAATCCGCAGCGGAAATTTCCACAGCATGTGCACAGCACATGCGGATTATCATTGGGGACCATGGGGCACATATTACCATGCGTTTTTTAAGCGTTTTCGCTGCGGAAATTCCGCGGCAAAAATGCTTGAAAAACACATAGTGGGCACGTAGCCTAATGGTATGTGCCCACGATGCAGAAATGAAGCAGAAAATTTCTGCAGCGTTTCTGCATGTTCTTGGCAGTAAAAACGCTTGCGGATTTTACATGTGTTTTTGACGCGTTTTTACATGCGGATTTGACTTGCGTTTTTCAAATGTGTTGGGACCTCAAATCCGCATGCAGAAACGCACAAATAATGGACATGCTGCAGATTTTTCCGCAAGGAAAATCCGCTGCGGAAAATTTCACAGTATGGGCACAGAACATGCAGATTTTCATTGGGGATCATGGAGCACGGATTACCAAGCGTTTTGCAAGCATTTACGCTGCAGAAATTCCACATCAAAAACACATAGTGGGCACACAGCCTTAGGGCAAGGAGTGGGAGAACAGAGAGGATGACGATGAGGTTGTATATTCTACTTGGTGTGAACCCAGATGCACGCAGCTGAGTAGCTCAGCAGAGGAGGTGGAGGAGGAGGAAGACGAGGAGGTTACGTTGCAGCCTCCCACACAGACACAGAGTGATACAACCACCACAAGCTTTGCATCCTCAGCCACAACTCTGGCTGTGGCCAGCAGCGATTGCGGGTCGGCAGTTTGCAGGGACTGCAAAGGATGACCCAACTCACGTTATCTGCCAATTTTGTAAAAAACGACTCTGTAGAGGCAAAAATTGCAATAATTTGACTACTACATGTATGAACAGGCACATGCGTGATCAACATGTGTTAGTCTGGGAATCTCAATAAAATGGGCCTAGCCAACCACCGGCCGCTCCATCAACCGCATCAGCTGCTTCTTCCTCCTCTGTCTCCGTGGCAAGTGTTCTTAGACAGGTCTCCGGCAGCAGAACCTCTATTTGTTTACCCACTACAGTCGGGTTGAGTGAGAGGCCATCAGCTGTTGCAGAAATTGACATTCCTGCTGTTTTTGTTTTACCGAGAACACCACATCTTTCTCAATCCACCATAACATCTCCACCTGCACCTCATTCACAGTCCTGCAATTTGTCGTGTTCACCCTATTCCACCCTCTCTCAGCACAGCAGCCAGCCCCCAGTCCTGCAGTTGTGGTCACGTAAAAGATTGTTTCTTCCTACACATGCCAAAGGTAAGAGCTTGAACTTCACCATCTCCAATCTGATAGCCATAGATATACTGCCTTTCTGCCTAGTGGATACAGATGGTTTCCGAAAGCTGATAGCCATCACAATCCCCCAGTACCAATTTTCCAGTCACCATTACTTCTCTAAGAAAGCTGTGCCTGTGCTATAGCAGCATGTCACAGACAACATCACCCGTTCCTTGAAAAAATCTATGCCTGCCAGGGTGCATTTCCCCACGGACACCTGGACAAGCAAGCATGGCCAGGGGCGTTATATCTTGCTGACTGGGCACTGGGTGACTCTGGTGGCTGTGGGAGCAGGTGGATAAGGGGCTGCTCCTCAAGCCTTGAATCCTCAAGGCTTGCGTGACAAACCTGTGTATCTAACACTTCCTCCACTGCTTTTGCCTCCTCCACCTCCTCTAGAGCCTCCACCTGTTTCCTCAACCTCTGCCTTAATAAGACATGCATTTCAACAGTGCTGAGAGAATCCCTCCCGTACTGGGCAGCCAGGGCTCATCACCATCAGGCAGTGTTAAAATTAATATGCCTTGCAGTCAAAAAGCTCAAGAGTAGAGATGAGCCAATCTCAAAGTCGGCACGAATATTGCACATTCGGATTCGTGTTCGGATCCCCGAGCATTTTACTCAAAATTGGCAAAATTCGACAGAGCACGAACTTGATCATCCGTGGTTTCCCGCGGTGTCACGCAGATGGGAATCTGATCAGCGGTAACATTGGGAAAACCCATATAATTATCCCTCTCTAAACAGGCTATAAAATGTAACTTTAAATCTTTATATTAAAATGTGAATGTAGAGGATATTAAAATATTATCCCTAAACAGCCTAATTAGGGATCATATTTTAATACCCTCTACTTTCACATTGTACTCCAAGTAACAAAAAAAAGAGTTAAAATTAATAAATAAATATTCAAATAAAAATAAAAAACACATTATACTCACCTACACTAAATCTCCGATGCCCTTGTCCCCTGTAACAAAGAAAAAATAATAAACCACCATAATACTCACCTTAACGCCTAATCGCCGATGCCCATGTCACCTGTAATAAGGAAAAAATAATAAACCACCATAATACTCACCTATCTGTTGTATTCCAGGTAATCCCAAGTGTCCCATGGCGACCTCACTTATAGAACAGTCACATCGAGAGATATGACTGTCCTATCCGGCAACTGCTGATACACTGACAGGAGCATAATCACTCCTGTTTCAGTGTATAGCGCTGAGCTGCTGTGAGAGAGGTCAATGAAGTTCAATCAGCAGTTGAGCTCCGGTGGCCTCACTTACTACAATTAGGTTGTAATTGTACTGCTGGAAATTAGGTCACCGGACCTCATCAGCTGATAGAACTCCGGTGACCTCTCTCATGGCAGCTCAGCACTATAAACTGACACATGAGTGATTACACTCCTGTCAGTGTACATCCTGCTGTCCTCTAGAACAGTCATATCAGTAATTGTTGATATGACTGCTCTAGAACTGACCCAGATCTTTATGGGACACTCTGGATTATTTCATCATGTTGGACAGGTGAGGGATATGGTTGTTTTTTATTTTTGTTTTTTTTACAGGTGACAATGGCTTCAAATGGAATGGGTGTTAGGTTGCTATTTTTCTTATTTATTATTTCCTGTTTTGTACAGGAGACAATGGCTTCAATTGAATGGGCATTAGGTGAGTAAAACTGTGTTTTTTACTTTTAAATAAAAATTAAAAGAGTTTTTTTTATTTCAAATAATAAAAATGGTAATACATTTGTGAGGCCTAGTCCCAGTAAGTTAGTAAGTTAGTGTAGGAAGTACAATTGGGGGAGAAAGGTTGAACTTGATGGACCTAGGTCTTTATTCAATGTACGTTACTAGGTATATGGTACTATGATTTTTTTTCTGGCTGTGTCTTTATTGCACAAATTTTACTATGGAGTAAGTAATGGGGGCGTCTTCTAGACGCCTCTCCATTACTGACCACTGGGCTTCATGTCAGCTGCCAATACAAGGCTGACATGAACCCCAACCCTATTACTCCACTTTCCACCGCACCAGGGCAAGTGGGAAGAGTGAAGGCTAAGCGCCAGAATTGGCGCATCTTGGAGCCAAGTCTAGCTTTTAAAGGTTCGCTTTTCAAGGGGCTAAAAATGAAATATGCCAGATATTAAACCCCTCGCCACCATTCTTCATCTGACAATCTGTTCTGCTTGACCCACAGGTACGTCATCTGACCCCATCAGCAACCCCATGCTGCATATCTGACCGTCTTTTCCAAACTGTATCTATCTGCCTCCCGGTACATCATCTGACCCCATCTGCAAACCCCATGCTGCATATCTGACCGTCTTTTCCAAACTGTATCTATCTGTCTCCCGGTACGTCACCTGACTTCATCTGCAAACCCCATGCTGCATATCTGACCGTCTTTTCCAAACTGTATCTGTCTCCCGGTACTTCATCTGACCCCATCTGCAAACCCCATGCTGCATATCTGACCATCTTTTCCAAACTGTATCTATCTGTCTCCCAGTATGTTCCCGGCATCCAATATCTGCTGTGTATCCACTGATCCTTGCTAATTTAATTCTATCTGACCTTGGCATGTTTGATCCAATCTGCATGTTCATCACCTCAATCCTTTGATCCCAATACACACTGGTCCCTAGCTGTCTGTTTCCTGAATACATTTAGCCTCTGTGTCCTAATTACTCTCCCCCTCCCCCCCTCCACCCATGCTTTTGTGAGCAGTCTTCCTGTGTCTCCTCCCCTCCTGCACACCTGACCCACCTCATGTACTGGCCAGAGCTCCATAAAGCGAGCTAAGTCTGGCACAGACGGGTCTGGCTTTTAAAGGTTTGCATTTTAAGGGGCTAAAAATTAAATATTCCAGATATAGGCCAGAAGTGACCCGAAGGTACAGATAACTATTTACTATTTGTACTTAAATTCTCTTTCTTATTCACACGTAACATTCATTATGCTTACAAATGCCCTCACTGTTTTTGCCCAACTAATCCTCACTCTCCTTCATTATCCCCATACCCCAGCACCTTCTAACTAAATCATCATCTCTCCTTCCCTCCTACCTACCCACCTGACCTCATCTACAGACCTGCTCCTCAACCTCAGATCTATCCTACCAAAACATGACACAAGCCGGACACTCTGCTTCTCCCACCTGCTCTCTCTCTGCTTCTCCTCACTGCTGGCGACATATCTCCCAATTCTGAACCCCCACAGCTTGCACCTTCCACCAATTACCCCACCTATCACATCAAACCAACTGCAAACTACCGCAACCTCTCTTACGCAAAACCGGTCCCCCTGACACCCACCCCCCTTATCCCTCTCTCTGGGGCACTCTGGAATGCCCGCTCTGACTGCAACAAGCTCCATTTTGTCCAAGACCTCTTTATCTCTCGTCATCTCTCTTTTCTGGGCATCACAGAGACATGGCTGACACCCTCCGACACTGCCTCCCCTGCTGCGCTGTGTTACGGTGGCTTGCACTTCACCCACACTCCTCGCCCTGGTAACAGACATGGTGGAGGAGTGGGTCTTCTCCTTTCTAACAACTGCACCTTTAGCCCTTCTCCTCCTCTGCACTCTCTTATTCTTCCTTCTTTTGAAGTCCACTCTGTCCGCATCTACTCTCCCTCCAACCTCCAAGTGGCTGTCATATACCGACTTCCAGGCTCGGTCACAGCCACTATTGACCAATTCTCCACCTGGCTTCTTTACTTTCTCTCTGCTGACATTCCCACAATTATCATGGGCAATTTAAACATCCCCACTGACACTCGCCAGTCAGCAGCATCTAAACTCCTGTTGCTTACTTCATCCTTTGGACTTACTCAGTGGTCCTCCTCAGACACCCACACAGACGGACACACACTAGACCTCATCTTCACCCGACTCTGCTCCCTATCTAACCTCACAACCTCCCCTCTACCCCATCTAACCACCATCTACTCACTTTCTCATCCCTGTCCTCCTCACCTGTCACCCATGTCCAGCAACTAGCACCCCCCCGCAGAAACCTTGCACATCTAGACACCCACACACTCTCTGACTCTATTCTACCACTGACATCCATAACTTCACTTCATGACACAGACAGCATCACTGCTTTCTACAATGCCACTCTTGCATCAGCTATTGACTCGGTCGCCCCTCTTATGCATGGCAGAGCGCGACGAATCAACAGGCAACCCTGGCACAACAACCTCATTAAAACAGCTTTGACAAGTGTCCAGGGTTGCGCAGCGGCGTTGGAAGAAAACACATTCTCAAGATGACTTCACTGCATTCAAACAAGCAACCCTCGCATTCAAATCAGCACTCACCTCTGCTAAACAGGTCTACTTCACAATCCTCATATCTTCCCTATCCTACAACCCCAAACAGCTATTCAACACTTTTAACTCTCTCCTCCGCCCTCCACTGCGCCCTCCAACCTCCGTCATCTCTGCTGAGGAGTTTGCCACACACTTCAAAAACAAGATTGACCAAACACGGCAAGTCTTTACCATCCAAAGACCACAACCCATATGTTTTCCACACCATTGCCCTACCCCCATAACTTTCCTTCCCAACATCACGGAAAGAGACCTTACTCGTCTCCTCTCCAAATCAAACCTCACCACTTGTGCACTCGACCCCATCCCATCCCACCTCCTCCCCAACCTCACCCTCACTCTCATCCCATCCCTAACCCATCTCTTCAACCTATCACTATCTTCTGGTACCTTCCCTGCTGCCTTCAAACATGCCACAACCACGCCCATCCTCAAAAAGCCATCCCTCGACCCAACCGCCTTGTTCAGCTATTGCCCCATATCGCTGCTCCCATTTGCCTCCAAACTCCTTGAGCAACACGTTCACGCTGAACTTTGCTCCTACTTCTCATCTAACTCTCTCTTTGACAACCGACAATCGGGCTTCTGTCCCCACCATTCCACCGAAACTGCCCTTACTAAAATCACCAATGACTTACTTACACCCAAAGCTAACAGACAATTTTCTGTACTCCTTCTTCTTGACCTGTCCTCTGCTTTTGATACAGTTGACCACTGCCTCCTACTACAGATCCTCTCTTCTTTTGGTGTCAAAGACCTTGCCCTATCTTGGATCTCCTCATATCTTTCTAACTGCACATTTAGCGTCTCCCACTCCCACACTACCTCCTCACCCCACCCCCTCTCGGTTGGAGTCCCTCAAGGCTCTGTCCTAGGACCCCTACTCTTCTCAATCTATACCCTTGGCCTGGGACAGCACATAAAATCCCATGGCTTCCAGTACCATCTGTACGTTGATGACACCCAGATCTACCTCTTTGGCCCAGATGTCACCTCTCTGCTATCCAGAATCCCAGCATGTCTAGCAGCCATATCCTCCTTCTTCTCCTCCTGCTTCCTCAAGCTCAATGTGGACAAAACTGAACTCATCATCTTTCCCCCATCTCGCATATCTTTCCCACCTGATCTTTCTATCACAATAAATGACATCACTCTTTGCCCTGGACCAACAATCCGCTGCCTCGGAGTAACCCTTGACTCTGCCCTGCCACCTCAACAACACCGGAGCTACTGCAACCCCTCAACCTACTGTCTCCTTCCTCATTCCTGTAGGATGTAAGCCCGCAAGGGCAGGGTCCACTTTCCTCCCTACCAGTCTATCATTGTTAGTTTGTTTACTGTAAGTGGTATCTGTATTTGGTATGCAACCCCTTCTTATGTACAGCACCATGTAATCAATGGCGCTATATAAATAAATAATAATAATAAATAATGATAATAATCTTATGGATGTGCCATTTCTGGGGCAGCTGAGAGCTGATGTTTTTAGCCTCGGAGGGGGCTAATATCCATGGCCCCTTCCAAGCCTATTAATATCAGCCAGCAGCAGTCTGCCTAGTCTTTGCTGGTTATTAATTAATATCAGCTCACAGCTGTATACTTAGCCTTTACTGGTTATTAAAATGGAGAACCCCCCAAAAAATTGATGTGCGGCCTCCCTATAATTAATAACCAGTAAAGGCTAGGCAGACAGCTGCGTGCTGATATTAAGCCTATGATGAGCTCTGGTGACCTCATTTATGAATTTTCTCAAGCAGCGGCAGTGCAATAAGTGAGGTCACCGAAGCTAATCAGCTGACTGAACTCCAGTAACCTGGATGCGCTGCTGCACAATGCACTTTCACTGTGCTCTCACTTACACCCTTCGCACTCCATGGGTCATCGATTTGCTTCGCTACAGAGATCTTTGGCCCTACCGGTTAATATGCAATGTGCCGACAAAGTGGAATTCCATTCTGTACATGTAGCAGCGACTGTGGCAGCAGCGACGAGCTGCTCGTTTTAAATGTGGAGACTCCTAGTTGGGTCTCCATCTGGTGTGTTTCCTGTAGTGAAAGGGGTGTCCGTGCTCTATTATACTATTTCTACTCTGATGAAATTGATGCCACAGTAGTGGTGTATGGCAATAATTTTTGAAAAGGGGAGACTCCAAGTTGGGTCTCCATCTGGTGGGTTGTCTGTAGCAGTAGGGCTCCCAGATCGGCAGGCCTGCACTTACTTTCAGTCAACTACTTGTGTTACTATCGTTACATTTTTCTAGCAATGGTAGTCTACAAAACTGATGTTTGTGCCACCTGAATGTGGCTGAGCAGAAAAGCAGTTTGAGCTGTTGCATGAGGTATAAGGGCCCATACCTGACTGTTGCTGTGCCATTATAAAATTTGTACTGTGGGTCATTTGATGTCACTTTTCCTGGTGCTTGACCCTAATTGCAGCTGTTTTGGCAGCTTTTGGGCTTCCCAGAAGGTGTTCTCTATGCGTTTGGTTTTGCCTCCCATTGAGTTCAATGGGGTTCGGGTATGTTCGACGAACGGTTCAGCAAACATCGGGACGTTCGCTGATCCCAAACCGGACCGAACCTTGAAAGGTTCGCTCATCTCTAGTTATTACTTCTTGTCCTGGTGAGATTACCAGCAGTGGTGAGGATTGGAGTGGTAAGTAATACTTATTTCTCTATTTTATTATAATCCTTTTATTTGAACAGTTTTAAAAACTGTTGCAGGAAGCCTCTTTAGTTAGAAAATATTTGTAGAATTCTCTTAATCTGGCACATAAGACAAGTATAATGCTGGATTAGTGGAATTTAAATCGGATTGGGCATTATAAAACCTAGGCCAATCATAATTGAGGGGATGAGGGCTTTTTAGAGACCCTTACAAATGTTATCACATACGACTAAATGAGTCTAATTCTAGATGCTTCACAATTTAATTTTTTTAGGATTGTTGGGTGAATCTGGATTCAAAGTGTATTGTTATGTCACTGCAGCAGCTCATCTATAATTTCTGGCCATTTGGTGTCAGATTAAAGGAAATTCCTTGGTTGTTGTTATGCCGTCAGATGTTTAGATATTCAGCTGGTGCAAACATGGTGCGTCCAAAAGCCACATAATTATTATCACACTGCATGTGCAGAATAACACCAAGAATACAGAAGGTTTTCTCTGTAAAGTGTGGGCTAGACATAATGGGATTGGTTATCTGCATGTCCAAATTACGCACGAAAAGATTATCGGACAAGACGGCATCTTATCTCATCCCCACAGATGTTTTGCTAGTAGAAGGTGCATATACAGAAGTGTGAGGCTGACAGCAGATCCGGAGTGTGAACTGCACCAGGCTGTTGGTCCGATCACAGGATAATGTCTTATTCTCCACCATAAGCAGAATAGACCCTAAAGGGGTTTCACATAAAGGTAAGTGCATCCTATAAATCTCAATATTAAAAGAACTAATAAAACTCTGTTGGCTCACCAGAAATATTTGATAGAAAGCTGCTCCCATCATATGTATGTATATTCTGTGACTTTTTTTTTACCTACTTCTCCTTCATTTATTGTCTTGGGGCTCTTTGTAGAATTAAAGTGAATGCCACATTTTAGGTCATAGATGTCAACAAAACAAGCTTATAGGTGTGATGGGCATCATCAGACCAGGAGAGATAAAGTAGGATTATTGTAGCAGGTGAGGACACTGCCAGCTTGGGGCCCCTGTACAAGAAATATGTCTGGGTCCCCCTCCTTACTCGGCATTCTACTTATGATGAGGGCAATCTGGCCATGGGACCCTGGGGACTCGAGTTCTGAGTAACAGGCAACATCTCCGTTAGGATTCGGTTCTGCTGAGCCCAACCATGTATATATTATATTAAATTATATGTCTGGAATCTATACCGTCTAGTATCTGATAGTATACTACAAATAAAAGTATGGAATATTGTAGTAGACTGCACTATTCCGTACTTAAAATATATATATATTTTTTTTTACAGTGGATGTTGCAACCACTGTTTGGCATCCATAGGAGGCAACTGTTCAACATATACATCATGGTGAATATGCTGAACAGAGGCCATTTCATCTTAAAGAGTTATTCCCCAAATAAATCAAGTTATCCCCAATCCCGATGATAAGGGATAATTACTGATTATTGGGGGACTGACCATTGTCCCCCCCAGCAATCCTGAGAACAGGACTCTGCAGCTCACCAATGAATGAATTGGAGGGTGCATGTTTGACTTCTGCTCTATTCATTGTCTATGGAACTGATGGAAATAGTCGAGCGCAGCACTCAGCAGCTCTATAGATAATGAATAGAGCAGAGGCCATGTATGCATAACTCTGCTCCATTCAGGACGAGACTGCAGAGCCCTGTTCTCAGAATCTCTGGGAGACCAGTGGTCGGATCCTATGGATCAGAGATAACTTGATTATTTTGTGAATAACCCTTTATAGAGCCTGGTTGATTTTCCTATGCTTAACAATTACAGCATCAAACATGAACCAAAAACAAATATGTTGACACTCATACATACACACACGCACACATACACTGTAATATATATACAGTACAGACCAAAAGTTTGGACACACCTTCTCATTCAAAGATTTTTCTGTATTTTCATGACTTTGAAAATTGTACATTCACACTGAGGGCATCAAAACTATGAATTAACACATGTGGAATTATATACTTAACAAAAAAATGTGAATCAACTGAAAATATGTCTTATATTCTAGGTTCTTCAAAGTAGCCACCTTTTGCTTTGATGACTGCTTTGCACACTCTTGGCATTCTCTTGATGTGCTTCAAGTGGTAGTCACCAGAAATGGTTTTCACTTCACAGGTGTGCCCTGTCAGGTTTAATAAGTGGGATTTTTTGCCTTATAAATGGGACTGGGACCATCAGTTGTGTTGTGCAGAAGTCAGGTGGATACACAGCTGATAGTCCTACTGAATAGACTGTTAGAATTTGTATTATGGCAAGAAAAAAGCAGCTAAATAAAGAAAAAAAGAGTGGTCATCATTACTTTAAGAAATGAAGGTCAGTCAGTGCGAAAAATTGGGCAAACTTTGAATGTGTCCCTAAGTGCAGTTGCAAAAACCATCAAGCGCTACAAAAAAAACTGGCTTACATGAGGACCGCCACAGGAAAGGAAGACCAAGAGTCACCTCTGCTTCTGAGGATAAGTTCATCCGAGTCACGAGCCTCAGAAATCGCAGGTTAACAGCAGCTCAGATTAGAGACCAGGTCAATGCCACACTGAGTTCTAGCAGCAGACACATCTCTACAACAACTGTTAAGAGGAGACTTTGTGCAGCAGGCCTTCATGGTAAAATAGCTGCTAGGAAACCACTGCTAAGGACAGGCAACAAGCAGAAGAGACTTGTTTGGGCTAAAGAACACAAGGAATGGACCTTAGACCAGTGGAAATCTGGGCTTTGGTCTGATGAGTCCAAATTTGAGATCTTTGGTTCCAACCACCATGTCTTTGTGCGACGCAGAAAAGGTGAACGGATGGACTCTACATGCCTGGTTCCCACCGTGAAGCATGGAGGAGGAGGTGTGATGGTATGGGGGTGCTTTGCTGGTGACACTGTTGGGGATTTATTCAAAATTGAAGGCATACTGAACCAGCATGACTACCACAGCATTTTGCAGCGGCATGCTATTCCATCCGGTTTGCGTTTAGTTGGACCATCATTTATTTTTCAACAGGACAATGACTCCAAACACACCTCCAGGCTGTGTAAGGGCTATTTGACCAAGAGGGAGAGTGATGGGTGCTACGCCAGATGACCTGGCCTTCACAGTCACCAGACCTGAACCCAATCGAGATGGTTTGGGGTGAGCTGGACTGCAGAGTGAAGGCAAAAGGGCCAACAAGTGCTAAGCATCTCTGGGAACTCCTTCAAGATTGTTGGAAGACCATTTCCGGTGACTACCTCTTGAAGCTCATCAAGAGAATGCCAAGAGTGTGCAAAGCAGTCATCAAAGCAAAAGGTGGCTACTTTGAAGAACCTAGAATATAAGACATATTTCAGTTGTTTCACACTTTTTGTTAAGTATATAATTCCACATGTGTTAATTCATAGTTTTGATGCCTTCAGTGTGAATGTACAATTTTCAAAGTCATGAAAATACAGAAAAATCTTTAACCCTCCGTCACATACAATATCGGTTCTAACGAGTTCACATACAATGTGACTGTCAGGCGCAGGCTAGAAAAATACCTATAATATCTAATGTTTGCAATTTCAGTGCTCTAAAAGTGATCAGTGACCTTCATAGGGATGTAATAAAAGAGACTACACATAATCAGGTGCAAAAAAAAAACATTTACTTAACATAAAACTAATAACTCTGAAATACAAACATTTCAAAACTCCTGCCAAATAGTCCCCAGTTCGACTCTGTCAAAAAACTCTACAAAGAAAATTTATGGAAGCAAACTTAATTTTAAGGTACCTTAAGTACTATTAAACACATATTCAATCAGAATTAGATCCTGAAGTTTCCCCAGAAAAATTACACTTGCAGAGCAAAGAGCAAGAATTACACATCATTTTTGCATGTGTCAGGCAGATTGCATTATGACATTTGTGACATTCATAATTAGAAAGCCTTCTGATTCCGCTTTCCGTGGTGCAGGTGGTGCATCTCCTTCTTTTAGGAGGTGGTGCAGGTGGTGAATTTTCACTATCATCTTCTGGGCGGAATCTTTTGAGCTGAACTTGAAGGCGAGAGGGGATACCGATTGTTTTCATACTTCTCCTGCGTAGCTCTCCAAGCACTAGTTCATGGGCCAATTTTTTCAGATAGAATCGTCTACGGAGTGGTTCAAGCTTGTTTTCAAGGTAAATGACTTGTGAATTTATACCACCCAAATTCAACATAGCAAAAAATATGACCATTGGCAAGCGTTTGGTGTTTCTGCTGACGTTGAAAGTTGAGCACATCTGATCAGCTGTATCAACACCCCCTTTGGTTGCATTATAAAATGTAATTATCTCCGGGTTTTTTTGTGCCTCAGTCCCAGGATCGATGGCATCATCATCATGAAGTGTTGATAGAAGAAGTACAATTTTTTTTGCTTGTGGTACATAGGAAACCAAAACCTTTCCATTATGGAATGCAAACATACTGCTGTACTGTTGTCTCCCTTTCACACTTACAAACTGTGTAGGCAATTCTTTTTTATTTTTTCTTACAGTTCCGACATATGAAAGCTTCTGCATTTTCAGATAATCAATCAGATCACAATTTGAAAACCAATTGTCAGCTGTTATATTGCGACCCGATCCAAATAAGGGCTCAGCCAGTCTTTTTACAACATCACTGGGTTTGTTGCTGACACAGTAAGGACCTTCTGGTTGTTTTCCTGCATAATCTTCCAGGTTGTAAGTGTAGGTCTTACTGGCATCAACAAGGGCATACATTTTTATTCCATATTTGTTAGGCTTTGATGGAATATATTGACGAAAGGCACATTTACCCCGAAAACCAGGGAGCATTTCGTCAATAGTGAGATTCTCCCCAGGGCAATAGCATTTTTTACAGTTTTCAACAAATTTTTGGAGCAAGTCAGTCATGTGTTTTATGTTCGGTTCGGGTAGTTCTGTCGTCAAACCGAAGGCAACGTATTAGAAGCTTGAATCTGTTTATGGACATAACAAGGCCAAATTTTTCAACTCCATCCCCATCTTTACTCCAAAGTTCCTCCAAACTTTGTCTATTTGCCCTATAAGCTCCTGCAAGGTATAATAATCCAAAAAAAGCACGCAGTTCTATTTCATCTGTGGCCTTGATGGTTCTGTTGCAGATGAACTTGTCCTTTATAAGGTCTATATATAGGTTGGTATATATGACAATAGAGTCCAGAATGTCATCTGTGAATAAACTATTCCAGCATTCAACTGCAGTTTTTGCATTACTTGCAGTTCCTATAACTGCAGGAAGGTGAGTAATAATGTTTTGAGGTTCCCTACGTTTTTTCTGGAGTGGCTTCTTGTTCCATTGGTTTTTTTTATCTTTTCCCATATAATAAGATTCTACATCTTCATCCTCATCACTGTCACCATCTTGCTCTGTTTCAGAATCCACTTCACATACTTCCACCTCATCATGAGAATCAATCTCACTTTCCTCTCCTAAATCCTCATTCAGTGTGGGGTCTGCATCATCTAACAGCATGTTTGTTACTTTCTCAACATCAAGGTTTTTTGATAAATTGTACATTTTCCTCTCCATTTCAGCAGATAATCTGAAGCAAGAGAAGGAATATGTGCTAGGGAACTACTGTATATTCCTGAGCAGCACACTTTCTTTTTTAATCTGCCTTATTTCTATGAAATATCCTCACATTTTGTGCTATACATTCATAAAACAAGCTAAATAAACAATTGTGATGAATAAAAACATAAAATACCAACCTTATTGAGTGTGACGTGTTCACATACAATGAGCCTGAGAGATTAGCGCAGTTATATCTGTCCTCCTGAAGCTCTGCAATCCAACTGTGGTATGAGGTTTCACAGAGCTGCTAGAGACAGGAGACTACCTGGAGGGAGGGGATTTCCTCACAATCTGGTGAGGAAGGAGAAATGAAAGTAAAAGAAATGTGCCTGTCAGGCCTATTGTATGTGATGGAGGGTTAAATGAGAAGGTGCGTCCAAACTTTTGGTCTGTACTGTACACACACACACACACACAGAAGCACATACATATATACGCTCATACATACACACACACACACAGACAAGTACAATCATACATACACACATATATACACTCACAGATAGATACACATAGATACAGACACACATACACTCATATACATACATACACACACAGATATACACTCATATACACACATACATATATACTCATATACACATACATATATACACACACATAGATATACAGTACAGACCAAAAGTTTGGACACACCTTCTCATTTAAAGATTTTTCTGTATTTTCATGACTATGAAAATTGTACATTCACACTGAAGGCATCAAAACAATGAATTAACACATGTGGAATTATATACTTAACAAAAAAGTGTGAAACAACTGAAAATATGTCTTATATTCTAGGTTCTTCAAAGTAGCCACCTTTTGCTTTGATGACTGCTTTGCACACTTTTGGCATTCTCTTGATGAGCTTCAAGAGGTAGTCACCGGAAATGGTTTTCACTTCACAGGTGTGCCCTGTCAGGGTTAATAAGTGGTATTTTTTGCCTTATAAATGGGGTTGGGACCATCAGTTGTGTTGTGCTGAAGTCTGGTGGATACACAGCTGATAGTCCTACTGAATAGACTGTTAGAATTTGTATTATGGCAAGAAAAAAGCAGCTGAGTAAAGAAAAATGAGTGCCCATCATTACTTTAAGAAATGAAGGTCAGTCAGTGCGAAAAATTGGTAAAACTTTGAAAGTGTCCCCAAGTGCAGTTGCAAAAACCATCAAGCGCTACAAAGAAACTGGCTCACATGAGGACCGCCCCAGGAAAGGAAGACCAAGAGTCACCTCTGCTTCTGAGGATAAGTTTATCCGAGTCACCAGCCTCAGACAGCCACACACAGTTCTAGCAGCAGACACATCTCTTCAACAACTGTTAAGAGGAGACTTGTGCAGCAGGCCTTCATGGTAAAATAGCTGCTAGGAAACCACTGATAAGGACAGGCAACAAGCAGAAGAGACTTGTTTGGGCTAAAAAACACAAGGAATGGACATTAGACAAGAGGAAATTTGTGCTTTGGTCTGAACGGATGGACTCTACATGCCTTGTTCCCACTGTGAAGCATGGAGGAGGAGGTGTGATGGTGTGGGGGTGCTTTGCTGGTGACACTGTTGGGGATTTATTCAAAATTGAAGGCATACTGAACCAGCATGGCTACCACAGCATCTTGCAGTGGCATGTTATTCCATCCAGTTTGCGTTTAGTTGGACCATCATTTATTTTTCAACAGGACAATGACCCCAAACACACCTCCAGGCTGTGTAAGGGCTATTTGACCAAGAAGGAGAGTGATGGGGTGCTACGCCAGATGACCTGGCCTCCACAGTCACCAGACCTGAACCCAATCGAGATGGTTTGAGGTGAGCTGGACCGCAGAGTAAAGGCAAAAGGGCCAACAAGTGCTAAGCATCTCTGGGAACTCCTTCAAGATTGTTGGAAGACCATTTCTGGTGACTACCTCTTGAAGCTCATCAAGAGAATGCCAAGAATGTGCAAAGCAGTCATCAAAGGAAAAGGTGGCTACTTTGAAGAACCTAGAATATAAGACATATTTTCAGTTGTTTCATACTTTTTTGTTAAGTATATAATTCCACATGTGTTAATTCATAGTTTTGATGCCTTCAGTGTGAATGTACAATTTTCATAGTCATGAAAATACAGAAAAATCTTTAAATGAGAAGGTGTGTCCAAACTTTTGGTCTGTACTGTACATATATACACACATATACAAACACAGATACACACATAAATGCACATACACACATAGATACACGCACACATACACACATAGATACACGCACACACACACACACATACTAATCTTCTGTATCAGCTGTGCAGAGTGGAGGAGCTCTGCCACAAAGTTCAGAGATCAGCTGAAAAGTGCTGCTTAACCCACTGTGGGGGATGGGGGCACAGCAGAGAGAACTGCTATCAGCTCCTTGCTGCCCCGCTGTGAGCTCACCTCCCCCCACCTCTACTCTGTGACAGGATGCTGCTGCTGGGAACGTAACAGTGGAGAGAGCAGAAGACGTACAGTCAGTTCTGCTCTTCCTTCCTCCATTATTGCCTCCAGTGTGCTGTGTGGCCCGGACCCCCTGGCTACAGGTGAGTACTTACCATTGGGACGCACCATGCAGGAGCCAGAGGCTGCAGCTAATAAAGGTGCTTACAAGTCTCGATTGGAAAGTGTTCATTGGCGGCGTCTCTCCCTGCATGACACGCCCCATTTTTCAGTGGCAACACCCCGCACTGTAGTAATGGGCAGTCCGGCTCTTTTTGGTGATCCGGCTCATTCGGCTCCGCTCACCAAAAAGAGCTGGCTCTTTTTGGCTCAATAAACGGCTCTTCTTGAAAATAATGTTGCTTTTCCCATGGTTATCACTCCAGTCATTTCACTTTAAAGCCTGTGCCCCATTATACACCTGTACAGGTGTCTAGTGAAGCATTAAAGACTGCTTTTTAGTATTGCCATTTTCTCAGATTGTAAGCTCCTGTGAACAGAAACTCACCCCTAGTCGGTATTGCTGACTTGTGTTATTTTCTAATATCTGATATTTGTACATTTCATTTCTACATTAGTCAGTGCTGTGACATCTGCCAGTGTTGGAGAAGATTTGAATTCTTAAAAGTAAATACTTGGAGACCTGTTACAGGCTCTTACAGAGTAACTATGATATCTGCACCGCATACATACAGATTAGTATGTAAGCAAAGCTTATTAAATAGTAAAATTAGTTTATTTCAACGTGAAACAAAAATGTCTAAATGCTACAAACTTTTCCTGCTGGTTGTGCACAGCACTACAATTCCCAGCAAGTCAAACAGAATATAACTGCAGCACTGGTTACATACTAACTTTAGTTACAGTAATAATCGTTGAGGTAGTATTGCATGTAGAACTGGTTTATAGAGGTGTCCACGACTTTAACATTGATAGCCTTAGGATCAATGTCTGTTCGGTGGTGACGCGAAACCTGGCACCCTTGCCGATCAGCTGTTCTGTGTTGGCGATGGCCAAAACTGAACAGTTACAGAGCTGCTCTGTCTACTGTATAGTGGCTGTGGTCAGGTACAACACATTTGCCTGCTATTCAAATCAATAAGAGGCCGATATGCAATACCTGGCCATGGCCGAAGTCGAGGAGAATGACTCCTGCACCTGCAGCGAGTGGGCCCTGGACCTCAGTGAGTGACAGGACACCATTCGCTGAGTGCAGCGGGCCCACTCACTGCGAGAGTGATTCTCCCCGACTTCGCTGCAGGAGCGGTCAGGAGGATTACAGCGGGGGACATTTAGGACAGCTGAGTATAAGGATTTTTCTTATTTTTACAGGTGTATACAGTGGGAGCAGAATACTACTCTCATCATTATCCCCTGTTGGTGCTGATCGCAGTGCCGGCAGGGAACCATGATGAGGGCAGCGTTCAGCACCCGGCGCTTGGGAATAGTGCTAACTGTCCACTGGTTCCCAGGCACTGGTACGTGTCACATAGATGGCATCTGTGTGTGACATGTGTTGACACGGACCTATTGACTTGAATGGGTCTGTGTGATCCATGCTGCTGGCCGAAAATGGACATGTCAGTGTGTGGAGCACATGGACACACGATCTGTGGAAACATGCTGACATGTACGCAGACCCATTCTTCTGAATGTGTGTCAGTGTCTCGTCTCTGGTACATGTGGAAACTGTCACCACTTGTACTGGACACTCAATGTGTTAAAGAGCCCTAATAAAGAAGTGTGATTTTTTTCTTAATTACCAACGTGTTCACAAAAATACGATCCATTTTATTCTAAAATTAACATGATCTGTAAAAACTATTTAAAAAAAAAATTACTGAATTTCAGAATTGCATCATTGTGGTCACAATTCCACAAAAGAAATGCATTAAGAAGCAATCAAAGCATCAAATATATATATATATATATATATATATATATATATATATAAATAATTTTTTCACCCCAATAAAAATAAAAACACAAGCCCACACAACATTTTTTATTTTCCCGTTGGCATGGCCAAAGTTACAGCTTTGAAGAAGGGGAGGGAAAAATGAAAGAGCAGAGATAACAAAAAAATAGCATTGCATGATTGCATACTTAAGGGGTTAAAAGGCTGGCCATGGCAGGTAGAGGCCAGTGTGTTTCACTCAGTGCTGCTGACTTATTATACGGTTATTTTACATATACCTGTATCTGGCCTCAGATTTCTATTATTACATTCCCACTGTAGAGCAACAGTAACTACAGAAAACAATGACAGGTAGAAATCCTCCTCCTTTTATTTACCCAAGATCGGCCTCACCTCACTGCAGTGACTCTGCCTCATATACTGCAGCTGCCGACACCGTCACCGCCACTATCTAATCTCCTGACTGCTGAAATAAACTGTGAAGTGAATGTGAATGAATGAACAGCTCAGGGACTCACCCTCCTGTTTATAGCCAAGCCATTAGGATCTGCGATCATGTGTGCAGTCACTGCACTAAGCAGCCAATCACAATAAATGGATGTGTTCAATTGTGCTCATGTGGGAGGAGCCCAGTCACAAAGCATTATGTGCTTGTAAACCCGGCTCTGAGTCTCCTCCTCCCAGTCCACAGTCAGGTCTGAAGAAGCTAAGCTGAAAAGCAATTAAAGCAGGGAAAAAAAATCTGGCTCTGTGGCTCAGCTCCCAGTGGTGAGCCGGCTCCTGTTGTTCACATCAAAGAGCCGGCTCTTTGTCTCGGATCGTTCGCGAACGACACATCACTACCGCACTGTTCTCCCCGGCTTTTGCAATCAGAATGATTACGTGCTGGAGAGAGAGGGGCCCGGTTTCATGCAGCACTGGTCCCTTTCACTGAGGGGCCCCATAGCAGCTGCGTGGGCTGCTGCTAATGGCAGTATGCCCCTACCTGCAAGGGTCACCCTCCGCCTCTGGGCCCTGATGCAGCTGCACCGGCGGTATGTCTGCCCCTGTATTGTACACTCAATGGGGTATCATCCATGCATAAGGCAAATTTTCAGCTTAAAGAGAAACTAAACTTCTTTTTTACATTTTTTATCATATTTAGCAGGCACTTTAGTGATGTGAAGATCAATGAGGTTCGGGTTCCTGAGACCCCCCACTAGATGCTCAACAGACCCCAGAACAGTGCGCAGCTCAGAAGACAGGAGAGCATACAGTCATGGCCAAAAGTATTGAGAATGAGACAAATAGTAATTTTTCCAAAGTTTACTGCTTCATTTTTTGTAATGGCAATTTGCATATACTCCTGAATGTCAAAGAGTGATCAGCTTAACAGCAATTACTGTACTTGCAAAGTCAATATTTGCCCAGAAAATGAACTTTAACCCCCAAAACACATTTCAACATCATTGCAGTCCTGCCTTAAAAGGAGCAGCTAACATCGTTTTAGTGATTGATCCATTAACACAGGTGTGGGTGTTGATGAGGACAGGGCTGGCGATCAATCAGTCAAGATTAAGTAAGAATGACATCACTGGACACTTTAAAAGGAGGCTGGTTCTTGGTATCATTGTTTCTCTTCAGTTAACCATGGTTATCTCTAAAGAAACACGTGCAGCCATCATTGCACTGCACAAAAATGGCCTAACAGGGAAGAGTATCGCAGCTACAAAGATTGCACCTCAGTCAACAATTTATCGCATCATCAAGAACTTCAAGGAGAGAGCTTCCATTGTTGTCAAAAAGGCTCCAGGGCGCCCAAGAAAGACCAGCAAGTGCCAGGACCGTATCTTAAAACTGTTTCAGCTGCGGCATCGGACTACCAGCAGTGCCGAGCTTGCTCAGGAATGGCAGCAGGCTGGTGTGAGTGCTTCTGCACGCACTGTGAGGCGGAGACTCTTTGAGCAAGGGCTGGTTTCAAGGAGGGCAGCAAAGAAGCCACTTCTCTCCAGAAAAAACATCAGGGACCGACTGATATTCTGCAAAAGGTACAGGGAGTGGACTGCTGAGGACTGGGGCAAAGTCATTTTCTCTGATGAATCCCCTTTTCGATTGTTTGGGACATCTGGAAAACAGCTTATTCGGAGAAGAAGAGGTGAGCGCTACCACCAGTCTTGTCTCATGCCAACTGTAAAGCATCCTGAAACCATTCATGTGTGGGGTTGCTTCTCAGCCAAGGGAATCGGCTCACTCACAGTCTTGCCTAAAAACACAGCCATGAATAAAGAATGGTACCAGAATGTCCTCCAAGAGCAACTTCTCCCAACCGTCCAAGAGCAGTTTGGCGCCCAACAATGCCTTTTCCAGCATGATGGAGCACCTTGCCATAAAGCAAAGGTGATAACTAAATTGCTCATGGAACAAAACATAGAGATTTTGGGTCCATGGCCTGGAAACTCCCCAGATCTTAATCCCATTGAGAACTTGTGGTCAATCATCAAGAGACGGGTGGACAAACAAAAACCAACAAATTCTGGCAAAATGCAAGCATTGATTATGCAAGAATGGACTGCTATCAGTCAGGATTTGGTCCAAAAGTTGATTGAGAGCATGCCAGGGAGAATTACAGAGGTCTTGAAGAAGAAGGGGCAACACTGCAAATATTGACTTGCTGCATTAACTCATTCTAACTGTCAATATAACCTATTGGTACTCATAATATGATTGCAATTATATTTCTGTATGTGATATAAACATCAGACAAACACTAATAAAAACCAGAGACCAGCAGATCATGTGAAAATATAATTTTGGTGTCATTCTCAAAACTTTTGGCCATGACTGTAGCTCCTGGCTGAGTGCGCACACAGAGTGAGGATATGGCTTTAGTAGAAATCACTGCCTTCATAGCCTATACTTTCTATTAATTCCGTATTCCACTCTGGACCCCTACCAATCTGCAAGCTATTAAAGTCCCTGCTAAATATATGAAATAAACTTTACTTATTGCCCTTCCTCATGATACAGCATAAATACCTCACAGGTTTGGGTCCTACTGTGCCAATCGTATTCTAATTCTCAGCCACGGCACTCTTTATACAGCTCAATAAAAAGATAGTCAAGCAAGCTCACCATTTTCCAGAACTCCACTAGATTGCAATGTAGAGGCACGGTTGCCAACCATCCAGAATTTCCTGGACATTTCAGGTGTCCGTGATTTTTTTGAGGCTGACGAAACTTCTACAGATAATTTTTATTGTAAATTATTGTACAGTTTACAGTGAATGAAGCTGATGTCTTCATTACAGTATTATGGGATGTAGACATGGATCACTTATAATCAAAATGATTTATTAAGGTTTTCCAATGTTTCCATAAAAAATATTGTCGGTCCATGATTTTTTGATAAGCTGTCTGGGAAAAATAAAAAGTCAAGTTGGCAACCCTGTGTAGAGGGCTGTGTGGAAGCAAGGCCAGCGCTCCACAGAACTGCATGGAAAGGGCGGTGGTTGGAAATCAGAGAATGGGGGACAAGGACATGTTTAAATGCTGAATGTTAGACTACCCTTGTTACCTTACCAATCTGTTGGGCCACCATTTGCCCCTTGCCACGTTGTAATGTCCAGTATTGTATATATGCTGAGAGCCAGTTTTGCCTCTGATTTTGATTATGTGTCTGTTTGCTTGTGACAACCCAGCGCTCAACTCCAACATCATAGTAGTCAATTATTCACATGGACAGTCTGTAAAAAGGGACAAGTTTTTACCTGATCAAACTTGTGCAGGTTATTGTGGCTGGAATCCGAACTTTAAGCTATACAAGTAAATGTGTTTTTTGCTAATTTCTTGAAAGCATGAATGATTAACCACTTGCCTCTTTTTTTGCACTTTTATTTTTTCTTCCCCTTCATATAAGAGCCATAACTTTTTTATTCTTCCATTGATATAGCCATATGATAGACATATGAGGGCTTGTTTTTTGTGGGACAAGTTGTACTTTTGAATGACACCATTCAATTCAGTATAGAATGTACTGAAAAACAAGAAAATAATTCCATGTGCTGTGAAAGTGTGAAAAAAAATGCAATGGGTTTGTGGTAAAATTTACTATCAATCATTATTCTCCATGTCAGTATAACTATGGCAATACCAAACTTGCAGAGTTTTTTATTGGAAAAAAATAAACACCCCCCCCCCGCTTTTTTTTGTACCTCCATTTTCCAACACAGTTTTATTTTTCTGTTGATTGAGTTGTGTGAGGGCTGACAGTTTTATTGATACTAATTTGGGATTTTAGGGGGAGACTAACAAGGTCGCCTAAATAATGATAATGACGTCCATAGTATAGAAAAATCAAATAAACTTTATTATTTAAAATATAGACAGACTAATGTGGATGCTGGATGTGTACCGGAAATGACGCATGCGCTGCCATGGTAACCGGGGCGCTCAGCGGCGTCGGCATCATGCCTGAATGGCGGGGGATCATGTGACCGCACGCCAGACAGTACTGAAGATGCTGAGGGCCAGCAGAGGTGTCAGGACTATGGCGCACATGCGTACTGGCCAAAAACTACATCCAAATGCTACAGCTGAAGGGAAGATAGTAATAGGCCGGTATGTACACCTAACAATTGCAATATTTTATAAACATTATCAACCTAAAAATAGGTATAAAGATTAACACCAGCTTTTAATCAATGTATGAAATGACTAAATAAACTCAAAACATCGGCACAAGCCAGGGGGAAAAAAAGGGGTAGAAAACTGCATGTGGTTTACACTATAACAATTCATAATATAGGTAGACCCCCCTAGACAGTGCAGGGCCAGAGAAGAAGAAGTCACAGAAACATGGCTAACAGATATATTAGGAGAACACATAGATTGTATATTCCATCTTTAGAGAGTAATCAATTACGTCACATAGTATCAAAATGTGTAAGTATGAACAACACCCATCATTATGGCTCCCAGATCAGAGAAAACTACACATTCACAAAAAGTGGAAGCCCACAAGAATCCGTTAGTACATACATCTGATACATCTATACATAAATATACATGACATAGTATCACGCTGCATCATGATTTCTTGTTATGATGAATTGCTATTTCACACAGGGGTATATAGTCTTGCTGTATATCAAGATTGGAATGGATCACGTCGTTGTGGCACAAAAGGAATCATGAAGAGCAGAAGCCGTACACCGACATGTTAGAGGTGAATGCCACAGGACCAGAGGACCTTACAAAAAGTAAAAAGTAAAAAATAAGTTAAAAAGAATAAAAACAACACATGGCAATAAACGTCTATGTATAAGATGTGAGCAAAAATCAAAGCTCATATATAACTGGTGATCACAAAAATGGCGCAAAGCTTAGATTCTCATTAAGCCCTGCCGGATGAACAGTGTTCAAAGTCCATATCCACCTGGACTCCAATTGGGCCAGGCGTTGCGATATCTGTCCACCACGAATTCCCACCTCAATCAAATCAATTCCTCTCACCCTTAACAGGTTAGCATTGCTCTTATGGTGTGATTTGAAGTGACTTGGGATCGTTTTTAATGTGGATATGTCCGTGTGATCCGCTGCTGCAATTATGCTCAGGACGTGTTCTCTTACACGTACTTTGAGCTGGCGTGTCGTGAGTCCAACATAGATTAACCCACACGGGCATGTGGCATAGTACACAACATTTTTCGATAGACACGTAATGTATTTTTTTATCTTATAATTAGTGGAATCGCTAGAATCAGAAAAATCATTACAGCGTTCCACATTAGGACAAGCTACGCAGCGTCCACATGGAACGCATCCACATTTCCTTGCAGCACCATCCAAAAACGTCACTGCAGATTCACCCACAAAATGGCTTTTGACAAGCCGATCATGAAGGTTCTTAGACCGTCGAAACACAATGGCAGGTGTCTCTGGTATAAATTTTGAGACTATCGGGTCTGCCTTCAGATTTGGCCATGCTTTACATAGCGCTTCCCTCATTGCAGGGGCTTGTGAATGAAATTTAGTTATGAATCTCACCAAGTCACCATCTTTGGTGGCTCGAGGGCCATAAAGAAGATTCTGACGGGATGAATATTTAGCCCTGTGATACGCTCTCTTAATCATCCTATGACTATACCCTCTGTCATAAAACCTATTTTTTAGGTCTTGGGCCTGATTTTCAAAATCATGATCCGTGGAACAGATCCTGCGAAGATGCAGGAACTGTCCCACGGGAACGGATTGAACCATATGTTTCGGATACAAAGATGATGCATGCAAGAGCATATTAGTAGATGTGGGCTTCCTATATATATTGGTCTGTATAGCGTTCTCACCAACCCCCTGAGTGTAACATGAAGAAAAACCTCCTTATTAGGATCATATTGATATGTAATATGGATATTCAGGTCATTACCATTCAAACCGGACATAAAAATTTCTAGGTGTTGAGCAGAACTCTGCCAGATTAGCAAAATGTCGTCGATGTACAACGTCCAGGATAGGACGCGGTCCATGGACGACTGCTGATCTGACAGGAGGAGGTCCCTCTTCCACAGCCCCAGGAACAGATTGGCGTATGAGGGAGCAAAGGCGGCACCCATAGCTGTTCCCTGGAGCTGCAGGAAAAAGGACCCCTTAAAAACAAAAAAGTTATGTGTTAATGTAAATTTCAATAACTCAATCACTAATTGGCGAATGGTGACTGGTAAATTGGAGCTATCAAAAAAGAATTTGGTTGATCTAATGCCATCATTATGCCTTATGTTGGTATACAGGGACTCTACGTCCGCTGTTACCATCAATACAGCAGGCTCTAGATAGACCCCACCAACCTTCCATAATAGATCCACTGTATCTTTCAAAAATGAGGGAAGGTTCTCAACTAGGGGCTGTAGTTTGGAATCGATCCATCTATTAACGTGCTCCAAATAATTTCCCCTTCCAGATATAATAGGACGCCCTGGAGGTGTCCCCGAATTTTTGTGGAGTTTCGGGAGCAGATAGAAAGTAGGTATTGACTCTGTGACTGACAACGCTGAAGCCAGATCACAGGTGATAACCCCACTATCGATAGCATTATCGAGAATGGTTTGCAGTTGTTGCCTAAAGGCAGCCAAGGGGTTGTATGTAAGTTTCTTATAGAAGATTTTGTTAAGTTGGCGAAATGCCTCTCTTTCATACATTTGTATCGGCCAAATGACAATATCCCCCCCCTTGTCTGCTGATTTCAATACAACATCTGTCAAACTACTCAATACCTTGAGCCTGTTGCGCTCCTCACTAGTGAGATTATCACCCCTAATATGACGAGGGATCTTTTGGAATTTGTTGGTGACAACCTGCACAAAAAGTTCTACATTTGTACACGCCGAAAAGGGGGGGTAATTTTTTTGAACGTTGTCGAATAGATGGCGGTATCTTACCATTTTCAGTTGTGTTATGTTCAACTCCTCCAATGTCCTTAGGGCCAATTGTTCCTCCTCTGTAGGGAACAATTTATGGAGATCATCATTATAAAAATGACGTTTGAAAATAAGTGACCGTGCGATGATGTGTAAGTCTTTTATAGCATTAAAGCTGTCAAACCCAGAGGATGGGGAGAAGGACAGACCCTTAATAAGTAGGGAGAGATCAACAGCAGAGAGAGTATGTTTACTTAAATTAATTACCTTATTGTCTCTCTTTTTCTTCTCTGCTGGTCGGAAATCATACCGTTTGTAAGGGTGGTAATTATACTCTCGTTGTTTGATTGAATTTGTCCCAGACCGCGTAACCATAGACATAGACGGTAACAGATGGTGTACGAGAGGATGGAGGACTTGACGAGGATGCTTGCCTCCAGCGGTACACTTGTCTTAAGTCAATAATCACGTATTTCTCTATTAAGTTTAGTTGATTGGGTGTCATGAATTTTTTTCACCGTAATGTCCATAGTATTATCAATTTGAGCTTCAAAAGCCTGTACTTTTTCCGGTGGACAATTAGGTCTAAGATCAGTCTGTGCTGCATCAATCAATTTATCCAAATTTGTGATGGCAGTAGTATTGGATTCAACTAAAAGTTGCATAAAGATGTTGGAGCAATTATCACATGCCTTCTCCCATTTCGCAACGAACATTTCATCATCCACAGGAAAGGTGGGAGTAACGCGTACACGAAGACCTCTGGGGATCAGTTTGCGTTTCATATATTTTTTGGGGATTGATAAGATGTTCCAATCAATTTTTATTGCATTTTTTAGAGACTAGAGGTGACCAAAACACTGCAATTCTGGTGTTATGATTTTTTTTCTCGTTAAATGTAATATTTTTGATAGATCAGACTTTTACAAATGTAGCAATACAAAATATGTTTATTTATTTTTTATTTTTAATAGGGAGAAAAGGGGTGAGACGAACTTTATTTATATGTACATTTTTTAAATCTGTTTTTCTACTTATTTTTTTAGCACTTTAAGGCGACTTGTGTTTCTGCACTCATCCGATTACTTATACTCTATACTGAAATACGACAATATAGTGAAAATCATGGACTCCTTAAAGAAATTATTACAATTCGTATGGTATTTTTAGGGTTTTATCAGCAAACTGTTAAAGTGGTATTCCCTAAATTGAATGTTACTCAATGTCCAATACATTTACAGGTGCATCTCACTAAATTAGAATATCATCAAAAAGTTAATTTATTTCAATTCTTCAATACAATAAGTGTAAGCTTCCATAACACCTCAGCAGTGTCACAGGCTGATCGCCTCCATGCAACGCCGCATTGATGCAGTAATTGATGCAAAAGGAGCCCCGACCAAGTATTGAGTGCATTTACTGAACCGAAGGCCAACATTTCGGATTTTTAAAACATTTTTCAAGCTGTTGTTATAAAGTATTCTAATTTACTGAGATAGTGATTTTTGTGTTTTCATTGGCTGTAAGCTATAATCATCAACATTAACAGAAATAAACACTTGAAATAGATCACTCTGTTTGTAATGACTCTATATAATATGAGTTTCACTTTTTGGATTGAATAACTGAAATAAATTAACTTTTTGATGATATTCTAATTTTGTGAGATGCACCTGTATATTGGTTCTTACTGTAGGATAGATCATCAATATCAGATCAATGTGGTTCAGCTGTTTTCAGCTCTGGTGGTGGCTGCATGTCAACACTGTGGAATAATACAGTTTCGTACACTGTTTAGTGGATGTTGCTGGGATTCAGATCCCCGACCAATCTGATAATGCATTTCTGTAACATAGGAAACTGTAAATGTTCTTGTACAATATTAATAGCTGCTGCTGTAAAGATCGGCTTGCATACGGACTGCACATGGATGACACGTGAGAAAAAAAATCGTCACAGTTTTAGGGATGAAACTTTGAATGATTTTTTATACGCTCGCGTGACCCTAAGGGTTCATGATGGTGGAGCTGTAAAGCAATTTTTCATTAATGTGGTTAAAAAAACAATTTACATACTGCATAGGAAGAAATCCACAGCATGCCCCGTCCATTCAAAAATATCATGTGTGACAAAATGCAGCAAAATGTGGATTTTCCCTTAGATTTTAGTGCAGTTTTATGATTCAACAGCGTAAAATGTATGTTTGTTCAAAAGGGTTGCCAACCTAAATTTTTGTGTATTCTGGAAAAAAAAAATCACAGAACATTTTTTATGAATACTATGGAAAACAAAAATGAACCATTAAGAATAAAATTAGTATACATCTGTAGCTCAAAATGCTGATATAAGTACATTAGCAGTAATTTAAGGGAATGTGTCACCCCCCTTGGCGATATCAGACCTCTACTATGGGCATACAGGTTATAGAAAAGTACAATCCCTGGCAAAAATTATGGAATCACCGGGCTCGGAGGATGTTCATTCAGTTGTTTAATGTTGTTGAAAAAAAGCAGATCACAGACATGGCACAAAACTAAAGTCATTTCAAATGGCAACTTTAGGGCTTTAAGAAACACTAAAAGAAGTCAAGATAAAAAATGTGGTACTAAGTAAGGGTAATTTTTTTCAGACCAAGCAGAGGGAAAAAATTATGGAATCACTCAATTCTGAGTAAAAAATTATGGAATCATGAAAAATAAACACACAAAAGAACACTCCAATACATCACTAGTATTTTGTTGCACCACCTCTGGTCTGTGACAAACAGTACTCTTCATCAATCTGGATGAATCTTCATCAATCTTGTCATGGACCATTTTCTTCAACTTCCACCAAAGATTTTCAATTGGATTGAGATCCGGACTATTTGCAGGCCATGACATTGACCTTATGTGTCTTCTTTCAAGGAATGTTTTCACAGTTTTTGCTCTATGGCAGGATGCATTATCATCTTGGAAAATTATGTCATCATCCCCAAACATCCTTTCAATTGATGGGATAAGAAAACTGTCCAAAATATCAATGTAAACTTGGGCATTTATTGAAGATGTAATGACAGCCATCTCCCCAGTGCCTTTACCTGACATGCAGCCCCATATCATCAATGACTGTGGAAATTTGCATGTTCTCTTCATGCAGTCATCTTTATAAATCTCATTGGAATGACACCAAACAAAAGTTCCGCAAACATCACCTTGCCCAATGCAGATTTGCGATTCATCACTGAATATGACATTCATCCAGTCATCCACAGTCCATGATTGCTTTTCCTTAGCCCATTGTAACCTTGTTTTTTTTCTGTTTCTGTTTAGGTGTTAATGATGGCTTTTGTTTAGCTTTTCTCTATGTAAATCCCATTTCCTTTAGGCGGTTTCTTACAGTTCAGTCACAGACATTGACTCCAGTTTCCCCCCATTCGTTCCTCATTTGTTTTGTTGTGCATTTCCTGTTTTGGATACATATTGCTTTAAATTTCCGGTCTTGACGCTTTGATGTCTTCCTTGGTCTACCAGTATGTTTGCCTTTAACAACCTTCCCATGTTGTTTGTATTTGGTCCAGATTTTAGACACAGCTGACTGTGAACAACCAACATCTTTTGCAACATTGCGTGATGATTTACCTTCTTTTAAGAGTTTGATAATCCTCTCCTCTGTTTCAATTGACATCTTTCGTGTTGGAGCCATGATTCATGTCAGTCCACTTGGTGCAACAGCTCTCCAAGGTGTGATCACTCCTTTTTAGATGCAGACTAAAGAGCAGATCTAATTTGATGCAGGTGTTAGTTTTGGAAATGAAAATTTACAGGGTGATTCCATAATTTTTTCCTCAGAATTGAGTGATTCCATAGTTTTTTCCCTCTGCTTGGTCTGAAAAAAATTACCCTTACTGAGTACCACATTTTTATCTTGATTTCTTTTAGTGTTTCTTAAAGCCATAAAGTTGCCATTTGAAATGACTTTAGTTTTGTGCCATGTCTGTGATCTTCTTTTTTTCAACAACATTAAACAACTGAATGAACATCCTCCGAGCCCGGTGATTCCATAATTTTTGCCAGGGGTTTTAAATCTATACTTACATGTATGGCCCATAGCAGAGGTCTGATTGCCGAGAAATCTGGTTTTATAAAGTCTGGTTCCAGAGGCTTGGAGTCCAGGGGACGCTAAGCAAACCCCTCCTATCTGCTTATTATTCCCCTAAATCACCGCCTCTGTGCTAAATTACCATATTCCCCCACTCCCCTGCACGTCACAGGGCCCTGTGACAGGCCCTGTGACGTGCCCTGCTCTTCCTCCCCTCCCGCGCATGCGCAAAGCACCGCTCCCATGGAGTGTGCTTTGTTTCCCTCTGGCCCCGTTTGGCTGCGTACTGCCAGCGAAGTGGAATTCTCAGTGACTCATCGTCGCTTGCGCAATACAAGGCTGCGGCACAGTACGCAGCCAAACGAGGCCGGAGGGAAACAAAGCCCGCATGCGCGGGGGAGAAGCAGAGCAGGGCACGTCACAGGGCCCTGTGACGTGCAGAGGAGAGGGGGAATTTGGTAATTTAGCACAGAGGCGGCAATTTAGGGGAATAGTAAGCATATAGGAGAGGTTTGCTTGTCGTCCCCCGGACGCCAAGCCTCTGGAAAACAGACTTTATAAAACCAGATTTCTCTGCAATCAGACCTCTGCTATGAGCCATACAGGTAAGTATAGATTTACTTTTCTATCACCTTTATGGCCATAGTAGAGGTCTGCTATCGCCCAGGGGGGTGACATATACCCTTTAAAGAAATCTGTAAAATGATGGTAATTTTTACCAACTTTTAAAAAAATCATGAACATTAACATTTTTATAATGGAGAAAGTGAATTATTTTTACAGACCATGCAGAAATGTGCGGACTGTTGGCAACTCTATGTGTGAAGCAGACCTAAGACTAACACCCTAATTTTATTTTCTTGTTACAGACATAAAATGCATTTGGTTTTACACCTTCTGGCATTACTTGGAGCAATTCACGTGACATTTTCTACAACTACAAAGTGTAAAACTGAGTATGACTGCCCCAAAGATTACCAGGAAGTCTTCATGAAGGAAACCATCACTGACATGCCTAAATCCATTAACCCAAAAACAAGGGAAATCTTCTTAGTGCAAACTGGAATTTCAACGATCAGAAAAGATGCATTTAAATATATGACTCACTTGGAAAAAATATACTTCATGAATAATAAAATTAGCGAAATAGAAGTTGGTGCCTTTGATAATTTAAAAAACCTTTCTGAACTGGAGATATCTGGAAATGCAGATTTGCATGCAATAAAGGCTGGAGTCTTCAGCAATCTTAGCAATCTGAGAAAGCTGGTTCTTAAATACAACAACATTAGTTCTTTGGGCCAAGGAATTTTTGATGACCTGCACAATTTGGAAGAACTCTACATAAACCTCAATAAGTTATCTTCTTTGCCTTCAGGCGTTTTTGATGCACTTGGAAAACTCAAAATATTGCATCTAGCAAAAAATAAACTGACTCAGTTACCTGTGGACATATTCAGTAATTTACCTAACCTAAAACTCCTTCGTCTCTATGAAAATGAGCTCACAGAACTTCCTCAAGGATTGGTGGACAATAATCAAAATCTGACCGAATTCAATATTCATAGCAACAGAATAAAATTATGGCCCCAAAACTTTTTAGCTAATTTACCAAATCTTGAAAAATTGCTTTTGGATGGAAATCTATTAGAGGAGCTTCCAAATAAAATGCTATTTGGGCTAAATAAAATAAAGCAACTCAAAATGAATGCAAATAAACTGAAGACGCTTCCAAATGAGATAACTGATGGTATAAATATTATAGAACTTGATCTGAGCCAGAATGAATTAACTGATATTCCAGCTACTGCATTCAATAACTTTAGATCTTTGAAAAAGTTAGTGCTTTCCTCAAACCAAATCACTTTGCTAAACAAGGAAATGTTCTTGGGTCTTGGTAAGTTAACAGAACTCAATGTGGAACATAATTATCTGAGCAGCTTACAAGATGATGTGTTCTCATCCCTACCAGTGTTAAAGACTTTAAGACTGAATAACAACAAGTTCACCATCATGCCTAAACCAATTGATTCCGTGCTTAAACTTACTATTATATATTTAAAAAATAATTCTTGGAATTGTGACTGTAACCTTAAAGATTTTCACAATTGGATTAATGACAACAAAGATAAAGTGAAAGACATTAAAGATGTATTGTGTGAATCACCAGATAACTTCAAAGGAAGAGTAATCACCTCTCTAAAGCTTGATGAACTCATTTGTTTAACAACTTCAAGGACAATTCCACCAACCACCACTAAAGCAGCCATTATCACAACTCATCCAACAACCATTCACACAACAACTCCGCAGGTCACTACTGTAAGGCCTCAAAAAACTCTAATGCTTACAACGCTTAAAACAACAACTCTTTACACTACTCTTCTGCCAACTACTACTCAAGAAACTACTCTTATCCCAACCACCACCATAACAACAAAAGAGCTTACAACAGGTTTTACAACTTTGAGAACTTCAACACCTGAAAAATCAACTTTCATCAAAACAACAACCATAGAAGTCACAACACCACACATGACAACAACTATGGAAACCACGGTAAAGACAACCCCACAAGCTACGACAACTTTAAAAACGACAACACCTCAAAAAACAACCCTAATGCAAACTACTACGAGAGAACTAACAACTCCACAAGCTACAACACTCATGGCAACCTCAAAACTTACAACAACTCAACCTACAACAATAAAACTAACAATTCAAGAGACAACATCTCTGCCAACTACAATCATGAAAACAACAAGCAGTCAACAAACTTCATCAACAGTCTTTACTACACACCCTGAAACAGCCTCACCAACGTCTACAACATCTACAATTGCAAGCACTTCATTGGAACTAACTAGTTTATTTACTACACAGAAGACAATTACAAGTGTCTCTTCTACATGTATCCCAACAACACAGACTTCAACACAAAGTGCCACATTACCAACAACAACAATCTTTTTGATCAATGCCATTTCTACAGAAATCAACTTAAGTGCATTGAGTACTGTAGCAACCACCGAGATGATTCATGATGGTGAAAAGTATGTACTACCTTCATCAGATACGTCACAGTTAAAAGACAATTTTCTCTTTGGATCTAGAATTCATCACTGTCAGTTCTTATTTGTCTCCTACCTAACTTTATTGTGTATTGAAATTTGTACTACAATTTTTTTAATAACATTTACTTACACGCTTCATAAATCTATACGTAGCGTAAAGATACCAGTACTCCCTGTAAGGCTGGTTTATATGTATAGTAAAGAAGAGAAGACTTAATAAGTGTGTCTAAGTAATTTGATCATAGAGACATGAAAGCAACCATAAAGATCTCTATGAAAAGAATTTGCAGTGACATTAATGTAGATCTGTGGCCTAAAGTTGGTGTATGCCAGTTAGAATATATACAACTATATGGAAAATATGTATTGGGACACCTACAGGAGCTTTCATGACCTGACATCCCATTCCAAATGCATATGCATTAATATGGAGTTGGTCCCCCCTCTAGAGCTACAACATAGCTTCCATTCTTCTAGGAAGGCTTTTTACAAAATTTTTGAGTGTCTGTGAGAATTTGTGCCCATTTATCCAAAACAGCATTTGAGAGCTCAGACCACTATAGTTGGCCCGAGGGGCCTAGCTTGCAATTGCTATTCTAGTTAATCCCAAAGGTGTGAGATAGGGTTCAGGTCAGGGCTCTGTGCAGGCAAGTAAAGTTCTTCCACATCGAACTCATAAAACCATGCCTTTAGGGACCTTGCTTTGTGCCCCGGAGCACAATCATGCTAGAAAAGAAAATGGCCTTCCTCAGACTGTTCTCATGAAGTTGGAAGCAAATAATTGCACAAAATATCTTGGTATGCTGAAGCATTAAGATTTTGTTTTACAGGGACTAAGGGGTCTAGACCAATGTTGAAAAAAACTTCATATATTTCCCTCCTCCAGAAAACTTTACAGTTGGCACAATGTAGTCGGTGGTAAACTTTATCCTGCCATTCACCAAACCCAGGCTTGTCTATTAGTGTCAGATAGAGAAGAGTGAGTTATGACTACACAGCACACGTTTTCACAACTCTAGAATCAAGTGATGGCGTCCTTTTTATCACTCCATCCCATGCTTGTCATTGTGCATGGTGATGCAAGAATTGCATGCAGCTACTTAGCCATTTAAATCCATACCGTTAAAGCTCCCAGCACATAGATTTTGTGAGTCAGCAGAACAGTGCTTTCATGCACTATGTACTTCAGCAACTGGCAACCCTGCTCTGTAACTTTACATGGTTGTCAAGTCGTGGCTGAGTTGTTGTGGTTCCTCAACTCTTTTACTTTTTGCTAATACCATTTTCAGTTGAGCGTGAAATATTTAGAAGAGAAAAAAATTCATGAACTGACTTGTTACAATGATGGCATGTAGTGATGAGCGAGCATGCTTGGATAAGGTGTTATCCGAGCATGCTCGGGTGTTGTCCAAGTATCTTGGGCATGCTCTGCTATTATGTTCGAGTTCCTGTGGCTGCATGTTTTGCGGCACTAGACAGACGCAACACATGCGGGGATTGCCTAACAAACAGGCAATCCCTGCATGTGTTGCCTCTGTCTACCACTGCAAAACATGTAGCCACAGGAAATCAAACATAATAGCAGAGCATGCCCAAGATACTCGTATAACACCAGAGCATGCTCCGATAACACCTTATCCGAGCATGCTCGCTCATCACTAGTGGCATGCTATTTTAGTATCATGGTTAAAATCTGTGAGCTGTATAGAAAGTCACATTCTTTCACAAATGTTTGTAAAGGTAGACTGCTTTGCCAGCTGCTGGGTGTCATACACCTTTGGCAGTAGGACTGGATTAAAAACCTTAATAATACGTAGTGTCCAACACTAAGATAAAACATTGTTTATGTATGATGTGTAAATAATTGTATATAGTGTGAATAAAAATATATATTGTGTGACACTTTGCACTTTGTATAATGTTGTAAGAATTGTCTTATTGGAGGAAGACGTACAGATCCCTTATCCCATTATATGTGTCTTTCCTACAATCCATTATATTACATTGTTCAGCATATGGTTGTCCTGTGCTGATAATACCTATCACACGACACTATGAAATAAGATAGGAGATTAAGGTCGGCTTCACAATTCTGCATACAGATTGCAATTTCCAGATCGCTGGTTTCATGACCCAAACTAATATCCCTATAGGCATATATGAGTCTGTTAGTTATGGTCAATAACCCTGAAGTCACTCCAGGAATTGTGGTCCACACATAAGCCTCGATTTATGTTGGAATTCTGTTGTAAATCGCTTTGAAAAGTAGCAACATTTTTAAGTAACGAAGAGTTGCACAACATTTTTCTACTATTTACCTTTGGCATTCTCATGCCAGTTTTGCCCAGCTCCACCAACGCTGGGATTTATGACGCGCTGTCTAATTCTTGATGAGCTGTGGAATTCCTTATATCAGAAATCTTATTCCAGTCCCTTCCCAGGTGCTGTGCATAGTGGTGCATAACACTTGAGGTGAACGCCTTTTAATAAATCAGAAGCATCTGATTCCACATTAAAATTAGAGTGAACATCGCCGGTCTTGATGAATCAGGGCCACAGACTGCAAAATGTGGACGTGTGAAGCCGGCCTTATTGACAGGTATGATGTAATATCCCAGCTATAGTGGATGCCTAACTAAATGAGTTAGTAAAGTGCTTCCCGTGTCCCTTGGAGTGGATTGGATAGTGCAATGCAGAATATTCGTAAAAATCATCAAAGTAGTTGCAAAGTGATTGCCTATTGTTAATGGCTGCACAGTTGTGTAGAAACAATAAGCAAGCCATTTGTAATGAATTTCTAATACAGCAGAAAGCCACCGCAACATTTATGAAGCTGAGGCATTGCAGTCACATGCAAATCACTATGTGGTACCCCAGCCTTAAAGGGGTTGTCCTGTCTTAAACGACATGTCTGCAGTCGCTCTATGTGACTGCAGACTTGTGAATCCTTCCACTGTGTGCACTGCACGCTGCAAGGATTCGCCGATGTCGGGAGGTCAAAAGTGTGCGATATGTGTACTCCCATCATTCTGACTAAATGGGCGTGGTGAGCAAGAGTAGTCAGAGCAGAGCGAGACTGCCGAAGCAGTGAGCAAAGGGTCAGAGCAGAGCGAGACTGCCGAAGCAGTGAGCAAAGGGTCAGAGCAGAGCGAGACTGCTGAAGCAGTGAGCAAAGGGTCAGAGCAGAGCGAGACTGCCGGGGCAGTGAGCAAAGGGTCAGAGCGAAGCAAGACTGCCGGAGCAGTGAGCAATGGGTGAGAGCGGAGCAAGAATGCCGGAGCAATGAGCAAAGGGTAAGAGCGGAGCAAGACTGCCGGAGCAGTGAGCAAAGGGTAAGAGCGGGCCAGAACCGCCGGAGCGGTGAGCAAAGGCAGAGCAGGCTAGAACCGCCGGAGCGGTGAGCAAAGGCAGAGCAGGCTAGAACCGCCGGAGCGGTGAGCAAGGCAGAGCAGGCAAGAACCGCCGGAGCGGTGAGCAAGGCAGAGCAGGCTAGAACCGCCGGAGCGGTGAGCAAGGCAGAGCAGGGGGGACAGGGCTCTGTACACAGGGAACAGGCAGGAAGGGAAAGGCAGAACCAGATACCCACAGGGTACTTACAGTGAAGTAGCGAGTGGACCACAAACTCACAAACGGAAGTACAGTGACAACGAGCAGGAGTTAGGTACAAGTTCAGACTCTGCAGAAAAAGGAAAGGTACGGACATAGAGAAACAGGCTAGAAGAGTATACAGACAAGAACAGACACAGTAGCAAGATACAGGAGTGGGTCTAGGTATGCAGCCCCTAGAAGGCGGGAGGAACAGGCTAGGAGCGTGTTCAGACAGGACAGACAAGATACAGGAGCGGGTCTAGGTATGCGGCCCCTAGAAGGCGGAACGAACAGGCTAGGAGCGTGTTCAGACAGGACAGACAAGATACAGGAGCGGGTCTAGGTAAGAGGCCCCTAGAAGGCGGAACGAACAGGCAAGGAGCGTGTTCAGACAGGCCTGGAAATACAGCCTCCAGGAAGGGCAGGCAAGCAAACACAGAAGGGGACCTGGCACATTCAGAGTGAGAGAGCACACTGAATGAAACACAATGCTCAGGCCGGGATTCATTGGAGCAGCTGGGTTAAATACCAGGTGACGAGACAACAATAGGCTGAGGACGCATATGGGGGGTGCCTGCAGCAGGTACAAGAAACAGGAAGTGATCGGGCGCCGCCCTTAAGCAGCAGACACAGAGGCAAGCAGACAGCATGGAGGGAAGCCAGGCTAGCAGACTGGACTGGAGATCAAGTGCGCGCTCTTGCACAGTGGGAGATGGACCACTATGCAAGGACGCCGCCAGGTATGTTACACAGTCTAATATGTATGGGAGATCTGGACAATTTATTTATTATATCCGATTTCCGACATCCTATCGTATTGTTTCCCAGAGATAATTCGCTACCCTATATAAGATGGCGGCTCTCAAAGAGAACAGAAGAGCACTTGGCCGACAGCCATCTAATGTGTATGGTGAAATTTACAGTGTAGTTATTGTGACCTAATGTAGTTTTCTAGAGATTATCAACTTCAGAGCCACATTAACGGCATCCCTGGTATAGAGCAGCTCTTTTATGAGGACCTCGACTCATTTTTTTCTGTCTATTGTGACACAGATACTATATAGTATTATAGGAAAAAATATAGCATTTACCACTACTGCTGGTAGTACAAAGGCTCTGGAAAAGTGATATGGCTCCTCACCCCCTAAAACAAATTCAGCAAATTCTGCACTCCCAAATTCAAATGCCCCCCTTCATCGTGAGCCCCAGTGTGCCTAAACCACATTTAGCGTCCACATGTTTCGCATTTCTGTAGCATAGAGAGCCTGCCTAATTTACAGACGCATGTCTCCAGAAGCATGAACTGGGCACAATGTACTGGTCACTACAACATACTGGTCACAACAACGGCAGTTTGTAATTTTCACTCACCAATATCCCTTGCTGCTTGTTTCTGGAAAACACCCAGGGAGTCAAAATTGTCATTAGTCCTGTAGATAAATTCTCAAAGGGGTAGAATTTCTAAAATGGGTCACTTGGGGGATTCTGCTCTTCTAGCACTTAGGGGTTCTGTATATGGAGTCCGCAAACTATTCTAGGAAAATCTGCAATCAAAGACGCAAATAGTATCCCATCCCTGCCGAGTCTCGCCATATGGCTAAGCAGTACTGTACAGCCACATATGGGGTATTTCTACATTCAGCAGAAATTGTGGAACAAATTTTGGTGCCATTTTTACCCATTTCCCAGTGTGAAAATGTAAAATCTTGGGCAAAAAAATTTTTTGGCGGTAAAAATGTAATTATTTTTTCTTCACTGCCCAACGGTATAAAATGCTGACCCACCTGTGGTGTCAATATGATCACTGCACTCCTAGATGAATTAATTGAGAGGTGTAGTTTGTAAAATGAGGTCACCTATGGGGAGCTCTGCTATTCTGGCACCTCAGGGGAAATTGCGCAACAAATTTTGGGGTCCATTTTCTCTTGCTATCTTTGTGAAAATGAAAAAATATGGGTCTAAAACAACATTTTTGAGGGAAAAAATGTTTATTTCATTTTCACAGATCAGCGTTGTAAAATTCTGTGATGTACCTGTGGGTTCAAGGTGCTCACCACACATCTAGATAAATTCCTTTAGGGGTCTAGTTTCCAAAATAGGGTCACTTTTGGGGGTTTTCCACTGTTTTGGCACATCAAGGGCTCTCCAAATGCGACATGACACCTGCAGACTACTCCATCAAAGTCAGGGTTGCAAAACGTCACTCCTTCCTTTCTGAGCCCTGCCATGCGCCCAAACCATGTCGGTTTTCCCCGACATATCTGGTATCTGCGTACCCAGGAGAAATTGCACAACAAATTTTGGGGTCCATTTTCTCCTGTTACTCTTGTGAAAATTGAAAATTTGGGGCTGAAAAACATTTTTGTGGGAAAACTGTGATTTTTTTATTTTCACGGCTCAACATTATAAACTTCTGTGAAGCAACTGGGGGTTCAAGGTGTTCACCTCACATCTAGATAAGTTCCCTGAGGGGTCTAGTTTCCAAAATGGTGTAATTTGTGGGGGG
This sequence comes from Phyllobates terribilis, assembly GCF_046119375.1. NCBI lineage: Eukaryota > Metazoa > Chordata > Amphibia > Anura > Dendrobatidae > Phyllobates > Phyllobates terribilis. The sequence continues at coordinate 319,292,737 of NW_027362763.1, forward strand.
TTTCTACTGTTTAAGCGCCTCAGGGGTTCTTCAAATGCAACATGGTGTCCACTAATTATTCGAGCAAATTTTGCATTCTAAAAGTCAAATGGCACTCCTTCCCTCCAAGCCCTGCTGTGCGCCTAGACAGTAGTTTTCCTTCACATATGGGGTATCAGCATGCTCTAGAGAAATTTCACAACAGATTTTGGGGTCCATTTTTTAATGTTACCCTTGCAAAAATAAATAAATTTGGGTCTAAAGTAAAATAGTGTGACATAACTCTATTATTTAAGTGCATAAAAATTCAAAGTTTGAAAATTGCGAAATTTTCAACATTTTTGACAAACTTCATTTTTTTTCACAAATAAACGCAATACATATCGAAGAAATTTTACAATATGTCACAAAAAATGATTCTCAGAATCAGTGCAATCCATTTAAGCGTTCCAGTTATTACCTCATAAAGTGACACTGGTCAGAATTGTAAAATTTGGCCTGGTCATGAAGGTGAAAACAGTCTTGAGGGTGAAGGGGTTAATTTTGCCCCCAAAAACCGAAGCCTTATAAGTAAGAAAACATAACAAACTTAATTTTAGCAAAAGCAACAGAGTTTTGCCAGGGAGTTGATCCTTGTGATGATAAAATCTAAGAAACAAACATGCCCCGAACTTTGAGGGACGATGGATCACACAGCTTTCTACTATCAACAACAGAGTGGGCCGGGATTGTTTTGCATGGTCGTCATCATCCCCAAGATCTTCTGGGCATTCGTAGATGAGGGTATAGTTATGCAGTATCACACATGCCTTAATGACACTATTAACATTTTCTTCGCTCAATTGGAGGGCTGACATTATTACCTTCCATTTGCCACACAAAATGGCAAATGTACCTTTGACCACTCGCCGTGCACGTGCTAACCAGTAGTTGAAAGCATGGCGGCGGTGGTCCAGACCTCAGCGTGGATAAGGCCTTATAACTTGTTGTGTAAGTTGAAAGGCCGCATCCAAGGCCAGCTCCAGGTTTTTGTTGGCCCTGGGCGAAAGAGTCTCAGTGGGCCCCTTTAACACACCACGAATCATGATGCTCAGATACAGCAGAGAAATATATATATAGTACAAGGCCAAAGATTTCACTGCTTACATTACATGAGCGATATCTATTGTAAATTCCACAATAGCTCAGAAACCGCCGAATCGCTCCACACAGTATACTGGCCCTCATATAACGCTCCATACAGAATACTGGCCCCCATAAAATGCTTCATACAGGATACTGGCCTCCATATAACGCTCCATACATGATACTGACCCCCATATAATGCTCCATGCAGGCTGTGCCCTCCCACATAATGCCCCATGCAGGCTGTTCCCCCCCCTTATAATGCCCCATGCAGGATGTCATGCCCCTTTATAATTCCCCATGCAGGATGTCACCCCCTTATAATGCCCCATGCAGGACGTCACCCCCACCCCCCTTATAATTCCCCATGCAGGATGTCACCCCCACCTTATAATGCCCCATGCAGGATGTCACCCCTCCCCCCCTTATAATGCCCCATGGAGGATGCCACCCCCCACTCCCTTATAATGCCCCATGCAGGATGTTACCCCCCCCCTTATAATGCCCAGTCCTGTTTCTTAAGCTCCAGCATAACGAATTGCTGGGGTCGGTTCTAAACGTCTATTCATGTTGCTCGAACAATTCTAGAAATAATGGACTTACCAAGGAGGAACTCAAGATGTAAGGCTGAATATGATAGGCGATTTGATAGAAACCAAGAGAGGTTGATTAACAAAAAAAAAGATTCATACAAAGAAAACAAATTATTATAGGTATTCATTGGCGAATCTGGGGTCCCACCAGTTCTCACATTAAGATAACAGTGACAACAACCAAACAGGTCATGTTCCTAAAAAATGGATTTACTACTGGAAAGCGGTGGTGTTCACACCGTGCAGTAACTGAGGCAGTGATCCAAGGAAGTCCAACATAAACAGCTTTTATTTCAGCAACTCACGGGTTAACAGAAAGTCCTCCGGTTCGCAGCCGGGTTAACAGAAGTCCATACATAATGGTTGCCGTGGGCAACAGCCGCGACGGGCCGCTCAGAGCCTGACGGGTGCAGAGCCTTCCCAGGTGTGGGTTCAGCTATACACAGTCCTGCCGAGTTTTCCTGCTATCCTCCTAGCAGGTCCCAACACTGAACAACACTAATCCTTACTGCAGGGTTTTTAAAGGACCTGTGGCAAGAGCCACTGGAAAACCCGTGTTGGAGGGAGGATGCTGCCCCACTGCCTTCCTGTAGCCTCCTCCAAGAAATGAAGGCCCTGCCGGGTTTTACTAATCTCCCTTAGCCAGATAGCGTGACCAGGTCAATGCTCACCTTCATTCCTGCATTGCAGCCGCAGGTGAGTTTGTGACTGCAATGCACTCCAATGGATTTAATAGGACTCTGTACACTTTCTGGGGGATATATAACGTCCCTCGTATACGATCCTGGTCACTGCCTCACACTACATTTTGAGAAACATTTTTGTTTTTCAAATGTTGGGATCTGTGAATATTTATAACTCCACTACCTACGTGAAAGAAAGTGCAAAGAATGGTGGAGCATGAGTGAATATGAGAAAAGCAAAAATGTCCTAACAACAGCATTGTATAAATCAATGCAAGTTATGGGACACATGACCTATCATGCCTATTTGTGTACCTGTTTACACAGAGCAATATCATACTGCTTCCATTGAAGCGGAATAAAAGAGCTGCCTGTGCGCACGTACATTGGTTGGACTTTTGGTTATGTCAGTTAGGACAAAAGACACATGCCACATTCCTTAAGCAAGCCTCAAATAAAGGTCTCCAACACCATAACAATGTGAGGGCAAAATCATACGCACAAACATTAAAGACTATAGAATTTGGGAAATGAATTGTTACAAAGTGTGCAGAGGGCAAGGAAACAGACGTATTTTGCAATTGTGAACTAAAAACAATCATCATGCATTGGTTACCTACCTCAGTGTCATCAGAAGACGCTTCTCTGGTGAAATACATCTCCGCATGTTTGTATTTTGGAAGGTGATTCCAGGCCATAGCTGTAACGGGTGTGTCAGATGTAATAGACAGTCACTCTGGATCTGGCTGCAGAAGGTCACTGCGATTGGCATTGCAGATGCCTTCTTAATGCTTCTTACTTTTGAACCCAGCGGCAACCTCCCTCCTGCTTTGATTGACACAGCCTGGTCTGGGTGTTTATAAATTCTCAGTTGGCTTCAGGGAGTTGCCGGTGATATTCTCATTTTCCCTTGTGAAGGCTTGGAGCAATAGCAATCGGCTAATTTCCTCTCTGGTGCCCTTGGAGGACGTTTGGTGTTATCTCTCTGGTGTCTGTCAAGCTAAGTTCCCCCCCTTTGTTTGTCTCCCTAGTTGTCTTTAGTTTATAGTGGGGACTGACATGTGCTCACCCCCCTCCCTGTCTAGGGCCTAGCTCTAGGAATATATAGGGATCAGGTTTCCTGTTCGGTAATAGGTGCAGAACCTATATAGGGATGGTAGGACAGGTAGGGTGATATTAGATCTGCCTGGAGGTCTCCACTCCCCTTTTCCCTAGCATTTGGGCTACCCTCTCCTCATCCCTTCGTGTTGCACTTGGTCTTTCCCACACCGTGCGTGACAGTAGTTCCTCCAACAGACGGTCAAATGTTGTTATAGTCATCCGGTAGTAGGCATAAGACTTGTCTGGATGGCACCGTAGCTCCCTATGCAGCCCCTGGAAGTAGCCTCTTGTGCTTCGTTGTCTGAGTAGTGGATGTAACCAAAGTTAGCGCCGCCTCCTAGGATCTCAACTTACTGAGTAACGCACACCAAACCGTCGAGACAACACCCAGTGGAACAGGATGCGCTCAGTCTGGTTGAATGTCAAGTAGAAAGACATACTGTAATTTACAGCAAGACAAAGGAAAGCAGACCTAAGGATAATATTGTATGGGGATATCCCAACAATATGGATGTGTTCCCAATGTGGTACCTTGTCTGGAGAGTGTTTGATTGAAATCACATGTTCAAAATCGCATTCCATACGGATATAATACGGATGTTATACGGATAGCATGCGAGAAATAAATTGCATACTCGTACATGAAACTAGCCCAAGGCCACGGCCCCACTATCAGTATTTGATCTGTATTCAATTAGTATTTTTTCTCAGGAGTGGGAGCCAAAACCAGGTGAGGACAAGGCCGGCCCGAACGTATAGGCGAACTAGGCGGCAGAGAAAAAATAGAAAAAATTATAAAAAATCTTTTCAAAAGGCAAAAAGTTTTAGGGATGGAAAGAAAAGTGTACATAAATTTTTTTACCATAAATTTAAAAGAAAAACCGTTGAGCTTCAATTTACGCACGGAAAGGAGGAACTAAACTACGGACGTGAGTCATTAGCATCGTCTTAGCGGGTGTTTGATCCCGCGCGTTTATTTTGCTCCTAAGTTTTCAAATGTTGGCAAAAGCAAAGCAAACAACCAAAAATGCACACACTACACTAAGGGGGCGCCCGAGAGAAAAAAAATATGTATACTTAAAAGGTAGGTGTACCATATGGCCTATTTATACGTAGTTTGGACTTTAGGTACTAGGTACTAGTTGGCGATTATATTGATAGATGTCATCAGCAGTCGATGCGGCTAGTGGGAGGAGTCTGTTTTGACGCATTGGCGTAGACTGCCTGGACTGCCAGTCAGGCCAGCTAAGGCAAGGAAGATAGTATCTACATTTTTTGCATATCGGAGCGCGCGATTATAATATTTTCGAGGTATGTCTCTACTGTTTGCATGCTTTATCATGTGAGCCATTGCTGTTATTTTGTATATTCATTAGATTCATTGTTTCATGAGGTTTCCATGAATGCAAATAGAAAATAGGAGGTTTTTAGTAAATTTTTGGCCTAGGTTCTAAATTGTTAGGCGCTGCGAGGTAGGTATATTGTTTTGATTTTCAAAAATATTGGAAACATTGGAAATTGTTAAAGAAATTTGTGTTTTTTGTCTTAAAAGTAAAATCATATTATATAATCAGATAACAATTTTAATTGGCGCATTAACTTTTAGGTAAATGCTGTGTGTTGTAACGAGTCATGGCTGATAAGAATAAAAAACTTTCGGGGTTTCAGAACCGTAAAAGAAAAGCCGAGGAGGAGAAATCACTTTCAAAAATCAAAGGGTCATTTTTAAAATATCTAAGCAATAGAAATGAAGACGCGGAATTCCAAACGTTGGAACAACAGGCTTCTGTTGCCTCGGAAATATCGAATGTGGAAATCGAATTTGTTTCTCATGCTGAAAATAGTGAACTACAACCATCAATATCTGGTGGTAGATCTGATCAAAGTACCAGTACTGACATGGAGGCTGGTACATCTATAGAAATACTACGCAAAGACTATTCGGACGATCCCGCTACGTGGACCGTAATCAATGATGACTTACGCCTAGATGTAGTAAAACTCGGCCCCACACAAGTTCAAGATTTAGATTTTCCTTTGGACACTAATCGTAGAAAATTTTCTTGTGTTCACTATAAACGTCGTCTTGTCAATGGTGAAAGTCTTGAACGCAATTGGCTAACGTATTCTATCCAGAAAAATTCAGTTTTTTGTTTTTGCTGCACGTTTCCAGACTCATCACTTCAACTAGGAATCATCAAACACTCAGCCTTAGGTACTGATGGTGTAAATGACTGGAAAAACATATCTGCTATTTTAGCCAGCCACGAAAAAAGCAAAGATCACATGATTAGCTTTCAAAAATGGAAGGAACTCGAAAATAGACTTAAGATGAACAAGACCATTGATGAAGAACACTTACGCAAAATTGAAGAGCAAGAAAAATACTGGCATCAACTTTTAGAAAGGTTGATAGCTCTAGTGAGGGTACTAGGTACGCAAAACTTAGCGTTCCGTGGATCAAATGATGCAAACATTGTTTGCATCTAATAATGGGAACTATTTGAAATTTGTGGAGTATTTGGCTATGTTCGATCCCGTCATGTGTGAGCACATTCGGAAAATCCGGGACAAAGAGATTCATGCACATTATTTGGGAAAAACAATACAGAATGAGATGATTCAACTGCTAAGTAATGATATTCAGGAAAAGATTCTTGACGATGTCAAAACTGCAAAATACTTTTCTGTAGTGCTGGATTGTACTTCTGACGTGTCTCATGTTGAACAAATGACTATCATTGTTCGGTTTGTTTCCACATCAGAAGACAAAAAGTTTGAAATTAAAGAGCACTTCTTGGGATTCATTCCTGTTTCTGATACAACTGGAGGTGGTTTGACAGCCGCTGTCTTGAACAAATTTGAAGAACTGTCGCTCTCTGTGGACAACTTACGAGGTCAAGGCTATGACAAGCCCAGGGGATGGGGGATGACTCGGTTACCCGGGCCTTTAGCCTTAGGGAGGTCGCGGTGGTCGGCTCCCGGGCCCGTACTCTGGGGTCTCTCTTTAAAAGGGCGTTAATCGATGTTAAGTTTATAAAAGAAAGAGTTCGTGACGCCACCTGTGGTTTCTGGTGAGGATCACCAGCGCTGCGCAGTCCATTGAGGCTGATGATAGGGCAGCTTGATGGTATTGCTCTCCACAGGTAGAGCTGGGCCTCAGGGCACTATAGGAACGGGGATGCAGGACAAAGAGACTACGCCGGGCCAGAGCAAGAACGGGACGGACACGAAAGTCACCTCAGTACCTTTTACTGATGGAAATTCAGGCACTCCCCAGAGCACTGTAGGGTGAAGGGTGTATGTCCGGATCCTCCCCGATGAGCAGGTTTTGGGCCTCCTGGTTCTTGTTGCTGCATAAGTTTCTGACCTGCCTGGAGCTAGGCCTAACTTTGTCTCTGTCCTGCGCTGGCTGACCTTGTGGTAGGGCCTTCTCTTGGAGTGCACGCTCCCGACCTACGGGGCCTATGTGTCTCCTGGCTCTGGTACGTATCAGCACTTTAGCGATCCTGGGACTTGTAGTTCTCCAGGGATTCCGGTTTATCTTACTGGGTCGTGGAGATCCCGGCAAGCTTCGGACCCGGTGTCCGGTAACTACTTCTTCGGGGTGAGCTAATTAAGCTCCTCTGCCCCCTATGAGCTAACTCTCTACTCCTTCGCCTTCGGCCTACTCGGACCCTCAATAGGCTACTCACACTAACGGCAGCGGGCCGCGTTTCACCGATCTTATGGCGCCGGCACACCTAAAGCTCACCTCACTGAGCTGCACCGAGTCTCGATCTGGATAAGCTCCACTGCAGGATAGCAATTGCAGGAGCTGAACAGGCTTTTGTCCTCTGAGGTAACTCCCCTCAGGCTGTACCGGACTCACTGCTATACCAGAATAGACTAACTGCTCACACAGACTGTAGTCTCAAGACTCACTGCTGCCTGGCTCCACCTTCCCTTTTATATCTCCCTAACGGGCTCCCTCTGGTGGTCTGAGGTGGAAGGTGGAGATGTGTGAATGGTATGGGGGCCTCTTGTGGAGGAATCCTTCAATACACCCTTCTAGGATTTGTGATACCAAGCACAGCTGGGCTTCACATTCCCCCCTAGTTAAACTCAGCACTCCCGGGCTGAAGTACATTTTATAAAACAGTAACAAATGGAATTATAAGCAATACTAAACAATCTTCCCTTTATGGGAGGCACGAATCTTAAACGTTGCATAACAATAACAATTACAGAGTGTCCTCAGAATCCAAGTCTCTTGTGGTGAGGTTCCCATACAGGATGTCCATCTCACAAGGTAGAGTACTTTGGTGGGTTTTTGAGGGACCTGTCCTAAACCCTCTACGTGGGCCCTGGGATGGCTGCAAGGCATGAAGATCCCGTGTTGGACCTCCACACGTGCCACTCCAGACAGGTTTTACTTCTGAGGTCTCCTAAAGGGCACTCCAGGGAGCGCAATTATATACAATAAAGAGTTTTTGGGCTGCACACAGTCCTCAGCCATGCAGTTCTTTGGTAAATAAAGAAGTAAATAGGCAAAGTGTCCAAATCACTTAAATTGTTCAAAAATAAGCAAAACACAAAATAATGTATATTATGCAGTACATTACAATTTAATACTCAATACCCCAGGGGTAACTATCTACACTCTCTGAAATTTTGCTACTTTACTCAGTGTACTTTACCTCTCGTGCTGCGTACTGATCTGCGTAGTGCTGTGGTTGGTGGAGTGTCAGTATCTGTATCCTCAGTTACTCTACCAGTTCTATGTGTAACCATGTTGTAAAACTGCCTTAACCTCTCTCTTGGACTGGCAAGTCTACCATTGGCTGGGCCCTCTTGCTCTGCTCCTGCCAGGGATCCTTCATACGGGGATACTTCTTGAGCTGGGTCTTCTGCAGCACTTACAGTTTCAACTTGCTGTGGAAGGTTTTCTGGCTGTGCATAGAATTGGAGTACTGGAATGATCACTGCACCTCTTATCTGAGGCCAATCAGCTGGGAAGTCTCCAAGGTCAGTGTGTATCACCGCTTCTTTAGGTTCTTCCTGGATTGTGAGAGGCACTTTTTCTTGGGGTTTCAGTAATTCTGGACACAACTTTAAGTGGTCCCTTGACACTGTTGTAGATGTTTTTCCTCCATCACGACTAATTATGCAGGTATTTTTGTTGTCAAACCTTGACGGTAACACAGTGTAGGGGTCTTTTTCCCACTGGTCGTCGAGTTCGTGGTTGCGTCTTTTCCTTTTTAGTACTGTTTCACCAGGTGTGAAAGGTTCTGCAGGTGCGTTTTTGTTGTAGTGCATTTCCTGCTTTTCTCTCACCCGAGTAAGACTGTCCTTGACACAAGCTTGTACCCTTCTGTACTGCTCTTGTCTGGTGGTGTCCCAGTCCTCAGTGGTTATATCAGCTTCAGGTTCTACAACACCAAGCTCCAAATCCATGGGCTGCTTTCCTGGCCTTGCCCGCATGAGATATGCCGGAGTACAATTGGTGGAACTGACTGGTATATGATTGTACAGATCCACTAGGTCTGGTAGTAGATCTGGCCACTGGTTTCTCTCCTCAAGTGGTATGGTCTTTAGCAGGTCGATGATGATGTTGTTCATCTTTTCGTAGAGACCGTTAGTTTGTGGGTGGTACGGTGTAGTCCTGATCTTTTTACACCCGTAGAGATGGCAGAACTCCTTGAACAATTCAGCCTCAAAGGCCGGGCCTTGTCAGTCAGTACCTGCTCAGGATATCCATGGGGTCTGCAGAAGTACGCTTGGAACCTCTTTGCTGCTGTCTCTGCTGTCAGGTCTTTGACAGGGGCGACCACCAGGAAACGTGAGTAATGATCCACCATGGTCAGAGCATAGGAGTACCCTGACCTGCTGGGGGACAGCTTGACATGGTCCAGGGCCACGATCTCCAGGGGTCGAGTCGTCTTGATGGGTTGCAGGGGTGCCTTCTGGCTGCTGAAGTCTTTCCTTCTTAGGCCGCAGGGTCCATAGTCCCGGCACCACCTTTCAATGGAGCTGCGCATTCCTACCCAGTAGAATCGACACTTCAGCAGGGTCTCTAGCTTTTTCCAGCCAAAGTGCCCCGCCTGATCGTGGTAAGCTTCCAATACCATCTGGATGTCTGTCTTAGGGACTACTATCTGCCATACCATCTCATGGGTTCTTGGATTAACGTACCTCCGGCACAGCTTCTCACGGTAAATAAACAGCCGGCTTCTCTCGTTCTACAGCTGCTTTGCTTGCAGAGACGCATCTTTCTCCAGGGAGGCTCCTTCTTGGGTTATCAGCTGTTTGATGCGGCTGACAACCGGGTCGCTGTCCTGGGTCTCTTTCCAGCTGTGGTGAGGAAGGGAGTTTAACGTCTTTTCACGCGGCTTCCTGGAGGCTCGTTGCTCATGGATCATCCCACTCCGGTGAAAGGCAGGTAGCTCTATCTCTTCCAGGTCATCCACTTCTTCTTCTGTGTCTGACTGGTGAGGCATCCTAGACAGGGCATCAGCGTTGGCATTCTTGCGGCCCGCCCGGTATTTGATTGTAAATTGGTAGTTTGACAGCCGAGCCATCCATCGTTGTTCCAGAGCCCCCAACTTAGCTGTTTCAAGATGGGTCAAGGGGTTGTTATCAGTAAAGGCAGTGAATTTGCTGGAAGCCAGATAGTGCTTGAATCTTTCAGTAATGGCCCAGACCAAGGCCAGGAACTCCAACTTGAAGCTGCTATAGTTCTCTGGGTTCCTCTCAGTCGGACGGAGCTTCCTGCTTGCGTATGCAATGACTTTCTCTTGCCCAATCTGCTTCTGACTTAAGACAGCGCCCAGGCCTTCGTTGCTGGCATCCGTATACAGCAGGAACGGTTGGCTGTAGTCAGGGTAGGCTAGGATCTCATCACCTGTCAGGATCTCCTTCCTCTCCTGAAACGACTCTGCTTGCTCCTTACCCCAGTGGAATGGAGAGTTTTTGCCTTTAGGGGACTGCCCTACCAGGAGGTCTTGCAGAGGAGCTGCTTTCTTTGTGTAGTCCTTTACGAACCTCCGGTAGTATCCTACTAGTCCCAAGAACTGACGCACCTCCTTGAGGTTCTTCGGCTCCAGCCACTTCTGAATGGCGGTGACCTTCTCCGGGTCTGGTGCCACCCCTTCCGGACTGACAATGTGCCCCAGGTACTGTACCTTCCTCTTGAGCAGGTGGCACTTTGAGGGCTTCAATTTCATCCCGTACCGGGACAGTGACTCAAATACCTCTGCCAGGTGTTTCAGGTGGTCCTCGTACGTTCTGGAGTACACAATTACATCGTCCAGGTAAAGTAACACAGTCTCGAAGTTGCGGTGTTCCAGGCAGCACTCCATCAATCTCTGGAACATTCCGGGGGCATTGCAGAGTCCAAACGGCATGCTGTTGAACTCGCAGAGTCCCATCGGGGTGGTGAAGGCCGTCTTCTCCCGATCCTCCTCAGCCACAGCTACTTGCCAGTATCCACTAGTGAGGTCAAGGGTGGAAAAGTAATTTGCAGACTTCAAGGCAGCTAGGGACTCCTCTATGCGTGGTAAAGGGTTTGCATCTTTATGTGTAATGCCATTTACTTGACGGTAATCTACACACATTCTCATGCTCCCGTCCTTTTTCCTAACCTTTGATTGGGGAATGGCTGCCTGTGGGGATATGATGTTGAACCCCCTTAATCCTCCCGAAGTCTAGTGGATGTTTACTGAACACCTGCGAGTACTCTTGAACCACCCGGTGTACACCCTGTTTTTGATGGGCAGGAGTGGTGTCCGTCCCAACATGGAGCTGTCGACACCAATCCTCCACCTGGGTTGCAGGGTCATTATCCTCTACTTCATCTGGTGAGGTTAAGGACTCCGCCTCATGGATGCAGTTATTATTGACAGCATGTAATTTGGCAACAGTGGCATAACGTGGCATTTGACCTCATCTTCCCCTAAATTGAGGAGACGGACAGGCACCCTCCCATTACGTACATCTACCACTTCCCTGGCGGTTAAGAGCGTGGGTCTATGCTCGGAGCAAAGGGGTTCTACTACCGCCTGGTAGCTCTGTCCTCTAAGATCTATGGCAGCTCTACACCAGATGAGCATTTCACTCATTGGGGGGATGACAATGGGTATGGGGTCTGTTACCCTCACGTTACCGATTTCACCATCTGTCAACCTCACTTGCTGTTGATACATCAGGACGCGGATCTCCTTCTGTAGCGCCCTCCTCTGTCCTGGTTTGGCAGTGTCAGCAATCTGTTGGAGTAAGAACACAACCTCTCCCAAACAGTTACCAACAATGTTAGTGCCAAGTACCATATACGGATTAGTGTCATCAGGATTGGTCTCTACTACAATTAGTCCCTGGTCCTTCAGCTCCACTCTCCCCACTTTTACAGTCACATTCTTAACCCCGAGTAGGTTAAGGGGGAGTCCATTTGAGGCATATACAGACAAATTTGGAGCTGGCGGACGTAGATCGTCCATGGACCAGTACCTCTTGTACAGGACTTCAGGCATGATGGTTACTTGAGATCCTGTGTCCAGCAGGGCATGCGTCGGGATCCCGTCCAACACAATGGACAGGAAAGGTCTTCCTCCGACGAACCTGTTGTACCAGTCTGATGGGCCTGGTGAATCTACTCCTGGGTGGCGGCCCTCGGACCCAGGGTTTTCTCGTTTAAAGGACACTTCTGGGCGAGGTGTCCGGTCTTGCGGCATCGGTAGCAGGTTGGTTCCCTCGGCGGACGGCGCTGGTCACTGGTCCTTGGCAAGGGTGGTGTTGGCCTCCTCCTCCTCCGCATCAAGGGGACATCCTCAGGGCTGTCGGCTAGCAGGATCTTCCCTCTTTCCTCGGGCTCTGTCCGCAGCTGCAGGGCACTCAGCACGGTGGTCAGGGTTTTGCTCAACTGACGCACCTCAGAGCGCAGACTGTCCAGTTCTTTAGGGGACGTTGCTGGAACCTTAGCTTCAGCAGCCACTGGGGAAAAGGTGGGTGTAGCAGGCACTGGAGAAGTCCCACCCTGGTAACGTTGGGTGGCATTTGTTTCCAGGGGCTGCAGTCCTTTTATAGCCATATCCTTGAGATTGTCAAAGGTGGCATCTGGATGATCCAGGGACCACCAACGCACAGTCCTGCTCTCCTCTGGGGACTTCAGTCCCCGGACAAACTGTTCCTTCAGCATTTTGTTCTCATTCTCATCGCTGGTTGGACTAACCTGGTTTAGAGCCCGCAGGGCCCCTTGGAGACGCCAGGCGTAGTCCCGAACATTGTCCTCTGGTTGTTGGGAGCAGCTGTAGAACCTCATCCGGAGGTAAGGTCCTCAAATACAGTCTGTAGTTTTTGGAATATTGCGGACACTGACTCCTGGTCTGCGGCTGACCATGTTTCCACTTCCCGTTCCGCAGCACCGGTCAGTTGTCCTAATACAACGGCAGCTCTTTGTTTGCCGGTCATAGAGTACATGTCCAAGATACCACATATCTTCCGTTTAAATCCAGACAGGGTATCTGGTTTGCCGTTGTACTGTGGGAGCCACTTTGCTCCAGGAATGTACGGTAAAGTCATAGGAATAACAGGTGTTACAGGCGCTGCTGGTGGAGCGGCGGCTTCTGCCTGCCCATTATCGGGTGCGGGCTGGGCTTCAGGGACGTTGACCAGTAGGTCGGTGTTCTGCTGCTCGACGGACATCTTAGCGCCCCCCTAGTTAACCGTGGCCTACCTCCTAGTTTTTCTTCCGGTAGGCCGCAGCTCCGCAGGTGACGGTTGTCTTCAGGACCTTGCGTCGCTTGCGTCCTACGTCAGAGCATTCAGCGGTGCTCCTTTCAGAACCTGGCGCTTCCTGATTTGACGTCGAGGCGTATGGTGTGTCCGGGACTTCGCGCTCTTTTGCAGGTACGCCCCTTATTTTCCCGCGGTTACGCCCTTCTTCTCGCTCAACGGCCCAACAATGGCGGCTATCTTCACCACAACTTTATGTACACAGTTCAAAATAAAGACACACAGTACCCGGTGGCAATGGGCAAAACACTTCGTCGTTGCAGCGGGCAAGCAATCCTGTTCGTGACGCCAAAAAGAGAATGACAAGCCCAGGGGATGGGGGATGACTCGGTTACCCGGGCCTTTAGCCTTAAGGAGGTCGCGGTGGTCGGCTCCCGGGCCCGTACTCTGGGGTCTCTCTTTAAAAGGGCGTTAATTGATGTTAAGTTTATAAAAGAAAGAGTTCGTGACGCCACCTGTGGTTTCTGGTGAGGATCACCAGCGCTGCGCAGTCCACTGAGGCTGATGATAGGGCAGCTTGATGGTATTGCTCTCCACAGGTAGAGCTGGGCCTCAGGGCACTATAGGAACGGGGATGCAGGACAAAGAGACTACGCCGGGCCAGAGCAAGAACAGGGACGGACAAGAAAGTCACTTCAGTACCTTTTACTGATGGAAATTCAGGCACTCCCCAGAGCACTGTAGGGTGAAGGGTGTATGTCCGGATCCTCCCCAATGAGCAGGTTTTGGGCCTCCTGGTTCTTGCTGCTGCGTAAGTTTCTGACCTGCCTGGAGCTAGGCCTAACTTTGTCTCTGTCCTGCGCTGGCTGACCTTGTGGTAGGGCCTTCTCTTGGAGTGCACGCTCCCGACCTACGGGGCCTATGTGTCTCCTGGCTCTGGAACGTATCAGCACTTTAGCGATCCTGGGACTTGTAGTTCTCCCGCGATTCCGGTTTATCTTACTGGGTCGTGGAGATCCCGGCAAGCTTCGGACCCGGTGTCCGGTAACTACTTCTTTGGGGTGAGCTAATTAAGCTCCTCTGCCCCCTATGAGCTAACTCTCTACTCCTTCGCCTTCGGCCTACTCGGACCCTCAATAGGCTACTCACACTAACGGCAGCGGGCCGCGTTTCACAGATCTTATGGCGCCGGCACACCTAAAGCTCACCTCACTGAGCTGCACCGAGTCTCGATCTGGATAAGCTCCACTACAGGATAGCAATTGCAGGAGCTGAACAGGCTTTTGTCCTCTGAGGTAACTCCTCTCAGGCTGTACTGGACTCACTGCTATACCAGAATAGACTAACTGCTCACACAGACTGTAGTCTCAAGACTCACTGCTGCCTGGCTCCACCTTCCCTTTTATATCTCCCTAACGGGCTCCCTCTGGTGGTCTGAGGTGGAAGGTGATGTGTGAATGGTATGGGGGCCTCTTGTGGAGGAATCCTTCAATACACCCTTCTAGGATTTGTGATACCAAGCACAGCTGGGCTTCACAGCTACGACAATGGGAGCAACATGAAGGGAAAAAACATTGGACTACAAAGACAAATTTTGGACATAAACCCACGTGCATTCTTTGTGCCTTGCAGCTCCCATTCTCTAAACTTAGTCGTCAACGATGCCGCTAAATGTTGTTTTGGAGCGACAACTTTTTTCCTGTTAGTTCAAAATCTCTACGTATTTTTCTCTTCGTCAACTCAGCGTTGGGAAGTACTCGTGCGTCATTTGCCATCTCTGACTCTAAAACCTCTAAGCGAAACAAGGTGGGAAAGTAGAATTGATGCTCTCGCCCCCCTCCGTTACCAATTGAGCGAAGTCCATGATGCCCTAATGGACATAGCAGAAAATATTAGTCTCACAGGAAGCTCTGGAAATGTCTCCCGGCTAGAAGCTCAAGGTCTTGCTAAACAAGTTGGAACCTTTTCTTTTGTTACATCTGTTCTAGTATGGTTCAACATTTTGTACAAAATCAATTTGACAAGTAAGTTACTTCAGTCACAAGAATTCGATTTAGCTGCTGCTTCTCAACACCTTGACAAAACAAAGAAATATCTGCAATCATTAAGAAGCGATGAAGAGTTTGAGAAGCTGTTAGTTTATGCGAGGGAAATCACAGAAGAGCTTGGCATAGCAGCTAATTTTGAGTCAAGTTCTGCGCCAAAACGTTTAAAGAAAAAAAACAGACAGTTCTCTTATGAAGGGAAAGATGAGCCCATAAGAGATGAGAAACAGAGTTTCAAAATTAACTTTTACTTTGCGATCTTAGATACTGCTATACATTCAGTTGATGAGCGGTTCACTCAGCTGAAAGAAATGGAATTGAAATTTGGATTTTTGTACCACATCTGTTCACTTGAGGGAAAACCAAGCAAATTTGTTCTGGATAAGTGTAAAGCTCTGGAAAAGTCTCTTACACACAACGAAGTAAAAGACATCGATGCCATAGAGCTATGTGGTGAACTGCAGGCAATGTCAAGACGTGTTCCAGAAGATTCATCACCAAAAGACATTCTTGAACTTTTGCTTAAATCTGACTTGAAAGAAAGTGTCCCCAACCTGGTGGTGGCTCTAAGAATTCTTTTGACTCTGCCTGTGTCCGTGGCCTCAGGAGAGAGAAGCTTCTCAAAACTAAAGCTAATTAAAACATATTTAAGAGCAAATATGACGCAAGAGAGGTTGGTTGGGTTAGCAACAATTTCGATAGAATCTGAAGTTGCTAAACAAATTAATCTCGGTGACTTAGTGTCATCCTTTTCAAAAAAAAAGGCAAGAAAACAAAAATTTTAATTACCTATGGTCGTTTTTGTTTTGTGTTATTGATTACTTTGTATATATTTGTCCTATACAACATCTCAGAAGATTAAAGAGTTAGGAGAGAGTTAATTAATCATTGTTGTTGTGGTTTATTTTGCTCCTAAATTTATATCCCAAGTTTTCATCTACTGCCAAGAATAGTAGGGGCGCAACAAAATAGTTTCGCCTAGGGCGCCGTAATCTCTCGGGCCGGCCCTGGGTGAGGAACAATCAGACAAAAGTATAATATAAACAAGTCACCAATTCTGCATTTATCACCCACTCCTGGTTTTGGCTCCCGCTCCTGAGAAAAATTATTGACTATACTGATAGTGGGGACGTGGCCTAAGGCTAAGTTCCTGCAATGAGTATTTGGTGCTTAAAATCTGCAGCATCAAAAACTCACAAATAGCTCAATTTGCATTTTTTCAGCTTCGGTTTTCATCTCTTTTTGGTATGTGATGTTTTAAATAAAACTACTTTGTTTGGGAAACTTCCTGTTACTTTGCTTTCCTAAGACTTCATTGATAAAGTCATATACAGGTTACATGAACTCTTAATGCATTTCTGCTGTGGAAAAGCACAAAAGCATTTTCATCTGTGGATTTTCCTCATCACATTCAAGTCTATGGGTAAAATCTGCAATTAAAACGCATATTTATCCCAAGAGAAATTGACATGTTGCAGATTTCTATAAATCACATATACAAAATGCTCACCTTGGGATCTTAGCCCAATATGTAAGGAGTAGTGTTGAGCCACCCCCGTAGTGTTCGAGTTCGGTTCGGTTCGTCGAACACCCGTGTGTTCGCCGAACTGTTCGTCGAACTGTTCGTCGAACACCTTCGAACACCGTTAAAACCCATGGCAGGCAAACAAAAACACATAGAAACACATAGAAAACACCTTCAAAGGTGTCCAAAAGCTGACAAACTGCTCAGAAGACATAACTAACACATGGAAAAGTGACAAGTACATATAGTCATGCGAAAATTAAAGAGGTGGAGGAGTAAAAGGAGGGGGAGACACAGATATAGGCATGTCATGCCCTTCTAAAATCCAAAAAGTGAGAAGCCGACACGGCCAGTCCGCTCCTGCCCGTGCCACCTCCGTGTCGCCGGGTTTGTGCCAGAGCCGCGGTGAACCCTGATGGCCAGCCCCCCTCTCCCAATACTGGTGCCTGTCCGCTGGTGGGTCGAGCGAGCCCCCCTGTGGTGGAGGCAGCTCTAAGCTTTTTAATTTAAATTGTCTCTCTAATTTGAATAAATACACTTTAAATCCATTTACAAGGATCTATTGGAGGGCAAGTCTCATGCCAGCAGCCGCGTAATTCCAGCTCCAGTAGCGTCCACTAAAGCTGCTGCAGTTAAAAAGCTTTTATAAGGATCGAGCTCGGCTGTCCACCGCAAGGCATCCTACTGCCAGTCCGAGCCCCTATGCCTTGGGGTGCCTCCTGATGCTCTTCACTGAGTATCCCGTGGTCCCGAAGCATTTCCTTTGAAAAAATTAAGTGTCCAAACTACAGGTGGTGTAGCTTGCTTAACAGCCGGGATAATCCGCTGACTAGCAGACACTGCTACTAGGCACAAAGTATTTCCTGGGCTAGATGCAGTTAAAAATTTGTAATTAGATACTCTCGTTGGATGCTGAGAAAGCATTCCATAGAGTCTCCTGGCACGCCATATATGATTCTCTTAAAAAGCTTGGGGTAGGGGTCTAGGGGACCCTTTTATAGCCAAAATCACGGCCCTGTATCGCAATACGTCACCTAGGCTGAAGATAAATGGAACTGTAGCACCCTGAGGGCTCGGTTGCTACAGAGGTATTGCACCTCACCCAGAGGTGTGATATCTCACTCTCAGGTAAGGATGTAGTGTGGATCAGGACCCGACACCTGCATGCATTACACCACATTGCCGTGGGGCAGGGCGACCAATATGCCCCTGAGATGGGCACGACAGTCCCTGTCCCTGGCTGGAGTGGGGGGAGGGAACACTGAGGAAGGGGAACCCTGTAGTGCAGGAGCAGGGAGGAAGCAGTTCCTGGGTGCATTGAGTAGGGAGTATAAAAGGTGGACACCATCTTAGTTCAGTGCAGAGAAGTCTGAGCAGAAGTGGCAGGGAGCAGGGGCTCTGCATGAGCTCTGCTCCGGAGGCGGGCCTAGTAACAGAGGCCCAGGCCTGGAAGAGGGAGAAGGAAGGAAGAGGAGCGGAGAAGGCTCCAGGAACGAGGAATGAAGGGATCCCAGGGGTGCGGACGGGTGAGTCGCCACCGCACGCCCGAATCCACCTGCGTGGAGGGGTCAGGCCAAAGGGGGAGACCGGTCCCCGAACTAGTGGAGGCAGGAAACGACCCTCAGCTAGAAACTGAAGGCTCTGACATTTCATGTGGCGCAGCCCCTCGCTAAACCCGCTAGGAAGGCACCACATAGGGTCAGGGAAACTGGCGCCAAGTTTACCAAGAGGAGGCCCGAGGCAGCCGGACAGAAGTGTTGGTAAGAAAGGCCATACAAAGGACACACAAAGGGGGTCCTGTGAAGTGCTCCAAAGTTATCTGGGAGTTGTCTGAGCCCCTCACCTGGTGAGCACAGTACAACGTGGGCAGCCGTTACCTGCAGACGTGGTCTGGATAATAAGAACTGTGAGTAAAGGCCCTGAACTGCATCACTGACTCCGTGTCGTTACTGCTGCTGCCCTGCACCATCACCCCCATCCTCCGCATACACTGCCCTGAGGCTATACTCCTCCCGTGGGGAGTTATGCTACGCTCTGCTGCACCCACAACACCAGCCTCAGCGGTCTGCCCTGTAGCGACGGTTCACTCTGACCGCAATCCACGGGTGGCGTAGTCGTACATTTAAACATCAAAACCACATAAATAGTTCCGCCACTGGTTTGACCGCCCTGAGCCACGGAACCGGGTCGCCGCCACGAAGACTACAACCACCAGCATCCACCAAAAAGGGTCCGGCTCCGGGTGTCCCAAGGCCCAGGGGGTGCGTCAGAACATTTTCATCACCTTTCACAATCACCAATGGGACAAGACAGGGATGTCCTCTGTCCCCTCTCTTATACATCCTAGTGACGGAGCACCTGCTCTCATCAATTCACCATAACCCCAATATTAGGTGGATTGAGGTGGGAGGCACCGAGTACAAGTGCTCTCTATTTGCTGATGATGTCCTAGTATATATCACTCAATCACATATATCCATCCATGCTGTTATGGCTGAAATAGATCACTTTGTTACATGGTCAAATTTTAAAATCAATGCAGCGAAGTCTGAGGCCCTCGATGTCTCCCTCCCCAAATCCATATAGGATTCCATCCAGTCCAACTTTCCCTTTGCCTGGCCCTCACAGGGTATCAAATACTTAGGAATTCCTATTCATAGAGACCTCTCCCATCTATGTTATCTTAATTTTGGGCCCTTTATTGAACAACTCCATACAGACCACGGTTGGCAAGTTAGAACTGTAAGATTCACTACGTGAACCGCTGGTGTTTTGTGGAAAAGCACATGTACACTGCGTTCCAAATTATTATGCAAAAAGTGTTTAGGAGTGATAAGGGAAGAATTTGTTTGTTTGTCAGTTAAACTCATTGATGGTGATGTGTGTCAGGGCTCTTTATATCACTGTAAGCAATTGCAGACACCTGTGCTAATTAGTTTGGCAGGTGTGTCCAATGAAAGGCAAGACTACTTAAGAAGGCTCTCTCACATTATTAAGCAGCCTACATTTTCTGCCAAAATGGGAAAGAAAAAGGATGTGTCGGCTGCTGAGAAGCAACAAATTGTGGAGTGTTTAGGTCAAGGCATGACTACAATCAACATTGTGCGATGATCAGGATGAAGTGTCTTGGCAATCAAGAAGTATGTAGCTGATTCACAGCACACACGTGTGCGTGCTGATAAGGGCAAATTGAGGACTCTTTCCTACAGGCAATTACGTCAGGTTGAAAGAGCAGCGGCAAAAAAGCCTTGTCATAGCAGCAGACAAGTTTTTGAAGCTGCTTGTGCCTCCAACGTCCCCCGAACAACAAGATGCAGGGTCCTTCAGAGGTTTGCAGCTGTGCATACACCATCCTGTCGACCTCCTCTATCCACTTCACACAAGCAGAAACGGCTCCAGTGGGCCAAACATTACATGAAGACTGATTTCAAAACTATTTTGTTCACGGATGAGTGCCGTGCGGCGCTCGATGGTCCAGATGGATGGAGTGGAGGATGGCTGGTTGATGGACACCCCACGCAAACACGGCTACAGCGCCAACAAGGAGGAGGTGGAGTAATGTTTTGGGCTGGAATCATGGGGAGAGAGATTGTCGGCCCCTTTAGGATCCCTGAAGGCGCTAAAGATGAACTCCATAATGTATGTGGATTTTCTCAAACAGCACTTCCTGCCATGGTTCAAGAAGAAGAACCGTGTATTTCACAGCAAGATCATTTTTCTGCATGATAATGCACCATCTCATGCTGCACATAAAACATCTGCATCTCTGGCTGATATGGGCATAAAAGGGGACAAACTTATGGTGTGACCCCCATGCTCCCCTGACCTCTACCCCATTCAGAACCTTTGGAGCATCATTAAAAGGAGTGTCTATGATGGCGGGAGGCAGTTCACATCTAAGCAACAGCTCTGGGAGGGTATTCTGTCCTCATGCAAAACAATTGAAGCAGAAACCATCCAAAACCTGACAAATTCAATGGACGAGAGAGTCAGAAGCTCCTTTCGAACAAGGGGTCCTATGTGAAAATGTAACATCACCTAGAATAAAGTTTTGAGTTGAAAACTGTTTGATTTCAGTTTCTAACAACCTGCTAATGCTTATAATTTCAAAAATGACCATTTTTTTGGTCTTTATTAAAATGAAAAGGTTGATCGAAAAGTTTGGGGGATCTAAGAGTGTGGCAACCCAGTAGTCATGATTACTTCGAATTCTGACAATATGAGGGTCATGCTGCAGGTAGTGCAGCAAGAAGGCACTTATGTGTCTTGCGCATCTCGGAGCCCCAAAATTATTTTCCGGGCTAGATGCAGCTAAAAATTATTTTTAATTTTAAATCTGGTGAAGCTTTAGTATAGATGGCCTAATAGGATCAGTGCTGCACACTGCTACAAAGCCCAAATTATTTTCCAGTCAAGATACAGATAAACATGATTAGTAATTTGAAAGCTTAAAACGGTTGGTAGGGTGATTTTAACCAATCATCATGCTTTTACTCTCCCCAGGATGACACAGGGGTAGAAAAGTCGTTTCGGATCCATGATTTGTTCATCTTTATGAACGTGAGTCTGTCTACATTATCAGTGGAGAGCCGCGTGCGCTTATCTGTCAGCACACCACCAGCAGCGCTGAACACACGTTCAGACAGAACGCTGGCTGCGGGGCATGACAAGATCTCCAAGGCGTAAGTGGCTAGCTCCGGCCATTTATCCAGATTGGAAGCCCAAAAAGAGCAAGGGTCCAGTGACACAGTCGTGGCTTCAATGTTTACTTGGAGATACTCCTGTACCATCGTCTCTAGGCGTTGACTATGTGTCAGACTTCTTGTCTCCTGTGGCCTTGCAAAGGATGGGCTAAAAAAGTGGTGAAATGATTCCGCAAAATTGATGTTACCAGCAGATACTGTGGTTCTGTTACGGTTTGAGTGCTGAACACTTGACGGTCCCACGGTTGGCAAGTTGGAACTGTGAGATTCACTACGTGCACCACTGGTATTTTGTGGAAAAGCACATGTAAGATTCTGCAACAGTCTCTGCTGATACTCCTGCATGCGTGCATCCCTTTCTATGGCAGGAATAATTTCTGCAAATTTACTTTTGTACCGGGGATCTAACAGTGTGGCAACCCAGTAGTCAGGATTATTTCTAATTCTCACAATTCGAGGGTCATGTTGCAGGTAGTGCAGCAAGAAGGCACTCATGTGTGTTGCGCATCCAGGAGCACCAAGTCCCTGTTGTGTTGGTGGCGAGGTAACAATCATGCTTCCTTCCTCTGTCCTCTCCCCCCAACCTCGCACAACAGAAATGTGATCAAGGTCTCCCTCATCTGATGAGTCTTCCATCAGTTCGTCCTCCACTTCTTCCTGGGCTCCTGCACCTTCCTCACTAGTTTGGCTGCTACCATGCGCCCTGGTAAAACCATCTCCCCCACCCTCACATGCCTGCCGCCTTGGTGCTGCCGACCGTCTGGACCTTGCAGATGTTAGCCCTTCCGCATACAACTCCTCCTCCTCTACTTCCTCCACCTCCTCTTGTGCCACCACCTGACTCCGAATTCTGTTTAACATGTGCTCCAGCATGTAAATCACCGGAATAGTCATGCTGATAATGGCATCGTCAGCACTAAACATCTTCGTCGCCATTTCAAAACTGTGCAGAAGGGTGCATAGGTCCCTGATCTGAGACCACTCCTCCAGCGTGATTTGCCCCACCTCTGAATCTCGTTGGCCCAGGCTATACGTCAGAACGTATTGCACCAGGGCTTGTCGGTGCTGCCACAGTCGCTGCAACATGTGCAGAGTTGAATTCCACCGGGTAGGCACATCACATTTTAGCCGGTGAAGTGGCAGGCCCAACGACTTCTGTAGAGATGTAAGTCGCTGAGCTGCGGGATGCGAACGGCGGAGGTGAGCACACAGCGACCGTGCCCTCTGCAGAAGGCCATCTAGTCTGGGATAGTGGGCTAAAAATTGCTGGACAACCAGGTTCAACACGTGAGCCATACAAGGCACGTGTGTGACATTGCCCCGGCGAAGGGCCGCACCCAGGTTTGCAGCATTGTCGCACACGGCCTTCCCTGGTTTCAGGTCCAGTGGAGACAACCATTCATGAAATTGGTTCTCCAGAGCTGACCACAACTCCTCAGCTGTGTGACTCACATTTCCCAGACATTTCAATGTAAAAACCGCCTGATGACGTTGAGCCCTACTGCCAGCATAGTAAGGAGGTGTGCAGGATCCCTTCTGCGCAGTTAGAAAGCTTGTGGCATGACCAGACAGGCTTTGGGTGCAGGTGGAAGACCGAGAGGAGGTTGAGGAGGCAGAAGCAGTGGAGGAACTTTGACATAAAGAGGATTGACGCACAACTCGTGGGGATGGCAAGACTTGGACAGCAGCCCCTTGTCCTGCTGTCACCATAGTTACCCAGTGCCCAGTCAGCGACATGTAACGCCCCTGTCCATGCCTACTCGTCCAAGTGTCTGTGGTGAAATGCACCCTGTCACATACAGAGTTTCTCAAAGAAGCGGTGATGTTGTGTGCGACATGCTGGTGGAGCGCAGGCACACCTTTCTTTAAGAAGTAGTGCCGACTGGGTATCTGGTACTGGGGCACTGCGACGGACATAAGGTCTCGAAAATCCTCTGTGTCCACCAGGCGGAAAGGCAGCATTTCTGTAGCCAAGAGCTTGCAGATGGTGAAATTCAACCTCTTAGCTTTCTCATGGCTAGGAGGAAATGGTCTTTTACTTGTCCACATCTGAGGGACCGAGGGCTGGCTATTGTGCTTAGACGGGGTTGATAAGGGTGTCCCCGGCAAACTGCCGGTCTGTGAGGAAGATGCAGGCGGACATGTTAGGTTGCCTTGATCCAAAGGTGGTGCTATCGATGTCGGACAGCGCTCAACACCAGCTGGTGTTCCCACCTCCAAAGAAAATGATGACCTGCCAATCACGCTGGCTGTTGCGGGTAAAGAGGTGGCAGGTCTGCGCCCCAAAACAGGTGTGACTGCTGTCCCCCCAGTCACAGAGGATGAAGAGGCCGCGGATGCACAAGATATGGCAGACGGTGGTTGGCCTGGCCGGCTAGGCCGCATTGTAGCACACTGAGCTTCCCACTGCAACTTATGCTTCATGTCCATGTGCCGGTTCATGCATGAAGTACTCAAACTATGTATTTTTTGGCCTCTACTTAGCTTTTGCTGACAAATGTTACAGATAACACGAGTTGGGTCATCTTTATCGATCTGAAAAAATGCCCAGGCTATGCAAGGCTTAGCACCCATGCGACCTGAAGAGCCACCACGACTTGTGGTGAGAGGCAGAGTTGTGTTTGAGGATGCAGTTGTTGACGTGCTTCCAGTACTACGTCTCTGTCCAGGAAGGCGCAACCTGACCTCGTCGTCACTAGCATCTTCCTCCACCTCCTCTGCTGACCTCATCTCTTGGCTGACTGTGGGTTGACAGTAAGTGGGATCTCCAACCTCATCATCATCACCCTGTGCGTTATCACACCCGTCGTCCTCAGAGCCAACCTGTTCCTGCCCTGACAAAAAACTAAAGTTGTCGCTTCAATCAGGTATTTGAGTCTTATCATCGTCTTCCTCATTGTCTCCACCAACAGGAGTTACAGTTTGGGAATGAGGGTCTACATTATGGTCAGAACCTTCTGCGTCTGGTCCTGGATCCGACTCATAAAGATTCTGGGCATCAGTGCAGATCATTTCCTCGTCTGGATTCACAGAAGCGCTGGAGTCGACCTCTGATTCCCAGGCTATAGTATGAGTAAACAGCTCTGCAGACTCAACCATCTGTTCTACCTCATACTCAGACGGGCAGCTGGAGATTTGGGAGCTGTGAGGAAGCAAGTGCGATTGGGGTGACACCTTTGAGGACTGGAGTATTTGTGATGTTGAAGTTGATGTGGAGGAGAGCCCACTTAAAGGAGCACTTGATATCCGTTGAAGCACCTGCTGTTTTTGTGCCTCATCTGGAATTTGTAGCGATTGGTGTGGCCGTAAGAAAGGGATCTTATCACATTGTCCGCTAAAAGAAGTAGACATTTTAGTTTGGCTGGAAGATGGTCTTTCTTCTGCAGATGTTACTGTTGCTTTAACACCTACCCCACGGACACAACCTTTTTTCCCCTTCCCAACACGCCTATTCCCCTTTCCACCAGCAGCAGGCCTTTTTCCACTCATTTTGGTGGTTAACTAATTCACAACTCTGGAGTTGTTTGCACAAAAAAACAATGGATGGTAACCGAGCAGAGCTGAGTGGCCAAACTGTGGTATTAGGCCAAAACTATTGGCTGGGATGCAGAAAAAAATTATATTCAATTTGCAACCTGATGGAGGTCAGTATAGATGGACTAATACAACAAGTCCCACACACAGCTAGAAGCCCAATATTTTTTCAGAGGTAGATGCAGAAAAAAATATATTCAGTTTGCAACCTGATGGAGGTCAGTATAGATGGACTAATACAACAAGTCCCACACACAGCTAGAAGCCCAATATTTTTTCAGAGGTAGATGCAGAAAAAAATATATTCAGTTTGCAACCTGATGGAGGTCAGTATAGATGGACTAATACAACAAGTCCCACATACTGCTAGAAGCCCAATATTTTTTCAGAGGTAGATGCAGAAAAAAATATATTCAGTTTGCAACCTGATGGAGGTCAGTATAGATGGACTAATACAACAAGTCCCACACACAGCTAGAAGCCCAATATTTTTTCAGAGGTAGATGCAGAAAAAAATATATTCAGTTTGCAACCTGATGGAGGTCAGTATAGATGGACTAATACAACAAGTCCCACACACAGCTAGAAGCCCAATATTTTTTCAGAGGTAGATGCAGAAAAATATATATTCAGTTTGCAACCTGATGGAGGTCAGTATAGATGGACTAATACAACAAGTCCCACACACAGCTAGAAGCCCAAATATTTTTTCAGAGGTACTGTAGATGCAGAAAAAAATTATATTCAGTTTGCAACCTGATGGAGGTCAGTATAGATGGACTAATAGAATGATGCTATGCCCAAAAGATTTTACTTCACTATGTGCAGTAAAAAAATTGGTATTCTATACACAGGTGGTATATCTTGCAACACAGATAGGCTACTCCACTGACTAACACACTCTGCAATAGGCCAAAAAGGATTAGCTTTGCTAGATTCAGCCAAATGCTGTGAAAAAAACTTGCACAGCACTGGCACAGACCTGCCTGGCAAAAACTGATAGGAACTGATGTAACCTAGTCCTGAAAAGGACTCCAATTACAATTAGTCTTTACTCCCACAATCTATCTATTTAAGAGCACAGACCTCCCTGATAAAAGTCGTAGGAAATGCTGTAACCTAGTCCTTAAAAGGACTGCAATCACAACTATTCCCTACTCCCAAGCTATCTGTATATTTGTGCGAAAATTGGCTTGAAATTAACAAGGTATAGCGCACACAGCAACAGCGGTGCCGTCTAACACGCAGCTGCAGCAGTGAGAAAATGGTGGCGACGGGGAAAATGGCTTGGTCTTATAGGGCAAGGACATGTGACATACACTGCCAATGACACATGCCCTTGCTTGTGTGAAAAAAAGCACTTCGCTCCGTGTGTGCGCTGCTGATAGGCTGACAGATTGCACCTCCCCACTGCAAATGCGGGAAAGAGAAAAAAAAATGGAGATCTTCATTGTTCCTGCAGAGATCCATCCCCTGCCCCTCCCCCCACCCCGCTGTACACTCAAACTGCGTATTAACATTAATTTTCATCATTACTGAGAAAAAATCCAGTTATGATTTTGGTGCACGAACAGTTATCGAACATAACCTCGAACAGCCGAATTTTTCTCAAATTGTTCGTGTTCGCCGAACGGCTCGAACACCGCCCAAAACAGCTCGAATTTGAGATTGGCGAACAGTTCGAGTAGAACAACGCTCATCTCTAGTAAGGAGCCCCTGACAAATGAGTGAGGTAAGGCTCTGGCATGTCTACTGTCGAACTGCTGATCTTTTTGTTGTCTAGGGCCCCCTTCACACGTCAGCTTAAAAAATGCACATATCTGTGTTTTTCTGTTGGCCATCGATATGTACAGTACGTGTGTACCATCTGTGTGCCATCCATGTGTACCACCCGTGTGTGACATCCAAATATCTAGATAGATATATATAGATAGATAGATAGATATCCGTCACATATAGAATTTGTGCCTTTCATGTGTAGCTTACTATGAGATCCTCCCAAAAAATTGTACAGGAGAACCATATATAGGAAACAACATGAAAATGTATTTATTATACCAATGCAAGCTACAACTAGTGTTGAGCATTCCGATACTGAAATATCGGGTATCGGCCAATATTCGCGGTATCAGAATTCCGATACTTTTGCAATATCGGATACCGGAATCGGAAGTTCCCATAATGCAATGAGCCAGTTTAATTTTATTCAGCCAATGAGGATCCTAAGAAGTGTGGGCACATCCTGTTAGGCATGTAGGCATCTTAACTAATGGCATGGCTGTGATTGGCTGCTGAAATGATGTCATGATGCACTATAAAAGCCGCCGCCGCCATTTTGAGCTCACTCTGCTGTGAATTCAGTTAGGGATAGGACGCTGTTGTTCTGAGGGACAGTTTTAGCTACCTATTTGGTCTATTCTGCTTTACCCAAGCTACTTTATAAATCGCTGTGCCTTGCAGCGCTAGTGCACAGTTCTCTGTGCTGTTCACCGCTGTCTGCAAGGTCTGTGTGTGTGAGTGCAGCTCACCCTGTAGTGTGTACTTCAGTCACGTCTTGTTGTAGTGCACTCAGTGTGTGTCACTGCCTCATACATTGTCCTTTTTTGCCAATTCATAATTTTTCCTGATATCTCCTATTAGTGTGGTGGTTCCATCCGTATTCAGCTAAATTGGTTCCAAACACACTATATAGGAGTAGATAGAGAAATTTTTTTGTCTTGCAGCGCTAGTGCACAGTGCTCTGCATCTGCACTGTTCACCGCTGTCTGCAAGGTCTGTGTGTGTGACTGCAGCTCACCCTGTAGTGTGTGCTTCAGCCACGTGTGGTTGTAGTGCACTCAGTGTGTGTCACTGCCTCATACATTGTCCTTTTTTGCCAATTCATAATTTTTCCTGATTTCTCCTATTAGTGTGGTGGTTCCATCCGTATTCAGCTAAATTGGTTCCAAACACACTATATAGGAGTAGTTAGAGGAGCCTTTCTGCAGCATTGTGCCCTGCAGCCCCAGCCAGATTAGTATTAGCCTATTTTTTGTAGCCTTATCTATTGCATTGTAGGTTACCTTCCTACATTGTAATAGCTACAAAAAGTTTGTGATACTATCGGTATTACATCTTTGGGCACATCCAGTGTCTTTTTGTGACAAAAAAAAACTAAATAAAGTTCACCAAACACTCCACTTTACAGTTGTGTAGGCCACATTAGCTCATATTAAAGTCTAGTCCACACTTTATAAAATTAGTGTTTCTTATACCTGTTAGCAGCTGTTCAGGAATAAGCACACTAAGCCCTTAGTACTTTTCTGCCTATCTTTATCAGTCTACCAAGATGAAGAAGGCAGGGAGTAAGGCATGTGGTCGTGGTCGTGGGCGTGGAGTTTCTTCAGGGAGAGGACGTGAGGATTCTGTGCCTGCAGGGAGAGGACGTGGGGATTCTGTGCCTGCTGCGGGCAACAGTGACTCAGCATCCCCCAGTTTTACCAGGGAACAGTCCTTTATGCGCAGCTTTGTAGGAGCTAGCCGTACCCCACTGCTGCGGGAGGACCAAATTGAAGCCGTTGTCGGATGGATGGCAGCTAACGCATCGACTTCAATTAGTTCCAGATCCTCTCAGGTCCTGAGCACTGAAGAGCACCCATCTGTCTCTTCACCACCTGCCAAATTGCCCAGGCAGTCAGAGAGCCCTGGACAGGAGCCATCTCTACTTCTGTTCTCTGAATCTCTTGGCTTGGAAAGAGGGGGCCAGCCAAGCAGAATTCGAGAATTTGAAGAAGAGGTAGTATGCAGTGATGCGCCACCGTTTTGTCTCTCTGAATCTGAAGAGGCGGGTGGGCCAGTGCCTATGATCAGCAGCACACCTCAGTACGCATCTGATGATGAGACTCAGGTGCCACTTTCTGGTGCGTACTGTGCTGTCGAGACTACCCAGGAGAAGCAGTTGTTTGAAGAGGGTGGTGTAGATGATGAGGTCCTTGACCCATCATGGCGTGAGGGACAGGAAGGTGGTGGGAGCAGCTCTGAGGAAGAGATTCCCCGAACAGCCCAAAAAGTAGGGAGAGGGAGGGGGCAGACTTGGTTGCCTGTAGCCTCCATTTCGGCACCCATTAGGAGCATGGCTCTTCCAAAATCCAAAGCGGGCGCTCCCAAGACTTGCAGTGCCTGGTCCTTTTTTGACACAGTTGCAGATGACATTTGCTTTGTCAAATGCAAGCTGTGTAATCAGAAGGTGAAAAGAGGGAAAAGTGTCAGCAACCTCAATACCACAAATATGTGGAAACATGTGCGGACCAAGCACATGGTGGAGTTACAAAAACACACTGAAGACCTAGGCCAACCTACAGCGCCACCTACCACCTCTTCAGCTCGTGTGGTAGCCTCTTCCTCCAGCTCACATACAGCTGGTTCGGCTTCCTCACAGGATCGCCATGGAAGAATCTCTGGCACTGTTGTACAGAGACACAGTGTAATTCCACCCACAGCACCACTTTCCCAGTCATCCTCACACTCCCAGGCCAGTCTACAGCCATCGTTAGCACAGGCATGGGAGAAAAGGCGCCCATACTCGGCAAACCACCCCCGAGCACAGGCTCTGAATGCTGGCATTGCTAAACTACTGGCCCTTGAAATACTATCATTCAGGCTGGTGGAGACTGACACCTTCCGTAACTTTATGGCATTGGCAGTCCCACAATACAACGTGCCCAGCCGCTTTTATTTCAGCAGGCAAGCCGTCCCTGCCCTGCAACATCATGTGGAGGGAAAAATTAAACAAGCGCTACAAAACGCCGTCAGTAGCAAGGTCCACCTGACCACCGATGCGTGGACCAGTAAGCATGGACAGGGACGATACCTTTCCCTCACTGCCCATTGGGTAAATGTTGTGGAGCCGGGTACAGATCTTGAGAGTGGCGTTGTACGTGTTCTGCCAACTCCAAGGATTGGAGGAATCCAGTCTGTACACATTGACTCCTCCTCATACTCCAGTTCCTCTGAATCAGCGCTGCAGGAGCCGTCACGGTCTACCTCCACATCGACCCATGAACGGTTACCTGCTATGATGACCGATATGAGCACAGCCGTGGCCAAACGTCAACAGGCCGTATTAAAATTAATTTCTTTGGGGAATCGAAGCCACACAGCGCAGGAGCTCTGGAATGCCATCAAGCAGCAGAGCAACGTGTGGTTTGTGCCAGCGAATCTCCAGCCAGGCATGGTAGTGTGTGACAAAGGCCGAAATCTGGTGGCAGCTCTGGGCCTAGGCAACCTCACTCACATCCCATGTCTGGCACATGTGCTCAACTTGGTTGTGCAGAGTTTTTTGAGGGACTATCCGGATCTTGATGCACTGCTTCACAAGGTCCGCATAGAGTGCGCTCACTTGCGGCGTTCCAGCAACGCAAGATCACGCATTGCAGCTCTGCAGCGCCGATTACGTCTTCCGGAACATCGCATCATATGTGACCTACCCACCAGGTGGAATTCAACGTTACATATGTTTGAGAGGTTGTGTGAGCAGCAGGCAGCAGTAATGGAGTACCAGCTGCAGCAGGCGCAAACAAGTCGCAGTGCGCACCGTTCACACTTCACCACCACTGAGTGGGCCTCTATGAAGGACATTTGCCACGTTTTGCGTGCCTTCGATTATTCCACGCGGATGGCGAGTGCAGATGATGCACTAGTCAGCATGACTATCCCCCTTATCTGCCTGCTTGAAAAAACACTGCAAGCACTAAGGGACGAGGTTTTGGAAGAGGTGGAGGATGAGTCACAAATGCCATCTGCTTCTCTACAGTCTGCGCAACGTGGTTCCTCACAAAGGCCTAGGCAGGGGACACTTAGTGAGGAGGATGAGGAGGAGTCAATGGATGAGGAAGACATCTGTCCAGAGGAGGGAGGTACACAATGCTCTAGTAGTCAGTATCTAGAGCGAGGGTGGGGTGATGCAGAGCAGGCAGAGATCACGCCTCAAGCAGGGGACAGCGTTTCTTGGCCAGTTGGCAGTCTGCAGCACATGGTTGATTTCATGCTGCAGTGCCTGAGAAACGACCGCCGCATCGCCCACATTCTCAACACGGCTGATTATTGGGTGTCCACCCTCCTAGATCCTCGCTACCGGGACAACTTACAAAGCCTCATAACACCGTTCAACCGGGAGCGTAAAATGCGGGAGTACCAAGACGCACTGGTGCATTCCATCATGTTCTCCATTCCAACCGAGAGCAGTGCTGCTAGTGCTTTACAAAGCAGCTCAGTGCATCGAGGCAGTGGAGGAAGCTCTGCACAAAGAGGGAGCAGAAGCAGCGCCTCAGCACAAGGCAAGACCTGTATGGCCGAAATGTGGCAAAGTTTTGTGTCCCCGCCGCCACAAATGTCTACACCATCACAGACGGCTCCAGTCAGCAGGAGGCAACGTTTCCGTCAGATGGTGACAGACTACATGTCTTGCCCTCTTAGTGTACTCCCAGACGGCTCTTCTCCCTTCAAGTTTTGGGTCTGTAAGCTGGATACATGGCCAGAGCTTAGTCAGTATGCATTGGAGGTGCTAGCTTGCCCTGCTGCTAGTGTATTATCGGAACGCGTCTTTAGTGCCGCAGGTGGTGTACTAACAGACCGTCGCATGCGACTGTCCTCCGATAACATTGACCGGCTTACTTTTCTCAAAATGAACAAGGCCTGGATCTCTCATTAATTTGCCAGTCCTCTTCCAGAATAAATAATTGGTTGGCAACAGTATCCAGGTCTCCTGTTGTGTTCATGTTTCTACCACCTGAACTGTAATCCCTGAGCTCCAACACCGCCAGTTGGCGCTCGGAAGTGCCGTCTGCACAGTCAACATTTGCTGCTGTGTTATTGGGGTTCAGTAACGTCAGTTGTTCCCCTGCTGTGCGGACGGCAATTTCTCCTTCTCTGTCCACATTCTCACTACTACAGATTTTAAAGTTGCTCCAATTACACCTCTGGCTCCTCTGTTTTCAGTATTATCCCTGAGCTCCAACACCGCCAGTTGGCGCTCGGAAGTGCCGTCTGCACAGTCAACACTTGCTGCCGTGTTATTGGGGTTCAGTAACGTCAGCTGTTCCCCTGCTGTGCGGATGGCAATTTCTCCTGCTCCGTCCACATTCTCACTACTACAGATTTTAAAGTTGCTCCAATTACACCTCAGGTTCCTCTGTTTTCAGTATTATCCCTGAGCTCCAACACCGCCAGTTGGCGCTCGGAAGTTCCGTCTGCACAGTCAACACTTGCTGCCGTGTTATTGGGGTTCAGTAACGTCAGCTGTTCCCCTGCTGTGCGGACGGCAATTTCTCCTGCTCTGTTCACATTCTCACTACTACAGATTTTAAAGTTGCTCCAATTACACCTCTGGCTCCTCTGTTTTCAGTATTATCCCTGAGCTCCAACACCGCCAGTTGGCGCTCGGAAGTGCCGTCTGCACAGTCAACACTTGCTGCCGTGTTATTGGGGTTCAGTAACGTCAGCTGTTCCCCTGCTGTGCGGACGGCAATTTCTCCTGCTCTGTCCACATTCTCACTACTACAGATTTTAAAGTTGCTCCAATTACACCTCTGGCTCCTCTGTTTTCAGTATTATCCCTGAGCTCCAACACCGCCAGTTGGCGCTCGGAAGTGCCGTCTGCACAGTCAACACTTGCTGCCGTGTTATTGGGGTTCAGTAACGTCAGTTGTTCCCCTGCTGTGCGGACGGCAATTTCTCCTGCTCTGTCCACATTCTCACTACTACAGATTTTAAAGTTGCTCCAATTACACCTCTGGCTCCTCTGTTTTCAGTATTATCCCTGAGCTCCAACACCGCCAGTTTGCGCTCGGAAGTGCCGTCTGCACAGTCAACACTTGCTGCCGTGTTATTGGGGTTCAGTAACGTCAGCTGTTCCCCTGCTGTGCGGACGGCAATTTCTCTTGCTCTGTCCACATTCTCACTACTACAGATTTTAAAGTTGCTCCAATTACACCTCTGGCTCCTCTGTTTTCAGTATTATCCCAGGGCTCCAATACTGCTAGTTGCTGCTCAGAAGTGCCATCTGCACAGTCAACGCTTGCTCCAGTGTTATTGGGGTTCAGTAACGTCAGCTGTTCCCCAGCTGTGTGTCCGGCAAATTCTCCTGCTTTGTCCACATCCACTGTACTACTGATTTAAAACTTGCTCCAATTACACCTCTGGCTCCTCTGTTTTTAGTATTTACCCTGGGCTCCAATACCGCTAGTTGCTGCTCAGAAGTGCCGTCTGCACAGTTAACGCTTGCTCCAGTGTTATTGGGGTTCAGTAACGTCAGCTGTTCCCCAGCTGTGTGTCCGGCAAATTCTCCTGCTTTGTCCACATCCACTGTACTACTGATTTAAAACTTGCTCCAATTACACCTCTGGCTCCTCTGTTTTTAGTATTTACCCTGGGCTCCAATACCGCTAGTTGCTGCTCAGAAGTGCCGTCTGCACAGTCAACGCTTGCTCCAGTGTTATTGGGGTTCAGTAACGTCAGCTGTTCCCCAGCTGTGTGTCCGGCAAATTCTCCTGCTCTGTCCACATTCACACTACTACAGATTTTAAAGTTGCTCCAATTACGCCTCTGGCTCCACTCTGTTTTTAGTATTTACCCTAGGTTCCAGCACAGCCAGCTGTTTCCCAGCAGTGTCTTTGGCACGAGTACTCCCTCCTGCCCAGCCTGGTTCCAGCACGCCAGCTGTTTCCGGGTAGTGTCTACGTCACTTTGCCTCCAATGCGTTGTCCTGTCGTGTTGCGGTCGGGTTAGCCGACTCTATGGTGCCTGCAGTTTAGGTGACTCCTATGTGGGCTGCGGGATCTGACAATGAAGGCTGGTTCCATAGTGCCAATAGGACAAGCAACCCCTGTAGGACTGTGGGTTTTGGTAACTGCGGCCGGCTCGCGGCCTTGAAACTTTTTTTACATGGGTACCTTCTGCTACCCATCCGGGTTCCAGTACCGTCAGCTGGTTCTCGGCAATGCCTTTGGATTAGGTGCCTCCTTCTCGGTATCCAAGTTCCACCAACGTCTGCTTGTCCTTGGTAGTGCTTTCTGGCACAGGAACCTCCTGCTTAGTAACCGAGTTCCAGTACCGTCAGCTGGTCTTCGGTAGTTCCATTGGCTCTTGTACCTTCTGCTACCCATCCGGGTTCCAGTACCGTCAGCTGGTCCTCGGTAGTTCCATTTGCTCTTGTACCTTCTACTACCCATCCGGGTTCCAGTACCGTCAGCTGGTTCTCGGCAGTGTCTTTGGCACGGGTACTCCCTCCTGCCCAGCCTGGTTCCAGCACGCCAGCTGTTTCCAGGTAGTGTCAACGTCACTTTGCCTCCAATGCGTTGTCCTGTCGTGTTGCGGTCGGGTTAGCCGACTCTATGGTGCCTGCAGTTTAGGTGAATCTTATGTGGGCTGCGGGATCTGGCAATGAAGGCTGGTTCCATAGTGCCAATAGGACAAGCACCCCCTGTAGGACTGTGGGTTTTGGTAACTGCGGCCGGCTCGCGGCCTTGAAACTTTTTTTTACATGTGTACCTTCTGCTACCCATCCGGGTTCCAGTACCGTCAGCTGGTCCTCGGTAGTTCCATTTGCTCTTGTACCTTCTACTATCCATCCGGGTTCCAGTACCGTCAGCTGGTTCTCGGCAGTGTCTTTGGCACGGGTACTCCCTCCTGCCCAGCCTGGTTCCAGCACGCCAGCTGTTTCCAGGTAGTGTCAACGTCACTTTGCCTCCAATGCGTTGTCCTGTCGTGTTGCGGTCGGGTTAGCCGACTCTATGGTGCCTGCAGTTTAGGTGAATCTTATGTGGGCTGCGGGATCTGGCAATGAAGGCTGGTTCCATAGTGCCAATAGGACAAGCACCCCCTGTAGGACTGTGGGTTTTGGTAACTGCGGCCGGCTCGCGGCCTTGAAACTTTTTTTTACATGGGTACCTTCTGCTACCCATCCGGGTTCCAGTACCGTCAGCTGGTTCTCGGCAGTGCCTTTGGATTAGGTGCCTCCTTCTCGGTATCCAAGTTCCACCAACGTCTGCTGGTCCTTGGTAGTGCTTTCTGGCACAGGTACCTCCTGCTTAGTAACCGAGTTCCAGTACCATCAGCTGGTCTTCGGTAGTTCCATTGGCTCTTGTACCTTCTGCTACCCATCCGGGTTCCAGTACCATCAGCTGGTCCTCGGTAGTTCCTCAGCCTTCTTGTACCTTCTGCTACATTTCCAAGTTCAAGCTTTTTGAAATGGTTCTTGGTAATCACTCTGGATCTCCCTGACGAGGACCCTGAAGACGAGGACCCTGAAGACCAACCCGAAGAAGACGAGGACCCCGAAGACGATGACCCTGAAGACGATGACCCTGAAGACCACCCCAAAGAAGACGAGGACCCTGAAGACCACCCCGAAGAAGACGAGGACCCGAAGACGAGGACCCCGAAGACGACGACCCTGAAGACGACGACCCCGAAGACGACGACCCTGAAGACCACCCCGAAGAAGACCAAGAAGATGACCCTGAAGAAGTTGACCAAGAGGACAAAGAAGAGAAGACGACTACCAAGATACAGAAGAACAAGAGACAGAAAACCAGGAAGCAGAAGTACAAGAAGCTGCAGAACAAAAAGCGGAAGAACATTAAGCATAAGACTAAAAATCAGAGAAAAAGATAATATCTAAATTATAAGCAGAAGATGACTAAGCAGTGTATGGGGGTGAGTCCGTTCCTCCTCGTGGTGCCCCTGGAAAAGACCTACTGCTGCAGGCCAAACTGAACGCGGACAAATCCTGTTGTAAATCTTTTGTGACGGGCAGAACGAAAGGTGTAATGTTGAAACTTTTATAGATAGCAACTACAGGAATGCCTGTCACAAATAAGAATATGATGAAGAAGAAGAATATGAAGAAGATGAAGAAGTAGAATATGAAGAAGAATAATAGTTGAATAAGAAAAATATGAAGTATGTAAAAAAAAAGAATAATACGAAAAAGGTGAAGAAGAAGAAGATGAAGAAGGTGAAGAAGTTGATGAAAAAGATGTTGATGCTGAGGATGATGAAGGAGAAAGTATGGGAGAAGTAAAAAAGAAGGTGAAGAGCATGGAAGTAGTGAAACATAAATATCTGACAAAATATAAAAATACTTAACATAGTCAATATTTCCATAACTCAGAACGTCTTAAAAAAAATATTAATTCCTGCTATTCCATTTGATTGGGCTAAACCTCTATGCCTTTATTGTCTCCCCCAATACATTCTACATTATTCTTAGTTGTTTTCCTTCATGTAGAATTAACCTACAAGGAAAGAAAGGGTTTATTTTCATTCCGATATTTCTGTCCCATTGACTTGCATTGGTTTCCGGTATCGGAATCGGCGATATCCGATACTTTTTGGGTATCGGTCCGATCCAATCCGATCCAATATTTCCCGATATCGGAAGGTATCGCTCAACACTAGCTACAACATATTAAAATCTAATAAAAAAGGTGAGAAACCACAAGATGGCACCACAATCCCACAAAATGTATAGCAGGAGGTAAGTAAGGTTCATATAGACTCGTATAGACATTTACACGAACAATGTTCTATTATGGTAATCTATAACATAGGATAATTAGTATGAACAAGTATACATAGTACATATATAATCTAAGAATATAATCTATATAGCCAACTAATTTTAAAAAACTCTGACCTCAGATTTGTTGCCAGAAAGGCATTCACGCTTGGTACAATTCTTTCACCCAGTTTTTTCCAGCAAAAGAAAAAACAAAATAATACAACATGACTCTCCTTTAAAGGCTTTTTTTTTAAATGTGGGCACAATTTGTGCAAATCTTGTAATCATGCCCATAAATCTGCAATATTTTGTTCAAACTGGACAACATTTGACTATACAGAGCTTCATCAACTGCAATACAGCAGGGGTCATATATCTTATTGAATGTACAGAGTGCAAGATTCAATACGTGGGATGCACAATAGGTCCCCTAAGAAATGCATCAGAAGGCACTTATATGATGCGATTAGTCTATCTCAGCGGTTTCCAGACACCTCTCATAGGTACACAAAGGGGATACAAAATTCATGATATTTCGGGGTATTGAAAAAGTATACAAACCGATAAGCGGAGAAGAATTAAGAAGAAAAATTTTGAACAGAGAATCATATTGGAAATTTAAAGGGGTATTCCTATCTCCAAGATCCTATCCCAATATGTAGTAGGTTTAATATTAATAATATTAGCAAATACCTCCAATTAGAAATGTAGTATAGTTTTTCTGATTCGCTATATCTCTTTCCTCATGTACAAGCATTACAACAGGACCTTAGGTATCCATGGTTATGACCAATAGAAATTAGCTTTATCAGTGGTCGTAACCATAGATACTTAAGGTCCTGCAATGCCTGCACATGATGATAGAAACATAGCGAATCATAAAAACTACACTATATTTCTAATTGGAGGTATTTACTAATATTATTATTATTACACCTACTACATATTGGGAAATTTTATTTAACATCATACCTGTCATCACTGAAGAACCTTTCTCTTTTTCTGCATTGCTTTTAAGACCCAGACTAGGGCAGCTCTGTGCGGTGATTTTCATCCTAACAAGGTGCATCTGAACTCAGTGAGCTGACTTTCCTTTTCCTGTTCCCTCATTGCATGTATTTTTAGTCTTTGTGTTGTCCTTGTACACTGATCTTCTAATAATCTATTGTCAAATTAAAGGGAATCTGTCAGCAGTTACTTCTACCTCATCTGAGGTATCACTTAGATTACTGGGTGCATCCATTCTGACACAATCTGATTTTTTAGATTTAGCAATGATTAAGAACCGGTGTGGTTCGAAACGCGTCACCTATGCATATTTTATAGTTCCCCCTTCTTTCATCCACCATTTTTTATTCTCTTTCATGATAGAATTTTTACATTTTTTCTAGTAAATTAAGTTTTAATATGTTTTTTTCTATTTGAGATTGCAGGATTTTTTCCCTTTTCTATTGCACTCCACCCAGTAACCTGAGAATCTATTATCCATGCATCCCTCTGAGAATTTGTGGATCCATGTGCTGCACTAGACCCTGGGAAAGATGTTAAGTATCCTTTTCCTTCTCTTGCAAAATTAAAGTGCCTAAAATATAAAAAAAAACTCTCAAAATTTTAGTTACTTTTTAAAGTGCATTAACATTGGAACCGATTATGGGCCTTTCTAAACATGCTGCCAATCACCAATGTATGAGCAACACATTAGTTTGTTGGGTTAAATCATATTTAAAAGAAACCTGTCATCATGATTTAGCTCTATAAACTAAAGGCATGGCTATAATGGCGCTGTGATGCTGATTAATATGATACCTGATGTGAAGGCATCTGCTGAGTGGTTGTTTAATACTCACCTTGTGAAATTTTGATAAGATGACGTCTTGTGTGCTTCGGGGCAAGACGAGGGGTCAGGGTCTTCTTCTCCTTCTCCACCCCCCCACGAGTCTCCTCTGTTTCTTCTGCAGGACACTCACTATTTAGTGACCTGCCTC
Organism: Phyllobates terribilis; assembly: GCF_046119375.1. Lineage (NCBI taxonomy): Eukaryota > Metazoa > Chordata > Amphibia > Anura > Dendrobatidae > Phyllobates > Phyllobates terribilis. Next base: position 319,331,257 of record NW_027362763.1, read on the forward strand.
CTTTTTAAAATTCAGTGCCGCTGCCACCACTGTGTGGGCGGCGCGTGCGCAGTGGGAGCAGGTGTCCTGTGTGCAAGACTTCGGAGGCGGCGCATACTCAGATCGAGATTTTGGCTCTGAATATACCCCCACATATAACCTGCACCCCCATATGCACCTCCACATGTAGCCTGCATCCCCACATATATCCCCCACATGTAGCCTGTACTGCCGGGAAAACAGTTCACTTGCAATCTGTCGAATGACTCCGCCCATAAGTCACATGGGCATGACATCATCACAGGTCCTTTACCTCTATGATTTATCTTCTTCCATTGGGGCAGAGAGCTAATCGGTGCTCCTCTGCCCATGCACTCCCCTCCGCCCCAATAAAAATGGCGGTTTTCATACTTTGTCCAGAAGAAGAATTAGGAAATGTAAAAAATATATTTTTCTTTTTCTTTTTTCATGGTGGTGCTGCCCTCCGCAACCTACCCTCAGGTGCCTAGTGGCAAATACACAGGGGACTTATAACCCCTTAAGTCATAATTAGACTAGAGCAACACATAAATGCTTCAATAATAATTCTCATAGCTAACCCCTTAATGACCCATAATGTATATTTTGTCATAGGTCACTAAGCAAAGCATGAAACCAGCTCAGGAGCTGACCCTGCTTCATATGCAGCAGATGGCCGCTGTGTTACATGTCCGGCATCTGCCTCTAACTGCAACGATCAGAGCATGCAATTTAAAAAGAACCTGTCATAATTGATAACGCTATTAAAGAAGTTGTCCACTACTTTATCCCCTCCCCCAATGTATCCCCCTGGGGCCCCTAAGACTTCTTGTAAATACCTTCTGTAGCTGATAATGCCTGTGAGCGGCGCTATCGGTGGCAGCTCACAGGCATCACGTGACCCCGCGCTGACGTCACGACAAGTGAGGCGTGACTCAGCGCTGGGGTCCCCGCGGTGGCTGCTGGGTTGTGGGCGGGGTTACCCCCCGCGTCACACCCAGCATCCACCACGCGCTTTCCCAATGAATGGGGAGAGGCAGAGGGCGCAGTGGATGCTGGGTGTGATGCGTGGGTAACCCCACCCACAGCCTGGCATCCCCCATGGAACCAGGAAGATAAAGACCCCCGGCTGCTGCCAGCACCTGTCGTGACATCAGTGGATCTCAGAGCCGACTGCAGCCGGGGGTCACATGATGCCTGTGAGCGGCCAGTGATAGCGCCCCTCACAGGCATTATGTGCAACAGAAGGTAATAACAAGAAGTCTTAGGGGCCCCGGAGGGATACATGGGGGGGGGGATATAAAGTAGTGGACAGCCCTTTTAACTTGCAGATATTGGGTTAACCTTCAGGTTAATAGCATTATGAAGGTGTCCGGCTGCAGTATTGAAAGTGCGGCACCTGGGAAAAAAATATCTTTATTTCTCCCGGGAGTCATCGGCTTTCAGTCATGCAGGCGTGCCGGAGCACTTACAGTCACAGCACTGAGCGCAGCGGCTCTAAGCAGGCCCTGGCACTGACTGACAGCCAGCTCTGTACTGATGCACTGCAAAGTCTGCTGTCAATCAGTCTTGCTGTCTGCCTCAAATAGGCGTAAATGACCAAAAACAAAGCACAACAGAGCACACTGTGACTCCTTCTGTATCATTATAGTCAATGACCCCATCAGCGCATACACAAATCCCGTTTTGTGGAATTTCAGATGTAAGCCCCGATGGAGACACTAATCATAGAGGCAAATGCTATGTGAACCCAGCCTTAAACACAACAATGCTAAAGAACAAAGCAAAGACTAAAAAGAATAACTGCTCATGAGAGAGGTTTATAAAGAATAGATTCTGTTAGTAAAAGTGGTTGTTGCCGCTGCATCAACCACGCTATTTTCTGATCAGTTAAACAGTCATGTTTGTAAGATTCTAGTGTACTGGATATTATCATGTTATTCATCTAAATTGCCACAAGATGGTGCTAGTGTGTATTTCAAACAATTGTCCCACAACAACAGCGCTTAGAACGCTCCTGTAAAATCAGCTGTCAATGTTATGTGTGATATGTGGGGTATTAAAGGAGGGTTGTTTGTACTTGGAAAAAGTCCAAACTTTATAGATAAATAAAAAGGCAGACACAGAGAGACCAGCACCTCCTGACAGAATGAAGCAAATGTGAACAGGTACAAGCTGCCGTGACTGCCGCAGCACACTGTGTGCACCAAAATATATCCAAGCACTGCATAAATTAAATGTAAGCTGCATTACTGCTATGCAGAACATACTTATAAAATTGAGTTACGTTGTGTATAGATTGGCCAATTATTATGTACCCACCAGGCCAAAAATCTGGCTATTTAAAGGGTAGGGTGCTGCATCACTTTTTGATATGCATCTACCAGCTCTTCAATATGCTGATCAGCTTTTGTTTCTTTGTAGTATACATTTGGAGGTGGTGACTGCCTCCATAGTTGGCTGAGCACTCCTCCCATCAGTTTAAGGGCTCACGCAGATGTCCACAGAGACTACAATGCACTGACTGGCTGCGGGTCTCCTGACCGGAGCATGACAGCCTTAGGTTTGGGCTAGGGTCACATGGCAGTATTTTCTCTCATCCAAAAGAATCAGGCAGATTATGCAAATCACACTCTGATCAAGCTCTAATCAGTGTGATCACAGTGTGCTCCGATTTTCTCAGATGAGGAGTAGATGGAAAGAAATATCTCCATTCCGTCAGGCAGAAAAAAATCTCAGTCCTATGTTTTCCATGGACTCATTGACTTGCATAGCTGAGTGCGATCTGAATATTGGATCAAACTCTGTCCGAGGAAAAGATCTGACACATACACGGCCCCATAGCATAACATTGGTCCGAGTGCGATCCGTTGTCTTGTCGGAACACACTCGGGCCAAAAACATGGTCGTCTGTGCAAGCCCTTATATATGAAGCTGTCATGCTCTGGTCAGGAGATCCGCAGCCAGTCGGTGATTGGACCGAGATCCATGGACGTCTGCATGAGCCCTAGAGCTGGGATGAAGATCTATCGTTAAGCAGAGAAAAACATTTAATTACTTGAGCCACCAACAGGTGAAAAAATCCAACAAAGCCGATCAACTTTTTACAACTGTCATCAACTGGGAACTGCGCTATGAAAAACTGTCAGAAAATGGTGTTGAGGTGCATTTACACTGCGAGATAATAGTCAACGAGTATTGTTAAAAATGCTTAGTGGAATATCATGGCACTAGACAAGGAAACATAATAAATAAATAAAATTGACATCTCGATACAAAATGGATCTATCATACAGCCGTGTATATAAACCCTTACATACAAGTACAGTACTATTACAATTTTTAGTACATTCACAAAAAAGTTATATCACCACCATGAGAACCTTGTCAGTCATTGTATTAATACTGTGCACATGTTATCGTTTCATCATTTCTGTAATTCCATATAATACAGTTTTTTCAGACGACATCACTACTACAAATGACAATATGTTAATATATTAGCCTCACTTGCTTTTCAGTAAGCGTTCATCATATTTTATGCATATCATATAAGACTGGGAGACTTTACTTTCTGCTAATATATTATCTCACTTGTGTACACTTAAGGGAAAGGAAACAATTTAATTGTTCTTAAATAAATAAGCACCAGATGTTGCCCATGAGCAGCACAGACTTAGCCTCCAGGATGTATGCAAACAGGGAGGTGATGACTGGGGACAGCACATGGACAGCAGGGTATGGAGGATGCAGGGAGGTTACAAGCTCTGTATTTATGTGGCAGACCTCCAAATAATACTGAAAACTCCTGTGTATGGCACAGGCGCCAGCGCATTCATATGCCTTACCAGGGTGTTCAAACAAGTCATAAAAAGCTGAGCAAGCAAGTGAGAAAGAAGAAAAATGGTAAATGTGGTTTGATCTTGTTTGCTTCCTGACCTCCTCCTTGCCTTGCAGCCCTTGTGCTGTTCAGAGCAGGATTCCCCTCTGTGCACACATCCTGGAGGAATTGTACGGTTCAACTGCTGCTGCACACGTGTGCGCTGAGCTCAACACGGAGAGCAAAGGGATCATCTGACATCCACAGGCTCACCTAAATGGCTGGGGAAATGTTACTTCTCCTTCTATTAAATATACGCCACATATGAAAAGGACAAATGCATACTACCATTAACCGCTTCACCCCCACAGCCTGTTTTCACCTTCCTGACCAGGCCAATTTTTACAATACTGACCAGTGTCACTTTATGAGATAATAACTCTGAAAAGCTAAAACATATCCCAGTGATTTTGAGAATGTTTTTTTTTCGTGACATGTTGTACTTCATATTAGTGGTAAATTTAAGTCGAAATGATTTGCGTTTATTTATGAAAATATCGAAAATTTGCCAAAAAAATGTGAAAAGTTTACAATTTACAAACTTTAAATATTTATGCCCTTAAACGAAATAGTTATAACACACAAAATAGATAATAAATAGCATTTCCCACATGTTTACTTCACATCAGCATCATTTTTGAAACATAATTTTTTTTTAGAAGGGTTAAAAGTTGACCAGCGATTTCTCATTTTTTTCAACATCACGTTTGAAGTGACTTTGGGGGCCCTATGTGACAGAAAATATCCAAAAGTGACACGATTCTAAAAACTACACCCCTTAAAGTGTTCAAAACCACATTCAATAAGTTTCTTAAGGGACTTCAGAATTAAAGCAATGTGGATGGAAAAAATGAACATTTTACTTTTTCCCACCAAAATATTGATTTAGCCCCAAATGTTGCATTTTCAAAAAGGTAACAGGAGAAAACGGGCCATACAATTTGTTGTGCAATTTCTTCTGAGTATGCCGATATGCCATATGTGGTGGAAAACTTCTGTTTGGGTACACGGCAGGGCTTGGAAGGGAAGAAGCACCCTTCGACTTTTGGAGCGCAAAATTGTCTGGAATGGATAGCAGATGCCATTTCACATTTGGAGAGCCCCTGATGTGCCTAAAGAGTGGAACCCTCCCACAAGTGACCCCATTTTGGAAACTAGACCCCTCCAGGAACTTATATAGATGTGTGGTAAGCACCTGGAACCTGCAGGTGCTTCACAAAATTTTATAAAGCTGGGCCATGAAAATAAAAAATCACATTATTCACACAAAAATGTTGCTTTAACCCCAAATTATTCATTTTCACAAGGGTAACAGGAGAAAATGGATCATACAATTTGTTGTGCGATTCCTCCTGAGTAGGCTGATACCCTACATGTGGTGGAAAACTACTGTTTGGGCACACGGCAGGACTCAGAAGGAAGGAGCGCCATTTGAATTCTGGAGTGCAATTTTGGCTGGAATAGATTGCGGATGCCATGTCACATTTGAAGAGCCCCTGATGTGCCTAAACAGCAGAAAACCCCACCAGTAACCCCATTTTTTAAACTAAATTTCTAGAGGAACACATCTATTGGTGTAATGAGCATTTTTAAACCTCAAGCGATTCACAGAATTGTATAACATTGGGCTGCGTCAATAGAAAAATTACCATTTTTTCCACTAAAATGTTGCTTTAGCCCTACGTTTTTAATTTTCAAAGCGGATAAAAGGAAAAAATGCTCCGGTGAGTTTTGTTGTGCAATTTCTCCTGAGTGCACCAATACCCTACATGTAATCGGGAACTACTTTTCAGGCCTCTTTCAGAAGTACGGATATTTCCGGTGCTGGAAAAAACAGCACGGGAGATAGCCGTGTCCGTGTGCACCTGTGTGGCACACGTGTGGCAATCATGTGCCGCATCAGGATCACACGTACCGGTGCTTGGGAGTCAGAGGTACAGTTAGCGCTGTTCCCAAGCGCCGGGTGATGAACGCTGCCTTCATCATTGTCCACTGCTTGTGCTACGATCAGCATGAGCAAGGGGCAATGTTGAGAGTAGTATTCTGCTCCCGCAGTGTCCTGGTGTAAAAATCAGAATAACATAAAAAAAATCCTTATACTCACCTGTCCAAAGATGTCCCAAGCTGTAACCCATCTGACCGCTCACGCCGAGGAGCCGGGGAAAAATGGCTTGCTGCAGTGAGCGGGCCCCTGCACTGTGCTGAGCTCAGTGAGTGACAGGACACCGCTCAAGAGCTGAGCACAGCTTCAGGGTCTGCTCGCTGCAACAGTCATTCTCCCTGGCTCCTCGGCATGTGCGGTTGATTCAAGACAGGTAAGTATAAGGATTTTTTGATTTTATTCTTATTTTTATAGCTTTTGAAGACATTGGCAGCAGAATACAACTCTCAACATTGTCCCTTGCTAGCGCTGATTGCAGTGCCAACAAGGAACAATGATGAGTGATCACTTCACCACCTGGCACTTGAGAACAGCACAAACAGTACCGCTGATTCCCAGGTGCAGGTATGTGTCACACGGATAACACACGGATGTCATCTGTGTGTCATCAGTGTGGACATTTTGCGGTCCGTGCAGCAGGTAAAAAACGAACATGTCAACATGTTATGCCCACGGACACACGGTCCATGGAAACACACTGACATGTGCACAGCCCCATTCATTTGAATGGGTCTATGTGTGTCAGTGTCTCCAGTAAGTGTAGAAACTGTCACCACATGTACCTGACACACTGAAGTGTGAAAGAGCCCTCAGGCATAGTGGAATGATCAGTAGGGAAGGAGCGCCATATTGTAGTGTAGATTTTGCTGTCATGGTTTTTCAGTGCCATGACCCGCTGGAAGAGCCCCTTAGGTGCCAAAACAGCACAACCCCCCATAAGTGACCCCATTTTACAAACTACACCTCTTAATGAATTCAATATGTCACAGAATTTTAAACCATTGGGCAGTGGTAAATAAAATTTTGTTTTAGCCCCACATTTTACATTTTTTCATGGGGAAATGAGTAAAACTGGCAATAAAATTTGTCACATTTTCTGCTGAATGTGGCAATATCCCATATGTGGCTGTAAGATACTGCTTAGCCACACGGTGAGACTCAGGAGGAACGGAGCGCTATTTGACTCTTGGAGAACTAATTATCATAGAATAGTTTGCAGATTCCATATACAGAGCCCCTAAGTACCAGAAGAGCAGAATTCCCCCTCAAGTGACACCATTTTGGAAATTACACCCCTCTGGGAATTTATCTACAGGTGTAGTGACGATTTTGACTCCATGTGTGTTTTCCAGAAACAAGCTGCAGTGAATGTTTCCAAGTGAAAATTGCAAATGTGCCATTGCAGTGCCTGTACATTGTAGTGCTCATACATTCTGCCCTGCTCGTGCTTTTGGAGACATAGACTCCATAAATTAGGAGGGCGCTCACTGCTACAGAAATGCCAAACATGTGAATGCTATATGTGGTTTAGGCATACTTTGGCTCAGAAGGGTGAGGGGCATTTGGATTTGGGAGTGCAGAATTTGCTTAATTTCTTTTGGGGGAGAGGAGCCATCCCACCAATGACAACATCTGCAAGGAGTTTGTATGTCCCCTCCTTGTTTGGGTGGGTTTCTACAATGTAGATTGTGAGCCCCAATGGGGACAGTGCCCATAATGTCTGTAAAGTGCTGTGGAATTAATGGCGCTATATAAGTGAGTAAAATAAATAAATAAATAAATAATACTTTTTCAGAGCCTTAGTGCTACCAGTAACGTGGAAGCCCCTATATTTCCAGCCAACGGATGTAGACGGCACTCCATTGTGAAGTGGTGCACGTGGAAAAAATAATGTTACTAGCAAGGCGAATCCTGGCACTGACATGTAGAAAATCGAATTAATTTATTCCACATATCCAATCAAGACGTTTCAACCTGTCCAAGGCTTTTATAAGACGATTGATAGCCTTGGACGGGCTGAAACATTTTGATTTGATATGTGAAATAAATGTATTTGATTTTCTACACGTGAGTGCTGGGATTCACCTTGCTAGTAACCCTATATTTCCATTGACAGATGATGGACCTGAGTGGGGACCTGCTTTTTTGTGGATTTTTGTTGGGATTTTACATAACATTTGGGATCACATTTATCCTGTGCTCTACGCTGAGCACTTACATCGGGGTTTCCATCTAAATCTCAGAGTGAGAAGATTCAGATGAAAGTCCCAGAGGGATATATTCACAAAATGAGGCAGCAGAGATACTCTGGACTCTGTCTGGCCTCTGGTCAGCGTGTCTTACTTTTCAGAGGTGCACAAAACTGTGGCCTGACAACACTTTTATGCACCCTCTGCCAGACTTTTAAATGCTGCGATCGATATAGATCGCAACATTTCAGGGCTTAAATAGCCCGGAGCGGTGCGGGCACCACTCCTGACAACTGGATCTCGTGTTTAACTTAAGTGGAGATCATTGCCGCTATCGCGCTGGCACAGGTCCTCCTGTGCTCCGCATGATCGCCATGACGTACCCATATGACAAAGGTCGGGAACCCCTATCCGACCATGATTTCTGGGTACGTCAAAGATCTTCTAAGCCTCTGTTCACATCAGCGCAGGATACTCAGTTCAGAATCTCGATTATAGAGCTGGACAAAAATCCTGAACAAAATAATGCATCTATTTTGTCCAATAATATTATAGAAAATGAACAGATACCATGATAGTTAATGGGGCTGGGTTGCCAACCGTCTAGAAATTCCAGGACAGTCCGTAAAAATATGGCACTTTTTTGCCCTGTCTGTAAAAAATGTAAAGCATCTGTGATTTTTATAAAGCTGAAGAAACTTATACAGATGATTTTGATTGCAATTATCATCATTTTACAGATTACAATGCATGCAGCTGATGTCTTCATATCAGAATTATGGGCTGTAGACATGAATCACTTATAATCATAATGATTTATTATGGTTTTCCAATGTTTCTGAAAAAATATTGCCTGTTCGTGAATCGTGATTTTTTTGTAAGCCGTCCAGAAAAGTCAAGTTGACAACCCATTAATGGGGTCTAATGACACCTATGGTGTCCATCATATATATGGTCCGGGACTTCTGTTATTTTACTATAAAAGAACAGACATACTAAAATAACAACACAGATTTGAGCAGATTCTAAATGGGAAAAGATTGGGTAAAGCTGACATGAAGAAGGTCTTTATTATTTAATATTATTTGACAGGAAAGCAAGTAGTGTCAGGCAGCTGCTGTCAAAGCAAGACAAGATCGCGATATGCATCAAATGGGACATAACTGCACCATATAGCATACATATATGTACTGTATATATTTATATATAGTTTATGTATGGATCAATCTGGAAGTTGGACACCTGTGAGGATCATTGGAATGGTAGAATATATATGTTGCATTTTGTGCATACTAATTTTGGCAGCACCTACTTGGTACATGAAATTATATCTCAGTTCATCTGAATGGTCTGAAAATATAGCCTTAATTAATATAGGTGTGCATGGTATAGACCCAGAACTTTATAGCTTTGATTTTATACACTTAGTATAAAAATCACTTGCGGTGATCCCTAATTGGACAGGCAACATTTTTATTGTGGCAGTATCATGCTATGCTAGGGATTTAGAAAGGAAAGTCAACATTGAGAGGAAGTGTGAGGGCGCCAACCACCGCTGTCAGGTAGTGATTTAGATAGTTACTACCAGGGAATATTTGAGGGGGTGTTATACGCACTTTGGTGGTTCTGTGTGTGTTTCTTACCTGTCGCCATACGTTAACCCCCACCTGGGCAAGGTTTACAATACAGTTTTGGCTTTTATTTTTGTCTTTGTCTGGTATATGAAGCTTCTATTTTGGGGATTTTTAAATAATGTAATGTAGCAATATATTGTTTTTAGGGGATATATATTTTTTAAAAACGGCAACCAAACTAATAAATGGAATGGGTGGACAGGAGTACGCAGAAAGATTATCCAAATTTGGGTTATTTAGTTTGGAAAAAGGTGGCTGAGGGATGACTCAAAGCTCAATACAGAGGGGCGATATTGAAGGTCAGTGTAGAGCGATGATATCAAAAGTCAATATAGAGATCTGCCTCATGATCTCTTGGTACCTGGGATTGTATCTATACAGAAAAACAACAGGGTCTAGATTTTGAAATGCCAAAACCGCACTCTTCTTCTGTTTGGGCCACAGAATACCATAAATATGACACAGCATGTACTGTTCACTGTGAGAAGCTATACTTATACTGGGTTCCATCTTTGGGTGCACTCATACATAACTTTAAAAAAAACTACATCTTTTTGCAACTTTTTAGAGTTTTTTTTTCTGTATTTTTAGGGACTAAATTCAATGAATGGCTGCAGCAGTGATGTGCACTGTAGTCGTAATGTTACCTCTGTAGCCAGTAAAGAAAACATGTTGGAGAGAAGGCATTTGTTGAGAAAAAAGTTTATCCAAAACTTCCCCTTTAAATCAATAGGGAAATATTAAATTCACTACAAACAATGCATTTTTTGTAGGATTCTTGTCTTTTTCTGGCATTTTTGCTAACATAGTTGTTATTTTTGGTTAAAAAATGCTGGCATAGATTTATGCTATAACTTCTGCCACTTTCTGGCATGAATAAGGCTGCGTGCCCACTATGCGTTTTTCAAGCATTTTTGCTGTGAAATTTCCGCAGCGAAAACACTTAAAAAACGCTTGGTAATATGTGCCCTATGGCCCATAATGATAATCCGCATGTGCTGTGCACATGCTGCGGAGATTTCTGCTGCCGATTATCATTGCGGAAAAATCCACAGCATGTCCATTAATTTTGTGGACACGCAGCATAATTGCCGCCATTGACTTGCATTGAATCCCTTAATATCCACATGACTCCATGTGCAGATGAGGATATTAAGCGATTCAATGTGCGGATGGTACCCGGGTCTGGAGAAGAGGAGACTCTCCTCCAGACCCGGGTACCATAGTACCTGTTAAAAAAAAAGAATTTAAAATAAAAAATATACATTATACTCACCTTCTGATGGCCCCCGGTCTCCTGTACGGTGCGTCCTTGCTCCCCGGTGGCTCGCGATGGTGTAAAAGGACCTTCCATGACGTCATTTAGTCATGTGACAGTGACATCGGCGGTCCCGTGATCTGTGACATGACTAAATTACGTCATGGAAGGTGCTTTTAGACCACCGCGAGCCGTACAAGAGACCGTACGCACCAGAGAGAAGACCGCAGGCCATCAGAAGGTGAGTATAATGTTTTTTTTGTTTTTTTTTTACTATTTTTATTCTTTTTTTAACTATTACTTGGTCACACTATATAAATCCATGCATCCATGCCGGTTGCATGGATTTATATAGTGTGACCAAGTTGTCAAGCACTTTTCCAAGTGATGCTAAAATCGCTTGGAAAAGGGCTTGATAACCCGCATGCAGAAATGCATGTGAAGAACGCTAGACAAACGCTTCTACCTGACAGGAAAAACGCATGTAAAATCTGCATGCGTTTTTCCTGCCAGGGAGATGCAAAAAAAATCAGCAGCATTTCTGCATTGTGGGCACTTAGCCTTATAGTCAATCTGTCATGCTGCTGCTTGCCGGCCATCTTGATAAAAGTTATAGTTTTTTGTGCAAATTTTTGCAACTTTTGAAAGCCAGAATACTGTTTGCTGAATTTCCCTTCAGCTACGTTCTCACGATGAGCTTTTGGTGAGTTTTTTACACTGTGTATTTTCAAAAAAATGCAAGTAACCTGTTTTACTTAATGGGTCCAGAAATGGTGCAGAAAATCTGCAACATCAAATACTTACCAAAAACTCATCATAGGAACCTAGCCTTAATGTTATAAAATGACAGAAAAAACGTGTGTGCTTTTACGTGCATTTTTGTCATTTATTAATTATTATTTATATACACTTAATATGTCCCTATTTGCTTACAGCTAAAATCTTACCATAGAATTTTCGCTGGAAAAAAATGTAAAATGGACAGAAAAACATTGCAAAAAACACATTGACCCTGATTTATGAAGACTGGTGATTTTCTCGCCGATCTTGATGAGGGGGTGTGGGTGCAGTCATACACTCCTGATTCATGAAGAGGTGGCATGCCTCAATGTGCCACACCAGAAATCTTTCTCCACTCAGGGAATGGAGTGAGAACGCCACAGCTTGTGATGAATTAGACAAGCTATGGCATCATGACCCCATCACATTTTGGCAGATCTGGGAGGAACTGGTGAAAAAATGCCAAAAGTCACACAATTTTGGCATCTTTTCAAAGCTTTTATGCCACTTTTTTTTTTAAAAAAGACTTTGATGAATCAGACCCATTGTTCCTGCCTCCCCCAACCTCTCTAAAAGAAACTACCTGTGAATACTGCAACCAGAAAGTGTAAACTAATATATAATGTGTATAATGCACTGTCTCCTGAGTTAGAAAATTGTAATAGGTGTAAAGCATGTGCCACCATTTTTTCTAAACTATAGTAAGTTTTAAAATAAAAACAACATACCTCACCGCTCCCTCAGCTGCTTGCTGCCCAACGTCTGGACCTCACAGTCACCTCATCTTTCTACTATTGGGAGCTGCGTCTCCTGGCCTGTTCCCTCTAGGCTGGGACTTTCAGCCATGACTAGGTCTTGGAAGTCACTATTCGTCACACGTCATGACATCACGAATGTGCGACGTGCAGTAACCATTGAAGTCTGGTCATAGCCAAAAGTTCCGACCTTGTGTGAACAGGTTGAAGATGCGACAACAGAAAGAAGAAGATCAGATGCCCAGTCCTCAGGGCCTCTACTTTCTGCCAGCATAGCTCTGGCCTTCTCACTACTGGCTCAGCTTCATAGATCACTATGCGTTGCACGTCCGTGATGTCATGATGTGTGACGCAGAGTGACCTCCGAGACCTGGTTGTGGCCAGAAGTCTTATCCCAGGGTGAACAGGATATGAAATGCGGCTGACGACAGGAAAAAGAAGAGGAATCTCTGAGGACTGGTTGACGGGCAGTGAGCAGCGGAGGGGCAGGGATAGGTGAGCAGTGATGTAAGTTTATACATTGTTTAGTTTTTTACATCTTACATTTATTATGCTTTGGGATCTGTACGTGTTTAACATTGTAATTTCATTCTTTCTTTATCCATACCAGAAAAACACTGATGACACACTGATCCAAAAAACGGATGACACCTGTACTGTTTTTTTACGGTACCCGTTTTATACAGACGTGTGAAGGGGGCCTTAGGAAGAAAGTTAGAAGTCAATTCTTGATAAAAAACTAAGGATTGGACTTTATTTGTAATTGTAAGGATGTCCCTCAATTCCTTTTCTGATATTACTAACCCCAGTTCTCAAATCCAAAATATTCTAAATCACATATGAGTTACAGGGTGACCTTTGGTTCATAATTTTTAATACATGTAAATTTAAAACTTCCTTATCTTCAGAGTATGGATTATTTAGGCTGAATTTTTTAGTATCTAAAACCCCTTTAAAAAATTCAGTGCCCACGTGTTTATTAACAGAATGACACCTACTTTTCCTGCTATCCTATTATATTTTGCATATAAAGGGAGCAATATTAATATACTCTATAAGTTTCACGTGTGTGTCAGAGGTGACAGTCGCCCTGAAGTGGGTTGCAGGAGATCTCCACGTTTGACACTGCAGACAGCTGCTTAGATAGGAGGCTGTCTTTAGGACTGAGCGACTACCTCTCTCTTGTTAATTTGCTCTCTGGTCTGGGTGTATATATAGCTAGTGTGTCTGAGAGGGTGTTGGCGGTTATATTCATTTCTACTTGTGAAGCTTAGCAGGAGCAGTACCTCGTCCTCTCTGGAGCTTGAGGCCATATGCACATTTGGAGTTCATCTAAAGTTAAGTCATTTTCCCCTGTTTTGTCTACCCTTGTTGTCTTTAAAGTTTTAGTGGAGGTTGACTAGTGCTCATCTCCTTCCATCCCTAGCCGTAGCCTTACGCCAGGCAAAGTAGGGCGAGGCACACGATCGGCGATAGCTAAGGAGGCTATATATGGATGTTAGTTGAGACAGGGTGACGCTAGACCAGACTAGGAGATCTCCACTTCCCCCTTTCCCTAGTGTCTGGGCTCTCTCTCCCTTTTCCCTCTGTGTTGCACTTACACCTGGCGTGACAGTAGTTGAACCTACTCTTTAAGTGTACAGTGTTTTTTTTGTAAGGTCTACATGGGTTATAAACTCACCTGTGATCAGACTACTGATATTGTTAATAAAGACAATGAGCTTGAAGTTAGCAGTGTGTACAATAGGCATAACAGATAAAACACAGATACAATCTGAATAGAAAAATAATGTAGCTAGGATTTTGTTTCATAGATGTGGTTGAGTTCAAATTAACCAAGCAGTAGATCACTAAGAGCAATGGGTAATGTCTCAGAAAGATGACCGCTAATAATGGATGATAGACAACTTGACAATATGTTTTCACAACACCTGCATCCTGCCACCTTCAGACTTGCTGCTGCAAGATACAAACATCCAAACCACACTGTGCCCTTCACACCTTCTATTGTGGTCAGTCTTAGACTGGAACACCTGCATACAGCTACAAAGAGGAACCCACAGAATTACTCAATAGAGTCTATATAAGGTGAGAGCGGTATCATCTCCAAAGCAAATTTTAATAGTTATTAAATAAAGAGATAAAAGAAAACCTTTAATAACCTAAAAATGTATGTTATACACCAATGAAGAGGCAAAACATAAGATTGTCACTAGTGTTGATCAAGCACTGAAATGCTCGAGTGCTCTGTACTCGAATCGAGCAGGTCGGACGCTCGGACGTGCTCAACTCGAGTAGCGAGCATAATGGAAGTGAACTGCAAACTTGAGCATTTTTCAAGAGGGTGGAAAATCAATCAATCTCTCTCTTTCTCCGTCCAGAACAGATAATTCAAATCAGGGTTCTCACGTGGACCCGAGCAGCAAGCGGTGCTTGGCACTTCTCGATACTCTATTGAGCACCTTGATGCTCTATTGAGTATTGAGCAGTGCTGAGCACGCTCGCTCATCGCTAGATGTCACCACTTCTGCAGTTTTAAATTATGCACTTTTATATGGTCAACATGGGTTTCCTTTATTATTTAGCAGTCTCTGCCTTAGATTTAAAGTGGTTTTACATGTTAAACAAATATTTGGCTTTAGCATTCCCATCGTATATACTTCAGATGACCGCTACTGCCAATCATTTGCCTCAATGTTCTAATACTATTTCCTGCAGAGGCCAGTAATTAGCTTTAGAGAACACATGGAGTATACACAAGTCACCACTGCAGGGACTAGCGGGGGACCACTGAGGAGACATCGTTGGAATGGCGGGGATGAAATAGTTGAGTATACAGTATTCCATTTACTTGTTTTAGCTATATTGCTGATTGTGTGCATCTTTTTAATTACCTTGGAAAATCATTTCAGTTGAATAATTCTTCAAAGTTTAAAGAGACAAAAATGATTTGCTTTAAACTAGGACTGAAAAGAGTAACCTTCATTTAATGTTTATTTAATAAATCAATAGTACACATGAAAATAAGAAACTTTGTAATATATCTTATCAGAGATTGTGCTTCTTTCTTCTCCTGGACTGATCATTCATTCTCAGAATTCGAAATTCATGGGTAAAATTTGTATTCAGTGAAGGCAAATTTTTACATAAGATTCTATGTAGAGGGGAGAGAGGAAGGAGGAGCTTGAGGCAAAGCTTTTCCCTCCTTCTCTCCTTTCCCTTTAGCTATGCTATAAAAACTAAATCCAATTCCTATCTCAGTAATGTAATAATCTGTCTTCACTGAATACAGATTTTACCCCGTAATGGAGAATTTTTTTAAGAATAAATGATCAGTTCTGGCAGATAAAGAAGCAGACTTCTCTAGTTAGATATATTACAAAGTTGATTATTTTCATGTGTATTATTAATTTATGGAATAAAAATTAAATTGAGAGTTATTCTTTAATAACCAATATCATAGGCATTTTAATAAACATCTAAACCAATTTATTAACAAACCAATCTAAACAATTAGAGGAAGGCTTAAAACCTCAAAAGCTAATTCACCGATTCCTGCAATGCAGCTGTATATGTAATAGTCTTAAGGACATGACTGAGCTTTTGGCAAGTACCCTCTACAAAATTGAATGGAGCCTCAACAGCAGAGCAGCAGTCCAAGGGCCTGAACCACTCTTAAGAGATGAAAAAAAGAAAGATGAAACAATAAAGAAAAGAAGAAGGTTCTATATTTGAGACTCTCATCTGATTTTGTGTCTCCTCTCTTGTATTCAGTAATTTTAGGTGAAGGAGATTATGCATATGGCTCTTTTTCATTGTAGATTATGGAAGTAGTAATGTCAGAGTTTTACAATGACTGTAAAAATCCACATGCATATATAGGTGCTCACTTCTCAACCTCATCCACTTCATTTTGGAGTGCCCAATTAGGGTACGGGGACCTGTCAGAGATCCTGCACTATGTGCCACTTCTCTCTGACATAGAAAACACATAAAGAGTCACTTGCATGTCAGTGTCTTGACGGCTTGGATTTCCTACTATATAAATACATATACAATATTCATACTCTTGTAGTAAGTAATAGTGATAGTGGTCAACCCAGTATTTTGTCTCACCTGCATCTCTAAGAAAGAGTCACACATCACAATCATGTACACAAAGATCTAGGATTTTTGTGCCATGTAGCTGTGTTTGTTGCTGCCATTGTCTCCATAGTGAAATGTAGAAACAACAAGTTTGGATTTGACAAAACTTTCTAAAAATATCAAGATCTGTTCATGTTTTTGACAAAATACATACGCACTGCATGGGTGCATAAAAAATTCATACCCTGATACAGATATACAGTATATACACAATATTCATTGTTTGGAAACAGGAAAAGATAATACAGTGCCTCTATAAGAGAGGAGGAAACCGAGTAGCTCTTCTGTTCCGTATGGTTTGGCAGAATACTTAGGATACAGGGGCATATACATCTAGATCACGTGAAGTAATTATCCCCCTCTACTCCTCCTTGGTCAGGCCTCATCTGGAATACTGTGTCCAGTTCTGAGCACCACATGTTAAAATAACATAAAGAAACTGGAGGAAGTTCAGAGAAGAGCTACCAGCTACAAACAATGTCCTATGAGGAACAGTTAGGCTATGTGCCCACGATGCAGAAATGCTGCAGATTTTTTACGCTTCTCCCTGGCAGGAAAAACCCATGCGGATTTTACATGCGTTTTTCCCGCCAGGTAGAAGCGTTTGTCAAGCGTTTTTGCATGCATTTCTGCATACGGGTTATCAAGCGCTTTTCCAAGCGATTTTAGTATCACTTGGAAAAGTGCTTGACAACTTGTTCACACTATATAAATCCATGCAACCGGCATGGATTTATATAGTGTGACCAAGTTAGTTAAAAAATAAGAATAACAATGGTAAAAAATTAAAAAATAAAGTTTATACTTACCTTCCGATGTCCTCCCGGTGTTATCTCTGCCGCATCCGGTCTCTTGGGCGGCTCGCGCTGTTGTGAAGGACCTGCGGTGATGTAATTGAGTCATGTGATGGGTCACATGACTCAATGACGTCATGGCAGGTCCTTCACAACAGCGCGAGCATTGCAAGAGACCGGACGCGGCAGAGATAACACCGGGAGGACATCGGAAGGTGAGTATAAACTTTATTTTTTATTTTAAATTATTTTTTTTTACAGTTTTTATGGTACCCAGGTCTGGATGAGAGTCTCCTCTCCTCCAGACCTAGGTACCATCCGCACATAGAAACGCATATAATCTGTGTGTACAAATGTACTTACACGGATTATATGCGTCTCAATGCAAGTCAATGGCGGCGATTACGCTGCGTGTCCGCAAAATTAATGGACATGCTGCAGATTTTTGAGCGCAGCATAAACGCTGCGGAAAAATCTGCAGCATGGGCATTGACAGTGCGGCTTGTCATTGAGGACCATGGGGGGCGGATTACCAAGCGTTTTTGAAGCGTTTACGCTGCGGAAATTCCGCAGCATCAACGCTTGAAAAACGCATAGTGGGCACACAGCCTTAGAGGATTTGGGAATGTTTAGCTTGCAAAAGAGAAGACTGAGAGGAGACTTAATAGCTGTCTACAAATATCTGAAGGGATGTCGCAGTGTAGAAGGATCAGCCTTATTCTCATTTGCACAAAGAAAATCTAGAAGCACTGGGATGAAACTGAAAGGGAGAAGATACACATTAGATATTACAAAAACATTTTTTGATAGTGAGGGTGATCAATGAGTGGAACGGGCTGCCACAAGAGGTGGTGAGTTCTCTTTCAATGGAAGTCTTCAAACAGAGGCAGGACTGACATCTGTCTGAGATGATTTAGTGAATCCTGCTTTGAGCAGGGGGTTGGACATGACGACCCTGGAGGTCCCCTCCAACTCTAACATTCTATGATTCTATGATTATCCTGTACAGCTGCACCATATGAATAGTGTCTTAGACTTACACTGGGTAACACATATCAGGTACATGAGGACGCATCTAACCTCCATCCCACTAGTCGGAATTACAGATTTATGCGGTAATTTGAGTAATCTTCCTCCTGAAATATATTACTACTTGACAAGGGCTTACTGACTTCTCTTATTGTCTTTCCACCTCTACAATTGAGAAATTAAAACTTCTATACAAGGGGAATTATTCTTTTAACTTGTGCTTTCAACATTTCTGTGATGATAATGTCTTCTCCACTGTGGAGGCAAACTTCGGGCACAGAGAGGGAAAAAAACATTAATATCCCCTCACTTACCTCCCTTACCATTCTTGCAGGTGGCAACAATAACTTATTTCTGAGAAAATAATTATTTGGATACCCATTGCGTATATTAAGACTACAGGCAAACAAAAAGAAAACGTGGACATTTTACTGATGACTATACCCTACAAACACTGGAGCCAGTAGTGGTAACCATTATAAGTCAATGATTCTGGAAGTGACTGTTAGTATAGATTTGTTACAATTATGATTCTTAATATTTATTCATATGTAAACCGATTGTTATAATTAACGAGGGTTACTCATAAGGTATCCTACCAGCTCACCACCACTGCTCTGATTTTTGACTGTTTCTAGACCATTAAACTCTTAAGTATGCTGTGAGTGACGTAAATAAGTTTAACGTACACAGTGTCGTAATGATTCCATGAGGATGAAACAGGTGCTGCACGTTTGGGTGGCCAAAGGAAGGAGCAAACTCACCATGCTGTCAATTATCAGCATTAGCCTTGAAGTCCTAATTAGCTCTGTTTGTGCAGTGTCTCAATTACTTCCAGTCCAGCTCTTGGCTGCTACAATAAGTCTCTGGACCACTTATGACAGGAGCATGGGCTTTAATGCACACTGATAAAGCAGTGAGTTCTTAATGACTAATACCTTTCACATTGGACTCTAGTTTACTCACTTGGGAATCCTATCATTTTGGGATCCCTACTGTTCTCTTTTCCTGCCTTTTAAGTGTAAATAGAAAAGTTATCTTCCCTTTCTACTTGTTAGAAAAGCACTATGAAATAAAGCCACTGAGTCCATTAGTGTTAACTGTTTAGTATTAACTATTCCTTCTACTTCATGCACATAATGTACTGTAATATAGAAGAATTCCACTGCAAGCAATACAGTGCCGTAAGTCATCCACAAGACCCCAGGTTAAAAATAAATCTTCTGTATGGTATATATTTTTTGTGGTATCCAAATGTAAGTGCAGTTTTTAACATTTTCCTACACAGTAAAATAAAATATGCCAACCTTTATTTGCCCAGCTGATGCCAAAGCGACTTTTTTTCACCTTATAGTATATCTCTAAACACATATTCTAATTGAGCTCACTGAGCACACTGGCGACAAAGACTAAGAACCTACTAAGATGCTCGTTCGTCAGGTGTGATGATTTTTAACAGGCTTTAAGCACCACTTGAGCATTTTTTTTTTATTTCAGTGCTGGAGTGGAGCCACTAATGTAAGTTTTCTGGCCATAGCATTATACTTACCAGCTGCCGTCTTCTTCTTTTATCTGCGCCACTCCAGGCATCCTCTGCAGGTTGTGACCTGCCGGATCACTCCAGTGTTTCCTGGGCGAGTCGGAAGTCACAACTCAATGTAAGTCTACAGGCCAGGCCAAGGCTCTTATAGACTTACATTGAGAGCTTGTGACCGTTACTTCTGAATTCCAGTCAGTTAGAAATTACAATCACAAGATGGCGTAGCGGGGCCAGAGCGGCGCTGGAAAGAGCAGATGACGGCAATTGGTAAGTATAATGCTAGGGTCAGGGAACTTACATTAGTGACACCACTCTAGGGCTGAAATAAAAAAAATTGTTGGAGTGGTGCTTTAAAAATCATCGTTATCAGCAGAGTAGATTGGTGAAGGGCTGATGATTATGTAGCGCACCGAGGGTTCGGCTGCTACAGGGGTATTGCACCTCAGACCAGAGGTGTGATATTCCTCTCCCAGGTAAGGATGGAGTATGGACCAGGGCTCAGTTAGCTGCATACAGCACACACACCCCATTTCCGAGGGACAGCTCAACGGTGCTCCCACTAGACAGAAGTGCAGGCACGACCGACTATGTCCCTGCCTGGAGTGGGGAGGGGGGTGGAACACCCAGTGCTGTAGGGGCAGATAGGGGTTGGTTCCTGAGCGTAGATAGGAGACCATTGGTTGCTGGTCACCTGGTCTCATGGTCAGAGGGAGGTATAAAAGGTGGGCACCATCTTAGTTCTGGGTCAGTTCTGTCCAGAGAGGAGAAGACAGGGAGTAGAGGCTCTGCAGGAGCTCTACTCCAGAAGGGCCTAGTGAGAGGCCGAGGAGAAGGTGAAGGGGAGCTGAGATTTTGGCTCATCTCAGCTCCAAGAGAAAGGAACAGAAAGGAACAGAAACAGAAAGGAACTGCAAAGAAAGAGAGAGAGAAACAGAAGGGCTCAGGAACAAGAAGGTGGAAGGGACCCTAAGAACCCACGAGAATCCAGGGTGAAGGGTCAGGCAGATTAAGGGTACCGGATCCCAAGTTGGTGGAGGAGAAACTACCCTCAGCCAAAGACCGGTCGTCGTGATCATCTATTGGTGCGACACCTCATCAAACCTGCTAGGAAGGCACCATATAGGACAGCGGAGGACGGGGCCCAAGTTTAACCGCACGAGTCCGCGGCAGCTGGACAAAAGTGGGTCACTGGTGAGGCAGGCCAGAGAAAGGATTAAAGGGGGTCCTGTGCCATGCTCCTGAACTGCCTGGGAGTTGACCGAGCCCCTCACCTGGTGGACGCAGCACGGCTCGGGCGGTCACTGCCGACGGAAGTGACCCGGAACAAACGAACTGTGAGTAAATACCCTGGACTGTAACTTGTTGTCCGTGTGCTTCTTCGCTCCTCCGGCACTACCGGTACTGGGACCTTCACCACCATCACTCCCACCATCCACTACACTGCCCTGGGGCCGCACTCTTCCCGTGGGGAGTCACACCATCCCAGCTGCATTCATCATCAGCCCCAGCGGACTGCCTTGCAGCGGCGGTTCCTAATAACCGCAAATCCACGGGTGGCATAGTCAGACATTATCTGAAGCACTAGCAAAAAAGAAGCAAGACAAAAATATATCTCATACCCTACCATAATTATATATAAATGTAAAGCAAAATTGCATAATAAATATAGGGTACTTAGTGAACTATTTTTGATCAAAAAAAGTATACAAGCCGTCCCACCAGCGGCAAGGTGACCCTAAATTGGGACGGTACCTATACTGCCTATATTAAAAACCTTACTGTATATCAAAGTTGAAGTAATGCATATAAAAGGGTAGACAAATAGGACCGGGTCCCAACTGCAGACCACCCAGGCCCGTGGTAAGCTACATATATACCAATCAGCTCAACAAAGGGCATGCCACACCCTTAAATTGCACAGAATGCAAACAAGTCAAAAAACCAGACAATGTGAACTGAGGTCTAAGATGGCAGACATACAAGAAACAGAGGCATGTTCACACTAGCAAAAAAGAAGCAAGACAAAAATATATCTCATACCCTACCATAATTATATATAAATGTAAAGCAAAATTGCATAATAAATATAGGGTACTTAGTGAACTATTTTTGATCAAAAAAAGTATACAAGCCGTCCCACCAGCGGCAAGGTGACCCTAAATTGGGACGGTGCCTATACTGCCTATATTAAAAACCTTACTGTATATCAAAGTTGAAGTAATGCATATAAAAGGGTAGACAAATAGGACCGGGTCCCAACTCCAGACCACCCAGGCCCGTGGTAAGCTACATATATACCAATCAGCTCAACAAAGGGCATGCCACACCCTTAAATTGCACAGAATGCAAACAAGTCAAAAAACCAGACAATGTGAACTGAGGTCTAAGATGGCAGACATACAAGAAACAGAGGCATGTTCACACTAGCAAAAAAGAAGCAAGACAAAAATATATCTCATACCCTACCATAATTATATATAAATGTAAAGCAAAATTGCATAATAAATATAGGGTACTTAGTGAACTATTTTTGATCAAAAAAAGTATACAAGCCGTCCCACCAGCGGCAAGGTGACCCTAAATTGGGACGGTACCTATACTGCCTATATTAAAAACCTTACTGTATATCAAAGTTGAAGTAATGCATATAAAAGGGTAGACAAATAGGACCGGGTCCCAACTCCAGACCACCCAGGCCCGTGGTAAGCTACATATATACCAATCAGCTCAACAAAGGGCATGCCACACCCTTAAATTGCACAGAATGCAAACAAGTCAAAAAACCAGACAATGTGAACTGAGGTCTAAGATGGCAGACATACAAGAAACAGAGGCATGTTCACACTAGCAAAAAAGAAGCAAGACAAAAATATATCTCATACCCTACCATAATTATATATAAATGTAAAGCAAAATTGCATAATAAATATAGGGTACTTAGTGAACTATTTTTGATCAAAAAAAGTATACAAGCCGTCCCACCAGCGGCAAGGTGACCCTAAATTGGGACGGTACCTATACTGCCTATATTAAAAACCTTACTGTATATCAAAGTTGAAGTAATGCATATAAAAGGGTAGACAAATAGGACCGGGTCCCAACTCCAGACCACCCAGGCCCGTGGTAAGCTACATATATACCAATCAGCTCAACAAAGGGCATGCCACACCCATAAATTGCACAGAATGCAAACAAGTCAAAAAACCAGACAATGTGAACTGAGGTCTAAGATGGCAGACATACAAGAAACAGAGGCATGTTCACACTAGCAAAAAAGAAGCAAGACAAAAATATATCTCATACCCTACCATAATTATATATAAATGTAAAGCAAAATTGCATAATAAATATAGGGTACTTAGTGAACTATTTTTGATCAAAAAAAGTATACAAGCCGTCCCACCAGCGGCAAGGTGACCCTAAATTGGGACGGTACCTATACTGCCTATATTAAAAACCTTACTGTATATCAAAGTTGAAGTAATGCATATAAAAGGGTAGACAAATAGGACCGGGTCCCAACTCCAGACCACCCAGGCCCGTGGTAAGCTACATATATACCAATCAGCTCAACAAAGGGCATGCCACACCCTTAAATTGCACAGAATGCAAACAAGTCAAAAAACCAGACAATGTGAACTGAGGTCTAAGATGGCAGACATACAAGAAACAGAGGCATGTTCACACTAGCAAAAAAGAAGCAAGACAAAAATATATCTCATACCCTACCATAATTATATATAAATGTAAAGCAAAATTGCATAATAAATATAGGGTACTTAGTGAACTATTTTTGATCAAAAAAAGTATACAAGCCGTCCCACCAGCGGCAAGGTGACCCTAAATTGGGACGGTACCTATACTGCCTATATTAAAAACCTTACTGTATATCAAAGTTGAAGTAATGCATATAAAAGGGTAGACAAATAGGACCGGGTCCCAACTCCAGACCACCCAGGCCCGTGGTAAGCTACATATATACCAATCAGCTCAACAAAGGGCATGCCACACCCTTAAATTGCACAGAATGCAAACAAGTCAAAAAACCAGACAATGTGAACTGAGGTCTAAGATGGCAGACATACAAGAAACAGAGGCATGTTCACACTAGCAAAAAAGAAGCAAGACAAAAATATATCTCATACCCTACCATAATTATATATAAATGTAAAGCAAAATTGCATAATAAATATAGGGTACTTAGTGAACTATTTTTGATCAAAAAAAGTATACAAGCCATCCCACCAGCGGCAAGGTGACCCTAAATTGGGACGGTACCTATACTGCCTATATTAAAAACCTTACTGTATATCAAAGTTGAAGTAATGCATATAAAAGGGTAGACAAATAGGACCGGGTCCCAACTCCAGACCACCCAGGCCCGTGGTAAGCTACATATATACCAATCAGCTCAACAAAGGGCATGCCACACCCTTAAATTGCACAGAATGCAAACAAGTCAAAAAACCAGACAATGTGAACTGAGGTCTAAGATGGCAGACATACAAGAAACAGAGGCATGTTCACACTAGCAAAAAAGAAGCAAGACAAAAATATATCTCATACCCTACCATAATTATATATAAATGTAAAGCAAAATTGCATAATAAATATAGGGTACTTAGTGAACTATTTTTGATCAAAAAAAGTATACAAGCCGTCCCACCAGCGGCAAGGTGACCCTAAATTGGGACGGTACCTATACTGCCTATATTAAAAACCTTACTGTATATCAAAGTTGAAGTAATGCATATAAAAGGGTAGACAAATAGGACCGGGTCCCAACTCCAGACCACCCAGGCCCGTGGTAAGCTACATATATACCAATCAGCTCAACAAAGGGCATGCCACACCCTTAAATTGCACAGAATGCAAACAAGTCAAAAAACCAGACAATGTGAACTGAGGTCTAAGATGGCAGACATACAAGAAACAGAGGCATGTTCACACTAGCAAAAAAGAAGCAAGACAAAAATATATCTCATACCCTACCATAATTATATATAAATGTAAAGCAAAATTGCATAATAAATATAGGGTACTTAGTGAACTATTTTTGATCAAAAAAAGTATACAAGCCATCCCACCAGCGGCAAGGTGACCCTAAATTGGGACGGTACCTATACTGCCTATATTAAAAACCTTACTGTATATCAAAGTTGAAGTAATGCATATAAAAGGGTAGACAAATAGGACCGGGTCCCAACTCCAGACCACCCAGGCCCGTGGTAAGCTACATATATACCAATCAGCTCAACAAAGGGCATGCCACACCCTTAAATTGCACAGAATGCAAACAAGTCAAAAAACCAGACAATGTGAACTGAGGTCTAAGATGGCAGACATACAAGAAACAGAGGCATGTTCACACTAGCAAAAAAGAAGCAAGACAAAAATATATCTCATACCCTACCATAATTATATATAAATGTAAAGCAAAATTGCATAATAAATATAGGGTACTTAGTGAACTATTTTTGATCAAAAAAAGTATACAAGCCGTCCCACCAGCGGCAAGGTGACCCTAAATTGGGACGGTACCTATACTGCCTATATTAAAAACCTTACTGTATATCAAAGTTGAAGTAATGCATATAAAAGGGTAGACAAATAGGACCGGGTCCCAACTCCAGACCACCCAGGCCCGTGGTAAGCTACATATATACCAATCAGCTCAACAAAGGGCATGCCACACCCTTAAATTGCACAGAATGCAAACAAGTCAAAAAACCAGACAATGTGAACTGAGGTCTAAGATGGCAGACATACAAGAAACAGAGGCATGTTCACACTAGCAAAAAAGAAGCAAGACAAAAATATATCTCATACCCTACCATAATTATATATAAATGTAAAGCAAAATTGCATAATAAATATAGGGTACTTAGTGAACTATTTTTGATCAAAAAAAGTATACAAGCCGTCCCACCAGCGGCAAGGTGACCCTAAATTGGGACGGTACCTATACTGCCTATATTAAAAACCTTACTGTATATCAAAGTTGAAGTAATGCATATAAAAGGGTAGACAAATAGGACCGGGTCCCAACTCCAGACCACCCAGGCCCGTGGTAAGCTACATATATACCAATCAGCTCAACAAAGGGCATGCCACACCCTTAAATTGCACAGAATGCAAACAAGTCAAAAAACCAGACAATGTGAACTGAGGTCTAAGATGGCAGACATACAAGAAACAGAGGCATGTTCACACTAGCAAAAAAGAAGCAAGACAAAAATATATCTCATACCCTACCATAATTATATATAAATGTAAAGCAAAATTGCATAATAAATATAGGGTACTTAGTGAACTATTTTTGATCAAAAAAAGTATACAAGCCGTCCCACCAGCGGCAAGGTGACCCTAAATTGGGACGGTACCTATACTGCCTATATTAAAAACCTTACTGTATATCAAAGTTGAAGTAATGCATATAAAAGGGTAGACAAATAGGACCGGGTCCCAACTCCAGAACACCCAGGCCCGTGGTAAGCTACATATATACCAATCAGCTCAACAAAGGGCATGCCACACCCTTAAATTGCACAGAATGCAAACAAGTCAAAAAACCAGACAATGTGAACTGAGGTCTAAGATGGCAGACATACAAGAAACAGAGGCATGTTCACACTAGCAAAAAAGAAGCAAGACAAAAATATATCTCATACCCTACCATAATTATATATAAATGTAAAGCAAAATTGCATAATAAATATAGGGTACTTAGTGAACTATTTTTGATCAAAAAAAGTATACAAGCCGTCCCACCAGCGGCAAGGTGACCCTAAATTGGGACGGTACCTATACTGCCTATATTAAAAACCTTACTGTATATCAAAGTTGAAGTAATGCATATAAAAGGGTAGACAAATAGGACCGGGTCCCAACTCCAGACCACCCAGGCCCGTGGTAAGCTACATATATACCAATCAGCTCAACAAAGGGCATGCCACACCCTTAAATTGCACAGAATGCAAACAAGTCAAAAAACCAGACAATGTGAACTGAGGTCTAAGATGGCAGACATACAAGAAACAGAGGCATGTTCACACTAGCAAAAAAGAAGCAAGACAAAAATATATCTCATACCCTACCATAATTATATATAAATGTAAAGCAAAATTGCATAATAAATATAGGGTACTTAGTGAACTATTTTTGATCAAAAAAAGTATACAAGCCGTCCCACCAGCGGCAAGGTGACCCTAAATTGGGACGGTACCTATACTGCTACTGATACCTATCTGAAGCACGTAGTAGACTACCATTGGCCTGACCACCCTGAGCCGCGGGACCGGGCCGCCACTACTACTACCCCCATCGTTCCCCTATCGCCCGGATCCGCGTGCCCTACGGCCCAGGGGGCGAGTCAATTACATGATATTATATGTGCACTGATTTGCACATAGTACATTGAACAACCAGTCTAAAGAGGTCATTAAGCTACCGCTGAGTAACTTGCATGTAACCAGTTGGTGATCGTTTAATGGCCTTTGAAGCAAGTGTAAATGTGCCCTAAGCTACATGAGGAAAATTTGTAGAATTACGTTTATTATTTTACATCTATACTATTTGTTCTGGTGTTAAACAACCTGATGAGCAGGAACTGAAAAAATAGTTCCTGGATATTGTAAGGCTATGTGCCCACGATGCAGAAATGCTCCAGATTTTTCCTGAGCGTTTTCTGCATCTCCCCTGGCAGAAAAAACGCATGCGGATTGTACATGCGGATTGTACATGCGGATTGTACATGCGTTTTCCTGCCAGGGACATGCGGATGTGAAGCGTTCTTCACATGCATTTCCGCATGCAGGTTGACAAGCGCTTTCCAAGCGATTTTAGCATCACTTGGAAAGTGCTTGACAACTTGGTCACACTATATAAATCCATGCAAACAGCATGGATTTATATAGTGTGACTGAAGGAATGGTAAAAAATAAATCTATACTTACCTTCTGATGGCTCCCGCAGTCTTGCTTCGCTCGATGCTGACTGCCGGCAGATCGCGATACACTGCACTGAAGGACCTGCCGACGTCAGCATCGCGTGACCCGTCACATGACTATGACGTCAGCGCAGGTCCTTCAGTCCATCGCGATCTGCCGGCAAGCAGAGACAAGGACATCGGGGGCCGCCAGAAGGTAAGTATAACATTTATTTTTTATTTTATTCTTTTTTTTACAGTTTCTATGATACCTGGGTCCGGAGGAGAGTCTCCTCTCCTCTAGACCTGGGTACCATCCGCACATTGGAACGCATGGAATGCGCATCTACATATAAATGATCTGTAATCCATGCGTTCTAATGCAAGTCAATGGCGGCGAAAACGCAGCGCTTCCGCAAAATAATTGGTAGTGCTGCGTTTTTTTCCACAATGATAATCCGCAGCGGAAATTTCCGCAGCATGTGCACAGCACATGCGGATTATCATTGGGGAACATGGCAGGCCTTCTACCACGCGTTTTTTAAGCGTTTCTGCAGCGTTTTTGCCGCTGCGGAAACGCTTAAAAAAACGCATCGTGGGCACACAGCCTAATAGAATTCCCAGCTGACAGCAAGTGTCATTTGCTCACAAAGGCTTGCAGGACATCATTAGGTTTCATTCGTTTATGTCCATGTAGATCTAAATGTGGGAAACAGAGTGCACAATAGGGTGATACCCTGTGGGGGAAGAGTAGAAGAGTGCTGGTTACACTCACCTGATGGAGTTGTGACATGCACAACTCCTATGAAGGCATGAAGAAAACCAGCTGCTGCCCCGTGGCTGGAAGATGAATCCTCCAGGAGATATTGGATCCAGTTGGATAAACACGTAGCTGGGCTGCGCTGCTGAAGTGAATCAATTCTTCAGAGATGATGATGATGATGATGATGATGAAAAAGGCTTTTTATTAGCAACGCGTTTCAACGCCGTACCGGCGTCTTTTTCAAGTAAAAAAAATGTTTTTTTACTTGAAAAAGACGCCGGTACGGCTTTGAAACGCGTTGTTAATAAAAAGTCTTTTTCATCATCATCATCTCTGAAGAATTGATTCACTTCAGCAGCTCAGCCCACCTACGTGTTTATCCAACTGGATCCAATTCGTTTATGTCCGACATCCTTTGTGTGATAAGAATATTCAGTAACCGAATCAGCTAAGATCACACAATAAACTAAGGAAGATGTATACCAAACAAGTGTTTAGAGTTAAGGTCTGCTTACACTGATCATTAATCTTCACAATTTCCCTATTTTAAAGAAAAAGATCACAGTAAGAGTTCAGCCATCAATGCGGAATTGTGAATAGCCCTTTAAAAGTCAGAAGAGGTGAAAGGTCCTCTTTAAACTGTCTAAAACAAAGGAGTTGTCTCATCCATTATTATATAAAAAACCTATATGCCTCTGTATAAAATTGGTAGAGGTGGTATATTACAAAAGTGCACTATGATTCCATACCTCCTGTAAATTTGAAAAATAAGAGGCACATATTTAGTGGTGCATGTATCGTGCCACAGCGATTTTATATGCCTCCACAGTACATTCCCCCAAACACACAGTATGATTTCCCCAGAGACACCTCCCACACACAACTACATTCTTCTACATCAACAAATACACATATAGCTCTGCTACATCAGCACACAAATGCACACAGCTCTGCTAAATCAACACACACAGCTCTGCTACATCCAAACAGCTCTGCTAGATCAAGTCACATAGCTCTGGTACATCAACACACATAACTCTGCTATATCAACTCACACAGCTCTGCTACACCATCCCACAAATATACACAGCTATACTACATAAACACATACATGCACAGAGCTTTGCTACATCAACACACAAATGAATACATAGCTCTGCTACATTAACACACACACTATATATTGTATATACTGTACATACACACACTATATACTGTATACATGCACAACATATATACACACAAACTATACAATGTTCACACACTATATATTATACTACACTATATATACTGAACACATACACTGTATATTGTATACAGTCACATTTTATACTCTATACATACACACACTAAACTGTATACATATCCACACACTATATACTGTATACATACACATAATGGATACACACTATATTCTGTGCACATACACATGCTCTATATGTGGCGCCCCTGCGGGTTCAGTCGCCACAGAGGTACTGCATCTCACCCAGAGGTGTGGTATCTCACTCTCAGGTAAGGATGGAGTGCTGCGCGGGACCCAAACACCTGTATCCAACACTAGACCAGCAGGAGGGACAAGATGCACTGCTGCGCTGCTGAGCCCTGCCCCTGGCTGGAGTGGGGGGAACCAAGAGAGGGGGAACCATGTAGTGGGTGTGGGTGGAGGAAGGAGATCAGGGGAGCACTTGAGAAGGAGGATATAAAGAGGGGAAGCCATCTTGGGAGTTCAGTTGAGTTGAGTTGAGTTCAATGCAGTTCAGTCAGGGGAGGACAGTGAACGGAGCAGGAGCTCTGCAGGAGCTCTGCTCGGGAGGAGCGGGCCTGAGTGAGAGAGGCCCAGGAAGAGAGACTGAAGGGAAGAGAGGAGCAGGGAGAAAGGCTCCAGAAGGAAAGAGTGGATCCTAGGGGTACGGGAAGTGCTGGAGGCCACCCATATGCCCGAATCTACCAGGAGTGGAAGGATCAGGCCGCAAAGGGGACTGGCCCCTAACTAGTGAGAATTGCAATATTCAGCTATAAACCGGAGGCTTCTACATTTCCAGGGTGCAGTTGCCACAGCCACAATTAATCGCCAAAAAGGTAGCCACACAGGATCCAGGGAACTCCAGGTTGCCCGCCAAGATCTGAGGTTACCGGCTTGGGACACTGTTTGCGAGGCGCAGGTCAGGAGGGTGAGAGCCAGCGCAGGAAGACCACCAGGAGAGGCACATGGAAAGGGGTCCCGTTAAGTGCTCTTGAATTTCCTGAGGGATTGCTGAACCCCTCCCTGAGTAAACACCGGACGACGTGGGTGGTTATGAACTGCAGTTGTAACCAGGAGCAACGTGATAATCGTGAGTAAGCCCTGAAGATTGCACCCCACTGTCTCAGTGAATTATTGCTGCGCCATCATCCCCTGCACCACACTGCACAACAACATTTACCTCATCTATAATCATCACAGCAACGCCCTGGAGCTTAGCTCTACCTGTGGAGAGCTGAACCAACTCTGCTGCATTACCAACAGCTCCAGAAGACCAGCTCTGCAGCGGCGGCTCCCTTTAGCCGCATACCACAAGTGGCGTCACGAACATTAAACATAAAAACTATAATCCCCTTTCAAAAACCCCCCTTTTTATTGACCGCCCTGGGTCACCGCCACTGTGACATCTCCCATAGAAACGACTGGCCCGGCTACCGAGTACCCCACGGCCCAGGGGGCGCGTCATATATATATATATATATATATATATATATATATATATATATATATGTATATACACACACAAACTATACTTTACACAGACACTATATACTGTTTACACGCACTGTATATACCATTTATATACACACACACTAAATATTGTACATATACACACTATATACTGTATACACTATACTGTATATACACACAAATAAACACTGTATACTGTACATACAGACGCACACATCTTGCCTTTGTCCTGCTCCTCTTCTCCTCAGCCGGTCATATGGCCTAAGAATATCACCTGATCTAAAGGTCTCTTTACATAGACAGATCGGTTAAGCAAGGACCTGTCGGCTCCCTGCTCCACCGTTATGTTCAGTTGTATCTCTGTCCATATGAACACAGATGCAGCTAAAGTTGGGACATACCCCTGACCTCCCAGTACAGTGAGATATCTCCTTAAATTCAGGACAGTGATATTGGATGTCATTCTAATATCGCTGTATGGCTATGTGCCCACGATGCAGAAATGAAGCAGAAAATTTCTGCAGCATTTCTGCATCTCCCTGGCAGAAAAAACGCAAGCAGATTGTGCATGCGTTTTCCCTGCAGAATACATGCGGAATACATGCGGATTCACATGCGTATCCACATGTGTTTCCGCATGCAGATTGACAAGCGCTTTCCAGGCGATAGCATCACTTGGAAAGTGCTTGACAACTAGGTCACACTACACTGTGTTCCAAATTATTATGCAAATAATATTTTCTCAGATTTTCCCAAATTACCTGTATGAATTGCAGTCACTGTAATTTTGCAGTCAAATAACTATTAGAGTACAATTGAAAGGTTTTTGTACAAACTGCCTATGATAACAGTATATTTTTTAAAAAATAAAAAACTCAAACTGCACTCAAAATGCATGTTCCAAATTATTATGCACAGCAGAGTTTTCAACCTTTTCATTTTAATAAAGAACAAAAAAATTGTCACTTTTGAAATTATAAGCATTAGCAGGTTATTACAAACTGAAATCAAACAGTTTTCAACTCAAAACTTTATTCTAGGTAATGTTACATTTGCACATAGGACCGCTTGTTCGAAAGGAGCTTCTGAACTCTCTCGTCCATTGAATTTGTCAGGTTTTGGATGGTTTCTGCTTCAATTGTTTTGCATGAGGACAGAATACCCTCCCAGAGCTGTTGCTTAGATGTGAACTGCCTCCCGCCATCATAGACACTCCTTTTGATGACGCTCCAGAGGTTCTCAATGGGGTTGAGGTCAGGGGATCATGGGTGCCACACCATAAGTTTGTCCCCTTTTATGCCCATAGCAGCCAGAGATGCAGATGTGTTATGTGCAGCATACAGGTAGATATAGATTCACATTTCTATCACCTGTATGCCCATATTAGAGGTCAGATAAGTGCCAGGGGGTGACAGATTCCCTTTAAAAAATTACCTTTGTGATATCCCACTCTCCATCTGGAATCCCAAACACAGGCTCGACTTCTGCTAGAAAGTTGAGCACATATTGGAGGATATTAAGGAGTGTTCTGTGTACTTTTGATAATAAGTTATATTTAGAAAAATCATCAATGTGGGGATGCCCACATTTTTATTAAATAAAAAGGGCAGCCCCTTATTGGTGATCGATAAACATATATTTGTTTATATAGCAATCTATTTATATAGATTATTTTGTAAATTATAGATTTCTTGCTTTTTTTTACCCTGATTGTTATGACAAAAAAAGATGTAAAACAAATAAAAATGTATATATTTTTGGTTGCAAAATTTTTCTATGGATTATTTAGTTTTAAGAACAAGATGCAAATAATTGTCATTCCAGGGACACAGCCATTATAGTAATACAATTAAAATTATGATAGCAAAAGATTGCTGTATACATCAAGCTACTTTTGAGACTATCTCATTTGATGTATCTATCAAGCATTTTTTTCAGCATCACTATTTCATGCTAAGAAAAGAAATGTAACAAACAACTTAAATAACTAATTAAAAAAAAACACATGCACAATTGTGTATGTAGCAAGTCAGAACTTTGAATTATAAATTTTCCTTTCTACAGATTGGATGAATTACTCCATTAAGACAT
Source organism: Phyllobates terribilis (assembly GCF_046119375.1). Classification (NCBI taxonomy): domain Eukaryota; kingdom Metazoa; phylum Chordata; class Amphibia; order Anura; family Dendrobatidae; genus Phyllobates; species Phyllobates terribilis. The sequence goes on from NW_027362763.1 coordinate 319,364,695, forward strand.
GAAACGATTTAATCCTGATCCAGCGAGTCAGTAGTGTTTGCTTAAGGTGCAAGCCAGTTATGTTAATCCTCGCCCCATTTGTGTTTCTTATAGAAGTGCACACTATATAAACTTCTCATATTGTACGAGGGGAGGATCCTGCCTTTGGAACGTTAGATAGAGGGACATCAAGGACAGATGGAACCTGCTTGGGGAATGAAAGATTTGTTTCTGCTATTTATGATAATGAGGGAGAAGTCACTTTTAGAAGCTTTGGACTACATTGTTTAACGAAGCTACATTAAATGCATTGTCCCTAGGAGTTCATGAAAGTCTCTATTTGGAATCGGCCCTTTTCAGAACGAATTCTCAGTCACATGAATAGAAACAATACATTGGGGTTTGTGTGAGTAAAATGGATCGCCTTCCTCCATTTTCTATATATATCTTTTCAGTTACGATTTTCTGGGCTGTAAAGCTCAATGATTAGTCTAATAGTTAATGAGCTCCCTATGTAATCTGACCCTTAGAGCCTAGCCTGGATCTGTCCTTTTTGTTCCTAATCTGCATGACAATGCTTCTTTAAGGGCAAAAATCTTTAACTGAAGACATATCCTAACATAAGTATTGTAAAACCCTCTTGGTGAAATGCAATGCATTGATTATGAAATAAAATGTTGCAATATGTCACCAACTTGTTGATTCAATGCCTAGAAGACGTGGTGCAGTCCTTACCAATCATGGACTAATCATCTAATTTGAGAAAAACTGAAGGTTTTGTCATGAAAGTTATATTATTAACTATAGTTTTGTGTTATGGGTTAAACAAAATGTTCTATGAAATCCAGTCTTGTCAAAATTTTGGAAATTATCCTGTTATTCAGTGAGATATTGATTAATCTCTTACTTTTCAAAAGGGGTGTACTCATTTATGCTGCGCACTGTATAAATATATATATATATATATATATATATATATATATATATATATATATACAGACATACACAGTCACGGAAGTGTTGGCAGCCTTGAAATTGTAACAGGTGTGAGCAATGTGAAAATCACACCTGAATCAAGATAAAAAGGGGAGAAGTTGACTCAATCTTTTCATTGTGTGTCTGTGTGTGCCACACAAAGCATGGAGAACAGAAAGAGGAGAAGAAAACTGTCTGAGGACTTGAGAACCAAAATTGTTGAAAAATATCAACAATCTCAAGGTTACAAGTAAATCTCCAGAGATCTTGATGTTCATTTGTCCACGATGTGCAACATAATCAAGAAGTTTACAGCCCATGGCACTGTAGATAATCTCCCTGGATGTGGACGTCAGAAAAAAATTGATGAAAGGATGCAGGATAATCTGAATGGTGGATGCGCAGCCCTAATCAAGTTCCAAAGAAATTCAAGCTGTCTTGCAGTTTCAAGGTGCATCAGTGTCAGCATGAACTATCTCTCGACATTTGAATGAAATGAAACACTATGGCAGGAGACCCAGGAGGATCCCACTGCTGACACAGAGATATAAAAAAGCTAGACTGCAGTTTTTCAAAGTGTACATGAGTAAGCCAAAATCCTTCTGAGAAAGTGTCTTGTGGACAGATGAGACCAAGATAGAGCTTTTTGGTAAAGCACATCATTCTATTGTTTACCGTAAACAGAATGAGGCCTACAAAGAAAAGAACACAGTGCCTACAGTCAAATATGGTGGAGGTTAAAAAATGTTTTGGGGTTGTTTTGCTGCCTCTGGAACAATTTCAATGGTGCCAACACTTTCGGCTATGACTGTATATATTGGGGATCCTGAATTCAAATCCCACCAAGGACAATATCTGCAAGGAGTTTGTATGTCCTACCCGTGTTCTCGTCAGCACAGTAAATATATACCGTATTTTTTGGACTATAAGATGCACCTGACCATAAGACGCACCCCAAATTTTGTGGTGGAAAATAGGAAAAAAATATTTTTTATAAGATGGGGGTCCGTCTTATAGTCTGAATAGGTATCTTACCTGGGCGGCGGTGGAGCGAGGGTCACAGGAGTCAGAGTCCTTCAGATAGCCGGCAGGAGTGGAGGAATGCTGCGGATCCTGGATGCAAGAAGGCAGTGCTTCAGCTGCGGGGAGTTGTGGAGGTGGTGGAGCAGGATCACAAGGCCCTCTATTCCCTCCCTCAGGAACCCAGCATCTGCAGCAGAACAGGTGAGATGCTCCAGGCCTGTGCCTGGCTGGGGCCGGGGACTGTGCCTGGCTGGGGCCGGCGTTGGGCTGTGAGCGGCGTGGCAGAGTGGAATGCGCTACTTTACAGTGGTGGTGAAGCAGAACGGCGGTAAGTCAGAGCGGCAGAGTGGCTTTCCGGTGGCCATGGCCATCTTCCTAAAGCTGTGATCTACAGGAAAATGACTGCCTGAGCTTCCAGACTGCACATGCGCCGGCTCGGGCCATTTTCCTGTAGATCACAGCTTTATGAATATGGACGCGGCCACCGGAAAGCCAATCTGCTGCACCACCTCACCGCCGCTCTGCCTCACCGCCGCTCTGCCGCACCGCTGCTCTGCCGCACCGTCTCACTACACCGCCGACAGCATCTCACCTCTTCTTCTGCTGCAGCCACCACCGCGTTTCTGAAAAAGGGAGGGAACGGAGGGCCCTGCGATCCTGCTTCACCACTGCCGCAACTATCCGGTAAGCTACGTTCAGACAATAAGATGCACCCTGCATTTTCCTCCCAAATTTGGAGGAAAAAAGTGCATCTTATCATGCAAAAAATACGGGACATGAAAATAAGGTCTATAGGGTAAATTATATTATACTTTGGTAAAACTAGCATAGGCTAGTATACATATATACTGGATGTAATAGCCTATGTTTGTTTGACCAACCTATAATATTATTTACACTATAGACCTTATTTCAATGTATTTATTTGCTGACCTATAGTATACTTAAACTTTTGATACAGATCCATATAAGTAGTGATCAAATGAACCACATAACGGACGTAGTCCCCTATGGAGCGGTTAACAATTCTGCAAGCTGGTGTGTATGCTGTGTATTCTAATTAAGTTATCATATCAACCATCTCTCAGTGGTCCAGTCACTTTGCTCAATGAGGAAAATTTGCAGACAAATTTCTATCAGCAGGACATTAGAGCTTTCCTGCGATGCTGGATAAAGGGCACCTGTAACCTCTGTCCAACCTCCAATCTCTGTCATGCTGAGAGATCACTGCTGTCCCGCACCATGCTGATTCCATACACTAACACTACCCTGGGAACTGCAAGACAGCGCTCTGAATACGGAGTCAATTATTTGTCTCAAGATAAATCATGAAATGTAAGGAGACAATATAGCTATCTGTCTTGGATTGATACTGTGGCTTCTAAACTGACAGCCCCCCAGTTGTTGTGAATAAAGAATACTGGCATTTATTACAATGCCATCAAGTGACCACACAAAGACAAATACCAACATTATCTTATGGGTGCCTACCAATGAGACATTATTGTGTTCAGCTGATATTACCAGCATGCCATACAACTTATTATATAACTTTCTTTTAGGAATTTAAATAAATCTTTGTATTACACACTGATCATGTTTTAGGCAAAATCTTCTAACCAACATACGGTATTACTATTTTTAATGTCCAAAATCTTTCAACTAAACATGTGGTATGAAGAATATTTTATGTCCTGAAATCTGAGGTTTGATCAAAACTGGCATTCCTAAAATAAAGAGAATATTTTCTTTCTGCAGGGTTTTTTTTACTCGACGTTGAACGCTCCTAAAGCCTAAATAACAGCCTTTCATTAATGAGTCCCATTATGAGGTCTTACAGAAATACAGAAAGTATTTTGATATTTTGATATCATCACTGTCGATTACAATTATTCACCACTGAGGCTAACTGTTTCCTGATGATGTATAACTAGCCACCTACAATTATATACCATTTATTCCCACTGAATTCTTTTTTTTTCTACTTTTTTTGCGCTCATCAGTGCATTACATGGAAACTGGAATAAGCAGCAAAGTTTTCTCATGTCATCAGATACATAGAAAAAAAACATATAAAGAAATGCAAGAGCGCAATAGGGTATTATCCAGGTTAAAGTTTGATGAACAAAAGTAAAACAGTAAGGTTATGTGAGACACAACATTTAAGGAGCCCAAAGACCAGATGCAGCAGCTTCCATAGAATATCAATAAAAGTAACCAGATTGGAAGAGTTTCTGCGCTCTCTGCAGTTACGACACAAGTAGTAGTAGATAAAATTGTAGGTTTATTTGCAATGCGTTTCAGAGTCCACTGACCCCTTCCTCAGGACAACCATACAAAAATAGGGAGGTCAAACTAATATAGATGGTTTATATGCACAAAAAAATAAAAAAAGGGCTTCAAGTGCAGAGGGAGGAGAATATAAGAGCACATGTCAAAACACTGTCAATGAAGTTATATGATTATGTAATGATTACATATATTTTTAGTGGAACCAACAGAGGGACATACATATATTTGACATATATTTGACAACAAGGTACAAATATACAAGGTACAAAATGAAATGACAATAATAAAAATGGATAATTCAAAAAATGTGTTTAATGTGATGCTCTCAAAGGGATATGAACTTAGTGATAAGTGGGGAATAGAAAAGAAAGACTTTGATTACAGCTTTGTAGCTGAAATGCATAGATTTGTTCTCATAATGGAGGCACCACCATTTTTTTAATGCAGAAATAAATGTGAAGTTTTAAATCCACAACTTGTGTCATTGCTGGAGAATTTCCTTTCTTTCCTTGCTGATTGCTGCTCCTGGACCTGGGCGGCTCTGTGCTATGTATACATTGTGAACAGTCTTGTTGGTGAGCTGACTCTCCCACTCCCCTCTTCCCATACCTTGGACACTAAAAATATATGTAATATGTTATATGTAATCATATAACTTCATTTGCGATGTTTTGACATGATTGTATATTCTCCTACCTCTGCACTTGGTGCCTTTCTTTTACAGTTTTTTCTGTATATAAACCATATATGTTTGTATCACCTTGCTATTTTTGTACCATTGTCCTGAGGAAGGAGTCAGTGGACTCTGAAACGCTTCAATAATAAACCTACAATTTTATCTACTACTATTCGTGTCGTAACTCCAGAGAGCACAGAAAGACTTCCAATCTGGTTACTTTTATTACAAAAAAAAAACAAGTGTCTTCTTACTTAAGGATAATGAGAAGAGACATGCTTGACTAGAAGTGGATCTATCACAAGTTTTTCAATACAAACTTAGCACACTATTATTTAGATGTACACTGCTCAAAAAAATATAACTCCAAGTAAATCAAACTTCTGTGAAATCAAACTGTCCACTTAGGAAACCACACTGATTGACAATCAATTTCACATGCTGTTGTGCAAATGGAATAGACAATAGATGGAAATTATTGGCAATTATCAAGACACTCTCAATAAAGGAGTGGTTCTGCAGGTGGGGACCACAGACCACATCTCAGTACCAATGCTTTCTGGTTGATGTTTTGGTCACTTTTGAATGTTGGTTGTGTTTTCACACTCGTGGTAGCATGAGACGGACTCTACAACCCGCAGAAGTTGCTCAGGTAGTGCAGCTCATCCAGGATGGCACATCAATGCGAGCTGTGGCAAGAAGGTTTGCTGTGTCTGTCAGCGTAGTGTCCAGAGGCTGGAGGTGCTACCAGGAGACAGGCCAGTACACCAGGAGTTGTGAAGGGAGCCATAGGAGGGCAACAACCCAGCAGCAGGACCGCTACCTCCGCCTTTGTGCAAGGAGGAACAGGAGGAGCACTGCCAGAGCCCTGCAAAATGACCTCCAGCAAGCCACAAATGTGCATGTGTCTTCACAAACGGTTAGAAACCGACTCCATGAGGGTGGTATGAGGCCCCGACGTCCACAGATGGGGGTTGTGCTCACAGCCCAACACTGTGCAAGGGGTTTTGCCATGAACAAAAGTTCATTAAAATCAATGGCTGTGTCTGACCATGTACGGAACATACCACATCTCCTGAGCAGGGGAGGAAGCAAAAGACAATACAGACATTACAGCAGGGGATCACAGAGGATTCTGTTTGTGAGGTAAAACATTTCACTGTCTGTTTTTAAATAATATTTTACCTCACAAAATGAATCCTCTGTGATCCCCTGCTGTAATGTCTGTATTGTCTTTTGCTTCCTCCCCTGCTCAGGAGCTGTGGTATGTTCCGTACATGGTCAGACACAGCCATTGCTTTTAATGAACTTTTGTCCTTGGGAAAGCCCCTTTAATACTTATATATTGGTGAGTGCAACAAAATCTTATCCTGAACAAATTTTGTAAAACCCAAAAAAAAGTGTCCAACCCCGTTAACTGAATATTTACATTTCCTTACTAAGTCAATTAAGGCCAGAGACACATGAAATAATTGTGTAAAATGTGTCTGCAGCCAGGTGCTACGTGTGAAATAATAAGAGAAAAATATGATTTTTGTGTTTTAGCTTACTGCATATCTTTCATTTTCAGCACTATCTTCCCATGCTTTTTTTTGAGCTTTTACTTTTTAAATTAATGCAATAGCAAAAAAAAAGATTGAAAAAAATACATAAAATGCTGAATGTGTTTTAAAATGGAATACTCTCTAAGCTTTTTAAGTGGGAAACAGTTTAGTATATATATATATATATATATATATATATTTATATTTAGCTTTCTAAATGAATTGTGCACAGACAAATAAGTTTATAAATTATAGGGTAAAAAATGACCTGATTATTTTGCTCCCACCTTACAGTTGCTTTGGCACTAGTCCCATCCTTTTATTCAGTGCACAAATGAGTTGTATATGAGTTTGGCAGCAGATAGAAACAAAAGCTCAGGTAGAGACCCCAGCGTGAGCGTGACCTTTCACACAAGTGGACGCACAAGCCGTCTGCAGTGGATAAAGCACAATGGAGGCTGAAGCTGGTCAGTGCAGTGACCCTGCCAGCAACAGCTACCTGCTGCTCGCCACAAAGAGATGGAGTTCCACAGTCTGCTTTCCGAGATAAAAAAAAGGACCAGTATAATAATGGGATCTCTACTGCTGCTCTCTTCATACAGCTGACTCAACCCTTTAGAATAAAAAGCTCTTGGATAATAAAGAAATAACAGACCAGGAATAAAGGCCTTTAGAAGACATCTTAACCTAGTGATGAAAAAAAATGTCAACATCTGTGGAGCTTTCTATACAAACAAGTGAAACCTCTAATGAATACATCCTCCCAACAGCATTCAAAGAAGGGGTGCTTTTTATTTAAGTGGATGGTTTCTGATGTGTGTGCCCTCTTCTCTTTAAACACCCTTGAACCAAACACTAATGTTCACCCAGTGCTCTATTAAGGAATCAAGGGGAAGATGAATAGCTTATTAGGGTATCTCACTATAAAAGTTCAGAAACATAGCGGACTTAGCATAGATGTCGGCACACTGATGCCAAGAGAAAGAGCTATTTGAAAAAACACAAAATACATTGTAACAAGACTTCCTTGTTATACATCCCGGTGAGCCCTCGAGAAGCTGAATGGATGTAATCCTCTTAACGCTAACATTAACATGGTTTTACAAAACATGGAAATATAACACAAATGTAGCAGTCACTTCCCTGAAATTGTCGACAGAGAGACCAAAGTTCTTTATGTGGGAGCACGGCGAGCACCAGATGTTCAGTAGGGTTGGTGTTAAATATCAACCTCATCTCAAAAGCTCTGTTAAAGCCAACTGATGAAAAACTGCGTATTTCAATTTAATTCCATTATTCATTGTGCTAATCTTTATATAAAGGTATTCTTCTGCCACTACGGAGACCTTGTTCAACAAAGCCATCTAGAAGTTTCATCCTATGCACAGTCCTTATATGATGCTAATCCAAAAATAGTACAAAACATGGTTGATTATAAGATATATCTATTTATAGTAATTTTATAATGTTCTCAGCCTTAAATGAGCTGCCCGGGACTTCAACAATGATGGCCTATCCTTAGGATAAGTCCTCATTATCTGATTGGTGGGGTGTAGCACCCAGAATCCCTGCCGATCAGCTGTTCCCGGTGTCGGCGGCGGCCGGAACTGCTCAGTTACAGAACTACCCAGCACAGCTCCGTCGAAAGAATAGTGGTCGTGGCCAGTTACTGCTCATCCACCTCCTAGTAATTTGAATAGGGGGCGGATGTGCAGTACCCCGCCATGGTCACTATGCAGTCAACAAAGCAGTGCTGTGCAGCTCTGTAACTGTAAATACATCCAACGAAGAAAGAAAATGCCAGGACCAAAATACATTCACATTATTTAAAAAGCTGTACATTTTATTGAATAAAAGACACAAACAAATATTATAAGAATCTAACAACATGTATAATGATGCACAGAAAGGTGAGTGAGCAACAGAGATAGCACAATACTGTATATACTCTATAATTAGAGTATATACAGTATTGGGCTCTCTCTGTTGATCACTCACCTTTCTGTGCATCATTATACCTGTTGTTGGATTCTTATAATATTTGTTTGTGTCTTTTATTCAATAAAATTTTCATCTTTTTAAATAATGTGAATGTATTTTGGTCCTGGCATTTTCTTTCTTCGTTGGATGTATTTATAGGTAATAATGCCCTCTAGGACACCTTATATATACCAGGGATTTGTTGCAGTGTTTTGTAAATGCTCTGTAACTGTGCAGCTGAGGCCTCCGCCAACACCAGGAACAGTTGATCAGTAGGGGGTGCCTAGTGTCGCACATTGGTGACCTATTCTAAGGGTGAGTCATCAACGTTAAAGTCCCAGACAACTCCTTTAATGCATTCTGATTGCATTCAGTGGATCATAGTTCTGAGAAGTTACACTATAGATCTCTGAGAAAGTCCCACTGTCCCATCAGGACAACCAATATGAATATATAAACTCGTAGAACAGCTTAATCCACTCAAGACTCCCTCCACTAGCGATATTGTCCAAAATCTTTATAATTATTTACTATTCCCTCGCTACACTGTAAGGGTTGTTCTAATAAAACTCTGCTTACATTCCCGCAGGATTAGGTGTCCTCTAGAGGAATGACATGTTACTTAATTGGGCTAGCCAATACCAGCCCGCTCTATGGACATGGGAGTAACTATAATTTACATATTGCTGAATCGTTGCTGCCTGTGATTGGCAGGTCTATTCTTATGGCAACAGTGGTAGTAAAAGAATTTTAAAGTATATTTAAAACTATTTCCTCTCATTTACTTTTGTCTACTTAACCATATACCTGTCTGCTTGTATGCCTATAATTATGTAGTGTGGGTGTCTTCCCTTATTGTGGATACTTTGCAACCATTTGAAAATGGAAAATATAAGGGAGGGTGTCAATATGAACAGTATATGACAGTGCTTAGTTTTCATAACTGGCTCTTTATGGGAACACAAATTAGAGGTGTCTGTGCAAGCAGGGCCGGACTGGGTCAAAAAAGCAGCCCTCCCACACAAACCCCACCAGCCCAGATACTATAAGGTTATGTGCACACGATTGGTATTGGTAGCACTTTGAAAGCAGGATACTTTATGCTGTGTCCAAAGTGCTGCACGCAGTTGAAGCCACATATGTTCATTGAACCATGCGGATTAACCACATCCTATGCATTGCATTGATAGAATTTCTCTCTATAATTTCTCAACAAGAGAAATTGAAATGCTGCGGTCTGGAAAGACACGCCACATATTCGTGTCCGCAGGTGGTCCACAGTTGCACGGAGACGCATAGTGGACATGGGATTTCTAAAAATCCCATCCACTATGCTGTAACATCTGGCCCCTGCAGACTGCACGCAGCGCAAGAGCAGCAGCAGCAATTACTGATCGTGTGCACGTACCCTAACACTCATTACCCCCGATCAGTGAATTTTGCTTTACTTTGTTGTGCCCCTCACTCTCCTAAAAAGAGGTATTTGAAGAGCCGCATGTGAATGGCACCACATTGCGTATGATCGGCCACAGCTCCATTTACATGGTGCTCTACAGAACTCCAATTCTCCGGATCATGGGGGTCCCAACAGTCAGCTCTCCAGCGATTGGACAGTTATCCCCTATCCAGAGGAGAGGGGATTACTTGGGATAATCAATTTAAACATGTTTTGCCATATTTATTTTTATTTGGCCATAGTAATATTGAAAATACTAAACCAATATTGACGCCTCTCCAACAACAGGACTAGAGAAGTGGTACTGTGCAGAGTATATACAGGACAGGAGGAGTGGTACTGTGCAGTGTATATATACAGGGCAGGAGGAGTGGTACTGTGTAGTGCATATATACAGGACAGGAGAAGTGGTACTGTGCAGTGTATATATACAGGACAGGAGAAGTGGTACTGTGCAGTGTATATATACAGGACAGGAGACGCGGTACTGTGCAGTGTATATACAGTACAGACCAAAAGTTTGGACACACCTTCTCATTTAAAGATTTTTCTGTATTTTCATGACTATGAAAATTGTATATTCACACTGAAGGCATCAAAACTATGAATTAACAGATGTGGAATTATATACTTAACAAAAAAGTGTGAAACAACTGAAAATATGTCTTATATTCTAGGTTCTTCAAAGTAGCCACCTTTTGCTTTGATGACTGCTTTGCATACTCTTGGCATTCTCTTGATGAGCTTCAAAAGGTAGTCACCGGAAATGGTCTTCCAACAATCTTGAAGGAGTTCCCAGAGATGCTTAGCACTTGTTGGCCCTTTTGCCTTCACTCTGCGGTCCAGCTCACCCCAAACCATCTCGATTGGGTTCAGGTCTGGTGACTCTGGAGGCCAGGTCATCTGGCGTGGCACCCCATCACTCTCTTTCTTGGTCAAATAGCCCTTACACAGCCTGGAGGTGTGCTTGGGGTCATTGTCCTGTTGAAAAATAAATGATGGTCCAACTAAATGCAAACCGGATGGAATAGCATGCCGCTGCAAGATGCTGAAGTAGCCATGCTGGTTCAGTATGCCTTCAATTTTGAATAAATCCCCAACAGTGTCACCAGCAAAGCACCCCCACACCATCACACCTCCTCCTCCATGCTTCATGGTGGGAACCAGGCATGTAGAGTCCATCTGTTCACCTTTTCTGCGTAGCACAAAGACACAGTGGTTGGAACCAAAGATCTCAAATTTGGACTCATCAGACCAAAGCACAGATTTCCTCTGGTCTAATGTCTATTCCTTTTGTTCTTTAGCCCAAACAAGTCTCTTCTGCTTGTTGCCTGTCCTTAGCAGTGGTTTCCTAGCAGCTATTTTACCATGAAGGCCTGCTGCACAAAGTCTCCTCTTAACAGTTGTTGTAGAGATGTGTCTGCTGCTAGAATTCTGTGTGGCATTGACCTGGTCTCTAATCGGAGCTGCTGTTAACCTGCGATTTCTGAGGCTGGTGACTCGGATAAACTTATCCTCAGAAGCAGAGGTGACTCTTGGTCTTCCTTTCCTGGGGCGGCCCTCATGTGAGCCAGTTTCTTTGTAGCGCTTGATGGTTTTTGCAACTGCACTTGGGGACACTTTCAAAGTTTTCCCAATTTTTCGGACTGACTGACCTTCATTTCTTAAAGTAATGATGGCCACTCGTTTTTCTTTACTTAGCTGCTTTTTTCTTGCCATAATACAATTTCTAACAGTCTATTCAGTAGGACTATCAGCTGTGTATCCACCAGACTTCTGCACAACACAACTGATGGTCCCAACCCCATTTATAAGGCAAGAAATCCCACTTATTAAACCTGACAGGGCACACCTGTGAAGTGAAAACCATTTCCGGTGACTACCTTTTGAAGCTCATCAAGAGAATGCCAAGAGTGTGCAAAGCAGTCATCATAGCAAAAGGTGGCTACTTTGAAGAGCCTAGAATATAAGACATATTTTCAGTTGTTTCACACTTTTTTGTTAAGTATATAATTTCACATGTGTTAATTCATAGTTTTGATGCCTTCAGTGTGAATGTACAATTTTCATAGTCATGAAAATACAGAAAAATCTTTAAATGAGAAGGTGTGTCCAAACTTTTGGTCTGTACTGTATACAGGGCAGGAGAAGGAGTACTGTGCAGTGTATATATACAGGACAGGAGGAGTGGCACTGTGCAGTGTATATATACAGGACAGGAGAAGTGGTCTGTGCACTGTATATATATAGGACAGGAGAAGTGGTACTGTGCAGTGTATATACAGAACAGGAGGAGTGGTATTGGGCAGTGTATATATACAGGACAGGAGGAGTGGTACTGTGCAGTGTATATACACAGGACAGGAGGAGTGGTACTGTGCAGTGTATATATACAGGACTGGAGGAGTGGTACTGTGCAGTGTATATATACAGGACAGGAGAAGTGTTACTGTGCAGTATATATATACAGGACAGGAGAAGTGGCACAGTGCAGTGTATATATACAGGACAGGAGAAGTGGTACTGTGCAGTGTATATGACGCGCCCCCTGGGCCATGTTGTTAGGGATACCCGGAGCCGGATCAGATGGGGGTTGTAGTCTCCGAGTGGCTGTGACCCGGTCCGTGCCCAGGGTGTCAAACTCAGTGTGCGGCAGTCCTGGTAGTTGTTGTTTCTGTGTCGACTACGCCACCCGTTGATTTGCGGTCAAAAGGCCGCCGCTGCAGGATGGTCCGCTGAGGCTGGTGGTGTGTGTGCAGCTGTGGTAGTATAACCCCCAACGGGAGGGGTATAGCCTCAGGGGGTCAGACGTGGAGGATGGTGGTTGTGAAGGTGCAGCAAGGAGACTCAGAGGCATGAAATGCAGTTCAGGGTTTTTACTCACTGGTGTTGCTCGGGTCACTCTGCAGATCAGTGACCACCCAAGCCGTGCTGCGTCCACCAGGTCCTGGACTCGGCCAACTCCCGGGCAATCCTTGAGTATGGTCCTGAGCTCCTTTCTGACTCTCCCTTCTTCTAGCCGTTCTCACCAGGGATCCACTTTTGGCCGGCTCCCTCGGGTCTCTTGGTGGTCAAGCCTCCTCTGGGCTCCCTGACCCTATGCTTGGTATGCCTTTCTAGTGGATTTGGTGAGGGTCGTGGCAGATCCTGCCCACGACCTCCGGTTCCTGGCTAAGGTGTGCTGTAGCCTCCGCCAGCTTGGGATCCGGTACCCTTTTGCCGACCCTTCACCCTTATCAGCTCTCATACAGGCTCTTGGTGTCCCTTCTCGTCCTGCGCCTCTGGGTCTCTCTTCCTTCTCCTCTGCTCTGCTTCTCAGGCTCTCAGACAGACTGTCTGACTGACTCACAGGCTGACTGACTGACTGACTGACCCTGATCTAAGATGGTGCCCACCTTATATACTCCCTCTATGTGTGAGCTCAGGTGACCAGCACCCAATGAGCTCCTAGCTTTACCCAGGCTGCTCCCCCTATCTGCCCCTACACTACTGGGATGTTCCACCCCCCTCCCACTCCAGCCAGGGACAGACGCTGTCGTACCTGCACATTTACTTGGTGGGAGTACCGTTGATCTGTCCCCCGGAAATGGGATGTATGTAGTGCATGCAGCCTACTAGCTCAGTTCCATACTCCATCCTTACCCGGGAGTGGAATACCACACGTCTGGGTTGAGGTGCAATACCCCTGTAGCAGCCGAATCCTCAGGGTGCTACATTCCCCCCTGGTAAATCACAGCACGTCCTCGGGCTGTAAAAGAATAAAAACATCCACAAACATACAAATTTTTTTTCAAAAACATCATAAACATATAAAACATTATATATATCATCAGCATAAAACTTTTCATAGTAAACATTCTTGTTCCTCCGGCCACGGTGCAACTTGTGACCGGGTAAAGTGCAACAGTCTCTGGTAGAAAAAAACAACAGTTTCCTATAAAACCGGTAGGGGGCGCTTTAAGAAGCGCAACTATGTACAAGGGGAAGGTATGGCCGCTCTCAGTCCTCGGCCAATGGGGAAGAGGAATGGCTGTTCACAGTCCTCAGCCTGTTGGGGGATAGGGACACACGGGTACAGTTCACTGGTCCCAACGGGGACTATATTTTAAACTATTAATTGTTCTTGTACCCTGATGGGTAACTATTTTACAGTTTCACGATACCGTACTCTAATGACTGCGTCCTCCTGTTCCTTCTCGCGGGCAAACTTCAGACCCGTCCGGGTCCTCTTGCTCCTCCTCACACCGCAGCTCCTCCTCCGTCAGCCGGTGTACATGAAGGGCGTACGGTCCTTTGGCACATTTGTGCCGGGTGAATGTGACCTCGTCCCCTACATATAGGTCACGTCCTCTGTGTCCCTCCGGCAGATGACTTTCAACGTCTCTGCGGGTGACAAAGACGTCGCCGGGGGTCTGATGATCCCTGATGAAACCCCAACCGTGCTGCAGTTGGAATTTAATCACAGTCCCGGTGGCACGGGGACAATGAGCTGCACGGGGGTTCCTCCGGGTCCGGCTCTTCTGTTCAGCGCTCTGTATTTGCAGCCGCTGCTCACGGACCCGCCTCTCTCTCCTTTCCCTGTCAAAGACCTCCAGCTGCTGCCGGCAGCACTCTGCACGCTCAGCTGCGGCCGCCCGTGTTTCTTGGGTGAACCCCATGAGGTCTCCTCCAGTGGGGTCCCACTCAAACTGCGCCTCCTCTAACGAGAGCGGGGTCAGCTTGACAGGCGCCGGAGGCGGTATCAGGGGCTCATCCAGGGGTCTTTCTTTCCGGAGTCGGGGATGGTGGTACTCCGGTGGCCACACAAAGGGCTGCCCATCCGGGCAAGTGTGCTGGGCAAACAAGTCTTCACCCAGGTGTGGCGCTGTGGACGATGAGGGCGCGGAGGTGGTAGCGGCGCCCAGGTTTACCAGGCCTTGCGACCAGGCTTGGGGCACCCTGAAGGTGAAGGGCACCGTGAAGACGGCGGCGCCCGGGTGTTCCTGGCCTTGCGACCAGGCCGGTGGCTCGGCAGAGGTAGAGGGCGCTGTTGGTACTGCGGCGCCCGGGGGCACTCGGCCTTGCGACCAGGCCGGTGGCGTCTCCTGCTTGGCCGCGCTCTGGATCGAGGCGCGTGACGTAGCAGGAGGCGTGGCCGCGGCTCCGGCCGCTTGAGGCCTAGCTTGGAGCGATGACGCAGCGGTTACGGGAACGGTGAGTGGGGCTTCGGGCTCTGCGACGGGGAGCTGGGGCAGGTTTACGGCTTCTGGGCACGGGATGCGGTCGTCCCCATTACCTGCCTTCATCTCTTCGGCTCCCTCCGCGGCGTCGTCTCCGGCCGTCGTCCCTCCTTCGCCGTCCTCAGAGGTGGACTTGCTCCTCGCTGCGGGTGGCATGCTTCGCTGGCGGGCTCCAGCCTGCTGGGCCATCTCTCTGCTCCACTCCGCCAGTGTTTCCTGCTGCACCCGGGCCATGCTTCGTGCTAGGCCCTCCAGCGCGGTCTGTGCACGCTCCCGATCTCCGGGGAGCTGCGCCAGGATCTCCAGCAGGCCTTCTGGAGTGGCGACCTGCAACAGGCTCCTGACCACTGGGTCGGTGCTGCCTGCCTCTCCCTCCATCTCCGGGTGTGTTCTCTCTGGACTCTCCTCCAGACTCCTCCAAGCTGCTCCCATCTTCTCTCTTTTGTTCTGTCTACGCCCATACCGAGGGCGGTCCTGGGGCAACTTTGTGATTGCCAGTCCCAGGGGCAGTTCTCTCACGCTGATGGACATATCAATCATCACAGTCTCTGCTGGTGGGGGCGGTTTCCACTTTTGGCGCCATTTTCGGTCCTGGCCCACGATGGAAGGTGGCCTCTTGCCATCCTTTGGCACGCCCATAATGGCGTCCACTCTGCCAAGGCGGGAAATCTTCTCTGATGGCGGGAATCGCTTCCCAGTGGCGGGAAACTCTGTGGATGGCGGGAAAAGACTGCAGATGACGGGCAAATGGCGGGAACTGATCCGAGATGGCGTCCGATGGCTGGGACCCTCTGGAATTGGAGGGAGACTTCTTTTTGAGGTAAATCTGAACTTCTCTTCAGGCACGCAGTACCCGGTTGTTGCGGGCACGTGATCCTGCCGACTACGCCAAAGTTGACGCGCCCCCTGGGCCATGTTGTTATGGATACCCGGTGCCGGATCAGATGGGGGTTGTAGTCTCCGAGTGGCTGTGACCCGGTCCGTGCCCAGGGTGTCAAACTCAGTGTGCGGCAGTCCTGGTAGTTGTTGTTTCTGTGTCGACTACGCCACCCGTTGATTTGCGGTCAAAAGGCCGCCGCTGCAGGATGGTCCGCTGAGGCTGGTGGTGTGTGTGCAGCTGTGGTAGTATAACCCCCAACGGGAGGGGTATAGCCTCAGGGGGTCAGACGTGGAGGATGGTGGTTGTGAAGGTGCAGCAAGGAGACTCAGAGGCATGAAATGCAGTTCAGGGTTTTTACTCACTGGTGTTGCTCGGGTCACTCTGCAGATCAGTGACCACCCAAGCCGTGCTGCGTCCACCAGGTCCTGGACTCGGCCAACTCCCGGGCAATTCTTGAGTATGGTCCTGAGCTCCTTTCTGACTCTCCCTTCTTCTAGCCGTTCCCACCAGGGATCCACTTTTGGCCGGCTCCCTCGGGTCTCTTGGTGGTCAAGCCTCCTCTGGGCTCCCTGACCCTATGCTTGGTATGCCTTTCTAGTGGATTTGGTGAGGGTCGTGGCAGATCCTGCCCACGACCTCCGGTTCCTGGCTAAGGTGTGCTGTAGCCTCCGCCAGCTTGGGATCCGGTACCCTTTTGCCGACCCTTCACCCTTATCAGCTCTCATACAGGCTCTTGGGGTCCCTTCTCGTCCTGCGCCTCTGGGTCTCTCTTCCTTCTCCTCTGCTCTGCTTCTCAGGCTCTCAGACAGACTGTCTGACTGACTCACAGGCTGACTGACTGACTGACTGACCCTGATCTAAGATGGTGCCCACCTTATATACTCCCTCTATGTGTGAGCTCAGGTGACCAGCACCCAATGAGCTCCTAGCTTTACCCAGGCTGCTCCCCCTATCTGCCCCTACACTACTGGGATGTTCCACCCCCCTCCCACTCCAGCCAGGGACAGACGCTGTCGTACCTGCACATTTACTTGGTGGGAGTACCGTTGATCTGTCCCCCGGAAATGGGATGTATGTAGTGCATGCAGCCTACTAGCTCAGTTCCATACTCCATCCTTACCCGGGAGTGGAATACCACACCTCTGGGTTGAGGTGCAATACCCCTGTAGCAGCCGAATCCTCAGGGTGCTACATATATATACAGGACATGAGACGTGGTACTGTGCAGTGTATATATACAGGGCAGGAGAAGGAGTACTGTGCAGTGTATATATACAGGACAGGAGAAGTGGTACTGTGCAGTGTATATATACAGGACAGGAGACGCGGTACTGTGCAGTGTATATATACAGGGCAGGAGAAGGAGTACTGTGCAGTGTATATATACAGGACAGGAGGAGTGGCACTGTGCAGTGTATATATACAGGACAGGAGAAGTGGTCTGTGCACTGTATATATATAGGACAGGAGAAGTGGTACTGTGCAGTGTATATACAGGACAGGAGGAGTGGTATTGTGCAGTGTATATATACAGGACAGGAGGAGTGGTACTGTGCAGTGTATATACACAGGACAGGAGGAGTGGTACTGTGCAGTGTATATATACAGGACTGGAGGAGTGGTACTGTGCAGTGTATATATACAGGACAGGAGAAGTGGTACTGTGCAGTATATATATACAGGACAGGAGAAGTGGTACTGTGCAGTGTATATACACAGGAAAGGAGAAGTGGTACTGTGCAGTGTATATATACAGGACAGGAGAAGTGGCACTGCACAATGTATATATACAGGGCAGGAGAAGTGGTACTGTGCAGTGTATATATACAGGGCAGGAAAAGTGGTACTGTGCAGTGTATATATACAGGGTAGGAGAAGGGGTACTGTGCAGTGTATATATACAGGACAGGTGAAGTGGTACTGTGCAGTGTGTGTATATACAGGACAGGAGAAGTGGTACTGTGTAGTGTGTGTATATACAGATACTTAGATTTGCCCGGTCTCAGCCTGGCACCTTTGTCACTTCTGGAACCCTTGCCACCTTAACATAGTCCAGCTCTGCTTTATGAACACTGTCATTTTGTAACCACATTAGTATTTTCCCATTTAATACTGCAGGAATGGTACCTGTGTGAATGACTGTTCTGACAATGACAAACTCTGCAGTTAGAGGCATTAGAAGCTATTAATTAGTGCACAATACACAAGACCAGCTTTTCAAAGTCAAATCTGTGTCTGGATTGCCCATCCTAAACTTTTAGAACTCTAAAGGCCCCGTCACACTTAGCGACGCTGCAACGATCCCGACAACGATACGACCTGTCAGGGATCATTGCTGCGTCGCTATGTGGTCGCTGGTGAGCTGTCAAACAGGCAGGCTCACCAACGATCAGGGGAGCAGCGACATCGTGGAAAGAATCTTTCCACGATGTCCTCCTCCTGGTTACCAGCCTGCTGAAGCAGGAGCAGGCTGGTAACCATGATAAACATCGGGTTACTAGGGGCACACGCGCACCTAGTAACCCGTTGTTTATCATGGTTACCACTCTGCTACGGTGAGGTTACCGCTCACTTTAGCAGGCTCGTAACCATGATAAACAGCGAGTTACTTGGTGCGCGTGTGCCCCTAGTAACCCGATGTTTATCATGGTTACCAGCCTGATCGCTGCTCCCGCTGGTCACACACAGTGATGTGTGCTGACCAGCGGGAGGGCATGACCAAAAAATGGTCCAGGACACTTTGCAGCGATCAGCGACCTCACAGCAGGGGCCTAATCGCTGCATAGTGTCACACATAGCGACATCGCTGGTGAGGTCGCTGTTGCGTCACCAAAACCGTGACACAGCAGCGATCTCGATAGCGATCTCGCTATGTGAGACGGGGGCTTAAGTTGTCCAGTCATTTCTTTATTTACCTACCATAAAGATAAGTAGATAAGCAGATAACTTCAGACTCCACACACAATGCATGACTCACTGCTACACAATAATACACTGACAACAGTAGCCAGGCAGCCCATTTTATGACCTAACAGACCAGCCCACCGGGCATCTGCCCGATAAGGCAGATTAGCAGTCCGGACCTAAGGGCCCCGTCACACTAAGCGATGCAGCAGCGATCCCGACAACGATACGACCTGTCAGGGATCGTTGCTGCATCGCTAATACATCGCTGGTGAGCTGTCAAACAGGCAGGCTCACCAGCGATCAGGGGAGCAGCGATATCGTGGAAAGAATCGTTCCACGATGTCCTGCTCCCGTTACCAGCCTGCTGCAAGCAGGAGCAGGCTGGTAACTATGGTAAACATCGGGTTACTAAGTGCGCGTGTGCCCCTAGTAACCCGCTGTTTACCATGGATACCACTCTGCTACGGTGCGCGGGAGCCTCCGCGCACAGTAGCAGAGTGGTATCCATGGTAAACAGCGGGTTACTAAGTGCGCGCGTGCCCCTAGTAACCCGATGTTTACCATAGTTACCAGCCAGGTCGTTGGTCCCGCTGGTCACACACAGCGATGTGTGCTGGCCAGCGGGAGGCCAACGACCAAAAAATGGTCCAGGACACTTTGCAGCGATCAGCGACCTCACAGCAGGGGCCTGATCGTTGCAAAGTGTCACACACAGCGACATCGCTGGTGAGGTCGCTGGTGAGTCACCAAAACCGTGACTCAGCAGCGATATCGCTAGCGATATCGCTATGTGAGACGGGGGCTTAAGCCCAACCCCAGCTGAAAGGGTACAGATCTGCTCCATTGACTATCACAGAACCCATGGATACATTTGGGGAAACCAGGCTGGGAACCCCTTGTCACCTGGTCCCATGGAGCTGTTTGGGGTAGTCAGGTTGGGACCCTCCGGTCACCTGCAACCAATGGATATACTCGGAGAAAGCCAGGTTGGGACCATCTGGTCACCTGGTTCCATGGATATGTTCGGAGAAGCCAAGGTGGGACCCTTGGTTCTCTTGGCCACGTACCTCAATGGACTGTCAGCTTCCTAAGCTTGCCACTACCTCCTCTCTGTGGGTGTCCACCCAAAGCGGGGTGCCACTGGTTGAGGTAGCTGGCCCTGGAAATCCCAAAGGTGCAGCTGCTCTATTCCCGGCGGGCCAGAAGGGTGAGACTGGGTAATTTTGCCCCATCTTGGGTATTTGCTGGGACTGTTCTATATGTTATTGTTTGTTTGGTGGTTCAATAAAGTATTGCCACACTGTTTTACCCTCACCCTGTGTTGTCTGAGTAGTATTATGCTCACAGAAGACCCCGTGTCTTCACAAAGGTCAACGCTGAACAGAGGACAGACGGAGTCCAGAGTAACTCTGCTGCCTCATTATAGTGAGTGGATCCCTCGGGGGTTTCATCTGAATCACGTACACTCAAAGATTTAGATGGAAATCTCAATATAAGTGCTCAGTGTAGAGTGCAGGATAAATGTAATCCCAAACTTTATGTAAAATGTTCCCAATAAAAGCTTCAACTCAATCCACAAAAAAAGCAAGTCCCCACTCAGGTCCATCAACTGTTAACAGAAAAATAGGGGGCTTCCACGTTACTAGTAGTACAAAGGCTCTGGAAAAGTGAAATGGCTTATCGTCCCCCAAAAGAAGTTCAGCAAATTCCACGCTCCCAAATCCAAATGCTCTCTCCCTTCTGAGCCTCAATATGCCTAAACCGCATTTAGCGTCCACATGTTTGACATTTCTGTAGCGATGCGAGCGTGCTTAATTTACAGGTGCATGTCTCCAGAAGCACAAGCTGGGCATAATGTACTGGGCACTACAACGTTCTGGTGACTACAGGGCACTACAATGGTAGTTTGCAATTTTGCAGTCAGAATCATCACTACACCTGTAGATAAATTACTAAATGGGTATAATTTCCAAAATAGGGTCACTTGAGGCGGGATTGTGCTCTTCTAGCACTTAGGGGCTCTGTATATGGAGTCTGCAAACTATTATAGGAAAATCTGCCCTCCAGGAGGCAAATAGAATTCCGTCCCTCCCAAGTCTCACTGTGTGGCTAAGCAGTACTGTACAGCCACATATGGGGTGTTTCTACATTCAGCAGAAATTGTGGTACAAATTTTAGTGCCATTTTTACCCAGTTCCCTTTGTGAAAATGTAAAATGTGGGGATAAAACAAAATTTTGGTGGTAAAAATTTAATTATTTTTTTCTTCACAGCCCAATGGTATAAAATTCTGTGACACACCTGTGGTGTCAATATCATCACTGCACCTTTAGATGAATTTATTGAGAGGTGTAGTTTGTAGTGATGAGCGAGCACTAAAATGTTCTGGTACTCATTGCTCGGGTCAAGCAAATTGGAATGCTCAGGTACTCGTTGCTCGGGTCGAGCACATTGGAATACTCGGGTGCTCGGTCCGAGTAACAAGCCCAATGTAAGTCTATGGGAAACTGGAGCATTTTTCCGGCAGCTCCCCCAGGCAGTCTGCAGAGGGCCTAAAAATTGCCCAAATCGATGGGAACAGTGCTCAAATGACATGGAAACAGCTTGAGAAAGATCCCTGGAAGCATTTCTGACTCCCAGGTCAATGCTGTCAACAATGTTGTCAGAGGTAATATGCCACTTTTACGGACGCACAATAAGACATACAAAAACGAAACCAAAATGGATTTTCCTGGGAAATATGTTAAGGCACATCCTTTCCAGGGTAATGACTTGTATATAAGGCAAAATAAATAACCAAAAACAAAAATGCTCCTCCACTCCTTGGGCTATGTTCACACATAGCGTTTTTGATGCATATTTGCACTTTTGCTTTCAACAGTGAAAAATACATTCACCAGTAAATGTCATTTTAACATTTTACAACCTTATCTGGCCATGTGGTGTGTGAAATATCTTCAGACACATCCTGTTTCATTTATGAAGGAGGGATTGTGAAAGTCACAAACACTATTTTTACAGCCTTAGTATTCTTAAAGAGCCAACAGTCGGCTATGCTTTGTTGTTCCGATTATTAAAGAGTGGGTCTCCTATACTGTTATTGCGTATGCAGTGACTGCAAGAGCTGCCAAAAATTTGGATGCAACCCAATACCCCTATGAAGAGACATAGAGGAGGGTCTCAGTAAAAAAAAATTGTTCCTATTTTAAAGGAGTGGGTCTCCTATAGTGGTAATGCCCATGCTGTGACTGCAAGGTCTGCCAAAATTTGGGAAAAACCCCACTAACATTTTAAAGACACATAGAGCTGGGCCTCAGTAACGACATGTTCCAATTAGAAAGGAGAGGGTCTGCTATCCAGTTATAGGGTATGCAGTGAGTCCAACGGCTGCCAAAATTTAGGAAAAACACCACGAACAATTTAAACACACATAGAGCTGGGCCACAGTAATGACATGTTTATTAGAAAGGAGAGGGTCTGCTATCCAGTTATGCAGTGAGTCCAATGGCTGCCAAAATTTAGGAAAAACCCCACTAACAATTCAAACACACATAGAGCTGGGCCGCAGTTATGACATTTTCCCATTAGAAAGGAGAGGGTCTGCTATCCAGTTATAGGGTATGCAGTGAGTCCAACGGCTGCCAAAATTTAGGAAAAACACCACTAACAATTCAAACACACATAGAGCTGGGCCACAGTAATGACATGTTTATTAGAAAGGAGAGGGTCTGCTATCCAGTTATGCAGTGAGTCCAATGGCTGCCAAAATTTAGGAAAAACCCCACTAACAATTCAAACACACATAGAGCTGGGCCGCAGTTATGACATTTTCCCATTAGAAAGGAGAGGGTCTGCTATACAGTTATAGGGTATGCAGTGAGCCCAACGGCTGCCAAAATTTAGGAAAAACCCTACTAACAATTTAAAGACACATAGAGCTGGGCTACAGTAATGAGTATGACATGTTCCCATTAAAAAAAAGTGGGTCTCCCATACTGTTTGCCTATGGAGGGAATGCAACGGCTGCCAAAAATTTGGAGGAACTCCAATGGCTCTTGCAAGAGACGTAGATATTGTGATATGGTGGTGATATGGAGGAGGATGTGGAGGATGAGGAGAAGGAGGAGGACAAGAGCAAATAGACAAAATCAGGAAGCGTATACCCATGTCTGTGTGTGAAGACAGAGGTATATGGGAATAGAGTTAGACCTCTCAAAAAAAACCACTGTATTTGAGTTTATGTTATGCTTCTCTCATTTGGTGGTATTGAGAAGTCTGGCCCAATCCAGCCCTTGTTCATTTTTATAAGAGTTAGCCTGTCAGCATTTTCAGTTGACAGGCGGATGCGCCTATTGGTTATAATTTCACCGGCGGCACTAAAAACCCGCTCTAACAAAAAGCTAGCGGCAAGGCAGGCCAGGACCTCCAAGGCGTAGAGAGCCAGTTCATGCCACGTGTCCAGCTTGGATACCCAATGATTAAAAGGCACAGAGGAATCACGGAGGATGTTGGTACAGTTAGCAAGGTACTCCCTTACCATCTTCCGAAACTGTTCCCTCCTTGAGAGAGTACTCCACGCCTCAGGGCCCTTGTGATAGGAGGGTCTGAGAAAACTGTCCCAGAACTTTGACAATGTTCCCTGCCTCTGCTGGATTGCATTTGTGTCTGTCTCGCTTATATTCCTTGGTTGTCCAACGAACTGTGACCTCTGCCGCTAGCGTTTTCAGATGGGAATTTTTTTAATAATTTTGCAACAAGGGCCTTCTCGTACTGCACCATTTTATTAGGCCTGTCCTGCAAGGGAATAAAGACAGAAAGTTCTCCTTTTAGCATGGGTCTAGAACTGTCACCAACCAGTAATGACTGTCACCCAAAATTTGGACAACGCGTGGGTCACGGGAAAGGCAGCGTAACATAAACTCAGCCATGTGTGCCATACTGCTAACAGGCAAGACTTCCATGTCCTCACCAAGAGGATGACTGACCATGCTCTCCTCCTCCTCCACCCTGTCCTCAGGCCATACACGCTAAACAGACGGTATGACATTTGTGCAGGTAGTACCGTCTATAGAAAACTAGCTCCTGTTCTTCCTCCTCCTCCTCTTCCTCATTGTCACCCAATCAACGTTGGGATGAGATGAGGCTGGGCTGTGTGGAATCACCTTGCATGGTTCCTTGCTCATTCTCATCGTGCTCCGCCTGCAATGCATCCTCTTTAATTGTGAGCAGAGAGCGTTTCAGAAGACAGAGAAGCGGGATGGTGACACTAATTATGGTGTCATAGCTGCTCACAATCTTGGTGGAGTCCTCAAAGTTTTGGAGGATAATACATATGTCTGACATCCATGTCCACGCCTGAGGTCTTATGTGTGGAGTCTGAACTGAATACCGATGGCCTTGTTGATGCTGGTAGTCAACAACTGCCCTCTTCTGCTCACAAATCCTTCCTAACATCTGCAATGTGGAGTTCCAATGCGTGGGGACATCACAGATCAGTCAGTGAGCTGGAAGCTGCAAATGCTGCAGAAGCACGGCAAGGGCGGCGGAAGCTGTAGCTGACGTTCTAAAATGGACACACAGGCGGCGTACTTTGACAAGCAGATCCAGCAGATCTGGGTAGGTTTTGAGAAACCGCTGAACCACGAGGTTATGCACATGGGCCAGGCATGGTACGTGTGTGAGCTCGCCTCGCATCAGAGCCGCCACCAGGTTCCGGCCACTGTCACACACGACCATGCCTGGCTGTAGGTTCAGCGGTGTCAGCCACAGATCTTCCTGCTTTTTCAGAGCTCTTCAGCATTGTGCGGTTTGTCACCTAAGCATATTAGCTTCAGCACTGCCTGTTGTCGCTTAGCTGAGGCAGTGCTGCAGTGCTTCCAGCTTGTGACTGATGTGGTCATTTCGGAGATGGAGGCTGAAGAGAAGGAGGTGTAGGAGCTGTAGAATGTGAGGGCAACCCTGATTGACCCAGCGCAGGCAAACCTTGGCATCGGGAGGATGTGTTCGATCCCAAGGTCCGACTGGGTCCCGGCTTCCACTATATTAACCCAGTGTGCGGTCAGCGAGATGTACTGTCCCTGCCCACAAGCACTTGTCCATGTGTCTGTGGTTAGATGGACTTTCCCAGTAACTGCGTTGTTGAGTGCACGGCTAATGTTGTAGGACACGTGCTCGTGTAATGCAGGGAAGGCACACCGGGAGAAATAGTGGCGGCTGGGGACCGAGTACCGAGGGACGGCCGCCGCTATCAAGTTGTGGAAAGCTTCCGTCTCCACGAGCCTAGAAGGCAACATTTCGAGCACAAGCATTCGTGAAATGTGTCAATTTAGTAGTGTGGCCTGTGGGGCGTTGGATGCGTATTTGCGCTTGCGTTCCAAGGACTGGGGTAGGGACAACTGAACACTGCGCTGGGACAAGGACATGGACGTGCTTGCTGATGGTGCTAGTTGAGAGTGTGCAACGACATGTGCAGGACGGGAGGCATCTTGGCATGCGCCATGTGCAGGGGATTGGCGTGCATGCACAACAGCAGAAGGAGCAATGGTGTCCCCCGCAGACACTGTTTCTGGACCCTGGAGTTCGGCCCACTTAGTCGGGTCCTTTTCTGCTATGTGCCTGATCATGCTGGTGATGGTCAGGCTACTAGTATTGCTACCCCTGCTGATGCTGGCCTGGCAGGTGGTGCAAAAGGCCTTTTTGGGGTTATCTGCAGAGTCTTTAAAAAACAACCAGACTCGGGAAGACCTAACAGTTGTACTGGCAACTTCCATCGTGTTGGCGTTACGAGGAACGCTTTCCCACCTTGTGTCTGCGGCCACCACACTGCTTCTTCCTGCCTGTTGTGGTGCTATGCCTCCCTCCCCCTGTGTGATGCTGTCCTTGCTCTGTATGTCCCCCTGCCAGGGTGGGTCAGTTACTATATCATCCACCACCTCATATTCCACGTATGCACCCTGGTGCTCCTCCTGACTTTCCTGCAATTGTGTCTCATCATCATCATCCACCTCTTGCGACAGTAATTGCACTTTCCCACCGTCGCATTTGTGTGACTGTGGCTGCTCCAATATTTGGGCATCGCTACAAGCGTTCTCCTCTTGACTCCCTTGAACCTGGCCGGGCGAGAAGCCCGAATCTACAAATGGAAAAGTGAACAGCTCTTTTGAGGGTCCAAGTGTGGGATCAGTTGTCTCCGGGCTCTCGTAATGGTGGGATGAAAGAGGAACAGGGTGAGGAATATGCGGTCCAGACTCACGGCTACTGAGACTTGACCATGTGGAAGACTGGGTGGTGGTGGTGGCAAAGTGACTGGAAGCATTATCTGCTATCCAACCAACAACCTTTTGACACTGCTCTGGGTTCAATAGTGGTGTACTGCGGTCCCCTAGTAATTGGGACAGGAAGGTCGAGCGACAAGATGTGGGTGTTTGTTGTGGCAGAATTTCAGCTTGTCCTCGGCCTCAGTCTCTGCATGCACCATCACCATCTCACATCCACTTCTCCGTTCCTTGCCAAGCACTCTGCCCTTTCTAAATGGAGGACAATATTTCCCACGTTCACGAGAAATGGCTGATTTTGGAAATAGCTTGACCAACACACTACAATGAAATGGAAGACAGAAATGGCTGATTTTGGAACACTGTTATAGGTGATACGTCTGACAGAGAACCACGGTTTTAATTGCTTCGCAACGGCCCACTGTAGATAAACGTCGGCGCTTGCTGGGCTCTGTGCAGCGCCGACGTTTAAAAACGGTGGGTGGTCCCGCAGCGCTCAGGACCCCCAAGGTCCTGCAAGCGCTGCTTTTCCGGTGCAGAGCGTTAGCTCTGACAGGGGACATCATCGGGACCTGATTGGATCAGGTCCCAATGATAACCCTTTGCTATGTTCTATATGCCGCGATCTATAGTGATCGCGGCATATAGAAGATAGACAGAGGAGAGGGGGTCGTCTTACTTAGCTCTCCGACGGACCCCTGATACCTTCCAGGACCTGGCGTTGCTATGGCAGCTGGAGGTCACATGACCGCCTACAGATCTGCCATATATGGTGTCCTGCCAGGCTCAGCCTGCAGCTGAAGCCTGGCAGGACACACTGACTGTGAAACAGTCAGCAAAGATCTCATGTAATGTAATACATGTCTATTACATTACATGAGATCAGTGATCAGAAAAATAAAAATTAATGTCCCATACAGGGACTAAGTAAAAATGTAAAAAAAAAGTAAAAAAAAAATGTTTTTAAACTGTTAAAAAAAAATCACAAAATAAATAAAAATAAATAAATAAAATATTAAACCAATAAATCCATATATTTATGCAAAACCCCAAAAAGTACACATATTTGGTATCACCGCGTCCGAAACAACCCGATCTATAAAACTGTCACACTAATTAACTCCTTCTGTGCACACCGTAATAAAAATAAATAAAAAACGGAGCAAAAAAATATGCTTTTTCATCATATTGCCAAACAAAAAGTGGAAAAAAATGCGATCAAAAAGCAAAATGGAAATTAAAATGGTACCGCTGAAAACGTCATCTTGTTCCACAAAAAAAAGCCGCCATACAGCTCCATCAGCCGAAAAATAAAAAAGTTATAGCACTCAGAATAAAGCAATGCAAAAAAAATATTTTTTCTATAAAATTGTTTTATTGTGTAAAAGCGCCAAAACATAAAAAAAATATACAGTAAGTGTAGTATCGCTGTAAACGTACTGACCCGAAGAATACCGCTGCCTGATCACTTTTACCACACGCAGAACGGCATAAAAAAAACCCTCAAAAAACAATTCCTGAATTGTTGGTTTTTGTTAATTTTAGCTCCCAAAAAACGGAATAGAAAGCGATCGAAAAATGTCACGTACCCAAAAATGGTACCAATAAAAATGTCAACTCGTCCCGCAAAAAACAAGCCGTCACATGACTCTGTCGGCCGAAATATGGAAAAATTATAGCTTTCAAAATATGGCGATCCAAAAACTAGATTTTGCAAAAAAAAGCGTCTCTTAGTGTGTGACAGATGTCAGTCATAAAAACCCGATATAAATCTGGTATCTCTGTAATCGCACCGACCCGAAGAATAAAGTAATCTAATCAGTCATATCACACGAGGAACGGCGTAAAAAATAAATAAAACCAATTCTTCACCTGCTACTGATTTGTTTATTATGTCTCCCAAAGATCGCAGTAAGGCCCTGCCCACATTTATCCTGCGCTCTGCGCTAAGGACTTACACCAGAGTTTCCGTGTAAATCTCTGAAATACGTTATCCAGACGGAACCCATGACGGAAGATTCCCTGTAATGAGGCAGATATAGGCCACTGTGGATGCCGTCTGGCCTGTGATCCCACGGTGTCATTTGTTTTAGGCGTGCATAAAAGTGCGGTTGGCCATAGTTTTGTGCACTTCAGAAAAAAAGGACACCGCTAAACAGAGGCCAGACGGAGTCCAGAGTAACTCTGCTGCCTCATTACAGTGAATGGATGCCGCAGGGGTTTCATCTGAATTACATCACTTGGAAATTTAGATGGAAACCCCGATGTAAGTGCTCAGCCTAGAGCGCCGGATAAATGTTACGTAAAATGTTCCCAATAAAAGCTTCAACTCAGTCCTCAAAAAAGCTAGTCCCCACTTAGGTCCGTCATCTGTTAAAAATATAAGGGACTTCCAAGTTTCTGGTAGCAGAAAGGCTCTGGAAAAGCGAAATGGCCCTTGTCCCCCAAAAGAAATTCAGAAAATTTTGTGCTCCCAAATCCAAATGCCTATTCTACAATAATTTGTTCTCCAATAGTCAAATAGCGCTCCGTCCCCCCCAGATCTCGCCGTATGGCTGAGCAGTACGATACAGCCACATATGAGGTATTGCCACTTTTAGAAGAAATTGTGTGACTCATTTCGGCACCATTTTTACCCATTGCCCTGTGTGAAAATGTAAAATCTGAGGGTAAAACATTTTTTTGTGGTAAAAATATAATTATGCTTTTTTCACTGCCCAATGGTATAGATTAAAAAATTAAAAAATACTCACTACTTCCCTAGATGAATTCCTTGAGAGGTGTAGTTTACAAAATGGGGTCACTTGTGGGGGTTTCTGCTGTTTCGGCATGTCAGCGACTCTTCAAATGTGACATGGTGTCTGCAACCTATCCCAGCCAACATAGCGCTCCTTTATCTTCCGATCCCTGCTGTACACCAAAGTAGTGGTTTTCCCCCACATATGGAGTATCGGCGTACGCAGGAGAAATGGCACAACAAATTTCATGGTGCAATTTATCCTGTTACCCTTATGATAATGCAAAATTAGGGAATGAAAAACATTTTTTGTGGGAAAAATGTGAAAATTTTATTTTTATGGCTCAATATTATAAACTTCTGTGAAGCAGCTGGGGGTGCAAGGTGCTCACCACACATCTAGATAAGTTCCCTAAGGGGTCTAGTTTCCAAAATGGTGGCACTTGTGGGGGGTTTCCACTGTTTAGATACATTAGGGGCTCCCCAAATGCGACATGGCATCTGCTAATTATTCAAACAAATTTTACATTCAAAAAGTCAAATGGCGCTCCTTCCCTTTCAAACCCTGCCGTGCACCCAAACAGTGGTTTGCCTCCACATATGGGGTATCGGCGTGTTCAGGAGAAATTGCACAACAAATTTCATGGTGCAATTTATCCTATTACCCTTATGATAATGCAAAGTTAAGGGATGAAAAAGGTTTTTGTGGGAAAAATGTGAACATTTTATTTTTACAGCTCATTATTATAAACTTCTGTGAAGCACCTTGGGGTTCAAGGTGCTCACCACACATCTAGATAAGTTCCCTAAGGGGTCTAGTTTCCAAAATGGTGTCACTTGTGGGCGGTTTCCACTGTTTAGGCACATCAGGGGCTCCCCAAATGCAACATGGCGTCCGCTAATTATTCAAACAAATTTTACATTCAAAAAGTCAAATGGCGCTCCTTCCCTTTCAAACCCTGCCGTGCGCCCAAACAGTGGTTTGCCTCCACATATGGGGTATCAGCGTGTTCAGGAGAAATTGCACAACAAATTTCATGGTGCAATTTATCCTATTACCCTTATGATAATGCAAAATTAAGGGATGAAAAACGTTTTTGTGGGAAAAATGTGAACATTTTATTCTTACAGCTCAATATTCTAAACTTCTGTGAAGCACCTTGGGGTTCAAGGTGCTCACCACACATCTAGATAAGTTCCCTTAGGGGTCTAGTTTCCAAAATGGTGTCACTTGTGGGGGGTTTCCACTGTTTAGGCACATCAGGGGCTCTCCAAACGCAACATGGCGTCTGCTAATTATTCAAACAAATTTTACATTCAAAAAGTGTAATGGCGCTCCTTCCCTTCCGAACCCTGCAGTGCGCCCAAACAGTGGTTTTCCCTCACATATGGGGTATCAGCGCACTCAAGAGAAATTGCACAAAAAATTTTGGGGTCCATTTTTTCCTGTTACCCCTGTGAAAATAAAAAAAATTGGGTTTAAAGTACCATTTTTGTGAAAAAAGTTAAATGTTAATTTTTTTCTTCTACATTCCAAAAATTCCTGTGAAGCACCTGAAGGGTTAATAAAGTTCTTGAATGTGGTTTTGAGCACCTTGAGGGGTGCAGTTTTTAGAATGGTGTCACTTTTGGGTATTTTCTTTCATAAAGACCCCTCAAAGTGACTTCAAATATGATGTGGTCCCTAAAAAAATGTTTTTGTAAATTTTGTTGGAAAAATGAGAAATCACTGGTCAACATTTAACCCTTATAGCTCCCTGACAAAAAAAAATTTTGGTTCCAAAATTGTGCTGATGTAAAGTAGACATGTGGGAAATGTTATTTATTAACTATTTTGTGTGACATATGACGCGCCCCTGGGCCTGTGTCGCGCTGCGTTGCGCACGCGGGAGCTTACCCGGAGCCGGATCTCTTGAGGGTTGTAGTCTCGTGGCGGTGATCCGGTCCGTGCCCAGGGAGTCAGACTAAGTGGCGCTGTATCAGCGGTAGATGTTGGACGACTACGCCACCCGTTGAGTACAGCTAAGGAGCTGCTGCTGCAGGGCAGACCGCTGAGGCCGGTGGTAGGATTGTGCAGTGTGATAGCATAACCCCCAACGGGAGGGGTATGGCCTCAGGGCAGCCGACGTGGACGATGGGGGTAGCAGGAACCACTCGGAGACGGTACGGTGTAGTTCAGGGTCTTTACTGGTGACAAAGATAGACCCTCCCGGAGTACTGGCTAGCGATTGGGGCCTGGTCAGTCCTTGAGCAGATGGGATCTCCCCTGGCCAGGCGGAGTTGTAGGCCTCCCAAACTGACTGTACTCTTCTGGCTACCTTGCTAGAGGCGGGTATAAGTAGCCCACGTCCCTGAGTGTACCGTGTGGTGCTCACCCGTATGGCCGGTGACTCGGGGCCTTCTAGTAGCTTCCGCTCCACGACGGCGGTGCTGGTCCCACGCGTGTGACCGTGCCTTCGGGTTTCTGGGCCAGAGGACCTGCAATCCCCTGCCGGTCGGTTTCTGCTGCTGGATAGGAGTTAGTCCCCACAGCCTCGGACTCCGGGTCCGGTGAGAAATCTTCTCAGTCAGGGCGAGCTCTGCAGCTGCCAGCCCCTGACTCCTTGTTGCACTGCTCCTACAGAGCTCGTGTAGTTTCTTCCTATGCTGCTTCTCTTCTCTACTCACTAACCCTGCCTCAGCCCTAGGTTTATATAGGGGAAGTTCTTCCCCTCCCAGGACTGGGCAGGAGGTGTGGCATGCATAGGATCCCTGACCAAGAGACCTCCCACCTGCTCTCAGACGTAATATCTCTATCACTGTGGCAACCAGACCCCTGGGGTGTCACATTCCCCCCTAGTGAAATTTAGTACTCCGGGACTAAACATATTTTTGGAAAAACATAACAAGGTATAACAATAATGATACAATAAGAAAAACACATAAAGGTGGTCACGGCATGTCCGTAACCGGGTGCAGTCTTTGAAGAAAAGCAAGGTGTCCATTTCACCAAAACAGGGAGACGTAACCAGGTAGGGGTCTGTCCTGCCCCGAGTCCTTAACAGTCTTTAGTCCGTCCTGGGTTACGCTCCAACTATGTACACAGGATTCCCGGTAAATCCACCAAAGACTCCTATAAACAACTAGAAACACATAATTATACACAAGCAACAAGAAAAACAGGTAACCACAAATAAAACAATTTATACACTTCAAATCCTCCAACGTGCGGGTAACTGGCCTCTAGTGGCCCTAGTGGACCTACGGAGCTGACTGTCTAGCCCTGAACTACAGGGTGTAGGAGCTGTCAAGGGTAAACTGGGCAGCTGTCTACTGGCTCCTTGGCTCACTAGGGGTACGGCAGGCTCACTATAAGCAGAGGGTTGATCCTCCTGTTCTGCTTGTGTGGAGTCTTCTGCCTCCTGGACCGGCTGCTCTTCCAGCTCTACCTGTCGCTCCGTAGGTGCTTGGGATGCTGGTTGGAGGAAGGTGAGTACTGGTACCACAACTGCGCCATTGACTTGAGTCCAAGACCGAGGGAAGTCTCCGAGCACAGTACTAACCATGTCTTCCCTTTCCTCTACGGGTCGAGGGTCTTCTTGTTCCTCTTCAGGGTTCCGTAGCTGTTCGGGACACTTCTTCAGGTGATCCCGGGATACAATGGTCGTGGTTTCCCCTCCCTCTTTACTGATGGTACAGACCTTTGGGTTGTCGTGGCTTGAGGGCAGTACGGTGTACGGGTCCTTCTCCCACTGGTCGTCCAACTTGTGGAGCCGTCTTTTTCTCTTCAAGACCTGCTCTCCGGGTACCAGGGGAACAGCGGGAGCATACTGGTTGTAAGTTTTCTCTTGTCTTTCCCTAGCCTGACAGAGACTTCGCTCCACACTCTCCTGTACTCTCCGGTACTGCTGCTGCCTCTCTGTGTCCCAGTCTGCTTCTGGTGAAGTGTCCTCGGGTGTCAGGACTCCCATTTCCAGGTCAACAGGTAACTTACCAGGTATCGCCCTCGTTAGATAAGCCGGGGTACAGTTGGTGGAACCTACCGGGATGTGGTTGTATAGGTCCACCAGATCGGGCAGCTTCTCAGGCCACAGACTGCGTTCTTCCAGGGGCAACGTTTTCAGAAGATCCATTACCACCTGGTTCATTTTCTCACAAAGTCCATTAGTTTGCGGATGATAGGGTGTTGTCCTTATCTTCCGGCAGCCATACAGAGTGCAGAATTCTTGGAAGACCTCCGCTTCAAAGGCAGGTCCCTGGTCTGTCAACACTTGGTCCGGGTACCCGTGTGGACGGCAGAAATGCTGCTGGAAGGCTCTAGCTGCTGTTCGAGCTGTTAAGTCCTTGACGGGGACGACAACCAAGAACCGGGAGTAGTGATCCACGATGGTTAGTGCGTAGACGTAGCCACTTCTGCTTGGGGTCAGTTTTACATGATCTAAGGCTACCAGTTCCAACGGCTGCCGGGTGACGATGGACTGCAGGGGAGTCTTCTGGCTGGCACGGTCCTTCCTTCTTAGGTTGCACGGGCCACAGTCTCTGCACCACCTCTCGATGGTTCCCCTCATGCCTACCCAGTGGAACCGCTCGCGCAGCAGGAACTCCAGCTTCTTCCATCCGAAGTGTCCAGCCCCGTCGTGGTATGCCTCCATCACCATGGCTGCGTCTCTTCGTGGCACCACTACTTGCCAGATTAATTCATGCGTCCGGGAGTTAACCATTCTGCGGCACAACTTCCCCTTGTAAAGGAACAGTCGACTCTTCTCAGCCCATAGTTGCTTGGCTTCCTCCGGAGCGTCTGGGTCAAGGCGAGCCTCTGGCCGAGTCAGCATCTCCTTCACCAGTCGGACGGCAGGGTCACTGTCTTGCGTTTCCTCCCAGTTGTAGTGAGGCAAGGGGTTAAACGTAGCGGCTTGCTTACTCTTTACCCGATGGGAATACTGGATAGTCCCATGACGGTGGAACGCGGGGAGTTCAACTTCTTCCAGTCCCTCTGGATCTTCTCCTACGTCCGGTAGGTTTGGCATCCTGGACAGGGCGTCCGCGTTGGTATTGGAGCGTCCTGCCCGGTATTTGATTGTGAACTCGTAGTTGGACAGACGGGCCATCCATCTCTGCTCTAGGGCACCGAGTCTTGCCGTGTCCAGGTGTGTCAACGGGTTGTTATCCGTGTACACGATGAACTGGGAAGAAGCGAGGTAGTGCTTAAAGCGTTCGGTGACTGCCCACACCACTGCCAGGAACTCTAGCTTAAATGAGCTGTAATTCTCAGGGTTTCTCTCGGTGGGTCGCAGTTTTCGGCTGGCGTAAGCGATTACTCGTTCTTTCCCCTGCTGGATCTGGGACAGCACAGCTCCTAGCCCGATGTTACTTGCGTCGGTGTAGAGGATAAAGGGCTGGCTGTAATCAGGGTACGCCAGGATTTCATCCCCCGTGAGGGCCATCTTTAGCTGGCGGAAGGACTCTTCTTCTAACTTCTCCCATCTGTAGGGTGGCTTCTGGTTCTTGGCCTTCCGGGACTGGCCTATCAGGAGGTCCTGCATAGGAGCTGCCTTTTTGGTGAAACCGGGGATGAATCTGCGGTAATAGCCTACCAACCCGAGGAACTGCCGCACTTCTTTTACACTGGAGGGACTTGGCCATTCCTTAATTGCGGTGATCTTATCAGGGTCGGGAGCCACTCCGTCAGCGCTCACCACGTGTCCCAGGTACTGCACCTTTGGTTTCAGGAGGTGACACTTGGAGGGTTTCACCTTTAGGCCGTAGCTTGCCAGAGCTTCGAACACTTCCGCCAGGTGTTTCAGGTGGTCCTCATACGTCTTGGAATATACGATGACATCGTCCAGGTACAACAAGACCGTCTCGAAGTTTCTGTGGCCCAGACAGCACTCCATTAATCGTTGGAAGGTTCCTGGTGCGTTGCAGAGTCCGAACGGCATGCAGGTAAACTCGCTAAGTCCCATCGGGGTGGTGAATGCGGTCTTCTCCCGGTCCGCCTTTGCTACAGGAACCTGCCAGTACCCACTAGTGAGATCCAAGGTAGAGAAGAAGTTAGCAGATCTTAAAGCAGCCAAAGACTCCTCTATCCTTGGTAAGGGGTACGCATCCTTGTGTGTGATACGGTTGATTTTCCGGTAATCTACACACATCCTCATGGTGTTGTCTTTCTTTTTGACTAAGACTAGTGGAGCTGCCCAGGGGCTACAGCTATCCCTGATCACCCCAGCCTCCTTCATGTCTCTAAGCATCCCCTTGGCGTGTTGGTAGTGTGCAGGGGGTACGGGTCGATACCTCTCTTTTATGGGAGGATGGTCTCCCGTAGGGATGTGGTGTTCTACCCCCTTGACTCGCCCGAAGTCTAACGGGTGTTTACTAAACACTCTCTCGTACTCTTGAACCACCCGATAGACTCCCTGTTTCTGGTGTGAGGGAGTGGAGTCAGTACCCAAATGTAGTTGCTGACACCAGTCCTCCATCGTTTTCTTAGAGCCGTTACCTTCCTCCGGGGAAGATGGAGGCAAGGGTTCTACGGACTGTATGGAATCTTGATTGATGGTATACAATTTGGCTAGCGTGGCATACCGGGGCAGGTACACTTCCCTCTTCCCGATATTTATTATGCGAACGGGCACCCTCCCATGGCGTACATTGACCACCCCCCGTGCTGTCAAAATGGTGGGCCTACTGTCTGAGTAAACTGGTTCTACCATTGCCTGGTAATCTCTACCTCTCAGACCAATAGCTGCCCGGCACCAAATCATCATTTCACTTTTTGGGGGCATGGCAATAGGGAAAGGGTCACACATTCGCACGCTACCAATCTCACCACCGGAGAGTTCTAGCTGTTGCCGTCGCATCAGTGCCCGGATCTCTTTCTGGAGCACTCGCTGCTGGCCGGAGCTGGCGTTCTTGGCAACCTGCTGTAAAAGGAAAATCACCTCTGCAAGACAATTTTCAATTACATTAGTTCCTAGAGTTATCTTTGGGTGACTCTCGTGTTTGTCAATATCTACAATGATCAGTCCCTGTGCTGCCAATTCGACTCTACCGATTTTAATGGTCACCTCTTTAAATCCAATCTGTGGCACGGGCTGACCATTGCTGGCAATGATACTCAAGTCGTCGTCAGGGTAGCGGGTGATATCCGAGTCATTCCAGTACTGCTTGAAGAGCACGTACGGGATGGTGGTGACCTGTGACCCGGTGTCCAGCAGGGCACTCATAGGAATGCCATCCAGTACCACGGGTAAGACTGGACGTCCTCCCACATATTTGTCGCGCCAGTTCGATGGGCCTGGTGATCTTTTTCCTGGGGGTTGGCCCTCTACCCCAGGTTGTGCCAGTTTAAAGGACAGTACCTTGCCATATGTCCGGGTTGATTGCAGCGGCGGCAGATGGGTCGTCCGTCCTCGTTGTATCGGTCGCTGGGTCTTCCTCTGGCCGGTGGGGTCCTCCTTGGTCGATGCCACGGGATGTCCTCCGGTCCGGATGCCAGCTGGATCTTCCCTGGAGTGGAAACCTGTAAAGACTGCACAGTTCGGGTTAGCGCAGCAACGCTTTTAGCTAGCTCTTGGACCTGATGGTGCAGGTCTGGAGCCGGGTCATTGTTCAAAGCCTGCGCATCAGCTCCCACAGGCCCTGCCGACAAGGGCGCCGCCTCCTGGTGGTAAGTGGTAGTGGGGCGTCTGTGGGTCACAACGCCACCTGGTGCCGGTTCTCGAAGCACCCGGATGGCTCTGTCCTTGAACTGTGCAAATCCCAGATGAGGGTCCTGTAAGGCCATTGCCCGCAACTGGGTTCGGTGGGCATTGCAATATAAACCCTCTATAAATTGTTCAGTCAACAGCCTGTCCTCGTCTCCCACGCCGTCAGGGTCGGTCTGCTTAATGGTTCTCAGGGCCTCTTGTAGGTTTAGGGCATAGTCCCTTATACTCTCATGTGCCCGCTGTTTGCACCCATAGAATCTAAGCTTAATCTCGGCTGAGGTGCGGGTATCAAAGGTGTCCCTCAGCCGGGTTAGTATCCCTGCGACAGTCCTCCCCCCAGGTGGCCAGGACTTTACCTCCCTTTGGGCTGCCCCGGTTAATTGGGCCACCAGGATGCTCACTTTTTGCTCCTCTGTGAGGGGGTACACCTGGAAGAGGCTATCCAGCTTTTCTCTAAAGTCATGCAGGGTATGTGACTCCCCCGAGTACTGGGGTTGCCAGGCTGCCCCCGGGATATAGGGCATGGTGAAAGGCATGACCGCCACAGCGGTGGCGCTGGCGGGGGTTGAAGCGGTGAAGCTCTCCTCCGTATCCGACATCCTTCTCCCCCCTAGTGGACCGTGGCCTACCTTGTGATGATCCTCTTCCGTAGGCCGCGGCTCCGCAGTGGATCGTCAGGGTTGAGGACCTTCCGTCACGCTCCTGTGACGTCGGCGTCTGCTGGGCTCCTTCCAGGACCTTACGCAACGTCCGGACGTGAGGCGGGGCTTCAGTTCTCGCGCGCTTTCGGAGTCCACGCCCCTCTTCTTCCCGCGCGGCGTCCTCAAGATGGCGTCCAATGGCGGGAAAACTCCACGTATGGCGGGAAGAAGGCTGAAGATGGCGCCGGATGGCGGGAAAACTCCACCGATGGCGGGAAGGAAGCGGGAGATGGCGCCGGATGGCGGGAATCTTC
Organism: Phyllobates terribilis; assembly: GCF_046119375.1. Taxonomy (NCBI): domain Eukaryota; kingdom Metazoa; phylum Chordata; class Amphibia; order Anura; family Dendrobatidae; genus Phyllobates; species Phyllobates terribilis. The sequence continues at coordinate 319,402,276 of NW_027362763.1, forward strand.
ACCACAGGTAAGTTTGAACAGTCTTTTTCAGGCACGCAGTACCCGGTGGTTGCGGGCACGAGATCCTGCCGACTACGCCAAAAGCTGACGCGCCCCTGGGCCTGTGTCGCGCTGCGTTGCGCACGCGGGAGCTTACCCGGAGCCGGATCTCTTGAGGGTTGTAGTCTCGTGGCGGTGATCCGGTCCGTGCCCAGGGAGTCAGACTAAGTGGCGCTGTATCAGCGGTAGATGTTGGACGACTACGCCACCCGTTGAGTACAGCTAAGGAGCTGCTGCTGCAGGGCAGACCGCTGAGGCCGGTGGTAGGATTGTGCAGCGTGATAGCATAACCCCCAACGGGAGGGGTATGGCCTCAGGGCAGCCGACGTGGACGATGGGGGTAGCAGGAACCACTCGGAGACGGTACGGTGTAGTTCAGGGTCTTTACTGGTGACAAAGATAGACCCTCCCGGAGTACTGGCTAGCGATTGGCGCCTGGTCAGTCCTTGAGCAGATGGGATCTCCCCTGGCCAGGCGGAGTTGTAGGCCTCCCAAACTGACTGTACTCTTCTGGCTACCTTGCTAGAGGCGGGTATAAGTAGCCCACGTCCCTGAGTGTACCGTGTGGTGCTCACCCGTATGGCCGGTGACTCGGGGCCTTCTAGTAGCTTCCGCTCCACGACGGCGGTGCTGGTCCCACGCGTGTGACCGTGCCTTCGGGTTTCTGGGCCAGAGGACCTGCAATCCCCTGCCGGTCGGTTTCTGCTGCTGGATAGGAGTTAGTCCCCACAGCCTCGGACTCCGGGTCCGGTGAGAAATCTTCTCAGTCAGGGCGAGCTCTGCAGCTGCCAGCCCCTGACTCCTTGTTGCACTGCTCCTACAGAGCTCCTGTAGTTTCTTCCTATGCTGCTTCTCTTCTCTACCTCTTCTCTACTCACTAACCCTGCCTCAGCCCTAGGTTTATATAGGGGAAGTTCTTCCCCTCCCAGGACTGGGCAGGAGGTGTGGCATGCATAGGATCCCTGACCAAGAGACCTCCCACCTGCTCTCAGACGTAATATCTCTATCACTGTGGCAACCAGACCCCTGGGGTGTCACACATATCTCTCTGATTTAAGGGCATGAAAATTCAAAATTTGAAAATTGCTAAATTTTCAAAATTTTCACCAACTTTCTGATTTTTTCACATATAAACGCAAGTGATATCGAAGAAATTTTACCACTATCATGAAGTACAATATGTCACGAAAAAACTGTCTCAGAATCAGGGGTATCCGTTGAAGCATTCCAGAGTAATTACTTCATAAAGTGACAGTGGTCAGAATTGAAAAAATTGGCCCCGTCACGAAGGCAAAAACAGGCTCTGGTGCGAAGTGGTTAAATAGCAGGCCTGTAATTTACTAATATTATTTTACACAGAGACCTAGTGTGAATAGCTTGACCGACACACTGCAACGAAATGAAAATGGAAGAAATGGCTGATTTTGGAACACTCTTAGGCTAAGTGCCCACCATGCAGAAATGCTGCATATTTTTTCCGCTTCTCCCTGGTAGGAAAAACGCATGCGGTTTTTACATGCGTTTTTCCCGCCAGGTAGAAACGTTTGTCAAGCGTTTTTGCATGCATTTCTGCATGCGGGTTATCAAGCGCTTTTCCAAGCGATTTTAGCATCACTTGGAAAAGTACTTGACAACCAGCATGGATTTATATAGTGTGACCAAGTTAGTTAAAAAAAAAGAATAAGAATGGTAAAAAATAAAAAAAAAAGATTATACTCACCTTCCGATGTCCTCCCGGTGTTTTCTCCGCTGCGTCTGGTGTCTTGGGCGGCTCGCGGTGTTGTGAAGGACCTGCGGTGAGGTCATTGAGTCATGTGACAGGTCACATGACTCAATGACGTCATGGCAGGTCCTTCACAACACCGCGACCCATACAGCAGACCAGGTCTGGATGAGAGTCTCCTCTTCTCCAAACCCGGGTACCATCCGCACATTGAACCGTGTGATATCCGCAGATGCAGTGATGCGGATGTCACGCGGTCCAATGCAAGTCAATGGCGGCGATTACGCTGCGTGTCCGCAAAATTAATGGACATGCTGCGTATTTTTCCGCAATGATAATCCGCAGCGAACATTTCCGCAGCATGTGCACAGCACATGCGGATTATCATTGGGGACCATGGGGCACGTATTACCAAGCATTTTTTAAGAGTTTTCGCTGTGGAAATTCCGTGACAAAAACGCTTGAAAAACACATAGTGTGCACGCAGCCTTATAGGTGATATGTCTGACAGAGAACCACGGTTTTAAAAAGCAGGCCTGTAATTTACTAATATTATTCTACACAGACACCTAGTGTGAATAGCTTGACATACACACTGCAACAGAATGGAAAAGGAGGCCAATATTTTCCACGTTCAGTTCAAATTTCTGGATTTTTATCGGTGAAATATGGAAAAGATCTGTCTGTATTCTGCAGTGCTAACAAGCAAATGCTACAGAAAAATTGTGTACTCTGGATTGCTTTTTAAGCAAATAACCAGGATTAAGATAAAAAAAAAATTTTCCCTGGCCTCTGATATCTGGGGTTGTGTCTACAAATATCTGTAATTATCACGGAAGCAGCAGACAGGATGTTCAATGGACCCACTTGTGCTATATGCACTGCAGTCTGCCACATACACTGCCTGCCTGCCCAACTCCTGCCTAGAACTGATTATATGCAGCTGGATTAGTCTTCAGAAGGACTGTTAGTTCAGATGGATATATATATATATATATATATATATGTATATATATATATATATATATATATATATATACACTGCTCAAATAACACATCCTAGATCTGAATGAATGAAATATTATCATTGAATACTTTGTTCTGTACAAAGTTGAATGTGCTGACAACAAAATCACACAAAAATCATCAATGGAAATCAAATTTATTAACCAATGGAGGCCTGGATTTGGAGTCACCCCCAAAATTAAAGTGGAAAAACACATTACAGGCTGAACCAACTTTGATGTAATGTCCTTAAAACAAGTCAAAATGAGTAGAGATGAGCGTTGTTCTACTCGAACTGTTCGCCAATCTCAAATTCGAGCTGTTTTGGGCGGTGTTCGAGCCGGTCGGCGAACACGAACAATTTGAGAAAAATTCGGCTGTTCGAGGTTATGTTCGATAACTGTTCGTGCACCAAAATCATAACTGGATTTTTTCTCAGTAATGATGAAAATTAATGTTAATACGCAGTTTGAGTGTACAGCGGGGCGGGGGGAGGGGCAGGGGATGGATCTCTGCAGGAACAATGAAGATCTCCATTTTTTTTTCTCTTTCCCGCATTTGCAGTGGGGAGGTGCAATCTGTCAGCCTATCAGCAGCGCACACACGGAGCGAAGTGCTTTTTTTCACACAAGCAAGGGCATGTGTGATTGGCAGTGTATGTCACATGTCCTTGCCCTATAACACCAAGCCATTTTCCCCGTCGCCACCATTTTCTCACTGCTGCAGCTGCGTGTTAGACGGCACCGCTGTTGCTGTGTGCGCTATACCTTGTTAATTTCAAGCCAATTTTCGCACAAATATACAGATAGCTTGGGAGTAGGGAATAGTTGTGATTGCAGTCCTTTTAAGGACTAGGTTACAGCATTTCCTACGACTTTTATCAGGCAGGTCTGTGCTCTTAAATAGATAGATTGTGGGAGTAAAGACTAATTGTAATTGGAGTCCTTTTCAGGACTAGGTTACATCAGTTCCTATCAGTTTTTGCCAGGCAGGTCTGTGCCAGTGCTGTGCAAGTTTTTTTCACAGCATTTGGCTGAATCTAGCAAAGCTAATCCTTTTTGGCCTATTGCAGAGTGTGTTAGTCAGTGGAGTAGCCTATCTGTGTTGCAAGATATACCACCTGTGTATAGAATACCAATTTTTTTACTGCACCTAGTGAAGTAAAATCTTTTGGGCATAGCATCATTCTATTAGTCCATCTATACTGACCTCCATCAGGTTGCAAACTGAATATAATTTTTTTCTGCATCTAGCTCTGAAAAAATATTTGGGCTTCTAGCAGTGTGTGGGACTTGGTCTATTAGTCCATCTATACTGACCTCCATCAGGTTGCAAATTAAAAATAATTTTTTTCTTCATTTAGCTCTGAAAAAATATTTGGGCTTCTAGCAGTGTGTGGGACTTGTTCTATTAGTCCTTCTATACTGACCTCCAGCAGGTTGCAAATTGAATATAATTTTTTTCTGCATCTAGCTCTGAAAAAATATTTGGGCTTCTAGCGGTGTGTGGGACTTGGTCTATTAGTCCATCTATACTGACCTCCATCAGGTTGCAAATTAAAAATAATTTTTTTCTGCATCTAGCTCTGAAAAAATATTTGGGCTTCTAGCAGTGTGTGGGACTTGGTCTATTAGTCCATCTATACTGACCTCCATCAGGTTGCAAATTAAAAATAATTTTTTTCTTCATTTATCTCTGAAAAAATATTTGGGCTTCTAGCAGCGTGTGGGACTTGTTCTATTAGTCCATCTATACTGACCTCCATCAGGTTGCAAATTAAAAATAATTTTTTTCTGCATCTAGCTCTGAAAAAATATTTGGGCTTCTAGCAGTGTGTGGGACTTGGTCTATTAGTCCATCTATACTGACCTCCATCAGGTTGCAAATTAAAAATAATTTTTTTCTGCATCTAGCTCTGAAAAAATATTTGGGCTTCTAGCAGTGTGTGGGACTTGGTCTATTAGTCCATCTATACTGACCTCCATCAGGTTGCAAATTAAAAATAATTTTTTTCTTCATTTAGCTCTGAAAAAATATTTGGGCTTCTAGCAGTGTGTGGGACTTGTTCTATTAGTCCTTCTATACGGACGTCCAGCAGGTTGCAAATTGAATATAATTTTTTTCTGCATCTAGCTCTGAAAAAATATTTGGGCTTCTAGCGGTGTGTGGGACTTGGTCTATTAGTCCATCTATACTGACCTCCATCAGGTTGCAAATTAAAAATAATTTTTTCTGCATCTAGCTCTGAAAAAATATTTGGGCTTCTAGCAGTGTGTGGGACTTGGTCTATTAGTCCATCTATACTGACCTCCATCAGGTTGCAAATTAAAAATAATTTTTTTCTTCATTTAGCTCTGAAAAAATATTTGGGCTTCTAGCAGTGTGTGGGACTTGTTCTATTAGTCCTTCTATACTGACCTCCAGCAGGTTGCAAATTGAATATAATTTTTTTCTGCATCTAGCTCTGAAAAAATATTTGGGCTTCTAGCGGTGTGTGGGACTTGGTCTATTAGTCCATCTATACTGACCTCCATCAGGTTGCAAATTAAAAATAATTTTTTTCTGCATCTAGCTCTGAAAAAATATTTGGGCTTCTAGCGGTGTGTGGGACTTGGTCTATTAGTCCATCTATACTGACCTCCATCAGGTTGCAAATTAAAAATAATTTTTTTCTGCATCTAGCTCTGAAAAAATATTTGGGCTTCTAGCGGTGTGTGGGACTTGGTCTATTAGTCCATCTATACTGACCTCCATCAGGTTGCAAATTAAAAATAATTTTTTTCTTCATTTAGCTCTGAAAAAATATTTGGGCTTCTAGCAGTGTGTGGGACTTGTTCTATTAGTCCTTCTATACTGACCTCCAGCAGGTTGCAAATTGAATATAATTTTTTTCTGCATCTAGCTCTGAAAAAATATTTGGGCTTCTAGCGGTGTGTGGGACTTGGTCTATTAGTCCATCTATACTGACCTCCATCAGGTTGCAAATTAAAAATAATTTTTTTCTGCATCTAGCTCTGAAAAAATATTTGGGCTTCTAGCGGTGTGTGGGACTTGGTCTATTAGTCCATCTATACTGACCTCCATCAGGTTGCAAATTAAAAATAATTTTTTTCTGCATCTAGCTCTGAAAAAATATTTGGGCTTCTAGCAGTGTGTGGGACTTGGTCTATTAGTCCATCTATACTGACCTCCATCAGGTTGCAAATTGAATAAAAAAATTTTCTGCATCTAGCTCTGAAAAAATATTTGGGCTTCTAGCGGTGTGTGGGACTTGGTCTATTAGTCCATCTATACTGACCTCCATCAGGTTGCAAATTAAAAATAATTTTTTTCTGCATCTAACCCAGCCAATAGTTTTGGCCTAATACCACAGTTTGGCCACTCAGCTCTGCTCGGTTACCATCCATTGTTTTTTTGTGCAAACAACTCCAGAGTTGTGAATTAGTTAACCACCAAAATGAGTGGAAAAAGGCCTGCTGCTGGTGGAAAGGGGAATAGGCGTGTTGGGAAGGGGAAAAAAGGTTGTGTCCGTGGGGTAGGTGCAGAAGAAAGACCATCTTCCAGCCAAACTAAAATGTCTACTTCTTTTAGCGGACAATGTGATAAGATCCCTTTCTTACGGCCACGCCAATCGCTACAAATTCCAGATGAGGCACAAAAACAGCAGGTGCTTCAACGGATATCAAGTGCTCCTTTAAGTGGGCTCTCCTCCACATCAACTTCAACATCACAAATACTCCAGTCCTCAAAGGTGTCACCCAAATCGCACTTGCTTCCTCACAGCTCCCAAATCTCCAGCTGCCCGTCTGAGTATGAGGTAGAACAGATGGTTGAGTCTGCAGAGCTGTTTACTCATACTATAGCCTGGGAATCAGAGGTCGACTCCAGCGCTTCTGTGAATCCAGACGAGGAAATGATCTGCACTGATGCCCAGAATCTTTATGAGTCGGATCCAGGACCAGACGCAGAAGGTTCTGACCATAATGTAGACCCTCATTCCCAAACTGTAACTCCTGTTGGTGGAGACAATGAGGAAGATGATGATAAGACTCAAATACCTGATTGGAGCGACAACTTTAGTTTTTTGTCAGGGCAGGAACAGGTTGGCTCTGAGGACGACGGGTGTGATAACGCACAGGGTGATGATGATGAGGTCGGAGATCCCACTTACTGTCAACCCACAGTCAGCCAAGAGATGAGGTCAGCAGAGGAGGTGGAGGAAGATGCTAGTGACGACGAGGTCAGGTTGCGCCTTCCTGGACAGAGACGTAGTACTGGAAGCACGTCAACAACTGCATCCTCAAACACAACTCTGCCTCTCACCACAAGTCGTGGTGGCTCTTCAGGTCGCATGGGTGCTAAGCCTTGCATAGCCTGGGCATTTTTTCAGATCAATAAAGATGACCCAACTCGTGTTATCTGTAACATTTGTCAGCAAAAGCTAAGTAGAGGCCAAAAAATACATAGTTTGAGTACTTCATGCATGAACCGGCACATGGACATGAAGCATAAGTTGCAGTGGGAAGCTCAGTGTGCTACAATGCGGCCTAGCCGGCCGGGCCAATCACCGTCTGCCATATCTTGTGCATCCGCGGCCTCTTCATCCTCTGTGACTGGTGGGACAGCAGTCACACCTGTTTTGGGGCGCAGACCTGCCACCTCTTTACCCGCAACAGCCAGCGTGATTGGCAGGTCATCATTTTCTTTGGAGGTGGTAACACCAGCTGGTCTTGAGCGCTGTCCGACATCGATAGCACCACCTTTGGATCAAGGCAACCTAACATGTCCGCCTGCATCTTCCTCACAGACCGGCAGTTTGCCGGGGACACCCTTATCAACCCCGTCTAAGCACAATAGCCAGCCCTCGGTCCCTCAGATGTGGACAAGTAAAAGACCATTTCCTCCTAGCCATGAGAAAGCTAAGAGGTTGAATTTCACCATCTGCAAGCTCTTGGCTACAGAAATGCTGCCTTTCCGCCTGGTGGACACAGAGGATTTTCGAGACCTTATGTCCGTCGCAGTGCCCCAGTACCAGATGCCCAGTCGGCACTACTTCTCAAAGAAAGGTGTGCCTGCGCTCCACCAGCATGTCGCACACAACATCACCGCTTCTTTGAGAAACTCTGTGTGTGACAGGGTGCATTTCACCACAGACACTTGGACGAGTAGGCATGGACAGGGGCGTTACATGTCGCTGACTGGGCACTGGGTAACTATGGTGACAGCAGGACAAGGGGCTGCTGTCTAAGTCTTGCCGTCCCCACGAGTTGTGCGTCAATCCTCTTTATGTCATTTTTCCTCCACTGCTTCTGCCTCCTCAACCTCCTCTCGGTCTTCCACCTGCACCCAAAGCCTGTCTGGTCATGCCACAAGCTTTCTAACTGCGCAGAAGGGATCCTGCACACCTCCTTACTATGCTGGCAGTAGGGCTCAACGTCATCAGGCGGTTTTTACATTGAAATGTCTGGGAAATGTGAGTCACACAGCTGAGGAGTTGTGGTCAGCTCTGGAGAACCAATTTCATGAATGGTTGTCTCCACTGGACCTGAAACCAGGGAAGGCCGTGTGCGACAATGCTGCAAACCTGGGTGCGGCCCTTCGCCGGGGCAATGTCACACACGTGCCTTGTATGGCTCACGTGTTGAACCTGGTTGTCCAGCAATTTTTAGCCCACTATCCCAGACTAGATGGCCTTCTGCAGAGGGCACGGTCGCTGTGTGCTCACTTCCGCCGTTCGCATCCCGCAGCTCAGCGACTTACATCTCTACAGAAGTCGTTGGGCCTGCCACTTCACCGGCTAAAATGCGATGTGCCTACCCGGTGGAATTCAACTCTGCACATGTTGCAGCGACTGTGGCAGCACCGACAAGCCCTGGTGCAATACGTTCTGACGTATAGCCTGGGCCAACGAGATTCAGAGGTGGGGCAAATCACGCTGGAGGAGTGGTCTCAGATCAGGGACCTATGCACCCTTCTGCACAGTTTTGAAATGGCGACGAAGATGTTTAGTGCTGACGATGCCATTATCAGCATGACTATTCCGGTGATTTACATGCTGGAGCACATGTTAAACAGAATTCGGAGTCAGGTGGTGGCACAAGAGGAGGTGGAGGAAGTAGAGGAGGAGGAGTTGTATGCGGAAGGGCTAACATCTGCAAGGTCCAGACGGTCGGCAGCACCAGGGCGGCAGGCATGTGAGGGTGAGGGAGATGATTTTACCAGGGCGCATGGTAGCAGCCAAACTAGTGAGGAAGGTGCAGGAGCCCAGGAAGAAGTGGAGGACGAACTGATGGAAGACTCATCAGATGAGGGAGACCTTGATCACATTTCTGTTGTGGAGGTTGGGGGGAGAGGACAGAGGAAGGAAGCATGATTGTTACCTCGCCACCAACACAACAGGGACTTGGTGCTCCTGGATGCGCAACACACATGAGTGCCTTCTTGCTGCACTACCTGCAACATGACCCTCGAATTGTGAGAATTAGAAATAATCCTGACTACTGGGTTGCCACACTGTTAGATCCCCGGTACAAAAGTAAATTTGCAGAAATTATTCCTGCCATAGAAAGGGATGCACGCATGCAGGAGTATCAGCAGAGACTGTTGCAGAATCTTACATGTGCTTTTCCACAAAATACCAGTGGTGCACATAGTGAATCTCACAGTTCCAACTTGCCAACCGTGGTCTGTATGGAATTGTTCAATAAAGGGCCCAAAATTAAGATAACATAGATGGGAGAGGTCTCTATGAATAGGAATTCCTAAGTATTTGATACCCTGTGAGGGCCAGGCAAAGGGAAAGTTGGACTGGATGGAATCCTATATGGATTTAGGGAGGGAGACATCGAGGGCCTCAGACTTCGCTGCATTGATTTTAAAATTTTACCATGTAACAAAGTGATCTATTTCAGCCATAACAGCAGGGATGGATATATGTGATTGAGTGATATATACTAGGACATCATCAGCAAATAGAGAGCACTTGTACTCGGTGCCTCCCACCTCAATCCACCTAATATTGGGGTTATGGCGAATTGATGAGAGCAGGTGCTCCGTCACTAGGATGTATAAGAGAGGGGACAGAGGACATCCCTGCCTTGTCCCATTGGTGATTGTGAAAGGTGATGAAAATGTTCTGACGCACCCCCTGGGCCTTGGGACACCCGGAACCGGACCCTTTTTGGTGGATGCTGGTGGTTGTAGTCTTCGTGGCGGCGATCCGGTTCCGTGGCTCAGGGCGGTCAAACCAGTGGCGGAACTATTTATGTGGTTTTGATGTTTAAATGTCCGACTACGCCACCCGTGGATTGCGGTCAGAGTGAACCGCCGCTACAGGGCAGACCGCTAAGGCTGGTGTTGTGGGTGCAGCAGAGCGTAGCATAACTCCCCACGGGAGGAGTATAGCCTCAGGGCAGTGTATGCGGAGGATGGGGGTGATGGTGCAGGGCAGCAGCAGTAACGACACGGAGTCAGTGATGCAGTTCAGGGCCTTTACTCACAGTTCTTATTATCCAGACCACGTCTGCAGGTAACGGCTGCCCACGTCGTACTGTGCTCACCAGGTGAGGGGCTCAGACAACTCCCAGATAACTTTGGAGCGCTTCACAGGACCCCCTTTGTGTGTCCTTTGTCTGGCCTTTCTTACCAACACTTCTGTCCGGCTGCCTCGGGCCTCCTCTTGGTAAACTTGGCGCCAGTTTCCCTGACCCTATGTGGTGCCTTCCTAGCGGGTGGAGCAAGGGGCTGCGCCACATAAAATGTCAGAGCCTCCGGTTTCTAGCTGAGGGTCGTTTCCTGCCTCCACTAGTTCGGGGACCGGTCTCCCCCTTTGGCCTGACCCCTCCACGCAGGTGGATTCGGGCGTGCGGTGGCGACTCGCCCGTCCGCACCCCTGGGATCCCTTCATTCCTCGTTCCTGGAGCCTTCTCCACTCCTCTTCCTTCCTTCTCCCTCTTGCAGGCCTGGGCCTCTGTTACTAGGCCCGCCTCCGGAGCAGAGCTCATGCAGAGCCCCTGCTCCCTGCCACTTCTGCTCAGACTTCTCTGCACTGAACTAAGATGGTGCCCACCTTTTATACTCCCTTCTCAATGCACCCAGGAACTGCTTCCTCCCTGCTCCTGCACTGCAGGGTTCCCCTTCCTCAGTGTTCCCTCCCCCCACTCCAGCCAGGGCCGGGACTGTCGTGCCCATCTCAGGGGCATATTGGTCGCCCTGCCCCACGGCAATGTGGTGTAATGCATGCAGGTGTCGGGTCCTGATCCACACTCCATCCTTATCTGAGAGTGAGATATCACATCTCTGGGTGAGGTGCAATACGTCTGTAGCAACCGAGCCCTCGGTGCTACAGTTCCATTTATCTTCAGCCTAGGTGACGTATTGTGATACAGGGCCGTGATTTTGGCTATAAAAGGGTCCCCTAGACCCCTACCCCAAGCTTTTTAAGAGAATCATATATGGCGTGCCAGGAGACTCTATGGAATGCTTTCTCAGCATCCAACGAGAGTATCTAATTACAAATTTTTAACTGCATCTAGCCCAGGAAATACTTTGTGCCTAGTAGCAGTGTCTGCTAGTCAGCGGATTATCCCGGCTGTTAAGCAAGCTACACCACCTGTAGTTTGGACACTTAATTTTTTCAAAGGAAATGCTTCGGGACCACGGGATACTTAGTGAAGAGCATCAGGAGGCACCCCAAGGCATAGGGGCTGGGACTGGCACTAAGATGCCTTGCGGTGGACAGCCGAGCTCGATCCTTATAAAAGCTTTTTAACTGCAGCAGCTTTAGTGGACGCTACTGGAGCTGGAATTACGCGGCTGCTGGCATGAGACTTGCCCTCCAATAGATCCTTGTAAATGGATTTAAAGTGTATTCATTCAAATTAGAGGGACAATTTAAATTAAAAAGCTTAGAGCTGCCTCCACCACAGGGGGGCTCTCTCGACCCACCAGCGGACAGGCACCAGTATTGGGAGAGGGGGGCTGGCCGTCAGGGTTCACCGCGGCTCTGGCACAAACCCGGCGACACGGAGGTGGCACGGGCAGGAGCGGACTGGCCGTCTCGGCTTCTCACTTTTTGGATTTTAGAAGGGCATGACATGCCTATATCTGTGTCTCCCCCTCCTTTTACTCCTCCACCTCTTTTCTTTTCGCATGACTATATGTACTTGTCACTTTTCCATGTGTTAGTTGTGTCTTCTGAGCAGTTTGTCAGCTTTTGGACACCTTTGAAGGTGTTTTCTATGTGTTTCTATGTGTTTTTGTTTGCCTGCCATTGGTTTTAACGGTGTTCGAAGGTGTTCGACGAACAGTTCGACGAACAGTTCGGCGAACACACGGGTGTTCGACGAACCGAACCGAACTCGAACACTATGGGGGTGGCTCAACACTAAAAATGAGGCTCAGTATTGTGTGTGGCCTCCACGTGCCTGCATGACCTCCCTACAATGCTTGGGCATGCTCCTGATGAGGTTGCAGATGTTCTCCTGTGGATCTCCTCCCAGACCTGGACTAAAGCATCCGCCAACTCCTGGACAGTCTGTGGTGCAACGTGACGTTGGTGGATGGAGCAAGACATGATGTCCCAGATGTGCTCAATCGGATTCAGCTCTGGGGAATGGGCGGGCCAGTCCATAGCTTCAATGCCTTCATCTTGCAGAAACTGCTGACACACTCCAGCCACATGAGGTCTGGCATTGTCCTGCATTAGGAGGAACCCAGGGCCAACCGCACCAGCATATGGTCTCACAAGGGGTCTGAGGATCTCATCTTGGTACCTAATGGCAGTCAGGCTACCTCTGGCGAGCACATGGAGGGCTGTGCGGCCCTCCAAAGAAATGCCACCCCACTCCATTACTGACCCATTGCCACACCGGTCATGCTGAAGGATGTGGCAAGCAGCAGATCGCTCTCCACGGCATCTCCAGACTCTGTCAAGTCTGTCACATGTGCTCAGTTTGAACCTGCTTTCATCTGTGAAGAGCACTGGGCGCCAATCCTGGTGTTCTGTGGCAAATGCCAAGCGTCCTGCATGGTGTTGGGCTGTCAGCACAACCCCCATCTGTGGACGTCGGGCCCTCACACCACCCTCATGGTGTCGGTTTCTAACCGTTTGTGCAGACACATGCACATTTGTGGCCTGCTGGAGGTCATTTTGCAGGGCTCTGGCAGTGCTCCTCCTGTTCCTCCTTGCACAAAGGCGGAGGTAGCGGTCCTGCTGCTGGGTTGTTGCCCTCCTACGGCCCCCTCCACGTCTCCTGGTTTACTGGCCTGTCTCCTGGTAGCGCCTCCAGCCTCTGGACACTAGGCTGACAGACACAGCAAACCTTCTTGCCACAGCTCGCATTGATGTGCCATCCTGGATGAGCTGTATTACCTGAGCAACTTCTGTGGGTTGTAGAGTCCGTTTCATGCTACCACGAGTGTGAAAGCACAACCAACATTCAAAAGTGACCAAAACATCAGCCAGAAAGCATTGGTACAGAGATGTGGTCTGTGGTCCCCACCTGCAGAACTACTCCTTTATTGAGGGTGTCTTGATTATTGCCAATAATTTCCATCTATTGTCTACTCCATTTGCACAACAGCATGTGAAATTGATTGTCAATCAGTGTTGCTTCCTAAGGGGACAGTTTGATTTCACAGAAGTTTGATTTACTTGGAGTTATATTCTGCTGTTTAAGTGTTCCCTTTATTTTTTTGAGCAGTGTATATATATGTTGTGGAATACCTATACTAACAGGACGTTCAATGGACCCTCTTGTGCTGTATCATGCACTGCAGTCTGCCACATACACTGCCTGCTTGCCTAACTCCTCCTATCACCACTGATGATTAGTCCTCAGAAGGACTGTTAGTTCAGTTGGATATATATACTGTATATGTTGTGGAAAACCTATACTAACTATAAACAAGCAAATCTCTCCCTGAATCACCAGCTCCTCTCCCTACTCTGCCTGTTTCCAGGGTAGACTGTGATGAGCATAGCTGTGATGCTGTGCGGCCAGCCAATTACTGCATTGCCCACAACCAACATGGCTACGGCATTACAGTGCATGGCAGGCAATCCCTGCATGTTCATTGGCTCTCTAAAGAGGGCCAATCATGCAGTGAGGGTACCCGAGATCCCGTTCGAGCAACCCGGAAATACTCGCCAAGTTTGTCGAGCACCGTGATGCTAGGGCGAGTACCGAGCAGTGGCGAGCACGTTCGCTCATCACTAGTAGTTTGTAAAATGGGACATGGCATCCTAAAACCAGTCCAGCAAAATCTGGACTCCACTATGGCTCTTCTTCCCTTCTGAGCTTTGCACTGTTCCTCAAAAGTAGTTTGCAACCACATATGGGTACTCAGAAGAAATTGCACAACAAATATTGGGGTCCATTTTCTCCTACTATCCTTGTGAAAATGAAAAAAATTGGGGCTTATCCTACATTTTTGTGGGAAAAATATATATTTTTTCATATTCACAGATCAACAATGTAAAATTCTGTGAAGCAGCTGTGGGTTCAAGGTGCTCACCACATGTCTAGCTAAATTCCTTGAGGGGTCTAGTTTCCAAAATGGTGTCACTTGTGGGGGGTTTCCACTGTTTAGGCATTATCAGGGGCACTGGAAACACGACATGGTGTCCGCTAATTATTTCAAGTTTTATGCAAAAAAGACCTCTGAAGTGCACTGGGTCCTCCATCGCCGGGTCTCATACTTGCTTCAGGATTCCAATATGGAGGACTATGGGGTGTGCATTATACTGTATGGAGGACTCGGCTTACGAGCCCACATCAAAGGCAGGGACACGACATATGAGGTAACTGTATGTCATATGTCATGAAGGGATTAAGAGCGATTTCACTGTCATAACCTGTGGAATTCTGTACAAATTATTTTCCTATTTTCCACCCTGTCTTTCTAATCTAATACTGGAGATACAAGGGGTGGTGAGATAAGGAAAGGCTTCTCACACTGCTGTCCAATCTATCTCTGATGAAATACTGGAGATATCAGGGGTGCTGCTTACACTGCTGTCCACGCTGTCTTTCTGATCTAATAATGAATATACAAAGGTTGTTGAGGTAAAAAGAGGCTGCTCACACTACTGTTCATACTGTCTATCTCCTCGAATACTGCACATACCAGGAGTGTCGTGGTAAGAAAAGGCTGCTCACACTGCTGCCCACCGTGTTTTTCTGGTCTAATAGTAGAGATAACAGAGGTGCTGAGACAATAAGAGGCTGCTCACACTGCTGTCCACCCTGTCTCTGATGTAATACAGGAGATATTGGGATGCTGAGTTAAGAAGAGGCTGCTCAAACTGCTGTCCACCCTGTCTTTCTGATGCAACACTGAAGATACAAGGGGTGCTGATGGAAGAAGAGGCTGTTCACACTGCTGTTCATCCTGTTCTTCTGATCTAATACTGCAGATACCAGGAGTGCTAAGGTAGGAAGAAGTCGCTCACACTGCTGTCTACCCTGTCTATCTGATCTAATACTGAACATACCAGAAGTGCTCAGATAAGTAGAGGCTGTTCACATTGATGTCCATCTTTTCTTTCTAATCTAATACTGGAGATACCAGGTGTGTTGAGATAAGAAGAGGCCACTCACAATGCTGTCTAGCCTGTCATTCTAATTTAATACTGAAATACCAGGGGTGCTGAGGTAAGAAGAAGCTTCTCACACCGCTGTCCACCCTGCCCATCTAATCTAATACTGAAGATACCATGAGTTCTGATATAAGTTCATAATGGAGATACAAGGTATACAAGCTCACACCGTCGATAGCCTTATCTTTCTGATCTAAAATTGGAGATACTAGGACTGTGGAGGTAAGAAGATGATAGCAAGAGAGCTGAGGTAATAAGAGGATGATCACACTGCTGATAACCTTGTTTTTCTGATCTAATACTGGAGTTACAAGATTGCTTAGGGAAGAAGAGGTTGCTCACACTGCTGGCCATCATGTCATTCTTCTCTAATACTCTAGATGCTGAGGTAAGAAGAGGCTTATTGCCCTGCTGACCACCCTGTCTTTCTGATCTAATACTGGTGATACAAGGGTTGCTGAGGAAAGAAGAGGCTGCTCATACTGCTCACCATGATATTTTTCTCATCTAATACTGGTGATACTAGAGGTGCAGAAGTAAAAAGAGGCTGCTTACACTGCTACCCACCCTGTTTTTTTTATCTAATCCTAGGTATCTCCAGGTAACATCAGCAGAGCATCTTATTGCACATGCTAGGCAGTGGCACCTGTCCCAATATTCTAGCACATATTTCAGTCAATGAAACAAGACAGCAGCCATTTTAATTCTATAGTGATTACCATCCTAGACAAAACAATTGTTATTTACTAATTAAAGGTATTTAGAAATGTATTGACAATGACATTTCCTTTAGCTATTTATGTTTTTCTATTTCCAGAGAAGCACTTTAAGCTGTAAAAGTGACCAGTTTTGAGAGCATTGCACACCTGGAGATGTATAGAGGGGATATTTTTGAATCCCTCCAGGCAAGAATGTCATTCGGTAGAAATCCACCACTTTCCTCTATTTGGCACTGACACAAGCTACTCTTTGTGTTTCTATGAAAGCAGACAATTTCCTCTTGAAAAGCAAGATTTCCAACAGATTTCCCTGCATGATAAAAAGTTCATGAATGTTATAATATTAAGGAAAATGTCACCAAAAGTGTAAAATGAGTGAGGAAAGACTGGTTTGTGATTAGTGACTTTCTTAGCATGTATCCCTTAAAAACAAAATAAAATGTATATACGTATAATATTGAAAAATATTTAAAATTATGTGGGATTTTATAACCTTGTAAATGCATCCATTTTCGGGTAAGAGCACATGGCATATGTATTTCATAAAAAATTGATGAGAATGCATTGTATTCTACAGATTTATCATATTTAGTATTAAAGTAAAACTTTAATTCTGGCACTCTTAACAATCAGTTGATTGAATGGGCACTGACACATGAGAAGTAGTACAACTTAATCCATTGCGGTGTGGCCATGAATTATATTGCAGCACTCTTCCATTCACTTGAATGGAGAAAAGTTGTAGTACCATTCACAGCCACTACACAGTGTGCAGGGCTGTGCCAGTTTTGGGGCACATCAGCCCCTTCAATTGGCTGATCGGTGGGGGTGACAGGAATTGGACTGCTATCAATCTAATTCTGATATTGATAACCTATCCTAAGAATTGGTTGTAATTCTGTCCTGGAAAAAAACCCTTTAACTGGTGATTTCCCAAAAGATTCTAAGATAATAAACTATTATATATACTCCCTAATTCTTTGCAATAAAATTGTGAAAGGTGAATTACAAATGTTGCATAGATTTTTGGTTACTAAAGTATTTTTTAGACTATAAGACACACTTTACTATATGATTCAGCTCAGCTTTAGACATCAGAAAATACGAAAACACATTTCCTACTAATTTAAAATTCCCTGATGGTGTAAATAAGTAAATGAATTAATATAAAAAGCAGAGGTTTTGATATCACCATGGTTCAATAAAGTGCTCTAACTACAAGGAGCTCTATAGGATTGTAATAGCCATTTTAACAATCAGCTTCTGTTACTGTTTCTCTGCAGCATTCACAATTGTACACAACTGTGCAGCACATACAAAACTGCTGCATGTACAGTAAAGACACCTACAACTCGGCTACATACATACACCTCTGCTTCATAAGCATACATCTATGCTGCATACACACACAACTCTGGTGCATATACAAGTGCCTCTCACTAAATTAGAATATCATCAAACAGGTCCCTTAGTCTGTTTCAATAGGCTGCACAATCATGGGGAAGACTGCTGACTTGAAAGATGTCCAGAAGGAAGCCATTGACACACTCCGCAAGGAGGGTAAGCCACAAAAGGTCTTTGCTAAAGAAGCTGGCTGTTCACAGAGTGCTGTATCCAACAATTTTTTTAGGGACCACATCACATTTTAAGGGACTTTGAGGGGCCTTTATGACAGAAAATACCCAAAAGTGACACCATTCTAAAAACTGCACCCCTCAAGGTGCTCACAAACACATTCAAGAAGTTTATTAACCCTTCAGGTGCTTCACAGGAATTTTTGGAATGGGGAAGAAAAAAATGAACATTTCTTTTTTTATACAAAAATGTTACAAACTTTTTTATTTTCGCAACGGTAACAGGAACAAATGGACCCCAAAATTTGTTGTGCAATTTCTCTTGAGCATGCAGATACCCCATATGTGTGGAAAAACCACTGTTTGGGCACACAGCAGGGCTCAGAAGGGAAGAAGTGCCATTTGACTTTTTGAATGTAAAATTTGTTTGAATAATTAGCGGACGCCATGTTGCATTTGGGGAGCCCCTGATGTGCCTAAACAGTGGAAACCCCCCACAAGTGACACCATTTTGGAAACTAGACCCCTTAGGGAACTAATCTAGACTTGTGGTGAACACCTTGAACCCCCAGGTGCTTCACAGAAGTTTATAACATTGAGCCGTAAAAATAACATTTTCAAATTTTTCCCACAAAAATGTTTTCCAGCTCCCAATTTTGCATTTTCATAAGGGTAAGAGGAGAAATTACACCATGCAATTTTTTGTGCAATTTCTCCTGAGTAAGCCAATATCCCATATGTGGGAGAAAACCACTGTTTGGTTGCACGGCAGGGTTCGGAAGGGAAGAAGCACCATTTGACTTTTTGAATGTAAAATTTGCTTGAATAATTAGCGGACACAATGTTGCATTTGGGGAGCCCCAATATGCTTAAACAGTGGGAAAAAACCCAAGTGACCCCATTTTGAGAAACTACACCCCTCAAGGATTTTATCAAGTGGTATAGTGAACATTTTGAACCCAGTGATACGACACAGAATTTGATAACATTAGGTCATCATATTGAATAAGTTGTCATTAGTCTTGAGCGCAAGTGCTCGCTACTTGAGTTTGCATCGGGTACTCGGGTATGCACCATGTATCATGGATGCTTGAGTCCCCAACCCGCATGTTTCACGGTTATTAGACACCCAAAAAAAAACATGCGGCGATCGCTAGTGCATGGCAGGCAATCCCCACAAGGTTTTTTTGGCTGTATAACAGCCGCAAAACATATTGGGCAGAGACACGAGCTTGTCACTCGAGCACCCGCAATACTCGGTGCATACCCGAGCACCCGATGCAAACTCAAGTAGCAAGCATTTGCACTCAACACTAGTCGCCATATTGTCATCATTTTTTTTCTTTACTACTGAAAAATCCTAAACCCAACCCTAGCACAACCCTAACCTTAACCCTAGCAGAACCCTAACCATAGCACAACCCTAACCCTAGCACAACCCTAACCCTAGCACAACCCTAACCTTAACCCTACCACAACCTTAACCCTAGCACAACCCTAATCCTAACCCTAGCATGACCCTAACCCTAGCTCAACCCTAATCCTAACCCTAGCACAACCCTAACCCTAGCACAAATCTAATCCTAACCCTAGCACAACCCTAACCCTAGCACAACCCTAACCCTTGCACAACCCTAACCCTAACCCTAGCACAACCCTAATCCTAACCCTAGCATGACCCTAACCCTAGCACAAATCTAACCCTAACCCTAGCACAACCCTAACCGTAGCATAACACTAACCCTAACCGTAGCATAACCCTAACCCTAGCACAACCCTAACCCTAGCACAACCCTAACCCTAACCCTAGCACAACCCTAACCCTAGTACAATCCTAACCCTAACCGTAGCACAACCAATACCCTAGCACAACCCTAATCCTAACCCTAGCACAACCCTAACCCTAGCACAACCCTAACACAACCCTAACCCTAGCACGACCCTAACCCTAACCCTAGCACACTAGTGAGACAGTTTTATAGGTCAGGTTGTTCCTGACACGTCAATACCAAATATGTGTACTTTTATTGCTTTTTTTTTTCATAATATTTATTTATGGGTACAGTATATTTTTATGTTTTGGGATTATTTTTTCTTTTTTATATATATTTTTACAATTTTTTTTTTTTTCACTTTCTGATACTTTTTTTTACTTTTACACTTTGTCCCACTATGGGACTTTCATCTTTTGCAGGCTGATCACTTGCATAGCATAGAAATACAGAAATACAGAAATACAGCTATGCTATGCTGCATGTCAGTGCTACACACTCAGAAGTTACTTTGATCAACCACTGCTGATGATCAAAGTAACTTCCTGCTGCCTGGTGACCCAGATATTGTCATGACGACATCGGGTCACCATGACAACTATCGGGACCCGGCACAGACAGCGCGGGACGCCGGAGAGGAGGTAAGTAAGTCGTGCTTACCTCCCCTTGCTCCCGCAATGCTGCGATCGACTTAGATCGCAGCATTTCGGGGGTTAATGTGCCAGGAGCGGTGCTTGACCGCTCCTAGCACATAGCCCCGGATGTCAGCTGTGAGAATCAGCTGACACCCGGTGGCGATCGTTTGTGTGTGGGCTCGATCCCAGTGTGCATAATATTACTTACCTGGTTCAATAGGCCCAGGGCACATTGACGTACTATTACTGAGCACGTCAGAAAGAGGTTAATAATGTCAATGTATCTGTAAAAATCAGATGTAATACGGTTGATCTGGATGGCATCTGATTTTTTTTTGTGCACACATAAACTTGAACAGGTGAGTATCATCCAAAATATGGAAGAGTCCATGCTGCAATGTTTTCCACATGGAAATTCCATGTAAAAAAAAGGTCATCAGAACAACCTTATTGGTCTGAGAGTTGTCTTTTTTTTCCCGCAAACAGCATGAGGACCAAGCATACGGTAATGTGAACTTAGCAATAAAAGAAGCAATCCTGTTTTTAGATTTTTTGGGGAATTGCAGCTAATACAATCCCTTCAAATATTTAAAGTGGTGTCTACCTAGAGAACATTTCAGCTAATCTAATAAATATTTATCAAAAATGTTTTTGTTTGTTCATTTCCACACTTTCGTTAAAACTTTGTTTCAGGGCCTCTGAACCATGTATGAATAGAAAATCTCTGAAACAGTAGAGTGCTTATCTGTTATGGGTAAAAGAGTGGAAAATCATTGTCTTGTTGAAGCCCTGGTAATTAGGCCTAGTGGCAGCTTTTCCAAGTCTTAAGTGTGGTTCATTCTTGGCTAATCAAGCATAGGTCTGAGATGCCCCTAATTTACAGGGCTGGCCTTGGCTTTCTTTTATAAAAATAATGATTAGTATTCACCTTTCCTCTAACAATAGAGCACACTAGTGACATGATTTAGAGGCCAATAGTGCAATGACCCGCGCCTTTCAACCATAGCTTCACATAACATACATGTGTATATATATATGCATTATGAACTGTTCTTTATAATATCTTAATGATAATCTTAATATGTGTATAGCCAGGGGCAAATTAAAAAAAGGACATGGTTCATGAAGAAAAATTCTTTCTGTCTCAACCTCAAAATGCATGTGCACCAGCTTTAATATTTGTTTTACTGAATATGTTTATTCATTATAAAAAAGCACACATGCAGTACAAACTAGATAGCTTACTAATACAGCTATAAGCGTTATTTCTCTAGGTTTCTCTTCATATCTGCATTGGCTGCTTCAAACCCGTCTGTTCCCATTATAGTCAGTGGGGTCTGTCAGGCTCTGCTGGTGTCCAGCATGCAAGGGATGCAGCACTTTTATTATTTTTGCTGTTTTTCTTCTATGATCTAGAACAACAGAATGAAAAAGTTTTAACATGAACAAAGCCAATAAAGAACAGAATAAAGAATAGAGGATAAAGAATAGAATATTTCAAATGCCATAAATGTTTAGTCTTTGGGGGAATCACGACTGAACAGGGGAACGGGGGTGTTGGTCAAAACTTAAAAATATAAACACACACATGCAAAAAGTTATCGAAACACAGTAGAAGTTTTCCAAAGTTTAAATTTGGCCCCCCCTCTGAAATATATATATGTATAATGTATATAGATACACGCACATTTGGCAGAGTAGGCAGGGTCATATTTCCAAACTTTTATAAAAAGGGAGGAAGAGGTATTGCGGCACATACAAAGTAATTATTTCCCTATTGACGCCCCTTAAAGTTCTTACCAAGGAAACTCCTTTCATGGACATTATAGTGTTTGATGCTCTCAAAAATGCCTCTACTCACACACAGAGTTTCATAGTACCACGCCAGTCAGTATGATGCCCCCACTCAGTATGATACCCCTACAGCCATCACTCAGTATGAAACCCCCACACAGTATTATTGTCCCTGAAACCCCCCACACAGTATGATGGCCCCTCAGTATGATGATCTCACAGTCCCCCACCTCACACAGTATCATGGTGTCCACAGCACACTACACAGTATGATTGCCCTCCAGTATGATGCTCTCACAGCCCTTCAGTATGAT
Organism: Phyllobates terribilis; assembly: GCF_046119375.1. Classification (NCBI taxonomy): domain Eukaryota; kingdom Metazoa; phylum Chordata; class Amphibia; order Anura; family Dendrobatidae; genus Phyllobates; species Phyllobates terribilis. The sequence continues at coordinate 319,424,452 of NW_027362763.1, forward strand.
TTACCCACAGCCCCCACTCAGCTTGATGCCCCCACAGCCATGACTCAAAATGATAATGTAGCACCCTGAGGATTCGGCTGCTACAGGGGTATTGCACCTCAACCCAGAGGTGTGATATTCCACTCCCGGGTAAGGATGGAGTGTGGAACTGAGCTCAGTTAGCTGCATGCACTACACACATCCCATTTCCGAGGAACAGACCGATGGTACTCCCACTAGAGAAATGTGCAGGTACGACAGTGTCTGTTCCTGGCTGGAGTGGGAGGGGGGTGGAACATCCCAGTAGTGTAGGGGCAGATAGGGGGAGCAGTCTGGGTAATGCTAGGAGCTCATTGGGTGCTGGTCACCTGAGCTCACACATAGAGGGAGTATATAAGGTGGGAACCATCTTAGGACAGAGTCTTTGTAGAGTGAGTCAGTCTGTCAGAGTGTAACCTGAGGAGCAGAGCAGACAAGCTCAGCCAGAAGGGCTGACAGGGAGTTGTGGTTCCGGCTGGGCCCAGCTCCAAGGCCAAGAGAGAGAGAGGAGTCTGAAGGACCCAGAGAAAACAAGAGGGAACTCCAAGAACCCAAAATTAGATCAGAGGGTGAAGAGTTGGCACCTAGGGTACCGGATCCCAAGCTGGCAGAGAGAGAAAAGCACACCTTAGCCAGAGACCGGAGGTCGTGGGCAGGATCTGCCACGACCCTCACCAAATCCACCAGGAAGGCAGACCAAGTATAGGGTCAGGGAACCCAGAGGAGGTGTACCCACCAAGAGACCCGAGGGAGCCGGACATAGGTGGATCCCTGGTGAGAACGGCCAGAAGAGAGGGAAAGTCAGACAGGAGCTCAGGACCACGCTCCAGAACTGCCTGGGGGTTAGCCGAGTCCAGGACCTGGTGGACGCAGCACGGCTCGGGTGGTCACTTCAGGCCAGAGTGACCATAAGAACACCCGTAAGTAAAACCCCTGAACTGCACAGCCCGACTCTGAGTCTTCTTGCTGATTCATCCTGCACCTTCACCACCACCATCCTCTACATCTGACCCCCTGAGGCTATACCCCTCCCGTTGGGGGTTATACTACCAAAGCTGCACACATACCAACAGCCTCAGCGGACCCTGCTGCAGCGGCGGCCTTTTGACCGCAAATCAACGGGTGGCGTAGTCGACACAAAGAACTCTAATAACATCTGTAGGACTGCCACACACTGAGTTTGACACCCTGGGCACGGACCGGGTCACAGCCACTCGGAGACTACAACCCCCATCTGATCCGGCTCCGGGTATCCCTAACAACATGGCCCAGGGGGCGCGTCAACTTTGGCGTAGTCGGCAGGATTACGTGCCCGCAACAACCGGGTACTGCGTGCCTGAAGAAAAGTTCATCGTTACCTCAAAAAGAAGTCTGCCGCCGGTTCCGGAGGGTCCCCGCCAACGGACCCCATCACAGGTCGTTTCCCGCCGGTTGTCCGCCATTTGCAGCTTTTTCCCGCCATCCATGGAGTTTCCCGCCACTGGGAGACGACTCCCGCCATTTCCAAGGATTTCCCGCCTTGGGAGAGCGGACGCCATTATGGGCGTGCCAGAGGGTGGCAAGAGGCCACCTCCCATCGTGGGCCAGGTCGAAGAATGGCGCCAAAAGCGGAAACCGCGCCCACCAACAGAGACTGTGATGCTGGAAGTGTCCATCAGCGTAAGAGAACTGCCCCTGGAACTGACAATCACAAAGTTGCCCCGGGACCACCCTCAATGTGGGCGGAGACTGAACAAGAGAGCAAAGATGGGTGTCGCCTGGAGCAGTCTGGAGAGAGCGCACCCGGAGACAAGAAGTCTGGAGAGGAGTCCAGAGAGAGCCTACCCGGAGATGGAGGGAGAGACAGGCAGCACCGACCCAGTGGTCAGGAGCCTGCTACAAGCCACAACTCCACTAGGCCTAGTGGAGGTCCTGGCACAGCTCCCCCGAGACCGGGAGTGTGCACAGACTGCGCTGGAGGGCCTCGCACGGAGGATGGCCCGGGTGCAGCGAGAGACGTTGGCGGAGTGGAGCCGAGAGATGGCCCAGCAGACCGAAACCCGACAGCGGAGCACGCCACCCGAGACGAGGAGACAGACCGCCTCTGAGGATGGTGCAGGAGGAGTGAAGGCCGGAGACGGCGCCGAGAAGGGAGCTGAACGGACGGAGGCAGGTAAAGGGGACGTCTCTACCCCGAGCCAAGAAACCGTGTACCTGTCCCAGCTCCCCGTCGCAGAGCCCGAAATTCCCCCTGCCGTGCCCGTCGCTGCATCGTCACCGTGCCGGACTAGGCCTCAAGTAGAAGCCGCGGCCGCGACCCCTGTGACGTCACACGCCTCGACCCTGAGCGCGACCAAACAGGAAATACCACCGGCCTGGTCGCAAGGCCTAGTACCCCCGGGCGCCGCTATTCCAACAGCGCCCCCTACCTCCGCGGAGCCACCAGCCTGGTCGCAGGGCTGAGTAACCCAGGGCGCCGCCGTTCTTACGGTGCCCTTTGCCTTTAAGGTGCCCCAGGCCTGGTCGCAAGGCCTGGTTAACCCGGGCGCCGCTACCATCAACGCGCCCTCAACATCTAGAGTGCCGCACCTGGGTGAAAATCTATTCGCCCAGCATACGTGCCCGGATGGGCAGCCCTTCATATGGCCCCAGGAGTACATTCAGCTGGAACTCCAGAGAGCAAGGCCCATGTGCGAGCCCCTGATTCCGGCTCCGAAGCCCGTAAAGAGGACCTCGCCCCCGCTGGAGGAGGCACAGTTCGAGTGGGACCCCACTGGAGAAGACCTCATGGGGTTCACTCAGGAGACTCGGGCGGCCGCAGCGGAGCGTGCAGAGTGCTGCCGCCAGCAGCTCGAGGTCTTCGAGAGGGAGCGGAGAGAGAGGCGGGTCCGGGAACAGCAAATGCAGATAAGGAGCGCGGAGCAGAAGAGCCGGACCAGGAGGAAACCCCGTGCAGCTCATGGTCCCCCTTCCACCGGGACTGTGATAAAATTCAACATGCAGCATGGGTGGGGCTTCATTAGAGACCATCATACCCCCGGCGACGTCTTTGTGACCCGCAGAGACGTAGAAATCCATCTGCCGGAGGGACACAGAGGTCGTGACCTGTATGTAGGGGACGAGGTCACCTTCACCCGGCACAAGTGTGCCAAAGGACCCTACGCCCTCCATGTGCATCGCCTGACGGAGGAGGAGCTGCGGTGTGAGGAGGAGCAAGAGGGCCCGGACGGGTCTGAAACTGAAACCAACCAACAAGAAAGAGCAGGAGGACGCCGTCGTTGAAGTACGGTAGAGAGAGACTGTACATAGTTACCCGTCAGGGTATAAGAACTGTTCTAGTTAAAATATAGTCCCCGTTGGGACCAGCAGATTGAACTGAAACCCGTGTGTCCCTATTCCCACTGACCGAGGACTGAGAGCGGTCAATCCTCCCTAATACCTGGCCGAGGACTGAGAGCGGCCATATTTCCCTTGTATATAGTTGCGCTTCCTAAAGCGCCCCCTACTGGTTTTATAGGAAACTGTTTTTCTTGAAGAGACTGTTGCACTTTACCCGGTCACAAGTTGCACCGTGACCGGAGGAACCAGAGACAGGAATGTTTACAAGAATGTTATTTATGAAAACGTTTTATTGCTGATGATATATATGATGTTTTATATGTTTATATGTTGATGTTTATGAAAAATAATTGTATGTTTTGGATGTTTTTATCTTTAACAGCCCGAGGACGTGCTGTGATTTACCAGGGGGGAATGTAGCACCCTGAGGATTCGGCTGCTACAGGGGTATTGCACCTCAACCCAGAGGTGTGATATTCCACTCCCGGGTAAGGATGGAGTGTGGAACTGAGCTCAGTTAGCTGCATGCACTACACACATCCCATTTCCGAGGAACAGACCGATGGTACTCCCACTAGAGAAATGTGCAGGTACGACAGTGTCTGTTCCTGGCTGGAGTGGGAGGGGGGTGGAACATCCCAGTAGTGTAGGGGCAGATAGGGGGAGCAGTCTGGGTAATGCTAGGAGCTCATTGGGTGCTGGTCACCTGAGCTCTCACATAGAGGGAGTATATAAGGTGGGAACCATCTTAGGACAGAGTCTTTGTAGAGTGAGTCAGTCTGTCAGAGTGTAACCTGAGGAGCAGAGCAGAGAAGCTCAGCCAGAAGGGCTGACAGGGAGTTGTGGTTCCGGCTGGGCCCAGCTCCAAGGCCAAGAGAGAGAGAGGAGTCTGAAGGACCCAGAGAAAACAAGAGGGAACTCCAAGAACCCAAAATTAGATCAGAGGGTGAAGAGTTGGCACCTAGGGTACCGGATCCCAAGCTGGCAGAGAGAGAAAAGCACACCTTAGCCAGAGACCGGAGGTCGTGGGCAGGATCTGCCACGACCCTCACCAAATCCACCAGGAAGGCAGACCAAGTATAGTGTCAGGGAACCCAGAGGAGGTGTACCCACCAAGAGACCCGAGGGAGCCGGACATAGGTGGATCCCTGGTGAAAACGGCCAGAAGAGAGGGAAAGTCAGACAGGAGCTCAGGACCACGCTCCAGAACTGCCTGGGGGTTAGCCGAGTCCAGGACCTGGTGGACGCAGCACGGCTCGGGTGGTCACTTCAGGCCAGAGTGACCATAAGAACACCCGTAAGTAAAAACCCCTGAACTGCACAGCCCGACTCTGAGTCTTCTTGCTGATTCATCCTGCACCTTCACCACCACCATCCTCTACATCTGACCCCCTGAGGCTATACCCCTCCCGTTGGGGGTTATACTACCAAAGCTGCACACATACCAACAGCCTCAGCGGACCCTGCTGCAGCGGCGGCCTTTTGACCGCAAATCAACGGGTGGCGTAGTCGACACAAAGAACTCTAATAACATCTGTAGGACTGCCACACACTGAGTTTGACACCCTGGGCACGGACCGGGTCACAGCCACTCGGAGACTACAACCCCCATCTGATCCGGCTCCGGGTATCCCTAACAACATGGCCCAGGGGGCACGTCAATAATCCTTCAGAGTATGATGGCCCCTCAGTCTGATGCTTCCATAACCCCCACTCAGTATGATCACCCCCTCTGTATAACAATACCTTCCACAGCCACGCAGTATTATGATCCCCACAGCGCCCAACAAAATATGATTGCCCCTAAACATGTTCACTCAACCTCTTACTCAGTATAATGCCCCCCATTCAATATAATGGCACCCAATGCCAGCCCCACACTCATTATGATGGCCAGACCCCCGCTCAGTATGATGACCCCCAATTCCAATCACTTACTTTGTATGATGGCCCCTACAGCCTGTCCCCACTCAGTATGATGGACCCCAATGCAAGCCCCCCACTCAGTATGATGGCCCCTAATTCCAGCCCCCATTCAGTATGATGGTGCCTACAGCCAGCCCTCTACTTAGTATGATGGCCCCCATATCCAGCCCCCATTCATTATGATGGACCTCAATGCCAGCCCCCACTTAGTATGATGACCCCAAATGACAGTCCCACACTCAGTATGGTGGACCCACAGCTGGTGTACCCATAGCCCCCCACTCAGTATGATGTCCCCCACTCATTATGATATCTCCACAGTATGAGAGTCCTCACAGCTACTAGCACTAACATAAAAAAAGAAAATAAACATTACTCATCTTGAGCTGTTACCCCGGCATGCTGCTCCGGTGTGCAGTGTGAGTACCGAGGCTTCGCACTAAAGGCGAGATGTAGTGATGTCATAGCACCTGCTGTGCAAGTCTCAAACTGACAGGCGCATGCTGAATGGTGGATCAGAGAGCCTTTGGCCTTTTTCTAACTGATCCACCATTCTATTCACCGGTATCTGCTTAACCAGTATGGGCCCCATAGTGGCCAACTACCCGGTTGCATTGGGCGGTAAACCCCTGCTCCTGATCAACTATTTTCTCTGAAGGATTTTTTATTTTCTCATATCCAATGTATGTTGAATATTTTCTTTGAGATGACCACTGCTCTAGATGGCTATTTTTACATGCATTTTTTTGAAAAATCTTTTACAAGCATTTTTTCGCACCTAGGAAAAACCAACAAACTTATAGTCTGCTGCATTTTGAAGAAAAAAAAAGCCACGCCAAAATTTCAGCATTTGTGTTTTACAGCTTCTTATTAACTTCCAGCAAAAATCCAACTACAGTAAAAAAAAATAGCAACAAAGAACACAGGGAAAAATTCAACAATAATGCAATGTTTTCCCTAAAAATGCGTTATGTGCGATTCCAAAACCCAAACATTCGATCATTGATGGTGTTGTATGTCATTATGTCAAGAGCATCATGATATCGGCAACTCTTTAATGATATGACCAATGTCAGCTATTTTATTGGCCAAAGCTCAACCCCAAAACAATGACTCAACCAAATAATCATCATCTTCTTCAACTTCATGTTTGTGGATGATATTCTGCAACTCCTCAACAAAAGTGAAGGCACAAAATGGTATGTATATATACACATTTAAAAAAACGTTGTTTTTTTTTCTTTTTTTAGTCCCCTCAGGGCACTTTAGTCTGCGATTGTCTGATCGCATATACTATATACGGCAATACTGCAGTATTGCAGTATATAGTGTAAATCTCTGTCTTCTTTCAACCTCAGCATATAGCTAAGCTTCAGAGGTGTACCAAGATGGCGGTGATGGGGGCCACCTGCTGCCATAGTAACCAATCGGCACCCCGATGAGTGCCGGCAATCGCGAGCAGCTGCATACGATCCATTTAAATGCCGCTGTCAGAGATCGACAACTGCATTTAAATGGTTAACAGCTGTGGCCGGAGCTCATCATCGTCTGTTAGAGACAGATGTCAGCTATGTAATCTAGTCGGTATCTGCTGCATGGGGAAAGAGCTCAGTTTCTGAGACCCCTCCATAAGGAATCACCCCCAAAATCACATACACATACGTGATATTTCTTTAAGGAGTTAAAGAAAAAAAACATGGCAGACTTGCTTATTTCTTCATCCGCCCTCCGAAAAAAGGTTTATCACAATTTATATACGCCCCAAAATGTTTCTATTAAAATATATTGCTCATCCTATAAAAGAAACAGAGCTACATTGATGGAAAAATAAAGTTATGGATCTTGAAATACAAACTGCATTTTTTTCATGATATATAGTTTTATCCTGAAAAAGTAGTAAAATATTATACCCTGATATAAAAGTCCGCTAACATACTGAGTAAAATCATTCTTTTCAGCAAGTTGCACTCTTGCCTTCCCTATACTTGCCCTCTTTGACCCAGAAGCATTAGATTTCAAAGACATTCAGCAAAAGTCTAAATCTTCTTTTTATTGATTTTCTTGGTCTTTGTTGAAAACTAGAATGCGGATTCTATATAATGACCATACACGTCTTCACTTGACCCATAAATGCATTACAAACCGTCTTGGTTGCATAGATTTACATTTTGGAGCCAATTAGGGAAAAATGAAACACCATACTAGTGAATGGATTAAAGCTATCAATTCAATGTTATGATAGTGGGATATTTCAGTATGTGGCTTAAATTTAAAACCATGTCTACAAACTCTTCTATGGGTGTGATTATTCTCCAGCGGTAAGCAGAGATAAATGATTTCTGGTGTGGCCGTGAAAGTAAATACTTTTCCCTATGTTACTTCAGTAGCTGCCAGAAGACTTGCACTGGGAATAGCTAAAAGGCCATAATGTTTGGGAGACCCTTCAGTCGGCTTAGTTAGCTGGTGGGTGTAATCCTACCCAGGCTTAGTGGAGTTGTGTTGAGTGACAGAGTTCAGCTAGTGAAAAAAAAAGATCTTCCTTTAAGACTAAACAAGCAAAGAATGGCTGGCTGCCTCCTCTGCCTGCGGGTGCTCATTACCTGATACCTAAATCCTTTTTATCATAGTGTTAAAAGATAAACAAGGGCTTGTGGAAAGGTTTGTGCTTCAGGGCTGAAGTGCTGACTGAGGGCGAGGGGTCAGCTATAAGCCAGGTGAGCACGTGTAGACTCTTACCTGCGAAAGCATCTAGAGGTCTACTGGAAGTGATTTGTGTTGAGGGCTTTTCCCTTCTGAAATTCTGCATAGAAGGAAGAATTTGAACTCCCATGCCACTCATTTGAACCTGCTACTGATATGCCACTCATTTGCAGACATACCATGCGTTCAGCGGCACAATGACCCTGCAAGAATGTGGTCGATTAGCTTGCTAAAAACTTTCTCCAATAACTATTAATATATACATATTGCAATTATACTATAGCTATTAAAATATTTAGAAAATCTGTGTAGATATACTGCAAGTATAAGGCTGAATTCACACTAGAATTTTGTCTTTCTGTTATATATGCAAATTGCCTCTTCAGAGAGGATGAGGACTAGAACTCTAGTGCCACCCATTGGAAGTAGTAATCCTAAAAGTCAATATGGACCCTTTAAAGAACCTTGCCACATGTTTTGGGATAAAAGTCAAACCAGAATTTCAATTTGCACGATGTTTTGGGTATTGCCCCTTGTCAGTGCAAAGTATGAGATCTTATTTGGCTGTATGAGACTCTGTTTGGACTTTTATCTTAAGTCATATGGCAAGGCTCATTAAAGAAGCACTCCTCCCATCAAAATGTTTATCCTCTTAATATATTGCAGTCATCATATTATATAGCACTGTGTTCTTACAATTGCTCATTTTTCCCTTCTAGCCAGTTAATTCTTCTCTTTTCTCTGCACTATGTAGAAACAGGAAGTCTCTTGTCCCTGTATTTACCATTCCCCTCTTCAACTGTTGACCCAGCTGCTCCACTCCTCCCCCCCTGCCAGGGACTTTTGCAGTGACTTATGACTCATACAGGGAAAATTGACCTCCTGTTTCTACATAGAGCTAAGAAGGATTCAGCTAGTCAATTGTTAATCACGTGATGTCATGGACCTAATGGAAAACAGAAGAATTAGTATTAGGGCAAAATGAGCAATTGTAAATACACAGTGCTATATAATTTGATGACTGCAATATATTAAGGAACTAAAAATTTTGATGGAAGTTGCTTAATTAAAGAGTCGATATTGACATTTTACTTCCAAAAGGTGGCACTAAAGTTCAAGTCCTCTTCCTCTCTAAAGAAGCAATTTGCATGTTTAATTTCCCAGAGGAGCATTGCATGGCTTATACGTCTCCTTACACTGGCATGCCGGACATGTAACTCTCCACAAGGAGAAATGCTACCGCTTAGATCCCTGTTCTGTTATAGGAACACAAAAACAGAATTGCAAGGGACAGATCGGTCCAATGACAGAGACAAACGGCACAAGGCCAAAGCAACTGATTATAATTGGGTCTATTAAGTTTTCGTTCAGATGTCCATCCAGCATCTTCTGCTTTCTCTTCTGGTAGAAATGACGAAACGTGCAATAGAACCGGAGTGCATAACAGTTTCTGCTCCAAGGGCTACATTGTCACAGTGGACTACTTCCAAGGGCCGCTATAAATCGTGAGGGGGGGTATTACCTTGATAGCATATCATATCACCACTACCAGGACTCCCACAGATCTGGAGAATGGGGTGCTCTCCTTCTCCAATAAATACTCTAGAGAGGAGAAGACCCTAAACACATTTAAAATTCTCCCTTGAAGATTATGGGTGTTGTAGTAGTTGGCTGCATTTCACAATACCCTTAAAATAGAATAGTGAGAGTTGCGTGCAAAGGCAGCCACTACTGCTAGGCAGCATTCAGATAGGCGTATTTCACAAGACTGCAATAACCAGACTGCCCTCGTGTCTATGAGGCTGTAAGTTAAGGTTGGGAGACCCACGTTCTATTGGGGCATTGTGGTTCGTATATAGACCCTTAAATATGCCCGTGTGAACCTGGATTTTCTTATATATACATTTTTGATTTACTGTACAAGGATCAAGGAACCCTAATCTATTGATGTTTTTTCGGACCCAGATATGGTTACACAGTGCTCTCTGTCTGTGCCTGTCCATCCCTGCTCCTGAGTGTTCAGTGTGCTACTCTTCTTCCCTCTGACATGGTAACTACTGTATATACAGAAGGTTGGGGGCTGCACAAAATGGCATGGAGATTCACATGTTGCCCCCTCATAACAGGTTGTATGCCCCTGCAACATAGCCACCTAGTGTAGGCTCTGATGCAAATCTGAGCATAGGAGAAGACATTCAGGTCATTTAGAAGGAATGTCTACAGTGGAAAAAGAAATTGGGTAATGAGTTTACATGATAAAATATTTACTGCAGCATTAAACTATTTTCAATATACTAATCCCAATAATGTGTCAACAAATCTTTTCTTTCCTACTAGTCCACAAGCAGCAAGGCTCAACTTGCCATTGAAAGAGATTGAGACTGCTCCGTCCTGATTATTTGCAGAGTATCAGCATGGCCTGGCACAGCGTTTCAAGGCTTCCAGAGCACCTGACATCCTAATAACATTGTGCCAAGTCGTAATGATACTCTGCACTTAAGCTTTGATCTTGCAAGCTCATAGTCTCTGACTTTAAATATGCTACATTAAAAGGCATAGGCAAAAAGGATTCTACTTTAATTTATAATAAAGATTACCAACATTGAATCTCATTTAAATGTCACCCACATATTCAGATTCTCCACATCTGCATATTACAGCAGCCTCAGTAAGCCTCAGTATACATATAGATTATACACTTCATCTCTTAAAATCATAATTCTTGCTAATCGCTTACTGTATAGATTGGAAAAACCCATAGATCAGGGTTATTGACTCTTGTGTTAGACTTTGGTGGCCTCAGGACAGGGTTTTGGAACATGGTTTTGTTGTGAAAGGTGGAAAGTAATTTGCCACAAGGAGGAGATAACAAATTGTCAGTCGTCAGTGAAACGTTGTTATCTGTGGTTGTCATCAGTTCTTAAGTGAACCTTTCATCCAGCAAGTGAAAATTCTATAAAAAGGTATTTATTTCCTAAAAATCTCATTTTCTATAGAATGATCAGTGAAGAGCAATGATGGAGTTACCCTAGCGTTTTCAGTAGAATTAAAATGTGGGATCAGATTGTCTGAGCAATACCCTCTTTGTCCATTTCCTTTCTCCTTAATTGCTCTTCCTGTGGACTTATTTTCAGCATTAGTAAACATTCCTATAGAAAGGACCCATCAGCTCTCCAACAATGTCTATTTTAGTAAAAAAAATGTCCTCAAGGAATAATTCTTTATGATCCTCAGACTAAGGTAATATAGGTTACAAGCTCTCAAGCTGGATGCAGTCTTGTCAGATAAATACAGTATTATGGCACCTGACCTTGGTGGTTTTATAAAAGAATTATGGTTCAGATCTTGATGGTTACATTTTAAATTTGAGGCACAAAGCTTAGAGGTTACTAAAGATGAGCGAATATTTTGAAATTTGAATTCGCTGACCGCCAAATTTTCCCCATTTGTAGCAAGTAAATTTGCGTGAATTTCAGTACTGGAAAGTTTGTAATTGCTTGTAAAATACATGTGAGGGAGAGTAGAGAAAGAGAGAACCTTTCTAGCCATAGAGCTTACACTTCACAGGCAAGAAAGAGAGGATCTTGCTGATTATAAGAGCTTACACTCTACTAGTGTCACAGATGTGTCAGGTGTGACAGACAGTCGCTCTGGAGCCGGCTGCGGAAGGTTACTGCACTTGGCATTGCAGACGCCTTCTTGATCCTCTCATCTCTTTAGTATTGTTATATCCTTCCTCCTTTAGGACCCAGCAGCTACCTCCACCTTCTGCTACTGATTGACACACCCTTGGTTGGTAGTTAAAAACTCTCAGTTTCTCCAGAGAGGAACCGGTGATACTTCTATGTACCTCTGTGTTGGCTTGGAGCACTAGCAATTGGCTAGTTTCTGCTCTGGTGTGCTTGGAGGACAGTGGGCATTATCTCTCTGGTATCTGCTCAAGCTAAGTGTATCCCCTTTGTTAGTCTACCTTGTTGTCTTTAGTTTGTAGTGTGGCTTGACTAGTGCTCACCCTGTCCCCTCCCTATCTAGTGCCAAGCTCTAGGGATGTTCAGTGCTTAGGTTCCTGCTCAGCAATAGGTGTGGAACCTATATAGGGACGGTAGTGTAGGAAGGGTGATAATAGATCTGCCTAGGGTTCTCCACTCCCCCTTTCTCTAGTGTTTGGGCTTCCTTCCCCTCTTCCCTTCGTTTTGCACTTTGACTTTCCCTCACCTTGCGTGACAACTGGAGAGAGAGGACCTCACTGATCATAAGTACTAACACCTTGCAGGCGAGAAAGAGAGGACCCTGCTGACAACAAGAGCTTATACTTTACAGAGGAGAGAAGAACCCACTGCTCATCAATAGAACTGAAACCTTATAGGTGTGAGAGAGAGGACCCCACTGGTCATAAGAGCTTACACTCTACAGGTAAGAGAGAGGACTCTACTGACCATAAGAGCTTACACTCTGCAGGAAAGAGATACTTATGCAGTGACTCTGGAGGTGGGAAATAACAAACTGCCCTACACAGAATACTGCTGATCTGTGTTGGCCCAGATATTGACCCCACTGTACAAAGTGTGATAATCTGCAAGATGTCATAGCTGCAGGGCATTATAGGGAGACCTGTGTGGCAATGCAAAATGAGCTATGCCTGCTATCTGATACTTCAGCAATGTGGGGAATGGTGCTGGGTAAGTTTTTTTTTTTAATAAATCGAGATTCCAGATTATGGTAAAGCTGGTAATAAAAAATCCTCTTTTTATTCAAATATTAAAATTCCGTGGGGATAAAGCAGGGAGCAGGAAAACACATGGCAATGTGTTTCGAATGGAATCCAGCGTTCTTACTCAAGGCCAGTTTTTCTTTTATCTTTGTGAACCGTGAATCCATTCTCAAAATATTCGACTTTGCATCAAACAAGTTTCAACTCAAACTTGATCCTTTGCAAATTTATCCCCTCATCTCTACTGATTATACATTAAAGTTGAGACAAAACTTAATTCTATGGCAATAGTCTCTTAACCACTACTCGACATTCACCATATATTTACGGCATAAGTCAGGAGCTGGTTATGGAGTGGCCCCAAAGGCTGAACCCACCCCATTTCTGGCAGATAATGGCCGTGTTATAAAAGCCATAATCTGCCTCCAACAGTAGCAAGTGGAGTTGTGCTCCACCCACTGCAGTTAACTTCTTAAATGGTGCTGTCAATCTGTGGGATTTAAAGGAATTGTTCTGAAGGGGGGCACAGGGCCAGTTTACTGTGAGCGACAACTGTGTTCTCTTTGCCCTGAAACCCATCTTATTAACAAGAGTCTGACTGGTGTGAGGTGCTTTGGGATTTTTACTTTACTCACTTGTAGTTTGGGAGTCATTGTTACCTCCCATCCATGGTTCTGGTTGCAGCTACAGAAATGACAGGAGACCATAGGTCTAGTTCAACAGGTTCGGCTTTATTGTGCAATTCGGATACATGCAGTAGCGGCACATAGAGTGATACAAAATCCCCTCCAGGTGATGTTCCTTTTGTCCAGTGTACTATCAGTCCCTGACACTGTTCTGCCCGACTTGTTCCTAGCGCAACTTCTTCTGCTGACCCTAGGGACTTCCTATCGAACATAACAGCTTCCCTGAGGCCCACCATCCTTCCCTTCCTCTGAGACCCGGCTGACATCTTCCTCACAGGGGAGACAGAGATATGACACTCAATACCTCTTCTGGGCCTTAGGCCCAAGACTGCCCCGGTGTCCTCATGAAGCCTGAGATGTGTCCTCATGCTGTTTGGAGGCTTGTACTGACAGAACTTTTTCGCCTCTGCTGCATCCGCTTTTTTAGAACCTGTTGACCCCGTCATTATCTAGCACTTCCAAGAACTACCCTCACACACTTGAATCTCCTAGATTCCTCACTCTACTCTCCACCACTCTTCTTCACTGACTAAAACTAGGAAGTGCTTCCCCTATTAACTGCTCTAATCTCTCCCAACTAGTGGGCTAATCCCAATCTGTTAACTATATACTAACCTGTGTGGCGCAAACGATATCCCTATGCTTTGTATGGCTCCCCTAGTGGACAGACCTCCACAATTCCCAGGGACAGCCTTGAGCATAAAACCTCCAGGAGAACCGAGACACAAACCGGCCATAAGGATAAAATGTAACTACTTTTTATCACACAGATAAATCAAATACATTAACATATCACACTACACATTGACCCTCTTGTTGACACAACGTCTTCCATCACTCTCCTATAGTCCCACAAACAGAGTACATTTTAATCAATAGATCTTGAAAAACATGTTTAAAAACAGGCAGGAAATCACAGAAAGAATCTGTGATCCCCTGCTGTAATGTCTGTATACTCTTTTGCTTCCTCCCCTGTCCAAGAGATATGGATATCCAACCATGTTACTCTATGGTCAGAAACAGCCATTACACAGTAGACAGCAGGGGCACATGTATAAGATTATAAGATTATCTCAGCACAGGAAAAAAATTTGTAAACACATCCAATAGTGGAACTTATTATTATTACAATATCTATTAATTAAAATATACTTTGTTCATGGAAAAACCCTGTTTAATGCAGGCAAACTAGGGGGCGTGCAGTTCCACGTGCCCATTGTTTCCCCTGCCCATTGATTGTGGGGTGCTGATGAACTGCCATGACATCCGGGGATCTGCTGAAGACTCTGTTGCTGCCATGAAAGTATTCCATTGAAACTCCGCCTCTGGCTGAGCTTCATAGCAAACCATGAATTTTACTACATACCTCAGTAGAGTTGTATTGCAGAAAATAGTACAAGGGATTGGACGATTGCAGGATCAAGTCACCTAACGGGACTAAAAAAAGGTTTTAAATAATATTTAAAAAAAAAAGAAAAAACATAAAAATTTGAATCACTCGCCTTTTTACTCAAAACTAGAAATTAAAAAATAGAAAAAATAAACATATTTGATTTTGCCACGTCCGTAAAAGTTCAATCTATGAAAATATCAAATTGGTTAACATGATTGGTAAATGCCATAAGGAGAAAAAATTTGAACTGCTAAAATTGTGGCTTTTCAGTCACTGTAACTTAAAAATAAGAATAATAAGATCAAAATGTCATGTTCATCCCAAAACCAATAATGTCGCACCTATCCCAAACTGAATGCTGAATAAAAAAATACAGCTTGCCCTGCAATAAAAAATACCTCACACAGCTCAATCGATGGAAAAATAAAACTCTTTCAAGTTTACAGCACGTTGTATATTTCCACGTTTTTGAGTTTCTACATTGTAAGGTAAAATGGATGGTGATATTCAAAACTACAACTTGACTTCCAAAAAATAAGCCTATATACGACTATGTTGGTGGGGGAAAAAAAGATATGGTCCTTGGAAAAAAAGAGAGGAGCAAATGTGGCGCCCCTGAGGGTTCAGTCGCCACAGAGGTACTGCACCTCACCCAGAGGTGTGGTATCCCCTTCTCTCAGGTAAGGAGGGAGTGCTGCCCGGAACCCCAACACCTGCATCCAACACTACACTGCTCCAGGCCGGCTGGAAGGGCAAGATGCAATGTATGTTCCTGCTGAGCGCTGTCCCTGGCTGGAGTGGGGGGAACCAAAGGTAGGGGGAACCAGTAGTGGGTGTGGGTGGAGGAGGCAGTTTGAGGGAGCACTATAGAGTGAGGTATATAAAGGGAAGCCATCTTAGGGTGGCAGTTCAGTGATTAGTAAGGTGGAGCACAGTCAGGGAGCAGAGTCTCAGTAGGAGCTCTGCTCCACAAGTAGGGCCCAGTCCTAGAGGCCCAGGAGGGGAGCAGGGAGTAGGCTCCATTTTGTTGAAGGGATCCTAGAGGGTACGGCGAGTGCAGGAAGGCACTCGTATGCACCGCATCTGTCAGAAGACAGAGGGACCGTAGGCCGCAAGAAGGGGACCGGCCCCTGGCCCAGGCGTGTACTTCAAGTCTCGGCTGGAAAAACCGGAGGCTTCTGGCTTATATAGTCAGTTGCCGAAGCTGCATTCTAATCCCCAGGAGGGTCAAGCAGGTCCGGGAACTCCGACGGACAGGAGGGACTTCAGAGCACCTGAGTGGGATTGAGAGTGGGCAGCGCAGGGCAGGAGGGAGAAAGACCCAGCGTGAAGTCGGTCTAGCTAGGAACACGAGAAAGTGGGGTTCTGTCAGGTACTCCTGATTTACCTGAGGAAGTGCTGAACCCCTGCCTGGTGAACGCAGCGCGACGTGGGAGGCTAGCACCTGTACAGTGCACCAGTGGAACTGCAATAAGAACTGTGACTAAAGACTCGGATGACTGCACCGTACTGCCTCCATCCATTCTTTATCTGCGCCACCCTTCCCTCACCGCACTAGAACGCCCAGCGCAACCACCATCTCATTACACTGCCCTGGAGCTAGCTCTACCTGTGGAGAGCCACACCATCCCTGCTGCCGTAACACCAGCTCCAGAGGACTGCTCCGCAGCGGCGGCTCCCTCTAGCCGCAATCCACAGGTGGCATCATGAACACTTTCCAAATCCCCTAGAAATTATCCCCCCTTTTACTGACCGCACTGGGTCACGGACCGGGCCAGCTACCGTGATATCCCCCTAGCAACTAGAGGCCCGGCTGCCGAGTACCCCACGGCCATGGGGGCACGTCACAAACAATAGCGCAAAAATGAAAATTGTCTGCCGATGGACAATTTATTCTCTTTTCTCAGCTCTATGTTGAAGGAAGTCTCCTTTCTCTGCATGAATCATTTCCCTCTTCAACTCCAGACCCAGCTACTCTGCTCCTTTTTCCGGCCAGGGATTTTTGCAGCGATTCATGACTTGTGCAGAGAAAATTGACCTCCTGTTTCTACATAGAGCTTAGAAGGATTCAGGTAAGTCAGTTTTTAATCATGTGATGTTATAGACCTAATAGAAAAGAGAAGAATTAGCTGGATAGAAAGGCAAAATGAGCAATTGTAAGTACACAGTGCAACCTGGCACTCAGAAGACTCATGGGTTCTTTTAGTGATTTTTAATAAAGTAATGTAGTAATGTAGTAAATAACAAATAAACAGATGTTTCGGTCACAATAGACCTTCATCGGTGTACGGTTTTATTAAAGGCGAGATGCATTTGGGCCGCTGTCTGTAGAAATTTGTAGCATGTCCTGGACAAACGGTGGATACCGCGTCCTGCGTCCTTTACAATACAGCATAAAACTTCCTACCGGGCTACTGCCTCTGGTTATTCATTTTCTTCTACGGCTTACGGCACCGACCAGGCCATTACCTTTAAGTACCTACCGCAAGCAACGGTTTACAAATTTCTACAGACAGCGGCCCAAATGCATCTCGCCTTTAATAAAATCGTACACCGATGAAGGTCTATTGTGACCGAAACGTCTGTTTATTTGTTATTTACTACATTACTTTATTAAAAATCACTAAAAGAACCCATGAGTCTTCTGAGTGCCAGGTTGTTTTTCTGTATCTATACGGGCTTGTAACCCTACCTGGGCACCACCACCACTCCAGGAGTGCGGTAGTTTCTATTTTGCAATATATTAAGAGGATAAAAATTTTGATGGGAGGAGTGCTTCTTTAATGTAGCTTTCTACTTGAGAACGGTTCAGTGACTTACACAGATACAGCAACATGCAACTACAACAGGCTTTACTTAGCATGAGGCAAAATTACAACCTTGCATCATGGGTACAATCCTCGCAATTACACACTGTATTGTGGCACAGTGCTTGGCTGTTACAAAGCAAAAATATGGTATAGTGCTTGATGGTTACACTGCAAAGTTGAGTCAATGAGCTTGGCTGTTACTCATAAAACTGAGGTTCAGAGCCTAGAGTTTACCAATATGGTTCACAACTAGCAGAAGCTGGTCACCAATAGCAATATATACAATCTTTTGGATCAGTACTCAGTGCAACTCACTTGACACAAGTCACAGTGCAGCTAATCAACGCAATCTTAGCTTACATGGAAAAAGTCACCAGTTACTCCACTGGTGGAAGGAGACATATTAAGGAAAGAGGTGGTTCAGTATTCTTCGGAGCCTCACCTCCACCCCCCCTTAAAGGGAACCTGCCACCAGAAATAATGCTATAAACCTGTAGATAAGAGGTTAATCTATAGGTTAATAGCGTTATTATGCTGCCCGGCGTCTAAACATGGCCGAATGCAGCAGGGAAAAAATTTAATTTATTCTCCCCGCCAGAATTCGAGTTCAGTCATGTGGGTGGAGGCACCGCTGGTTCAGTCACGGCTCTGAGAATACAGAGTGGTAGCTGTAACCGAGTCCCCAGCCCTGACTGATACTGGCTCTGCATAGGGGCTCAGCTGCCAGTCAGAGCCAGGGGCGCAGTTACAGCCTCCATTCTGTATTCTCAGAGCCGTGACTAAACCAGCGGCGCCCCTGCCACCATGACTGAAACCGAATGCTGGCGGGGAGAATAAAGTTAATTTTCTCCCTGCTGCATTTGGCTGCATGCCGGCACCGGGCAGCATAATAACGCTATTAACATGCAGATTAACCACATATCTGCAAGTTAACAGCGTTATTTTCCTGGTGACAGGTTCCCTTTAAAAACAGGAAAGCTTAAGAGAAGAGTGGTTTAAACAAGGTTAAAGGGGGATTTGGAAAGTTAAAGTAAAATAAAAATGGGGAGCTTGTATTTGAGTTACCATACAGTTATAATTGCATGCTTACAGTGCATAAATGGGCAATTAAAAGCTGTACATAGAAAAAGAATCATGATGTTGATATCGACTCAGACTAACCCTAACAATACGATGACAGCACATGACTAGTCTGTGGAAAGAATTTTGATCAAATCAAAATCATGTCCTAAATTTTATATTTAGACTATTTTAAATGAAGTCTCTAATATTTGCTCCTATGTATGTCTCCAGTGTTGGAGTCTTACAGATATCTTGTGACACCTCTTAAAGAAAAGCAGTAAATAGGGCAGAGGGTGAGAGAGAGCGTGTAGAGCCCTTTACAAGAATCCTGAGAACGTTTCCAGTTACATGACCAGCGCCTAAGCGACACGCACGCACGTTGCTCCCAGCAGATGCCTGCTGCTCACATATCTGACACTGTAACTTAAAACCTGCCACTGTGCCCTTTCTGACCGATACATGTGGCAGCACTTTAATCCCACGCTGGTGTGACAGCACAGTGTCAGAAAAAGTGCCAACCTCTGCACATTTTCATGGGACACCTGCAGAGTAATATTATCTTAAGGTTTGGATAGTCAACACTATCTACAGAATGTCTTGAGTCAGGATGCCCCAACACTACACTATGGTTAGCATTTCAGATTGTGTTGGCGCTCTGCCATCTTTCGTACTATAGAGCACCAGGCATTAACTCTCTTCTTTCTAAGAGCAAATCACTGCAGAAGCAGTAGGCAAGAAAAGCCTGGATATTGTATGTACAGTTATAAACATATAGCCATAACAAACATGATAAAAACAGCTAGAAGTTTTTGGTTCCTTGAATTTTGCGCACGGGGCAAATGATTTGCTTTGTCTCCTAAATCATGAATGCAAAAAAGTGTGCAAAATGATTTGTAAAGCATGAACTTTGCCTAGGTTCTTAGCATGGTCCTTTGTTACCTTTAGGCTGCGTGCCCACTATGCGTTTTTCAAGCGTTTTTGCCGCGGAATTTCCGCAGCGAAAACGCTTAAAAAACGCTTGGTAATACGTGCCCCATGGTCCCCAATGATAATCTGCATGTGCTGTTGACTCGCCCCCTGGGCCGTGGGGCACCCGGAACCGGGCTTCTGTGCAATGCTGGGGCTAGCAGCGGCAACCCGATCCCGTGGCTCAGGGTGGTCAGACCAAATGCTGTGGCACTCTATTTATAGATTTGGGAATGTCTGACTACGCCACCCGTGGATTGCGGTCAGAGATAACTGCTGCTGCGAGGCAGACCAATGAGGCTGGTGTTGGTGTGCAGCACAGGGGTAGGACAACTCTCCACGGGAAGAGTGTAGCCTCAGGGCAGTGTAGGTGAATGCTGGGGGTGATAGTGCAGGCCGCAATAGTAAGAGTTCAGAGTCCGCTTCAAACAGTCCAGGGTCTTTATTGCAGATGTAATTACTGACCCGACATGAGTACCGGTTAGGAATGGGCCTGGGCATCTGAGAGCATTCGGGCGAGCCCCACTGGTCAGGGTGAGTGTGTAGGCCTACCGTTCTCCCTCTATGCTCTTGCTGACTATCCACCTTTTCGTGGTGTAATAGCCCACGTCCCTGAGCTGGCCGTGTACTTTGCCTGTATGGCTTGCGACTCGGGCCTTGGGTACCTTTTGCTTCTCCTTGCTGTACTGGTCCCTCTGTGTGGCGGAGCCTCCAGGCTTCTTAGGCCAAGGGACCTGAAATCCCTCGCGGGTTGGTTCTCTGCTGCTGGGCTTGCAACCCTGACAGCCTCGGACCCCAATGTCCGGTTGTGTGCTTCTCTCAGCCAGGACCGGCTCTCGTCGCCTCTGTCCCTAGCTCGCAGTCTCTCCTCTGCCTCACGGACTCCTCAGCTGCTGCTGACCTGTCCCTCTTCTCTGAGAACCCTTCTGGACACTTCAGAAGTGGGTTCTGGTCCCTCTAACCCTGCCCCAGTTCCAGCTTTTATAGGGGCAGCCTGCTCCCCCTACTGGCCTGGGACAGGAGGTGCTGCATGCTAATGGTTCCTGACCAGGGAACCTCCCTCCTGCTCTCAGACACAGCCTTTAATATTTGTGGCATCCAGGCCTGGGGTGACACACTGTGCACATGCTGCAGAAATTTCCGCTGCGGATTATCATTGTGGAAAAATACGCAGCATGTCCATTAATTTTGCGGACACGCAGTGTAATCGCCGCTATTGACTTGCATTGGACCGCGTGACATCGGCATCACTGCATCTGCACAAGCGGATATCACACGGTTTAATGTGCGGATGGTACCCAGGTCTGGAGGAGAGGTGACTCTCTTCCAGACCTGGGTACCATGGAAACTGTAAAAAAAATAATTTAAAATAAAAAATAAAGATTATACTTACCTTCCGATGTCCTCCCGGTGTTTTCTCCCCTCCGTCTGGTCTGCTGTATGGGTCGCGTTGTTGTGAAGGACCTGCCATGATGTCATTGAGTCATGTGACCTGTCACATGACTCAATGACGTCACCGCAGGTCCTTCACACCACCGCGAGCCACCCAAGACACCGGACGCAGCAGAGAAAACACCAGGAGGACATCGGAAGGTAAGTATAATCTTTTTTTTTTATTTTTTACCATTCTTATTCTTTTTTTTTAACTAACTTGGTCACACTACTTTAAATCCATGTCGGTTGCATGGATTTATATAGTGTGAACAAGTTGTCAAGTACTTTTCCAAGTTATGCTAAAATCGCTTGGAAAAGCGCTTGCTAACCCGCATGCAGAAATGCATGCAAAAACGCTTGACAAACGCTTCTACCTGGCAGGAAAAACGCATGTAAAATCAGCATGCGTTTTTCCTGCCAGGGAGAAGCGGAAAAAATATGCAGCATTTCTGCATCGTTGGCACACAGCCTTAGACTTTGTCAGAAATGCAAGCACCAAAACTGCTGCTACCACAGTGCAGGAGTCAGTCAAGAAAGTCAAATATCTGAGGGTATGTGCCCACGATCAGGAGCTGCTGCAGCCCCAATGCTGCAGAATAGCTGCACCACTTCCGCCCTCATTATGCAAATGAGCAGCGGCAATTTTTTTTTTCACATGCGGACTTTCCTCATTGATGCAAGTCTTTTGGGAAAGTCCACATGCAGACCCGCAAGAGAAAGTGACATGTGGTCCTGAAGGATGCGCCACTTGTCAGTTTCTGCGGGCGACCCACAGGTGCACAGAAACGCATAGAGTACATGGGATTTCTAGAAATCCCATCCACTATGTTGTAACATCTGGATGCTGTGGGATGATGCTACACAAACCTGCAGCATTTCTTGATTGTGGTCACATACCTTAAGTCTCTAAAAATTTTCTGAAAAATTATACAACTTGAATACTTGACATTTAAAGGGAGGCAATTTGTCTGAAATGATACTCACAAATATAAAATGTAATGAAATTAAATTAAAAAAAATTAGATTAAAGGGGTTATTTGGCCTTAGGGTACAAGTCTGCAGTCACTCTATGTGACGACAGACTTGTGAATCTTCACCGCACTTGCAATTCGCACTGTGACTGTGAGGATTCTCTGGTGCCAGTGCCAGGATTGGGTGGTCATGTGACAGCAAGTATGCAAGTTGCATACTTCCAGACACATTCCAAGTAGATGTGTCAGGCCTCACTCAATACTCGAGCACATTTATTCGACATTTGACCGCGCTGGCACCAGAGAATCCTCACAGCGCGAACACTGCGTAGAGTGACTGCAGACTTGTACCCTAAGGCCAGACAACCCCTTTAAAATGTTTTTCATTATTTGTTTAAAACAGGGATGCTCAACCTGCTGCCCACGGGCCACATGGGGCTCATGATGCCATTCTGTGTGGCCTCCAGATGTCTCTGGCACCCCCCATGTTTGTGACTCCTCCCTGTTCATTACTTTAGAGAGGAAGAGGTGATTTTGCATAAATGTGGTTCTCTATTGTAATTTCAAAGATGTGAAATGCTTAGTTTCTCCTAAACTGCAAGCGATGATAGCTACTCTGTTACCACTTTGGCTTCTTTTTTTCTGTAGTGCTATAAAGGAGGTCAGAGGACCAAATTAGATATTTATGGCATATACAGTACTATCAATAATACCTTCAGAAGGAAATTACCAAGAAGGTTCATGAGATAGGGAATATATTCCTAATTTCTGGTTGTCTGACCACTGGGACCCCCACAGATCCTGAGAAGTGGGGCCCTGAAGATCCCTGCGTGAGTTGAGTAGAGGTCAATCCTGTGCACTGCCCCTCTATTCAGTCTTATGGAAGTGCCGGAGATCAGGCAAGTGCAGCAACATTAAGAATGAATGGTGCAGAGGTGAGCATGATTGATCACAGCTCCATTCACATGAGGCTTTTCAGAGCCCTGGCTCTCGGGATTGGTGGGAGTCCCAGCATTCGGACTCTGAGTGATCGGGAAGTCATCCCCTATCCAATGGATAAGGGGTAACTTCCAAACTTGAGAAAACCCTTTAAACTTTGATACAGCTCTTTTTTTTTGGTACAATCTAAAAATGTAGCTCTTATATTAAAAATGTTATGCACCCCTGGTCTAAAACTGGCAAAATGCCAGGGTTTAATTTCTACAATTAACATACAAACATAAATAATTACTTATTCTATCGGCAACAGAAAGCATCTCTGCATTATTATCTATATTTTTACTAGTAATGGAAAAAATCTTGTTGGTGACCGAAAAGCCCAGCAGTTCCCCGCACAATGGTGACAAGTAGCGGCATAAGAGTAATTACTATAAATTATAATATAATTAATTTATTTAGTAAAAAATATCACTAGATTAGAATACATAGTTAGAGCGTGTGAGGCGCAGAACATAAAGTACAAGCTATTTACTGTCTTAACCTTAGAAAGCCTTAATTAGTTCAGTATAAAATAGGAAATGTCCGAGCCAGCATTACAAATCCAGTAGTAACCAATATGATGCCACCCACACACAGATGAAATATTAAACTCACAGACACCAGAGGGTCACACGTCAAATAGAATATAAGGGTTGCAAAGTCACCGGGAAGTGACACATCTGTGACCTTTTAAAAGTCACTGTATCTCCGGCTGCTAAAGATAGTCCCAAAATTAGACTGCATCAAATGAAATGAATATTACTGATAGGGCCAATAAGAAAGCACACTACGCCATGTTTGCAAATCTCATACTTTAGTCATTGAAAAATGGGTCTAAGTTATTGTTTTAGATGACGTGTATTACAGAAGATCCCTTACCATGTTCTGTTTAAACAGTGCACCTATCTGCAGGAGTTCTAATGCAATCAATGATCTAAGTTTAGCACAAGTAAAGGTGTGTTCATGGGAACACTCTCTTCCTGATACTCTTGCAGTCTAAATAAACTGGCAATCACCTGATGCACGACCAAAATGCCCAGGTGAAATCTTTAGGTCTGCAAACAAGTTTGATCACTCAGAGTTTGATCAGAGTGTGAGCATGGTGTGATCCGATTTTCTCGGATGTGAAGAATATGGGAAAAAAAATTTCTTCATCTTCTCCATTCTATCAGTCCGTGAAAATCAGATGTCATTCGCGGTGCACATCTTCAGGCAGGGAGCTTCCTGAAGCTACCCTGCCGGCAACGCAAAGTGGTAGTGACACACTCCCTGGGCCGTGGGGTACTCGGTGCAGGGCCGGTCGTTGCTAGGGGAGATGTCACAGTGGCGATGACCCGGTCCGTGACCAAGGGCGGTCAATCCAAAGGGGAATTATTTACAGGGGATTTATAGTTTTTATATAATGTTCGTGACGCCACCTGTGGTATGCGGCTATATGGAGCTGCCGCTGCGGTGCAGATCCTCTGGAGCTGGTGTGAATGAAGCAGAGTTGGTTTAGCTCTCCACAGGTAGAGATTAGCTCCAGGGCAGTGTAGATGTTGCTGTGTAGTGCAGGGGGTGATTACACAGCAATAACTTCACAGAGACAGTGGGGTGCAGTCTTCAGAGTTTACTCACAGCTGTTAAGTTCCTCGGGTAGCACTGTCCAGCTTACAGCCTCCTACGTCGTGCTGCGTTCACCAGGCAGGGGTTCAGCAAACTCCCAGGTGTTTCAAGAGTGCCTGACAGGACCCCGTTCTATATGACCTTCTCAGCCGTCTTCCTGCACTGGCTCTCACCCTTCTTGCCCTGCGCCTCGCCAAACAATGTCCCAAGCCAGTATCCTCGGATCTTTCTTGGCAACCTGGAGTTCCCAGGATCCTACGTGGTTACCCTTTTGGCGACTTGAGTGAGGACGTGGCAACTGCACCCTGAAAGTACAGAAACCTCCGGTTTCCAGTTGAACCTTGTAATTCTCACTGGTCAGGGGCCGGTCCCCTCTGCGGCTCGATTCCTCCACCGCCTGGCAGATACGGCCTCCAGCACTGCCCGTACCCCTGGGATCCCTTTCACTTTCCTGGAGCCTCTCTCCTGCTCCTCTCTCCTTCTCAGTCTTGGGCCTTTCTCTCAGGCCCTCCTCCTGAGCAGAGCTCCTGCTCCCCTCAAACTCTACTGACTGACTCGCTTTTCTTTCCACGAAGGTTCCCTCTTTTATATCACTTCTAACAAGTGCTCCCCTGATCTACGTCCCACACCCACTACATGGTTCCCCCTCTCTTGGTTCCCCCCACTCCAACCAGGGTCAGGGCTCAGCAGGAAGCGCGACACATCTTGCCCCTCCAGCTGGTCTGGAGTAGTGTAGTGTTGGATGCAGGTGTTAGGGTCCCGGGCAGCACTCTATCCTTACCTGAGAGTGAGATACAACATCTCTGGGTAAGATGCAGTACCTCTGTGGCGACCGAACCCTCAGGGGCGCCACAGTAGCGCAGCTCCAGGGGAGCTCTCGTCGCCTCTTCTGACACGTGCCTGTGTGATGTCATTGTGCTAGTGCCAGCATGTACGCGCTGGTCACAAGAAGAAGTGGAGTCCAGGGGCCTGAAGCAGAGTGCTGGGGGAAAGGAAGCAAGGTGGGTATACAGTACAGACCAAAAGTTTGGACACACCTTCTCATTTAAAGATTTTTCTGTATTTTCTTGACTATGAAAATTGTACATTCATACTGAAGGCATCAAAACTATGAATTAACACATGTGGAATTATACTTAACAAAAAAGTGTGAAACAACTGAAAATATGTCTTATATTCTAGGTTCTTCAAAGTAGCCACCTTTTGCTTTTATGACTGCTTTGCACACTCTTGGCATTCTCTTGATGAGCTTCAAGAGGTAGTCACCGGAAATGGTCTTCCAACAATCTTGAAGGAGTTCCCAGAGATGCTTAGCACTTGTTGGCCCTTTTGCCTTCACTCTGCGGTCCAGCTCACCCCAAACCATCTTGATTGGGTTCAGGTCTGGTGACTGTGGAGGCCAGGTCATCTGGTGTAGCACCCCATCACTCTCCCTCTTGGTCAAATAGCCCGTACACAGCCTGGAGGTGTGTTTGGGGTCATTGTCCTGTTGAAAAATAAATGATGGTCCAACTAAACGCAAACCGGATGGAATAGCATGCCGCTGCAAGATGCTGTGGTAGCCATGCTGGTTCAGTATGCCTTCAATTTTGAATAAATCCCCAACAGTGTCACCAGCAAAGCACCCCCACACCATCAAACCTCCTCCTCCATGCTTCACGGTGGGAACCAGGCATGTAGAGTCCATCCGTTCACCTTTTCTGCGTCGCACAACGACACGGTGGTTGGAAGCAAAGATCTCAAATTTGGACTCATCAGACCAAAGCTCAGATTTCCACTGGTCTAATGTCCATTCCTTGTGTTCTTTAGCCCAAACAAGTCTCTTCTGCTTGTTGCCTGTCCTTAGAAGGTTTCCTAGCAGCTATTTTACCATGAAGGCCTGCTGCACAAAGTCTCCTCTTAACAGTTGTTGAAGAGATGTGTCTGCCGCTAGAACTCTGTGTGGCATTGACCTGGTCTCTAATCTGAGCTGCTGTTAACCTGCGATTTCTGAGGCTGGTGACTCGGATAAACTTATCCTCAGAAGCAGAGGTGACTCTTGGTCTTCCTTTTCTGGGTCGGTCCTCATGTGACCCAGTTTCTTTGTGGCGCTTGATGGTTTTTGCAACTGCACTTGGGACACTTTCAAAGTTTGCCCAATTTTTCGCACTGACTGACCTTCATTTCTTAAAGTAATGATGGCCACTCGTTTTTCTTTACTTAGCTGCTTTTTTCTTGCCATAATACAAATTCTATCAGTCTATTCAGTAGGACTATCAGCTGTGTATCCACCAGACTTCTGCACAACACAACTGATGGTCCCAACCCCATTTATAAGGCAAGAAATCCCACTTATTAAACCTGACAGGGCACACCTGTGAAGTGAAAACCATTTCCGGTGACTACCTCTTGAAGTTCATCAAGAGAATGCCAAGAGTGTGCAAAGCAGTCATCAAAGCAAAAGGTGGCTACTTTGAAGAACCAAGAATATAAGACATATTTTCAGTTGTTTCACACTTTTTTGTTAAGTATATAATTCCACATGTGTTAATTCATAGTTTTGATGCCTTCAGTGTGAATGTACAATTTTCATAGTCATGAAAATACAGAAAAATCTTTAAATGAGAAGGTGGGTCCAAACTTTTGGTCTGTACTGTATGTGTTTTCTTTTTAATATGTGTATGAGATGTGCGCCTGTATTGGGGATCATGCTGTATATAAGAGCTATGTGGGGCCTCATACTGTATATAGGGGGTATGTGGGGTTCATACTATATATAGAATGCTGTGAGGGCTCATCCTGTATGTAGGGAGCTATGTGGGGGCTTACACTGTATTTAGGGAGCTATATGGGAGGTCACACTGTATATAAGAGCTATGTGGGGGTTTACACTGTATATAGGGAGCTATGTGCGGGCTCATACTGTACAGTTATATGAAAAAGTTTGGGCACCCCTATTAATCTTAAGCTTAATGTTTTATAAAAATTGGTGTTTTTGCAACAGCTATTTCAGTTTGATATATGTAATAACTGTTGGAGACCGTAATGTTTCTGCCTTGAAATGAGGTTTATTGTACTAACAGAAAATGTGCAATCTGCATTCAAACAAAATTTGACAGGTGCCTAAGTATGGGCACCTCACCAGAAAAGTGACATTAATATTTAGTAGATCCTCCTTTTGCAAAAATAACAGCCTCTAGTTGCTTCCTGTAGCTTTTAATGATTTCCTGGATCCTGGATGAAGGTATTTTTGACCATTCCTCTTTACAAAACAATTCCAGTTCAGTTAAGTTTGATGGTCGCCGAGCATGGACAGTCCTCTTCAAATGATCCCACAGATGTTCTATGATATTCAGGTCTGGGGACTGGGATGGCCATTCCAGAACATTGTAATTGTTCCTCTGCATGAATGCCTGAGTAGATTTGGAGCGGTGTTTTGGATCATTGTCTTGCTGAAAGATCCATCCCCTGCGTAACTTCAACTTTGTCACTGATTCTTGAACATTATTGTCAAGAATCTGCTGATACTGAGTGAAATCCATGCGTTCCTCAACTTTAACAAGATTCCCGGTGCCGGCATTGGCCACACAGCCCCAAAGCATGATGGAACCTCCACCAAATTTTACTGTGGGTAGCAAGTGTTTTTCTTGGAATGCTGTGTTTTTTTGCCGCCATGCATAACGCCTTTTTGTATGACCAAACAACTCAATCTTGGTTTCATCAGTCCACAGGACCTTCTTCCAAAAAGAAATTGGCTTCTCCAAATGTGCTTTTGCATACCTCAGCCGACTCTGTTTGTGGCGTGCTTGCAGAAACGGCCTCTTTCGCATCACTCTCCCATACAGCTTCTCCTTGTGCAAAGTGCGTTGTATAGTTGACCGATGCACAGTGACACCATCTGCAACAAGTTGATGCGCAGCTCTCTGGAGGTGGTCTGAGGATTCTCCTTGACTGATCTCACCATTCTTCTTCTCTGCCTTTCTGATGTTTTTCTTGGCCTGCCACTTCTGGCCTTAACAAAATCTGTCCCTGTGTTCTTCCATTTCCTTACTATGTTCCTCACAGTGGAAACTGACAGGTTAAATCTCTGAGACAGCTTTTTGTATCCTTCCCCTGAGCAACTATGTTGAATAATCTTTGTTTTCAGATCATTTGACAGTTGTTTTGAGGAGCCCATGATGCCACTCTTCAGAGGAGATTCAAACAGGAGAACAACTTGCAAGTGGCCACTTTAAGTAGCTTTTCTCATGATTGCATACACCAGGCTATGAAGTTCAAAGCTCAATGAGGTTACAAAGCCAAAAAAAGTGCTTTAGTAAGTCAGTAAAAAGTAGGTAGGAGTATTTAAAACAAGAAAATGATAAGGGTGCCCATACTTATGCACCTGTCAAATTTTGTTTGAATGCAGATTGCACATTTTCTGTTAGTACAATAAACCTCATTTCAAGGCAGAAACATTACTGTGTTCAACAGTTATTACATATATCAAACTGAAATAGCTGTTGCAAAAACACCAATTTTTATAAAACATTAAGCTTAAGATTAATAGGGGTGCCCAAACTTTTTCATATGACTGTATATAGGCAGCTATGTGGGGGCTCATACTGTATATAGAACGCTATGTGAGGGCTCATCCTGTATATAGGGAGCTATGTGGGGGCTCACACTGTATTTAGGGAGCTATGTGGTAGGTCACACTGTATATAAGAGCTATGTGGGGGCTCACACTGTATATAAGGAGCTATGTGCAAGCTCATACTGTATATAGGCAGCTATGTGGGGGCTTATACTGTATATAATAGGCTTTGTGGGGTCTCATACTATATATAGGGGGTTATGCGGGGCTCATACTGTATATAGGGAGCTATGTAGGGGCTCATACTGTATATAAGGGGCAATGTGTGGGCTCATTCTATATATAGGCAGCTATGTAGGGGCTTATACTGTATATAGGAGGCTATGTGGGGCCTCATACTATATACAGGGGCTATATGAGGGCTCATAGTGTATATAGAGATTCTGTGTGGGGCTCATACTGTATATAGGATGCTAAGGGAGGGTTCATCCTGTATATAGAGAGGCTATATGAGGGTTTACACTGTATATAGGGAGCTATATAGGGGCTTACACTATATTTAGGGAGCTATGTGGGAGGTCACACTATATAAGAGCGATATGTATGGAGAGTTATAAGGGGACCGGTATCCTGTATGGAGCATTATAAGGGGACCGGTATCCTGTATGGAGCGTTATATGGGGGCCAGTATCCTGTATGGAGTTTTATAAGGGGACCAGTATCCTGTATGGAACATTATATGGGGGCCAGTATTCCGTATGGAGCCTTATATGGAGGCCAGTATTCCGTATGGAGCCTTATATGGGGGCCAGTATTCCGTATGGGGCATAATATGGGGGCCAGTATTCCGTATAGAGCCTTATATGGGGGCCAGTATTCCGTATGGAGCCTTATATGGGGGCCAGTATTCCATATGGAGCCTTATATGGGGGCCAGTATTCCGTATGGAGCCTTATATGGGGGGCCAGTATTCCGTATGGAGCCTTATATGGAGGCCAGTATTCCGTATGGGGCCTTATATGGGGGCCAGTATTCCGTATGGGGCCTTATATGGGGGCCAGTATTCCGTATGGAGCCTTACATGGGGGCCAGTATTCCGTATGGGGCCTTACATGGGGGCCAGTATTCCGTATGGAGCCTTATATGGGGGCCAGTATTCCGTATGGAGCCTTATATGGGGGCCAGTATTCCGTATGAAGCGTTATATGGGGGCCAGTATTCCGTATGGAGCCTTATATGGGGGCCAGTATTCTGTGTGGAGCGATTCACCGGTTTCTGAGCTATTGTGGAATTTACAATAGATATCACTCATGTAATGTAAGAAGTGAAATCTTTGCATTGTACTATATATATATATATATATATATATATATATATATATATATATATATATATTCTCCGCTGTATCTCTGCATCATGAATCGTGGTATGTGTTAAAGGGGCCCACTGAGACTCTTTCGCCCGGGGCCCAGAAAAACCTGGAGCCGCCCTGCTATGTGGGACCGCATACTGTATATAGGGGGCTATGTGGGGCTCATACTGTATATAGGAAGCTATGTAGGGGCTCATACTGTATATAGGATACTATGTGATGGCTTATACTGTATATAGGATACTATGTGATGGCTCATACGGTATATAGAAAGGACATATGAGGGCTCAGACTGTATATAGGGAGCTATGTGGGGCTTACGCTGTATTTAGGCAGCTATGTGGGGGCTCATACTGTATCTAGGGAACTATGTGGGGGCTCATACTGTATCTAGGGAACTATGTGGGAGCTCACACTACATATATGAGATATGTGGGGGCTCATGCTGTATATAGAGAGCTATGTGGGGGTTGATACTGTGATCACAGCAGCAGCAGCAGTTCCCCAAACCCTGTTCCAGTCCCCTCTAATCCCCACTCTGAATTTAATTTTTGGCACACTTTTTTTGCGTTTTTTTTCGTGTGTGGGGTGTCCTGCGTTGAGCATTCGTGCTTTTCCCATGGCCGCAGCGCTCTAATAAGTATTGCTGCTGATCAGAGTCTGCACCAAGGAACTTTTTCTATTTTTAGTTAGAGTAGTGGACGTCACAATGTAAGTGACGTCTGATATTTTTTTCGAAAAAAAAAATAATGGTAGTTAGTACAGAGTAGTTTTATAGGTAAGGAGTTAACGCATTAGAGAAGCGGACGTCACAGTGTTTGGTGACGTTCAGTTTTGTTGTAGAGGAAAATAAATTGTACAGAGTAGTTTTATAGGTAGTGAGGTAGCGTATTAGAGTAGCGGACGTCACTGTGTTAGTGACGTACGATTTTCTTTTACTAAAGAAAAATCATAGTTAGTACAGAGTAGCCTTATAGTTAGGGAGGTAGCGTTTTTCTTTCGTATACATTTTTTTTTTACCTCCGGGTAATTTCTTAACTAGTGCATTAGGGGAGTGGACGTCGCATTGTTAGTGACGTTCGTTTTTCTTTGGCAAAAAAAGAATTGTTTGCATCTAATAAATTTTTAGCGAGTGTATTAGGTGAGCATATGTTGCAGTGTTGGCGACATCCGTTTTTCTTTTGCAAAAAAAAAAAATATTTGTGTTGAGTAAATTTTAAGCGAGTGCATTAGGGGAGCGTATGTCGCATTGTTAGTGACGTCCGTTTTTCTTTTGTAAAAAATATAATTGTTTGTGCCAAGTAAATTTTTAGCTAGTGCATTAGGGGAGCGTATGTCGCAGTGTTGGTGACGTCCAGTGATCTTTTGCAAAAAAAAAAAAGTATACAAACTGTTTTTTACATCTGATTTTTCTTTTCATTTTTTCTTCCAAGTGTTTCTTCTAAATTTTTCCTTTTTACTTTTTTTTTCTCTACTTTTTTTCTCTCTACTTTTATAGTACCCCTTACACAAGCCCCACACAAAACATAGGTAAAAGCACCACTTGCACACACATCCCCCATGTTTTGAAAAACAAAATAAAAATGGCCCATTCGTCAAAAAGACGTTATTCACCAGAGGAGGCATACGCTTTCCTTGCCTCCGACACGGATTCAACAAGTGAAGAAAATCCCACATTCCTCTATTCCTCCATCTCCTCATCATCTAGTGAGGAAGGACCCCCAGCAAGGAGCCCTAGGACCCAGGCAACCCATACAGAAATCGATCCCATATGGACTGCACCGCCCCAAAATTATCAGCCTGTTATTCTGGATTTCATCAGCAGCTCAGGAATCCAAATTGATGTTACAGGCCTTACTGAAATTGACTTCTTCAAATTCTTTTTCAATGAGGAAATAATAAATGTTATGGTGGACCAGAGAAATTTGTATGCCCATCAATTTTTCACCCAAAATCCGACGTCATCATAAGCCAGATGGACTCCTGTAAATGCAGCAGAGATGATGACATTTTGGGGCATTGTGCTGCATATGGGCATAGTCAGAAAACCAGAGATTCGGCAATACTGTAGTACTGATATTCTCTACAGCACACCGGTATTCCATATGGCCACGACAAGGACACGATTTGAAGTAATCCAAAAAATTTTGCATTATAGTGATAATGCGCAGTGTCCTTCCCAAGACGATCCTAACTTTGTTCGTCTATACAAAATTCGGCCAGTAGTTGAACACTTCAGCAGAAAATTTGCTGAGGCATACAGCCACCAAAGGGATATCGCTATAGATGAATCTCTGGTACATTTCAAAGCGAGTATAAAATTCCGACAATACCTGACCCGTAAGAGGGCCAGGTACGGCATTAAACAAGCTATACAAGCTGTGCGAGAGTACCTCAGATTACACCCACAGATTTAGGGTCTATGAGGGGAAGAACACCCAAACTGAATGCCCCCTGTCCTGGGGGTGAGTGGGAAAATTGTGTGGGAATTGCTGCACCCACTGCTGGATAACAGTTATCATCTCTACATTAATAACTTTTACACCAGCATCCCACTCTTCAAGACAGGGCCGGCTCCAGGTTTTTCTGGGCCCCGGGCGAAAGAGTCTCAGTGGGCCCCTTTAACACATACCACGATTCATGATGCACAGATACTGCAGAGAAATATATATATAGTACAATGCCAAAGATTTCACTCCTTACATTACATGAGTGATATCTATTGTAAATTCCACAATAGCTCAGAAACTGGCGAATTGCTCCTCACAGTATACTGGCCCCCATAAAATGCTCCATGCAGAATACTGGCCCGCATATAACACTCCATATGGAATA
Source organism: Phyllobates terribilis (assembly GCF_046119375.1). NCBI lineage: Eukaryota > Metazoa > Chordata > Amphibia > Anura > Dendrobatidae > Phyllobates > Phyllobates terribilis. The sequence goes on from NW_027362763.1 coordinate 319,457,792, forward strand.
CTGGCCCCCATATAATGCTCCATACAGAATACTGGCCCCCATATAACGCTCCATATAGAATACTGGCCCCCATACAACGCTCCATACAGAATACTGGCCCCCATAAAACGCTCCATACAGGATACTGGCCCCCATATAATGATCCATGCAGGCTGTTCCCCCCACATAATGCCCTATGCAGGCTGTTCCCCCCTTATAATGCCCCATGCAGGCTGTTCCCCCCCTTATAATGCCCCATGCAGGATGTCACCCCCATATAATGCCCCATGCAGGATGTCACCCCCCCATATAATGCCCCATGCAGGATGTCACCCCCCCATATAATGCCCCATGCAGGATGTCACCCCTAATATAATGCCCCATGCAGGATGTCCCTTCCCCCCCATATAACGCCCCATGCAGGATGTCACCCCTAATATAATGCCCCATGCAGGATGTCCCTTCCCCTTCCTATAATGCCCCATGCAGGATGTCACCGACCAAATAATGCCCCATACAGGATGTCACCCCCCATATAATGCCCCATGCAATATGTCACCCCCCATATAATGCCCCATGCAGGATGTCACTTTCCCCCATATAATGCCCCATGCAGGATATCACTTCTCCCCCCATATAATGCCCCATGCAGGATGTCACTTCCTCCCCATATAATGCCCCATGCAGGATGTCACTTCCCCCCATAAAATGCCCCATGCAGGTTGTCCCTTTCCCCCCCATATAATGCCCCATGCAGGATATCACTTATCCCCCCCATATAATGCCCCATGCAGGATGTCACTTCCCCCCCCATATAATGCCCCATGCAGGATGTCACTTTTCCCCCCATAAAATGCCCCATGCAGGATGTCCCTTTCCCCCCATATAATGCCCCATGCAGGATGTCCCTTTCCCCCACCATATAATGCCCCATGCAGGATGTCTCCCCCTCTTTATAATGCCCCATGCAGGATATCACCCCCCCTCTCTTTATAATGCCCCATGCAGGATGTCAACCCCCTCTTTATAATGCCCCATGCAGGATGTCACCCCCCATATAATGCCCCATGCAATATGTCACCCCCCATATAATGCCCCATGCAGGATGTCCCTTTCCCCACCCATATAATGCCCCATGCAGGATATCACTTCTCCCCCCATATAATGCCCCATGCAGGATGTCACTTCCTCCCCATATAATGCCCCATGCAGGATGTCACTTCCCCCCATATAATGCCCCATGCAGGTTGTCCCTTTCCCCCCCATATAATGCCCCATGCAGGATATCACTTATCCCCCCCATATGATGCCCCATGCAGGATGTCACTTCCCCCCCCATATAATGCCCCATGCAGGATGTCACTTTTCCCCCCATAAAATGCCCCATGCAGGATGTCCCTTTCCCCCCATATAATGCCCCATGCAGGATGTCCCTTTCCCCCACCATATAATGCCCAATGCAGGATGTTTCCCCCTCTTTATAATGCCCCATGCAGGATATCACCCCCCCTCTCTTTATAATGCCCCATGCAGGATGTCAACCCCCTCTTTATAATGCCCCATGCAGGATGTCACCCCCCATATAATGCCCCATGCAATATGTCACCCCCCATATAATGCCCCATGCAGGATGTCCCTTTCCCCACCCATATAATGCCCCATGCAGGATATCACTTCTCCACCCATATAATGCCCCATGCAGGATGTCACTTCCTCCTCATATAATGCCCCATGCAGGATGTCACTTCCCCCCATATAATGCCCTATACAGGATGTCCCTTCCCCCCATATAATGCCCCATGCAGGATATCACTTATCCCCCCCATATAATGCCCCATGCAGGATGTCACTTCCCCCCCCCATATAATGCCCCATGCAGGATGTCACTTTTCCCCCCATAAAATGCCCCATGCAGGATGTCCCTTTCCCCCCATATAATGCCCCATGCAGGATGTTCCTTTCCCCCACCATATAATGCCCCATGCAGGATGTCACCCCCTCTTTATAATGCCCCATGCAGGATATCACCCCCCTCTCTTTATAATGCCCCATGCAGGATGTCAACACCCTCTTTATAATGCCCCATGCAGGATGTCACCCCCCGAATATAATGCCCCATGCAGGATGTCACCCCCCATATAATGCCAAATGCAGGATGTCACCCTCCCATATAATGCCCCATGCCTCCATACATAAAAAAAAAAATATCAAATACTCACCTCACTCCTCCTCGCCTGCTTCTGATCAGGTCCGGATTCCAGCGTCTTCCTGCTCTGCGCTGCCTGTGACCGCTCAGGGGAGGGCGCGGTGGAAAGACGTCACCGCACCCTCTGACCTGAGACGTTGCAGGGAGCGCACAGCAGGAAGACAGCGGATCTGGGAAGGCATGGGGAGAGGTAAGGATCCGGCTGCTGGGGCCCTGAGCAAGCGGGGGAGAAGGGCGGGCGCTGGCACCGCTCTCCTCCTCTTGGATTATAATAAGTACATGGGGGATGTAGATCTCTCAGATCAGGTCCTCAAACCATACAGTGTCATGCGAAAAGCTAAAGTATGGTACAAAAAATTGGCCATGCACATTGTACAGATGGCTCTGTACAATGCTTTTGTGCTGTTTCGATCTGCTGGCAATACAGGGATCTTCCTTCAGTTTCAGGAGGTAGTCATCAAGGCCCTAATGTTTGGCACTCAGGAAGGTGAGGGTCCCAGTACTTCTGAAACTGATAGTGCCCATATCGTTCCAGGTCAACATTTTCGGGGAGAGGTTCCCCAGACAGAGAAGAAGGGAAGATCACAAAAATGGTGCAGAGTATGTCCCAAGAGGGGAATTTGAAAAGACACAAATTACCTTTGTGAAACCTGCCCTGAGAAGCCTGGCATTTGCATTAAGGATTGCTTCAAATTATACCACACATCCACAAATTAATAAAATTAGTTTTTCCCCTGTTGACACAACACACTTTTATAATCTGATGTACACAGCAGAACTTACACATACCACCACATTATAAATCCATACGCCAGTAAAACCAAAAGCATTATATTCATTACTATAAAACTATACCTCTAGATAAATTCCTGGGCTTAAAGATCATTTTTGCTCACCACACATCTAGATAAATTTCTTGGGGGGTTTAGTTTCCAAAATGGGGTCACTTGTGGGGGGTTTCCACTGTTTAGGCACATCAGGGGCTCTCCAAACGCAACATGACACATGCAGACCATTCCATCAAAGTCTGCATTCCAAAATATCACTCCTTCCCTTCTGAGCCTAGCCATGTGCCCAAACAGTGGTTTTCCCCCACATATGGGATATCAGCATACTCAGGAAAAATTTAACAAGTTTTGGGGTCCATTTTCTCCTGTTACACTTCTAAAAATTAAAAAATTGGGGCTTTTTGTGGAAAAAATGTGATTTTTTATTTTCACGCCTCTATATTATAAAACTCTGTGAAACACCTGGGGGTTCAAAGTGCTCACCACACATCTAGATAAGTTCCTTGGGGGGGGTCTATTTTCCAAAATGGGTTCACTTGTGGGGGGTTTCCACTGTTTAGGCACATCAGGGGCTCTCCAAACGCGACATTGTGTCCCCTCTCAATTCCAGCCAATTTTTCGGATAAAAATTCAAATGGTGCTCCTTCCCTTCCGAGCCTTGCCGTGCGCCCAAACAGTGGTTTTCCCCACATATTGGGTATCAGCGTACTCAGGAGAAATTGCCCATAACTTTGGGGTCCATTTTTTCTTGTTACCCTTGTGAAAATAAAAATTTGGGTTAAAAGATAATTTTTATAGAAAAAATATAATTTTTTATTTTCACGGCTCTATATTATGAAATTCTGTGAAGCACCTGAGGGTTCAAAGTGCTCATCACACATCTAGATAAGTTCCTTGGTGGTTCTAGCTTCCAAAATGGGGTCACTTGTGGGAGGTTTTCACTGTTTAGGTACATCAGGGTCTCTCCAAACGCAACATGGTGCCCGCTCTCAATTCCAGCTAATTTTGCGTTCAAAAAGTCAAACGGTGCTCCTTCCCTTCCAAGTCCTGCAGTGCGACTAAACAGTGGCTTTTCCCCACATATGGGGTATCAGCATACTCAAGAGAAATTGCACAACAACTTTGGGGTCTGATTTTTCCTGTTACCTTTGTGAAAATAAAAATATGGGTTAAAACATAATTTTTGTGGAAAAAATTCGATTTTTTATTTTCACAGCTCTATATTATAAACCTCTGTGAAACACCTGGGGGTTCAAAGTGCTCACCGCACATCTAGATAAGTTCCTTGGGGGTTCTAGTTTCCAAAATGGGGTCACTTGTGGGAGGTTTTCACTTTTTAGGCACATCAGGGGCTCTCCAAATGCAACATGGTGCCTGCTCACTTCCAGCCAATTTTGCATTCAAAAAGTCAAACGGTGCTCCTTCCCTTCCAAGCCCTGCTGTGCACCAAAATAGTGGTTTTCCCCACATATTGGGTATCAGCGTACTCAGGAGAAATTGCTCAACAACTTTTGGGGTTATTTTATCCTGTTACCCTTGTGAGAATAAAAAAATTTGAGGCTAAAAGATTATTTTTGTGGAAAAAAATTAGATTTTTTATTTTAACATCTCTACATTATAAGCTTCTGTGAATCACCTGGGCTTTCAAAGTGCTCACCACACATCTAGATAAGTTCCTTGAAGGGTCTAGTTTCCAAAATCGGGTCACTTGTGGTGGGTTTCCACTGTTTAGGCACATCGGGGGCTCTCCAAATGCGACATGGTGTTCGCTCTCAATTCCAGCCAATTTTGCATTCAAAAAGTTAAATGGTGCTACTTCAATTCCAAGCCCTGCCGTGTGCCTAAACAGTAGTTTTCCCCAACATATGGGTATTAGCATATTCAGGAGAAATTGCACAACAACTTCTGAGGTCGATTTTCTCCTGTTACCCTTGTGAAAATAAATAATTGATATTCTAAGCTGATTTAGGACCGACTCAAACTTTCAACATATTATGCTCATTTTAGTATATTTGTCCATGGACTTCTCTATTGAATTTCAAAAACAGAAAACAATTCAGAGCTGAACTCATGAAATGCCATTTTTAATGTAAGACCAACATCTTTCAAAAAGGATTATACAGCTATTCTGAAGTGTATTTTCAAAGTAAGTACACCAGCCTTATCAGGCCAAAAAGATTTATGTAGTTATGTATGCAGTTTGTATTGTGAAATCTGATCATAGATCCATTTTAATTAATCTAAAAATTGAAAACTGAAACAACACTGCAAAATAGTATTGATAGTATTGATTAAATATAGATCTTCTAGATAGACCTAAATGACTTCATGGTTACAGGCTATAAAGAAACCCTGCATATCCCAATCTTGCACTAATATTGCAGTGTTTCTGTAACACGGCAAACATTGATTTGGTTATACTTAGCGATGAGCAAGCATGCTCGCTACTGCTCGGTGCTCGCCGAGTATTTCCGGGGTTGCTTGGTGGGAGCTCGGGTCTCCTCCCTGCATGTTTGGTGCTCTTTACAGAGCCAAAGAACATGCAGGGATTGCCTACCACTCACTGTAATGCCGTAGCCATGTTGGTTGTGGCATTACAGTGATTGGCTTGCCGCACAGCGTCATCAGATCTATATCAGACCTGGCGCCGCCATGCTCGTCACAGTCACTCCGGAATCAGACAGTGTAGGGAGAGGTGCTGCTGAGCTAGGGAGAGATTTGCTTGTTTCTAGTTAGTGTAGGTTTACCAAACTATATTACAGACACATATCTATCTCAACAAGCAGTCCTTCTGAGGACTAATCCATCTGCAGAGATATCAGGCAGGCAGTGTATATAGGCAGGCAGGGTATATAGCAGACTGCAGTGCACATAGCACAAGAGGCTCCATTCCAGTTTTGTCTGCTGCTGTTAGATATTTCTAGAATTAGGCCCAGGTCTAAGGGGCCAGGAATAATTATTTTTTGGATCTTAATCCTCATTATTTGCTTAAAAAGCAATCCAGAGAACACCATTGTTCTGCGTCATTTGGTCGTTGGCACTGCAGAATACAGCCAGGTCCTTTCCATATTACAGTGCTAAAAATCCAGCTATTTAAAACTGTGGTTTGTCCGTCACATGGATCACATATAATTGCGCTGAAAATACTGCTATTTCTGGCATCCAATAAAAATTTGTTTCAGTGTGTCAGTGAAACAATTGACACCAGTTTGCTGTTCAAAATAGTTACCTACAGGCCAGGTATTTAAAACTGTGTTTTCTCCGTCACACAGATCACATATACGTTTTCAGAAAATACTGCCATTTGTTGCCTCCATTAAAACATTTTTTAGTGTGTCAGTGACGCAATTGACACCAGTTTGCTGTTGAAAATAGTTACCTACAGGCCAGCCATTTAAAACTGTGTTTTCTCCGTCACACGGATCACACATACGTTTTCAGAAAATACTTCCATTTCTGGCCTCCATTAAAAATTTGTTTCAGTGTGTCAGTGAAGCAATTGACACCAGTTTGCTGTTCAAAATAGTTACCTACAGGCCAGGTAATTAAAACTGTGTTTTCTCCGTCACACAGATCACATATACGTTTTCAAAAAATACTGCCATTTGTTGCCTCCATTAAAACATTTTTTTCAATGTGTCAGTGACGCAATTGACACCAGTTTGCTGTTGAAAATAGTTACCTACAGGCCAGGTATTTAAAATAGTGGTTTGTCCATCACACGGATCACATATACGTTTTCAGAAAATACTGCCATTTCTGACCTCCATTAAAAATTTATTTCAGTGTGTCAGTGAAGCAACTGACACCAGTTTGCAATTCAAAATAGTTACCTACAGTGCAGGTATTTAAAACTGTGTTTGCTCCGTCACACAGATCACATATACGTTTTCAGAAAATGCTTCCATTTCTGGTCTCCATTAAAAATTTGTTTCAGTTTGTCAGTGAAGCAATTGACACCAGTTTGCTGTTCAAAATAGTTACCTACAGGCCAAGTAATTAAAACTGTGTTTTCTCCATCACACAGATCACATATACGTTTTCAGAAAATACTGCCATTTTTTGCCTCCATTAAAATATTTTTTCAGTGTGTCAGTGACGCAATTGACACCAGTTTGCTGTTGAAAATAGTTACCTACAGGCCAGGTATTTAAAACTGTGGTTTGTCCGTCACATAGATCACATATACGTTTTCAGAAAATACTGCCATTTCTGACCTCCATTAAAAATTTGTTTCAGTGTGTCAGTGAAGCAATTGACACCAGTTTGCTGTTCAAAATAGTTACCTACAGGCCAGCTATTTAAAACTGCGTTTTCTCCGTCACATGGATCACATTATATGTTTCAGAAAATACTGCCATTTCTGACCTCCATTAAAAATTTGTTTGTGTGTCAGTGAAGCAATTGACACCAGTTTGCTGTTGAAAATAGTTACCTACAGGCCGAGTATATAAAACTGTGGTTTGTCCGTCACGGATCACATATACGTTTTCAGAAAATACTGCCATTTCTGACCTCCATTAAAAATTTGTTTCAGTGAGTCAGTGAAGCAATTGACACCAGTTTGCTGTTCAAAATAGTTACCTACAGGCCAGGTATTTAAAGCTGTGTTTTCTCCGTCACACGGATCACATATACGTTTTCAGAAAATACTGCCATTTCTGACCTCTATTAAAAATTTGGTTCAGTGTGTCAGTGAAGCTTTTGACACCAGTTTGCTGTTCAAAATAGTTACCTACAGGCCAGCCATTTAAAACTGTGTATTCTCCGTCACATGGATCACATATACGTTTTCAGAAAATACTGCCATTTCTGACCTCCATTAATTTTTTTTTTGTGTCTCAGTGAAGCAATTGACACCAGTTTGCTGTTGAAAATAGTTACCTACAGGCCGAGTATATAAAACTGTGGTTTGTCCGTCACACGGATCACATATATGTTTTCAGAAAATACTGCCATTTCTGACCTCCATTAAAAATTTGTTTCAGTGTGTCAGTGAAGCAATTGACACCAGTTTGCTGTTCAAAATAGTTACCTACAGGCCAGGTATTTAAAACTGTGCTTTCTCCGTCACACGGATCACATATAGGTTTTCAGAAAATACTGCCATTTCTGACTTCCATTGAAAATTTGTTTCAGTGTCTCAGTGAAGCAATTGACACCAGTTGGCTGTTCAAAATAGTTACTTACAGGCCAGGTATTTAAAACTGTGTTTTCTCCGTCACACGGTTCACATATACGTTTTCAGAAAATACTGCCGTTTCTGGCCTCCTTTAAAAATTTGCTTCAGTGTGTCAGTGGTTTGTCCGTCACACGGAACACATATAAGTTTGCTCCAAATTCAGTCATTTGTAGTGAGTGTTGAAGATATTTTCCTCCATTTAAAATGAGCAAGGCACGTGGCAAGGGACGGGGAACTGGACGTGATGGTGATGGTGCATTCAGAGGCCGAGGCCGTGGGCAAGCTGAAATTGTGCCACAACAAACACCCACATCTTCTCGCTCGACCTTCCTGTCCCAATTAATAGGGGACTGCAGAACACCACTATTGAACACAGAGCAGTGTGAAAAGGTTATTGGTTGGATAGCAGATAATGCTTCCAGTCACTTAGCCACCACCACCACCTTGTCTTCCACACGGTCAAGTCTCAGTAGCTGTGAGTCTGGACCGCATATTCCTCACCCTGAACCTCCTTCCTTCCACCATTCCGAGTGCTCGAAGACAACTGTTCCCACACTTGGACACTCCGAAGAGCTATTCACTTTTCCATTTATAGATTCGGGCCTCTAGCCCGGTTCAGTTGAAGCGGGGCAAGAGGAGATCGCATGTAGTGATGCCCAAATATTTGAGCAGCCACGGTCACACGAAGGCAATGGTAGGAAAGTGTCACAAGAGGTGGACGATGATGAGACACAATTGCCAGAAAGTCAGGAGGAGGACCAGAGTGCGGAAGTGGAAGACGAGGTGGTGGATGATATAGTAACTAACCCAACCTGGCAGGAGGACATGCAGAGCGACAAGAGCAGCACACAGGGGGAGGGAGGCAGAGCACCCCAACAGGCAGGAAGTAGCAGTGTGGTGGCCGCAGAAAGAAGGTAGGCAACCGTTCCCCCCACTGTCAAAGTTCTGGGAGCATTTTGTCAGCCCCTCCCATCGCACAAGCCCTGAGGCGCGGGGTACTCTCACAAGGAGTGCAAAGTTTGGGAAGATGCTGAGGGAGTACCTAGCCAACCGTACCAACATCCTCCGTGATTCCTCTGTGCCTTATAATTATTGGGTATCCAAGGTGGATACGTGGAATGAACTGGCTCTCTACGCCTTTGAGGTCCTGGCCTGCCCTGCCGCCAGCATTTTATCAGAGCGGGTTTTTAGTGCCGCTGGTGGAATTATAACTGATAAGCGCACCCGCCTGTCAACTGAAAATTCTGACAGGCTGACTCTTATAAAAATGAACAAGGGCTGGATTGGGCCAGACTTCTCAACACCACTGAATGATAGCAGCGTAACATAAACTCAAATCCGGTGTCTTTCTTTAGGAGGTGTATTCCCATGCACATTTTCACAACCACCCATGGGTATATGCTTCCTGATTTTGGCTATTTGCTCTTCTCCTCCTCCTCCTCATCCTCATCCTCCACCACCATATCACCAGGGTGACCATGGTCTGTGATGCAACACCCACATCATTTTTTTAAAGGGTGTTTAAGATGCCCATAAATAAATTTTTTTATAGAGTATGTTCATGTATACCCCCCAGGGGTAAATGTTTGTCAGCCCATACACTTAGTACATGGGCATTGCTAGTATAGGAGACCCGCTCCTTTCTAATGGGAACATTTTTTTATGAGGCCCTCTAAGTCTCTTCCAAAGGGCATTGGAGTGCCTCCCAATTTTTGGGAGGCACTCCTATGCCCTTGCATTCACTGCATAGGCCAACACTATGGGAGACCCTCTCCTTTCTAATGGGAATTTGTCATTACTGTGGCCCTGCTCTATGTGTCTTTAAATTGTTAGTGGGGTTTTTCCTAAATTTGGTGAGCCGTTGGACTCACTGCATACCCTATAACTGTATAGCAGACTCTCTAATTTCTAATGGGAACATGTCGTACTCGTTACTGTGGCCCTGCTCTATTTGTCTTTAAATTCTTAGTGGGATTTTGTCTAAATTTGGTCAGCCATTGGACTCACTGCATACCCTATAACTGTATAACAGACTCTTTCCTTTCTAATGGGAACATGTCGTACTCGTTACTGTGGCCCTGCTCTATGTGTCTTTAAATTGTTAGTGGGGGTTTTCCTAAATTTGGTCAGCCGTAGGACTCAGTGCATACCCTATAACTGTATAGCAGACTCTCTCCTTTCTAATGGGAACATGTCGTACTCGTTACTGTGGCCCTGCTCTATGTGTCTTTAAATTCTTAGTGGGGTTTTTCCCAAATTTTGGCAGCCCTTGCAGTCACAGCATGGGCATTACCACTATAGGAGACTCGCTCCTTTATAATGGGAACATTTTTTTGACTGAGACCCTCCTCTATGTCTCTTCAAAGGGGTATTGGGTTGCGTCCGAATTTTTGGCAGCCCTTGTAGTCACTGCACGCAATAACAGTATAGGAGACCCACTCGTTAATAATGGGAACAACAAAGCATAGCCGGCTAATGGCTCTCTAACAATAGCAAGGGGCGACTGCTGGCCTTTTAAGAATAGTAAGGGCCGCCTGATGACCCTATAAAAATTGGCTTTGTGACTTTCAGAGTCCCTCCATCATAAATGAAACAGGATGTATCTGATGATGTGTCACATACCACATTGCCAGATAAGGTTGTAAAATATTAAAATTACATTTCCCGGTGAATGCATTTGTCTTAAAAAATAACGTAAAAAAAAAAAACAGTAGGATCTTTCTTTAGTATAAAAAACAGAGTCGCCAATGTAACCTTAATGTAATCACATTGTTCAGCTCCTGCACCTCCTCCTCCATCTCCGAAATGACCACATCAGTCACAAGCTGTAAGCACTGCAGCACTGCCTTGGCCAAGCGGCAACAGGCTGTGCTGAAGATAACATGCTTAATGCTTAGGTGACAAACCGCCGCCCAGTGCTGCAGAGTTGTTGAAAGCTGTAACACAGCAGTCTGATCTGGGGCTCTCACCACTGAACATACATCCAGGAATGGTCGTGTGTGACAATGGGCGGAACCTGGTGATGAAGAAATGACAGCCGTAGTAAATACTGTTTCCCTCTATGCCAGTCCTTTCACCGAGCTAAAGAATATGGCTGTGGTGAAATACAACTCCCACTGAGAAGCTGTTTCAGATTGAAAAACATTGGGCTCACCACAGGATTTGATTCTGAGGGCTCACCTTTCTCCCCCGCTCAAGAGCCCCATAGCAGCTGCAAAGTTAGCGCTATCATGAACTCTCCTGATGTACAAGCCAGAGCACACCAGAGGATTCTCTGGTGGGACCGTCCAACCCTGCCGAGAAGCAGTCCTGGCTAAGAAAAGTGTGTGGACACTCTATGGCTGCTTTTTTACTGAGGTGGAAACCCACGCAAACACGGGGAGAACATACAAAATCCTTGCAGATGTTGTCCTTGCTGGGATTTGAACCCAGGATCCCAGCGCTGCAAGGCTTCAGTGTTAACCACTGATCCAATGTGCTGCATTCACTCTCTGATATCTAACAGGCTGGAGAAACTTGCAGCTACTGCCACTTTATCTTCAGCTCCTTTGTGAGAAACTAATGTATTTGGGCAGCCACTCAGTCTACCAAATAAAATTCCTGAGAAGGAAATTGGGGATGGCTTCGCTACTGGTACTGGGGGCAGTGCTAATACCATGGCGTTGTACCATAGTTTACTGGAAATATTCCAGGCTGCTAGGAGGCAAGCAAATTCCCGCAGAAAAGTATCGGCAGTAATGTTCAGGGACCCTCGCTTGTGGAAGACGAAGACAACACCGGGAGAAATAGTGGCGGCTGGGGACAGAGTATGGACACGAGGCATGCGACATGAGGTTGTGAAAAGCTTCTGCCTCCACGAGCCTAAAATGCCACATTTCAAGTGAAAGCAGCTTTAGAGGACTTCTTGGGAGAAATTATAGCCGGAGTAGATTTGGTTTCCCAAGTCCTTTCACCAAGCTAAAGAATATGGCTGTGGTGAAATACAACTCAGCAAAAAAAGCTGTGGACTGGCTCCATACCGTCCTGGCCACATTCACTTGACCACATGTTTGTGGTTAGGCGGTCCTTCATAATAAGTTCACTGGGGAGGGCACGAGTAATGTTATGGGACCCGTGCTTGTGGAAGGCGAAGATGATACCGGGAGAAATAGTGGCGGTTGGGGACCAAGTATGGACACTTGGCCGCCGGCATGAGGATGTGAAAACCTTTTGCCTCCAAAAGCCTAAAAGGCCACATTTCAAGTGAAAGCAACTTTAGAGGACTTCCTGAGAGAAATGACAGCTGGAGTACATATGATTTCCCAAGTCCTTTCACCAAGGTAGAGAATATGGCTGTGGTGAAATACAACTCAGCAAAAAAAGCTGTGGACTGGCTCTGTACCGTCCCTGGCCACATTCACTTGACCACATGTTTGTGGCTAGGCGGTCCTTCCCAGTAAGTGCACTGGGGAGGGCACGGGTAATGTTGTGGGACCCGTGCTCGTGGAAGGTGGAGACGATACCGGGAGAAATAGTGGCGGTTGGGGATCGAGTATGGACACCCAGCCGCCGCCGGCATGAGGTTGTGAAAAGCGTCCACCTCCATGAGCCTAAAAGGCCACATTTCAAGTGAAATCAGCTTTAGAGGACTTCCTGGGAGAAATGACAGCTGGAGTAGATAAGGTTTCCCAAGTCCTTTCACCAAGCTAAAGAATATGGCTGCAGTGAAATACAACTCAGCAAAAAAAGCTGTGGACTGGCTCCCTACCGTCCCTGGCCACATTCACTTGACCACATGTTTGTGGTTAGGCGGTCCTTCCCAGTAAGTTCACTGGGGAGGGCACGGGTAATGTTGTGGGACCCGTGCTTGTGGAAGGCGGAGACAACACTGGGACAAATAGTGGTGGCTGGGGACCGAGTATGGATACCCGGTCGCCGCCGCCATAAGATTGTGGACAGCTTCCACCTCCATGAGCCTAAAAGGCCACATTTCAAGTGCAAGCAGCTGTCAAAAATTTGGCAGTATAGTATTGCAGCCTGTGGGTGGGTGGGTGGCTGGCTGCATACTTGCACTTGCATTCCAAGGAATGGGGTAGGGACAACTGAACGTTGCACTGGGACAAGGACTTGGACGGTGATGGTTGCAAGTCTGCAACAACAGGTGCATGGCGGGAGGCATCTTCGCGTGCGCCAAGGATCACTTATGATGGGCACACTTTTAGGCAGTGACCTGGGAGTCAGAGATGCTTCCAGGGGTCTTCCCCATGCTGTTCCCATGTCATTTCAGCACTGTATGCATATGTCTGATGATATGTCACACACCACATGGCCAGATAAAGTTGTAAAATGTTAAAATGACATTTCCCAGTGAATGCATTTGTCTTTGTTGAAAGCAATGCAAAAGTGCAAAAATGCATCAAAAACGCTATGGTGAACATAGCCCAAGGTGTGGAGGAGTATTTTTGGTTTTGGTTATTTATTTTGCCTTATATACAAGTCATTACCCTGGAAAGGATGTTCCTTAACATATTTCCTAGGAAAATCCATTTTGGATTCATTTTTGTGTGTTTTATTGTGAGTCCGTAAAAGTGGCGTAATACCTCTGACAACATTGTTGACAGGAGTGACCTGGGAGTCAGAAATGCTTCCAGGGGTCTTCCCCATGTTGTTCCCATGTCATTTGAGCACTGTTCCCATCGATTTGGGCAATTTTTAGGCCCTCTGCAGACCGCCGGGGGGAGCCGCCTGAAAAATGCTCGAGTTTCCCATAGACTTACATTGGGCTCGTTGCTCGGGTCGAGCACCCGAGTATTCCAATTTGTTCGACCTGAGCAAAGAGTACCCGGGCATTTTAGTGCTCGCTCAGCACTAGTTATACTGAATTCACACATCTGTGATTTTTTTATTCTGCAAAAAAACTTTTTCTTCAATGTACCAGATCAGTTTTTGATTGGTGTTTCCATTCTGTTTTTGTATTTCTCATATGAAAAAACCCCCAAATAAACTGATTAAGGTTTCTCAAGCTTCTTCTGGCAACCAGTGAAAAACAGTATACTAATGCCACAAAGATGGCACTCATGTGCTGTCCATTTTTTCTACAGACCAGTTACTTAAATTTGTGCATTTGGTTCATTATGCAAATTGCCTCTTCAGAGAAAAAGAGGACTTGTACTCTATAGCGCCACCTATTGGAAGCAGCAATCCTACAAGTCACAATCAACCCTTTAACGAGTCGTGCAATATGACTTCCAATAGGTAGCGCTATTGAGTACAAGTCCTCTTTTTCTCTGAAGAGGCAATTTGCATATTAAATTACCCAGAGGAGCATTGCATGGCGAATAAGCCTCCTTACCTTGACGTGCCAGAGCTGGTGTGTCACTCTCCACAAGGAGAAACGTTACCCCTTAGACCTCAGTCCAGAGCCTCTCACCTAGACAAATCAAATCTCATACTTTGCACTGATGAGGGCCAACAGCCCGAAACACTGTGTCTGCAAATTGAGATTCTGATTTGGCTTTTATCCTAAGTCATATTGCACAACTTGTTAAAGGGTTGATTGTGACTTGTAGGATTGCTGCTTCCAATAGGTGGCGCTATAGAGTACAAGTCCTCATTTTCTCTGAAGAGGCAATTTGCATATTAAATTACCCAGAGGAGCATTGCATGGCGAATAAGCCTCCTTACCTTGATGTGCCAGAGCTGGTGTGTCACTCTCCATAATGAGAAACGTTACCCCTTAGACTGCATTTGGTTTACAAATCTAACCAAACTCAGACTTGGACTTGACCAATGAGCTGCAAAAAAAACAGACGCGAGAAAAGATCTATATGCCATAATGTGTCCATGTGCTAACAAAAAACTAATAGCATACTATGACAAAAATTGCCATTAGATAATTAGAAAGGAGAGGTATGCAGCACAAATGCTATGCTTTAAAGGAAAAGGTTTCAGAAAGGTATTGTACATAGGGTTATAAAAGTAACGTGAAGTTTTTCTTCTTCATTAAAGTGATGGCATATCACTAGGATGATGACAATATTACATATCCTTATGAGATGATAATACCTCTTGTTACGTGAAAAGAAAAAATGCTAAAAAATGTAGATACGCGAAAAGAAACACAAAATAACAATGAGGATCCAGTAGTACAAACATAACCCCACTAAAATATACAAATTTTATTAGGTATGTATTAAAAATATTCACATAACAGAAGAGTTGGACAGCTATAAAACTTGCAATGCTTGGACTGGCTGTTGGCTCTCCCGACCCAAGCATGACAGCTGCATAGAAATACATGTTGTCACTCAGAGGTCTAGAGAACCAACAGTCAGCCCGAGCATTATGTTATGATCCTTGTCCGAGTTACATTGTGTTTGCCCCGTTGAAATTGTTCCAGAAAATGAAGAATTTCTCCCAGGAAATTATTGCAATTACGCATATTTTGTTATACACGTGTATTTTTTGTGTGTATTGGAACAACACAAAAAACTGAGAAAAAATGCAAATGGGACAAAATTTCACACAAAACCCCAAAAATGGGCCAGACAAAATTGTTGGCACCTTTCCAAAATTGAGGGTAAACAACTTTGTTTCAAGCAATTGATGCCCGTTCAAACTCACCTGTGGCAAGTAACAGGCATGGGCAATAGAAAAATCACACCTGAAACTAGATAAAAAGGGGAGAACTTGACTCAATCTTTGCATTGTGTGTCTGTGTGTGCCATACTAACCATGGAGAACAAAAAGAGAAGAGAACTGTCTGAGGACTTGAAAACCAAAATTGTTGAACAATATCAACAATCTCAAGGTTACAAGTCCATCTCCAGATATCTTGATGTTCCTTTGTTCACAGTGCAAAATATAATCAAGAGGTGTTCAACCCATGGCACTGTAATTAATCTCCCTGGATGTGGATGGCAGAGAAAAAATGATGAAAATTTGCAATGCAGAATAGTCCAAATGATGGATAACCAGCCCCAATCAAGTTCCAAAGATATTCAAGCTGTCCTGCAGGCTCATGGTGTATCAGTGTCAGCACGAGCTATCCGTCGACATTTGAGTGAAATGAAGCGCTATGGCAGGAGACCCAGGAGGACCCCACTGCTGACACAGAGACCTAAAAAAGCTTCAAGGCATCATGAAATCTAAAGATTACCAAAGGATTTTGGGTTGAAATGTAGTGTCCAGTGTCATAAAGCTGGGTTTGCATCCTAGGTCATGACTCTGAGTCTTCCAGCAGGACAATGACCCCAAACATACTTCAAGAAGCACCCGTAAATGGATGGATAGAAACCACTGGATAGTTCTGAAGTGGCCAGCAATGAGTCCGGATCTAAATCCCACTGAACACCGGTGGAGAGATTTTGAAATTGCTTTTGCGAGAAGGCACACTGGAGCAGTTTGCAAAAAGAAGAGTGGTCCCAATTCCAATTGATGTTATGCACTTTGCAGAGGGACCCAGCAAGACTGGCACCAAACCAGCAAAGGCGCACCCACAGACTAACTTTGCACAAGCAGCCCAGCTAGGTGAGCCCTTGAGGGCCGTGAATACTCTTCACCCAGCTCCCAGCAAATGGAAGGGGGACTTTGGCAGACCCACTGTCGCAGGACAGCAGAATGGACAACATCCCACCACTGCAAAGTGCAAGATACAGCAGCGTCCTGCATTGCCTGGCAACCGAAGAAATCAGTGAGAGACACGACGTCCCACATCCTCACACATTCTACAACACCAGAACTCAATGCTCCATAAGATTGGGACAGTCTCCATGCATGCATAGTAGCTCCGCCTCCAGGGTCAGGACAATGGTGGCGCCTGTGATAGGAGTAGCGTGGCACCGGACCTGCTCCACTCGCGGATGGGAGGACAGAACCACGATTCTTAACAGTACCCCCCTCCCTAGGAAAGACCTCCGGGCTCTAACTATCCACTTTGTCTGGAAACCTCTTATGGAACTCAACGATGAGACAATTGCCATGTATATTACCTCTTGAGACCCAGGACCTCTCCTCAGGACCATACCCCTTTCAATGAATCAAATACTGAATGGAGTTATGAACTCTATGAGAGTTCACAATACTTTCTATCTCAAATTCCTCAGTATTATCTACCAGAATAGGAGGAGGAGGATCCTGGGTCACAAGCGGGGTAACCACCTTCTTTAATAATGTCTTGTGAAAAACATTGGGGACATGCATAGAGGAAGGCAGACCTACCCGAAAAGCCTCCTTATTGACAACCTCAATAGTGGGAAATGGTCCTATAAACCAGGGAGTGAGCTCAGAAGATGGTACCTTAATTTTGAGATTCTTAGTAGACACCCAAACTCTGTACCCCACTTAGAGTTTGCATCCTTGCTGATGGTGCTTATCGGCCTGCCTCTTCATGCTCTCCCTTGATTTCTTGAGATGGATACTGGCTTCCCCTCAAACCCTCCAGAGGCACTGAATAGTAGCAAAGACCGCCAGAAGTACATAGTCGCCTTCATCAAAATATGGAGACCTAGGATGGAATCCAAGATTATAGAAGAAGGGAGATATTCCCAAGCCCTCGTGGTGTCTATTGATTAGGGCGAACTCTGCCAAGGCTAAGTATGATCCCCAATCATGCTGAGTATGGGAGCAAAAACATCTTAGATATGTCTCAAGACACTAGTTGGTTCTCTCCATTTGTCCATTAGATTGAGGATGGTATGCAGATGAAAATGAGAGTTCCGACTTGAGGCGTTTATAGGAAGCCCTCCAGAATCTGTAGACAAACTGGGGCCCATGATCGGAGACAATATTCATAGGAACCCCATGCAATCTTACCACCTGAACAAGGAACAAATTTACCAAGTCCTACGCACTGGGCAACTGAGCCTAAAGAACCAAATGGCATTGTTTAGAAAATCGGTTCACAATCACCCACTCCATAGTCATACCGTTGGAGTCAAGGAGATCTGTAATGAAGTCCATGGATATGTGGGACCAAGGACGTACAGGAATGGGCAAAAGGAGACGTTTCCCTACCGGGGCGACGTGAGGCACCTTGTTCCTGGCACAGAACTCACATGCCTTAACATAAGCTTCAACATCCTTACTCAAGGACGGCCACCAATACTTTCTGCTCAACAATTGACAAGTTCTCTTAATGCCCGGGTGGCCCGCTGTGACCGAGTCATGACACTCTCTGAGTAAGCCCAACCATAACTGCACCAGAACAAATAGCCACAATAAGAAGAATTAAAATTCCCCCAAGATTCAAGAAAAAAAACACAGCAAAAAAGGCAAGACTGTTTACCTGCCAGATCTCAGAACTAATGCACTACCAAGATGCAGCAAGCCCATGTAATAAAGATGGCGGCAACACAGCTGCAAAATACTGATGAGACAATCACTCTCAACCTACAGTTTCATGGAAAAATGTCAAGAGTGTGCAAAGCAGTCATCAAAGCAAAAGGTGGCTACTTTGAAGAACCTAGAATATAAGACATATTTTCAGTTGTTTCACACTTTTTTGTTAAGTATATAATTCCACATGTGTGAATTCATAGTTTTGATGCCTTCAGTGTGAATGTACAATTTTCATAGTCATGAAAATACAGAAAATCTATAAATGAGAAGGTGTGTCCAAACTTTTGGTCTGTACTGTATACATACATATATATACATATATATATATATATAAAATGTGTTTTAAAATGTTATTATACATACTAAAAGTGTGATTTCATACAAAAATGTAAAATCCTACAAACATATACATTATGACAAAATTTAAGACCTTTTCTTTCTTCATATTATAGCCATTTTCAAATACAATTTTTCGATATTTCATTCATATATGTAAAAAAATAAATTAATAAAAAATAAAAATATATTTACAGGGTGGTCCAAAAGTAGGTGGACAGAAAGTGTAATAAGATTATGAAGGGGTAGATTTATCAAGCATGGTATAAAGTGAAACTGGCTCAGTTGCCCTTAGCAACCAATCAGATTTCACTTTTCATTCCTCACAGACTCTTTGGAAAATGAAAGGTGGAATCTGATTGGTTGCTAAGGGCAACTGAGCCAGTTTCACAGATCTAGTTTTCACAGATAAATCTCCCCCAAATCTGTTTTCTTTTCAGATAATTCAGATAACACATAATGGAAAATAATTTAAATACAGATCAAAGAAAATGGATTTTAACAGAGTATTGGAAATCTCAAAATGCTGAAACCGTTACAGCAAATTGGGTTGAAACATTTGGTACTCAAGCCCCAAAGTGACAAACCATTTACCGCATTCGTGACAAATTCAATGCCACTGGCTCAATCCTTAATGCTCCAAAAACTGGTCGACCCAAAACAGTCTGTACAGAAGATAATAAACAACTTGTTGCTGAAACATTTGTTCAGAGTCCAAAAAAGTCCACCAGAAGAGCCTCTTTGGAATCGGGAATTTCACGAGCTTCTATCATGCGAATCCTGAAATCTATTGGGTGGAAAGCTTATCGTCCATGTCTAATTCATGGTTTATTGGAGGATGATCCAGACAGGCGGCTGCAATTTAGTGAGATTATGCTTAATGAAATTGAAGAAAATCCAGTAATTTTAGATAACATTATGTGGAGTGATGAAGCTTCTTTCAAATTATCCGGCCATATTAACCGACATAATTGTATTTACTGGTATAATGAGAACATGCATTTAACATTAGAGCAACAACTAAATGAGCCTGGTGTCAATGTTTGGGGTGGTATTTCAAGTTTTGGTGTTTTAGGACCAATATTTTTTGATGGAACAGTCACAGGAGATAAGTATCTCGAAATTCTAATGAATCAAGTTGTTCCCCAGTTACAGCAACAGCCTAATTCAAATGACCTTTATTTCCAACAAGATGGGGCCCCTCCACATTATTCAAGAGTAGTCCGCGAGTATCTTGATGAAACATTTCCTAATGAATGGATTGGCCGAAGAGGCCCACTTGATTGGCCGGCACGTTCACCAGACTTGACCCCAATGGATTTTTTCTATTGGGGAGTACTCAAGGACAAAGTTTATAGTCGAAAATCAAAAAGTGTCAGTGATTTGAAAAATTTGTACATAAGAGATGCTTTCAAGAAATTAATACCCAAAGAGACTTGTGCAAAAAAGTTTGTCGAAGCGTAAGAGGCGACTTCAAAGCTGTGCAAATTGTAATGGAAAACAGTTTGAGCACCTGCGTTGATAAAATTTAAGGGCTTTTGTATTATTGTTCAGAATAAAATTTAATTGTCAATGTTATGCTTGTGTTAGTAAATATAATTTTATATATAAATCAAAATAAATGATATTATTTTTTGGCCATCTACTTTTGGACCACCCTGTGTATGTATGTATGTATATATATATATATATATATATATATATATATATGTATATATATACCTGTCAATATTTATTTTATATGTCATATACCCTCTATAATATCATTTAATCCATCTGGGTATAATGTACCCAGACGGAAGATCCAGTATGATTCTTTCCGGTTTAACTTTTTTACCCTATTGCTACAATTCTCAGGTATTTGCTCCAACGGGGTCACAGAAATATTGAATGTTTTATTATGCTTCAAACATAAGTGCCGAGATAAGCGGTGTTTTAAAAACCTATTTTTGGTATTGTGCCTGTGGTCATTCATACGGGATCGTAGGGACTGGATGGCCCGACCCACGTATTGCAGGCCACACATATATGAATGAAATATCGAAAGACTGTATTTGCAAATGGCTATAATATGAAGAAAGAAAGGGTCTTAAATTTTGTCATAATGTATATGTTTGTAGGATTTTACATTTTTGTATGAAATCACACTTTTAGTATGTTTAATAACATTTTAAAAGGCATTTTATATATATAGTAAAATTATATTTATAGTGTTTTTAGAAAAGGAAATACTTTCTGTGTGAAAAAATTTGTTGTGCGAAAACATTTTTTTGAAGAAAAAAAAACTGTATAAAAGCCATTTAGTATATGGGTTTTGTTAGATTCCTCGGAGTGCAAAATCCGGCATATCTGAGTATCTGGGTGTGTCTGAAAAACAGATCTTTCAGTCCCCACCCAAAATGACAAGCAGGGATATCTGCTATAAAATGTGTGTAGATAGATCTGTTTATATGCATGATGTTATACCTAAGGAAGGGTCAAAGAATTCGAAACCGGTTGTATTTTAGTTTGAAATAAAAATTATTTTTGAATCCGAATATCAAGTTCCATCATCATCCTTCAGGAGCACATATTGCTAGGAAAAACATTTACAAAGTGGTATCGCCCATGAAAGCTCTGTCCAGTGCTCTCAT
Source organism: Phyllobates terribilis (assembly GCF_046119375.1). Taxonomy (NCBI): domain Eukaryota; kingdom Metazoa; phylum Chordata; class Amphibia; order Anura; family Dendrobatidae; genus Phyllobates; species Phyllobates terribilis. The sequence goes on from NW_027362763.1 coordinate 319,479,233, forward strand.
CAGCTCCCAGATTTCTGCAGAAAACTGAATGTAAAGAGGAATGGAGTGATCCACTGATTGGATTTACATGCAGAACCTCAAGACACCAAATAGGTGAGTGCATTTATACTGAGTATATACCCTTGGAATCTAACTACTACACTTAGAAGCCTGCGCTTCCTATTTTCTCTCCCTATAATCCCCTCTTGTCTCAAGAGAAGATAATGTTATAGAAGCATCCAAAGAGCCAAGAGGAACCTCCAACTACTTGGCCACGGTAGCATTTAAAAAACTTATCTCAGCCCCGCAGTCAACAAAAGCATAACCCTCCACACTCTTAGGCTATGTGCCCACGTAGCGTTTTTGTAGCGTTTTTGCGGCTGCGAAAACGCTTGTAAAACCGTCTGCTATGCAAAGCAATGTGAATTCGGATGTGCTGTGCACATGATGCGCTAATTAGCGTGCCGAATTCGCATTGCATTGCAAAACGCTGCATGACCATTTCTACCGCGATTACGCTGCAAATTCGCAGCCATTGAGGAACATTGCAGCAAACCCGCAGGTATATGTGGATTTGGTGTGTTTCAATTAAATTCAATGGGTGCGAATTTGCAGCGTAATCGCGGTGTGTGTGGTACCCAGGATGAAGAGGAGACTACAACTCCTCTTCATCCCAGCTACCACGCGGTGAAAAAAAGAAATAAAAAAGTTAAAAATAAAAAAAACTGTATACTCACCGCTCCAGTCTGCTCCAGGCGGCATCCTCTCTCTTTGGCGTCCCGTGGTGTACTAGCAGGACCTGCGGTGACGTCATTTAGTCACCAGCGTTCAGGTGATGGTCGCGTGACCATCAGCTGACTAAATGACGTCACCGCAGGTCCTGCAAGTACACCGCGGGACGCCGAGGAGAGAGGATCGCCGCCGGGAGGAGACTGGAGAGGTGAGTATAACAGTTTTTTTTATTTTTAACTTTTTAATTCTTTTTTTTTTTTTACTATAGATGCAGAATTTAAAGCATCTAAGTTGGTCACACAATATACACTGTGTTCCAAATTATTATGCAAATAATATTTTCTCAGATTTTCCCAAATTACCTATATGAATTGCAGTCATTGTAATTTTCCAGTCAAATAACTATTAGAGTACAATTGAAAGGTTTTTGTACAAACTGCCTATGATAACAGTATATTTTAAAAAAAATAAAAAACTCAAACTGCACTCAAAATACATGTTCCAAATTATTATGCACAGCAGAGTTTTCAACCTTTTCATTTTAATAAAGAACAAAAAAAATGGTCATTTTTGAAATTATAAGCATTAGCAGGTTATTACAAACTGAAATCAAACAGTTTTCAACTCAAAACTTTATTCTAGGTGATGTTACATTTGCACATAGGACCGCTTGTTCGAAAGGAGCTTCTGAACTCTCTCGTCCATTAAATCTGTCAGATTTTGGATGGTTTCTGCTTTAATTGTTTTGCATGAGGACAGAATACCCTCCTAGAGCTGTTGCTTAGATGTGAACTGCCTCCCGCCATCATAGACACTCCTTTTGATGATGCTCCAGAGGTTCTCAATGGGGTAGAGGTCAGGGGAGCATGGGGGCCACACCATAAGTTTGTCTCCTTTTATGCCCATAGCAGCCAGAGATGCAGATGTGTTATGTGCAGCATGAGACGGGGCATTATCATGCATGAAAATGATCTTGCTGCGGAATGCACGGTTCTTCTTCTTGAACCATGGAAGGAAGTGCTGTTTGAGAAACTCAACATACATTATAGAGTTCATCTTTACCCCTTCAGGGATCCTAAAAGGGCCAACAATCTTTCTCCCCATGATTCCAGCCCAAAACATTACTCCACCTCCTCCTTGTTAGCGCCGTAGCCGTGTTTGCATGGGGTGTCCATCAACCAGCTATCCTCCACTCCATCCATCTGGACCATCGAGATCATTTTCATGCATGATAATGCCCCGTCTCATACTGCACATAACACATCTGCATCTCTGGCTGCTATGGGCATAAAAGTGGACAAACTTATGGTGTGGCACCCATGCTCCCCTGACCTCAACCCCATTGAGAACCTCTGGAGCATCATCAAAAGGAGGCAGTTCACATCTAAGCAACAGTTCTGGGAGGGTATTCTGTCCTCATGCAAAACAATTAAAGCAGAAACCATCCAAAACCTGACAGATTCAATGGACGAAAGAGTTCAGAAGCTCCTTTCGAACAAGGGGTCCTATGTGCAAATGTAATATCACCTAGAATAAAGTTTTGAGTTGAAAACTGTTTGATTTCAGTTTGTAATAACCTGCTAATGCTTATAATTTCAAAAATGACCATTTTTTTGTTCTTTATTAAAATGAAAAGGTTGAAAACTCTGCTGTGCATAATAATTTGGAACATGCATTTTGAGTGCAGTTTGAGTTTTTTTTTTTTTTTTTAAATATACTGTTATCATAGGCAGTTTGTACAAAAACCTTTCAATTGTACTCTAATAGTTATTTGACTGGAAAATTACAATGACTGTAATTCATATAGGTAATTTGGGAAAATCTGAGAAAATATTATTTGCATAATAATTTGGAACACAGTGTAAATCCATGCCGGTTGCATGGATTTATATTGTGAGACCAACTTGTCAAGCACTTTTCCAAGTGATGCTCAAAATCGCTTGGAAAAGTGCTGGAAAAAACGCATGCGAAAACGCATGTAAAAATGCTGAAAAAACGCTTCTCTCTGGCAGAAAAAAAACGCATGTAAATCTGCACGTGTTTTTTTCTGCCAGAGAGAGGCAAAAACGCTCTGCATCAAATCTGCTACGTGGGCACATAGCCTTACCACTAAACGTGATAACAATAGGTAAAAGTAATTTCTGTGCTAGGGGTAGCTGAGCACCTAAATGGGGATCCCCGAACCCAGTTAGGAGCGGTTGATTCCCTTCGGGTCCAGATGTGTACATTCACGAACCAGATGGCGCAAGGAACCACATAAAATAAACTGTCGCCATCTTTGCTGCCTTGACTCCCGAGAGGTACCAACTCCACGAAGCTGCATGGGTTCTCCCTCAGCCTCTGGACCACCAGAGGTTATGGATGAACTCCGCCCGAGGGACAATCTTTCTCAACATCTCTACTGGCTTCTCCGATCATGTCGCACAGCTAATGTCATGGAGGCCTCCAACAACCAGGGAGGAGAGTGGTGCACTAGCATGTCTTTAATATGTTCATTAAGCCCAGACAGGAAAGTACTACGAAGAGCAGTATCGTTCCACTCAGTCTCTATGGCCCACCTTTGAAACTGGGATCAGTTGTCCTCCGCAGGGAGGTCCCGCTGACACAATGCCTTAAGATGGGATTAAAGCCACTCTGTCCGGTTCATCATAAATCTGCCCCATAGCCTTAAAAACTCATCCACTGACGAGAGTACTGGTGAATCTGAGGGTAATGAAAATGCCCAAGACTGGGGATCCCCTCTAAGAAGGGAAATAACAAGACGCACCCGAGTACCTTCATTCCCGGAGGAAACAGGGCGAAGTGGAAAATATAATTTGTACCCCTCTTTAAATTATTAAATTGTTTCTGATGTCCCCCCAAAAAATCAGGCACCTTAGGTTCTATGGGAATGACCCCAGCTGCAGGACTGGGGTTAGAACTTGCCTGTGTTGGGGGGACCCCCTGAGCCAGGGTCTGGCTATGCTGGTTCACAGTACCCACCAAATACTCCTGGAACATTCTCAGAAGGCCCTGCATCTGGTCAATAATCTGCTTGACTGGATCCATTTTGTTTAAATATATACAGGTGCATCTCACAAAATTAGAATATCATGAAAAAGTTAATTTATTTCAGTTCTTCAATACAAAAAGTGAAATTCATATATTATATAGAGTCATTACAAACAGAGTGATCTATTTCAAGTGTTTATTTCTGTTAATGTTGATGGTTATGGCTTACAGCCAATGAAAACACAAAAGTCATTATCTCAGTAAATTAGAATACTTTATGACAACTGCTTGAAAAATGTTTTTAAAATCCAAAATGTTGGCCTACTGAAATGTATGTTCAGTAAAGGCACTCAATACTTGGTCGGGGCTCCTTTTGCATCAATTACTGCATCAATGCGGCGTGGCATGGAAGCGATCAGCCTGTGGCACCGCTGAGGTGTTATGGAAGCGCAGGTTGCTTTGATAGCAGCCTTCAGCTCGTCTTCATTGTTGAGTCTGGTGTCTCTCATCTTCCTCTTGACAATACCCCATAGATTCTCTGTGGAGATAAGGTCAGTCGAGTTTGTTTACCAATCAAGCACAATGATCCTGTACAGGTATTGGTACTTTTGGCAGTGTGAACAGATGCTAAGTCCCGCTGGAGAATGAAATTTTCATCTCCAGAAAGCTTGTCGGCAGAGGGAAGCATGAAGTGCTCTAAAATTTCCTGGTAGATGGCTGCGCTGACTTTGTTTTTGATAAAACACAGTGGACCTAAACCAGCAGATGACATGGCTCCCCAAACCATCACTGATTGTAGAAACTTCATACTTGACCTCAAGCAGCTTGGATTGTGTGTCTCTCCACTCTTCCACCGGACTCTGGGACCTTGATTTCCAAATGAAAATTGGAACTCTGGGACCTTGTGGAGTGTGTCAATGACTGCCTTCTGGACATCTGTCAAGTCAGCAGTCTTGTCTTCCCCATGATTGTGGAGTCTACTGAAACAGACTAAGGGACCTTTTTTAAATGCTTAGGAAGCCTCTGCAGGTCTTTTTTGTTAATTATTTTAATTTACTGAGATAATGACTTTTGTGTTTTCATTGGCTGGAAGCCATAATCATCAACATTAACAGAAATAAACACTTGAAATAGATCACTCTGTTTGCAATGACTCTATATAATATATGAGTTTCACTTTTTGTATTGAAGAACTGTTTTTGATGATATTCTAATTTAGTGAGATGCACCTGTGTGTATATGTATATATATATATATATATATATATATGTAGCACCCTGAGGATTCGGCTGCTACAGGGGTATTGCACCTCAACCCAGAGGTGTGATATTCCACTCCCGGGTAAGGATGGAGTGTGGAACTGAGCTCAGATAGACTGCATGCACTACATACATCCCATTCCAGAGGAGCAGGCCGACGGTACTCCCACTTGGAAATGTGCAGGTACAACCGAGCCTGTTCCTGGCTGGAGTGGGAGGGGGGTGGTACATCCCATGTAGTGTAGGGGCAGATAGGGGGAGCAGTCTGGGTAGTGATAGGAGCTCATTGGGTGCTGGTCACCTGAGCTCACACATAGAGGGATATATAAGGAGGGCACCAACTTAGATCAGGGTCAGACGCTGAGAACAAGTCAGTTGGAGAGGAGAGAGAAGGAAACAGCAGCCCTGGAGAGAGAGAGAGGAGAAAGAAAGAGAAAGACCCAGAGGGGGAAGACTGAAGGGACCCAAGAACCCAAATTAGAGCACCGGGTGAGGAGTCAGCACAAGGGTACCGGAACCCAAGCTGGTGGGGGCAAAAACATCCCTAGCCAGAGACCGGAGGCTGTGGGCAGCATCTGCCACGGCCACCCACTACATCCACCCTGAAGGCATACCACATGGAGGGTCAGGGAACCTAAGGCCAAGGGTTGCCCAACAGAAGGCCCGAGGGAGCTGGACCTAGGTGGATCACTGGTGGGGACGGCTGAAGAAAGGACAGAGGGAGAGCTCAGGGCCACGCTCCGGACTTGTTTGGGGGTTGGCCGGATCCAGGACCTGGTGGACGCAGCACGGCTCGGGTGGTCACTAACAGCTGGAGTGACCGAAACATCAGCAGTAAGTAAACTCCCTTAACTGCACAACCCGAGTCTGTCTTCATTGCCGGCTGCACCGCACCACCACAACCCCCATCCTCTGCGCCTGTCCCCTCTGAGGCTATACCCCTCCCGTTGGGGGTTATCCCACCAAGCTGCACATCCACCATCAGCCTCAGCGGACCCTGCTGCAGCGGCGGCCACAGTGACCGCATTACAACGGGTGGCGTAGTCGACACAAAAGAACTCTTATAACATCAGTAAGGACTGCCACATAACACATAGCTTGACGCCCTGGGCACGGGACCGGGTCTCAGCCGCTCGGAGACTACAACCCCCCATCTGATCCGGTGCCGGGTATTCCCCTCAAAAAGGAATATGTCCCAGGGGGCGCGTCAACTTTGGCGTAGTCGGCAGGATTACGTGCCCGCAACACCCGGGTACTGCGTGCCTGAAGAAAAGTGCAAGTTTACCTCAGAAAGAAGTCTCCCGCCGGTTCCGGAGGGTCCACGCCATCGGACTCCATCACCAGTCGTTTCCCGCCGATTGTCCGCCATTTCCAGCTTGTTCCCGCCATCTGCAGAGTTTCCCGCCACTGGGCGACGCTTCCCGCCAAAACCGCAGATTTCCCGCCTTGGAAGAGCAGCGGACGCCATTATGGGCGTGCCAAAGGAGAGCAAGAGGCCACCTCCCATCGTGGGCCAGGACAGAAAATGGCGCCAAAAGTGGAAACCGCCCCCACCAACGGAGACTGTGATGCTGGAGGTGTCTGTCAGCGTGAAAGAACTCCCCCTGGAGCTGACAGTCACCGAGTTGCCCCGGGACCGCCCTCGAAGTGGGAGGAGACGAAAGAGAAGAGAAAAGATGGGTGTCGCTTGGAGCAGTCTGGAGCGAGCGCACCCGGAGGCAGGAAGCCTAGAAAGGAGCAGCAGAAAAGCTCACCCGGAGATGGAAAGAGAGCAGAACAGCACCGGCCCGCTGGCCAGGAGTCTGCTAGAGACCGAGGAAGGAGGGCAGAGCAGCACCGGCCCGCTGGCCAGGAGCCTGCCGGAAGCAGAGCAGAGCAGCACCGACCCGATGGTCAGGAGCCTGCTGGAGTCCACAACCCCGCTAGGTCTAGCGGAGATCCTAGCGCAGCTCCCCCGAGACCGGGAGTGTGCACAAACAGCCCTGGAGGGCCTCGCAAGGAGGATGGTCCGGGTACAGCGCGAGATACTGGCGGAGTGGAGCCGGGAGATGGCCCAGCAACCAGAGACCAGTCAACGGAGCACGCTACCCTGGAAGAGGAAGCAGACCGCCTCTGAGGATGGCGCGGGAGGACCCAAGGCCGGAGACGGCGCCGAGGAGGGAGCCGAACGCATGGAGGCAGGTAAAGGGGACGCCTATACCCCAAGCCGTGACACCGCTTACCTGCCCCAGCTCCCCGTCGCAGAGCCCGAAAGTCCCCCTGCTGTGCCCGTAGCCGCCAGGTCACCGCCATGGACTAGGCCCCGACCGGAAGCCGCCGCAGCGACCCCTGTGACGTCACGCGCCCCGACCCGGAGCGTGACAAAGCAGGAAGTACCACCAGCCTGGTCGCAAGGCCTAGTACCTCCGGGCGCCGCACCACCAACAGCGCCCCCTACCTCCGCGGAGCCTCCGGCCTGGCCGCAAGGCCAGGTAGCCCAGGGCGCCGCCGTCCTAACGGTGCCCTTCACCTTCCAGGTGCCCCAGGCCTGGCCGCAAGGCCTGGGCAACCCGGGCGCCACCACCACCGCGCCCGCGCCCGCAACACCAAGGGTGCCATATCTGGGAGAGGACCCCTTCAGCCAGCTAGCGTGGCCGGACGGGCGGCCTTTCATCTGGCCCGAAGAATTCTTGGAACTGGAGCGACAAAAGAAGTTAGGTCCCCTGTGTGAGCCCCTGATTCCGGCTCCAAAGCCCGTGACTCGGGTCTCGCCTCCACTAGAAGAAGCCCAATTCGTGTGGGACCCCACGGGAGAAGATTTGATGGGGTTCACCGGAGAGACTCGGGCAGCTGCAGCTGAACGCACAGAGTGTTGCCGTCAACAGCTGGCAGAGTTTAAGAGAGAACGGGAGGAGAGGCGGGTCAGAGAGCAATGGGCCCAGACCCGCAGCGCGGAGCAAAAGAGTCGGACCAGAAGGGACCCCTGTGCAGCAAATCGTCCCCGTACCATCGGGACGGTAATAAAGTTTAATGCGCAGCATGGGTGGGGCTTCATAAAGGACCGGAACACCATGGGTGACGTCTTCGTTACCCGACGGGACGTCGAGTCCCACCTGCCAGAGGGTCACAAAGGCCGTGACCTCTACGTCGGTGACGAGGTAACGTTCACCCGGCACAAGTGTGCCAAGGGACCTTACGCCCTCCACGTGCATCGCCTGACAGAGGAGGAGTTGCGGTGTAGGGAGGAGGAGCCAGAAGACCCGAACGGGTTCAAGGCTAGAAGGTACTATGACTGAGATAGTACAAAGGACTGTATATAGTTACCTGTCGGGGTACCCAAGTAACCGTGGCTGCTTTAAAGTTTAGTCCCCGTTGGGACCAGTGAACAGTTCAACCCGTGTGTCCCCTACCCAAACCAGGCTGAGGACTGTGAGCAGCCATCCCTTTCCCTTTACTTGGCCGGGGACTGAGAACGGCCAAATTTCCCTGTACATAGTTGCGCTTTCTAAGGCGCCCCCTACCGGTTTTATAGGAGAAACCATTTTTCTAGAGGGACTGTCGCACTTTTCCCGGACACACGTTGCACAGTGTCCGGAGGAGGAACCTGAAACCAGAGACGACGAGAATGTTTATATGAAAAAGTTTTATATATATATAATGTTTTATATGTTTTATATGTTCATATAAAAATTTTGTATGTTTTGGTGTTTTATGTCTTACAGCCCGAGGACGTGCTGTGATTTACCAGGGGGGAATGTAGCACCCTGAGGATTCGGCTGCTACAGGGGTATTGCACCTCAACCCAGAGGTGTGATATTCCACTCCCGGGTAAGGATGGAGTGTGGAACTGAGCTCAGATAGACTGCATGCACTACATACATCCCATTCCAGAGGAGCAGGCCGACGGTACTCCCACTTGGAAATGTGCAGGTACAACCGAGCCTGTTCCTGGCTGGAGTGGGAGGGGGGTGGTACATCCCATGTAGTGTAGGGGCAGATAGGGGGAGCAGTCTGGGTAGTGATAGGAGCTCATTGGGTGCTGGTCACCTGAGCTCACACATAGAGGGATATATAAGGAGGGCACCAACTTAGATCAGGGTCAGACGCTGAGAACAAGTCAGTTGGAGAGGAGAGAGAAGGAAACAGCAGCCCTGGAGAGAGAGAGAGGAGAAAGAAAGAGAAAGACCCAGAGGGGGAAGACTGAAGGGACCCAAGAACCCAAATTAGAGCACCGGGTGAGGAGTCAGCACAAGGGTACCGGAACCCAAGCTGGTGGGGGCAAAAACATCCCTAGCCAGAGACCGGAGGCTGTGGGCAGCATCTGCCACGGCCACCCACTACATCCACCCTGAAGGCATACCACATGGAGGGTCAGGGAACCTAAGGCCAAGGGTTGCCCAACAGAAGGCCCGAGGGAGCTGGACCTAGGTGGATCACTGGTGGGGACGGCTGAAGAAAGGACAGAGGGAGAGCTCAGGGCCACGCTCCGGACTTGTTTGGGGGTTGGCCGGATCCAGGACCTGGTGGACGCAGCACGGCTCGGGTGGTCACTAACAGCTGGAGTGACCGAAACATCAGCAGTAAGTAAACTCCCTTAACTGCACAACCCGAGTCTGTCTTCATTGCCGGCTGCACCGCACCACCACAACCCCCATCCTCTGCGCCTGTCCCCTCTGAGGCTATACCCCTCCCGTTGGGGGTTATCCCACCAAGCTGCACATCCACCATCAGCCTCAGCGGACCCTGCTGCAGCGGCGGCCACAGTGACCGCATTACAACGGGTGGCGTAGTCGACACAAAAGAACTCTTATAACATCAGTAAGGACTGCCACATAACACATAGCTTGACGCCCTGGGCACGGGACCGGGTCTCAGCCGCTCGGAGACTACAACCCCCCATCTGATCCGGTGCCGGGTATTCCCCTCAAAAAGGAATATGTCCCAGGGGGCGCGTCATATATACAGTACAGACCAAAAGTTTGGACACACCTTCTCATTTAAAGATTTTTCTGTATTTTCATGACTATGAAAATTGTACATTCACACTGAAGGCATCAAAACTATGAATTAACACATGTGGAATTATATACTTAACAAAAAAGTGTGAAACAACTGAAAATATGTCTTATATTCTAGGTTCTTCAAAGTAGCCACCTTTTGCTTTGATGACTGCTTTGCACACTCTTGGCATTCTCTTGATGAGCTTCAAGAGGTAGTCACCGGAAATGGTCTTCCAACAATCTTGAAGGAGTTCCCAGAGATGCTTAGCACTTCTTGGCCCTTTTGCCTTCACTCTGCGGTCCAGCTCACCCCAAACCATCTCGATTGGGTTCAGGTCTGGTGACTGTGGAGGCCAGGTCATCTGGCGTAGCACCCCATCACTCCCCTTCTTGGTCAAATAGCCCTTACACAGCCTAGAGGTGTGTTTGGGGTCATTGTCCTGTTGAAAAATAAATGATGGTCCAACTAAACGCAAACCGGATGGAATAGCATGCCGCTGCAAGATGCTGTGGTAGCCATGCTGGTTCAGTATGCCTTCAATTTTGAATAAATCCCCAACAGTGTCACCAGCAAAGCACCCCCACACCATCACACCTCCTCCTCCATGCTTCACGGTGGGAACCAGGCATGTAGAGTCCATCCGTTCACCTTTTCTGCGTCGCACAAAGACACAGTGGTTGGAACCAAAGATCTCAAATTTGGACTCATCAGACCAAAGCACAGATTTCCACTGGTCTAATGTCCATTCCTTGTGTTCTTTAGCTCAAACAAGTCTCTTCTGCTTGTTGCCTGTCCTTAGCAGTGGTTTCCTAGCAGCTATTTTACCATGAAGGCCTGCTGCACAAAGTCGCCTCTTAACAGTTGTTGTAGAGATGTGTCTGCTGCTAGAAATCTGTGTGGCATTGACCTGGTCTCTAATCTGAGCTGCTGTTAACCTGCGATTTCTGAGGCTGGTGACTCGGATAAACTTATCCTCAGAAGCAGAGGTGACTCTTGGTCTTCCTTTCCTGGGGCGGTCCTCATGTGAGCCAGTTTCTTTGTAGCGCGTGATGGTTTTTGCAACTGCACTTGGGGTCACTTTCAAAGTTTTCCCAATTTTTCGGACTGACTGACCTTCATTTCTTAAAGTAATGATGGCCACTCATTTTTCTTTACTTAGCTGCTTTTTTCTTGCCATAATACAAATTCTAACAGTCTATTCAGTAGGACTATCAGCTGTGTATCCACCAGACTTCTGCACAACTGATGGTCCCAACCCCATTTATAAGGCAAGAAATCCCACTTATTAAACCTGACAGGGCACACCTGTGAAGTGAAAACCATTTCCGATGACTACCTCTTGAAGCTCATCAAGAGAATGCCAAGAGTGTGCAAAGCAGTCATCAAAGCAAAAGGTGGCTACTTTGAAGAACCTAGAATATAAGACATATTTTCAGTTGTTTCACACATTTTTGTTAAGTATATAATTCCACATGTGTTAATTCATAGTTTTGATGCTTTCAGCGTGAATGTACAATTTTCATAGTCATGAAAATACAGAAAAATCTTTAAATGAGAAGGTGTGTCCAAACTTTTGGTCTGTACTGTATATATATGTAATATATATATAAATATATATATATTTATAGCTGTTCATTCTGTTATGCGCTTTTCAGAGGAACCCAGCAAGTCTCGTACGAAGCCAGCAAAGGCGCACCCACAGATGCACTTGGCACAAGCTATCCAGTCAGGCGAGCCCTTGAGGGCTGGAAATACTCTTCACCCAACTCCTAGTAAATGGAAGGGAGAGTTTGGCAGAGCCCTTCCCAGGCCCACTGTTGCCGGACAGCTGGAGTCTGGTGACTAGTCAAGAACCAGGTAAGTACCTCTGCAAGAACCCCAGGAAGTGAAATCAGAAGAGAAAATGAGAAAACCCCTGAAAAGATAGCATCACTAATGCTAGCACCATTCACCACCAAGCACATAGGCACATAGGGAACTACCATAAATAGCAAAGGACTGAGCAGGGAGCAGGATTATATAGCCGCCTAATGATCAGGTGTTGATTACCTCCCAATCATCCCCAGACAGCCACTCCCTGCTAGTTTGAATAGCAGAATGGACAACATCCCACCACTGCATAGTGCAAGACACAGCAGCGTTCTGCGTTGCCAGGCAACAAGAGAAATCAGTGAGAGACACGGTGTCCTGAGTCTTCACACATCCTACAACACTAGAACGCAATGCTCCATAAGATTGGGACAGTCTCCGTGCACACGTAGTAGCTCTGCCTCCAGGGTAAGGACAATGGCGGTGCCTGCGAACGGAGTAGCATAGCACTGGACCTGCTCCATTCCCAGGTGGGAGCACAGAACTACGATTCCTAACAATTGAGAGGTGTAAGAAGCTTGCTGGTGGTTATAGGAAGCGATTGATTGCAGTTATTTATTCCAAAATGTGTGGAACCAAATATTAAGTTGAGAGTGCCAACAATTTTGTCCGGCCCATTTTTGCGTTCAGTATGAAATTATGTCTAATTTGCCTTGTTTTCTAATTTTTTTTTTAGTGTTGTTCCAATACACACAAAACATGTGTATAATAAAACATGTGTAATTGCAATAATTTTCTAGGAGAAATACTTCATTTTCTGGAATAATTTCAAGGGTGCCAATACTTTTGGCCATGACTGTATAAGTGAATTAATTCCTACATTTTATCTGCTTCATAGAAATTTGCAGGTGTAAATGTTGTTCCCATGCTGCTTCCAATTGGTTTTGGCATAATTTCATCGTCTAGGAAATTAGTTTTGTATTTGTGCACAGATGACTAACCGTTTTTGTCCTGACTTTGTATTGTTCGGATAAAGGCATGCGTGTCACCAAAATACACATATTATCACACAGTGGCATCTCTATAACTTATCATTTGGAGCATAAAGAAATTCTTGAAAATGAGAGCATCACACTGGGACAACAACAGTCCAATAATAAGTATTTCTAATCCAGGATCTGTTTTGCCTCACAGAACATTCTTCACCCCCCATTTACCTATTACTAGAAATCTGCCCCAATTTAAACACTGGGGTTGTTACTATAGCTAAAAATTTATCATAACCTTTTACTGAAAAAGGTTGAAAATTTCTAGTTTAACCACAATTTATTAAATGTCAACTGAAGTCTTCAAACAGTAACTGATGTTCATGATGTTAAAAAATACTGCAGCAATCAACGAATAACTAAACACATAAAATGCACAAAAAGTAAAAATATCTGCGAGGTGACTCTGACTATTACTAGGAATCATTATGTGCCGTAATCTGCTCCTCTAACTTACTCTTTGAAAAATGAAATTCTTTCTGGAAGCTGCAAATGTGGAAAGTAGGCAGTTGTGTAGCATGGGTTGCTAGTGCCCCGGGCAAGGCAAAAAGTGTGACCCCTAACCCAGTAATAATGCCTCCTTTAAATAAATAATGACCCTTAAAAAGTAATGATGCTTTTTGAGTGCCCCCTCCAAAATTAATTGTGCGCAAGGGAGAAGAGCACTCAAAGGTGGCACTGAGTGGGCAAAAACAGGGAGTGCAAAGCAGTGACTTCATTGCACAGCCTACACCAGGGCACTGACATCTTTCAGACTGTAGGCTTACAGAATAAGATGTGAAAAGGAAAAAAAGCCAGCTCACCCAATAATGTATTTCAATCTGTTCAGAAGCCTGCGATCCACACCACTGCTCGGCGTGAGTAGACACTGGGAAAGAAGAAGGTGACCCAGCTTCTGATCCTTGAATCAAGATGGTGCAGATAAAATGATGAAGTCTTTATTTAAAAAAAATTAAACATTTCCAAACATCAGGAATTAGGACAAAAAATATCAAAAATTTTCCAGATGGGGAGATGGTAGGAGGAGTTATTCCTGCCATTGTACAGGTCAGCTAATAAGAATTTGTATACTAGAAATGACTTCTTCTCATCAGTACTGGACACAGTAGGTGTAACAAACCAACAATAATATCTAAAGAACATTTGTTAGAAATGATTCAATTGAAAAATGATGTTTTGCTTGATCTAATTTAGAAATATATCTAATTGTGGGATTGTTTAACCCCCTAAAAGCTGCAATCGAGAGCGATCGCAATATTTAGGAGGCAGAATGAAAGAGGGGGCTCCTTCTCCCTTCAGATCTTCTCCCTTCAGATCTGCTCCCCCGTGATGTCATCGTGGGGTAAGGATGATTGCCAGGGTGACACGGGGTCGTCCTGGCGATCCCCGGGTCACCAAGCTACGGAAAGCCTCTTAGACCATGCTCAGAGCATGGTCTAAGAAGCTTCTGTACAAGTATAATGCATTGCAATGATGGTGATATATAATAAATATATTATACCAATAAATACACATTTTTATGTCTAAAAAACCCCAAACTGTATACATATTTGAAATTGCCGTGTCCAGAACGACCCGATCTATAAAACTGTCACACAAGTTAACTCATTCAGTGAAAAACATACAAAAAAAAAACTGTAGCAAACTGGTTTTTCATCATACCAATGGAAAAAAAGTGGACTAAAATGCGATTAAAAAGACGAATGTAAATAAAAATGGTATCTTTGAAAACTACATTTTGTCCCACAAAAAACAAACAGCTATACAGCTCCATCAGCGGAAAAATAAAAAAGTTATAGCTCTCAGAATACAGCAATGCAAAAACAATATTTTTTCAATAAAATAGTTTTTATTGTGTAAACAAAACATAAAAAAATGATAAAATGTAGCATCGCTGTAATCGTTTTGGCCTGAAGAATAAAGCTGCCTTATCAATTTTACCACATGCAAATCCCCCCAATCGATTCCTGAATTGCTGATTTTTGTTCATTCTGCACTGTGCCTCAAAAGCAGTTGCCAATTAGATGTAGGTTATTGGCGCAATGAGGAGAAATTGCACAAAAAACTGAGGTCCATTTTTTCCTATTAGCCCTTAGAGAAATTTAAAATTTGGGGCTACAACAACATTTTAGAAGTTAAATTGTAATTATTCTTTCTTCACCTCCCAATGGTATAAATTTCTGTGAGGCACATGTGGTGACAACATGCTCACTGCACTCCTAGATGAATTAATTGAGAGGTGTAGTTTGTAAAATGGGATCACTTATGGGGGGGTTTCTGCTGTTCTGGCACCTCAGGGGCTCTGCCTATGAGACATGCACCTTCAAACTATCCAGCAAAATCTGAACTCCAATATGGCGCTTCTTCCCTTCTGAGCCTTGCTTTGTGCCCCAGAAGTAGTTTTCGACCACATATGGTATATTGGCACACTCAGAAGAAATTGCACAACAAATTGCATGGTGTATTTTTCTCCTGTTACCCTTGTGAAAACAAAAAAATTCTGGCTAAAAGAATATTTTTGTGGGAAAAATTCGATTTTTTTTAATTTCACGGCTTTACGTTATAAAGATAATTTTTTGAGGGGTCTAGTTTCCAAAATTGGGTCACTTGTGTTTTTTTTTTTACTGTTTAGGCACATCATGGCGTCCACTCTCGATTCCAGCCATTATTGCTCTAAAAAAGTAAAATGGTGCTTCTTGCCTTCCATGCGCCCAAACAGTAGTTTTCCCCCACATATGGTCTATCTGCATACTCAGCAAAAATTGCAAAACAAATTTTGGGGTCCCTTTTCTCCTGATACCCTTGTAAAAATAAAAAATCTGGGGCTAAAAGGACATTTTTTCTGGGAAAGATGTGATTTTTTTATTTTCATGGCTCTACGTTATAAACTTCTGTGAAGCACCTGGGGGTTCAAGGTGCTCACCACACATCTAGATACATTCCTTTAGAGGTCTAGTTCTCAAAATGGGGTAATTTGTGGGGAGTTTCCACTGTTTTGGCACATCAGGGGCTCTCCAAATGCGACATGGTATCCACTCTCGATTCCATCCATTTTTGCTTACAAAAAGTCAAATGGTGATCCTTTCCTTCCGAGCCCTGCCATTCACCCAAACAGTAGTTTTGAGGTCCATTTTCTCCTGTTTACCTTGTAAAAATAAAAAAAATTGGAGCTAAAGTAAAATTTTTGTGAAAAAAGTAAAATGTTCATTTTTTCCTTCTACATTGCATTAATTCCTATTTATTCCTGTGAAGCACCTGAATGCTTAATAAACTTCTTGAATGTGTTTTTTTAGGACTTTGAGGGGTGCGGTTTTTAGAATGGTGGCACTTTTGGATATTTTCTGTCATATAGGTCCCCCAAAGTCACTTCAAATGTGATGTGGTGTCTAAAAAATGTTTTTGTCAATTTTGTTGGAAAAATGAGAAATTGCTGATGAACTTTTAACCCTTCTAACTTTCTAATAAAAAAAGTATGTTTCAAAAAATGTGCTGATGTAAAGTAGACATGTGGTATATGTTATTAATTGCTTATATTGTGTGATTTAATTATCTGGTTTAAGGACATAAGAATTAAAAGTTTGAAAATTGTGAAATTTTCTACATTATCAACAAGTTCCCGATATTTTCACAAATAAACACAAGTCATATTGAACAAATTTTTCCACTATCATGAAGTACAATATGTCACTAGAAAACAGTCTCAGAATCACTGGGTTCCGTTGAAGCGTTCCAGAGTTATAACATCATAAAGTGACACTGGTCAGATTTAAAAAATGAGGCTTGGTTATTAACGTACAAAGTGGCCCTGTCCTTAAGGGGTTAAGTTTGACATAATTGAACCTTACTAGTGTTGAGCGAGCATGCTCAACACTGCTCGGCACTCGCCCGAGCATCTCACTACTCGGGATGTTCGGCGAGCACCGAGCATTTCCGGGTTACTCGGGCGGGAGCTTGGGTCTCCGCCCTGCACGTTTGGCGCTCTTTACAGAGCCAATGAACATGCAGGGATTGCCAGCCAGTGACTGTAATGCCGCAGCCATGTTGCTTGTGGGCATTACAGTGATTGGCTGGCCGCACAGCGTCAGCTTGAGTACTTAAAACCGGGCACCGCCATCTTGGACACAGTCGCTCCGGATCAGCCAGTGTAGGGTCAGTGCTGCTGAGCTAGGGAGAGATTTATACTCTGAAATAGTTAGTGTAGGGTCTCTAACGCCTGTCAAATCAAACAAACAGTCCTTCTCAGGACTAATATCCATCCCAGATATCAGGCAGGCTGTATAGGAGACACAGTGGTTATACCAACAAACACTGCATTACAGTCCTGTGTGCTCCTCCAGGTCAAATTGCTAGACTTATTCCCCGGTCTCAGGGGCAAGGAAAAATCCTTCTTTTTTCATCTAAATCCTGTATTTTTTTTTCCCTCAGTCAAACTGTACAAATACTCGTCTTATTAACCTTTTGGTATTTCCCCTCCCCCCCAAAACAAATTGAGTGTGTCTGTGACTGTCCAGACACCAATATATCTGTTTAAAAGAGTCTGGTGTAGGCCAGATAACTAGAACTGTGGTTTTGCAGTTCCACGGCTCAAATCTCTGTATTATCCTGCTTTTGCATTTTTTCCGTAAAAAAAAAACAGTAATGTAACATACCTGGCGGCGTCCTTGCATAGTGGTCCATCTCCCACTGTGCAAGAGCGCGCACTTGATCTCCAATCCAGAATGTCTCTCTGGCTTCCCTCCATGCTGTCTGTTTGCTTCTGTGTGCTGCTGCTTAAGGGCGGCGCCCGATCACTTCCTGCTTTTTGTACCTGCTGCAGGCACACCCCTTGTGCGTCCTCAGCCTATTGCTGTCTGTCACCTGGTATTTAAACCAGCTGCTCCAATTGACCCATGCCTGAGCATTGTGTTTCATTCAGTGTGTTCATTTACTCTGAATGTGCCAGGTCCCCTTCTGTGTTCTCTTGTCTGCCTATCCTGGAAGCTGTATTTCCAGGCCTGTCTGAACACGCTCCAAGCCTGTTCCTCCCGCCTTCTAGGGGCTGCATTCCTAGACCCGCTCCTGTATCTTGTCTGTCCTGTCTGAACACGCTCCTAGCCTGTTCCTCCCGCCTTCTAGGGGCCGATTACCTAGACCCGCTCCTGTATCTTGTCTGTCCTGTCTGAACACGCTCCTGGCCTGTTCCTCCCGCCTTCTAGGGGCTGCATTCCTAGACCCGCTCCTGTATCTTGCTACTGTGTCTGTTCTTGTCTGTATACTCTTCTAGCCTGTTTTCCCGTGTTTCTCTATGTCCGTACCTTTCCTTTTTCTGCAGAGTCTGAACTCGTACCTAACTCCTGCTCGTTGTCACTGTACTCCCGTTTGTGAGTTTGTGGTCCACTCGCTACTTCACTGCAAGTACCCTGTGGGTATCTGGTTCTGCCTTTCCCTTCCTGTCTGTTCCGTGTGAACAGAGCCCTGTCCCCCCTGCTCTGCCTTTGCTCACCTCTCTGGAGGTTCTAGCCTGCTCTGCCTTTGCTCACCGCTCCGGCGGTTCTAGCCTGCTCTGCCTTTGCTCACCGCTCCGGCGGTTCTAGCCTGCTCTGCCTTTGCTCACCGCTCCGGCGGTTCTAGCCTGCTCTGCCTTTGCTCACCGCTCCGGCGGTTCTAGCCTGCTCTGCCTTTGCTCACCGCTCTGGCGGTTCTAGCCTGCTCTGCCTTTGCTCACCGCTCCGGCAGTTCTAGCCTGCTCTGCGTTTGCTCACCGCTCCGGCGGTTCTAGCCTACTCTGCCTTTGCTCACCGCTCCGGCGGTTCTAGCCTGCTCTGCCTTTGCTCACCGCTCCGGCGGTTCTAGCCTGCTCTGCCTTTGCTCACCGCTCCGGCGGTTTTAGCCTGCTCTGCCTTTGCTCACCGCTCCGGCGGTTCTAGCCTGCTCTGCCTTTGCTCACCGCTCCGGCGGTTTTAGCCTGCTCTGCCTTTGCTCACCGCTCCGGCGGTTCTAGCCTGCTCTGCCTTTGCTCACCGCTCCAGGCGGCCTTGTCCTGCTCTACTCTTGCTCACCGCTCCAGATGGCCTTGTCCTTCTCTACTCTTGCTCACCGCTCCAGGCGGTCTTGTCCTGCTCTACTCTTGCTCACTGCTCCAGGCGGCCTTGTCCTGCTCTACTCTTGCTCACCGCTCCAGGCGGTCTCGTCCTGCTCTACTCTTGCTCACCGCTCTAGGCGGTCTCGTCCTGCCCTGCTCTTGCTCACCTCTCTGGGCGGCTTCACTCGGCTGTGTTTGTCCGCCACATCTGTGGTTCTGTTCCTGAGTCCCAGTGTGTACTGGGTCCTATCCCACCTGTGTTCCTACCTGCTAGCGCCTCCCTCTCTGCACTCTAGCCGTGCTTGCCTGTACCCCCCTGCCTGCATACCCGCCTGCCTGCATACCAGTCGTGCCTGCCTATACCCACCAGTCTGTGTGCCAGCCTAACCAGTCTGTTCCTGTATTCCCCTGTGTGGGTCAACAGCCGTGTCCGGGGTCTGTCCTGGAGTAGCACCTGGTCCCTCTGCTCGGTTCCTCCTTGGTGCACTTGCGTCGTATGCTGTCGTGCGACCCTGGTCGGATCGGGTGAATACCTAGTTACGCCCCTCCAGGCATTCACTCTCCGGCACGGTCCAGTGGAATCACACGCACACGCCGCTCAGCCCGGGCGTGTGCATTACAGCATGCTCAGGCCATGGCTCCCGTTGAGCCCCACGGCCTTCGCTCTCTGAGACGTTTTCCAGCGAATACGTGCATTAAAAATGAATAAATAATTTTTTTTTTTCTCTAGCTGAGTTCCAGGCGAATTATGCACCCGTCCAGATGGATCTATCAGCTCTTGTTCCTGCGGATCCGCCACGTTACTATGGGGATCCAAGACAGAGTCGTGTATTTGTGGAGCAATGCATGCTACACTTCAAATTCTACCCTCTTTATTTTCCCACCGATCGGGTTAAGGTGGGATTCATGATGTCTTACCTAGCGGGTGATGCCTTGAATTGGATCACCCCCCTATGGGACGCACAGGATCCTATCGTCCTGGACATAATGGCCTTCCTGGTGGCCTTTCTAATGGTCTTCGATGATCCTAACCCGGAGGCTCCTGCTGAAGCTTCACCTCCCAATATCCCGGAGCAGCCCCGATGGGTAATGTGTGTGGGTAGCGCAATAGTCCTCCAGCCCAATGAGACTACTGCCCACCCAGAATCCTCACAGGGTGACTACGCTCTCCGGAATACTTCTCCCAACCTCAAGAGGCAGTCCAGACGTGCTAGACATAGAGGCAAGCCGTCACGCCAGGGTCTGTCCTCCCTGAGACCTCCTGACCCCAACCTTGAAGTCCCTACTGAAGCTTCATCTCCCTGTATCCCGGAGAAGCCCCAACGGGTAATGTGCGTGGGTAGTGCACCAGTTCTCCTGCCCGAAGAGACTGCTGCCCACCCAGAATCCACACCGGAGGACCCCCTGTTGCCTCCTGAATCCCCCGGGGTACCACTTGATGACAATTGGAGAGAGACTTCCCTATACTCTGTACCTGATAGCTCGGCTGCTTCATCCAGTGAGTCCGACCTAGTGTACTCCGAAGCAGAGGTTACCCATGAGTCTCTTCACCCCTCCGACCTGGCGGAGGACCTACAGTTGTCTCCTGAGCCCTTCGGGGTGCTACGTGGTAGCGAAAGGACAGAGACTCTCCTATACTCTGTACCTGATACCTCGCTCGCTTTGTCCAGTGAGTCCAACCTAGTGTACTCCGAAGCAGAGGTTACTCCCGAGTCTCTACACCCCTCCGACCAGGCGGAGGACCTCCAGTTGTCTCCAGAACCCTTCGGGGTGCCACCTGGTGGTGAATGGACAGAGACTTTCCTATATCCTGGATCTGATACCTCGCTTGCTTCGTCCAGTGAGTCCGACCTAGTGTACTCTGAAGCAGAGGTTACCCATGAGTCTCTACACCCCTCTGACCAGGCGGAGGACCTCCAGTTGTCTCCAGAACCCTTCGGGGTGCCACCTGGTGGTGAGTGGACAGAGACTTTCCTATACTTGGCACCCGATACCTCGCCTGCTTCGTCCAGTGAGTCCGACCTAGTGTACTCTGAAGCAGATGTTTTCTCTGAGCCTCTGCACTCATCTGACCCGGCGGAGGACCTCCAGTTGCTTCCTGAATCCTCCGGGGTACCACCAGATAACAAAGAGACAGTGACTTTTCCTCATCCTGTACCTGATAACCCGTCTATTTCTTCCTGTGAGCTTGACAAGATGTACCTCGAAGCAGAGATTACCCCCAAGTCTCTGCTCCCCTCCAACCCGGTGGAGGACTTCCAGCTGTCTCCTGTAACCTCTGGGGTGCCACCTGACAGTATGTGGAGAGAGACTTCCTTGTGTGCTGTTCCTGGTACTCCACCCATTTCGTCTGTTGCTAAGGGTGGCTGGATGGGAGGTAGCATCCTAGCTACCCAGAGGAGACCAGTTTTTCCGGTGGACAGTGGAAGTAATCTCCTTGAAGTGAAGAATTGGCCCTCGAATTCCCTGCGGAACATTCTGGCAGGCCTGAAGAAGAGGGGGCGTAAGGGGGGGGTACTGTAACATACCTGGCGGCGTCCTTGCATAGTGGTCCATCTCCCACTGTGCAAGAGCGCGCACTTGATCTCCAATCCAGAATGTCTCTCTGGCTTCCCTCCATGCTGTCTGTTTGCTTCTGTGTGCTGCTGCTTAAGGGCGGCGCCCGATCACTTCCTGCTTTTTGTACCTGCTGCAGGCACACCCCTTGTGCGTCCTCAGCCTATTGCTGTCTGTCACCTGGTATTTAAACCAGCTGCTCCAATTGACCCATGCCTGAGCATTGTGTTTCATTCAGTGTGTTCGTTCACTCTGAATGTTCCAGGTCCCCTTCTGTGTTCTCTTGTCTGTCTATCCTGGAGGCTGTATTTCCAGGCCTGTCTGAACACGCTCCTAGCCTGTTCCTCCCGCCTTCTAGGGGCTGCATTCCTAGACCCGCTCCTGTATCTTGTCTGTCCTGTCTGAACACGCTCCTAGCCTGTTCCTCCCACCTTCTAGGGGCCGATTACCTAGACCCGCTCCTGTATCTTGTCTGTCCTGTCTGAACACGCTCCTGGCCTGTTCCTCCCGCCTTCTAGGGGCTGCATTCCAAGACCCGATCCTGTATCTTGCTACTGTGTCTGTTCTTGTCTGTATACTCTTCTAGCCTGTTTTCCCGTGTTTCTCTATGTCCGTACCTTTCCTTTTTCTGCAGAGTCTGAACTCGTACCTAACTCCTGCTCGTTGTCACTGTACTCCCGTTTGTGAGTTTGTGGTCCACTCGCTACTTCACTGCAAGTACCCTGTGGGTATCAGGTTCTGCCTTTCCTTTCCTGTCTGTTCCGTATGAACAGAGCCCTGTCCCCCCTGCTCTGCCTTTGCTCACCGCTCTGGCGGTTCTAGCCTGCTCTGCCTTTGCTCACCGCTCCGGCGGTTCTAGCCTGCTCTGCCTTTGCTCACCGCTCCGGCGGTTCTAGCCTGCTCTGCCTTTGCTCACCGCTCCGGCGGTTCTAGCCTGCTCTGCCTTTGCTCACCGCTCCGGCGGTTCTAGCCTGCTCTGCCTTTGCTCACCGCTCTGGCGGTTCTAGCCTGCTCTGCCTTTGCTCACCGCTCCGGCGGTTCTAGCCTGCTCTGCTTTTGCTCACCGCTCCGGCGGTTCTAGCCTGCTCTGCCTTTGCTCACCGCTCCGGCGGTTCTAGCCTGCTCTGCCTTTGCTCACCGCTCCGGCGGTTCTTGCCTGCTCCGCCTTTGCTCACTGCTCCGGCGGTTCTAGCCTGCTCTGCCTTTGCTCACCGCTCCGGCGGTTTTAGCCTGCTCTGCCTTTGCTCACCGCTCTGGCGGTTCTAGCCTGCTCTGCCTTTGCTCACCGCTCCAGGCGGCCTTGTCCTGCTCTACTCTTGCTCACCGCTCCAGGCGGTCTTGTCCTGCTCTACTCTTGCTCACCGCTCCAAGCGGCCTTGTCCTGCTCTACTCTTGCTCACCGCTCCAGGCGGTCTCGTCCTGCTCTACTCTTGCTCACCGATCTAGGCAGTCTCGTCCTGCCCTGCTCTCGCTCACCTCTCTGGGCAGCCTCACTCGGCTGTGTTTGTCCGCCACATCTGTGGTTCTGTTCCTGAGTCCCAGTGTGTACTGGGTCCTATCCCGCCTGTGTTCCTACCTGCTAGCGCCTCCCTCTCTGCACTCTAGCCGTGCTTGCCTGTACCCGCCTGCCTGCATACCCGCCTGCCTGCATACCCGCCTGCCTGCATACCAGTCGTGCCTGCCTATACCCACCAGTCTGTGTGCCAGCCTAACCAGTCTGTTCCTGTATTCCCCTGTGTGGGTCAACAACCGTGTCCGGGGTCTGTCCTGTGGTTTTGCAGTTCCACGGTTCAAATTTCTGTATTATCCTGCTTTTGGCATTTTTTCCGTAAAAAAAAAACAGTAATAGTGTCTCCCTGACTGTTCAGACACAAATATATCTGTTTAAAAGATTGTGGTGTAGGCCAGATAACTAGAACTGTGGTTTTGCAGTTCCACGGTTCAAATCTCTGTATTATCCACCTTTTTGCCTTTTTCACATAAAAAATAAAAAAATTGAGTGTCTCGCTCAGTGTTCAGACACAAATATATCTGTTTAAAAGATTCTGGTGTAGGCCAGAGAACTAGAACTGCGGTTTTCCTCTTCCACGGTTCTAATCTCCTTTTTATTACCCTTTTTCCATTGATAGTGCAAGTTTTAGCTATTTTACTTAATTTACAATAGGCAAGGAGCGTGGCAACGGACGTGGAACTGGACATTCTGGTGATGGTGCGTGTAGAGGACGGGGCCGTGGCCAAGGTGAAAATGTGCCACAACCAACAGCCACATCTTCTCGCTCCCACTTCTTGACCGAATTACTAGGGAAGCACACTACAACACCAGTATTGCGAACTGATCAGTGTGAACAGGTTATTAATTGGATAGCAGATAATACTTCCAGTTACCTGGGCACCACCACCTCCGGTCTGTCTTCCACACGGTCAAGTTTTAGTAGCCGTGAGTCTCGACCGCATACTCCCCCTCACCCTGATGCTCCTTCCTCCCACCCTGATGCTCCTTCCTCCCACACTTGGACACTCTGAAGAGCTGTTCACTGGTCCCTTTCCATATTTGGGCCCCTCGCCTGCTCCGCTTGAAGTGGTGGAAGAGGAGATCCCATGTAGCGATGCCCAAATATTTGAACAGCCACGGCCAGAGGAAGTTGACACTGGCAATTTGTCACAAGAGGTGGACGATGACGAGACACAATTGCCACGAAGTGAGGAGGAGGATCGTGGTGCGCAAGTGGAAGAGGAGGAGGTGGTGGATGATCTAGTAACTGACCCAACGTGACAGGAGGACACGCAGATCGAGGCCAGCAGCACACAGGGGGAGGGAGGCAGAGAACCCCAGCAGGCAGGAAGAAGCAGTGTGGTTGCCGCACACAGAAGGCGGGCAACAGTTCCCCATAACATCAACACGAGGGACGTTGCCAGTACAACCGGTAGGTCTTCCAGAGTCTGGAATTTTTTAAAAAACTCGGCTGATAACCCCAAAAAGGCCATTTATACCACCTGTCAGGCCAGCATCAGCAGGGGTGACAAAACTACCAGCCTGACTACCACCAGCATGATCAGGCACATGTCAGCAAAGCACCCGATTTTGTGGGGCGAACCTCAGGGTCCACGACCAGTGTCAGCGGGTGTCACCACAGCTTCTTCCACTGTTGTGCGTGTAATAGAACCCCCTGTTGTGCGTGCAAGGCAATTCCCTTGTCCATACTGCATGCAAAGATGCCCCCTCCTCTCAGTCTTCACTTGTTATGGCAGTTTCTCAAGAAACAGCATCAACGTCCACGTCCACGTCTCACCGCAGCGTTCAATTGTCCATATCCCAGACCTTTGAACGAAAGCGAAAATTTGCAGCCAACGCCCCACAGGCCACTGTCCTAAATTCGCACATTTCACGACTGCTTGCGTTGGAAATGCTGCCTTTTAGGCTGGTGGAGATGGAATCCTTCCGCAACCTTATGGCGGTGGCCGTCCCTCGGTACTCGGTCCCCAGCCGACACTATTTTGCCCAGTGTGCCATCCCCACACTACCCAAGCACGTGTCCCAAAACATCTGCTGTGCCCTCAACAACGCAGTTACTGGGAGAGTCCACCTGACAACGGACACGTGGACATGTGCTTGTGGCCAGGGACGGTACATCTCCCTGACGGCACACTGGGTAAACATAGTGGAAGCCGGGACCCAGTCGGACTTTGGGACGGAACACATCCTCCCCACACCGAGGATTGCGGGCCCTATGTCAGTCAGAGTTGCCCCCACAGTGTACAGCTCCTGCGCATCCTCCTCCTCCTCCTCCTCATGTTCAGCCTCCATCTCAGATATCACCACATCAGTTACAAGCTGGAAGCACTGCAGTACTGCCTCAGCCAAGCGGCAACAGGCTGTGCTGAAACTCATAAGCTTAGGTGATAAACCTCACACTGCTTGAGAGTTGTGGACAGCTGTGAAAGAGCAGGCAGATCTGTGGCTGAGACTGCTGAACCTACATCCAGGCATTGTCATGTGTGACAATGGCCGTAACCTGGTGGTAGCTCTGAGGCGAGGTGAGATCACACACATACCATGCTTGGCTCATGTGCTTAACCTCGTGGTTCAGCGGTTTCTTAAATTGTACCCTGAGTTGCCAGATCTGCTCATCAAAGTACACCGCCTGTCAGCTCATTTTCGGAAGTCGTCTACAGCTTCCGCCGCCCTTGCTGTGTTGCAGCAGCGTTTGCAGCTTCCGGCACACCGACTGGTGTGTGATGTCCCCACAGGTTGGAACTCTACCCTCCACATGTTGCAAAGGATTTGTGAGCAGAACAGAGCAGTTGTGGAGTACCAGCTGCAAAAAGGCCGTCGATATTCAGGTCAGACTCCACACATAAGACCTCATGAGTGGACCTGAATGTCTGACATATGTACCATCTTGACAAACTTTGAGGAGTCCACCAAGATGGTGAGTGGCGATGATGCCATCATTAGCATCAGCATCCCACTTGTCTGTCTTTTGCAATGCTCTCTGCAGAGAATTAAAGAGGAGGCATTGCAGCCAGAGTATGATGAGATGGATCAAGAAGCCGTAATGGGCGATTACACACAGCCCAGCCACATCTCATCCCAACGTGCATTGGGGGACAATGAGGGAGATGAGGAGGGGGAGGAGGAAGAACAGGAGCTGGTATCATGCGCTGTAGACGGTAGTACCTGTACAACTGTCATACCTTCGGTTCAGCGTGGGTGGCCTAAGGACAGGGGGGAGGAGGAGGAGGAGAGCATGGTCAGTCGTCATCTTGGTGAAGACACGGAAGTCTTGCCCATTACCAGTCTGGCATGCATGGCTGACTTTATGTTACGCTGCCTTAACCGTGACCCTCGCGTTGTCAAAATGTTGGGTGACAGTCATTACTGGTTGGTGACACTTTTAGACTCCCGCTACAAGGAGAACTTTCACTCTCTTATTCCTGAGGTGGAGAAGTCTACAAAAATGTGGCAGTACCAGAAGGCCCTTGCTGCAGAACTGTTAAAAAAATTCCCATCTGAACACGCTAGCGGCAGAGGTCACAGTTCGTTGACCAACCAAGGAGTACAGGCGAGAGAGACGCAACTCCAATCCAGCAGAGGCAGGGGAACACTGTCAACATTCTGGTACAGTTTTCTGAGACCCGCCCAGCTTACAGGCCCTGAGGCGCGGGGTACTCTCACAAGGAGGGGAAAGTTTCAAAAGATGGTGAGGGAGTACCTTACCGACTGTACCAGCGTCCTCCGTGATTCCTCTGTGCCTTTTAATTATTGGGTATCCAAGCTGGAAACTTGGAATGAACTCGCTCTGTACGCCTTGGAGGTCCTGGCCTGCCCTGCCGCTAGCGTGTTATCGGAGCGTGTTTTTAGTGCCGCTGGGGGGATTTTAACTGATAAGTGCACTCGCCTGTCAACTGACAATGCTGACAAGCTGACCCTTATCAAAATGAACAAGGGCTGGATTGGGCCAGACTTCTCATCACCACCAAACGACAGCCGAGTAACATAAAGTCAAATCCACTGTGTTATTTCGGGAGGTGTATTTCCATGCACCGCTGCACACCCACACATAGGTATACGCTTCCTCATTTCGGCTGTTTTTTGCTCTTCTCCTTATCCTCAGCCTCCACCACCACTATACTACCAGGGTGAGCGTGGTCCGTGTTGCCAGCATTGCAATTTCCTCAGTCCTAATTTTTGGCAGCTTTTGCTTGAAAGGCATAGGCAAAGGCTATGGGAGACCCACTCCTCAATAATGGGAATAATGTTTTTAACATGTTGTACTGCATGCCTCTTGTAAGGGGCATTAAAACCGTCCTGTTAAGCTACTGTGACCTCCACCGCTCTTCCAAGGGGCATTAAAACCATCTTCTTAAGCTACTGTGACCTCCACCGCTCTTCCAAGGGGCATTAAAACCGTCTTCTTAAGCTACTGTGACCTCCACCACTCTTCCAAAGGGCATTAAAACCGTCTTGTTAAGCAACTGTGACCTCCACGTCTCTTCCAAGGGGCATTAAAACTGTCTTGTTAAGCTACTGTGACCTCCACCACTCTGCCAAGGGGCATTAAAAACGTCTTGTTAAGCTACTGTGACTTCCACGTCTCTTCCAAGGGGCATTATAACCATCTTGTTAAAACACTCTGACCTTCACGTCTCTTCCAAGGGGCATTAAAACTGTCTTGTTAAGCTACTGTGACCTCCACGTCTCTTCCAAGGGGCATTAAAACTGTCTTGTTAAGCTACTGTGACCTCCACCACTCTTCCAAGGGGCATTAAAACCGTCTTGTTAAGCAACTGTGACCTCCACGTCTCATCCAAGGGGCATTAAAACTGTCTTGTTAAGCTACTGTAACCTCCACCACTCTTCCAAGGGCCATTAAAACCATCTTGTTAAGCTACTGTGACCTCCACGTCTCTTCCAAGGGGCATTAAAACTGTCTTGTTAAACCACTCTGACCTCCACGTCTCTTCCAAGGGGCATTAAAACCATCTTGTTAAGCTACTGTGACCTTCACGTCTCTTCCAAGGGGCATTAAAACTGTCTTGTTAAGCTACTGTGACCTCCACCACTCTTCCAAGGGGCATTAAACCATATTGTTAAGCTACTGTGACCTCCACGTCTCTTCCAAGGGGCATTAAAACCGTCTTGTTAAACCACTCTGACCACCACGTCTTTCCAAGCGGCATTAAAACTGTCTTGTTAAGCTACTGTGACCTCCACGTCTCTTCCAAGGGGCATTAAAACTGTCTTGTTAAGCTACTGTGACCTCCACGTCTCTTCCAAGGGGCATTAAAACCGTCTTGTTAAGCTACTGTGACCTTCACGTCTCTTCCAAGGGGCATTAAAACTGTCTTGTTAAGCTACTGTGACCTCCACCACTCTTCCAAGGGGCATTAAACCATATTGTTAAGCTACTGTGACCTCCACGTCTCTTCCAAGGGGCATTAAAACCGTCTTGTTAAACCACTCTGACCTCCACGTCTCTTCCAAGCGGCATTAAAACTGTCTTGTTAAGCTACTGTGACCTCCACGTCTCTTCCAAGGGGCATTAAAACTGTCTTGTTAAGCTACTGTGACCTCCACGTCTCTTCCAAGGGGCATTAAAACCGTCTTGTTAAGCTACTGTGACCTCCACCACTCTTGCAAAGGGCATTAAAACCGTCTTGTGAAACCACTCTGACATCCACGTCTCTTCCAAGGGCCATTAAAACCATGTTGTTAAGCTACTGTGACCTCCACGTCTCTTCCAAGGGGCATTAAAACCGCCTTGTTAAACCACTCTGACCTCCACATCTCTTTCAAGGGGCATTAAAACTGTCTTGTTAGGCTACTGTGACCTCCACGTCTCTTCCAAGGGGCATTAAAACTGTCTTGTTAAGCTACTGTGACCTCCACGTCTCTTCCAAGGGGCAGTAAAACCGTCTTGTTAAGCTACTGTGACCTCCACCACACTTCCAATGGGCATTAAAACTGTCTTGCTAAAACATTGTGACCTCCACATCTCTTCCAAGGGGCATTAAAACTGTCTTGTTAAGCTACTGTGACCTCCACGTCTCTTCCAAGGGGCATTAAAACTGTCTTGTTAAACTGCTCTGACCTCCACGTCTCTTCCAAGGGGCATTAAAACTGTCTTGTTAAGCTACTGTAACCTCCACCACTCTTCCAAGGGGCATTAAAACCGTCCTGTTAAGCTGCGGTGACCTCCACCACTCTTCCAAGAGGCATTAAAACTGCCTTGTTAAGCTACTGTGACCTCCACGTCTCTTCCAAGAGGCATTAAAACCATCTTGTTAAGCTACTGTGACCTCCACCACTCTTCCAAGGGGCATTAAAACCGTCTTGTTAAGCTACTGTGACCTCCACGTTTCTTCCAAGGGGCATTAAAACTATCTTGTTAAGCTACTGTGACCTCCACGTCTCTTCCAAGGGGCATTAAAACCGTCTTGTTAAGCCACTCTGACCTCCACGTCTCTTCCAAGGGGCATTAAAACCATCTTGTTAAGCTACTGTGACCTCCACGTCTCTTCCAAGGGGCATTAAAACCGTCTTGTTAAACCACTCTGACCTCCACGTCTCTTCCAAGGGGCATTAAAACTGTCTTGTTAAGCTACTGTGACCTCCACCACTCTTCCAAAGGGCATTAAAACCGTCTTGTTAAGCTACTGTGACCTCCACGTCTCTTCCAAGGGGCATAAAAACTGTCTTGTTAAACCACTCTGACCTCCACGTCTCTTCCAAGGGGCATTAAAACCGTCTTGTTAAGCTACTGTGACCTCCACCACTCTTCCAAGGGGCATTAAACCGTATTGTTAAGCTACTGTGACCTCCACGTCTCTTCCGAGGGGCATTAAAACCGTCTTGTTAAACCACTCTGACCTCCACGTCTCTTCCAAGGGGCATTAAAACTGTCTTGTTAAGCTACTGTGACCTCCACATCTCTTCCAAGGGGAATTAAAACTGTCTTGTTGAGCTACTGTGACCTCCACGTCTCTTCCAAGGGGCATTAAAACCGTCTTGTTAAGATACTGTGACCTCCACCACTCTTACAAGGAGCATTAAAACCGTCTTGTTAAACCACTCTGACCTCCACGTCTCTTCCAAGGGCCATTAAAACCATCTTGTTAAGCTACTGTGACCTGCACGTCTCTTCCAAGGGGCATTAAAACCGTCTTGTTAAACCACTCTGACCTCCACATCTCTTCCAAGGGGCATTAAAACTGTCTTGTTAGGCTACTGTGACCTCCATGTCTCTTCCAAGGGGCATTAAAACTGTCTTGTTAAGCTACTGTGACCTCCACGTCTCTTCCAAGGGGCATTAAAACCGTCTTGTTAAGCTACTGTGACCTCCACCACACTTCCAATGGGCATTAAAACTGTCTTGTTAAACCACTGTGACCTCCACGTCTCTTCCAAGGGGCATTAAAACCGTCTTGTTAAGCTACTGTGACCTCCACGTCTCTTCCAAGGGGCATTAAAACCGTCTTGTTAAGCTACTGTAACCTCCACCACTCTTCCAAGACACATTAAAACCATCTTGTTAAGCTACTGTGACCTCCACGTCTCTTCTAAGGGGCAATAAACTGTCTTGTTAATCCACTCTCACCTCCACGTCTCTTCCAAAGGGCATTAAAACAGTCTTGTTAAGCTACTGTGACCTCCACGTCTCTTCCAAGGGGCATTAAAACTGTCTTGTTAAGCTACTGTGACCTTCAACACTCTTCCAAGGGACATTAAAACCATCTTGTTAAACCACTCTGACCTCCACTTCTCTTCCAAGGGGCATTGAAACTGTCTTGTTAAGCTACTGTGACCTTCACGTCTCTCCCAAGGAGCATTAAAACCGTCTTGTTAGGCTACTGTGACCTCCACGTTTCTTCCAAGGGGCATTAAAACTGTCTTGTTAAGCTACTGTGACCTCCACGTCTCTTCCAAGGGGCATTAAAACCGTTTTGTTAAGCCACTCTGACCTCCACGTCTCTTCCAAGGGGCATTAAAACCATCTTGTTAAGCTACTGTGACCTCCACGTCTCTTTCAAGGGGCATTAAAACCGTCATGTTAAGCCACTCTGACCTCCACGTCTCTTCCAAGCGGCATTAAAACTGTCTTGTTAAACCACTCTGACCTCCACGTCTCTTCCAAGGGGCATTAAAACCGTCTTGTTAAGCTACTGTGACCTCCACGTCTCTTCCAAGGGTCATTAAAACCGTCTTGTTAAACCGCTCTGACCTCCACGTCTCTTCCAAGGGGCATTAAAACTGTCTTGTTAAGCTACTTCAAAATGCCCTTCAGTAGGGTTATCAATAAGGGAACAACAAAAACATTAAACTTTGGGAGGGCGAAGTTTGATCAGCTGATAGAAAACCTTCAACTTATTGACTGGGACAAAGTACTTAATTAATGGAATACGAATAGTAAATGGAAAACCTTCAAAAGAATTCTGAATACTCAGTGCGAGAGGTATATACCGTATGGGAATAAAAGGGCCAGAAATAAGAGGAAACCAATATGGTTGAACAGGAATGTAAAAGGGGCGTTAAATAGCAAAAAAGAGGCACTCAAGAGATTAAAACAGGAAAACAGTAAGGAGGCACTAAAGTGTTACAAGGAAAAAACGAGAACCTGTAAAAAAACAAATAAAAATAGCGAAGGAGGAAACAGAGAGACGTATTGCTAGGGAAAGTAGATCAAATCCCAAACTGTTCTTTACGTATATAAATAGTAAAAGGATTAAATTGGATAATATTGGACCGATAAATAGTGAGGAAGGCAAAATCATAGAGAAAGATGAGGATAAAGCTAATCTATTAAATAATTTTTTTTCGACAACTTTCACAAAGGAAATAGAACTAACAGGAGAAATGAGAAGTGACAAGCTTAATCCTCCACTAAGTATGACAAATCTAACCCAAGTTGAGGTACAGAAACGCCTCAGTAACATTAAAATAAACAAATCACCAGGACCTGATGGCATACACCCACGGGTACTAAGGGAACTAAGTAATGTGATAGACAGACCGTTATATCTTATATTTAAGGACTCTGTTGAGACTGGGTCTGTACCACTTGATTGGCGACAGGCGAATGTAGTGCCAATATTCAAAAAGGGAGCGAAAAGTGACGCCGGAAACTATCGGCCGGTGAGTCTGACGTCCGTTGTGGGCAACATTTTTGAAAGCTTCATTAAAGAGGCAATTACGGAGCATCTTGATGCTAATAATCTTTTAATCCCGAACCAACATGGATTCATGAGGAATCGCTCCTGCCAAACAAACCTGATTGACTTCTACGAGGAGGTTAGCTCTCGAGTAGATCAGGGGGAACCAGTGGATGTCGTGTATCTCGACTTCTCAAAAGCGTTCGATAGCGTGCCACATAATAGGTTGGTATACAAAATGAGAATGATGGGGCTGGGGGAAAATGTCTGCAAGTTGGTAGCTAACTGGCTAAAGGATAGAAGGCAGAGGGTGGTTATAAATGGAATATTCTCAGATTGGGTAAGCGTCATTAGTGGGGTACCACAGGGATCTGTACTAGGCCCAATGTTATTTAATATCTTTATTAACGACATAGTCAACGGGATAAATAGTAAAATGTCAATATTTGCAGATGACACAAAGTTATGTAAAACAATTAATACAAAAGAGGACAGTGCAGACCTACAGAGGGATTTGGATAAGCTGGGTAGGTGGAGCATTAAATGGCAAATGAGGTTTAATGAGGAGAAATGTAAGGTCATACATATGGGAAGGAAAAATGGAAGTCACCAGTACTCACTGAATGGGAAATCATTGGGGAATTCAGAGAGGGAGAAGGACTTGGGCATCTTGATTGATAGCAAACTAAATTGGAGTGCCCAAAGTCAGGCCGCTGCTGTAAGGGCAAACAGGGTAATGGGATGTATCAGAAGAGGTATAGCTGCAAAGGATGAGAACATTGTTCTTCCACTGTACAAAGCACTGGTCAGACCACACTTGGAATACTGTGCTCAGTTATGGGCCCCAATATATAGAAAGGATATAAATGAGCTTGAAAAGGTACAAAGGAGGGCAACAAAATTAATAAAGGGAATGGAGGGACTGCAATACCCAGAGAGGTTGGCAAAAGTAGGACTATTCAGCCTGGAAAAGAGAAGGTTGAGGGGGGACATAATAAATGTGTACAAATATGTTAGGGGACAGTATAGAGATCTTGCCTGGGATTTGTTCAAAAGGAGGGATATTACGGTAACAAGAGGGCATTCACTAAGACTGGAAGAGAAAAGGTTTCAGCACCAGCATAGGAAGGGGTTCTTTACGGTAAGAGCAGTGAGAATATGGAATTCACTGAGTGAGGAGACGGTAATATCGGATTCACTACACCAGTTCAAGCGGGGACTGGATGCATTTCTAGATACCAGGCAGATTTCAGCATATATTATTATTAAAAATAAAATAAAATAGTAGGTTGATACAGGGATTTACTCTGACTGCTGGTTTCAGAGTCGGGAGGGAATTTTTCCTCAGGTGAAGATTGGCTAAATCATTTGGGGTTTTTGCCCTCCTCTGGATCAACTTTAGCAATTACAGAACTAACAGGTCGAACTTGATGGACGCAAGTCTTTATTCGGCTTTACAAACTATGTTACTATGTTACTATGTTACTGTGACCTCCACGTCCCTTCCATGGGGCATTAAAACCATCTTGTTAAACCACTCTGACCTCCACGTCTCTTCCAAGGGGCATTAAAACCGTCTTGTTAAGCTACTGTGACCTCCACATCTCTTCCAAGGGGCATTAAAACCATCTTGTTAAACCACTCTGACCTTCAAGTCTCTTCCAAGGGGCATTAAAACCGTCTTGTTAAGCTACTGTGACCTCCACGTTTCTTCCAAGGGGCATTAAAACTGTCTTGTTAAGCTACTGTGACCTCCATGTCTCTTCCAAGGGGCATTAAAACCGTCTTGTTAAGCCACTCTGACCTCCACGTCTCTTCCAAGGGGCATTAAAACCATCTTGTTAAGCTACTGTGACCTCCACGTCTCTTCCAAGGGGCATTAAAACCGTTTTGTTAAACCACTCTGACCTCCACGTCTCTTCCAAGGGGCATTAAAACCGTCTTGTTAAACCACTCTGACCTTCAAGTCTCTTCCAAGGGGCATTAAAACCATCTTGTTAAGCTACTGTGACCTCCACGTGTCTTCCAAGGGGCATTAAAACTGTCTTGTTAAGCTACTGTGACCTCCACCACTCTTCCAAGGGGCATTAAAACCGTCTTGTTAAGCTACTGTGACCACCACGTCTCTTCCAAGGGGCATTAAAACCATCTTTTTAAACCACTCTGACCTCCACGTCTCTTCCTTGGGGCATTAAAACCGTCTTGTTAAGCTACTGTGACCTCCACGTCTCTTCCAAGGGGTATTAAAACCATCTTGTTAAGCTACTGTGACCTCCACGTCTCTTCCAAGGGGCATTAAAACTGTCTTGTTAAGCTACTGTGACCTCCACCACTCTTCCAAGGGGCATTAAAACCGTCTTTTTAACCTACTGTGACCTCCACGTCTCTTCCAAGGGGCATTAAAACCATCTTGTTAAACCCCTCTGACCACCACGTCTCTTCCAAGGGGCATTAAAACTGTCTTGTTAAACCACTCTGACCTCCACATCTCTTCCAAGGGGCATTAAAACCATCTTGTTAAGCTACTGTGACCTCCACGTCTCTTCCAAGGGGCATTAAAACCGTCTTATTAAGCTACTGTGACCTCCACCACTCTTTCAAGGGGCATTAAAACCGTCTTGTTAAGCTACTGTGACCTCCACGTCTCTTCCAAGGGGCATTAAAACCGTCTTGTTAAACCACTCTGACCTCCACGTCTCATCCAAGGGGCATTAAAAGCATCTTGTTAAACCACTCTGAACTCCACATCTCTTCCAAGGGGCATTAAAACCATCTTGTTAAGCTACTGTGACCTCCACGTCTCTTCCAAGGGGCATTAAAACCGTCTTGTTAAGCTACTGTGACCTCCACCACTCTTCCAAGGGGCATTAAAACCGTCTTGTTAAGCTACTGTGACCTCCACGTCTCTTCCAAGGGGCATTAAAACCGTCTTGTTAAACCACTCTGACCTCCACGTCTCTTCCAAGGGGCATTAAAAGCATCTTGTTAAACCACTCTGAACTCCACAGCTCTTCCAAGGGGCATTGAAATGTTGTTTTTAATTTACTCTAACCTCCACGAATCTTCCAACGGGCATTACATTTACTCTACTAATTTTAGTCAGCTTTTCCTTTTCAATGCATAGGCGAACACTAAGGGAGACCGACTCCCCAATAATGGGTAGAAGGTTTTTAGTACGCTGTAATCCACGTCTGTTTCAAGGGGCATTGCAGTTCCTGATAAGTTTTTGAAAGCCTTCCATTCACTGCTTAGACCAACAGTGTACAGGAGACCCAGTTGCTATAAATGGAAAAAACTGTTTAGTAAAGGCCCTCTGACCTCCATGTCACTTCCAAGGGGCATTGGAGTGCCTCGAAATTTTTAGTAGGCGTTGCACTCACTGTATGCCCTATAACTGTGTAGCCGAACCGCTCCTTTTGGTACAGAAACATATCCTACAAGACATGTGTGGTTGACTGGCCTGATATTGATGTGAATGGTCCCTGTTCCTCCTGCTCTTTCTCCTTTGCCACCACCTCATCCATCATTCATCACCTGAAGCTTTGTTTTAATAGGAGTCATAGAACTGGGATAGTAGCAGGAAAACATCCAGCAATCCATGAAGGAGGTAGGATATGCGCCAAAACGCTGACCACCTCAGGCCTAGCCGCTACTACATACATACTCTTGCATTCCAAGGAACAGAAAGCTAAGGAGATGGATGGCCTCATGATCATGAATAATTTACTTGTTGTGTAGGAGGCCGACCACTGCTGCTGTCTACCTTCTGAACTTTGTGTTGAAGCCTGATTGACCCAGGACCCGCAATCCTCTATGTCTGGAGGACGTGTTGCATTCCAGTGTCCAACTGTGTCCCGGCTGCCACAATATTAACCCAGTGTGAAGGCGTCAGTCAGATGGACCATCCCTGGCCACATTCACTTGTCCACGTGTTTGTGGTTAGGCTGTCCTTCAAATAGGGGCGGCTGGGGACCGTTTATGGAAACCCGGCCGCCCCCAGGTGGCTGGGGACCGTGTGTGGGCACCCGGCCGCAGGGCGGCTGGGGACTGAGTATGGACACCTGGCCGCCCCCTGGCGGCTGGGGACCAAGCGTGGACACCCGGCCGCCGCTCGGCTGGGGAGTGAGTATGGATACCAGGCCGCCGACGCAGCCATGACGTGGTGGCCAGATTCCACCTCCACATGCCTAAAAGGCCCAATTTCAAGTGCAAGCAAGCAAGCAGTATGGTATTGCAGCCTGGGGGTAGGTGGGTGGCAGGCTGCATACTTGTGCTTGCATTGCAAGGAATGGGGGAGGTACAATTGAACACTGCCCTTGGACAAGGACTTGCACGGGGATAGTTGCAAGTCTGCATCTTCTGATGCGGCAAGGATCACTTCTGATGGGCACACTTTTAGGCAGTGACCTGGGTGTCAGATGCTTCCAGGGGTCTTCCCCATGCTGTTCCCATGTCTTTTCAGCACTGTATGCATGTGTCACACAGCACATGGCCAGATAAGGTTGTAAAATGTTAAAATGACATTTTCCGGTGAATGCATTTGTCACGGTTGAAAGCAATACAAAAGTGCAAAAACGCATAAAAATGCTACTTGTGAACATAGCCCAAGGTGTGGAGGAGTATTTTTGTTTTTGGTTATTTATTTTACCTTATACAGAAGTCTTTACCATGGAAAGGATGTTCCTTAACATATTTCACAGAAAAGCAGTTTCAGTTTCGTTTTTGAACGTTTTATTGTGAACCCGTAAAAGTGGCTTAATACCTCTGACCACGTTGTTGACAGCAGTCCCTATGTCATTTGAGCACTGTCACTATCGTTTTGGGCACTTTTTAGGCTTTCTACAGACTGCCGGGGGTGCCGGCGCAAAATTGCTCGGGTCTCCCATAGAATAACATTGGGTTCGTTGCTCGGGTCGAGCACCTGAGTATCACAGTGAGCTCGGCCCGAGCTTCGAGCACCCGAGCATTTTAGTGCTCGCTCAACACTAAACCTTACCCTTTTATTGAAATAACATCCATTTTTGTCTGAACATGTATTTTAGTGGGGGAATAAATTCAGATTATTTGACAAAGTACAAAAATATGAAACCCACAAATGTCTACAATTAACATATTTTAGCAATAATTAACTTGGTGGTCAGGTTATAGGCAGATGATGCAACCGTGGTACAGTGGCAACTCAACCAAAGCTCCATCTACTGTACCTGTGGCGGGCCAAAGGCGGGACGACTTTGAAATAAAAATGTGTGGCAATTGCCATGATGGTGGGTCTGGTCTGACCCTCAGGGAGCTTGTACACTCGCTGGATATTGTACGTTTATGACAAATTGCTATGGTTTTGCAATGTGTTTTTGGCCACACAACTGCTACAGTTGAAACAAGAGGAGCCTAACAGCAGCTTCTTTTCCTCTCTGCTTTGAAATAAAAAATCAACAGCAATTCTAAGCAGAAATCTGTAACAAATAACTTTAAAGAGGTTTTCTACTACTAGTTTAACCCTCTTTCATATGTCCTAACTCTTTCAAACAATCAGTTTTTTAATATACTTCTATTACATGCCCTGCTCATCTCTGTGTGGGTGATACAGTCTTCTCATGTGATTCTGACTCTGCTACTTCCGGTCTGAAAACCGGAATCGGACATACTGAGTTGCACACATCTTTGGTGGGGCTACCTTTGTGAGTGACAGCAGTGTGAGCATGTGTGGTTCCCCATGGGCCGGTTGCCACAGTAGTGTTGCCTCCTTCATCGGAGGTGATATTACTCTTGGAAGCAGGAGGAGCTCCCCATGTCAGGTAAACCCCATATGTGTAATAGTGGGGAAGGACATAGCCTTCCTCCGGCACTGATGTAGTTAAATGAGAATGTTCTCGGAGTTAGACCTCTCTGAACTGTTGTTAGGCCGAGCTAAGGGGTTAGCTGCAGTGGTTCAGTCAGTAGAGTAGAGGGGGGAACTTAGTGCCATGATCAAACATTGAGTGTTTACCAAGCCTGTTTCTGATATAATTCCTTGTGGGCTGTAGTATTGGTAACCAGCCACAAGATGCCACTGTCCCGGGTGCAGATGCCAGGTTGGGTCTGCCAGCAGTATTGCAGACAGTGATGGGGTTAATGGTGCGTTATGACAACCCACAGAGGGTGGGCACATTAGGAAAATCTCTGCTTAGTTTCCAGAAGCAGGAAGTGAAGACTGAAAAAGAGTTAGGACAGTGAACCGTACGGGCAGCCTGAGTATATGGTGGCTGTTAGGGTAGACGGGAGCTCCGTACCCTCAGACCGTGGGATCACCAGTGTGAAGATCTCCCTACGCAAGAGTCCTGTTAGCTGGCTGAAGAAACTCAACGGAGGTATTGAGGACCCGGGGCACTTCTAGTCTGCAGGTAGCAGAGGAAGATAGGACTCCAGGCTAAGATGTGGGGGAGATATAGGATCCGGAAACACTGTTGAAATTGAAGAAGATTCTCTTTGGCTAGAGATTAGAGTCACAGAGATGCTTCACTTAAAGAGGGAACCAGGGCTGAAGATGTTGCCAGCGCCTGTGAGGGAGATGATAACCTGTCGGGCCTTATCCATTATATCTGCCTGTAAATATTGTACATATTCGTCTTCCCCAAGTAAAGTCCAAGTTATGGTTAAGAACGTCGTGTCCTCTGAATTTATTGCTGCCCTGGTACCAGAAGAGAAATGCCTGGAGACAGCCGCGATTTGATGGTCTGAAGTAAGTGGAGAGCACCACATACACAGCCACACATCAGAGGGAGGACACGTATTGTCTGTAGGGTGCCAGAGCGAGCAGGGGCTACAGCTCGCCTACGACTACCTCGCTGGGGCACCTTACACATGCACACATAGGTTCTGATCCCTAA
Source organism: Phyllobates terribilis (assembly GCF_046119375.1). Taxonomy (NCBI): domain Eukaryota; kingdom Metazoa; phylum Chordata; class Amphibia; order Anura; family Dendrobatidae; genus Phyllobates; species Phyllobates terribilis. The sequence continues at coordinate 319,518,162 of NW_027362763.1, forward strand.
CCTGAAGGGGGAGCTCTACACCCTATTTTGGGGAGCTGCCTTTTCCGGCTGGGGGGAGGAGTTAGTCAGTGAGTGTGAGAGGGAAGGGGAAGGAGAGAAAGCAGCAGAGGGAGAAGGAGAAAGAAGAGATCACCCTAGGCAGCAGAGCAGAGGACGCCAGAGTCCTCGGTTGTACGGGCATTGCACGTCCTGGCAACCGAATCTAGGGGACAGGAAATTGCAAGTTTCCTGGCCACAAGCAGAGGCCTGGCAGCAAAACAGTATAACTAGAGTCCGGAGTTGCTCCCAAGATGGCAGTACCCGTTATAGGTTCGCACTGCCTGCTAGTACGGAGCTTAGGGCAGGAGTGAAGAAAAGGGAACACATGATAGCTCACAGGCAGTGGAGCCCGCAACGGAGAAGCGCAGCAGGCAGGCCTCCAAACCCACCTGACGGGGTGGACTCCGATTGCTTCCAGGCTGACCGGACCCTCCTGAACCCAGTGACCAGTGCCCCGGACGCCACAGCTTTCTCTGCAGTAAAGGTAACTGGATTGCATTCCTCGTGTCTGTCTTCTTCTTCCGTGCCTCCCCGCAGCTGTGCTACCACCGTGACTATCATCACTGCTGCCGCCCTGCTCTCTGCACCCTGTTTCTGACGCGCCCCCTGGGCCGTGGGGGTACTCGGTGCTGGGCCTGTCGTTGCTAGGGGAGATGTCACAGTGGCGGTGACCCGGTTCGTGACCCAGGGCGGTCATTAAAAGGGGTTATATTTACAGGGGAATTAATAAAGTTTTTTTATGTACAAAATTCATGACGCCACCTGTGGTATGCGGCTAAAGGGAGCCGCCGCTGCGGAGCAGGTCCTCTGGAGCTGATGTTGGTGCAGCAAAGCTGGTGTGGCTCTCCACAGGTAGAGCTTAGCTCCAGGGCAGTGTAGATGTTATAGGTTGTGCTGGGCGTTGTAGTGCAGGGGTGATGGCGCATATATTAATCACAGAGACAGTGGGGTGCAGTCTTCCGAGTTTACTCACAGTTGATAAGTTCCTCAGGTTACAGGTTCCGGACTACAACCTCCCACGTTGTGCTGCTTTCACCAGGCAGGGGTTCAGCAATCCCTCAGGTAATTCAAGAGTGCCTGACAGGACCCCTTTCTATGTGCCTTCCTCAGTCGTCTTCCTGCGCTGGCTCTCGCCCTCCTGCCCTGTGCCTCACAATCAGTGTCCCAATCCGGTAGCCTCGGGTCTTGTCGGGCAACCTGCAGTCCCCTGGACCCTCTGTGGCCACCTTTTCAGCGATATAATTGCGGATGTGCCACTGCACCTTACATGTACAGCAGCCTCCGGTTCCTAGCTGAGCCTTGTAGTTCTCCACTAGTTTAGGGGCCGGTCCCCTCTGCGGCTCGATCCTTCCACCGCCTGGCAGATTCGGGCGTACGAGTGGCCTCCAGCACTTCCCGTATCCCTGGGATCCCTTCTGTTCCTGGAGCCTTTCTCCTGCTCCCTCTCCTCTTTCAGTCCTGGGCCTCTCACTAGGCCCGCCTCTGGAGCAGAGCTCCTGCAGAGCCTCTGCTCCCCTCACTTTCCTCCTCTGACTGGCTTGTCTTTCTAAGATGGCACCCCTTTTATACAGCTACTGAAGTGCTCCCCTAATCTACGTCCTCCACCCACACCCACTACATGGTTCCCCCTCGCTAGGTTCCCCTCCACTCCAGCCAGGGACCAGGGACTGTGCTCTCCCTTAGGGGCAATCTCGCCCTGCCCTACTGAAGTGGATGTGTTGGATGCAGGTGTTAGGGTCCCGGGCAGCACTCCAGATACCACACCTCTGGGTGAGATGCAGTACCTCTGTGGCAACTGAACCCGCAGGGGCGCCACATTTCCCCCGCTGCCATCCTTCATATAAGCTTTCTCAATCCCTGGGGGCCCGCTTCACCCGTGGGAAGTGTTTCATCCCAGCTGCTATACCATCTATCCCCCAGGGTCCACACAGCAGCGCTAGTCATCCCTGACCAGGCACCACAGGTGGCGCCACATGAAGACTACAAATCCTATGCAAACACTCCCTTCATCTGCTCAGCCAGGGTCACGGAGCTGAGCCACTGCCACCGTGACCTCCCTGGAAGACTGCCAGTCCGGCTACCGAGTACCCAAGGCCCTTACGGTCGCTGCACATGCATGCTCAGATCAGACTTCACTCACCTCCTCTACCTGGATCTTGCAGTGCTGTGATGTGCTGCTGATCATTAGAAGACATATTACAGGCTTGTCAGCTGAAAGGACAGCACTTCAGAGCTTCAGCAGGATCCAAACAGAGAGGAGAATGAAGCCTGATCTGAGCTTGGTCATGCGTGATACAGACACTGCTGATGCTTTGAAGTACCGTCCCTTCGGATTAGAAGCCCTTTGATATGCCTTGTAATGATCAGCAACACTTTTCAGCTCTTATCAGCTGAAGGCACAGCACTCCAAAGCATCGGCAGGATCCAGGCAGAGTGAAGTCTGATCTGAGCATGAGTACTCAGACTGCTGTCATTCATAGAGGTAGCCCTGCCCCCATCAATGTCGTGCTTTACTCAGTACCTCCGATTCCAGTATCCAGAGCAGAAATAGCAGAGCCAGAATCACAACAGAAGACTAGATGTCCCACACCGATGAGCTAACGGGAGCAGGGCATGTAATAGGAGTATATTAGAAAACATAGTTAGGAAGAGTTAGGACATATGAATCGGGGTGAAATTAGTGGTGGAAAATAGGAAGAAGGATATAATTCCTGGCGAGATATCAGGCATGAGATTGTCAACAAATTTAATAACACTGATTAATAACTAGTTATAGTAACTAGAGAAAGACTACAATTAAGTGTTAAAGGTAATAATAAATCGCTTAAATTTGTATTATGTATTAAGAGTGAGATTTACTGAGAAAACACATCCAGTTATTAGTTAATATGTATTCTGTAATTTACTAAAGAGAAATGGAAGGTAAATGACAAATGTGTTCACTCTGAGATTACCACTGTCACATGGATGAGTGCCTAGGAGTTTAAATCTACCAACTGTGTCACCATCACTCAACTTTGGACAATTAGTGTCCAATAATTAAAATGGACAGATTTAGTACAATGTATTTCTATCTGTCAGATGTCCATGATTAATGGCTTGTTAATTCAATTCTAGGACACCTCACTTGATAGTCTAAGGCTTATGAGGCAGAACCAACATAATTAGTAGAATCTGTAGACTTGCAAGGTGTAGTCTTGGAGTGATCAGAATTGCCTTCATACATATTAGCATTCCTTCATACTTCTAGAATACAGCGGAATGATTCAAGCTCAATGGAGTGAAGCACTGGTAAAAAGACGTGTGCTGAGCAATGAATAAGCATTGGGGTCTCCATGTTGATATTTCATTGAAAGCAAATGGAGATCAAGAGTATTGATGTTTTCATACCCAAGTTGCCTTATTGTGCAGGGGGAGTGACCTTCCATTTAAAGTCAAGGTGAAGACATGCAATGGGCCGATGGAACCTGCTTTGTTTGTTGAAGAATGTTTCAGCTATTTATGATAATCAATGGGAACTTTCCTGAAGCAGTTCAGATTACTCTGTTTTGAGGTTGACCAAAATGAGGCAGTATTGTTGGCTTAGAACAACTAAAACTCCCACTTTCCGTATTAACAATCTTTCTTCTTACATGAAGGCTCTTAGGCACTGAAGTGGAGACAATAGAAGGAGAGTGAAAACACTACCAGAACCGCCTTTTGTTTTGTGCTTCTTTGTACCTTCTCAAAAGACTATTTCAAGGGCTTGTCTTATTCTCTTTTTCAGTGATACTGAACCTCAGAAAGGTTGTTGTATAGCAACATAGAAATGGGAACTTAATTGACTGTTGTCTTCTGGAAACTTTGTAAATCATTCATGACCCATGCCGATATTTTTGCCAGTCTTGATTTTACATTGTCTTCTAAAACCAGGTCACTACTTCTCATAAAGAGACGACATATATTTTAATTATAACAGGGTCAATTTTTAGCTAGTCTTTTTTTAGTTTTTTTTCCACCTGTCTAAGCAGTTTAAAGGGAACCTGCCATAACTTATGAATAGTATTGTGAAGGATAGTAATAGTTTTCTAAGGAACTAAATGTCTAAAATATCTCTTGCAGCTCAAAGAAACAAACATTTAAAGTTTCTAACTGTAAGGGGTCCAGAAGACAGTCAATGGCTTCTTGGCAGTTATGTAATCCTGGCTTGATTGACATTCCACTGGCAAAGATACATGATTACAAGCCAGGTTCAGTGGCAGCTGAGACGTGCAGATGAAGCCATGATCAAAACACCTCCCTCCACTTTTCTTGATATATTCTGTCCTGTGGAATATCCATCAAGTCTGAAGGGTCATAGGACTCCATGACTCTTCAGGAGCATGGGAATGCCCACTTGACTTTACAAACAGAATTAGATATTTTGCAACCTATTATCACCTTACTATGGCAGCGGTTTAGGAGCTGAGTATATGATGATGTGGCACCCTGCTGTTCACAGGTACCACAGGACCCAAAAGGGTGCATGGATGGACTTCTCCACAAGAGGCCCTCATTACAAACAAACACCTCCACCCTTCCACCTCATACCACCAGAGGGAGCCCTGTTAGGGATATATATATGGAGGGTGGAGTCAGGCAGTTCAGTTAGTCTGAGGAGAGCGTGCTGACGCTGAGAGCAGCGATGACGCAGCACGTCTGCTGCTGGATTGAGAGCCCCAAGTGTGGCCGGAGGCAAAGAGGAGAGGAGAGAAGAATTGAGGGAGCAGAGGAGCATCATAGGCTCACCCCAAGACACAAACCGGACACCGGGTCCGCGCCTACAGGGTCCTCTATACCCAGTAGGGACTACCGGCATACCAGGAGGCTTCCAGACCCCTGGTCATCCTGAAGCTACCAGCAATAACAGGACTAGGAACCATGAAGGCCCCGGTGTCCAGGGATAGTGGTTTCCAAAGAAAGGTCCTACTACCAAGCGGTCAGGTGAGAGAGCAACACAGCACAGAAGCTAGGCCAAGTTCCAGGCTGGCTAGAAGCTTATAGAGAGGGAGACACGGATCAGGAGGCCTTATACTCGCTCACTGGGGAGAAGTCCTGAAGTGCACCCTTCCTAGCAAGTACCCAGGACCATACCTGCCGTTACACCAGTAAAGGTACTGAAGTGAATCCCCTGTGTGCGTGTCCGTCATTCCCCCTGACCTGGCCATCTCTCACCTGCATCTCTTCCATCAACTTTGCCCCGGGGGTCCGCTACGCCTGTGGGGAGCAGAAACATCCCAGCTGCCATCTCATCACCCCCGGAGGTCAGCAGCAGCGCCGGTAACCGTTACCGGAAACCACAGGTGGCGTCACGAAACAAACTGTGCACTAAAAACCCCTTTTTCAAGAGAGACCCCAGAGTACGGGCCCGGGAGCCGACTGCCGTGACATCCTAAGCAAGGTAAAAAGGCATGGGTACCGAGTCCTCTATATCCCCCTGGGTGACACAATGACATTTTCACTTTCACGGATTAGATGCTGCACAATTAGTGATTTCACGTTTTAAACTTACAAATTTTATCCCAACATGTACTAAAGCATACACTCCCTGACAGAAGTTATGTCGCTTATCCATGTTATGTAAATAAAAGCTTATAACCTGACGTTAAATTCATCCATTGGTTTTATAAATTACTCTTTTGAAAGCTGAAACCCTCCCAAATTTGGTTTCGGTTAAGAAAATAAATTGGCATCAATGCTGAAATATTGATCATTTAATGAACACAGAATGGTTAGATTTTGGCAAGACAAAAGTTTTGTCGCCTGGTCATATAATGCACCCAATCCTAGTTTACATCCTCACCAGTGCTCAGTAAATGATCGGTTAATTAGTGGGTGTGCATAAAAAGAAACCCAGCACCCCAGACCTTCACTTGAACTGCAACTTGAGCTCTGACAACATGCCAAAAATCCACCCTGCAACCAAAGCCTTGATTATCAAGAGGCTGAAGACAAGATCCACTGCAGAGGTGGCTGGCACCTTTTATGTGTCTCAGAGTCAAGTACAAAGAATTAAAAAAAGATTTGAAAAGATTGGAGATGTGTTTGACAAGCCCAGGTCCGGCAGATCCCACAAGACAACTGCTCAGGAGGAACGTTTGTTGGTTAGAAAATCCAAAGCAAGCCCCTCTTCCACTGCAGCAGAGCTCCAACAGGCCTGGTCACCTCAAGTCCCTGTGTCAACTAAAACAGTTTGTAGGATTCTGTCTCGAAATGGCCTCCATGGTCGAATCAGTGCCCAGAAGCCAGCACCAAACAAAAGGCATTTGCAAAGTCCCACAGCCTGCTAAACAGATGGACGCTGGAAAAGTGGCAGAAGGTGGATTTCTCTGATGAATCTTCAGTAGAATTATACTACAGCCACCGCAAATACTGCAGGAGACCTACTGGAGCCCGTATGGATCCAAAATACACCCAGAAAACAGTTAAATTTGCTGATGGAAAGATCATGGTCTGGGGTTACATTCAGTATGGGGGTGTGCGAAACATTTGCAAGATGGAAGGCAATATCAATAGCCTAAAATATCAAGAAGTATTAGCTACCTCTTACATTCCATATCATAAAAGGGGTCAAATTCTGCAGCTGGATGGTGCTCCATCTCATACATCCATCTCTACAACAAAGTTCCTCCAGGCAAAAAAGATCAAGGTGCTCAAGGACTGGCCAGCCCAGTCACCAGACATGAACATCATTGAGCATGTTTGGGGTGGGATGAAAGAGCAAGCTTGGAAGACAAAACCAAAGAATCTAGATGAACTCTGGGAGGCATGTAAGCCGGCATTCTTTGCTATTCCTGATGACTTCATTAATAAATTGTATGAATCATTGTTGAACCGCATGGATGCAGTCCTTCAAGCTCATGGAAGTCACACAAAATATTAAATATGACTCTAATAGCACCACAACTTTATTCACCAATGTTATGCAACATATATTTGTATTTTAAGATAATTATTTGTTTGAATATCACATTACTTTCTGAGGGCAACAAAACTTTTGTCTTGCCAAAATCTGACCATTCTGTGTTCATTAAATGATTAATATTTCAGCATTGATGCCAATTTATTTTCTTAACCTAAACCAAATTTTTGAGGGTTTCAGCTTTCAAAAGAGTAATTTATAAAACCAATGGATGAATTTAACATCAGGTTATAAGCTTTTATTTACATAACATGGATAAGCGACATAACATCTGTCAGGGAGTATGAAAAAACAGGAGAAAACAAGAGTAGTATAGCAAAAGAAAAAATATATTTTTATTTGTAATTCATCACCATAATGATAGAGGGTTATACAAAAATAATAATGACAAGGCAAGAGGATCTAGGAAGGTAGTGCCAGAAAACAAAGTGACCCATGGCAACAAAAATGCGGGACAATCTAAAAGAAAAGGGCATAATCAACTGTACATGCAAAAGGACACTCCATACATGTATAACCCCACATTATAGCAGTACATAATTATAAAGAATCACCCTTTATAGTGCGCAAGTTATTTTGATAGACAAAATGGACAACATAATGTGCAAAAATCGCAAAATGTAAAATGGTAACATGAGGAGGAAATGCAAAGCCAGAATAGAAAATACTAGCTGCCATATGCCCATAGAGTGAAATGCATAAGTACACAAGGAATGCCCAAGAAGTAGAAAAAATCACTCACCCCGATACAAATCACCGGGTGACAGAAAGCCCGCAGAATGCCAGGGGAATCACAAGGAGTGCTTACAAGTGGAAGCGCGCCCCGACGCGCGTTTCGCTCTTCTTTTTCAAGAGGCGCTGTGAAGTGTACCTAACAGGACCTGAATATATACGCCCACCGCTAGTCACATGGTGGGTAGGGACGCAGTTCATTGGTGTGGAGCGGCGCGTGTACCCAGAGCCGCGCCCCCCGCCGCACGCATCACAGCCGCCAAGTCCCGAGCGCGCGCCCGGGGGGGCCAGCCTTGTTCTTATGTATGTCTTTCTGTATTTTTACAGTTCCCATTTGGCCTACAATGGATTTTCGTGCGCGAGATACCACGTGGCTCGCGCAGTTAGATGAGTTATCTGGCAATGGGGGTTTGGTGGTGCCGGATACAGATCGGACACTGAGGGAGAGCATTGCCAATTTTAAGGCCCTAATTAAACGGAGATGTCGCACCTGGTGGAACCACGCTTTCCTTACCAAATACATTGAGAAATCTCTGATTCCTAGAGGTTTAAGGATACAGATTTTTCCTTCTTTTAAAATAGAAGATGAACACTTTAAAAATAACTGGGAATCCCTGGCAAACGAGTGTTCACTTGGCTTCTTGGGTCTTCTCAGGGAGCAAAGTGACAAATCCCTTAGGGATTTGGAATCAGAGATTGATCTTCTACAGGTACAACTGAAGAAGGACTTACCCAGTGATGATCTTAAGAAACTGCAGGAGGAAATTGACCTTGATTGTCAGAAACTTGTCAAAGAGATTCAAGTTCTGAAAACAAAAAAAATTCAACGTGATACACTGGATAAGTCCAACCATAGAGTGTACCGGTGGAGATCACCGGTTGCTAATGTAAGACCGAGATCTCGTAATAATTCCTTTGCACGATCTAGGTCCACCTCGATTGCCTCGGGAACCTCGAGTGAGGGCCAACTACCTGCTATTAGCGTGGATTCTCAGGGGGGCTCCGCTATTCGATCTACTGTTCAAACGAGACCGAATAATAGGAGGAAACAGACGGTCCCGTTTCAGGTTGGTGATCCCTGTGGGGGGCTCCGTGTCATGAACCTTACCAATCATATCCTGACCGGGACACAGATGGAGGTCCTTGGTATGGGCCTGTCATTTTCTCCTACTAGTTCATTTGACTACTTTACGGCCCTCAAGGACCTCCACCTGTTTGCTCGGAAATTGATTTTAAAAAAACTCCATTTCAGGTCGGATGGTGATCAGGCCCCAGCGGTGACGGAGGAGGAGGCTTTGCAACATCTGGAGGATCTCTTAGCTGGCATTCTGCGGGCTTTCTGTCACCCGGTGATTTGTATCGGGGTGAGTGATTTTTTCTACTTCTTGGGCATTCCTTGTGTACTTATGCATTTCACTCTATGGGCATATGGCAGCTAGTATTTTCTATTCTGGCTTTGCATTTCCTCCTCATGTTACCATTTTACATTTTGCGATTTTTGCACATTATGTTGTCCATTTTGTCTATCAAAATGACTTGCGCCCTATAAAGGGTGATTCTTTATAATCATGTACTGCTATAATGTGGGGTTATACATGTATGGAGTGTCCTTTTGCATGTACAGTTGATTATGCCCTTTTCTTTTAGATTGTCCCGCATTTTTGTTGCCATGGGTCACTTTGTTTTCTGGCACTACCTTCCTAGATCCTCTTGCCTTGTCATTATTATTTTTGTATAACCCTCTATCATTATGGTGATGAATTACAAATAAAAATATATTTTTTCTTTTGCTATACTACTCTTGTTTTCTCCTGTTTTTTCATATTGAATGTGAGTAGGCAATTTGAACCTGGTGCCGGACAATATGTCATAGCACCATGTTCCATACCATAGTATTTATTTGGCCAGCCTTGTTCTTATATCTGTCAGGGAGTGTAGTCTAAATTAGTATCATTAAAAAGTGCATCAATCCTACATCCTCAAAGGAGCTCACACAAGCATATAACCACCCTATGTAATCCTCAAGTTCAATGGAGCCACAATTCAGCATCCAGAAATCTCAGTGGGGTCCTACTGCACCTTAATATGCCTCTGATTTAATGTAGAGGCACTCAGAGCTTCTTCCCTCTGATGCAGTATCATTTCAACCTGTTAAAAAATCTTGAGATGCTCAATCTGATTCTGTATTACAAGTGTGTTATCTCTATCCATTCTAGTGGAGGATGTCTCCATAATTCGGCTCTATATAGCATCACATGGACTGTCATATGCATTAGGATTCATTCAATACCTATGCGTAAAACAATGTATTGAAATGTATCTTTCTGTCTCCATAGATTTGAATGTCCTGGCTATCTAAAAGGCTTTCTACTCCCAATGGTGCCTTCCCTAAATTCTTTTACAGTGCTATTATACTAGTTTAGACATCTCATCTTAATGCTTCTAGCTAATCTCGTGCTCCACAAGTGTCATCATCACTTATTGTGTAGTGTACTTTTCATGTTATTATTCTTCAGCATTCTTCTCCATGTTTTTTTACGTTGGTTAAATCTCAACTCATACATTTAATAATGAAAATTCCAATTTGTTCCATTGCTATTTTTATTTTCAATTCAGTTCTCTTCTAATCTGAAAATATGCAACAAAATATTCTTTATTTCTATATTACCAGCCAGCATATTCTGAATTCCATCATAAAATCGTTTACACAAATTTTAATGCCACATGCAGTAAATTACAGTGGAGCTCTTGACCACACAGAATTTATTACTGATTATTCAATACTTCTCAGCCTTGGTAAAGGTAAGAGTTGTTAATATCACTTAGTACTCTCTAACGAGACAACTTATTTGTAAGATTCCAGGGGGCTGATACATTAGTAGACATAAACTGTGGTCTCCTGAGGAGAGGTTAAAGACTTGGAGCACAGGGTCCTTTGAGCGGGCACTATGCCGCCAGCAATTCTGTCCGTTTCACTAATCAAGTTATCATATCAACCCATCTCTCAGTGACTCAGTCAATTTCTTCAATGAGGAAAATTTGCAGACAAATTTCTATCAGCAGGACATTAGAGCTTTCCTGCGATGCTGGATAAAGGGCACCTGTAACCTCTCTCCAACCTCCCATCTCTCTCATGCTGAGAGATCACTGCCGTCCCGCACCATGCTGCTTCTTTTATTAGATTATACCTTAGTCACAGGCCTGCTCTATACAAAAACACCTATTCACTGACAGTACAAGGAAGCACTACTGCTCACAGAGCCTGGCTTTCAAGGAGGAACATGCTTCTGGCTGCTCATCATCAATCTACCTAAAAATATATTAACAAATGTATCGCTTTGACAAAACTATGGTTATACATGTGTGTGGAAGGTGGTGCATATTTACATGGGACTGCATTTATTTGTTAGATTTTAGATGCAAAATCCATATAATTGCTAAATTTAGAAATAAGTAATAATGATATCATGTAACAGTGCACGTGAATGACATCTCATAAGTTGTCATGATAAAATATAGGTAGAAAATAAAGAACCTTTTAGATAACCAACTTAATGACTAAAGTATAACTAAAGGCTCAATCAAATCCCTCTAATAAAAAGGGACAGTCACCAAGATGACAAATATAAATTCAGAGTATGTATAAACCTTGTATTGATCTTGTTGGATTTTAATGCTATCTCCTTATTTGTAAACATGACATTTACACAATTGCATATTCCACAACATACAATAAATGTGAAACACTACATAAAGTGAGAGGCCGGGCATGTTTTTTTTCTCTGCAATTGCAGATATCCCATCAATATTCAAAGAGGAAAAGTCTAGTGGAATTTTACAGGTTAAAGATCCCCGATACGCCCCAAACAGCTTTCAGTCACAATGGAAAATAAATTTAATTTTGTGGGTCTTTTGATGCCTGGTAACAAAAGCTCAGGTATGGAGTCTCTGTGGGAGAATGACCTTTCACATCAACAAGAGAACGCGCTCTTCGCTTACAGCACAATGAGGCTTGGTGTTGGTCTGAACAGTGACCTAGTCTGCAATGGGGACCTGCTGCTAGTTACAATGAGACTGAGCTCAGAGCCTCCCTTCTGTGGAAGTTATAAAGAGTCACAATAGCAATGAGGCAGCTCGTCTTCCAAAGGCCTCTTGGTGGCCATTTTATTCTCAATGAATGCAGGATAGACCTGCAAAGCCTTTATTTCCTAAACATTTCGCAATGGCTTTTGACTGATATTGTCCTGGCACATTTTGAAGAATGTTAGCAATGCTTTTTAGGCGTAACTAACTGATCATGCCTAGCACATTAAGGACTGCTCCTTTCTCTTTAATTGTTGTTCTAAGCAGTAATCCTAAAAAAGCAAAAGAATGAGAATCATGATTTAATTGCAGACGTAGGAAAACAACAAAGCATCATCAATATAAAAGGCAGGAGAATGCAAAATAGCAGATGAAATAGAGAATAATCACAGATGCATTAAAAGAAAAAAGAAGAGCCATTTATCATTTATTCTTTTGTTTAAGAAATATATATATAAATATAGATATATCTATATATATCAATAGATATCTATATATTGATATATAGATATCTACCAATATATATATAAATATATATATATATATACTCTTGCAAAGTGTCGTAGTAGAAATATAGTTGTAATTTATAAAATATCGAAAGAGTAGAAAATGAAACAATTGTTAATATAAACCCATTGGCATATTTAATTATTTTAAAATTATTTTTTTTCACTTTCTTTTGAAATTAATTTCTTTCTATTTTTTGGGGTTTTCTTTGGATGAATGTCTCAACTTTACCACCGATCACTTTTACAATTTAAACAAGTGTTCCAATATTTATGGACATGCCATGAGATCGCCTGCTTTTGTGCCGCAATTTTGTCGCATTTTTTGCCGTGATTTTGCCTGCGTTTTTTCAGTGCATTCAATGGGTGAAAAACACAGGCAAAAATGCACAGAGAATTGATATGCTGAAGATTATTTTCTATTATTGCTTTTGGTGCTCTTTCCACCCATTGAATGCACTAAAATACCCCAAGCAAAAAATGCGACAAAAATGCACAGAGAATTGACATGCTGATGATTATTTTCTGCACCAAATCTGCAAGTCAAAAAATACTCAACGTGTGCATGACACTTCACGTTTCTCATTCACTTTGCTGCAGAGTTTTTAGGTGTGTTTTCACATGTATTTTTTTATGCGTTTTTTGATGCGTTTTTGTACAGCGATGAATACTTTTTGGAGCTAAATAAAGATATTTGAAAAAACAAACAGAGTATTTTCGCTGCATTCAAAATGCTGCGTTCTAATGCCGCACTTGTTTTGTCAGTTCATGCGGATCCACCGCATGTAATGACATTTCAATCGGTCAAAATATGCAGCGGAGACGCAATCTCTGCTACAGAAATTGACATGCTGTGAGTACGTTTACGCTTCGTCAAAAACAAGCATAGTGGGCATGGGGATTCTTATAAATGAAATAAAATGAAGATTAAAAAAAAAAAAATGGCGTGGGCTCCCTCATCATTTTCATAACTAGCAGAGGGCATGCCAACTGCTGGAGGCTGATATTACTAGCTGGGGAAGGGGCCATTAGCCAAAGATGTTACCTGACTATTAATAACAGCTCACAGCTATTTGCTTAGCCTTTGCTGGCTAGATTACAGGGGGACCCCCTATAAAATCTAACCAGCAAAGGCTAAACAGACAGCTGTGAGCTGATATTAATAGCCAGGGAAGGGACCATAGATCCTGGCCCCCTCTGAGGCTAATAATATCAGCTCTCGATGGCCCCAGAAATGGCGCATTCATAAGATGCGCCAATTTTGGAGCTTAGCCTCCGCTCTTCCCACGGGCAAGGTACGGTGGCAACTGGGGTTATAGAGTTGGGGTTCATGTCAGCCTTGTATTGGTGTCTGACAAGAAGCCCAGGTTAGTAATGGAGACGTCTATAAGACGCCCACATTACTATCCCCGTAGTAAGGTTTTGACGTTTTTTAAATAAAGACACGGCCAGAATAAAGTCTTTTATTTTAAATTAATTCCACACGGTTTTAATAATTTATTTCAATATAAAAACCACTGTATACTCACCTAACGCCCAATCCCCGAAGCCCTACTCTTCTGGAGAAACCAAAAATAAAAAACAACAATGAACATCTGTCCGCTGTCATGATGTAATCCACAGTGTCCCACGGCGATCCGGGTCACTTCTACTGCAGCCACATCAGCAATCACTGATGTGACTGTTGTAGAAGACAGCACTGTATACACTGACAGGCGTGTAATCACTCCGTTCAGGGTATAGCGTTGTGCTGCAGGAGTGAGGTCACTAGCATTCAAACAGCTGAAGATCAACTGAGAGCTCCGGTGACCTCACTTATGGCAACAGTGTTGTGTGGGAAAATTCTCACGCAGCACTGGTGCCATAAGTGAGGGCACCAGAGCTCTCAGTTGATCTTCAGTGACCTCAGTGCCGGCAGCTCATCGCAATACACTGCGGGAGAGATCACGCTCCTGTCAGTGTTTCAACGGCTGCTGCATAGCATGGTCATATCTTCGGATGTGGCTGTGCTATCAGTGAGATCATCGTGGGACACTCAATATTATATGTACTACGGCGGATAGGTGAGGGTTATGGTTGTTAATTATTTTTTCTTTATTTCAGTTGACAATGGCTTCGGGGATTAGGTGTAAGGTGAGTATAATGTGTTTATTATTTTAATGTAAATAATTATTTATTTTAACTTTTTTTTTACTTTCACTTTCAGTGCGCAAGCGCCGCTGATGAGAGATTACTAGTGATGAGCGAGCACTTAAATGCTCGGGTACTCGTTGCTCGGGTCAAGCAAATTGTAATACTTGGGTGCTCGACCCGAGCAACGAGCCCAATGTAAGTCTATGGGAAACTCGAGCATTTTTCAGGTGGCTCCCCCCGGCGGTCTTCAGAGGGCCTAAAAATTGCCCAAATTGATGGGAACAGTGGTCAAATGACATGGGAACAGCATGGGGAAGACCCTGGAAGCATTTCTGACTCACAGGTCACTGCTGTCAACAACGTTGTCAGAGTATTACGCCACTTTTACGGACTCACAATAAAACATACAAAAACGAAACCAAAATGGATTTTCCTGGGAAATATGTTAAGGAACATCCTTTCCAGGGTAATGACTTGTATATAAGGCAAAATAAATAACCAAAAATAAAAATACTCCTCCATACCTTGGGCTATGTTCACACATAGCATTTTTGATGTTTTTTTGCACTTTTACATTGCTTTCAACCAAGACAAATGCATTCACTGGGAAATGTCATTTTAACATTTTACAACCTTATCTGGCCATGTGGTGTGTGACACATCATCAGACACATGCATACAGTGCTGAAAAGACATGGGAACAGCATAGGGAAGACCCCTGGAAGCATCTCTGACTCCCAGGTCACTGCCTAAAAGAGTGCCCATCATAAGTGATCCTTGGCGCATGCGAAGATGCCTCTCACCATGCACCTGTCATTGCAGACTTGCAACAATCACCGTCCACGTCCTTGTCCCAGTGCAGCGTTCAGTTGTCCCTACCCCATTCCTTGGAATGCAAGCGTAAGTATGCAGCCAGCCCCCCACCCACCCACAGGCTGCAATATTATACTGCCAAATTGTTGACAGCTGCTTGCACTTGAAATGTGGCCTTTTAGGCTCGTGGAGGCTGTCCACAATCTTATGGCGGCGGTGACCGGGTATCCATACTCGGTCCTCAGTCGCCACTATTTCTCCCGGTATCGTCTCCGCCTTCTATAAGCACGGGTCCCACAACATTACCTGAGCCCTCCCCAGTGCACTTACTGGGAAGGACCGCCTAACCACAAATACGTGGACAGGTGAATGTGGCCAGGGACGGTACGGAGCCAGTCCACAGCTTTTTTTGCGGAGTTGTATTTCACCACAGCCATATTCTTTAGCTTGGTGAAAGGACTTGGGAAACCATATCTACCCAACTGTCATTTCTCTCAGGAAGTCCTCTAAAGCTGCTTTCACTTGAAATGTGGCCTTTTAGGCTCGTGGAGGTGGAAGCTTTTCATAACCTCATGCCGGCGGCAGCCGGGTGTCCATACTCGGTCCCCAGCCGCCACTATTTCTCCCGGTATCGTCTCCGCCTTCCACAAGCACGGGTCCCACAACATTACCGTTGCCCTCCCCAGTGCACTTACTGCAAAGGACCGCCTAACCACAAACATGTAGACAGGTGAATGTGGCCGGTACAGAGCCAGTCCACAACTTTTTTTGCTGAGAGTTGTATTTCACCACAGTCATATTCTTTAGCTCGGTGAAAGGACTGGCATAGAGGGAAACCGTATCTACTCTGGGTGTCATTTCTCCCAGGCAGTCCTCTAATGCAGCTTGTTGCAGAAGCAATGGCAGCCCGTCCAACATCAACTCGCACTTGTTAGTGCGAGTTGATGTTGGACAAACATTTTTCTTTGCGCATTTAATTTCATGACTACAAAGTTTGGCAATGGCCTGTTCTGCAATGCGCTTTGAGAAATAACATGCATAAGCACATCTGATCCACATTAAAAAAGTGTCCATAGAGTGTCCGGGAGCTTTCCCCCACACTTTTCTTAGCCAGGGCTGCTTCTCGGCAGGGATAGATGGACCCACAAGAAAACCAGAGACTCCTCCGGTGGGCCCTGGCTTCTCCTTCAGGAGAGCTCATAGTGCCGAGGTGAGGCCATGATGATGATAGAGACCACCATCTGCTTATTTTTCTGTTACTTGGCATGCAAGCGCAAGTATGCAGCCAGCCAGCCACCCACCCACCCACAAGCCGCAATACTAAACTGACAGATTTCTGGGCAGCTGCTTGCACTTGAAATGTGGCCTTTTAGGCTCGTGGAGGCAGAAGCTTTTCACAACCTCATGCCTCATGTCCATACTCGGTCCCCAGCAGTCACTATTTCTCCTGGTGTTGTCTTCGCGTTCTACAAGCCCGGGTCCCTGAACATTACTGCTGGTACTTTTCCGTTGGAATTTGCTTGCCTCCTACCAGCCTGGAATATTTCCAGTAAACTATGGTACGCCGTCATGGTATTAGCACTGCCCCCAGTACCAGTAGCGAAGCCATCCACAATTTCCTTCTCAGGAATTTTATTTGGTAGACTGAGTGGCTGCCCAAATACATTAGTTTCTCACAAAGGAGCTTAAGATAGAGTGTCAGTAGGTGCAAGTTTATCCAGCCTGTTAGATATTAGAGGGTGAACGGCAGCACATTGGATCAGTGGTTAGCACTGAAGCCTTGCAGCGCTGGGATCCTGGGTTCAAATTCCAGCAAGGACAACATCTGCAAGGATTTTGTATGTTCTCCCCGTGTTTGCGTGGGTTTCCACCTCAGTAAAAAAGCAGACATAGAGTGTCCGGGAACCTTCCCACACTCTTTTCTTAGTCAGGCTGCTTTTTGGCAGGGTTGGACGGTCCCACCAGAGAATCC
Source organism: Phyllobates terribilis (assembly GCF_046119375.1). NCBI lineage: Eukaryota > Metazoa > Chordata > Amphibia > Anura > Dendrobatidae > Phyllobates > Phyllobates terribilis. The sequence continues at coordinate 319,535,380 of NW_027362763.1, forward strand.
TCTGGTGTGCCCTGGCTTCTCCATCAGGAGAGTTCATGATAACTTTGCAGCTGCTATGGGGCTCTTGAGCGGGGGAGAAAGGTGAGCCCTCAGAATCAAATCCTCTTGTGGGCACAATGTTTTTCAATCTGAAACAGCATCTCAGTGGTAGTTGTAGTTCACCACAGCCATATTCTTTAGCTCGTTGAAAGGACTGGCATAGAGGGAAACCGTATCTACTCCGGCTGTCATTTCTCCATCACCAGGTTACACACATTGTCACACACCACCATGCCTGGCTGTATGTTCTGCGGTGAGAGCCACAGATCAGGATGCTGTGATACAGCATTCAACAACTCTGCAGCGCTGGGCAGTTTGTCACCTAAGCATTAAGCATGTTATATTCAGCACAGCCTGTTGCCGCTTGGCCAAGGCAGTGCTGCAATGCTGTCAGCTTGTGACTGATGCGGTCATTTCGGAGATGGAGGAGGAGGTGCAGGAGCTGAACAATGTGATTACATTGAGGTTATATTGGCGATGCTGTTTTTTATACTAAAGAAAGATCCTATTGTTTTGGGGTTTTTTACGTTATTTTTTAAGACAAATGCATTCACCAGGAAATTTTAACATTTTACAACCTTATTTGGCAATGTGGTGTGTGACACATCATCAGACACATCCTGTTTCATTTATGATGGAGGGACTCTGAAAGTCATAAAACCTATTTTTATAGGGCCATCAGGGGGCCCTTACTATTCTTAAAAGGCCAGCAGTCGGCCCTCGCTATTGTTAGAGAGCCATCAACCGGCAATGCTTTGTTGTTCCCATTATTAACAAGTGGGTCTCCTATACTGTTATTGCGTATGCAGTGCCTGCAAAGGCTGCCAAAAATTCGGACACAACCCAATACCCCTTTGAAGAGACATAGAGGAGGGTCTCAGTAAAAAAAATGTTCCCATTATAAAGGAGCGGGTCTCCTATAGTGGTAATGCCCATGCTGTGACTGCAAAGGCTGGCAAAATTGGGGAAAAACTCCACTAAGTATTTAAAGACACATAGAGCAGGGCCACAGTAACGACAAAGTCCCATTAGAAAGGAGAGAGTCTGCTATACAGTTATAGGGTATGCAGTGAGTCCAACAGCTGACCAAATTTAGGAAAAACCCCACTAAGAATTTAAAGACACATAGAGCAGGGCCACAGTAACGACAAATTCCTATTACAAAGGAGAGGGTCTCCCATAGTGTTGGCCTATGCAGTGAATGCAGGGGCTGCCAAATATTGGGAGGCACTCCAATGCCCCTTGGAAGAGACTTAAAGTGCCTCATAAAAAAATGTTCCCATTAGAAAGGAGCGGGTCTCCTATATTTGTAATGCCCATGCACTAAGTGTATAGGCTGACAAACATTTACCCCTGGGGGGTATACATGAACATACTGTATAATTTTTTTTTTTTACGGGCATCATAAACACCCTTTAAAAAAATTATGTGGGTGTTGTATCACGGACCACGGTCACCCTGGTGATATGGTGGTGGAGGATGAGGATGAGAAGAAGGAGGAGGACAAGAGCAAATAGCCAAAATCAGGAAGCGTATACCCATGTGTGGGTGTGAAGAGGCGAATGGGAGTACACCTCCCAAAAAAAGACACTGAATTTGAGTTTATGTTACGCTGCTATCATTCGGTGGTGTTGAGAAGTCTGGCCCAATCCAGCCCTTGTTCATTTTTATAAGAGTCAGCCTGTCAGCATTTTCAGTTGACAGGCGGATGCGCTTATCAGTTATAATTCCACCAGCGGCACTAAAAACCCGCTCAGATAAAACGCTAGCAGCAGAACAGCCCAGGACCTCCAAGGCATAGAGAGCCAGTTCACTCCACGTATCCAGCTTGGATACCCAATAATTATAAGGCACAGAGGAATCACGGAGGACGTTAGTACGGTCAGCAAGGTACTCTCTCAGCATCTTCCCAAACTTTGCACTCCTTGTGAGAGTACCCCGCACCTCAGGGCCTGTGCGATGGGAGAGTCGGAGAAAACTGTCCCAGAACTTTGACAGTGTTCTCCTGCCTCTGCTGGATTGCATTTGTGTCTCTCTTGCCTGTACTCCTTGGTTGTCCAACGAACTGTGACCTCTGCCGCCAGCGTTTTCAGATGGGAATTTTTTTAATAGTTCCGCAACAAGGGCCTTCTGGTACTGCCCCATTTTTGTAGACCTGTCCGCCTGAGGAATAAGAGATATAAAGTTCTCCTTGTAGCGTGGGTCTAAAAGTGTCACCAACCAGTAATGACTGTCACCCAAAATTTTGAGAACGTGAGGGTCATGGGAAAGGCAGCGTAACATAATCTCAGCCATGCGTGCCAGACTGCTAACAGGCAAGACTTCTGTGTCCTCACCAAGAGGATGACTGACCATGCTCTTCTCTTTCTCCTCCTCTCTGTCCTCTGGCCATCCACGCTAAACAGACGGTATGACAGTTGTGCAGGTAGTACCGTCTATAGCGCATGAAACTAGCTCCTGTTCTTCCTCCTCCTCCTCCTCTTCCTCATTGTCACCCAATCCACGTTGGGATGAGATGAGGCTGGGCTGTGTGTAATCACCATGTATGGTTCCTTGCTCCATCTCATCGTGCTCTGCCTGCAATGCATCCTCTTTGATTGTGAGCAGAGAGCGTTTCAGAAGACAGAGAAGCAGGATGGTGACGCTAATTATGGCATCATCGCCGCTCACCGATGATGAGTCCTCAAAGCTTTGGAGGATGGTACATATGTCTGACATCCATATCCACTCGTGAGGTCTTATGTGTGAAGTCTGAACTGAATACCGACGGCCTTGTTGATGCTGGTAATCAACAACTGCCCTCTTCTGCTCACAAATCCTTCCCAACATCTGCAGTGTAGAGCTCCAACGAGTGGGGACATCACATACAGTACAGACCAAAAGTTTGGACACACCTTCTCATTTTAAGATTTTTCTGTATTTTCATGACTATGAAAATTGTACATTCACACTGAAGGCATCAAAACTATTAATTAACACATGTGGAATTATATACTTAACAAAAAAAGTGTGAAACAACTGAAAATATGTCTTATATTCTAGGTTCTTCAAAGTAGCCACCTTTTGCTTTGATGACTGCTTTGCACACTCTTGGCACACTCTTGATGAGCTTCAAGAGGTAGTCACCGGAAATGGTTTTCACTTCACAGGTGTGCCCTGTCAGGTTTAATAAGTGGGATTTCTTGCCTTATAAATGGGGTTGCGACCATCAGTTGTGTTTTGCAGAAGTCAGGTGGATACACAGCTGATAGTCCTACTGAATAGACTGTTAGAATTTGTATTATGGCAAGAAAAAAGCAGCTAAGTAAAGAAAAACGAGTGGCCATCATTACTTTAACAAATGAAGGTCAGTCAGTCCGAAAAATTGGGCAAACTTTGAAAGTGTCCCCAAGTGCAGTTGCAAAAACCATCAAGCGCTACAAAGAAACTGGCTCACATGAGGACGGCCCCAGGAAAGGAAGACCAAGAGTCACCTCTGCTTCTGAGGATAAGTTTATCCGAGTCACCAGCCTCAGAAATCGCAGCTTAACAGCAGCTCAGATTAGAGACCAGGTCAATACCACACAGAGTTCTAGCAGCAGACACATCTCTACAACAACTGTTAAGAGGAGACTTTGTGCAGCAGGCCTTCATGGTAAAATAGCTGCTAGGAAACCACTGCTAAGGACAGGCAACAAGCAGAAGAGACTTGTTTGGGCTAAAGAACACAAGGAATGGACATTAGACCAGTGGAAATCTGTGCTTTGGTCTGATGAGTCCAAATTTGAGATCTTTGGTTCGAACCACAGTGTCTTTGTGCGACGCAGATGAGGTGAACGGATGGACTCTACATGCCTGGTTCCCACCGTGAAGCATGGAGGAGGAGGTGTGATGGTGTGGGGGTGCTTTGCTGGTGACACTGTTGGGGATTTATTCAAAATTGAAGGCATACTGAACCAGCACGGCTACCACAGCATCTTGCAGCGGCATGCTATTCCATCCGGTTTGCGTTTAGTTGGACCATCATTTATTTTTCAACAGGACAATGACCCCAAACACACCTCCAGGCTGGGTAAGGGCTATTTGACCAAGAAGGAGAGTGATGGGGTGCTACGCCAGATGACCTGGCCTCCACAGTCACCAGACCTGAACCCAGTTGAGATGGTTTGGGGTGAGCTGGACCGCAGAGTGAAGGCAAAAGGGCCAACAAGTGCTAAGCATCTCTGGGAACTCCTTCAAGATTGTTGGAAGACCATTTCCGGTGACTACCTCTTGAAGCTCATCAAGAGAATGCCAAGAGTATGCAAAGCAGTCATCAAAGCAAAAGGTGGCTACTTTGAAGAACCTAGAATATAAGACATATTTTCAGTTGTTTCACACTTTTTTGTTAAGTATATAATTCCACATGTGTTAATTCATAATTTTGATGCCTTCAGTGTGAATGTACAATTTTCATAGTCATGAAAATACAGAAAAATCTTTAAATGAGAAGGTGTGTCCAAACTTTTGGTCTGTACTGTACCAGTTTGTGAGCCGGAAGCTCCAAACGCTGCTGAAACACTGCTAGGGTGGCGGAAGCTGTAGGTGACTTTCTAAAATGGGCACACAGGCAGCGTACTTTAACAAGCAGATCCGGCAGCTCCGGGTAGGATTTGAGAAACCGCTGAACCACGAGGTTAAGCACATGGCCCAGACATGGTACTTGTGTGAGCTCACCTCGCCTCAGAGCCTCCAATAGGTTCCAGCCATTGTCACACACGACCATGCCTGGCTGTAAGTTCAGCGGTGTGAGCCACAGATCTGCCTGCTCTTTCAGAGCTGTCCACAACTCTTCAGCATTGCGCGGTTTGTCAACTAAGCATATTAGCTTCAGCACAGCCTGTTGCCCCTTGGCCGAGACAGTGCTGCAGTGCTTCCAACTTGTGACTGATGTGGTCATTTCGGAGATGGAGGCTGAAGAGGAGGAGGAGGCTGAGGAGGATGAGGTGCAGGAGCTTTAGACTGTGGGGGCAACCCTGATTGACCTAGCGCCCGCAATCCTTGGCGTTGGGAGGATGTGTTCCATCCCAAGGTTTAACTGGGTCCCGGCTTCCACTATGTTAAACCAGTGTGCCGTCAGCGAGATGTACCGTCCCTGCCGACAAGCACTTGTCCATGAGTCCGTAGTTAGGTGGACTTTCCAGGTAACTGCGTTGTTGAGGGCACGGCTAATATTTTGGGACACGTGCTTGTGTAACGCCGGGACAGCATACCGGCCGCTGCCATCAGGTTGCGGATTGCTTCCGTCTCCACAAGCCTAGAAGGCAACATTGCGAGCGCAAGCAGTCGTGAAATGTGAGAATTTAGTACTGTGGCCTGAGGGGCGTTGGCTGCGTATTTGCGCTTGCGTTCCAAGGACTGGGGTATGGACAACTAAATACTGCACTGGGACAAGGACGTGGATATGCTTCCTGATGCTGCTACTTGAGAGTGTGCAACGACAGGTGCAGGGCAGGAGGCATCTTCGCATGCACCATGGACAGGGAATTGGCTTGCATGCACAACAGCAGAAGAAGCAATGGTGCCACTCACAGACACTGTTCCTGGACCCTGGGGTTCAGCCCACAAAGTCAGGTGCTTTGCTGCCATGTGCCCGATCATGCCTGTGGTGGTCAGGCTGGTCTTTTTGCCACCCCTGCTGATGCTGGCCTGGCAGGTGGTGCAAATGGCCTTTTTGGGGTTATCGGCAGAGTCTTTAAAAAACAACCAGATTCGGGAAGACCTAACAGTTGTACTGGCAACTTCCTTCGTGTTGGTTTTAGGGGGAATGGTTGCCTGCCTTCTGTCTGCGGCCACCACACAGCTTCTTCCTGCCTGTTGGGGTGCACTGCCTCCCTCCCCCTGTGTGCTGCTGTCCTCGCTCTGCATGTCCTCCTGCCAGGTTGGGTCAGTTACTATATCATCCACCACCTCGTCTTCCACTTCCGCACCCTGGTACTCCTCCTGACTTTCTGGCAATTGTGTCTCATCATCTTCCACCTCTTGTGACACTTTCCCACCGTCGCCTTCATGTGACCGTGGCTGCTCAAATATTTGGGCATCGCTACATGCGATCTCCTCTTGCCCCGCTTCAAGTGTACTGGGCGAGAGGCCCGAATCTATAAATGGAAAAGTGAACAGCTCTTCGGAGTGTCCAAGTGTGGAATCAGTTGTCTCTGGGCACTCGGCATGGTGGGAAGAAGGAGATTCTCACAGCTACTGAGACTTGACCATGTGGAAGACAAGGTAGTGGTGGTGGTGGCTAAGTGACTGGAAGCATTATCTGCTATCCAACCAATAACCTTTTCACACTGCTCTGTGTTCAATAGTGGTGTTCTGCGGTCCCCTATTAATTGGGACAGGTAGGTCGAGCGAGAAGATTTCAGCTTGCCCATGGCCTCGGCCTCTGCATGCACTATCATCATCATCACGTCCAGTTCCCCGTCCCTTGCCACGTGCCTTGCCCATTTTAAATGGAGGACAATATTTTCCACGCTCAGAACAAATGACTGAATTTGGAGAGAACTTATATGTGATCCGTGTGATGGAGAAAACACAGTTTTAAATACCTGGCCGCTAGGTAACTATTTTGAACAGCAATCTGGTGTCAGTTGCTTCACTCACACACTGAAACAAATTTTTAATGGAGGTCAGAAATGGCAGTATTTTCTGAAAACGTATATGTGATCCGAGTGACGGAGAAAACACAGTTTTAAGTACCTGGCCTGTAGGTAACTATTTTGAACAGCAATCTGGTGTCAATTGCTTCACTGACACACTGAAATTTTTTTTTAATGGAGGCCAGAAATGGCAGTATTTTCAGAAAATGTATATGTGATCCGTGTGACGGAGAAAACACGGTTTTAAATACCTGGCCGGTAGGTAACTGCTTTGAACAGCAAACTGGTATCAATTGCTTCACTGACACACTGAATTTTTTGGTAATGGAGGCCAGAAATGGCAGTATTTTCAACGCACTTATATGTGATCCGTGTGACGGACAAACCACAGTTTTAAATAGCTGGATTTTTGGCGCTGTAATATGGAAAGGACCTGGCTGTATTCTGCAGGGCCAACAAGCAAATGACGCAGAAAAACTGTGTTCTCTGGATTGATTTTTAAGCAGATAATGAGGATTAAGATCCAAAAAAAAGTTAGTTCTGGCCCCTGAGACCTGGGCCTATGTCTAGAAATATCTAATAACAGCAGCAGCAGACAAAACTGGAATGGAGCCTCTTGTCCTATGTGCACTGCAGTCTGCTATATACCCTGCCTGCCTGCCTATATACACTGCCTGCCTGATATCTCTGCAGATGGATTAGTCCTCAGAAAGTCTGTTTGCTGAGATGGATATGTGTCTCTAATATAGTTTGGTACACCTACACTAACTAGAAACAAGCAAATCTCTCCCTAGCTCAGCAGCACCTCTCCCTACACTGTCTGATTCCGGAGTGACTGTGATGAGCATGGCGACGCCAGGTCTGATATAGACTTGATGACGCTGTGTGGCCAGCCAATCACTGTAATGCCACAACCAACATGGCTACGGCATTACAGTGAGTGGCAGGCAATCCTTGCATGTTCATTGGTGCTCTAAAGAGCACCAAACATGCAGGGAGGAGACCCGAACTTCCGCCGTGCAACCCCGGAAATACTCAGCAAGCGCCGAGCATGTCGAGCAGTGAGATGCTTGGGCGAGCACTGAGCAGTAGCGAACATGCTCCCTCATTACTAGAGATTACTCCTCCCATCAGCGACGCTTGTGCTGCTTGTTTACAGTGACTGAAGGCAACGGATGATGAAGGTAATAGTCCCATCAGTCAGCATCTATTTACCTGCGGTAAGCTTTTTACCGCAGGTTACTGTTACAGCTGCGGGATCATGCTGACACCGGACAACATGATCCCGCAGCGCTGTGACTGGTGGTAATGATGTTACCACCGATCACAGCCCCTGTTTCCCGCGCTGTCACGCAGATGACAGCATGGCAAACCAGGGATGTCCGTGTTTGGGCCGACTTTTCCCAATTTTTGAGCAAAAGGCTCGGGAGCCAGAACACAAATCCAAATGTGCAACGTTCGTGCTGAATTTGAAAAAAACGAATGTTTGTCAAATATGTTCGCTCATCTCTACTAATGACGCCATTTCTTCACCAAGGGTACCACGTGTACACCGACAAGTACTACAAAAACTAGTGCAATAAGATTTGTGGTGTGTTCCTCAGAACGTACAAAAAAGATTCATGAATGTGACAGTGAAAAAAATGCAAATTGTAATTTTTCAAAGTTGTGTTGCATCAACTGCATAAAAAAAACACATTTATGGGGGTTTTCTGTTGCTCTTGAACCACACAGGCTCTGCAAATATGACAATCTATTCCAAATAGAGCCAAATTTGTGTTCCAAAATTCAAATTGTGCCCTTTCTGTTCTGATCCCTGCCGTTTGTCCAAACAGAACTTTTTGACTACATGTAGGGTATTGCCACATTCGTAAGAATGTGGGCAACAAACTATGGGGTCCACTTTTTGGTGTTACCTCTTGAAAAAGTGAGAAATTTGGGGCTAAATCAAGATTTCATTGAAAAAAATGAACTTTTTCAATATGATGACCTAATGTTATCAAATTGTGTGTAGTATTTGTGGGTTCAATATGCTCACTATACCCCTGGATAAAATCCTTGATGGGTGTAGTTTCCAAAATTGGGTCACTTGTGGGAGGTCTCTGCTATTTAGGCACCTTAGGGGCCCTGAAAATGCGACATGATGCCCGCCATCTCTTTCAGCCAAATTTGTGTTTCAAAACTCAAATAAAGCTCCTTTTGTTCCGAGCCCTGGTGTTTATCCAAACAGACCTTTTTGATTACATATACATATGTATTGCCATGCTCTTAATAAAGTGGGTAACAAACTGTGGGGTCCAGTTTTGGTGTTACCTCTTGTAAAAGTGAAAAAATTGGCGCTAAAGCAAGATTTTAGAGCTAAAATTTAATTTTTTTTTTCATTCCACTTTGCATTAATTCCTGTGTAGCACCTGAGGGGATTTTAAAATGGCCTCACTTTTGGGGAGTTTGCAATATATAGGCACCTCAAAGTCCCCCTCTCTCTCCTAGAGAGATGGCTATTGATTGGGCATTTAGAGGGTTAAAAAGCCATAAATGTCAAAATCTGGCCCATAGGCCAAATCTGGCCACGGGGTGGTTATATTTTGCCCGTGACACCAGAACTGCCACACCTATGTGGGGCCATTATTCTGTATGAAGGACTACATGGCCCATTATACTGTATAGAGGACTCTATGGGGCCCATTATTATGTATGGAGGGCTATGTGGGTCCATTATTCTGAATGGAGGACTATATGAGGCTTATTATTCTGTATGAAGGACTATGTAGGGTCCATTATTCTGTATGGAGGACTATGTGAGGCTCATTATACTGTATACTAGTTGGTCTTCAACTTTGTCCAAATTTTTCATTTTGGCCCTCTGTGTGTCTGAGTTCGACATCCCTGACTTAAGCCGAGCTCCCGGGAGCCTGCACGATCACCATGACATACCAGGAACGTCCATTTGTGGGAAGCACCCGGAAAATATGATGTATTGGTACGTCAAATTTTGGGAAGGGGTTAATGTCTCCTGAAAAAAAAAATTATTTTAAGTAAAGGGGAAAGTATTTCTCGCTTATGTCACTGCCTAATCGCCATTTATGTAATTAACTGCTTCTGTTATTCTAACATATAGTCATGGTTCCATCATGAAAATTCTTGTGATGTGTGTCGCCTATGATTTTTTTTTTCCAATGGGGAAACATTGAACCCATATCATGGCAATGGTAAAATACTTTAAGTTGCACGGCAATGGTGTTACAATTATAGGGTACTTCAACTACCCTACAATTAGTCTCAATGGAGTCCTAGCCTAAAATAAAATCTTTCCAATGTATGATTTTACCTAATATGCAGCACAAAGCAGTAAATGCATCATAGGAAAGGAACAATACCTGGGGATTTTCTCAAAAAGTCAACAAAAATAATGTATAGAGCATAATAAGCTCCCTGTAAAGTAGGATTCTTCAAAAAAGGATAATGCTCAGATGTATTGGAATCTTAGATGTATCTATGAGGAACCAAATAATAGAAGTGACGTGACAGACTTCAGTAATAGGATCTGGGTACATGTATCTACTTAGAGAACTGGATTATATTTTACCACTGAGTTATTGTACAGGCATAACCGCTAGAATGTAACAACTTTCATTATAATCATGTTATACTCTACTGTATTTCACAGCAGAAAAACCACATCATAACAATATAACTTAGCAACAAGCAGGTGTTTTTACTGTCCAACAAGGAAGCATCAGGGAAGACAAAACATGAAAAGGAATGTATTGATTTTCAAGTTAATGCATTTGACCTTCCAGTTTTAGGGAACTTAGAGAGTACATGCAAAAAGTAATTGATATATATGAATAGCCAGATTTGATATTGAGTCTACTCGCAGCAAAAGCCATGTTAAGATAATACAGGAGCAGCTGAAGGATGTATCAAAATTAGATTTTTTTAAACAATGTGATTTTTAGAGATTAAGGAACACATGTTGCTTCTTTTGCGAGGATTATGGTGAGCGTGGTTTCATTTATTGAAGATTTATTACCTAAGCAAAGGCATTGTTGAGCTTGAAAGAAACCATCATCAAGTTAGTCTTCATGGAATTCTAACCTTGTTTGTATAAAATGTTTTTTTTTTTTTTACTTTGGGGTTCTTTCTTTCCCTGGAACAAGAGCGCCACTCCTGGCAAGAGGCAAGATGAACATCTTGCCACAGGTGGCGGTTTGGGCTGTCTGTCAGGGGGTGGCAAAATGCTGCCGCTCAACTCTCCGACTGAGGTATTGCAAAATGACAGGCAATGCCAGTGTCAGCCTCTTAGCCAGGGGTGTAATGACTGCTGTCGCAGAATGCGCGAACATGATCTGACCGATGGAGGAGGAGGACCTGCCAGCGGCAACACTCTTTTCAGCTGGATGTGTATCTGCAGACGTACATCCAGTTAAAGGATAGGTGAGTGGAGTGGTTGTCTTTTTTTAATAGCGCCAAAGTAGAGGACTTATTAAAAGTGGGGAAAAAATGAAAAGGGTGCTCTAGAAGCAGCCATAGATGTTTGCATGTTACATTCTGCAGACATGAGAAGAGCTGTGGCTGGAAGAAGTCAAAGTGGTCTATAACAGATGAAGAGGAAAAGTCAAAAATTAATTACTTCAATTAGAAACATCACAGGTGAGTCACTGGATGTACCTGTACTGTATACATTTATACAGTCTGCTGAGCCCCTGTGTATTTCTGTCTCATATTATACATATGTATATACACATATGTCAGGGATCACCACAGCGACGACACCAGAGAGATCACCCAATATCTCACCGAGCCATCACGCTGTCAGTATTTTGTCCGGAACCACGAGCACACGATCCAGACTACTCACTCCTTGGGCATCGGCGAGCACGCAGAAAGAGTATGGCATCACACCTCCGAATTCCAGCTCCAGGAATATGTGCAGAAACTTGCAAACGACGACATTTTTCCCGTTATGATTTTACCTTCATTTAGAGACCACACAACGCATAGTTGCAGTCTACTATCCTGGGGTTTTTGCGCTACAGCTCTCCAGAGGAGCCTACGCCTATTAAAAACTCAGCATCTTGTTTCTTAGCTGTCCCTGCCACCAAAAATATGGGTCCCGTTATTGTCAGAATTACGAAACATCAGTTATTCCATATTTCATATCGGAGTTGACCTGGCTGGAGATCTCTTTTTTAAGCTCGGGAAAGCAAACTTTCCCAGTTACAGACAAATTATTGCAATCCTGCCACCAATTACCCTATGTGTGTGCCAGGGACAAGAGGCTCACATTCTAAGTAGCTTGGTGACACCTCTTAGCTGGCATTTGTTTGTGCGAGATATTTTGTCTGTGGGTGATAATTTGCAGGAAGACACTGTAGATTGTCATCTCGGACAGTGTTAATTGGGGCTTTGTGCTGAGATTTTTATGGAGACAGCTTGGTACTGACAAAAGGGAGAAATGGTCAATATCCATGTCAGGGAAATATGGAAGAAAATTTTCCTGACATTAATATCTCCCTGACAGCATATTATATATACAGTATATATATATGTATATATATATATATATATATATATATATATATATATATATATACACTGCTCAAACAAATAAAGGGAACACTCAAATAACACATCCTAGATCTGAATGAATGAAATATTCTCTTTGTTCTGTACAAAGTTGAATGTGCTGACAACAAAACCACACAAAAATCATCAAGGAAATCAAATTAATTAACCAATGGAGGCCTGGATTTGGAGTCACCCCCAAAATTAAAGTGGAAAACACATTGCAGGCTGATCCAAATTTGATGCAATGTCCTTAAAACAAGTCAAAATGAGGCTCAGTATTGTTTGTGGCCTCCACGTGCCTGTATGACCTCCCTACAATGCCTGGGCATGCTCCTGATGAGGTTGCGGATGGTCTCCTGTGGGATCTCCTCCCAGACCTGGACTAAAGCATCCGCCAACTCCTGGACATTCTGTGGTGCAACGTGACGTTGGTGGATGGAGCGAGACGTGATGTCCCAGATGTGCTCAATCGGATTCAGGTCTGGGGAACGGGCGGGCCAGTCCATAGCTTCAATGCCTTCATCTTGCAGGAACTGCTGACACACTCCAGCCACATGAGGTCTGGAATTGTCCTGCATTAAGAGGAACCCAGGGCCAACCGCACCAGCATAGGGTCTCACAAGGGGTCTGAAGATCTCATCTCAGTACCTAATGGCAGTCAGGCTACCTCTGGCAAGCACATGGAGGGCCGTGCGGCCCTCCAAAGAAATGCCACCCCACACCATTACTGACCCACTGCCAAACTGTTCATGCTGAAGGATGTTGCAAACAGCAGATTGCTCTACTCGGCGTATCCAGACGTCTGTCACATGTACTCAGTGTGAACCTGCTTTCATCTGTGAAGAGCACAGGGCGCGAGTGGCGATTTTGCCAATCCTGGTGTTCTGTGGCAAATGCTAAGCATCCTGCCACGGTGTTGGGCTATGAGCACAACCCCCATCTGTGGACGTCGGGCCCTCATACCACCCTCATGGAATCGGTTTCTAACCGCTTGTGCAGACACATGCACATTTGTGGCCTGCTGGAGGTCATTTTGCAGGGCTCTGGCAGTGCTCCTCCTGTTCCCCCTTGCACAAAGGCAGAGGTAGCGGTCCTGCTGCTGGGTTGTTGCCCTCCTACGGTCCCCTCCACATCTCCTGGTGCACTGGCCTGTCTCCTGGTAGCTCCTCTAGCCTCTGGGCACTACGCTGACAGACACAGCGAACCTTCTTGCCACAGCTCGCATTGATGTGCTATCCTGGATGAGCTGCACTACCTGAGCAACGTCTGTGGGTTGTAGAGTCCATCTCATGCTACTGACGCACCCCCTGGGCCTGTGCTGTGCAGGGGATACCCGGAGCCGGATCGCTGGGAGTTGTAGTCCTCCGTGGCTGTGACCCGCTCCGTGCCCAGGGCGGTCAAACCAGTGGCAGTCTTAGTAATGTGACAAATGTCCGACTACGCCACCCGTGGATTGCGGTCAGTGGGGACCGCCGCTGCGCTGCAGACCGCTGAGGCTAATGTTGTATGCGCAGCCAAGTATGGGATGACTCCCCACGGGAGAAGTATTGCCTCAGGGCAGCTAGTGTGGATGATGGGAGTGATGGTGTGAGCGTCCCAGTACTGATGGTGCTGGTGCAGCGATGAAACACAGAGACGTGGGGCTGCAGTTTCCAATGCTTTACTCACAGTTGTTATTCGTGTCAATCCTGCAGGCGATGACTGCCCAAGCCGTGCTGCGTCCACCAGGCAGGGGATTCGACCAACTCCCAGGCAATTCCAGAGCGTGGCACAGGGCTCCCTTCTTTTCCTTTCTCTGGCCGTCCTCACCAGTGACCCACCTTTGTCCAGCTCCCCCGGGCCTTCTCTTGGCGAAACCTATCTCCGGTTTCCCTGACCCTATGTGGTATGCTTTCCTGGTGGATGTAGTGAGGGGTCGCACCAAGATGTGGTCACAACCTCCGGTCCTTGGCTGAGGAATCTGTTGCCTCCACCAATTTGGGTTCCGGTACCCTGCTCTGCCAACCCTTCACCCGCAATCTCCTGGGCCTTTGGGGTTTCCTCTGTCCTCGTGTCTCTGGGCCTTTCTCTGTGTTCCTGTTCCTTGTTTCCTTTCTTTCCTTCCTTTCTGTTCCTTCTCCTCTCTGCTGTCTCTGGCCTCTACTCCAGGCCTGCCTCGTGGAGCTGGGCCCAGACTGAGCCACAGCTCCCTGTCAGCCCTCTCTGGCTGAACTCCTTCTCTCACAGAACTGAACCCTGTCCTAAGATGGTGCCCACCTTATATACCTCCCTCTATGTGTGAGCCCAGGTGACAAGCAACCAATGGGCTCCTACCTATGCCCAGAGACACACGCCTATCTGCTCCTACACCACTGGGTTTTCCTTCCCCTCCCCACTCCAGACAGGGACAGATGCTGTCGTGCCTGCACTCCTGTCTCGTGGGAGCACCGTTGACCTGTCCCTCGGAAATGGGGTGTGTGAGGTGCATGCAGCTAAACGAATCCTGGTCCACACTCCATCCTTACCCGGGAGTGGAATATCACACCTCTGGTTTGAGGTGCAATACCCCTGTAGCAGCCGAGCCCTCGGGGTGCTACACTACCACGAGTTGAAAGCACAACCAACATTCAAAAGTGACCAAAACATCAGCCAGAAAGCATTGGTACTGAGATGTGGTCTGTGGTCCCCACCTGCAGAACCACTCCTTCATTGAGTGTGTCTTGATAATTGCCAATAATTTCCATATATTGTCTATTCCATTTGCACAACAGCATGTGAAATTGATTGTCAATCAGTGTTGCTTCCTAAGTGGACAGTTTGACTTCACAGAAGTTTGATTTACTTGGAGTTATATTCTGTTGTTTAAGTGTTCCCTTTATCTTTTTGAGCAGTGTATATATATATATATATATATATATATATATATATATATATATATATACAGTACAGACCAAATGTTTGGACACACTTTCTCATTTAAAGATTTTTCTGTATTTTCATGACTTTGAAAATTGTACATTCACACTGAAGGCATCAAAACTATGAATTAACACATGTGGAATGATATACTTAACAAAAAGTGTGAAACAACTGAAAATATGTCTTATATTCTAGGTTCTTCAAAATAACATTCTCTTGATGAGCTTCAGAAGGTAGTCACCGGAAATGGTTTTCAATTCACAGGTGTGCCCTGTCAGGTTTAATAAGTGGGATTTCTTGCCTTATAAATGGGGTTGGGACCATCAGTTGTGTTGTGCAGAAGTCAGGTGGATACACAGCTGATAGTCCTACTGAATAGACTGTTAGAATTTGTATTATAGCAAGAAAAAAGCAGCTAAGTAAAGAAAAACGAGTGGCCATCATTACGTTAAGAAATGAAGGTCAGTCAGTCCGAAAAATTGGGAAACCTTTGAAAGTGTCCCCAAGTGCAGTTTCAAAAACCATCAAGCGCTACAAAGAAACTGGCTCACATGAGGACCGCCCCAGGAAAGGAAGACCAAGAGTCATCTCTGCTTCTGAGGATAAGTTTATCCGAGTCACCAGCCTCAGAAATCACAGGTTAACAACAGCTCAGATTAGAGACCAGGTCAATGCCACACAGAGTTCTAGCAGTAGACACATCTCTTCAACAACTGTTAAGAGGAGACTTTGTGCAGCAGGCCTTCATGATAAAATTGCTGCTTGGAAACCACTGCTAAGGACAGACAACAAGCAGAAGAGACTTGTTTGGGCTAAAGAACACAAGGAATGAACATTAGACCAGTGGAAATCTGTGCTTTGGTCTGATGAGTCAAATTTGAGATCTTTGGTTCCAACCACCGAGTCTTTGTGCGACGCAGAAAAGGTGAACGGATGGACACTACATGTCTGGTTCCCACCATGAAGCATGGAGGAGGAGGTGTGATGGTGTGGGGGTGCTTTGCTGGTGACACTGTTGGGGATTTATTCAAAATTGAAGGCATACTGAACCAGCATGGCTACCACAGCATCTTGCAGCGGCATGCTATTCCATCCGGTTTGCGTTTAGTTGGACCATCATTTATTTTTCAACAGGACAATGACCCCAAACACACCTCCAGGCTGTGTAAGGGCTATTTGACCAAGGAGGAGAGTGATGGGGTGCTACGCCAGATGACCTGGCCTCCACAGTCACCAGACCTGGACCCAATAGAGATGGTTTGGGGTGAGCTGGACCGCAGAGTGAAGGCAAAAGGGCCAACAAGTGCTAAGCATCTCTGGGAACTCCTTCAAGATTGTTGGAAGACCATTTCCGGTGACTACCTCTTGAAGCTCATCAAGAGAATGCCAAGAGTGTGCAAAGCAGTCATCAAAGCAAAAGGTGGCTACTTTGAAGAACCTAGAATATAAGACATATTTTCAGTTGTTTCACACTTTTTTGTTAAGTATATAATTCCACATGTGTTAATTCATAGTTTTGATGCCTTCATTGTGAATGTACAATTTTCATAGTTATGAAAATACAGAAAAATCTTTAAATGAGAAGGTGTGTTCAAACTTTTGGTCTGTACTGTATATATATATACATATATATATACAGTTATATGAAAAAGTTTGGGCACCCCTATTAATCTTAAGCTTAATGTTTTATAAAAATTGGTGTTTTTGCAACAGCTATTTCAGTTTGATATATGTAATAACTGTTGGACACAGTAATGTTTCTGCCTTGAAATGAGGTTTATTGTACTAACAGAAAATGTGCAATCGGCATTCAAACAAAATTTGACAGGTGCATAAGTATGGGCACCCTTATCATTTTCTTGATTTAAATACTCCTACCTACTTTTTACTGACTTACTAAAGCACTTTTTTTGCTTTTGTAACCTCATTGAGCTTTGAACTTCATAGCCAGGTGTATGCAATCATGAGAGAAGCTACTTAAAGTGGCCACTTGCAAGTTGTTCTCCTGTTTGAATCTCCTCTGAAGAGTGGCATCATGGGCTCCTCAAAACAACTGTCAAATGATCTGAAAACAAAGATTATTCAACATAGTTGTTCAGGGGAAGGATACAAAAAGCTGTCTCAGAGATTTAACCTGTCAGTTTCCACTGTGAAGAACATAGTAAGGAAATGGAAGAGCACAGGGACAGTTCTTGTTAAGGCCAGAAGTGGCAGGCCAAGAAAATCATCAGAAAGGCAGAGAAGAAGAATGGTGAGATCAGTCAAGGACAATCCTCAGACCACCTCCAGAGAGCTGCAGCATCAACTTGCTGCAGATGGTGTCACTGTGCATCGGTCAACTATACAACGCACTTTGCACAAAGAGAAGCTGTATGGGAGAGTGATGCGAAAGAAGCCGTTTCTGCAAGCTCGCCACAAACAGAGTCGGCTGAGGTATGCAAAAGCACATTTGGAGAAGCCAATTTCCTTTTGGAAGAAGGTCCTGTGGACTGATGAAACCAAGATTGAGTTGTTTGGTCATACAAAAAGGCGTTATGCATGGCGGCAAAAAAACACAGAATTCCCAGAAAAACACTTGCTACCCACAGTAAAATTTGGTGGAGGTTCCATCATGCTTTGGGGCTGTGTGGCCAATGCCGGCACCGGGGATCTTGTTAAAGTTGAGGGACGCATGGATTCCACTCAGTATCAGCAGATTCTTGACAATAATGTTTAAGAATCAGTGACAAAGTTGAAGTTACGCAGGGGATGGATCTTTCAGCAAGACAATGATCCAAAACACCGCTCCAAATCTACTCAGGCATTCATGCAGAGGAACAATTAGAATGTTCTGGAATGGCCATCCCAGTCCCCAGACCTGAATATCATTGAACATCTGTGGGATCATTTGAAGAGGGCTGTCCATGCTCGGCGACCATCAAACTTAACTGAACTGGAATTGTTTTGTAAAGAGGAATGGTCAAAAATACCTTCATCCAGGATACCGGAAATCATTAAAAGCTACAGGAAGCGACTAGAGGCTGTTATTTTTGCAAAAGGAGGATCTGCTAAATATTAATGTCACTTTTCTGGTGAGGTGCCCATACTTATGCACTTGTCAAATTTTGTTTGAATGCAGATTGCACATTTTCTGTTAGTACAATAAACCTCATTTCAAGGCAGAAACATTACTGTGTCCAACAGTTATTACATATATCAAACTGAAATAGCTGTTGCAAAAACACCAATTTTAAGAAAACATTAAGCTTAAGATTAATAGGGGTGCCCAAACTTTTTCATATAACTGTATATATATATATATATATATATATATATATATATATATATATATATATGTAGTGTGGTAAAGCGACTTGCTCGGCTCTCCAGAGGCAGGCAGACACAGGACACACAGTTTGGGTAAGCTTCCTGCTGGTTTATTCTGCGGCATAAACTCCAGCAGTGTCCCATGGAAATAAACAGACCCTCTCGGGGTTAACGGGAAAGACATATATATATGTATATATGTCTGTATATTTATATATACAGCAGGTGAAATAAGTATTAACCACATCACCAATTTTCTAAGTAAATATATTTTTAAAGGTGCTGATCACATGAAATTCTGACCAGAATGTCGTTAACAACCCATCCAATCCATACAGGCAAAGAAATTAAATCATAGATGTCCATAAATTACCTTATGCGTAATACTGAGAAATGACACAGGAAAAAAGTATTGAAACCATGAAGAAACAGAGGTGCAAAAAGCCATGCATAGTAGCGACACCAGCTGAAATGTATCAGTCATTAGAAAGAAAACCTGCAATTAGTGAAATATAATATCAGCTGGTTCAGCTTATGGCCTATAAAAAGGTGTCTCATTACCAAGGTGCCACCCATCTCATGATGGGTAAAACCATTGTGCTGTCTCAAGATCTTTGAAACCTTATTGCTGCAAAGCATACTGATGGCATTGGTTACAGAAACATTTCTAAACTAATGAAGGTTCAAGTGAGCACTTTTGGGGTGATAATCCGGAATAACATAATTTCACCGTAAACTGGCCATGACCAGGTGCTCCCCGCAAGATTTTAGACAGAGAATTGAAAAGAATTATCAGAAGAGTTGTCCATGAGCCAAGAACCTACGTGTGGAGATCTACAGAAGACTTGGAAGCAAGTACAATTGTTTAAAAAAACCTCTAAGTAATATACTCAATCTCCATGGCCTGTATGCACGCTCACCACGCAAGACTCCATTGCTGAACAAAAAACATGTGTAATGCCAGTGATGCACTACTCTGCCATAGATCACACACATGTGGTGTGTGGGTATTACCACTTCACTAAGGCAGGAATAAAAGTAAAAGAAAATGTAGTTTGTGACGCCAGGGTGCACTGTATTAACTTCAGTTTCCCGGTGTGATGATATATTGTGCACCCGATAGTCCAAAAAAACAGACAGGACAATAGGCTATTGATAAACTTTACTTCTTGCAGACAAGCACAGGTAAATCCAGACAGATGTTTCAGCAGAGATTCTATTTCAATGCAGTAAACACAGTTACTTTCCAGTATGATAATGCAGATACATAAACGATGCAGTGCCTCCTGAGTCCTAGCTTCTGCTTATCTGTACAGTCCTTATCACACAGCTGATTGGAGCTGCGACTGTGGTCTCTCATACACCAGATATCTGATCTATACCTGTTCCTTCATCTTATCACAGGCAAGACCAGACACCACAGACACCTCTCTCCTTCTGCACTATGCCCTATGGGGGCCGTACTATGCCCTATGGGGGCTGCATTATACTGTATGGAGGACCATGGGGGCTGCAATATATTGTGTGGAGACTATAAGGAGTGCAGTATACTATATGGAGGATTAAGGGGGGCGCATTATACTATATGGAAGGCTATGTGGGGCCATTAAAATATTTGGAGGGTTATTTGGGACCATTATACTGTGTGCAAGCAATTATACAGTGTGAAGGTTTGTGTGGGGGCCATCCTACTGTTTGGAGGGCTAGTGTGGGCCATTATACTGTATGTAGACCCTTTAATGTGCATGGAGGGCTGTGTTGGGGTCACAGTTGGGGGATCATACTGTGTTGGGGTCACCATACTTTGCCCTGGGAGTTGAGGTGGAGTACAGTTGGGACATTATACTGTGCATGTGGAGGAATTCACCACTGGGGTATCATACTAGGTTTAGGGGGGGGCACTTTTGTTGGCATCATACTTTTTATGGGGGCAATGAAAGAGGAATCTAAGACTTCAGCAGGAGGAAATTACTATGTAAAGGCTGGAAAGTTGTGAGATCGGCTCTTCTGTGACCCCGACAATTATTTAATTTTTGTCTTTTTCTTTTTTTGAGGGGGCCCATTTGGAACTTCTGCTATGGGGCCCCATGATTTCAGTGTATTCCCCTGTACAAGAGTGTTTAAAAATTGCTCAACAACATTTAGATAAGCCTGTGAAGTACTGGGAGAATATAGTTTGGTTAGATGAGACCAAAATTGAACACTTTGGATGCCATAATACACGCCATGTTTGGAGACTAAAAGGCACTGCATATCACCCCAAATACACCATACCAACAGTAAAGTTTGGAGATGGGAATATCATGGTGTGAGGCTGATTTTTAGCATACGGCACTGGCAAACTTCATATGACTGAAGGAAGGATGAATGGACAAATGTACCGAAACATTCTTGTTAAAAATCTGCTGCCATCAACCAAGATGATGAAGATGAAACGAGGGTGGGTATTTCAAGAAGCCAATGATCCCAAACACACAGCCAAGAAAACTTTTAATTGGTTTCAGAGAAAGAAAATAAAGCTGCCTGAATGGCCAAGCCAATCACTTGCCCTGATTCCAATAGAAAACATATGGAAAGAACTACAGCTCAGAGTTCATGAAAGGAGCCCACGGAACCTTCAGGATTTGAAGAGTGTTTGTGTGGAAGAATGGGCCAAAATCACACCTGAGCAATGCATGCGACTAGTTTTTCCATACAGCAGGCGTCTTGAAGCTGTCATCACCATCAAAGGCTTTTGCAAAAAGTATTATTTAAACTTCAATAAGCATGCTCAATGTTTCCCTGTGCCATTTCTCACTATTACACAAAACGTAATTTATGGACATCAATTGTGTGATTTCTTTTATTTCTTTGCTTGCGTGGATTAGATGGATTGTTACTGACATCTGGTGAGAATTTCATGTCAATAGCACCATTAGAAATATATTTGCTTAGAAAATTTGTGACGTGTTCAATAATGTAAAAGTTTGGGTCAAAATTAATATTATTGTGAACAGTTAAGCAAGTTGAAGATGATATGATCTCTAAAAGGTCTAAAGTTAAATATTACACATTTCCTTTGTATTTTAGGCAAAAATATATATTTTCATCTTTTACATTTTAAAAATAACAAAAAGGAAAATGGGCAGATGCAAAAGTTTGGACACCATGCATGCTTAGTACCTAGCAGCACCCCCTCTTGAAAGTATCACAGCTTGTAAACGCTTTTCGTAGCCAGATAAGAGTCATTCAATTATTGTTTGAGGGATTTTCATCAATTCTTCCTTGGAAAATTCTTTCAGTTCTGTGAGATTCCTGGGTCATCTTGCATGCACTTCTATTTTGAGGTCTACCCACAGATTTTCAATCATGTTCAGATCAGGGGACTGTGAGGGCCATTGTAAAACCTTCAGCTTGCGCCTTTTGAGGTGGTCTATTGTGGATTTTGACTTGTGTTTAGGATCATTATCCATTTATAGAAGCCATCCTCTTTTCAACTTTGCGCTTTTTTACAGATGGTGTTGTTTGTTTACAGCAGGTAACCGGATGTAACGTGAAGATAAACACGAGACAGGAACAGCCAATGAACTATTTATTTCCCTCGCTATGGTGGGAAATTGCAGTAGTTAAGAAATAGTTAAACAGTATAAACAGGGTAATTACAAGAAGATTATACAATGCGGAACATATATTGAGTTTTAAAGTACAATTAGAACAGCAGAAAAATCTCTCAGGGATTATACTAGTGTTCCTCTGACAGGGGTGATACACCGTCCCTGTGGGAGCTACTACTTTTATTCCTCCTGAAGTAATGGCCCTATCGGGGGTCACTGTATTGTCCCGCTAGGCCGTAAGTTTTCCTGGCAAAGTCTACCAATACACGTTAAGCCTCCTTCTCTCCCACTGACCCCCACCCTGTCTGCTGTTTTAGCACAGGTCGACCCCTGTACTATATGTCAGTGCTGGAAGCGACGGCCCGGCTCACTCGTGTCGTCCTTCTGTAACCGCAGGCGTCCTCTTCCGGGCAGAGTCTCCTCAGGGATCTTTGGTGCTTGACCGACAATGGCTGTCTCTTGGATCTGGGTGCTGGGCTTCGGATCTTGACTGGCGTCATCAGGGTTCAGTATCTTGACTAGCACAGGTCTGGTATTCGGTCTGTAGCGCCGGTGTCCCTGCCCTCTGCTAGGCAGGGACGCTGTTCCCCTCACCTCTCTGCTGCTAGCCCGGCGTCCTCCTCCCGCTCTGCTGGCAGCGCGCGTTCCTTCCCGGCCACTGTGCTTAGGGCGCGCGCGCGCTCCCTCCCTCTTAAAGGGGCCGCGCGCGCCGTCCTAAGGAGTCCCCGGCCAATGGCCGGAGGACTTCACCATATATAAGGCACCTCCTCCAAAATGGAGGTGCCCGAGCAATGTTGTTGCACTGTTCACTACTCTGCTTCAGCCCTCAGGTCCCGTTGCCAGTTACCTGCCAGTTACCTGCCAGATTCCTGCCAGCTTGCTGTCTTATTCCTGCCTGATATCCTGCTACCTGCCTGCTAGCCTGAGGTCCGACGGTCTGACTTCCAACTCCTGTCAGTTTGTCTAAGGACCAGCTTGCCCGCTCACCTGGGAGCGCACATCTGCTACCTGCCTGCTAGCCTGAGGTCCGACGGTCTGCCCACCAACTCCTGTCAGTCTGTCTATGGACCAGCTTGCCCGCTCACCTGGGAGCGCACATCTGCTACCTGCCTGCTAGCCTACCTGGAGGCTCCGCCGTCACGTGCTGTGACCACCTGCCATTCCAGAGACTCCTGCCCGCTCACCTGGGAGCGCACACCTGCTACCTGCCTGCTAGCCTACCTGGAGCCTCCGCCGTCACGTGCTGTGACCACCTGCCTTTCCAGAGACTCTCGCTTGCTCACCCGGGAGCACACATCTACCATCTGCCTGCTAGCCTACCTGGAGGCTCTGCCATCACAAGTCGTACCTACCCTTTACCCAGAGACTGCCCCGGTCACTTGCCGTGACCTCCTGCCCGTTCATCCAGAGACTGCCCCGGTCACTTGCTGTGACTGCCTGCCCGTCTTCCCTGGTTGCCACCCACTCCCTTACAAGGACCGCCCCCTTGTATAGTAGCTCAGAGGTTCCGCCTCCCAGACCCGTTACAGTTTGCTCGGGCCATGGAACCCGGTGGCACCCAAGCTCCCTCGCTCTCGGACCTGTGTCATGAACTGTCCCGTCAGAGGTCCCAACAGGAGTCCATCCTGGGTCACCTGCGGAATGTCAATTCTCGCCTGGACACTCTGACTGCTCCGCCAGCAACCACCGCCAGTGCCATGACTCGCAATCCGGCAACTCCGCTGCCCACTAATACCATGGTATCCTACCCCGGACCCCGGCTTTCTGCACCTCCTCGCTTCGGAGGCGACTCCGCCCAAGCTCGGGGCTTCATAAATCAGTGCACCCTGCACTTTGAACTCCTGTCCCACCAGTTTAACTCCGACCGGGCCAAAATTGCCTTCATCATGTCCCATCTCACCGGGGAGGCCCTGGCCTGGCTTAATCCTCTATGGGAGAGAGGAGACTCCCTGGTGTCCGACTTGCCTGCCTTTCTCACGGCTTTCCGGAAAGTCTTCGACGAACCCGGACGGAAGACCTCATCCGCATCATCACTGTTACGCCTCCGTCAGGGAAGCCTCACCATGGGCCAATATGCCATACGGTTCCGTACCCTTGCCTCGGAGCTGGCCTGGGATAACGACGCTCTGGTATCCGTCTTCTGGGAGGGTCTGTCCGGCCGTATTAAAGATGAACTCGCCGGTCGGGACATTCCTACCACTAATAACTCTTGCCACCCGGATTGACCTACGGTTCCAGGAGCGTGCCAAAGAGGTCACCCGTGAGAGGAGGTTTCCACGTCTAGCTCCTACTTTTCAGAAACCCGTCACTCCCTCCGTCTCTCCCCAGGTACACTCTCCTGAGCCTATGCAGGTCGACCAGACCAAGATGGTCAAAACCCGTCAGGACTTATGCCGTGCCGAGGGGAGCTGCTTCTACTGTGGCAGTAAGGAGCACCGGATCCGTGCCTGCCCGGAGAGGTCGGGAAACGCCTGTGTCTAGGTTCGCTCAGAGAGGTCGACCTAGACAAGAATAAACCCTCTCCATCTCTGCTGTTGTCAGTCTCAATCGTCTGCGGGGAGAACCGTCATTTCGAACTAGCCCAACTTGACTCTGGAGCAGCTGGGAATCTTATTTCACAGTCCCTGGTAGAGAAATACCGCATCCCCACCAAACCTCTGGCTGTACCCTTGTCTGTTGCTGCCGTGGATGGGGGTCTCTTACCACGCCCCATCCAACTCATCACCGAATCCATTACTCTGCAGGTGGGAATGCTGCATTCTGAGAGTATCTCCTTTCATGTTCTGCCTGGACTCTCTCACGCCCTCTTGCTAGGCCTACCTTGGCTCCAGAGACATGCACCCGTGCTTGACTGGCAGACCGGAGAAGTCCTTCGCTGGGGACAGGACTGCCATAAGACCTGTCTGGTTCCCGTCCATCCCGTCCGTCCTTCTCCTACCCCAGCTAATCTACCTGGACTTCCGATTCCTTATTGGTCTTATGCTGATGTCTTTAATAAAAAGGAGGCAGAGACACTACCCCCTCATAGACCATACGACTGCCCTATCGACCTGTTACCCGGTACTACTCCTCCCCGTGGGCGTATTTATCCATTATCCGCTGCTGAGACCCGGTCGATGTCCGAATATATTGAGGAGAATCTGGCCAGGGGATTCATCCGGAAATCTACCTCCCCGACGGGAGCAGGCTTCTTTTTCGTCAAAAAGAAGGATGGCTCTCTCCGTCCCTGTATAGACTATAGAGGCCTTAACCAGATCACGGTGAAGAATAAGTACCCCCTTCCGCTCATTCCGGAGTTATTTGATCGTCTGAGGTGGGCTAGAATCTTCACCAAACTGGACCTCCGTGGGGCGTACAACCTGGTCCGTATCCGTCAGGGGGATGAATGGAAGACGGCATTCAACACCCGGGACAGCCACTATGAATATCTGGTAATGCCCTTTGGTCTCTGTAACGCTCCCGCCGTCTTTCAAGAGTTGGTCAATGACATCTTCCGGGACCTTCTCTACTCCTGCGTGGTGGTGTACCTGGATGACATCTTGGTCTTCTCTCCGGATCTCCAGACTCACCGGAGGGATGTTC
Organism: Phyllobates terribilis; assembly: GCF_046119375.1. NCBI lineage: Eukaryota > Metazoa > Chordata > Amphibia > Anura > Dendrobatidae > Phyllobates > Phyllobates terribilis. Next base: position 319,560,986 of record NW_027362763.1, read on the forward strand.
GTCAGGTCCTGCTCAGGCTCAGGCAGAATCACCTCTTCGTTAAATACGAGAAGTGCCTCTTTGAGCAGACCTCGCTTCCGTTTTTGGGCTACATTATTTCTCAGACCGGCCTACGAATGGATCCAGAGAAACTGTCTGCCATCGAGAAATGGCCTCGACCGGAGGGGTTGAAGGCCATTCAGCGGTTCCTGGGTTTCGCCAACTACTACCGCCTCTTCATACCACACTTCTCTTCCCGGACTGCCCCAATTTCCGCGCTCACCCGTAAGGGTACTAATCCCAAAGAGTGGCCGCCCGAAGCAGAGGAGGCCTTTCTTTCCTTAAAACAGGCCTTCTCTTCCGCCCCGGTACTGCATCGCCCGGACGGCAACAAGCAGTTCTTCCTGGAAGTTGATGCCTCCTCCTCTGGAGCCGGAGCGGTACTTACTCAAAGATCATCTTCCGGGAGGATGGTAACTTGCGGCTTCTTCTCTAAACTCTTCTCCTCCTCAGAGAGCAATTATTCCATAGGAGACCGAGAGTTATTGGCCATCAAACTGGCATTGGAGGAGTGGCGTTACCTGCTCGAGGGGGCTCTTCACCCGGTAATAATTTACACTGACCACAAGAACTTGGCTTACCTCCAGCATGCCCAGAGACTTAACCTGCGCCAAGCCCGGTGGTCCTTGTTTTTTGCTCGCTTTGATTTTGTTCTTCATTTTCGCCCAGCTGACAAAAACGTCAAGGCGGACACCTTGTCTCGATCCTTTCTGGTGTCTGATCTCGAGGAAGATCCGAAACACATCATCGATCCCGCCAGAGTAATGCAGGTGGCTCCCGTGAGTCTAAATCGTCTCCCCCCCAGAAAGACGTTCGTATCAGTACCTGATCGGGAGAAGATCCTTCACTGGGGTCACTCGTCTAAACTGGCTGGCCACGCCGGTCAGAAAAAGACCCTCCAGCTTATTACCCGGCACTACTGGTGGCCTACCCTGCACAAGGACTTAATAGACTTTGTTTCTGCCTGTGTGTCCTGCGCCCGCAACAAGGTTCCGAGACATCTGCCAGCCGGCCGCCTCCTTCCGCTTTCTGTACCTGCTGCCCCCTGGCAGCATATAGCAATGGACTTTATAACTGACCTCCCAGTCTCTGCCGGTTGTACGGTCATTTGGGTGGTCGCTGACCGCTTCTCCAAGATGGCTCATTTCGTTCCCCTGCCAGGCCTCCCGTCTGCACCCGAGCTAGCTAAAGACTTTATTCGTCACATCTTTCGTCTTCATGGCCTGCCCCTCCACATCGTGTCGGATCGTGGGGTACAGTTCACCTCACGCTTCTGGAGAGCCACTTGTAAACTGCTAGACGTCACCCTGGACTTCTCTTCCGCTTACCACCCACAGTCTAATGGTCAAGTGGAGCGGATCAATCAGAACCTGACCAGTTACCTCCAGCACTTCGTTAATGCCCATCATTCAGACTGGGTGGATCTCCTACCATGGGCTGAGTTCTCTTACAACAATCACGAGAGCGAATCCTCCTCCAAATCCCCGTTTTTTGTAGTCTACGGTCAGCATCCTCGGATTCCTTTTCCTGTCTCCACCTCTGTGGACAACCCGGCTGCGGAATCTCTCGTTAGCAAATTTTCCTCCATTTGGGAGAGTACCCGATCCGCACTCCTTCAGTCGTCCGAGCGGATGAAAAGACACGCTGACAAAAAACGCCTGGATCCTCCACAATTTCGTCCTGGAGATAAAGTCTGGTTCTCATCTAAAAATGTCCGACTCAAGATACCTTCTTACAAGTTAGGGCCTCGGTTCATCGGTCCTCTGGAGGTCATCAGTCAGATCAACCCGGTGGCCTATAAATTGAAACTCCCGGCCAACTTACGGATCCCTAACTCCTTCCATGTATCTCTCCTCAAACCTGTGGTACTTAACTCTTTTTTCCAAGTCTACAGGTACGCCTCCTGCTCCGGTTTCTGCTGAAGACGAGTTTGAGGTAGAGAACATTCTTGTCACCAAAAGGGTAAGAGGAAAGACCTTTTTTCTAGTAGATTGGAAGGGGTTTGGTCCTGAGGAGAGAACGTGGGAGCCCCGGGAGAACGTCCATGCCCCTCTTATTCTTGCTAAATTTCTGTCTGGCCTAAAAAAGGGGGGGCCTAAAGGGGGGGGTACTGTAGCGCCGGCGTCCCTGCCCTCTGCTAGGCAGGGACGCTGTTCCCCTCACCTCTCTGCTGCTAGCCCGGCGTCCTCCTCCCGCTCTGCTGGCAGCGCGCGCTCCTTCCCGGCCACTGTGCTTAGGGCGCGCGCACGCACGCTCCCTCCCTCTTAAAGGGGCCGCGCGCGCCGTCCTACGGAGTCCCCGGCCAATGGCCGGAGGACTTCACCATATATAAGGCACCTCCTCCAAAATGGAGGTGCCCGAGCAATGTTGTTGCACTGTTCACTACTCTGCTTCAGCCCTCAGGTCCCGTTGCCAGTTACCTGCCAGTTACCTGCCAGATTCCTGCCAGCTTGCTGTCTTATTCCTGCCTGATATCCTGCTACCTGCCTGCTAGCCTGAGGTCCGACGGTCTGCCTTCCAACTCCTGTCAGTCTGTCTAAGGACCAGCTTGCCCGCTCATCTGGGAGCGCACATCTGCTACCTGCCTGCTAGCCTGAGGTCCGACGGTCTGCCCACCAACTCCTGTCAGTCTGTCTATGGACCAGCTTGCCCGCTCACCTGGGAGCGCACATCTGCTACCTGCCTGCTAGCCTACCTGGAGGCTCCGCCATCACGTGCTGTGACCACCTGCCATTCCAGAGACTCCTGCCCGCTCACCTGGGAGCGCACACCTGTTACCTGCCTGCTAGCCTACCTGGAGGCTCCGCCGTCACGTGCTGTGACCACCTGCCTTTCCAGAGACTCTCGCTTGCTCACCCGGGAGCACACATCTACCATCTGCCTGCTAGCCTACCTGGAGGCTCTGCCATCACAGGTCGTACCTACCCTTTACCCAGAGACTGCCCCGGTCACTTGCCGTGACCTCCTGCCCGTTCATCCAGAGACTACCCCGGTCACTTGCTGTGACTGCCTGCCCGTCTTCCCTGGTCGCCACCCGCTCCCTTACAAGGACCGCCCCCTTGTATAGTAACTCAGAGGTTCCGCCTCCCAGACCCGTTACACGGTCCTTGACCAGCGCAGTTGGACTCTGAGTCTGAACCGGCGTAAATCAGGACTTCGGGTCTTGACCAGCATAGTCGGAGCTCCAGATCTTATCTGAAGTTGTCTGGGTCCTGTCTGCAAGCAGCCAGCACTGTGTTGGCACATGTTTCCTGCTGCGGCCTGTCACTCTGGCTATAGCGTCTTCTCCTGAGCCACATCAGCATCTTACACTCTCTCAGCGCCAAAGCCTCCTGCGATTTGGGATGCAGAACTTTTATACCCTAGAACTCTGTCATGCAAGGCATCTGACTAGGTCCGGCACCAGAACTTGCTCCCCTTGCAATTCTTCTGGTGCAAATTGGTACCATCTGGTTTCGTCCAGCCAGCAGATGACAGTCTTTCCTCACTAATATCACATCATGCAGGGACTCTTCAGAGACACAATTTCTTCCTCCTTCATTTGCATCAGAATTTGTTGAAATTTCATTGAATCCATTCTTCCCTCTAACCATGAAATGTTCCCGGTTGGCGAGATGTTATTTTCCTGAAATTCTGTGTCCTTTTTTCTCCACACATGCCTTTGATCATTGTGGCCAAAGAGTTCTATTTTAACCTCATTGGTCCACAGGATTGGTCTCCATAATGCATCAGGCTTGTTTAGATGTTCTTTTGCATACTACTGATGCTGAATTTTATGGTGAGGAAGCAGGAGAGTTTTAATTCTGATGACTCTTCCATGCATGCCATATTTGTGCAGGTATCCCTGAACAGTAGTACAATATACCACAACTCTAGAGTCTGCTAAATCTGTCTGAAGGTCTTTTGTCAAGGGGGGTTCTGATTTGCCTCTCTAACAATCCTTCGAGCAGCTCTTACTGAAATTTTGCTTGGTCTTCCAGTCTTTGACCTCCACTGCTCCTGTTAACTGCCATTTTTTTACATTTTGAACTGAGGAAAGGACAACTTGAAAATGCTTTGGTTTTTTCTTATAGCTTTCACCTGCTTTGTGGGCTTCCACCATTTTCATTTTCAGAGTGCGAGGCAGCTGCTTAGAAGAACGCATGGCTGCTGTTTTTTGGCACAAGGTTAGAGGAGGCTGGGTTTTAATAAAGATGGGAAATTTACATTATTTGGCCTTTCCTAACGATGATAGGGTTATGGCTTATGAAACCTTGGTCAAAGTTACCTGAGCACACAAATCACCAAGGGTGCCCAAACTTTTGTATCGCCCCATTTTCCTTTTTGTAATTTTTAAAATGTTAAAAATTACTATTCTTTTTTTTGCCTAAATTATAAAGGAAATGTGTCATCTTTAATTTTAGACTTTTTAGAGATCATTTCATCTTCAATTTGCTTAACTGTTCACAGTAGCAGTACTTTTGACCAGGGGTCCCCAAACTTTTACATGGCACTGTATGTATATATATACACTTTAAACCGGAAGTTTACATACCAAGCCCTGATCTCAATCCTATTGAAAATTTATGGGCAAAGCTGAAAAGGCAGGTGCGAGCAAGTCGACCTACAAACCAGGATCAGTTACATCAGTTTTGTCACGAGGAATGGGCCCAAATTCCAACCAACTATTGTGAGAAGCTTTTGGAAGGATATCCCAAACGTTTGACCCAAGTCATTCAATTTAAGGGCAATGGTACCAAAGCTAATGAAATGTATGTAAACTTTTGACTTTGCAGTAAGTAATAAAAATGCCTTAAAACATTCTCTCTCATTATTCTGGCATTTGGCAAATATTAAAAATTATGGTAATCCTAAATGACCTAAAACGGGAAAGGTTTATTCTGATTTCATGTCAGATATTGAGAAAAACATGCATATATGTATTTTTATATAGTGTATGTAAACTTCTGGTTTGAACTGTATGTACACTACCGTTCAAAAGTTTGGGGTCACCCAGACAATTTTGTGTTTTCCATGAAAACTCATACTTTTATTTATTAAATGTGTTGCAAAATGAATAGAAAATATAGTCCAGACATTGACAAGATTAGAAATAAAGATTTTTATTTGAAAGAATAATTTTCTCCTTCAAACTTTGCTTTCGTCAAAGAATGCTCCCTTTGCAGCAATTATAGCATTGCAGACCTTTGGCATTCTATCTGTTAATTTGCTGAGGTAATCTTGAGAAATTTCACCCCATGCTTCCTGAAACCCCTCCCACAAGTTGGATTGGCTTGATGGGCACTTTTTGCGTACCATACAGTCAAGCTACTCCCACAACAACTCAGTGGGGTTGAGATCTGGTGACTGAGCTGGCCACTCCATTACAGATAGAATACCAGCTGCTTGCTTCTTCCCTAAATAGTTCATGCATAATTTGTAGGTGTGCTTTGGGTCATTGTCCTGTTGTAAGATTAAATTGGCTCCAATCAAGCGCTGTCCACAGGGTATGGCATGGCGTTGCAAAATGGAGTGATAGCCTTACTTATTCAAAATCCCATTTACCTTGTACAAATCTCCCACTTTACCAGCACCAAAGCAACCCCAGACCATCACATTACCTCCACCATGCTTGACAGATGGCATCAGGCACTCTTCCAGCATCTTTTCAGTTGTTCTGTGTCTCACAAATGTTCTTCTATGTGATCCAAACACCTCAAACTTTGATTTGTCTGTCCATAAAACTTTTTTCCAATCTTCCTCTGTCCAATGTCTGTGTTCTTTTGCCCATATTAATCTTTTCCTTTTATTAGCCAGTCTCAGATATGGCTTTTTTTTTGCCACTTTGCCCTGAAGGCCAGCATCCCAGAGTCGCTTCTTCACTGCAGACGCTGACACTGGCGTTTTGCGTGTACTATTTAATGAAGCTGCCAGTTGAGGAGCTGTGAGGCATCGATTTCTCAAACTAGAGACTCTAATGTACTTGTCTTGTTGCTCAGTTGTGCAGCGGGGCTTTTCATTTTTCTTTCTACTCTGGTTAGAGCCTGTTGGTGCTCTCCTCTGAAGGGAGTAGTACACACCGTTATAGGAAATCTAGTTTCTTGGCAACTTCTCGCATGGAATAGCCTTCATTTCTAAGAACAAGAATAGACTGTCGAGTTTCACATGAAAGTTCTCTTTTTCTGGCCATTTTGAGAGTTTCATAGAACAAACAAATGTAGTGCTCCAGATTCTCAACTAGCTCAAAGGAAGGTCAATTTTATAGCTTCTCAAATCAGCCAAACCGTTTTCAGCTGGGCTAACATACTTGTGTAAGGGTTTTCTAAACATCCATTAGCCTTCTTACACAGTTAGCAAACACAATGTACCATTAAAACACTGGAGTGGTGGTTGTTGGAAATGGGCCTCTAGGCACCTATCTAGATATTGCAATAAAACAAGACGTTTGCAGCTAGAATAGTCATTTACCACATTAACAATGTATAGAGTGTATTTCTGATTCATTTAATGTTAGCTTCATTGAAAAAAAATGTGCTTTTCTTTCAAAAATAATGAGATTTCTAAATGACCCCAAACTTTTGAATGGTAGTGTGTGTATATAGATAGATAGATAGATAGATAGATAGATAGATAGATAGATAGATAGATACTGAACCCATTCTATGCCCGGGTGGCGAGCATTTTTATTGGTAAATTTTTAATTTCATTAATGGCGCCGGAGTCAACACGTGCGCATGCCGCTCTATCCTGTGCCATTTTTTAAAGACATTGTCTGTACATTTGCATATACAGTGTTTTCAATAAAATGGCGCCGTATTGTGGTATGCACATGTTCTGACTCCAGCGCCTCACTGCACAGACGCCACCCATCCCAGCTTCGGACAGAAGGACGCGTCCAGCATATATAAGATGAACTGAGAACACAGGGGGTGTCCTCACTGACGCTGAACGCTGTGTATAACATATTGAGAATACATGGGGGTGTATAATGTACTGATAATACAGGTGTGTACTCACTTATGCTGAGCACTGTATCTACAGTGGTGGCCAAAAGTATTGGCACCCCTGCAATTCTGTCAGATAATACTCAGTTTCTTCCTGAAAATGATTGCAATCACAAATTCTTTGGTATTATTATCTTCATTTAATTTGTCTTCAATGAAAAAACACAAAAAGAATTGTCCTAAAGCCAAATTGGGTACAATTCCACACCAAACCTAAAAAAGGGGGTGGACAAAAGTATTGGCACTGTTTGAAAAATCATGTGATGCTTCTCTAATTCATGTAATTAACAGCACCTGTAACTTACCTGTGGCACCTAACAGGTGTTGGCAATAACTAAATCATACTTGCAGCCAGTTAACATGGATTAAAGTTGACTCAACCTCTGTCCTGTGTCCTTGTGTGTACCACATTGAGCATGGAGAAAAGAAAGAAGACCAAAGAACTGTCTGAGTACTTGAGAAACCAAATTGTGAGGAAGCATGAGCAATCTCAAGGCTACAAGTCCATCTCCAAAGACCTGAATGTTCCTGTGTCTTCCGTGCGCAGTGTCATCAAGAAGTTTAAAGCCCATGGCACTGTGGCTAACCTCCCTAGATGTGGACGGAAAAGAAAAATTGACGAGAGATTTCAACGCAAGATTGTGCAGATGGTGGATAAAGAACCTTGACTAACATCCAAACAAGTTCAAGCTGCCCTGCAGTCCGTGGGTACAACAGTGTCAACCCGTACTATCAGTCGGCGTCTGAATGAAAAGGGACTGTATGGTAGGATACCCAGGAAGACCCCACTTCTTACCCCGAGACATAAAAAAGCCAGGCTGGAGTTTGCCAAAACTTACCTGAGAAAGCCTAAAACGTTTTGGAAGAATGTTCTCTGGTCAGATGAGACAAAAGTAGAGCTTTTTGGGAAAAAGCATCAACATAGAGTGTACAGGGAAAAAAAAAGAGGCATTCAAAGAAAAGAACACGGTCCCTACAGTCAAACATGGCGGAGGTTCCCTGATGTTTTGGGGTTGCTTTGCTGCCTCTGGCACTGGACTGCTTGACCGTGTGCATGGCATTATGAAGTCTGAAGACTACCAACAAATTTTGCAGCATAATGCAGGGCCCAGTGTGAGAAAGCTGGGTCTCCCTCAGAGGTCATGGGTCTTCCAGCAGGACAATGACCCAAAACACACTTCCAAAAGCACTATAAAATGGTTTGAGAGAAAGCACTGGAGACTTCTAAGGTGGCCAGCAATGAGTCCAGACCTGAATCCCATAGAACACCTGTGGAGAGATCTCAAAATGGCAGTTTGGAGAAGGCGCCCTTCAAATATCAGGGACCTGGAGCAGTTTGCCAAAGAAGAATGGTCTACAATTCCAGCAGAGCATTGTAAGAAACTCATTGATGGTTACCGGAAGCGGTTGTTCGCAGTTATTTTGGCTAAAGGTTGTGCAACCAAGTATTAGGCTGAGGGTGCCAATACTTTTGTCTGGCCCATTTTTGGAGTTTTGTGTGAAATGATCAATGATATGATTTTTGCTTCATTCTCTTTTGTGTTTTTTTCCTTGCAAGCAAATTAAATGAAGATAATAATACCAAAGAATGTGTGATTGCAATCATTTTCAGGAAGAAACTGAGTATTATCTGACAGAATTACAGGGGTGCCAATACTTTTGGCCACCACTGTATATAATGTACTTATAATAAACAGGGTGTACTCACCCACGCTGAGCTCTTTATTTATAACGTACTGAGAATACAAGGGGTGTACTCACTTACGCTGAGCGCTGTAGATGTAACATACTGAGAATACAGGGGATGTACTGACTTATGCTGAGCGCTATATGTATAACGTACTGAGAATACAGGGGGGGGACTCACGCTGAGCGATGTATGTATAACGTACTGAGAATACAGGGGTGTACTCACGCTGAGCGCTGTATGTATAATGTACTGAGAATACAGGGGGTGTACTTACTTATGCTGAGCGCTGTATGTATAACGTACTGAGAATACAGAGAGGTGTACTCACTTACACCCCCCTGTATTCTCAGTACGTTATACATACAGCGCTCAGCGTAAGTGAGTACACCCCTCTGTATTCTCAGTACATCTTATATATGTTGGACGCGTCCTTTTGTCCAAAGCCGGGATGGGTGGCGCCTGCGTAGTGAGGCACCGGAGTCAGCACGTGTGCATACCGCAGTACGGCGCCATTTTATTGAAGACACTGTATACGTGAATTCGCAGACAGTGTCTTTAAAAAAATGGCGCAGGATAGCGCTGTATGCGCATGTGCTGACTCCAGCACCACTAATAAAATTAAAAATATACCAATAAAAATGCTCGCCACCCGGGCGTAGAAAGGGTTCAATAGCTAGTTAATTATATGTTGATCTTGGTATAGTAGGTCATATTCAGTTACAGGATGGCAGGTGTATCCCGACTCTATGTGGTGGTAATATATAGTCATGGAGTAGCGGCATTATTTGGCACTTGTATAATGTCATCATTAGTAATATTGGTTTCTCTTGATATAATGGGTTTGTTCAGTGACAGTATGGAGATTTTTTTGCTTGGCAACTATACGATTGTATTAATTAATTAAAAGTATTACATAGAAAATGATCTTACTGCTGTGTTTACTAAGATATTTATATATTAGAACTGTATTTTTTTTTTTTTTTTTTAAGGGGGCAAACACATAGGTTCTAGCAACGCTGCTGTCACCCATGCATGTGATTACATGCTAGGTGAGGGGAAGGGTGCATGTTCAATTTTTGTTTTGGGGCCTATAGGTCTTCAGTTACACTACTGGTTTCAGAGCTGTTCTGTATGGGCAGGACAGTGGTTTCGTATGGGCGGTAGTGCATAACGTGCATGTTTGTAGCAGGAGGCCCGTTGTGAGCCAGCGCACTCTTATTGGTGATGCATGCTGGATCTCCTGCTGTACATGTGCATCTTATGTTTTATGGTGCTGTAGCATTGCCTGACCCCAGAGACACGCCCTTCTTAGACTTTTATTGTGCCACTAACCGTCGTTGCCGGCCGCCGGAGAGGAATGATTTGGTTACCGCCCCATTGTTTGCCAGCTAATTTTCCAGTATGAATATTTCAATGTTATATCACTTAATTTGGTGGTTGGGGTTTATTATTTTAGAATTATTAAATGCAGAACATGTCATGATTGTTATCATTGAGTGTAGAATTGGAGGCTTATTTTACTTTTATGGAAGGGATTATAAGCCCCAGCCTGGTAGTATAATAAGACCCCGTCTCCTCCCAGACAGTAATTATAGCATGAGCTGTGCAGCATTTAATAATTTCAGAGTAATAAGCCATAATAATAGTTTTATGAGATTATTAATTGTAGGGCAGCTCATGTCAGAGTTATTGTCTGGTTGAGGGACAGGGCTATGAGCATGTGGTGATAGAAAATTATTTACTACATATCATGAATACTTTCTTACTTATTTCCCTCAAACAGTAACCTTGATGTACCTCAAAAAAGATCCAAAATGACATTATATCACATATGTTAATGAGCCCATAAGCTAACAGCGACTCTGAAAGTACATGCAAAAGAAAGGAAAACCATGAGTCATAGCTGATTATAGTATAAAATATACAAAATTTATTATCTCAGAAGCTCGTACAAGAGTAAAGTTAAGTAAATCGATGTTAGTTAATAATAAATACCCATATCGCGGTGGTGGCAGTGCAGACCCCCCGAGGAAGCCACCATAGGTGAAACGCGCGTTGGGGACTGGGTGCCTGGACTGCCACCACCGCAATATGGGTATTTATCATTAACTAACATCTATTTACTTAACTTTACTCTTGTAAGAGCTGCTGTGAATATGAAGATGGTACTTACTACAGAGAGATACTGAGCATATGATCACAACTATAAATATATCCGTTTCTCATGCTCATTTAGAAGCAGTTGTGTTCGGTACATTATACCCTTTTTATGTACACACGACTATATCGAGTATTATTATCATCATATATGTGGTCTTTGGTGTGTCCAGACCCTATTCTGGGCTTGTGCTTCCACTGATGTGATATGTATGTTATTATCCTTGCCCTGCTTTCCCTTATCTCTATTATGAAATATGTCTAATTTTATTCTGAGATAATACATTTTGTATATTTTATACTATAATCAGCTATGACTCATGGTTTTCCTTTCTTTAGCAGTAACCTTGATGTGCTGTAAATATCATAAATCAGTCTCTAAACTAGGCTAGGTTGAGGGACTACCCAATTTGCAGTGTTAAACGACTGGCAATCAGCTACATGTTTGTCAATCGGCAGTCATTTTCTAACATATTTAGACAGAGCAACCACATTTAATATGTGCATTTTTTCACTGACTGGGTGGTCTCCGAAAAATCGAGGAGACATGTCCTCTATTGATCCGGGTATAGGATAAAATTCATCAAATCAAATCTATGGGTCTGTTAAAAAATTGGACAGCCTTCAGATACCATTTTGACAAACTGTTACATGAAAAAAGATGGAGAAATTTTTTTTTTCACATATGAGAAAAACTGCTGAAAATCGGACCAAACTGATGAAAATCACTGATGACAATTGGTCAGTTTTCTCGTATATAAAAAAATTTGATGTCTATATAATAGGTATATGAACGAAAATGACACAAAATACTTTACAAAGTTACTCATCCATTTATTTTATATCAATCTGAATAAAAACTGTTACCTTAGAAGATACCTTTTAAGCTATGGGGATGAGTTATCAAACAGTCTTTACCAGTTCTGGTTTAAAACAGCTTGAAATGTTGCTAAATTTTTGAATAACTTTGAAAAACGTTTTGCACAAGTTTGAAACTTTCAAAGTTTTGCAAAAATGTTACTACTTTTGGCATGTATATTCCAGCGTTGGCCAACTCTGTTCACTTTTTATAAATATTGGGTGGAGTTCAAGCGGGATGAGGCATTACCAAGAGTGCCCAATAAATTCATCATAATTTATGCCACACAGACACTGTAGACTGCAACCAAAATGTACACCGTCCACTGCCTGGAGTACACTTCTGATGGAGGTGCACGACAGTTGAGAGATGCACTAATTCATTACAGAGATGCACGCATCTTACTCCAGCATTCCCTTCATCATGACTGGTGTACAAAACCCCATCAGTGGGGACCTATATGTTTACATACCCATATACCAGTGTATATTTTATTAATTTCAGATGCAATAAATAGTCTAATGTATAAGACACCAAACTTCATTGGAATAAAAAAGGGTTTTTCATGGGTTGAAATATTCTGGCACAATAAACCAGTGTCAAGATTTTTCAAGCATATTGTTAAGGGATTTTCCAATTACAATGTCCACCTAGTCTCAACCAGGTGTTCAGAGGCAATGGCTTATCCAAGTATTATATTTACTCCTTGATTGAAGAGCTCAATGTTCAGTCTTGCTTATGACTCGCCCCCTGGGCCGTGGGGCACTCGGAGCCGGGCAATAGGGAGACGATGGGGGTAGTAGTGGCAACCCGGTCCGTGGCTCAGGGTGGTCAGACCAGTGGCAGTCCTTTATAAGTTTTAAGTAACGTCCGACTACGCCACCCGTGGATTGCGGTCAGTGCTAACCGCCGCTGCAGTGCAGACCTCTGGGGCAGATGTAAATGTGCAGCTCCGAATAGTACAACTCCCCACGGGAAAAGTAGGGCCCCAGGGCAGTGTATGATGGAGGATGGAGGGGATGATTCCAACCGCGTTAGCCAGGAAAAGGAGGCCTCTTAAACAGTTCAGGGTCTTTATTAGAACAGGTAAAACGACCCAGAAACAGGCCCGGCTAGGAGGGGGCCTGGGTGTCTGAGAGCAAGTGGGAAGCTGGCCCTGGTCAAGGTGAGGGTGTCAGCCTACCATGCTGTCTGTGCTCCTTCTGGCTATTTCCCTTCTGGTAATGTAACAGCTCACGTTCCTGAGCTCACCGTGTCCTCTCGCCCGTATGGCTTGCAACTTGGGTCCCTTGCTACTCCCGGCCTGGTACGGCTCTGCTGATCCCTTCTGCTGTGGCGGAGCCTCTGGGCTTCTTAGGCCAAGGAACATACAGTCCCCTGCGGACTGGTTATCTGCTGTAGGATGTGGAATCCTCACAGCCTCAGACACCAAAGTCTGGTGGATTAGTTTCTTTATCTGCCAGGACAGACTCACTTCACCTTTTGTCCCTGGCTCGTGGCTCTCCTACTGCCACACGTCCTCTTAGGCTGCAACACAATTGTCTCTCCCTGCTCTGGGACACCTCTCAATCCAGAGACAGGTCGTCCAGTTCTCCCTAACCCTGCCCCCTGTTCCAGCTTTTATAGGGGCAGCCTGCTCCCCCTACTGGCCTGTGACAGGAGGTATTGCATGCTAATGGCCCTTGACTAGAGGACCTCCCCCTTGCTCTCAGACACAGCTTTATTATACATTTGTGGCATCCAGGTCAGGGTGACACACTTAACCTGGCCAAGAACGAAAATAATATTCTGTCTTTTAAGTGTTTTCCTACTTTTTACTATTGGCACACTAATATGGAACAGTGACACATGAAAAAGGTATTAGTAACAATGAATAAATTTTTGCTATGAATTACTTTTCATAAAATAAGTGAGACTTTTTGTGTCTTCCTTGAAGGATAGTGAGGTATATGGCTGAATAGTTATTACAAACAACCAAGAGTGGTATTAAAAAAGTTTTGATGAAGTGAGTTTTCCATCAGTTGGAGTCACATTCACGATAGTGTAAAACCACCAACTTTTTATGATGACTAATAGAGGTGAGATGATCATTTAAAACTTGAATTCACCTGCTTCACGGAATTTTCAAACACAATTAGGTATTTTGCAAATATCAATGCTAAGAAGATTCTAATTACCTGGAAAAAATGTGTATAACACTCTGAGGTCTCCTAGGACTATATTGAACCCCCTTTAAGCTATTTAATGCAAAAAGAGCATTATCAATATCCAGGTGATCTCAACATATCATCATGGAAAATGGATGGTAACTGATGGTAATCAACAGCCTATTTAACAACAGAATGCAGAATCAGACTGAAGAATATTTAAATTGTATTAACTGTTCAAAAATTATCCCTTTTGGGGGGCAAATGCCTGTATTGCTGCTGTTTATACACAGCTGAAAACAGAAGAAGCCACTGCTTTTTCACACTGGATGATGCAAAAATTATCAATGTTTGGGGAGTATCACTGGCTTTTTTCTTTACTAAATGATAAAGCAATAGCTTTTCAGAAGCTGTCCAAAAATTATATCTTTATTTAGGGAACAAACAGGTGTCCTGTTTCTTAAGTGAAGAATTATTGGCATGTCAACTAGGAAAGAAAATTATCTGTTTTGTGGAATATGCAACAGGTTTGCTATTGTCAAAATAATTAAACAATTACAAAGGCTTTATATATTCAGTTTTAGGGGCTTTGTTATCTGTAAACTTGTAGACTCTCCCCCTCCCCTCTGTACCAGTCTGTCATTGTTAGTTTGTTCATTGTAATTTATATCTGTATTTTGTATTTAACCCCTTTTCACATGTACAGCACCATGTGAAAAGTTTAGGTCATTTTCTGTAGATAATTATAAAACACAGTAGTCAGCCAAGAGATATGTGGTTAGCAAGTTACTTTCCTTGACCGTAAGGTAACCAGAATGTTCCGGGGCATTGTTGCTCACAACAATTCCCAGCTGCAGTTGACAGTGAGCTAGCCAGCGTGAGAGTTGCTGAAATATGATCAGCAGCAACTTGCCCGCTGTATGGCTTTTCAAGCTGTAAAGCAGTTTGGAGGTTCATTATCTTGCATGAGCAAAAAAATGTGTGGAATCAATGCTGTACACCTTGCCTGTTTGTCAAGTCTGTTCAGCAGGATCTGGAATGACTGCAGCCTGATGGTGGAGACAGACGTAGCTTCTAGTTGAGGAGTTCCTGTCTTAGTTGGGGAGAACATTGCTGCAGCTCAAAACATTACCGAGTGGGCTGCGAAAATTATGCATTATTCCTGCCTATAGTTGCTGCTACAGTTGTCTACAGTGCAATGCACTAGTTTATAGGCAAGTTGAGACAGCGCCTTAAATTCTCCTGCACATGAGAGCAGAGAGCAAGCACACCTTTCTGTGAGAAATAATGGTGACTTAGTATTTTCCAGCGTGGATGAGCACACGCCATCATTTCTTGAAAGGCAGCCGACTCTGCCACTGGCAACTTCATCAGGTGTGAGTTTAATTGTCAAATTAGTGGATTACTGAGAGCATATGCCTGTTTCTTTCACATGCAATCATAGATGGATATTTGCTGGTGCAACAAGAAAGGAGGAGGAGGCGTACTGGGAGTAAGACAAGCAGTAGTGGTGGATGCCAATGATAATGGTGATGATACGTCGCCTAGGTACTATTTGTAAATGGTAGAAGGAAAAACGAGGAGGTTCCAGCATCTACTAATTATTTAAAGTTAAAACATGACTTTTAATAAAAAAAATAAAAAAATCTCACAAAAACATGTTAATAAAACGAAGGAGAGGGGGGAAGGGGTAACATGGGAGGGAGGGAGGTTAAAAGGACACGGGTCTACGCATTTCAAGCTGTGAAGCTCTGAGTCCTGATGTCAGGAACTTGCGGGTAGTAGGGCGTGGTTTGGGACTCATCAATGCCATAGAGGTGATGCACTTCTTCCATTTTCTTCCCTTGGAAGCAGGCCCCTTGGTCTGAATGAATCCTCTTCGGACATCCATACACACATAGGAAGTCCCAACAGATTTCCATCGCCGCCGTTTTTGCCGTCTGATCCCAGGTTGGAGTGACCACAGCAAATTTGGTGAAGTGATCGGTTATCACTAAACAGTACCCTTAACCATGTCCCGATCATCAGGTAATCTACCATCAATACCTCCAATGGAGCGGACGTCCTTATGGCCAGAACGGGGGCCCTCTGCTCCAGGGGCTTGGTTAGTTCACACTGGCGGCACTTTCGGCAGGCCTCTTCTACTGTCCAGTACACTATCCGTTGTAGCCATCAGAAAGTCTTCTCAGTACCAAAGTGGGCACCCCGTTCATGAGCTTCCTTGGCCAGACTAGCTGCCATCCTTCCTGGGATCACCACTTGCCAGGTGTCATCCAGTTCTTGTGGCAGTTTAACCCTCCGGTACAGCAAGCCATTCTTCAGAAGCTCCTTTCTCACCAGCCCAAAATCAGTAAGGTGCTTGCTGGCCGGGACGCTCTTAACTCCTGTTCCGGCCTTTGTCCAAGAACGACCCACTTTCTTATCTTTGCAAGTTCGGGATCGAACTGCTACAGATGAACCCATTCATCTCTTGGGCGCCCCAGGATCTGAGTGAGCTTCTGCTCTCCTTCTGCTTCTTGTGCAGCCACTATGGTGGCTGCAAACTGCTTAAAATCTGGAATCTCATTGTCCACTTGGGTGACCCGAGACAGCGCATCCGCATGTATTTTTGGCTTTTGACCAATACGAAATTTTGTACCAATACTTGGACATCCTTGCGACCCACCTTTGCTCCAGTTTTCCCAGCTTTGCATTCTCTAGATGGGCGAGGGGATTGTTATCAGTCCACACCTGGACTTCAGATCCCGACAAGTATTCTGAAAAACTTCTCTGTCATGGCCCATACCAGTGGCAATAGTTCTAGCTTGAACAAGCTGTAGTTATCGGGGTTTTTCTCAGTTTCCCTTAACAATCGGCTGCCATATGCTATCACTCATTCCTTCCCTTATTTCACTTAAGCCAGCACTGCCCTAGTTCATACAGACTTCCATCTGTGTACAATACAAAGGGCTGGGAGAAATCAGCGTAGGCCAGTATAGGAGCATTAGTTACTGCCATTTCCAGGGCACGGAAAGCTTCTTCCTGTCGGGGCCCGCACTGAATGGTCCATTGCTTGTGTCCTCCTGCCATTTCCCTTAGGAGTTCATGGAGTGGGAATGAAAACTTTGCAAAGTCTTTAGTGAACTTCCTGTAGTACCCCGCCAAGCCCAAGAATTCTCTCAGCTCCCTCAGATTAGTCGGAGTGGGCCACTTCTGTACGGCCACTACTTTTTCAGGGTTAGGATAAACCTACACTGGAAACAGTGTGTCCCAGGTACTCAATATCCCTCTGTAACATGTGGCATTTTCAAGGTTTGATCTTCAGCCCATTCTTTCGGATCCACTCCAACACTTGTTCTAGCCGACAGTCTTCGGTCGATCCTTAGCAGCCATGGGAACCTGCCAGTAGCCGCTGGCCAAATCTAAGGAAGAGAAGTACTTGGCTTTTCCCACAGCAGACAAGGACTCTTCAATCCTCGGCAGGGGGTAAGAGTCCCGCACATTACAGGCGTTCAACTCGCGGTAGTCTACGCAGAACGTCAAGGTCTCATCCTTCTTCTGGACCAGTACAATGGGCGCGGCCAAGGGGCTCTTACTTTCTCTAATTACTCCGTTTTGCAACATATAGGACAATAGCTCTTTCACTTCTTTATACATCTGCAGAGGAATCTTTCTCTAATGGGGGCAGTGGTCCCCATGAGGATCTCATGCTGGATGGTCTCAGTGCACTCTAACTCATCTTCATGGTGGGCAAACACCCCTTGGTAGCACTGAAGCAAGGTTTCTATTTGCCCCTCTTGCCCAGGGGAGAATTCTGTAAGTTCAGCCTCCATTTGATCCAGGAGGTGGCATCTGGCCCGCTTTTCCCCTTCATTCACTTTCATAGTGAAGGACACTGACAGAGTCCATGGGTCTCCCTCCATTGGTGTCAACTCAATAGCGTCATTTTTGGTGAGGTCCTCCGGCATTATGTTCACCTGGGTGGTTTATTTTCGAGGGTTTAACTGTAAGTTTGTTTCACTCAAATTCATGCAGTGTAAAGGCACACGCCCCTGCCGTACCGTGGCCAGAGTGTAGGCGATTACGGGTCCAGGTATTGTTTTTTCTCCTACTAAGGGCTCAATCTGTACCTCTACCCTTTCTATTGGTATGCAGACCCTCACCGGCATGGTGAGTACAGTTTGCCCAGTATGCAAGGTTACCGTAGCTTCGGAGGGTATGACAACTTTGCCGAACAGCTGGGAGGTGTCAGGTAATTTCCGGACATTACTTACCCAGATGAGCTGTTGGAACACTCTTTGACTGGCATGAAACCTAGTCACATGATTTCAGTCATCTCCTTGTCATCCATCAGCCAGGAGCTCTCCTACCTTCTTCTCATGTTCATCCCCAGGGTTACGTTGGGTCCAGGGCCTGTGGGACCTTTTACCAACACTATGCTTTTTCTTCCCAACTCTCTTTCGCACATCCGAATGGTCATCCACACCACTTAGCCTACTGGGATGGGCAATTGATTGGCAGCCATTAGTCTAATATTCAGACCCTTCTTAGACCAGCCGGCAGCAGGAAAATGGGTTCAGAAGTACTCTTCTGGCATTGTGGTCTCCTGGGCCCCATGTCCATCAAACAGCGGACTGTGGACTTCCCTTGTAAGGGTGGGAGTTTAGGGCATATAGGGTTATGATACCGACCCTTAGGGCCTATCAGGGCTAATTACTCCCAGCTCTACCCCCTTAGACCTAAGGAGGATCTTGTCCGGTGTTTGTTTGGGATGAGGAGAAATTTCCAATCTACCCTGTGGATCTGAACATTGGGTGAGTGATTTCCAATTTTATTTCCTTAGTAGCAAATAGGTTGACATTTTCCTATTTATCTTATATGCATTATATAGGTTGACATTTTCCTATTTATCTTATATGCATTATATATGACCACTGTCATTTTCTAGACATATGTATTAGGTTTTTCTTGCCGGTCTATTTTGTGTATACAGATACACTGTCCACCACTGTGGCGGTATATTCATTTAAATCTATATTGATGAGAGACGGAGGTGTTCTCATTTTTATACTACTATAGTAGTTTTTACAGTATATATGATAAGTAAAAGTTATGTTTTATTTCTCTCACTTTGCTACTTTAGGTCTATATATTTGTGAGATTTGGGGACCACAAGATTTATATGGGCTCACCAGCATCCGTATCTTTTGCTATTATAGATTCTAGACTTCGACAAAAAATAACAAAAGCAGCAACCCAAAGGACGTTTCAATCAATTATGTTTAGATCCAAGATGCAACGTTTTGGCTATTCTTCAGCCTTCATCAAGCATTGAAAGCTGAAGTACGGGAGTCAGAGCAGTAGAGAAAGCAGAGTAAGTGGCAGAAGTTCAGGAAATAGAATGGAGCAGAGACTGCATTCTGGTCCCCACTTGACGTGTCAGAATATGTCCGACCATCGTACAAAGAATGCTACCTGTTTATTTCTTGTAATTGATTCTTGGATTGTGATTTGACAAATGAGTATTTCAGTGAATTTGCTATATGTATTTTCACCTGCAAGAAAGAGTTAACCTCGGCAGTGTGTCCTGTGCTTGCATAAAGTCAGCCACACATTTACACGTTAGACAAATGTTTCTTGGCACACAATGGAAAAACAAATACTGAAGATGACCTATCTTAAGAACAGACGATCAGTTCTAGTAAAGTTCAGGAATATCCCTTTAAAAACACATCTACCTACTTGTCCCATGCACACTGGCATAACGATATCTGACCTTTGTTTTACGGGTTCAGATAAACAATATCTTTATTAATTGCAAATTTCACACAAATTAATGATTTCTGCTTTTGATCCGTAAATGTAAATACTGCTTCACAGTTAAATTTACAATAAGCATTGTTCAATATTCTCAAAGGACAACCCTCTAATCAGCCACCTCAAGGATCGTTGGCTTAAAAGGTCATAATCTAAGTATGTCAAATGATAGCAGTGTATGTTGTATCCACTCATGTAATGCACTGACCTGCATAAAATGTAGGCCCATTATAAATGAAGATTTTTATTATTAATTAGTAGGAATGAATATCTCACTATATAGTGACACTGCAGCTGTGACCACAAGATACATTGACCGCGCATGCGCCGGGAGCCACAGGTCACAGCGCGTGCGCGCTGAAGCTGGTAATCAAACAGCCTCAGTGCGCATGCACCAGACCAGTTGCCCAACATGTACAAATGTGCATGCGCCCCACAAACATAGCGCTTGCCAGGAGCAGTATTCAAATACATGGGCGGCGCCAGCACTGACTGAATGCGGCGCACGTCCATGACTGAATCGGAGAATCACACCCCTATGACTGAATACGAGCAGGTAAGATAAAGTATATAAAAGGTTATAAAATCATTATACTACCACTGATTTTCATGAAAACAAAATAATGGGGGGAGTGATGATAGTAAATAGGACGTGACAGGTTCCCTTTAAATGTCTGAGATGAGAATATCCCTTAAAAACATCACCCTGGGTCCTGATGATTTGGCCTCGCAAGGAAACATCACAGCAAGTAGTAATGTGGGTGTAAAAATGAAGTGAATGAGTATACTTGTAGTAATGAGTGCAGACAAATCGTTTCCAATACAAAAAAAAGTCCCGATGTGGACTGCCAAATACTTGATATACTTGCTATGTTACTTGGCTCTGACATTGGCCCCAGTGTGTTATAAATTTTTAAATTACATTTAAATTATGAACCTCATTGGGGACTGATAGTTTTTACATCTGTGCATTCAAACTCTAGAGTAATTATACAGAAACTTGTTAACTAGCCATAATAATTATTTAGATAGAGCTGCCACCTACTGGAATCACAGAGAACTACTTGAAAAGTAATTTATGGAAACTTTAAACTTTCTAAAAAAAATTATGCAGCCTACAAAAATCTGATGTAAAATGTGTATGTAGACTTCTACTACACACATCTACGCATCAATGTAAAATATACATGGTACATTAGATTTTTTGAGGTCACTAACTGCATTAATATAAGTTATTATGTTTATAGTTGGAGAATTAAATCAGCAGTAACTAGCATTGGATCTATACTCTCTTTAATATGAATACTTATTTTAGGGAAGCAAGATTAGACATGACAGTTAATACTGGCTTATTTTTACCAGAAGACCTGTCAGAAAATTATAATTGTTTATTATACTTTGCTTATGTAGCACCATCATGTTCTGCAGCGTTTTACAGACATTATCACTGTCCCCATTGGGGCTCACAATCTAGATTCCCCATCAGTATGTCTTTGGAATGTGGAAGTCAACAGGAGAACCCGGAAGAAACCCACGTAAACATGCGGAGAACATAAACTCCTTCCAGATGTTGTCTTTGGTTGGATTAGAACCCAGGTCCCCAGCACTAGAAAACTACAGTGCTAACCACTGAGCCAATCTATAATATAATCGTCCAAGCGTCCCTCTGTCTGAAGCCTCTATAGACTGGGCAAGCGCGACATGCCTGCGCAGTCTGGCTCCAGACAGAAGAGAGCAAGGAGCCGTTACAGGTAAGAGGAGTGTATGGCGCCGGAGATCACGGTATGCGTAGAAACTGAACGCATACCGCAATCTCCGGCGCCATACTTATATACTTACCTTACCGGGAGGAGCGCCTCTTTTCTGGCCGGAGACCAGGGGCGGGGTGAAGGCGTCGGAATCAGCACATGCGCATAGCGCTATCCGGCGCCATTTTATTGAAGACACATTTGCAGTGTGTCTTCAGCAAAATGGCGCCAGACAGCACGGTGCTCCAGCGCCGCACTCCTCCCCCGGCCTCCAGCAGAACAGGACACAGCAGCGCTGGAGCACAGGGAAGAAAGGTGAGTATAAGTGTTTATTTTTTGCAGCGTGAAAGGGATGAGGAGTACCATGCATACCAGGATTGGTGGGTGAGGGGGCCACACATACCAGGATTGGGGGATGAAGGGGTCACACGTACCAGGATTGGGGGATGAGGGGGCCATACATACCAGGATTGGGGGATGAGGGGGCCATATATACCAGGATTGGGGGATGAAGGGGACACACATACCAGGATTGGGGAATGAGGGGGCCACACATACCAGGATTGGGGGATGAGGGGTAGCATACATACCAGGATTGAGGGATGAGGGGACCATGCATACCAGGATTGAGGGATGAGGGGGCCACGTATACCAGGATTGGGGATGAAGGGTACCATACATACCAGATTTGGGGGATGATGGGTACCATACATACCAGGGGTGAGGGGTTCTATGCATACCAGGATTGAGGAATACCATGGATACCAGGATTGGGGGTGAGGGGACCATGCATAGCAGGATTGGGGGTGAGGGTACCACGCATACCAGGATTAGGGGATGAGGGGTACCACGCATACCAGGATTGGGGGATGAGGAGTACCATGCATACCAGGATTTGGGGATGAGGGGTGCCATGCATACCAGGATTGGAGGTGAGGGTGCTATGCATATCAGGATTGGAGGTGAGGGGTGCCATACATATCAGGATAGGGATGAGGCGTGCCATGCATACGAGGATAGGGATGAGGGGTGCCATGCATACCAGGATTAGTGGTGAGAGGTGCCTTGCATACCAGGATTGGGGGTGAGGGGTGCCATGCATACCAGGATTGAGGGTGAGGGGTGCCATGTGTACCAGGATTGGGGGTGAGGGGTGCCATGCATACTAGGATAGGGATGAAGCGTGCCATGCATACCAGGATAGGGATGAAGGCAGCACATAACAGGATGGGGGAACAGGATGGGGGCAGCACAAATACCAGGATGGGGGCAGCACAAATACCAGGATGGGGGCAGCACATACCAGCATGGGAGACTATATACCAATAAAAATGCTCGCCACCCGGGCGTAGAACGGGCTCAATAGCTAGTGCTATATAACAGCCTCTGTATACCATATAAATCCTACAAAAATGTATTCAAGGCAATGTAAGATATAATAACTTTATTAATGAAATAGCAATAACATGATAATAATTAAAAACATATATTGCACAACAGACAAGTTAAAAGAAATAAGAATAAAAGATGAGGGGTAAAGATGTGCCAGATAATACAAATATATTAATGCAGAATATGTAGACCAATGAGAATTTTTTTTATTTATATGACATGTACATCACCAGTAAACCATATCTGTACATAAAGTACATAAATGTGCATAGAATATATAAGGTATCCAATAGAAATCAATAAAATGTGTAAATAAATATGTAATAATAAATGACAAAGTAAATAATACTACATCAGTAAACCTTTTATATATATATATATATATATATATATATATATATATATATATATACTGTATATACACTGTGTGCAGAATTATTAGGCAAGTTGTATTTTAGAGGATTATTTTTATTATTGATCAACATCTATGTTGTCAATCAACCCAAAAGACTCATAAATATCCCAAGCTTAATATTTTTGGAAGTTGGAGTGTTTTTTTTTTTAGATTTGGCTATTTTAGGAGGATATCTGTTTGTGCAGGTAATTATTACTGTGCCGAATTATTAGGCAACTTAATAAAAACCAAATATAATTCCATCTCACGTGTTTATTTTCACCAGGTAAACCAACATCAGTGCACAAACTTTAGAGATAAACATTTCTGACAAGCAAAAACAAAACCCCAAAAAATTAGTGATCAATATAGCCACCTTTCTTTATGATAACACTCAACAGCCTTCCATCCATAGATTCTGTCAGTTGCTTGATCTGTTTTCAATCAACATTGCGTGCAGCAGCCATCACAGCCTCCCAGACACTGTTCCGAGAGGTGTACTGTTTTCCCTCCCTGTAGATCTCACATTTTATGATGGACCACAGGATCTCTATCGGGTTCAGATCAGGTGAACAAGGGGGCCATGTCATTATTTTTTCTTCTTTTAGACCTTCACTGGCCAGCCACGTTGTGGAGTAGTTGGATGCATGTGATGGAGCATTGTCCTGCATGAAAATCATGTTTTTCTTGAACGATACCGACTTCTTCCTGTACCACTGCTTGAAGAAGTTGTCTTCCAGAAACTGGCAGTAGGTCTGGGAGTGGAGCTTCACTCCATCCTCAACCCGAAAAGGTTCCACAAGTTCATCTTTGATGATACCGGCCCATACTAGTACCCCACCTCCACCTTGCTGGCGTCTGAGTCGGAGTGGAGCTCTCTGCCCTTTACTGATCCAGCCTCTGGCCCATTCATCTGGCCCATCAAGACTGACTCTCATTTCATCAGTCCATAAAACCTTTGAAAAATCAGTCTTAAGATATTTCTTGGCCCATTCTTGACGTTTTATCTTATGTTTCTTGTTCAAAGGTGGTCGTTTTTCAGCCTTCCTTACCTTGGCCATGTCCCTGAGTATCGCACACCTTGTGCTTTTTTATACTTCAGTAACGTTGCAGCTCTGAAATATGGCAAAACTGGTGGCGAATGGCATCTTGGCAGCTTCACGCTTGATTTTCCTCAATTCGTGGGCAGTTATTTGCGCCTATTTTGGCCAACACGCTTCTTGCGACCCTGTTGGCTATTTGTCATGAAACGCTTGATTGTTCAGTGATCAAGCTTCAAAAGTTTGGAAATTTCAAGACTGCTGCATCCCTCTGCAAGACATCTCACAATTTTGGACTTTTCAGAGCCTGTCAAATCTCTCTTCTGACCCATTTTGCCAAAGGAAAGGAAGTTGCCTAATAATTAAGCACACCTTATATAGGGTGTTGATGTCATTAGTCAACACCCCTCCTCATTACAGAGATGCACATCACCAGATTTACTTAATTGGTAGTTGGCTCTCAAGCCTATGCAGCTTGGAGTAGGACAACATGTATAAAAAGTATCATGTGATCAAAATACTCATTTGCCTAATAATTCTGAACACAGTGTGTATATATATATATATATATATATATATATATATATATATATATAGGGCACTGTGCAAAAAAATATATATACAAAAATATACACTGCAAATGTTATGTCTAGTGACCATGGAAACAATGATTAATTTTTTGAAGATTTAATGTTATTAAAATAAATACAAACAAAATCACATAACCATTGATATGACAAAGCGATAGAGAAACGCACGTTGGAGTGGTGTGAGAGGGTTTGTGGTGTGCCATCCTGGTCAGTATACATATCTATAATGGGTCATGAACTAATGGAGTGGTAATTTTGTTTGTATTAATTTTAATAACATCATATCCTTAAACATCATGGTTTCTTTGGTC
Source organism: Phyllobates terribilis (assembly GCF_046119375.1). Taxonomy (NCBI): domain Eukaryota; kingdom Metazoa; phylum Chordata; class Amphibia; order Anura; family Dendrobatidae; genus Phyllobates; species Phyllobates terribilis. Next base: position 319,586,132 of record NW_027362763.1, read on the forward strand.
ACTAGAAATAACATTTGCATTGGATATTTTTGTATATATATTTTTTGCACAGTGCACTATATACCGATATATATGGTTTACTGATGTGGTATTATTTAGTTTGTCACTTATTATTTACATATTTATTTACACATATTATTGATTTCTATTGAATACCTTATATATTCTATGCACAGTGCACTTTATGTACAGATATGATTTACTTATGATGTACATGTCATATAAATAAAAAAAAATTCTCATGGGTCTACATACTATGCATTAATATATTTGTATTATCTGGCACATCTTTCCCCTTCATCTTTTATTCTTATTTCTTTTAACTTGTCCGTTGTGCAATATATGTTTTTTAATTATTATCATGTCATTGATATTTCATTAGTAAAGTTATTATATTATATCACCTTGTTTTGAATACATTTTTGTAGGATTTAGATTCAGTAATAGCATTGAAATAATATAATATTCACAGCAATGCTTTTGTTAATGCCACTGAAGCGGCAGCACTTGACATGTCTGAGCCTTAGTACTTTACTAGGTTACTGTTGTGTCTTCCAGGGTCTATACATAAACCTGAGCAGATGCAATACTTGAAATTAGGCTAAGCTCACATTTGGCAAATTCTTGTTGAACGTTTTCCCCAGCTATATTAGCCAATCAGTGCCACAGCATACTTAAATATTTGCACTCATCTGTCATTGAATCCCAATAAAAAGGTGTATATAGAGCAGCAAACATTTTTTAATATAGTTCTATCCAAAGGTAGTCAATCGAGATAAGCAAATCGATTCAATACAAATAAAATTTGTGCAGAATTTTATGAAATTTGCAGATCCTGGTGAATATGAACACTTTGTGATTTGGTTCATGGAAATCACCAAAAAAGTGTCAGCTTCCATTGCAGAAGATTCCATCTGTCGTAAAATGTTCACATGGCCCCAGGCTTCCCTATAATGCCTTGCAGGTTTCACATCCCATGATATACTGCAGACAATTAAGATGGACTATCGTACCCTGGATAACAGTCTAGGCAGAGAATGCAGCAGCCATTTTAGGGTGATTTAGGATAATGAGTGGACATCCAAGCTCACTGTTTAGCAATAGAGATAGGAAGACAAAGCTCAAAAACATTGGACAAATACTTCAGGCAGTAATGTGCTGTACAACTACAGCACTAAAGAAGATGAGAGTAGTAGCCTTAAAATAATACAGAGATTCAATTGACAGAGGAAGAGAGATAAGAGAGATGTCAGACTCAGTGTGATTGATCAGTGATATGATGTAGCTGAAATTTTCCTTACTGCTACTGAATTATAACTGCACATTTTTTCTTCATGCTTAAAGTACTAGAAAGCAACAGCAAGCCAACACAATATATATTACAGAAACAAAAATCTGAAATCAGTGTCGGTCAGATAAGGTGTGCTTGCTTGTCATCAGCAATCAGTTTTTGTATTTCTTGTTCAGACTTTTTTGTGAAAGAAGGAATAATTATTATTTTTAAAAGAAAATTTCCCATAATTCACACATTTAACTGTGACTGTCTACCTCACAAAATTGCAAACAATTTTTCTTTTGCATATCTATTTTTCTAGTCAAATTTTACAATTTTACATCCATACATGCTACAACAATGCAGCCCAATGTAGCAGGTGCTGGCTTTTTAGACATGTACCTACCTAGCATGTCTTATTACATTATTTTTAGAAAGGAGATTAAATGTTAAATAAAAAAAATAGATATTTTTCGGTTTTTGTACAGTTGTTTTACTAGTCCAATTTTGCAACCATACACATCTTGCTTTCTATACATGTACTTACCTACCTAGTATCTCTTATTAAGTGCTTTTTTAACAAAGGTGGAGGTGGAGTTGAAAAGCTTGTCAAAAGTTAACTATAGTCTTGTATAAAATGGTAAAAGAGAAAGTGGCAGTGGCAATGGATGGGTAGTGTCTTAAAAAAGTTCCATACCATGGCTAAGAATGTGGGAGCCACTTGCAGCAGAAGCACCACCACCACTGGCATCAACTATCTTGGCAGTAATACTATGGAGAAAAAGAACACAATTGACCCCATTTGCCTTTGGCAAGTGTCTTAGTGGGGAAGAAGCTGAGGGCTTTATGATATGTTACCTCTGATAGTGACCTCGATAATCTGAGTCAGTGTTTTGCACAAAATGGTCTGCCTGATCACATACGACCAAGAGGGATAATTCTGGACTGTTTTTTCATTTTAAACATGAAAAGACTTTTAGTGCACTGAATTATTAATGGGCTGTTGGTTACTACCAGGTTACTATCCATTTCTATAATGTAGTCAGTTTTACATTACTGTTACGGATCCGGGTGGTGGAACCTCTGTGTTGCGAGGCAAGGAGGGACCCAGAGGGGCGTAACTAAGTATCAACTCGGACTGACCTAGGTCGTATGGCGGCTAACGACTCCGTGACCAGGGAGGGACCGAGCAGAGGGACCAGGTGCTACTCTGGGGACGACCTTGTAAGAGAGCAGGTGACTCCCACGGGTCAGATGGCTGAGACTGACCGATACTGCAGATGGGCACAGCAGGCAGGCTGACGAGAGATCAAGGTAGATGAACTGGCAGAGACAGCAGGCGACAGGCGGGAGCCTCTAGGTAGGCTGTCAAGTGGCCACAACAAGTGACGGGAAGGAGCCTCCAGGTAGGCTGACAGGTGGTCACGGCAAGTGACAGGCAGGAGCCTCTAGGTAGGCTGTCAGGTGGTCACGGCAAGTGACAGGCAGGAGCCTCTAGGTAGGCTGTCAGGTGGTCACGGCAAGTGACAGGCGGGAGCCTCTAGGTAGGCTGTCAGGTGGTCACGGCAAGTGACGGGCAGGAGCCTCCAGGTAGGCAGACAGGTGGTCACGGCAAGCGACGGGCAGGAGCCTCCAGGTAGGCTGACAGGTAAGAGGCAGGTGCTTCCAGGTAAGCAGGCGGGCAAAGCCCATAGACAGACTGGCGGACTGAACGGAAGACAGACTGTCGGGCTGGAGAGTAGTCAGGCTGGCGGACAGGACTGATAGTCAGGCTGGCGGGCAGGACTAGTAGTCGGGCTAGCAGCGGGACCTGAGGGCTGAAGCAGAGGTAAGTACACTGTGCATCAACTATTGCTCGGGCACCTCCATATTGGAGGAGGTGCTTTAAATATGGGAGGACCTCCGGCAATTGGCCGGAGACTCCTTAGGGCGGCGTGCGCGGCCCCTTTAAGAGGGAGGGAGCGCGCGCGCGCCCTAAGCACAGTGCCCGGGAAGCTGCGCGCGCCGGCAGAAGCAGGAAGAGGAGCGCTGGAGGACGCCGGGCAGGGAGCGCGGCAGTGAGAGGAACGGCGTCTCTGCCTGGCAGGGGGCAGAGACGCCGATGCTACAATTACTATGGCTGTGTTTTTGTTAAAGAGCTTGATAGGGGTTGGATACAGTGTTAGAGTGGACCTACAGTGTGCAATGTAAAATCGCGGTGTACGTCTTGATGTCACAATGTGAAAGCCTAGCATGAAGAGCCCCTGGGTTTAAGTGCACTGTAGCTGTAAAAAGAGGGTCCGAGGACTGTACGGGTAAAAGCGAATAGTGAACCTGACCAGACTGGTGAGCAGTGATTATGCTTTTTTTAACACCTTTTCCTGGCCCTCTATGGTGCAGCAAAATAGCGGCCACCATTTTGTTGAATTTGTGCATGACTAATTACAAAAAATCTGCATTCTGGATAATGTGGATTTGTGTAAAATTTGAGTAGAGATCAATTCCAGTTAAATACATTCACCCATCTCTTTTTATGTCGGTTTGAAATTGTGAATAAGAAAAGTTTTCCATGTTAGGTGAAGATTTGACCTTCAGCAATAGCTTTCCAAAGAAGTCGCGTTTTAGCAGGATAATGCGCCCGCCCATAATTATCATATTGCCCTTTAAAAATTCAGTGAAGCCTGGTTTATATTTTCAATATTTTTTCTATCATATACTCCGGATTTGGCCCCATCTGATTATTATGTCTTTCTACAACGTAATAAAGACATCGAAAAGACAAAAACAAACAAGATGGCAATTGATGCAGTGGAGTCATGGTTTGTAGAACAGGATAAAACAATTTTTCTAAGGAATTAGAATTACTTTTTGATCGATGGATTAAGTGTATAGAGTTGAAAGTCGATTATGTTGAAAAAAAATGTATTACCGTATATACTCGAGTATGAGCCGACTCGAGTATAAGCAGAGGTACCTAATTTTACCAAAAAAACCTGGGAAAACTTATTGACTCGAGTATAAGCCTGGGGGGGGGGGAATTAAGCAGCTACTGGTAAATTTCCCCATCCTGGTACGCATTGCTCCCTTTTTCCCAATACTAGGATGCATGGCCTCCCTCATTCCCAATACTGGTATGCATGGACCCCCTAATCCCTAATCCTGGTATGCATGGCCCCCCTCATCCCCAATACTGATATGCATTGCCCCCAAATCCCCAATCCTGGTATGCATTGCCCCCTCATCCTCCCATCCTGGTATGCATGGCCTCCTCATCCCCTAATCCTGGTATGCATGGCCTCCTCATCACCCAATCCTGGTATGTATGGCACCCCTCATCCCCCAATCCTGGTATGCATGGCCCCCCTCATCCCCAATCCTGGTATGCATGGCACCCTCATCTCCAATCCTGGTATGCATGGCCTCCTCATCCCCAATCCTAGTATGCATGGCCCCCTCATCCCCAATCCTGGTATGTATGGCACCCTCATCCCCAATCCTGATATGTATGGCCCCCTCATCCCTCTTCCTGGTATGCATGGCCCCATCACTGCACACATAAAAAAATAAACACTAATACTCACCTTCCTTCCTCACCTCTGCTCCAGCACTGCGTCCTGTTCTCCTGCAACAGCTCATGTCAGCTTCTGAGCAGTGCATGGCATCACAGCCATGCGCTCTCAGATGCTGATGTGAGCTGCCGGCATATTCACTCCTCTCCACGCCGGGACCTTGGGGGTGGAGAAGAGTGAATATGCATTCTCTTTAGTAGTGGGTACTGTCAGCAGGAGCTGCGTCTCAGCACTCCTCTGTGCTCGCTACTAAAGAGAATGAATATTCATTCTTCTCCATGCCCATGGGAGTGGAAAAGAGGGAATATTCATTTCCCTTTGGCAGCGGGCACACGCGGTAGCTGCAGCAGCGGCTACCGCGGCTACCGCGTGTGCCCCACTCCTCCGCTGCTGCAACCCCCCCCCACTATCCACCAACGGAATTTCTATATACTTGGGTATATACTTGATTATAAGCCGAGGGGGGCTTTTTCAACTCGGCTTATACTCGAGTATATACGGTACTTCAAAAATGTAGTTTTTTTTTCTAGACTACTCCAACTACATATCAATAACTCCTGTATCTGTCTATATAAGCAAATTAGAAGATATTGAACCAAAATTAGGTGGAGAGCACTAACTATTGCTTGCACATGATATGCATGTCTACTACTAGCGGTAATGGAGGTGAGAGCTTAGTCTGCACCACCCACGTTTTGTATTAACATTGAGAGAAAGTGAGAGTGTCAGAGTTTCTATATTTTAACTGTTTGATATGAGACTATAGACGTTTTGGGATACTCTTGTTTTGTCATATTGTTTTATATGGCATAGAAAGATCTTGTTTCATCATTTGGGAGCGGTAAGTAACTTTTTGCATCTGACATATTTTTTAAATGTTAGGCATTGATGAAGCAAAATAATAATAGCACATCGACATTTAATCATGTCACATAGTTACTAACAAAGTATATGTAATTACACTAGCCTACTGTTATGTGATATCTAATAACTGCTGGTCTTAAAGTGACCCTCCACCCTGGGACTAAAATGTGATTGTATATTTGTCATATATAATCACTCTGCCTGGTGCCCTCTGTTTGGCTCCTTCCACTCCTCTGACTTCCAAGTTGTCTGCCAGTGTCATAAGGAGTATAGTGTTAAGTCTAAACCATGCCTCACCTGTCTTTCCTGTGATGTGGGATAGAAAGGGCAGGGTAGGCTTGGTTTATATTTATCACTGTGTTCCCCATGCCACTGACGTAACCATATTAGTAGAAGAATATAGGGCAGCATGGTGGCTCAGTGGTTAGCCTTGCAGCGCTGGGGTCCTGGGTCCAAATCCCACCAAGGACAATATCTGCAAGGAGTTTGTATGTTCTCCCCATGCTTGCATGGGTTTCTTTCAGGTTCTCTGGTTTCCTCCCACACTCCAAAGACATACTGATAGGGAACGTAAATTGTGAGCCCCAATGGGGACAGTGCCCATAATGTCTGTAAATTGTCTGAACTGTAAAGTGCTGTGGAATATGTTGGTGCTATATAAATAAAACGATTATTATTTTTATTAATGCCAACCTGTTCAGAGGAGGCAGCAGGAGGGAAATGGACGGCACCAGGTAGAGTGACTAAATGACAAACGTATAATTACTTTTCAGCCCAAGATCACTTTGATAATTGACCTTGAAAAAAGACAACAATTTATTTTAGCGGGCAACACGGTGGCTCAGTGGTTAGCACTGCAACCTTGCAGCACTGGGGTCCTTGGTTCAAATCCCATCAAGGACAACATCTGTAAGGATTTTGTATGTTCTCCCGTGTTTACATGAGTTTCCTCCCACACTCCAAAGGCATACTCATAAGGAAACTAGATTGTGAGCCCCAATGGGAACAGTGATGATGATGTCTGTAAAGTGTTGTGGAGTTATATAAGTGAGTAAAATAGATATATTTTGTCTAGAACTGCTGCTTGTTGTAATATTGTGTAGCCACTGGGTGGTGCTAGTCGATGACTATGAGAACAGTAAAGGAGAAGATGCTTCTGATGTTCTCCCTGAGTTTGTGTGGATTTCCTCCGGGTTCTCTGGTTTCCTCCCACACAGCATCCTGATAGGGAATTTAAATTGTTAGCCCCATGGGAACAGCAATGATGTCTCTAAAGCACTGAGGAAAAAAAATAGCCCTATATATGCGAGATAAATAAATACAAATATATCTTTGTAGCGTGCTAGACAGCAGAAAGAAAACTACTCAGAACTGAGGGTCCTCAGTGGCTTTTAATGGCTAACTGAAAAGATGGTAACAAATAGCAGATTTCGAAACTACTCAGGTCTCTTCATCAGACATAGTTTAACACAAAATCTGATGTCACACATTTTTTCACAACAGGACACAGAGTAGTTCAGTAATGAGAGAAGTGACATGAAACAGAACTATCATTATGGGAGAGAGAGAAAACAATTGTGGCCGTAAATATTGGAACAGTTCATAGATAAGGAGTGTGAAAGTTTTATTGTCCGGGGATTGAGGTCTGGTCATGGTTGTGATAATCCCACAGGTCTGAGGACCACATTTCTTAATTAATGTAGAATGACATAAATCCATGCGACACATTCATTCTTGCACTGAATGTGTCAAATTTCATCATTAGTTTGTATTCCCAGACTCTCCTGCCTCTATGAGATTTGAAGTTACCTTTTAATACGAGTAATTTTATGTCCATGATGCTGTAATCAGGAATACAAAAATGCTTGGCCATAGGTAGATTTATTCTTTTTTCTTTTATTGTGTGGCGATGATGATTCATCCTTGTCCTAAGTTTTTGCCCTTTTTCCCCTACATACAGACCCCCAGCTGGACGTTTGGTACATATAATTAAGTATACCAAATTAGATGTGATACAGTTGAAAGTACCTGGGATCTTGTAGTCCTGATGTGAGTTGGGAATCTTTATCTTGTCCATGGTCTTTATAAATGGACAGGTTTTATATTTTTTTCTGGTTGCAGGGAAAGGTTCCTGTAGCAGGTGGAGAGGACAGGGAGCTTCTGACAATGATGCTTCTTAGATTTGGGGGCTGCTTAAAACACAGGAGTGAAGGGTGTGGTAAAATAGATTTTAAACAGGCATCTTTTTGTAATAAAGGTTGTACTTTCCTTGTAGCTCACCTTAATATTTCCAGAGGTGGATTGTAGGTGATTGCTAGAGATACTCAGGTGCTCTCTTGTTTAGTTCTGTAATGTAGGAGATGAATCTTGATATTTTGTTGGGTCTTGCAATTTGCTTTTCAATTGTTCTTGGATGGTAGCACTGATTGGACACCACCATCTTGAACTAAATATTTGGCCCCGATTTAATAAAAAAGACTATACTCACCTCCCATGTCGGTGCCGTTCCAGCTGTGTCAGCACTCGCGGTCCCGGGGCTGTGATGCAGTGGAATGACACGTGGTGGGTACGGCTTCTTTGTGTTACGGGCTTTACTATTCCTGTTATTCGTGTATGAGTGAGTTATGTGCATAACAGTATGATTTTCGACTTGTGTTTCCTAAGAATATCTTGTCTTCTACTTGAGTCTTTAGGCTTCCTAATGATATTTCGACTACTCCTGTAATTATAGCCATCAATATGGTAGCTGACCATTCGAGTTTTGCTCAGTTCTTGTGAGCAAAATTTTTTACAATTAATCAAGGATTCTCATTTTCCAAAAAAAAACCTTGAGAGGGAGGTTTAGTTTAAGAGGGTTCCATACGGAATTACAGAAGCACTGGATTACTCAGATACAGAATTATAGGTATAAGCAGGAGACATATTTAGATATTTAGCTTTACATACTGTGACAGAGTCACTGGTATGATGTATGAGGGGAGGTATGTGTCACGCAGGTTGCTAGCCTGTGTGAACTGGAACCCATAAACTTTCTGCCAGCATGTTATATGCTGGGGGTTAGCTCTTTTAAAGGGTGTGGTTTTATGGGAATGACATAGAGATGAGAGGGAAGTCATTCCCCATACCTTCGCCTCAGGGTGTGGCTGATCAAGGTTTAAATGTTCAGTTCTGTTTTTTTTCTCTCTGTTGAGTTTGGAGTGGCAAAGTCTCCAGACTGGAATGCCACAGCTCAGAGAGGAGCTGAAAGCTGGGACTACAACCTGTGTGGGCGAACCCCACATTGCTATGGACTGTGCTATTGTTTATCTTTTGTTATGTTGTTTTGACAGTAAGGCTGTGTTTATCTATTTCTGGAGCTGCAGGGCTTTATGCCACAGAATAAAGCCTGCAGAGAAAACACGGTTCCTGAGTCTACTTCTGGAATCGGCCTAGTGAGGCGTCTTACCACAGTTAGTTGCAAGATTCCAGGAACACGTGTACCTGCTACAGAGACCGGTGGATGTCCTGAATGAAGGCTGCCTGCCAGCAGGAGACATCCGGCAGCATGGAAGAGCTAATTAAGCACCTGGTGCAGAGCCAGCAGAGCATGCAGCAGCAGCACTTGCAGAGCCAGAAGAGCATGCAGCAGAGCCAGCAGAGCATGCAGCAGCAGCACCATGAGCAGCTACAGCAGCAACAAGAGACCACTAAGCTGCTGATACAACAGGTTCAGCTACAGAAACAGCAGCAACAGGATCAGCATCGCCAACAGCAACAGCAGATCGAGTTACTTGCAGAGGTGATCCAAGGCAAGGCGATGGCTCCGACAAGTCCAGGTGATGAAGCATACGTCAGGAAGATGGTAAGGAGAGAGTTACAGAAGATGACCCCGGGGGATGATGTTGAGGTGTTCCTGACTGTTTTTGAGAGGGTGGCTGAACGGGAGAAATTGCTGCTGGAGCAGTGGGCGGAGGTTCTGGCACCATATTTGACTGGGGAGCCGCAGAAGGCTTATTATGATCTGACTTTACAGGACGCAAAGTAATATGCCAAATTAAAAACTGAAATATTGGCACGCTCAGGAGTGACTAGGTCTGTCAGAGCACAAAGGATCCACCACTGGGCGTATGCTGGCGACAGACCTCCACCCTCACAGATGTTTGACTTGTTACATCTTGTACAGAAATAGCTGCAGCCAGAGTCTTCCTCTCCTGCCCAGATGGTTGAGCGTGTGGTGATGGACAGGTTCATCCATTCCCTATCCAGGCCAGTGCAGACCTGAGTTGCCCAGGGCGACCCTCGGAACGCAGATGATCTCGTAGGTCTGGTAGAGAGATACCAAGTGGTCAAAAAATCCCTGGGGAAACGCGACTTAGCCACATCCCTTTACTGGAGTGCCCAAAAGGGAATGGGTTCACTACGGAAGGGGTTCAGAGCCACAACTGGGGAGCGTTCTACTTCCACTGAAGGGGCTGCAAGGACTGTTGTGAAAGATGTGTTCTGTTGGCGATGTCGCAATCCAGGACACATAGCCACCCAGTGTCATACGCCTGCTGAGCCAATGGACTGCAGCCTAGGTAGACATTATTCATACTATGCTTACCCAGCCTGCAGTGTGGACTGTCAACTCCTTCAAGGGGCTGCAGGAGTGTGCCGTGTCTGTTAATGGAGTGATGATCCTGGGGCAGTTGGACTCCTGGAGTCTGGTGACCTTGATCAGTGCCATCCTTCCCCATCAGCTGATCCCCACCAGATTTGTGGGCATCCGCTGGATACATGGGGACACCAAGAACTACCCGGTGGCCAGAGTGACAGTTGGAACAGACTGTGGTGCCCAATCCCACGAGATCGGGGTGGTCAAGAACCTGATATATCCCGTCATATTGCGGCACGATTTTCCCTTGTTCTGGAATTTGTGGGGGAAGGGATCCAGACTCAGTCACGGGGACAAAAGCCGGGACCCTAGAGAAATACCCTGGTCGACATCGAAAGTGGATCAGTTTCCACTGTGTGTCCTTGTCAGTGACGAGGACGAAACTGTGACTGGAGAGGCCGACCTACCTAAATTAGAGATGCCCGGAGAGAACTTTGGGGCAGCTCAAGTTTGGGACTTGACCTTGAAAGGGGCATGGGACAATGTTACGGTTTGTAATGGTGTTGCCCAAGAGCCGGGAGAGGACACTAGGTACCCACACTTTGCAGTTCAGGGGAAGCTATTATACCGGGTAGCCAAACTGAAAGGTGAAGAGGTAGTGGAACAGCTGTTAGTTCCAGGGCCATACCATAGTAGGATATTAGACATGGCCCACTCACATATTCTGGGGGGGACACCTAGGGGTTGAAAAAACTCAGGAGAGAATAGTGAGGAGGTTTTATTGGCCAGGATGTTACTGAGAAATCTTAAACTACTGTAGGTCCTTCCCCACCTGCCAGATAACCGCGCCCTCCTCCCACTTCCGTAGTCCCTTAGTTCTACTACCTGTAACAGAAGTTCCCTTTGAGAGGATTGTCATTGACCTCATGGGTCCCTTAGTTAAATCGGCCTGGGGCCATCAATGGATCTATGCAACCCGGTACCCCGAAGCGGTACCCTTAAGGAACTCGTCCAGTAGGAGCATAGCCCGGGAACTTGTCCACATCTTTGCCAGGACCGGTCTGCCGTAGGAAATCCTGATGGACCTAGGAACTCCATTCATGAGCAAGGTGATGAAGGAGCTGTGTAAAGTGCTTTAGATTACCCATCTGCGAACCTCCATTTACCATCCGCAGACCGATAGTCTGGTGGAGCACTTTAATAAGACCCTGGAAGCGATGCTCAAAAAGGTCGTCGAGAAGGATGGTCGAGACTGGGATTACCTGTTTCCATTTCTGCTTTTCTCCGTCAGAGAAGTTCCCCAAGCCTCCACTGGCTTCTCTCCTTTCGAGCTTCTATATGGCCGGCATCCAAGGGGTCTCTTAGACATCGCCAAGGAAACCTGGGAGGCCGAGATCATGCCCCACCGGAGCATCATCTAACATGTCGCCCAGTTACAGGAGAGAATGGCGAAAGTGATGCCCATCTTGAAGGAACATCTCCTCCGGGCGCAGGGTGTATAACCGGTCGGCAAGGACGAGACAGTTCCAGCCTGGGGATCGCATTCTGGCTCTCATTCACACTGTCGAAAGTAAGTTCCTGGCCAAGTGGCAAGGCCCGTATGAGGTGGTGGAGAAACATAGTGAAGTTAACTACCGAGTCCACCAGCCTGGCCGAAGAAAGCCGCACTTGTGGGTGGAGATAAGGGGAGGGGGAAAAAATAATAAATTACTGATAGGGGTTTGTTATAAGTCTCCAAAAATAATGGAAGTAGCGGAGAATATCCTCGTAAAGCAAATAGATGAAGCAGCGACTAAAGGAGAAGTCATTATTATGGGAGACTTCAACTACCCTGAAATACATTGGGGGGCAGAAACATGTAGTTCAAGCAAAGGTAATAGGTTTTTGACAACTATGAAAGACCATTACCTTTCACAACTGGTTCAGGACCCAACAAGAACGGGGGCACTGCTAGACCTAATATTAACCAATAGGCCAGACCGCATATCAAATATACGAGTTGGGGGTCACTTGGGTAATAGTGATTACAAAATAATACGTTTTCATGTAACCTTTAATAAGATGTGTAGTAGAGGGGTTACAAGGACACTAAACTTCAGGAAGGCTAATTTCAAACGGTTGAGAGATGATCTTAGTGCAATAAACTGGGACGATATCCTGAGACATAAAGCTACACAAAGCAAATGGGAGACATTTATTAACATCCTGAATAGGACCTGTGCACAATATATACCCTTTGGGAATAAACATGCTAGAAATAGGAGGAAACCACTATGGCTAAATAGAGCTGTAAGGGGAGCAATAAGTGACAAAAATAAAGCATTTAGAGAACTAAAGCAAGTAGGTAGTGATGAGGCATTAAATAAATATAGAAAATTAAATAAATTATGTAAAAAACAAATCAAGGCAGCAAAGATTGAGACAAAGGGACTCATTGCCAGAGAAAGTAAAAATAATCCCAAAATATTCTTTAACTACATAAATAGTAAAAAACTAAAAAATGATAGTGTTGGCCCCCTTAAAAATAGTCTGGGTGAAATGGTGGATGAGGATGAGGAAAAAGCCAATATGCTAAATGATTTTTTTTCAACCGTATTTACACAAGAAAATCGCATGACAGAAAACATGATTAGTGATAACAAAAATTCTCCATTAAATGTCACTTGCTTAACCCAGCAGGAAGTACGGCGGTGTCTAAAAATCACTAAAGTTGACAAATCCCCGGGCCCGGATGGGATACACCCGCGAGTACTGCAGTAATTAAGTAACGTCATAGATAGACCATTATTTTTAATCTTTAAAGATTCCATAATAACAGGGTCTGTACCACAGGACTGGCGTATAGCAAATGTGGTGCCAATATTCAAAAAGGGGACAAAAACTGAACTTGGAAATTATAGGCCGGTAAGCTTAACCTCTACTGTGGGTAAAATCCTGGAGGGTTTCCTAAGAGATGCAATAATAGAGTATCTGAAGAAGAATAACCTCATGACCCAATATCAACATGGGTTTACGAGGGACCGTTCCTGTCAAACTAATCTGATCAGTTTTTATGAGGAGGCAAGTTCTGGACTGGACCAAGGAAATGCAGTGGATGTTGTGTATATGGACTTTTCAAAAGCTTTTGATATGGTTCCACACAAAAGGTTGATACATAAAATTAGAACAATGGGGATAGGGGAAAATATATGTATGCTGGTTAAGAATTGGCTCAGTGATAGGAAACAAAGGGTTGTTATTAATGGAAAACACTCAGACTGGGTCTCAGTTAACAGTGGGGTACCACAGGGGTCAGCATTGGGCCCCCTTCTTTTTAACATATTTATTAATGACCTTGTAGGGGGCATACAGAGTAATATTTCAATATTTGCAGATGACACTAAACTCTGCAGGGTAATCAATACAGAGGAGGACAATTTTATATTACAGGAGGATCTATGTAAACTAGAAGCTTGGGCTGATTAATGGCAAATGAGCTTTAATGGGGATAAATGTAAGGTAATGCACTTGGGCAGAGGAAATAAAATGTATAATTATATGCTTAATTGTAAAACACTGGGCAAAACTGTAACTGAAAAAGACCTGGGTGTATTGGTGGACGACAAGCTCACGTTTAGTGGCCAGTGTCAGGCAGCTGCTGCAAAGGCAAATAAAATAATGGGATGCATTAAAAGAGGCATAGATGCTCATGAGGAGAACATAATTTTACCTCTTTACAAGTCATTAGTGCGACCACACTTAGAATACTGTGTACAGTTCTGGTCTCCGGTGTATAAGAAAGACATAGCTGAACTACAGCGGGTGCAGAGAAGAGCGACCAAGGTTATTAGAGGACTGGGGGGTCTGCAATACCAAGACAGGTTATTACACTTGGGGTTATTTACTGTGGAAAAAAGAAGGCTTAGGGGTGATCTTATTACTATGAACAAGTATATGAGGGGACAGTACAAAGACCTTTCTACTGATCTTTTTACTCTGAGGCCTGAGACGGGGACAAGGGGGCATCTTCTACGTCTGGAGGAAAGAAGGTTTAAACATAATCACAGACGGGGATTCTTTACTGTAAGAGCAGTGAGACTATGGAACTCTGCCGCATGATGTTGTAATGAGTGATTCACTGTTAAAATTTAAGAAGGGCATGGATGCCTTTCTTGAAAAGTATAACATTACAGGTTATAAATACTAGATTCCTTGATAGGGCGTTGATCCAGGGAACTAGTCTGATTGTCGTATGGAATCGGGAAGGAATTTTTTTCCCCAATGTGGAGCTTAGTGTTTGCCTCATGGTTTTTTTTTGCCTTCCTCTGGATCAACATGTTAGGCTATGGGTTGAACTAGATGGACTTAGTCTTCCTTCAACCTTAAAAACTATGTTACTATGTTACTAAGTATACCATGTGAACTTGCTCAAGCCATGGCGGGACCAGGAAGCTGTGGAAACTCCTTGCCTGGCAGCCGCTCCCGATGGCAAGGTGGATAGGTCACTATAGCAGAGACGCTATTGCCAGCCCAGAAGCAACAGTGTCAAGAACTACTACAGCGGAATCGTGAGCTGTTCTCATGCTGGGGCATACTCAGGTGGTAGAGCATGACGTGTTAACAGAACCACATGTTAGAGTGAATCTGAAGCCTTATCGGATACCGGAAGCACGGTGGGAGGTGATCTCGGCCAAGGTGAAGAGGATGTTAGACCTCGATGTGATAGAGGAGTCAAAACGTGGGTGGTCGAGCCCAATCGTCCTCGTGCCAAAACCCAACAGAGAGTGGAGGTTTTGTAATGACTACTGCAGGCTGAATGATGTGTCCAAGTGTGACGCGTACCCGATGCACCGCGTTGACGAACTCATCGAGAGGCTTGGACCAGCGAGATACATCACCACTCTTGACCTGACAAAGTGCTATTGACAGATCCCCATGTCCCAGACGGCCAAGGAGAAGACGGCTTTCTCGACACCGGATGGGTGCTTTCAATACACTTGGATGCAATTCGGGCTACACGGGGGCCCCAGCCAACTTCCAGAGGCCTATGAATCGGATCCTAGCCCCACATAAGAAGTATGCCGCAGCCTACCTTGACGACATTGTAGTCTTTAGCCCAGACTGGGCTAGTCATGTACCTAATTACAGGCCGTTCTGAATGCTCTAAGTAAGGCAGGATTTAGAATAAATAAAAAAAAATGGCCATTGGAAAAGAAGAGGCCAAGTACTTGGGCTATGTCGTCGGGAGAGGCGAAAAAAAGCCGCAATTTAATAAAGTGGAGACAATCAAGACCTGTCCGAAACCGCTCTGCAAGAAGCAAGTGAGCGCATTCCTGGGAATGGTGGGATATTACCGGCGGTTTTTCCCAAATTTTGCCATGATGGATAGAGGAAACAGAGACCACATTTCAACTGTTGAAGTCAGCACTGTGTAAATAGCCGGTCCTAGTCGCATCAGACTTCAAGAAAGAGTTTGTGGTCCAGACAGACGCTTCAGAGTTTGGTCTAGGAGCCGCACTCTCTCAAGAGATAAATGGGGAATTACATCCCATTCTCTATCTGAGCCGGAAGCTTTCCTCCAGCAAGAAAAACTACGCAATAGTGGAAAAGGAGTGTTTAGTCATAAAGTGGGCCACAGATACACTAAGATACTACCTACTAGGCTGGAAGTTTAAGTTGGTGTCAGACCATGCACCGTTGAGATGGTTGAGGGAAAAGAGGGGTAAAAATGTCAGGGTAACTAAATGGTTCCTATATCTTCAGGACTTCAACTTTCACATAGAGCATAGGCCCAGGAAATTACACGGGAAAGCTAATGCCATTTCTAGAATTCCCTGTCTCGCATCAGAAGGTACCCAAACCCCCAGCTTTGGGCAGAGGGGGGGGGGAATATGTGACAGAGTCACTGGTATGATATATGAGTGGAGGTATGTGTCACGCAGGTTGCTAGCCTGTGTGAACTGGAACCCATAAACTTTCTGTCAGCATGTTATATGCAGGGGGTTAACTCTTTTAAAGGGTGTGGTTTTATGGGAATGACATAGAGATGAGAGGGAAGTCATTCCCCATACCTCCAAAACAGGGTGTGGCTGAGCAACGTTTAAATGTTCAGTCCTGTTTTCTTTTCTCTCTGTTGAGTTTGGAGTGGCAAAGACTCCAGACTGGAATGCCACAGCTCAGAGAGGAGCTGAAAGCTGGGACTACAACCTGTGTGGGCGAACCCCACACTGCTATGGACTGTGCTATCGTTTATCTTTTGCTTTGTTGTTTTGCCAGTAAGGCATGTTTATTTTCGATGGAGGTGCAGGGCTTTATGCCACAGAATAAAGCCAGCAGCGAAAACACGGTTCCTGAGTCTACTTCTGGAAGCGGCCGAGTGAGGCGTCTTACCACAATACACACATGCACATAGATTTACAGCATCCCCCACTGACAATGCTGGTATCTATTTATTGTTTCACTATTGTTACTTTTCCCATTGCCTTTCCTCGCCACTCCTCTCTCTTTCACCACACAGACGGTAGGGATTCTTTTTGTTTTGTTGTTCCCCATTGTTTTGTGACAACCTGAAACTCAGAAATACAAAGGGGTGGGAGATAGAAACTTGCTTAATTTATAAAAAAAAAATAGGAAAGCCTTATTGCTATTCCTTCATTACCCAAAACCTCTTACTTGGAAGACCTATATAAGACCTGTTCCACACCACATTTTTGTGGTGTACTTAACATATCCATGTATTTAAACCGATACATTGCATTTATATAGAATACAAAAAGAAAAAAGTATGTCAAATTGGCATCTGTATAGCATATTTTGTGCACAAATCCATTTTGATCCATTTTAAAATGCAGTCTACTGTATTTTTTCATCCTTTATAAACATGGATGAACAATTGGTTCTGTTTTTATAACATTGCAGACTAAGGAATACATGTGCAAACATATTATCATAAATTCCTAGCTATTTTTTCAGCTGTTTTTCATGCTTTATTCCACCAGAAATCAAGTCACATTCTCCCCTAACACTCCTTCATATGAGCTTTAAAAAAATATCTATTTTTTTTATATGAAAATGAATGCATCATATATGTTAGAAAGAAAGATGTAATT
Organism: Phyllobates terribilis; assembly: GCF_046119375.1. Classification (NCBI taxonomy): domain Eukaryota; kingdom Metazoa; phylum Chordata; class Amphibia; order Anura; family Dendrobatidae; genus Phyllobates; species Phyllobates terribilis. Next base: position 319,603,478 of record NW_027362763.1, read on the forward strand.
GCACTAAAATACAGCAATTTTTTTTTTTTGCTTACAATGTAAAAATATGTGGCTTTCAAAAGTTACAAAAACATAATGGAAAAAGGGTCTAAATAGTCTTGTCACGTCAGTGGTGAATCCAGCTCTTCATCAGGCCACTCATAATATTGTAAAATTTTTATTATTCATTGATCTTTATGTCGTTTAAACAAATTATCATTGGTAGTTCTATGCATTTTTGTCTTATCTTTATAGGAATACTTTGGGAGATTCTCACATATTTTAGGCAATCTTTAAAGGGAACCTGTCATCTGATTTATGCTGCACAAACCACAGACAGCATGAATCAGAGCCTGGCTGCATGATTGCAACCAGGTATATTTATATAATTAGAAGATCCAGCTGGGCATCATTGCAGGAGACCAGACTAATTCTATGGATGGACATTTGCATATAGACATAAAAGTAACTAATGAAAGTTACATAGTAAACAACTTTTGGGTTGTGAAGTTCATTCATTTGTATCTACCAAGATGTCTGTATGACGTATGATGCATTACTTTACACATGCCACCGATTCAATTTTACACTTTTTTTTTTTACATAAAATATCTGTGTTCTTTTCAGGGACTCTTCGTGGTGAGTTTTGCTTGAGTGTGTGTATGCGATTTGGAGGTTTGCTGCGTGCTTTCCCCTTTTCAAGTCACAAGTGATGTGATGGTATGGGGACCTTGTAATCACATGATGAAACGGTGAGACCAGGATCCGTTTTGAAAAGATTAAAATTTCTTTACTGGAATACTTCAAACAGGATTTCAACAATTGATAGCTGACACAATACTTTATATACGTTTCTTTTTCATGGGAATTAAATAAGGCATTTCAATAGTATAAGTACAATACAAGCGTAATATAGTACTTCTTAAGCTTTCTAGCTCTGTTCTTACTGAGCTTATCCTCCGCTGCAATGGATACCTCATGTTCCTTCCTGGTCGGATTAGGAGTTCTCTAAACCTCCAGAATCAGTTTAACTGATGTCTTTCTGTTGTCCACACCTTCTAGCTGCCTAGAGGAATTCTGCCTCTCTCAGCTCTGTTTATTACTACTGCTGGTACTCACTAATGGTGAGAGGAACCTTCTGGATGCTCCTCCAATCTCTGCACTCCGGCCGTATAGGTAATCAGTTGCTGTACAATACTTTGGTTTGAAAATTTGCTATCCTTTCAAAAACCTCTGTCGCTTTACATACTTTCAACCAGTGACCTTCTCCTCCTAAATAATAATGCATCTTATCTCTTCAACTCCTACCAAAAACAGGAACTAGCTTCCTATGTGCCCATGTTACGCCTCCCAACCTGGGCTGGCACTAAACAGTTAACCCTGTCACCTCTAAATAATCAGGAAACTGCAGCCGCATGAGAATAAATCACATAAATCAGCAGGTCAATACAATAATAATCTTTTTTTAATAATCTTTTTATTTATATAGCGTCAACATATTCCGCAGCGCTTTACAATTCAGACAATTTACAGACATTATCAGCACTGTCCCCATTGGGGCTCACAATCTACATTCCCTATCAGTATGTCTTTGGCGTGTGGGAGGAAACCGGAGAACCCGGAGGAAACCCACGCAAACACGGGGAGAACATACAAACTCCTTGTAGATGTTGTCCTAGGTGGGATTTGAACCCAGGACCCCAGTGCTGCAATGGTAACCACTGAGCCACCGTGCTGCCTTATACAATAGTATACGAAAAGTCTTCAGAGAAGGTGTTTAGATTTCTCCACCTTTACAGCAACTGAACTTTTGCAATGGTTTGTTTTGTGTAATGCAAATCAATGTATTGTGGAAAATGTATCGCCATGTACATACATTAGACTCAGGCAACAGCAAAATATTAATAGGATCGTAAAAGTCCAATACAAGTTTAGTTGAGTCAAGTGCAGGTCACACAGTTGGTATTAATCCCTTAATGACGTTTCTGCGTTTTCGCTTTTTGCTCCCCTTCTTTCCAGAGCCAGAACTTTTTTATTTTTTGGACAATATGGCCGTGTGAGGGCTTATTTTTTGCAGGACGAGTTGTACTTTTAAACGCCATCACTGGTTTTAACATATTGTGTACTGGAACATAGCCTGGAACAGCTCATTTACATATAAGAAAAATGGATTTCTCTGAAATAAGGCGTGGGATCACAGATATCAAGGTATCATTTTATTGAGCTTCCTATAGACGGCTTAGGAAAGTTGAACCTACTGACTGATTCCTTTTAAGGCTATGTTCACATAACCAGTAATCATCCATTAGAATGGATCCTTCTGCAATACATTGACAAAAAGGTTGTGCAGAAACAACTTTTTTGTCCGGCTGAAAAAATCTGATTTCAACTGGATGTGTTTTTAGAACATTGAAATCTATAAAAAACAGATCCGTTAAATAGCCATCCATTTTCTTTCATTTGAAAATGATACAGTAAGCAAAAAACAGATCAAATTTCAAATGGCTAAAAAACGGCTGGATATTTAATGGATCCGTTTTCTATAGAATTCAATGTTTAGAAAACAAATCCAGTTGAAATTAGTTTTTTTTAGCGAGCCAAAAAGTTGTGTCTATACAACTACTTCTTTGTCAACGGATTGCTGCTGTATCCGTTCTAACGGATGATTACTGGACATTTGAACATAGCCTAAGACTGGGATTACACACAATCCCAAGTGTTGACCAGTTTACACACAACTATAACCTTATTGTATTTTTATTGATATATCAGATTTTGACCCAAAAGTTTTCAGTATTGAATTACACTAAAAATAAATTAAATACAATCTATCTCAAAAACTAGATGAATAGTATCCATTACATGCTATTCTAACCATAATATTGTGGAAAACTGATATACAGTAAGTTGCTCATGTTTACCAGAATTGTTGATTGTAATGAAATATACAGTGGTGGCCAAAAGTATTGGCACCCCTGCAATTCTGTCAGATAATACTCAGTTTCTTCCTGAAAATGATTGCAATCACAAAATCTTTGGTATTATTATCTTCATTTAATTTGCTTGCAAGGAAAAAAACACAAAAGAGAATGAAGCAAAAATCAAATCATTGATCATTTCACACAAAACTCCAAAAATGGGCCAGACAAAAGTATTGGCACCCTCAGCCTAATACTTGGTTGCACAACCTTTAGCCAAAATAACTGCGAACAACCGCTTCCGGTAACCATCAATGAGTTTCTTACAATGCTCTGCTGGAATTGTAGACCATTCTTCTTTGGCAAACTGCTCCAGGTCCCTGATATTTGAAGGGTTCCTTCTCCAAACTGCCATTTTGACATCTCTCCACAGGTGTTCTATGGGATTCAGGTCTGGACTCATTGCTGGCCACCTTAGAAGTCTCCAGTGCTTTCTCTCAAACCATTTTATAGTGCTTTTGGAAGTGTGTTTTGGGTCATTGTCCTGCTGGAAGACCCATGACCTATGAGGGAGACCCAGCTTTCTCACACTGGGCCCTACATTATGCTGCAAATTTGTTGGTAGTCTTCAGACTTCATAATGCCATGCATACGGTCAAGCAGTCCAGTGCCAGAGGCAGCAAAGCAACCCCAAAACATCAGGGAACCTCCGCCATGTTTGACTGTAGGGATCGTGTTCTTTTCTTTGAATTACTCTTTTTTTTTCCTGTACACTCTATGTTGATGCTTTTTCCCAAAAAGCTCTACTTTTGTCTCATCTGACCAGAGAACATTCTTCCAAAACGTTTTAGGCTTTCTCAGGTAAGTTTTGGCAAACTCCAGCCTGGCTTTTTTATGTCTCGGGGTAAGAAGTGGGGTCTTCCTGGGTATCCTACCATACAGTCCCTTTTCATTCAGACGCCGACGGATAGTACGGGTTGACACTGTTGTAACCTCGGACTGCAGGGCAGCTTGAACTTGTTTGGATGTTAGTCGAGGTTCTTTATCCACCATCCGCACAATCTTGCGTTGAAATCTCTCTTCAATTTTTCTTTTCCGTCCACATCTAGGGAGGTTAGCCACAGTGCCATGGGCTTTAAACTTCTTGATGACACTGCGCACGGAAGACACAGGAACAGTCAGGTCTTTGGAGATGGACTTGTAGCCTTGAGATTGCTCATGCTTCCTCACAATTTGGTTTCTCAAGTCCTCAGACAGTTCTTTGGTCTTCTTTCTTTTCTCCATGCTCAATGTGATACACACAAGGACACAGGACAGAGGTTGAGTCAACTTTAATCCATGTTAACTGGCTGCAAGTGTGATTTGTTATTGCCAACACTTGTTAGGTGCCACAGGTAAGTTACAGGTGCTGTTAATTACACGAATTAGAGAAGCATCACATGATTTTTCAAACAGTGCCAATACTTTAGTCCACCCCCTTTTTTAGGTTTGGTGTGGAATTATATCCAATTTGGCTTTAGGACAATTCTTTTTGTGTTTTTTTCATTGAAGACAAATTAAATGAAGATAATAATACCAAAGAATTTGTGATTGCAATCATTTTCAGGAAGAAACTGAGTATTATCTGACAGAATTGCAGGGGTGCCAATACTTTTGGCCACCACAGTAAGGTCAGTGATCTGCTAAAATGTTTGTGTATGTGAGCTACACAATGGTCAGTACTGGTACAGCGCCTCCTTGCAGTAACATTGCCACTTCTCTAAAGTTGCAGAGAATTCTAAGGCTTGTAGTGTCAGTTTTCCAAGCGCAGAGTTTTTTCAACTGAAACAATGAGAATAGCAAATCAGATGTTTCTCCAGAGTTGATTTTAGAATCAGCTGTGTGTGCCTTCTTCTATTAATTATTAGCATGCCTTTTGTTGGCTACAATTTGCATTTTCTTCCCTCTTTTTCTTTGTTTATTTCCCTCCATCCAAATCCATTGTGACTTTCAGCACCTTATTCCTGTAAATCATCTCCACCCCCCACGCTGTAGGGTGCCACCGGCAGTTTACTACTGTAGTGATGAAAGACCCAAGTCAAACCTGCAACCTGGAAACACAATCCACAACTGAAATACATAAAGCACTTGGAAACAAGTGAGTTAGCAACATGATTCACTCCTCAGCGTGTCTATTAGGTTTTGTTGTAGTGGTCACCTTTTTATTTTAGCATATTAATTTACATAGTATACAGTACAGACCAAAAGTTTGGACACACCTTCTCATTTAAAGATTTTTCTGTATTTTCATGACTATGAAAATTGTACATTCACACTGAAGGCATCAAAACTATGAATTAACACATGTGGAATTATATACTTAACAAAAAAGTGTGAAACAACTGAAAATATGTCTTGTATTCTAGATTCTTCAATGCAGCCACGTTTTGCTTTGATGACTTCTTTGCACATTCTTGGCATTCTCTTGATGAGTTTCAAGAGGTAGTCAACGGAAATGGTCTTCCAACAATCTTGAAGGAGTTCCCAGAGATGCTTAGCACATGTTTTCCCTTTTGCCTTCACTCTGCGGTCCAGCTCACCCCAAAGCATCTCGATTGGGTTCAGGTCTGGTGACTGTGGTGGCCAGGTCATCTGGCGTAGCACCCCATCACTCTCCCTCTTGGTCAAATAGCCCTTACACAGCCTGGAGATGTGTTTGGGGTCATTGTCCTGTTGAAAAATAAATGATGGTCCAACTAAACGCAAACCGGATGGAATAGCATGCCGTTGCAAGATGCTGTGGTAGCCATGCTGGTTCAGTATGCCTTCAATTTTGAATAAATCCCCAACAGTGTCACCAGCAAAGCACCCCCACACCATCACACCTCCTCCTCCATGCTTCACGGTGGGAACCAGGCATGTAGAGTCCATCCGTTCACTTTTTCTGCGTCACACAAAGACATGGTGGTGGGAACCAAAGATCTCAAATTTGGACTCATCAGAACAAAGCACAGATTTCCACTGGTCTAATGTCCATTCCTTGTGTTCTTTAGCCCAAACAAGTCTCTTCTGCTTGTTACCTGTCCTTAGCAGTGGTTTCCTAGCAGCTATTTTACCATGAAGGCCTGCTGCACAAAGTCTCTTCTTAGTTGTTGTAGAGCTGTGTCTGCTGCTAGAACTCTGTGTGGCATTGACCTGGTCTCTAATCTGAGATGCTGTTAACCTGCGATTTCTGAGGCTGGTGACTCAGATAAACTTATCCTCAGAAGCAGAGGTGACTCTTGGTCTTCTTTTCCTGGGGTAGTCCTCATGTGATCTTGTTTTTTGTAGCGCTTGATGGCTTTTGCAACTGCACTTGGGGATACTTTCAAAGTTTTCCCAATTTTTCGGACTGACTGACCTCCATTTCTTAAAGTAATGATGGCCACTCATTTTTCTTTACTTAGCTGCTTTTTTCTTGCCATAATACAAATTCTAACAGTCTATTCAGTGGGACTATCAGCTGTGTATCCACCTGACTTCTGCACAACACTGATGGTCCCAACCCCATTTATAAGGCAAGAAATCCCACTTATTAAACCTGACAGGTCACACCTGTGAAGTGAAAACCATTTCCGGTGACTACCACTTGAAGGTCATCAAGAGAATGCCAAGAGTGTGCAAAGCAGTCATCAAAGCAAAAGGTGGCTACTTTGAAGAACCTAGAATATAAGACATAATTTCAGTTGTTTCATACTTTTTTGTTAAGTATATAATTCCACATGTGTTAATTCATAGTTTTGATGTCTTTAGTGTGAATGTACAATTTTCAAAGTCATGAAAATACAGAAAAATCTTTAAATGAGAAGGTGTGTCCAAACTTTTGGTCTGTACTGTATATAAACACAATATAGAGACAGTATGAAGCTCTACATCATGGCCATATATATTTGTTTACTGTAGGTAGATAAAAGCACATTATAATAGCACAATTCTGTGCCAGATATGACAAGAAGTTAAAAGGACCATTTGTAATTTCTTTCCACTCAGATGCTAATAGTAGAGTAGACATACAAGCAGTGCAAAAGTATCTCCCCCAGAGAGTCACGCACAGTGTAGGAAAGACAAAATGTGACACAAAGGGGTGAGGGGAAGGGAGCCAAGACACTAGGGAAAGGGGGAAGTGGAGACCTCCTAGGCTGATCTGCAATCACCCTGTCTCCCCCTACCGTCCCTATATTGGTTCCTCACCAATCGCTGCACAGGAAGCTATCCCTGTATTTCCCTAGTGCTTGGCCCTGGATAGGGAAGGGGGGGTAAGGGCTAGTCAATCCCCACTGATAACTAAAGACAGCAAGGGGAGACAGACACAGGAGAAGTAGCTTAGCTTGAGTCGACTTCAGAGAAATGGCACACAAGTCCTCTTAGCACCAGTGAGGAAGTAAGAACTGCACTTGCTTCAAGCCTTCACAAGGGGTCATGTGAATATCACCGGCATTTCTGTGTAGTAACCAGGAAGAATTTAAACACCCAGGCCTGATTGTCAATTAGAGCAGGAGGGAGGTAGCTGCTGGGTCCTAGAGTGAGACAGTTAAGAAGGTGTCTGTATTGTCAAATGAAGGGATCTCCTGCAACCAACTGCAGGGTGATTCTTAGTTCATGAATACCATTTCTCATATGTCTAATTTACATCAGCACAATTTTTGCAACAACATTTTTTTTGTTAGGAAGTTATAAGGGTTAAAAGTTAACCAGCGATTTCTCATTTTTTACAACAAAATTTGCAAAACCATTTTTTTTTTTTTTTTAGGGACCACATCACATTTGAAGTGACTTTGAGAGGTCTATGACCGAAAATACGCAAAAATGACATGATTCTAAAAACTGCACCCCTCAAGGTGCTCAAAACCACATTCAAGAAGTTTATTAATCCTTCATGTGCTTCACAGGAACTAAAGCAACATGGAAGGAAAAAATGAACATTTAGCTTTTTTCACAAAAAATTTACTTCAGACCCCATTTTTTTATTTTTACAAGGGTAACAAGAGAGTTCTGCAATTTCTCCTGAGTATGCCAATGTCCCATATGTGGGGGAAAACCACGGCAGGGCTCGAAAAGGGAGGAGCAGCGTTTGACTTTTTGAATGCTGGAATCTAGAGCGAATGCCATGTCATGTGTGGAGAGCCCCTGATGTGCCTAAACAGTGGAAACCCCCCCCCAAGTGACAACATTTTGGAAACGAGACCCCTCAAGAAAGCTATCTGGATGTGTGGTGAGCACATTGAACTCCCAGGTGCTTCACAGAAGTTTATAACGTAGAGCAGTGAAAATAAAAACTCTAACTTTTTCCACAAAAATTCTCTTTTAGCCCCATTTTTTTATTTTCACAAGGGTAAAAGGAGAAAATGGACCCCAAAAATTGTTATGCAATTTATCCTGAGTATGCCCATACCCCATACGTGGGGAAAAAGCACTGTTTGGGGGCACAGCAGGGCTCGGAAGAAAGGAGCACCATGTGACTTTTTTAATGCAAAAATGGCTGGAATCGAGAGCGGACGCCATGTTGCGTTTGGAGAACCCCTGATGTGCCTAAACAGTGGAAACCCCCCACATGTGACCCTATTTTGGAAACTACACCCCTCAAGGATTTTATCAAGGGTATAGTGAGCAGAGGTACGACACAGAATTTGATAGCATTAGGTTGTCATATTGAATATGTTGTCATTAGTGTTGAGTGCAGGTGCTCAATACTTGAATTGCACTGGTTGCTTGGGTATGCACCGAGTATTGCGGGTGCTCCAGTCCCCGCCCTGCATTTTTCAAGGCTGTTAGACACCAAAAAAAAACATGTGGGGATTGCCCATGTATGGCAGGCAATCCCCACGTGGGTTTTTTTGGCTGTATAACAGCTGCAAAATATGTGGGGCAGGGACTTGAGCATGTCACTTGAGCACCCACGATAATCGGTGTATACCTAAGCACCCGATGCAAACTCAAGTAGCGAGAACTTGCGCTTAACACTAGTCGTCATATCATCATCATTTTTTTTTCTTTACTTTTGAAAAAATTCCAATCCCAACACAACCCTAACTCCAACCCTAACATAACCCTAACCCAAACCCCAGCTCAACCCTAAACCAACCCCACCCCTAACCTCAACCCTAACCCAATCCTAACCCCAACACAACCCTAGCCCCAACCCTAACACAATCCTAACCCTAACACAGCCCTAATCCAGACCCTAATCCTAGCCCTAATCCTAATCCTAACCCTAATGGCAAAGAGTGGAGAAAAATATATATTTCTTATTTTATAATTTTTATCTAACTAAGGGGATGACAAAGGGGGATTTGATTTAATAGTTTTTTTTGCTTTTGATCACTGTGATAGGGTCTATCACAGTGATCAAAAGGAACCAATAGGAAAAATTCCCTATTGTTGCCGGGTACCGGCCGGCAGACCTCAGCGGGCGCGCTGCGCATGCGTCCACCATGCGTAGTACTGGGTGGGCTCGGGGGGCATCATTTTTCTCTCCTCTAACATGTATATCAAGTCAGAGGAGAGAGAAATCATTGTAACCGAGTGCACACTTTGCTTTTTTTCGTGATCATCGTTATTCACTGAATAACGGTAATTACGTAATCGGGAACCGGATAAACCAGCCCTTATTATGTTCTCCATGGTCTCAGCTTACCCCTGGTAGCTGATACCCTGGAGAATTTCCGACTCTGGGGGGTGCTACAGCCTTTTTCCAAATCGCCGTTTTAAAAAGGCAATGAGGAAATAAGGCCCCTTAATGCTCACCGTTTTAATGCATATCAGTGGTTGTTAAGGGGTTAAATTACATGGAGAATTACAGTATGTAAAATCTGATGTTAAAAACACATTGCATACGATGTTATGTCTCCTTACACATTCTCACGGTGTGCAATCTGACATAATGCATAAACTTTCTTTGTCTTCCAAAATAAGCAGCACGTTCTCTGTAGTCTAACTTGTTTACAGTATTGGTCAAGAGATGACTGTATGAATATGGTAAAACTACAAGAATACAAATAACAGGTATAAGTATTAAGCTTGGAATATCACATGCCTATGACATTTACAATTAACAGTAAAAGCACACAGCAAGATTGAGATTGTACATGTGAACACATGACCTAGTACAATCATCATCTGATTTAAAAACAGTTCTGGATACACAATGCCACAAAACAGAGAGTTCCCTTACCAGATATACATTATTCAGGACAATGGAGTTTTAGTAACATAATGCAGGAGAAAGTTTTACACAACTGTTTTGCTAGACTGCTTCTTACAAAATGACTGCTTCACCAGGACTTTCTTATCCAAAATGCATTGGTTTCTCCCTCAATGCAATTGCCAGCTTTACAGAAAAACAGCATGTAATACAATTAAACATCACCAGATGGTGCTATTACCACATCAGACGTCATTAACAGAGTATTACAGCTTATTAAAGTGACAACAGTAATTTTAACCTCGTCTTTTGCCCTATTGGGCATTCATGTCATATGGATGTCATATGGATGCTATGTGGGAAAAATTGTATTGTACTCGCATGACACTCTGATGTCACTCATCCTACTTTTCTGGATCAAGATCAGAGTGATTTTATTTATGCAGATGAGTGCGAGCTTTAAATGATGGCAGCTGTGTACTGACTACTATTTAGCATGCATTTTAAAGTGATTAGCTAATTCAGAATACAAACACATCAAAAAATATGAAAATATGCAACAACATTATTTTAGTTTTGTTATTTTTATTTTCCCCCTCAAAATTATTTCAATTTGTTTCTCAATAGATTTGTACAGAGTGTGGTTGACATTAATGATGGAAAAAGTTCTGAAATAATTCTTCTTGGTATGATTTTTATTACATGACAAAAACTTAGCATTTTAACAGGGGTGTGTAGACTTTTTATGTCCACTATATATTAAAGTCATGGCTGAAAGTGTCGGAACCCTTGAAATTGTTCCAGAAAATGAAGTATTTCTCCCAGAAAATTATTGCAATTACACATGTTTTATTATACACATGTTTATTTCCTATGTGTGTATTGGAACAACACAAAAAAGCTGAGAAAAAAAGGCAAATTGGACATAATTTCACACCACGCACCAAAAATGGGCAGGACAAAATTGTTGACACCCTCAACTTAATATTTGGTTGGACACCCTTTGGAATAAATAACTGCAATCAATCGCTTCCTATAACCATCAACAAGATTCTTGCACCACTCAACTGCGTTTTTGGACCACAATTCTTTTGCAAATTGTTCCAGGTCTCTCATATTTGAAGGGTGCCTTCTCCCAACAGCAATTTTAAGATCTTTCACAGGTGTTCAATGGAATTGAGATCTGTACTCATTGCTGGCCATTTCAGAAGTCTCCAGTGCTTAGTTTCTAACCATTTCTGAGTGCTTCTTGAAATATGTTTGGGGTCATTGTCCTGCTAGAAGACCCATGACCTAGGAGGCAAACCCATCTTCCTGATGCTGGGCAATGCATTGCAACCCAAAATCCTTTGGTAATCTTCAGATTTCATGATATCTTGTACACAGTGAAGACACACAGTGCCATAGGCAGCAAAACAAAACCAAAACATTTTTTAACCTCCACCATATTTAACTGGAGGTACTGTGTTCTTTTCTTTGTAGGCCTCATTCCATTTTCAGTAAACAGTAGAATAATGTGCTTTACCAAAAAGCTCTATCTTGGTCTCATCTGTCCACAAGACAATTTCCCAGAAAGATTTTGGCTTATTCATGTACATTTTGGCATACTGCAGTCTAGCTTTTTTATGTCTCTGTGTCAGCAATGGGGTCCTCCTAGGTCTCCTGCCATAGCGCTTCATTTCATTTAAATGTTGACTGATACTTCGCATGACATTCATGTACCCTGAGCCTGCAGGACAACTTGAACTTCTTTTGACCGAGGCTGCTTTTTCCACTATAATGCGTTGCACCCTTTCATCGATTTTTCTCTGCAGTCCACGTCCAGGGAGATTAGCTACAGTTGCAAGTTGCAAACTTCTTGATTATATTGTGCAATGTGGACAAAGGAACATCAAGATCTCTGAAGATGGACTTGTAGTCCTCAGATGATTCTCTTCTTTCTGTTCTCCATGCTTAGTGTGGCACACACAAGCACACAGTGTAAAGATTGTCAAGTTCCCCCCTTTTTATCTGGTTTCAGGTGTGATTTTCATATTGCCCATACCTGTTACTTGCCACAGGTGAGTTTGAACGAGCATCACATGCTTGAAACAAAGTTGTTTACCCACAATTTTGGAAACAATTTTGTCCGGCCCATTTTTGGGGTTTAGTGTGAAATTATGTCTAATTTGCCTTTTTCTCTGTTTTTTGTGTTCTTCCAATACACACAAAGGAAATTAACACAAATACACACAAAGGAAATTAACATGTATATATCAAAACATGTGTAAGTGCAATAATTTTCTGGGAGAAATACTTTGTTTTCTGGAACAATTTCAACGGTGCCAACACTCTTGGCCATGACTGTATATAGCAAAACGTGTATGAAGCTCACAATATTTTTATGTAATTGAAAGCATGGCCACTTAATTGTTTGCTGGGAGATTTGAAGTGTAAATGACATTATAATGTCCAGGCCTGAGGTATCTGGTCAGATGAGGTTTGGATGTGGGTGTTGGGCATTGATAATATATAATCCAGAGTTTGACAGTTACTTTCTTTTCTTCTGTTTCCTGTGTTTCCCCCCTCTCCATTGTTTTCTTTTCAGTCTGAGCCCTGTTGTAATGACTGGCCCTCCCCCCTGCATGCCTGGGGCAAACTGTCATGAAAAAAGTTCCCTCCGTTTCCCAGATAATACATAGTCTTAGGTGCCGTATACACAATGATAATTGGTAATGATACACCGGAAAGATTATTGTTACTTATTATTGCAATGCTTATGTTGCGTTAATGATCAGTTCTTTACAGTCAAGATCTCTTACACTTTTAGACCATAATTTACAATGTACTGTATCAGATGTGGTGTTACATTACCCAAACTGACTAAAAAGCCATTATAGAGGGCTACACTAGTAAGATTGCTAATTGTAGCCTTTTGGAATGCATTCTTCTATGCCAGTCTACTCACTACTCCTCCAAAATGTTTATATGGCTGCACACCAAGAAAATAGAAAGACACAGCCCATGTGGGTGGCTGCCTATAGACTATAGGGTACACGTGCAACAAGCGTGCAATGCCCAGCAATTTTAACAAATTATATTATTATTGTAACTATTTAACAAATGAAAAGTGCCTAGTTTTTCTACTTTGTGGTCAAGAATCTAATAATTTGCAATATCAAGGCAACTTATGATGGAGATATTATTTCTAGGTGCCTGTACCCTTTACTCTATATTACCAACAATCAGAACCATAATGGGTAGGAAGAGGGTCACTGCAAAAAGACCATAGTAATATGAGGGTCATATTGAACACTGTATATTGAATTCACACCTGCAGGAGCTTGAGGTGAATATCATGATGACACAGACAAGAGGGGAATAACATGACCTGAAGTAAAGCCAACTACTCCGGAAAGATAAGTAAAAAAATAAAGTATCTTGTGTTCTTTGAAGTGCTCAATGCATCAGGTCTCCTATACAAACAAATGCACACACCTGCTTGCTCGGTGGTATTAGCCAGTTGTGGGATTTCAGTTGCCAAGGTTGCCGGTTAAGGATTGGGGAGAGGGGGGGATTATTTAGCCTTTTCAGGTTTAGTAACTCACACTTATAAGCCCCCCCCCCCAAAAAAAAACAATTCATATAAAACAAGGACATAAAACACTGTAGCCAAAGTTAGTCTACAAGCTCAGTTTAGGCTACAGTTTACCTCCTGATGGGAGTATATTATATAATATAAGTATATATTATAAGTACTGTATATAACATATTATATACAAGTTATCATTGCCCGTGTGCCTGTTTTTGTTCATTTTTTGTTTGCACCTAATCCATTATTCTATTTGCACCTTCTGTGAAGTCTATTTTATATGTGCTCAGCTGTCATCCTCCACAGCTTTGTGGGCAGAGTTTAGCGATTCCAAATGTTCATCAATTGCAACTTTTTAAAAAGTCGCAGAATATGGTGGAAAACCCAGCAAAAAGCTATGTTCTCTATATGTTTAACAGGGCATTTAGGGCTCTTTCACATGTCAGTGTGTCCAGCAGAGGAGCCGGGGAGAATGACTCCTGCAGCGAGGACCCTGGAGCTGCGCTCAGCGAGCGGTGTCCAGTCACTCACTGAGCGCAACGCAGCTCCGGGGCCCACTCGCTGCAGGAGTCATTCTCCCCGGCTCCTCTGCTGAGCAGTTGCATGGATTACAGCGGGGGACATTTAGGACAGGTGAGTATATGTATATACAGTATATACCAAATCAGGTCGGTCTGGGTGCGTCACTGACAGGAGCGTCACTGGATCTATTAATGTGTAAACAGAGCATAAAAGATTCAATCACAGCATTTTACCTAGAAAAGTCACCTCCTCTCATGAATTCACTTAACCATATTCCCCGTAGATTATGTTATCTACAATTGTCTCCCAATGAATTTCTTAAAGGGGTTGTCCAGGTTTTTCACGAAAGTCTGCAGTCGCTTCATGTGAATGGAGAGTTTTCAATCCTCACATTGCACCCAGCACACACTGTGAGGATTCTCCAATGCCGGTGGCAAGACCGAGCAGTTATGTGACTACAAGTATGCAATGTGCATACTGCCGGACACATTCTGACTATACATGCATGGCCTTGCTCAATACCAGTGAACTGAGAAAGGCCGTGCACGTCTACTTGGCATGTGTCCGGGAGTACTGCATACTTGTGTGGCACCCCAGGGGTCTGGTTTTCCACAGTAATGTAATGTTATGTCTGAGAGCAGGTGGGAGGTCCTTTGGTCAGGGATCCTGTGCATGCCACACCTCCTGCCCAGTCTTGGGAGGGGAAGGACTTCCCCTGTATAAACCCTGGGCTGAGGCAGGGTTAGTCAGTCAAGGAGAGTAGAGACAAGAAACAGCAGAAGCAATACTACTACGAGTCAGGGGCTGGCAGCTGCAGAGCTCGCCCTGACTGAGAAGCTTTCTTACCGGACCCGGCGTCCGAGGCTGTGGGGACTAACTCTTACCCAGCAGCAGAAGCCGACCGGCAGGGGATTTCAGGTCCTCAGGCCCAGAAACCCGAAGGCACGGTCACACGCGTGGGACCAGCACCGCCATCGTGGAGCGGAAGCCATTAGAAGGCCCCGAGTCACCGGCCATACGGGTGAGCACCACACGGTACACTCAGGGACGTGGGCTACTTATATCCGCTTCTAGCAAGGTAGCCAGAAGAGTACAGTCAGTTTGGGAGGCCTACAACTCCGCCTGGCCAGGGGAGATCCCATCTGCTCAAGGACTGACCAGGCCCCGTTCACTAGCAAGTACTCCGGGAGGGTCTATCGTTGTTACCAGTAAAGACCCTGAATTACACCGCACCGTCTCTGAGTGGTTCCTGCTACCCCCATCATCCACATCTGCTGCCCTGAGGCCATACCCCTCCCGTTGGGGGTTATACCATCTATGCTGCACCATCCATCCACCGGCCTCAGCGGACTGTCCTGCAGCGGCAGCTCCATAGCTGCATTCAACGGGTGGCGTAGTCGTCCTACATCTACCGCTGTTACATCGCCGCTCAGTTTGACTCCCTGGGCACGGACCGGGTCACCGCCACGAGACTACAACCCTCAAGAGATCCGGCTCCGGGTAAGCTCCCGCGTGCGCAACGCAGCGCGACACAGGCCCAGGGGCGCGTCAACTTTGGTGTAGTCGGCAGGATTTCGTGCCCGCAACCACCGGGTACTGCGTGCCTGAAAAAGAGACTTTTCAAACTTACCTGTGGTGAAGATTCCCGCCATCCGGCGCCATCTTCAGCCTTCTTCCCGCCATCGGTGAAGTTTCCCGCCATCCGGCGCCATCTTCTGCCTTCTTCCCGCCATCCGTGGAGTTTTCCCGCCATTGGACGCCATCTTGAGGACGCCGCGCGGGAAGAAGAGGGGCGTGGACTCCAAAAGCGCGCGAGAACTGAAGCCCCGCCTCACGTCCGGACGTTGCGTAAGGTCCTGGAAGGAGCCCAGCAGACGCCGACGTCACAGGAGCGCGACGGAAGGTCCTCAACCCTGACGATCCACTGCGGAGCCGCGGCCTACGGAACAGGATCATCGCAAGGTAGGCCACGGTCCACTAGGGGGGAGGAAGATGTCGGATACGGAGGAGAGCTTCACTGCCTCAACCCCCGCCAGCGCTACCGCTGCTGCAGTTATGCCCTTCACCATGCCCTATATCCCGGGAGCAGCTTGGCTACCCCAGTACTCAGGGGAGTCACATACCCTGCATGACTTTAGAGAAAAGCTGGATAGCCTCTTCCAGGTGTACCCCCTCACAGAAGAGCAAAAAGTGAGCATCCTGGTGGCCCAACTAACCGGGGCAGCCAAAAGGGAAGTAAAATCCTGGCCACCTGGGAGGAAGACTGTCGCAGGGATACTAACCCGGCTGAAGGACACCTTTGATACCCGCACCTCAGCCGAGATTAAGCTTAGATTCTACGGGTGCAAGCAGCGAGCGCATGAGAGTATAAGGGACTATGCACTAAACCTACAAGAGGCCCTGAGGGCCATTAAGCAGACCGACCCTGATGGAGTGGGAAACGAGGACAGGCTGTTGACCGAACAGTTTATAGAGGGACTGTATTGTAATACCCACCGAACCCAGTTGCGGGCAATGGCCTTACAGGATCCCCATCTGGGCTTTGCACAGTTCAAGGACAGAGCCATCCGGGTGCTCCGAGAACCGGCAACGGGTGGCGTTGTGACCCACAAGCGCCCTGCTATCACTTACCACCAGGAGGCGGCGCCCTTGTCGGCAGGGCCTGTGGGAGCTGATGCGCATTCTTTGGACAATGACCCGGCTCCAGACCTACACCATCAGGTCCAAGAGCTAGCTAAGAGCGTTGCTGCGCTAACCCGAACTGTGCAGTCTTTACAGGCTTCCACCCCAGGGAAGATCCAGCTGGCATCCGGACCGGAGGACATCCCGTGGCGTCGACCAAGGAGGACCCCACCGGCCAGAGGAAGACCCAGTGACCGATACAGCGAGGACGGACGACCCATCTGCCGCCGCTGCAATCAACCTGGACGTATGGCAAGGTACTGTTCTTTAAACGGGCACAACCTGGGGTAGAGGGCCAACCCCCAGGAAAAAGATCACCAGGCCCATCGAAATGGCGCGACAGATATGTGGGAGGACGTCCAGTCTTGCCTGTGGTACTGGATGGCATTCCCATGAGTGCCCTACTGGACACCGGGTCACAGGTCACCACCATCCCGTACGTGCTCTTTAAGCAGTACTGGAATGACTCGGATATTACCCGCTACCCTGACGACGACTTGAGTATCATCGCCAGCAATGGCCAGCCCGTGCCACAGATCGGATTTAAAGAGGTGACCATCAAAATCGGTAGAGTCGAACTGGCAGCACAGGGACTGATCATTGTAGATATTGACAAACATGAGAGTCACCCAAAAATAACTCTAGGAACTAATGTAATTGAAAATTGTCTTGCAGAGGTGATTTTCCTTTTACAGCAGGTTGCCAAGAACGCCAGCTCCGGCGAGCAGCGGGTGCTCCAGAAAGAGATCCGGGCACTGATGCGACGGCAACAGGTGGAACTCTCCGGCGGTGAGATTGGTAGCGTAAGAATGTGTGACCCTTTTCCTATTGCCATGCCCCCAAAAAGTGAAATGATGATTTGGTGCTGGGCAGCTATTGGTCTGAGAGGTAGAGATTACCAGGCAATGGTAGAACCAGTTTACTCGGACAGTAGGCCCACCATTTTGACAGCACGGGGGGTGGTTGATGTACGCCATGGGAGGGTGCCCGTTCGCATAATAAATATCGGGGAGAGGGAAGTGTACCTGCCCCGGTATGCCACGCTAGCCAAATTATATACCATTAACCAAAATTCTATACAATCTGTGGAACCCTTGCCTCCATCTCACCCGGAGGAAGGTAACGGCTCTAAGAAAAACATGGAGGACTGGTGTCAGCAACTACATCTGGGTACTGACTCCACTCCCGCACACCAGAAACAAGGAGTCTATCGGGTGGTTCAGGAGTACGAGAGAGTGTTCAGTAAACACCCGTTAGACTTCGGGCGAGTCAAGGGGGTAGAACACCACATCCCCACGGGAGACCATCCTCCTATAAAAGAGAGGTATCGACCCGTACCCCCTGCCCACTACCAACACGCCAAGGGGATGCTTAGAGACATGAAGGAGGCTGGGGTGATCAGGGATAGCTGTAGCCCCTGGGCAGCTCCACTAGTCTTAGTCCGAAAGAAAGACAACACCATGAGGATGTGTGTAGATTACCGGAAAATCAATCGTATCACACACAAGGATGCGTACCCCTTACCAAGGATAGAGGAGTCATTGGCTGCTTTAAGATCTGCTAACTTCTTCTCTACCTTGGATCTCACTAGCGGGTACTGGCAGGTTCCTGTAGCAGAGGCGGACCGGGAGAAGACCGCATTCACCACCCCGATGGGACTTAGCGAGTTCACCTGCATGCCGTTCGGACTCTGCAACGCACCGGGAACCTTCCAACGACTAATGGAGTGTTGTCTGGGCCACAGAAACTTCGAGACGGTCCTGTTGTACCTGGACGATGTCATCGTATATTCCAAGACGTATGAGGACCACCTGAAACACCTGGCGGAAGTGTTCGAAGCTCTGGCAAGTTACGGCCTAAAGGTGAAACCCTCCAAGTGTCACCTCCTGAAACCAAAGGTGCAGTACCTGGGACACGTGGTGAGCGCTGACGGAGTGGCTCCCGACCCTGATAAGATCACCGCAATTAAGGAATGGCCAAGCCCCTCCAGCGTAAAAGAAGTGCGGCAGTTCCTCGGGTTGGTAGGCTACTACCGAAGGTTTATTCCCGGTTTCACCAAAAAGGCAGCACCTATGCAGGACCTCCTGATAGGCCAGTCCCGGAAGGCCAAGAACCAGAAGCCGCCCTTCAAATGGGAGGAGCTGGAAGAAGAGTCCTTCCGCCAGCTGAAGATGGCCCTCACGGGGGACGAAATCCTGGCGTACCCGGATTATAGCCAGCCCTTTATCCTCTACACCGACGCCAGTAACATCGGGCTAGGAGCCGTACTGTCCCAGATCCAGCAGGGGAAGGAACGAGTAATTGCCTACGCCAGCCGAAAACTGCGACCCACCGAAAGGAACCCCGAGAATTACAGCTCATTTAAGTTAGAGTTCCTGGCCGTAGTATGGGCAGTCACCGAGCGCTTTAAGCATTACCTCGCTTCTTCCCGGTTCACCGTGTACACGGATAACAACCCGTTGACACACCTGGACACGGCAAGACTCGGTGCCCTGGAGCAGAGGTGGATGGCCCGTCTGTCCAACTACGAGTTCACAATCAAATACCGGGCAGGACGCTCCAATACCAACGCGGACGCCCTGTCCAGGATGCCCAACCTGCCGGACGGAGGAGAAGATCCGGAGGGACTGGAAGAAGTTGAACTCCCTGCATTCCACCGTCATGGGACTATCCAGTATTCCCACCGGGTAAGGAGTAAGCAGGCTGCTACGTTGAACCCCTTACCCCACTACAACTGGGCGGAAACGCAAGACAGCGACCCTGCCGTCCGACTGGTGAAGGAGATGCTGACTCGGCCGGAGGCTCGCCTTGAACCAGACGCTCCGGAGGAAGCCAAACAACTATGGGCAGAGAAGAGTCGACTGTTCCTTTACAAAGGGAAGTTGTGCCGCAGAATGGTTAACTCCCGGACGCATGAATTACTCTGGCAAGTAGTGGTGCCACGAAGAGACGCAGCCATGGTGATGGAGGCATACCACGACGGAGCTGGACACTTCGGGTGGAAGAAGCTGGAGTTCCTGCTGCGCGAGCGGTTCCACTGGGTAGGCATGAGGGGAACCATCGAGAAGTGGTGCAGAGACTGTGGCCCTTGCAACCTGAGAAGGAAGGACCGTGCCAGCCAGAAGACTCCCCTGCAGTCCATCGTCACCCGGCAACCGTTGGAACTGGTAGCCTTGGATCATGTAAAACTGACCCCAAGCAGAAGTGGCTACGTCTACGCGTTAACCATCGTGGATCATTACTCCCGGTTTCTGGTTGTCGTCCCCGTCAAGGACTTAACGGCTCAAACAGCAGCTAGAGCCTTCCAGCGGCACTTTTGCCGTCCACACGGGTACCCGGACCAAGTGCTGACGGACCAGGGACCTGCCTTTGAAGCGGAGGTCTTCCAGGAATTCTGCAATCTGTATGGCTGCCGGAAGATAAGGACGACACCCTACCATCCGCAAACTAATGGACTTTGTGAGAAAATGAACCAGGTGGTAATGGATCTTCTAAAAACGTTGCCCCTGGAAGAACGCAGTCTGTGGCCTGAGAAGTTGCCCGATCTGGTGGACCTATACAACCACATCCCGGTAGGTTCCACCAACTGTACCCCGGCTTACCTAATGAGGGCAAGACCTGGTAAGTTACCTGTTGACCTGGAAATGGGAGTCCTGACACCCGAGGACACTTCACCAGAAACAGACTGGGACACAGAGAGGCAGCAGCAGTACCGGAGAGTACAGGAGAGCGTGGAGCGAAGTCTCTGTCAGGCTAGGGAAAGACAAGAGAAAACTTACAACCAGTATGCTCCCGCTGTTCCCCTGGTACCCGGAGAGCAGGTCTTGAAGAGGAAGAGACGGCTCCACAAGTTGGATGACCAGTGGGAGAAGGACCCGTACACCGTACTGCCCTCAAGCCACGAGAACCCGAAGGTTTGTACCATCAGTAAAGACGGAGGGGAAACCACAGCCATTGTATCCCGGGACCACCTGAAGAAGTGTCCCGAACAACTGAGGAACCCTGAAGAGGAACAAGAAGACCATCGACCCGTAGAGGAAAGGGAAGATATGGTTAGTACTGTGCTCGGGGACTTCCCTCGGTCTTGGACTCAAGTCAATGGTGCAGTTGTGGTACCCGTACTCACCTTCCTCCAACCAGCATCCCAAGCACCTACGGAGCAACAGGTAGAGCTGGAAGAATAGCCGGTCCAGGAGGCAGAAGACTCCACACAAGCAGAACAGGAGGATCAACCCTCTGCTTATAGTGAGCCTGCCGTACCCCTAGTGAGACAAAGAGCCGGTAGACAGCTGCCCAGTTTACCCTTGACAGCTCCTACACCCTGTAGTTCAGGGCCAGACAGTCAGCTCCGTAGGTCCACTAGGGCCACTAGAGGCCAGTTACCCGCACGCTGGAGGATTTGAAGTGTATAAATTGTTTTATTTATGTTTATCTGTGTATTGTTGCTTGTGTATAATTTTGTGTTTCCAGTTATTTTTAGGAATCCTTGGTGGATTTACCGGGAATCCTTGTACATAGTTGGAGCGTAACCCAGGATGGACTAGAGACTGTTAAGGACTCGGGGTAGGACAGACCCCTACCTGGTTTCGTCTCCCTGTTTTGGTGAAATGGACACCTTGCTTTCTTCAAAGACTACACCCGGTTACGGACATGCCGTGACCACCTTTATGTGTTTCTTCTTATTGTACTATTATTGTTGTTATATCTTGTTATGTTTTTTTTCTAAAATATGTTTAGTCCCGGAGTACTAAATTTCACTAGGGGGGAATGTGGCACCCCAGGGGTCTGGTTTTCCACAGTAATGTAATGTTATGTCTGAGAGCAGGTGGGAGGTCCTTTGGTCAGGGATCCTGTGCATGCCACACCTCCTGCCCAGTCTTGGGAGGGGAAGGACTTCCCCTGTATAAACCCTAGGCTGAGGCAGGGTTAGTCAGTCAAGGAGAGTAGAGACAAGAAACAGCAGAAGCAATACTACTACGAGTCAGGGGCTGGCAGCTGCAGAGCTCGCCCTGACTGAGAAGCTTTCTTACCGGACCCGGCGTCCGAGGCTGTGGGGACTAACTCTTACCCAGCAGCAGAAGCCGACCGGCACGGGATTTCAGGTCCTCAGGCCCAGAAACCCGAAGGCACGGTCACACGCATGGGACCAGCACCGCCATCGTGGAGCGGAAGCCATTAGAAGGCCCCGAGTCACCGGCCATACGGGTGAGCACCACACGGTACACTCAGGGACGTGGGCTACTTATATCCGCTTCTAGCAAGGTAGCCAGAAGAGTACAGTCAGTTTGGGAGGCCTACAACTCCGCCTGGCCAGGGGAGATCCCATCTGCTCAAGGACTGACCAGGCCTCGTTCACTAGCAAGTACTCCGGGAGGGTCTATCGTTGTTACCAGTAAAGACCCTGAATTACACCGCACCGTCTCTGAGTGGTTCCTGCTACCCCCATCATCCACATCTGCTGCCCTGAGGCCATACCCCTCCCGTTGGGGGTTATACCATCTATGCTGCACCATCCATCCACCGGCCTCAGCGGACTGTCCTGCAGCGGCAGCTCCATAGCTGCATTCAACGGGTGGCGTAGTCGTCCTACATCTACCGCTGTTACATCGCCGCTCAGTTTGACTCCCTGGGCACGGACCGGGTCACCGCCACGAGACTACAACCCTCAAGAGATCCGGCTCCGGGTAAGCTCCCTCGTGCGCAACGCAGCGCGACACAGGCCCAGGGGCGCGTCACTTGCAGTCACATGACTGCCAGAACCGGAGAATCCTGACAGCGCGCAATGCATGCAATGTGATGATTCACAAGTCTGCAGTCACATAAAGTGACTGCAGACTATCGTGATAAACCTGGACAACCCCTTTAGGCACTCCATATACAGATAAAAGTTGTGCAAAATGGACAATTTTGATCAATCAATGTTTGAAAATTTCATGCAATGGCCAATGGCAGACATGTCTTCTGGAAATATAATCTGCCAAATTAGAAATTTTAACTATGGCTGGCTCAAACTTTTTGCCTTTTCAGCATGATCGGCTGAATACGGCCGATCATTTACCACTTAGTGTACAGTGATTGGCTATTTTATGTTTCTCAGGCTACTTTGGAAATGACTGATGTCAGCCAGCCAATCAATATTTTACAGATACGGCATGTTTCAAGCCTCTAAAATGTCCTCATCTTCTTTCACTTATCTATCCTTACTATTTTTAGAGGTACAAAAATAAATTTTAAATACATATTTCTAGACAAATATGAACACGCTAAAAATGTATTCTCTATCTTAAAGACTCTAGGCTACAGATCAGTGTGTGGTGCAACCGTTTGTTGGATTATGTTATACTTTCCTCACTATCACATCTGCCATTGGTACTCATAGACACACTTTCTTGGCTTTATTCCTCATAAAACAACTTTCGACATGTCATAGAGCGTTGAGTCTATGAGCTGATGTTCCACCAATGATAAGAATAAAGGGGCAGCGGAACAATCTAAACATCTGTATGCCCTTCAGCACTAGAGATTATAATACTTAGGAATCTCCAATACAGTATGGTATCAGATATTCTATACATAATAACCTTGGGGACATATCCTATGTAATCCAGTGATATGTTCACTTATGAATTCATTGTGACTTAGGGGATGTTCACATGTGGCGTTTTTTCGGCAGCCAAAACGTTCACTCTTGGCAGTAAAAAGCTCTGTATAAAACTACTATTAACTGTGGTTTTGCTTAATGTTCCCGGTGGATTACATTTGTGAATTGTCTAGCGTACATGTTAATAAATAGTGTTGAGCCACCCCCGTAGTGTTCGAGTTCGGTTCGGTTCGTCGAACACCCTTGTGTTCGCCGAACTGTTCGTCGAACTGTTCGTCGAACACCTTCGAACACCGTTAAAACCAATGGCAGGCAAACAAAAACACATAGAAACACATAGAAAACACCTTCAAAGGTGTCCAAAAGCTGACAAACTGCTCAGAAGACACAACTAACACATGGAAAAGTGACAAGTACATATAGTCATGCGAAAAGAAAAGAGGTGGAGGAGTAAAAGGAGGGGGAGACACAGATATAGGCATGTCATGCCCTTCTAAAATCCAAAAAGTGAGAAGCCGAGACGGCCAGTCCGCTCCTGCCCGTGCCACCTCCGTGTCGCCGGGTTTGTGCCAGAGCCGCGGTGAACCCTGACGGCCAGCCCCCCTCTCCCAATACTGGTGCCTGTCCGCTGGTGGGTCGAGAGAGCCCCCCTGTGGTGGAGGCAGCTCTAAGCTTTTTAATTTAAATTGTCCCTCTAATTTGAATGAATACACTTTAAATCCATTTACAAGGATCTATTGGAGGGCAAGTCTCATGCCAGCAGCCGCGTAATTCCAGCTCCAGTAGCGTCCACTAAAGCTGCTGCAGTTAAAAAGCTTTTATAAGGATCGAGCTCGGCTGTCCACCGCAAGGCATCCTAGTGCCAGTCCCAGCCCCTATGCCTTGGGGTGCCTCCTGATGCTCTTCACTAAGTATCCCGTGGTCCCGAAGCATTTCCTTTGAAAAAATTAAGTGTCCAAACTACAGGTGGTGTAGCTTGCTTAACAGCCGGGATAATCCGCTGACTAGCAGACACTGCTACTAGGCACAAAGTATTTCCTGGGCTAGATGCAGTTAAAAATTTGTAAGTAGATACTCTCGTTGGATGCTGAGAAAGCATTCCATAGAGTCTCCTGGCACGCCATATATGATTCTCTTAAAAAGCTTGGGGTAGGGGTCTAGGGGACCCTTTTATAGCCAAAATCACGGCCCTGTATCACAATACGTCACCTAGGCTGAAGATAAATGGAACTGTAGCACCGAGGGCTCGGTTGCTACAGACGTATTGCACCTCACCCAGAGGTGTGATATCTCACTCTCAGATAAGGATGGAGTGTGGATCAGGACCCGACACCTGCATGCATTACACCACATTGCCGTGGGGCAGGGCGACCAATATGCCCCTGAGATGGGCACGACAGTCCCTGTCCCTGGCTGGAGTGGGGGGAGGGAACACTGAGGAAGGGGAACCCTGCAGTGCAGGAGCAGGGAGGAAGCAGTTCCTGGGTGCATTGAGAAGGGAGTATAAAAGGTGGGCACCATCTTAGTTCAGTGCAGAGAAGTCTGAGCAGAAGTGGCAGGGAGCAGGGGCTCTGCATGAGCTCTGCTCCGGAGGCGGGCCTAGTAACAGAGGCCCAGGCCTGCAAGAGGGAGAAGGAAGGAAGAGGAGCGGAGAAGGCTCCAGGAACGAGGAATGAAGGGATCCCAGGGGTGCGGACGGGCGAGTCGCCACCGCACGCCCGAATCCACCTGCGTGGAGGGGTCAGGCCAAAGGGGGAGACCGGTCCCCGAACTAGTGGAGGCAGGAAACGACCCTCAGCTAGAAACCGGAGGCTCTGACATTTTATGTGGCGCAGCCCCTTGCTCCACCCGCTAGGAAGGCACCACATAGGGTCAGGGAAACTGGCGCCAAGTTTACCAAGAGGAGGCCCGAGGCAGCCGGACAGAAGTGTTGGTAAGAAAGGCCAGACAAAGGACACACAAAGGGGGTCCTGTGAAGCGCTCCAAAGTTATCTGGGAGTTGTCTGAGCCCCTCACCTGGTGAGCACAGTACGACGTGGGCAGCCGTTACCTGCAGACGTGGTCTGGATAATAAGAACTGTGAGTAAAGGCCCTGAACTGCATCACTGACTCCGTGTCGTTACTGCTGCTGCCCTGCACCATCACCCCCATCCTCCGCATACACTGCCCTGAGGCTATACTCCTCCCGTGGGGAGTTATGCTACGCTCTGCTGCACCCACAACACCAGCCTTAGCGGTCTGCCCTGTAGCGGCGGTTCACTCTGACCGCAATCCACGGGTGGCGTAGTCGGACATTTAAACATCAAAACCACATAAATAGTTCCGCCACTGGTTTGACCGCCCTGAGCCACGGAACCGGATCGCCGCCACGAAGACTACAACCACCAGCATCCACCAAAAAGGGTCCGGCTCCGGGTGTCCCAAGGCCCAGGGGGTGCGTCAGAACATTTTCATCACCTTTCACAATCACCAATGGGACAAGGCAGGGATGTCCTCTGTCCCCTCTCTTATACATCCTAGTGACGGAGCACCTGCTCTCATCAATTCGCCATAACCCCAATATTAGGTGGATTGAGGTGGGAGGCACCGAGTACAAGTGCTCTCTATTTGCTGATGATGTCCTAGTATATATCACTCAATCACATATATCCATCCCTGCTGTTATGGCTGAAATAGATCACTTTGTTACATGGTAAAATTTTAAAATCAATGCAGCGAAGTCTGAGGCCCTCGATGTCTCCCTCCCTAAATCCATATAGGATTCCATCCAGTCCAACTTTCCCTTTGCCTGGCCCTCACAGGGTATCAAATACTTAGGAATTCCTATTCATAGAGACCTCTCCCATCTATGTTATCTTAATTTTGGGCCCTTTATTGAACAATTCCATACAGACCACGGTTGGCAAGTTTGAACTGTAAGATTCACTACGTGAACCACTGGTGTTTTGTGGAAAAGCACATGTACACCGCGTTCCAAATTATTATGCAAAAAGTGTTTAGGAGTGATAAGGGAAGAATTTGTTTGTTTGTCAGTTAAACTCATTGATGGTGATGTGTGTCAGGGCTCTTTATATCACTGTAAGCAATTGCAGACACCTGTGCTAATTAGTTTGGCAGGTGTGTCCAATGAAAGGCAAGACTACTTAAGAAGGCTCTCTCACATTATTAAGCAGCCTACATTTTCTGCCAAAATGGGAAAGAAAAAGGATGTGTCGGCTGCTGAGAAGCAACAAATTGTGGAGTGTTTAGGTCAAGGCATGACTACAATCAACATTGTGCGATGATCAGGATGAAGTGTCTTGGCAATCAAGAAGTATGTAGCTGATTCACAGTACACACGTGTGCATGCTGATAAGGGCAAATTGAGGACTCTTTCCTACAGGCAATTACGGCAGGTTGAAACAGCAGCGGCAAAAAAGCCTTGTCATAGCAGCAGACAAGTTTTTGAAGCTGCTTGTGCCTCCAACGTCCCCCGAACAACAAGACGCAGGGTCCTTCAGAGGTTTGCAGCTGTGCATATGCCATCCTGTCGACCTCCTCTATCCACTTCACACAAGCAGAAACGGCTCCAGTGGGCCAAACATTACATGAAGACTGATTTCAAAACTGTTTTGTTCACGGATGAGTGCCGTGCAGCGCTCGATGGTCCAGATGAATGGAGTGGAGGATGGCTGGTTGATGGACACCCCACGCAAACACGGCTACAGCGCCAACAAGGAGGAGGTGGAGTAATGTTTTGGGCTGGAATCATGGGGAGAGAGATTGTCGGCCCCTTTAGGATCCCTGAAGGCGCTAAAGATGAACTCCATAATGTATGTGGATTTTCTCAAACAGCACTTCCTGCCATGGTTCAAGAAGAAGAACCGTGTATTTCACAGCAAGATCATTTTTCTGCATGATAATGCACCATCTCATGCTGCACATAAAACATCTGCATCTCTGGCTGATATGGGCATAAAAGGGGACAAACTTATGGTGTGACCCCCATGCTCCCCTGACCTCTACCCCATTCAGAACCTTTGGAGCATCATTAAAAGGAGTGTCTATGATGGCGGGAGGCAGTTCACATCTAAGCAACAGCTCTGGGAGGGTATTCTGTCCTCATGCAAAACAATTGAAGCAGAAACCATCCAAAACCTGACAAATTCAATGGACGAGAGAGTTCAGAAGCTCCTTTCGAACAAGGGGTCCTATGTGAAAATGTAACATCACCTAGAATAAAGTTTTGAGTTGAAAACTGTTTGATTTCAGTTTCTAACAACCTGCTAATGCTTATAATTTCAAAAATGACCATTTTTTTGGTCTTTATTAAAATGAAAAGGTTGATCGAAAAGTTTGGGGGATCTAAGAGTGTGGCAACCCAGTAGTCATGATTACTTCGAATTCTGACAATATGAGGGTCATGCTGCAGGTAGTGCAGCAAGAAGGCACTTATGTGTCTTGCGCATCTCGGAGCCCCAAAATTATTTTCCGGGCTAGATGCAGCTAAAAATTATTTTTAATTTTAAATCTGGTGAAGCTTATTATAGATGGCCTAATAGGATCAGTGCTGCACACTGCTACAAAGCCCAAATTATTTTCCAGTCAAGATACAGATAAACATGATTAGTAATTTGAAAGCTTAAAACGGTTGGTAGGGTGATTTTAACCAATCATCAAGCTTTTACTCTCCCCAGGATGACACAGGGGTAGAAAAGTCGTTTCGGATCCATGATTTGTTCATCTTTATGAACGTGAGTCTGTCTACATTATCAGTGGAGAGCCGCGTGCGCTTATCTGTCAGCACACCACCAGCAGCGCTGAACACACGTTCAGACAGAACGCTGGCTGCGGGGCATGACAAGATCTCCAAGGCGTAAGTGGCTAGCTCCGGCCATTTATCCAGATTGGAAGCCCAAAAAGAGCAAGGGTCCAGTGACACAGTCGTGGCTTCAATGTTTACTTGGAGATACTCCTGTACCATCGTCTCTAGGCGTTGACTATGTGTCAGACTTCTTGTCTCCTGTGGCCTTGCAAAGGATGGGCTAAAAAAGTGGTGAAATGATTCCGCAAAATTGATGTTACCAGCAGATACTGTGGTTCTGTTACGGTTTGAGTGCTGAACACTTGACGGTCCCATGGTTGGCAAGTTGGAACTGTGAGATTCACTACGTGCACCACTGGTATTTTGTGGAAAAGCACATGTAAGATTCTGCAACAGTCTCTGCTGATACTCCTGCATGCGTGCATCCCTTTCTATGGCAGGAATAATTTCTGCAAATTTACTTTTGTACCGGGGATCTAACAGTGTGGCAACCCAGTAGTCAGGATTATTTCTAATTCTCACAATTCGAGGGTCATGTTGCAGGTAGTGCAGCAAGAAGGCACTCATGTGTGTTGCGCATCCAGGAGCACCAAGTCCCTGTTGTGTTGGTGGCGAGGTAGCAATCATGCTTCCTTCCTCTGTCCTCTCCCCCCAACCTCGCACAACAGAAATGTGATCAAGGTCTCCCTCATCTGATGAGTCTTCCATCAGTTCGTCCTCCACTTCTTCCTGGGCTCCTGCACCTTCCTCACTAGTTTGGCTGCTACCATGCGCCCTGGTAAAATCATCTCCCCCACCCTCACATGCCTGCCGCCTTGGTGCTGCCGACCGTCTGGACCTTGCAGATGTTAGCCCTTCCGCATACAACTCCTCCTCCTCTACTTCCTCCACCTCCTCTTGTGCCACCACCTGACTCCGAATTCTGTTTAACATGTGCTCCAGCATGTAAATCACCGGAATAGTCATGCTGATAATGGCATCGTCAGCACTAAACATCTTCGTCGCCATTTCAAAACTGTGCAGAAGGGTGCATAGGTCCCTGATCTGAGACCACTCCTCCAGCGTGATTTGCCCCACCTCTGAATCTCGTTGGCCCAGGCTATACGTCAGAACGTATTGCACCAGGGCTTGTCGGTGCTGCCACAGTCGCTGCAACATGTGCAGAGTTGAATTCCACCGGGTAGGCACATCGCATTTTAGCCGGTGAAGTGGCAGGCCCAACGACTTCTGTAGAGATGTAAGTCGCTGAGCTGCGGGATGCGAACGGCGGAAGTGAGCACACAGCGACCGTGCCCTCTGCAGAAGGCCATCTAGTCTGGGATAGTGGGCTAAAAATTGCTGGACAACCAGGTTCAACACGTGAGCCATACAAGGCACGTGTGTGACATTGCCCCGGCGAAGGGCCGCACCCAGGTTTGCAGCATTGTCGCACACGGCCTTCCCTGGTTTCAGGTCCAGTGGAGACAACCATTCATGAAATTGGTTCTCCAGAGCTGACCACAACTCCTCAGCTGTGTGACTCACATTTCCCAGACATTTCAATGTAAAAACCGCCTGATGACGTTGAGCCCTACTGCCAGCATAGTAAGGAGGTGTGCAGGATCCCTTCTGCGCAGTTAGAAAGCTTGTGGCATGACCAGACAGGCTTTGGGTGCAGGTGGAAGACCGAGAGGAGGTTGAGGAGGCAGAAGCAGTGGAGGAAAAATGACATAAAGAGGATTGACGCACAACTCGTGGGGACGGCAAGACTTGGACAGCAGCCCCTTGTCCTGCTGTCACCATAGTTACCCAGTGCCCAGTCAGCGACATGTAACGCCCCTGTCCATGCCTACTCGTCCAAGTGTCTGTGGTGAAATGCACCCTGTCACACACAGAGTTTCTCAAAGAAGCGGTGATGTTGTGTGCGACATGCTGGTGGAGCGCAGGCACACCTTTCTTTGAGAAGTAGTGCCGACTGGGCATCTGGTACTGGGGCACTGCGACGGACATAAGGTCTCGAAAATCCTCTGTGTCCACCAGGCGGAAAGGCAGCATTTCTGTAGCCAAGAGCTTGCAGATGGTGAAATTCAACCTCTTAGCTTTCTCATGGCTAGGAGGAAATGGTCTTTTACTTGTCCACATCTGAGGGACCGAGGGCTGGCTATTGTGCTTAGACGGGGTTGATAAGGGTGTCCCCGGCAAACTGCCGGTCTGTGAGGAAGATGCAGGCGGACATGTTAGGTTGCCTTGATCCAAAGGTGGTGCTATCGATGTCGGACAGCGCTCAAGACCAGCTGGTGTTACCACCTCCAAAGAAAATGATGACCTGCCAATCACGCTGGCTGTTGCGGGTAAAGAGGTGGCAGGTCTGCGCCCCAAAGCAGGTGTGACTGCTGTCCCCCCAGTCACAGAGGATGAAGAGGCCGCGGATGCACAAGATATGGCAGACGGTGGTTGGCCCGGCCGGCTAGACCGCATTGTAGCACACTGAGCTTCCCACTGCAACTTATGCTTCATGTCCATGTGCCGGTTCATGCATGAAGTACTCAAACTATGTATTTTTTGGCCTCTACTTAGCTTTTGCTGACAAATGTTACAGATAACACGAGTTGGGTCATCTTTATCGATCTGAAAAAATGCCCAGGCTATGCAAGGCTTAGCACCCATGCGACCTGAAGAGCCACCACGACTTGTGGTGAGAGGCAGAGTTGTGTTTGAGGATGCAGTTGTTGACGTGCTTCCAGTACTACGTCTCTGTCCAGGAAGGCGCAACCTGACCTCGTCGTCACTAGCATCTTCCTCCACCTCCTCTGCTGACCTCATCTCTTGGCTGACTGTGGGTTGACAGTAAGTGGGATCTCCGACCTCATCATCATCACCCTGTGCGTTATCACACCCGTCGTCCTCAGAGCCAACATGTTCCTGCCCTGACAAAAAACTAAAGTTGTCGCTCCAATCAGGTATTTGAGTCTTATCATCGTCTTCCTCATTGTCTCCACCAACAGGAGTTACAGTTTGGGAATGAGGGTCTACATTATGGTCAGAACCTTCTGCGTCTGGTCCTGGATCCGACTCATAAAGATTCTGGGCATCAGTGCAGATCATTTCCTCGTCTGGATTCACAGAAGCGCTGGAGTCGACCTCTGATTCCCAGGCTATAGTATGAGTAAACAGCTCTGCAGACTCAACCATCTGTTCTACCTCATACTCAGACGGGCAGCTGGAGATTTGGGAGCTGTGAGGAAGCAAGTGCGATTTGGGTGACACCTTTGAGGACTGGAGTATTTGTGATGTTGAAGTTGATGTGGAGGAGAGCCCACTTAAAGGAGCACTTGATATCCGTTGAAGCACCTGCTGTTTTTGTGCCTCATCTGGAATTTGTAGCGATTGGCGTGGCCGTAAGAAAGGGATCTTATCACATTGTCCGCTAAAAGAAGTAGACATTTTAGTTTGGCTGGAAGATGGTCTTTCTTCTGCACCTACCCCACGGACACAACCTTTTTTCCCCTTCCCAACACGCCTATTCCCCTTTCCACCAGCAGCAGGCAATTTTCCACTCATTTTGGTGGTTAACTAATTAACAACTCTGGAGTTGTTTGCACAAAAAAACAATGGATGGTAACCGAGCAGAGCTGAGTGGCCAAACTGTGGTATTAGGCCAAAACTATTGGCTGGGTTAGATGCAGAAAAAAATTATTTTTAATTTGCAACCTGATGGAGGTCAGTATAGATGGACTAATAGACCAAGTCCCACACACCGCTAGAAGCCCAAATATTTTTTCAGAGCTAGATGCAGAAAATTTTTTTATTCAATTTGCAACCTGATGGAGGTCAGTATAGATGGACTAATAGACCAAGTCCCACACACTGCTAGAAGCCCAAATATTTTTTCAGAGCTAGATGCAGAAAAAAAATATTTTTAATTTGCAACCTGATGGAGGTCAGTATAGATGGACTAATAGACCAAGTCCCACACACTGCTAGAAGCCCAAATATTTTTTCAGAGCTAGATGCAGAAAAAAATTATTTTTAATTTGCAACCTGATGGAGGTCAGTATAGATGGACTAATAGACCAAGTCCCACACACCGCTAGAAGCCCAAATATTTTTTCAGAGCTAGATGCAGAAAAAAATTATATTCAATTTGCACCCTGCTGGAGGTCAGTATAGAAGGACTAATAGAACAAGTCCCACACACTGCTAGAAGCCCAAATATTTTTTCAGAGCTAGATGCAGAAAACAATTATTTTTAATTTGCAACCTGATGGAGGTCAGTATAGATGGACTAATAGACCAAGTCCCACACACCGCTAGAAGCCCAAATATTTTTTCAGAGCTAGATGCAGAAATTTTTTTTATTCAATTTGCAACCTGATGGAGGTCAGTATAGATGGACTAATAGACCAAGTCCCACACACTGCTAGAAGCCCAAATATTTTTTCAGAGCTAGATGCAGAAAAAAATTATTTTTAATTTGCAACCTGATGGAGGTCAGTATAGATGGACTAATAGACCAAGTCCCACACACTGCTAGAAGCCCAAATATTTTTTCAGAGCTAGATGCAGAAAAAAATTATATTCAGTTTGCAACCTGATGGAGGTCAGTATAGATGGACTAATAGAATGATGCTATGCCCAAAAGATTTTACTTCACTAGGTGCAGTAAAAAAATTGGCATTCTATACACAGGTGGTATATCTTGCAACACAGATAGGCTACTCCACTGACTAACACACTCTGCAATAGGCCAAAAAGGATTAGCTTTGCTAGATTCAGCCAAATGCTGTGAAAATAACTTGCACAGCACTGGCACAGACCTGCCTGGCAAAAACTGATAGGAACTGATGTAACCTAGTCCTGAAAAGGACTCCAATTACAATTAGTCTTTACTCCCACAATCTATCTATTTAAGAGCACAGACCTGCCTGATAAAAGTCGTAGGAAATGCTGTAACCTAGTCCTTAAAAGGACTGCAATCACAACTATTCCCTACTCCCAAGCTATCTGTATATTTGTGCGAAAATTGGCTTGAAATTAACAAGGTATAGCGCACACAGCAACAGCGGTGCCGTCTAACACGCAGCTGCAGCAGTGAGAAAATGGTGGCGACGGGGAAAATGGCTTGGTCTTATAGGGCAAGGACATGTGACATACACTGCCAATCACACATGCCCTTGCTTGTGTGAAAAAAAGCACTTCGCTCCGTGTGTGCGCTGCTGATAGGCTGACAGATTGCACCTCCCCACTGCAAATGCGGGAAAGAGAAAAAAAAATGGAGATCTTCATTGTTCCTGCAGAGATCCATCCCCTGCCCCTCCCCCCACCCCGCTGTACACTCAAACTGCGTATTAACATTAATTTTCATCATTACTGAGAAAAAATACAGTTATGATTTTGGTGCACGAACAGTTATCGAACATAACCTCGAACAGCCGAATTTTTCTCAAATTGTTCGTGTTCGCCGACCGGCTCGAACACCGCCCAAAACAGCTCGAATTTGAGATTGGCGAACAGTTCGAGTAGAACAACGCTCATCTCTATTAATAAAGTTAGTTTTATTCACCAAAACTGCTGCAAAAAATTCCAGCACAAATGTAATACTGCGTTTTCTCAATGTTTTTGCACTTTCTTATTATTTCCAATTGGTAAAAAATATTGCAGAAATTCTGTAAGAATTGACATGTTGCAGATTTTAAAAAATGCTGAAGTGCTCAAAGTCAGACAGGAAAAAAGAAAAAGCTTTGTGTGCATGAGACTTCTAAAATCTCATTGCTTTTGCTGGCACTGTAAAAGGCAGCCTCCTTACCGCCCACAAAAACGTACCAAAAAAAAGCAGCAAAAACGCAACATGTAAACATACCCTTATACTGTAAAATCAGAGTTTGTTCACTGATAAGGAATGTAGTTGCTTTGCCTTTTGCCCATAAATAGCAAACCATATGACTACTATATGGCATGTTTGTTGATGTGCCCATAATATTATATATACGCTGCTAAAATAATAGTAGGTTGCCTTCAAAATCATTTGTAGACAAATGGAACGATGAATCTAAAATCGCTCTGAAGGAACAGTAAAGAGTATTTGGAAGCAGTTTTTATTTGTCAACGCGTTTCAAAGCATACACTTCTTCATCAGGACAAACCACTATTATATTGCCCTGATGAAGTGCTGTATGGTTCGAAACGTGTTGACAAATGAAAACCTCTTCCAAATACCCTTCAATGTTCCTTCATCGTCTGGTGAGAGATTGGCAGAGCGATTTTAGATCCATCTTTCTATTTGTCTACATTTTATCTGCCTCTATGGATCCACAGAAGCCTTCTGCTCTCACAAACTAAAACAGGAGTTGTGACTGTCACAGTCCCCCAAGGTGAGCAGAAACCATTTTTCTGTTTTTCCCTCTTTTATGCTGGATAAGACCCTATTTGAACTTCATTGTCTCCCCGGCCTATTTTTATCCATTCTGTATCAATTGAGCATGGCGGTGTATGGAGAGTCGGGAGGAATAGCTGTCAGCCAACAGATATCTAAGGGTGCTTTCACACTGTGTTCTACGCCACATTCAGTGGTCCCGTCAGGGCTTGCACGAACCCCCTGAAAAACACCCTGTGCTCTGTCGTGCATCAGTTTCAGTCGTGGATGCCTACTGGAGGCAGAAACCCAGATATCTGAACTACTACTTGTGGGGGTTTAGACTTAAATGGGTTTTCCCACCAACAAAGTTATTTTAAAGTTGATTTTCATCAATACATCTTGGAATAATAATAATTTCCACAATTGGATGTGTTTTAAAAAAATGTTCCTGTGCTGAGATAATCTTATAAATGTGCCCTTGCTGCGTACTGTGTAATGGCTGCGTCTGACCATACAGAAACACTGTCTGCTCATACCACAGCAAGGGATCACAGTTGATTCTTATTGTGAGGTAAAACATTTCCTTGCCTCTTTTTAAAAAATGTTCTACCTCAAAGAAATAGTTATTTGCGATCCCCTGCTGTAATGTTTATATATTCTTTTGCTTCCTCCCCTGCCCAGGATATGTGGTATGATCAGACCGTGTTCCTGCACGGTCAGACACAGCCATTACACAGTACATACAGGGGCACATTTATAAGATTATCTCAGCACAGGAATATTGTATTTAAATATATCCAATTTTGGAAATGATCAGTATTCCAAGATCTATTGATTAAAAAGAACTTTGTTCTTGGGACAACCCCATTAAGCCCTGAAGTGACCACTGAACGTGGCGAAGAACGCAGTGTGATAGCACCCTTAGATATCTGTTGGCTGACAGCTATTCTTCCTGACCCTCAGGCCGTTCCAAACGTCCGCATATTTCCGGTACCGGATCCGTGTCCCGTGTGTATCATACGCGTGGCAACCATGTGCCACCCATGTGCCGCATCAGGATCACACATACCGGCGCCTTGGAATCAGTGTACAGTTAGCGCTGTTCCCAAGCGCCGGGTCCTGAACGCTGCCCTCATCATGGTTTTCTGCCAGCGCTGTGATCAGCACCAGCAAGAACAATGATGAAGGTAGTAGTGCCTGCTCCCGCAGTGTCCACCTATAAAAATGAGAATAAAATAAAAAATCCTTATACTCACTTGTCCTAAGTGTCCCCCGCTGTAATAATAATAATATAATAATAATCATTTTTATATTTATAGCGCCAACATATTCCGCAGTACTTTACAATTTTAGGGGGTACTTATACAAACAATACAGAATAAGCATTTCTCAAATCAAAAGGAGCTTACAGTCTATGAGGAAATGGGGGAGACACAAAAGGTAAAGTGTACATATATTGTATAATGCAGCCTTGATGTACTCTGTAATCCTCTGACCGCTCAGCAGAGGAGCCGGGGTGAATGAGCCGCTGCAGCAAGCAGCCCCAGAGCTGCGCTGCACTCAGTGAGTGACAAGACACTGCTCCTGAGCTCAGCTCTGGGGCCACTTGCTGCAGCCATTCATTCTCCCTGGCTCCACGGCATCAGCAGTCAGAGGATTACAGTGGGGGACACTTAGGACAGGTGAGTATAAGGATTTTTTATTTTAATCTCATTTTTACAGGTAGACACTACGGGAGCAGACAATACTACTCTCATCATTGTCCCTGCTGGTGTTGATCACAGTGCTGGCAGGGAACCAGGATAAGGGCAGCGTTCAGCACCCAGCGATTGGGAACAGCGCTAAATGTACACTGATTCCCAGGCGCTGGTACTTGTCACATTGATGACACACGGATGTCATCCGTGTGTGTTCAGCGTGAGACACTTTGCGTCCGCAAAAAAACGGACATGTCTGCGTGTGGAGCACACGGACACACGGTCCGTGGAAACACACTGAGATGTGCACAGACCCATAGATTTGAAAGGGTCTGCATGTGTCAGTGTCTCCCATACGTGTGGAAACTGTCACTGTATGGACATCTTCAGGTTTCTGCTTATGTGGATACTAATGGTAGCTGAGCAGTGAACTGTAACTTTTAGGTGTTGTGTTTTTATTATGTACAACCTTGTATGATTACTGTTATTTTGCCCCGGGCTGTCGCTGTGGAGAACAAGTTCACTCAGTTATGACATGCTTATCTGACTTTTAGTATATAGCTGTCTATCAATCACAGTGACTATAAAAACTGTTGGAAATGTACAAGTGTTATATAATTGCTCCCCAAAGCTGTCTCCTTACCTTGGGTCTTATCATTCAGCTGACAGCCAACTAAACCTTTCCACTGCTGCACTTATATTATAAAAGCCATAAAAGGTGGTGACAGAAGGTGAACATTTACCAATGTGAATTGTGACCTAAACTACTGTTGGCTCCACAATAGCAAACCCAGTAAATGTATGAGAGATAAGCAGCCTTGACAATTATTATAAGTATTTGTATTTCTGACACAGAAATCCACATTATACCCAGAATAGTGGGAAATCCTAGATGAAAGTAAATGTTTTACACCAACATAGACGGGATTCTTTGCAGTATTAGCAGTGACACTGTAGAAATCTGCCACAAGACTTTGTCATTTCCAATTCAGTGAAAAGTTCAGACGAGCGTATGAAAAATCATCCGAATTTCATCCAGAAACCTTATTTTCATCCACTTTTTATCCATGTGTCCGTTTTTTACATCTGAGTGAAGTCTATGCTACATCCGTGTGCAATCTGGTTTTATACATCTACATTTGAGAGTCCTCAGTGGTTGATACCTTTTCATGGCTAACTGAAAAGATGGTAACAAATTGTAAGCTTTTGAGGCTACTCAGGTCTCTTCATCAGGCTATTATAACACAAAATCTGAAGAGTCACATATTTATACACATTAGGATACAGAAATAATGCAATAGATGAGACAGGTAACGTTAAGCAGAGCTATTACTGTGGGAGACAGATAAACAGTTCTGGCTGTAAATATTGGATTGGTTCATAGATAAGGGCTGTTATGATGACCCCAAAGCTCTGAGGAGCACATTCCTTAGTTGATGTAGAATGACATAAATCCATGCGACACATTCATTCCTGCTCTGAAGGTGTCAAAGGACACCATTAGTTTATATTCTGAGACTCTTCTGTCTCTCTGAGATTTGAAGTTACCTTTTAATACCAATAATTTCATGTCTGTGATGTTGTGATCAGGTAAAAAATAATGCTTGGCCACAGATCTATTTTTTCTTCTTTTACTGTGTGGCGATGAGGATTCATCCTTGTCCTAAGTTTTTGCCCTGTCTCCTCTACATACAGACACCCTGATGGACATTTGGTGCATATAATTAAGTACACTACATTAGGTGTGATACAGCTGAAAGTACCTGGGATCTTGTATTCCTGATGTGAATTGGGAATCTTTATCTTGTCTGTGGTCATTATAAATGGACAGGTTTTACATTTTTTCTGGTTGCAGGGAAAGGTAGCTGTAGCTGGTGGAGATGACAGGGAGCTTCTGACAATTATGCTTCTTAGATTTGGGGTTTTTCTGAAACACAGAAGTGGGGGGTCTGTAAATATGGATTGTAATCGGGCATCTTTTTGCAGTAAGGGTTGTAGTTTCCGTGCAGCTCTTCTTAGCACTTCCAGATTTGGATTGTAGGTGACTACTAGAGGCACCCGGTTGCTTTCTTGTTTAGTTTTGTAATATAGGAGATGATTTCTTGATATTCTGGTGGCTCTTGTAATCTGGTTCTCAATTGTTCTTGGATGGTAGCCCTGATTCAAAAAGGTCTTTCTGATGCCACCAAGGTGTTTGTCTCTATCCATAGGGTTGGAACATATTCGATTGTATCTGATGGCTTGGCTGTAGACAATAGAGTTTTTTATGTGTTTCGGATGGAAACTGTCCCATTTAAGGTATGTTAGACAGTCGATTGGCTTCTGGTACAAGGATGTCGCTATTTCATTGTTCTGTAGCATGATGTACCGGATGAACTCTCCTAAGCAGTCTATATGGGCATGTTCGTCATAGAAAGTTTACTAAAATTATACCTTGATATCAGTAATCTGATGTCTTATTTCACAGAAATCCACTATTTTCTTAATATTTAAATTCTATTTCTGGGCCAGACATAGATCTCCATGGGAATCTGTCTCCAGAGCTTATTTTAAATAAAATAGGGCTGTTACCAGTGTGAGACATGTAGATCAGGAGAGCAGACTGTCAGTCATTACATGTCTCACACTGGTAACTCCCCCTTTCATTTATAAAATGATCTCTGGAGGCAGATTCTCATGCAGATCGATGTCCGGACCATAGATCTTAACAGCTCATTTACATATTAAGAAAAATGTGAATTTTTTAAGAATAAGACATCGGATTGCAGATATAAAAGTATCATTTTATTCAGCTTTCTATGAGCTGCATGCCCATGTAGACGATTCTATTGACATATTCTTTTTAAGTGACCTACTCAAAAATGTTCCCAAATCAAATGCAAGTGATTACTAGTACAAGGGGTTCTGAAAGGCTAGTTATTTGGGAGAATATTAGGTCTTCATCTTTCCATGATGGGAACAGTTGTGCTGCTCCATTAATAGTAAAATATCTCAGCATATAAGTACTGACTTCAGACCAATGACCTACAAATTTGCTGTAAGTCACTGTGATATATGGAGAGTCACAAGGAGTAAATGCAGCCTTAGACCCTCTGCTCCGCGCCCTGCATGTCTTCTTATTATTACAGGAGATGGATGTGTGCGCTGACAGTGCTGACAGATGATCTCTTAGGACAGTGAAAAAGGAAGCACAGGGACACAGGACTATATTATTAGTCACACATTTCAACACATCCTAAAAGTCAAACACATCAAACCACTGCAGCTTCTACTGCTAAAGATTCTTCATAGTGATCAGCGTATGCAGAGGATGCTCTGACGATATTACTGCACAATGGGGTGTAAACTTTACACAGGGGAAAAAAATGTTCAATCAAAATAAAATAGTTGTATGCAGAAAAAAAAAAAGAAAAATATCACCAGGAATAATTGTTAAAATACTAGTTTGAAGCTAAATTGCTAGTCATCAAGTCACAATTCTATACTCTAAAGCCTTGTTATAGTGGCAGTGTCCATTAGGGTAGGTGCACATGACAGCTTTATCAAGCGGTTCTGCTCCAGAAACCTACCTGAAAAAGCGCCCAGAAAACGCTCAAGAGAGTGAACATATGCAATGCTATGGAAAAACAAATTGCTGTTCATATGTTCAGGCTTTTGAGTGTCTTTTTACCTCTTTCAAAAGACACCAAGCGGCTAAAGTGAGCTGACCGCATGTCTGACCAAGTCTTGGTGCAGCGCTGACTGCATTTACTTTACTTCCCACGGCAATCAGTTCTGATGAAGGTCTAATAGATCGAAATGTTAATTTGTGAATAGCCAATAAATGTATCACGCTTTAAGAATATTTGAGTGTGTATTATATATACTGGAACCCTACTTGGGCACCTGAATCACTCACCCGGAGTGCGGTATACTTCTTCCTTGTAAAGTGAACTGACGATTTCTTGGGCATCTTCTGCTCTGAAAATGCTCCATAATTTATAATACAAGTTAATGGAAAGGCTCCAACGTGCCCAGAAGACTCCTGGGTGTCTTTTTGAGCTCTTTCCCAACATTTCTGCTTCAAAAACTAGCAGGTTTCGTCATTGTTGAATGAGGAACATGAAAACACCAGAAGATGGTAGTACAAAAGACCATACAAAAATGATGGAAAAACGCTCAAAAAAATTACCAATGATCAAAAGCGATGAGCAAGCAGTCAGGAAATTACAATAAAAAAGCTAAAAAACATGGTTGAGAGCAAAAATCACCCGAGTATCTTGAAGCATCTTCTTCTTGGAAAACCTGACGGGTTTGACCTCATGTAACAGGTGTTGTGTGCACAGACCATTATGTATGCGATGTTCGGAATGCAAAATCTACTTTAGGCCATGGCTCCACTATCAGTATTTGATCAGTATTCGGTCAGTATTTTTTCTCAGGAGTGGGAGCCAAAACCAGGTGAGGAACAATCAGAGAAAATGTATAATAGAAACAAGTCACCAATTCTGCATTTATCACCCACTCCTGGTTTTGTCTCCCACTCCTGAGAAAAAATACTGACCAAATACTGATAGTGGGGCCGTGGCCTTACTATGTGATCAGGACAGATCGTTGATTGTTGACAGGGTCCATCAGTTTTCCATCATTGTGTCATTTGAGTGAACATAATAGTTCGGCATGCTTAGAAATGTGCTGAAAGGTCACATTGGAGAGCAGACTGCAGCTAACCTACAGAATTTGGCTGCGGGTATTACGTATTGAGCTTAGTGTATGAACTGAGAATACATCATAAGGCTATGTTCACGTGTTGCGTTTTGGCTGCGTTTTTTTTTTCTATAGCAAAACCTGCTCTCTTGGCAGGAAAGAAGCTGCGTACTAAAAGCAGGTTTTATTGCTACGTTTTTGCACTTACTCATTGCTTTCTGTGGGTGAAAAAATGCTGCAAAAGCGCTGAAAGAAGTGACATGGTGCATTTTACAAAAAAGCAGCTCTT
Source organism: Phyllobates terribilis (assembly GCF_046119375.1). NCBI lineage: Eukaryota > Metazoa > Chordata > Amphibia > Anura > Dendrobatidae > Phyllobates > Phyllobates terribilis. The sequence continues at coordinate 319,644,720 of NW_027362763.1, forward strand.
TGACAGGAAAAAAAAACAATGTGTATTCATGAGATCTCTGAAATCTCATAGACTTTGCATGTACTGTAAAACGCAACTTACAATTTGCATAAAAATGCAGCAAAAAATCGCAGCAAAAGCGCAACATGTGAACATAGCCTAAAACTTTAAATTGAGTTTTGCAGGCTAGAGTTGAGATCTGATATATAGAATAGACAGCATAAATCATCCTGTAATATGAAAAAGCGGTACCGGAGATATCCGTGTCCTGTGTGTTCGAGTGTGTCACACGTGTGGCAACCGTGTGCTGCATCAGGATCACACGGACGGCACCTGGAAATCAGCGCTACAGTTAGCTCTGTTCCCAAGCGCCGGTGCTGAGTACTGCCCTCATCATGGTTCCCTGCCAGCGCTGTGATCAGCACCAGCAGGGACAGTGATGAGGGTAGTAGTGTTTGCACCCGGTGTCCCCACTGGTAAAAATAAGAATAAAATAAAAAAATCAATGTATTCACTGATTCCCAAGCACCGGTATGTGTCACATGGATGACACACGGATGACACGCGGATATCATCCGTGTGGGACGTTTTGCGGACCGTGTATCCACAAAAAACGGACTTGTCTCCATGTGGAGCAGACGGACACACGGTCCGTGGAAACACACTGACATGTGTACAGACCCATAGATTTGAGTGGGTCTGCGTGTGTCAGTATCTCCGGTACGTGTAGAAACTGTCACCACACGTACTGGAAACACTGATGTGTGAAAGAGCCCTTAGAGTTTAGTAATTGTTACATTTTTCTCATATATTATATATTTAGAAGTTCTCTATATGGATGGAATCTATGATAAGTGCAGTCACTTTTTTCTTTACTTGACCCAGGCAGCTTTCATTATTTCGCATGCGCACAGATAGGTAAATATAGGTGACTGCAAAGGAGCTACATATATTTGTTAGAACAGATTGGGTGAAAACCTTATTTAACACAACAATTTTTATTGTTCATTTTAGAAGGAGCCAGCAGGGGAAGAAAAAGGGCACAAAGTCTTGGTTGGTATAGGGACAAACATAGGAGTTTTTCGGGAGAAAGTTACTTTTGGAGTTCTTTCACATGCTTGATGTCAGCTATGTGTACCTGTAGGGGGCAGTGTCAGCTTGTCAAAATCTGATCTAAGTAACTGTACCTCGAAGTAACTGACTTCTTGGAATAACTCAGTGTAGCACACTTGTGGTTTAAAAGTATTTGACTTAACCCATAGGCTTATGAATAATAATACAAATTTGGAATAGTTGTTGGCCACATGCAGTTTGCAGCATATTTCCCGGGACATGTCAGTGTTACAGGATATAGACGGCACAGCCTGGGGCTGCCTGGGTCTCGGCTCAGATCTGTCTCGTCTCGTTGGTTTTCATTGTGGCTTTTACTTCCTAAACACCTGGATTTGTCAGACACCTGGCTGCTCCAGACAGAGCACAACACGTCTGGATGCTGGGATTTGACAAGGAATTCCCTGCAGATCCCGGACTGTCTGAAATTGTCCCATTTAGTCCAGGCTTGTTCCAAACTTCCAGAGGAGCTGAAACCGGAGATGTGGCTCATTACTAGATAGCGGGGACCTCACTAGGAGTCATCTAGCGCTATGTAACACGACTATTATTATTAAGACACTGCAATGGTCACTCATGAGTTTAAAAAAAGAAACCTTTAGGCTATGTGCCCACGTTGCGGAAATGAAGCAGAAAATTTCTGCTTCATTTCCGCATGTCCTCTCCCGGAAAAACGCATGCGGAATTCCGCAAGTGTTTATCGCGCGTTTTCGACATGCGGAATTGCCTTGCGTTTTTTATTGCATTGTATAAGGCAATTCCGCTTGCGGAAACGCAAAATTAATGAACATGCTGCGGATTTTAGAACGCAGCATGGGCATAGAACTTGCGGATTCTCATTGGGGACCATGGGATGCGGATTACCAAGCGTTTTACAAGCGTTTCCGCTGCGGAAAATCCGCAGCAAAAACGCTTGTAATCCGCAACGTGGGCACGCAGCCAAAAGGACACTCGTTGGATCACCTGTGCCAAAGATGCCCAAGATCTCACATAAAAAATCAGGACTGGAAACCACATTTCCATTAAAAAAAAAAAAAAGTTATGCATAAGAATGTAGATATCAAATTCTTAAATAGTCAATTATGAAGTCACCCACTCCCTTCACTGGATACAGTTTCTCCAGATTTTCTCACATGGAGCCCATGCCTTATCTTGGGCATACGTCTATAAATTTGATTTCTGTAACTCTTTTATACAATGAACCAATATTAAATACATATATTGTAAATTATGCATAATTACCGTGTTTCTTATTGTCGGACTCTAGTGTTTATAGACATGACAAGAGAGGAATCATATTCTAATGTTATACAGTAATCTAATTATTCTATATGTGCACATCATACATGGTCTTTATATGATTTCTCACATGGTGCCCAATGCCTTATCTTGGGCATACGTCTAGAAATTCTACATTGTGGGGGTAATTTTGAGGTCTGATGACCGGATCGTGCAACGTTATGTAAATGCCCTATTTATTATGATGATGGCAGGACCGTACATGACAAGCACTTTCTACCTATTGTGTCCTCCTATTTCCTTATAGATTGTAAGCCTGTGATCAGGGCCCTCACTCCTCCTGTAACTGCTGAACTGTGTGTTACTTTGTGATGCCTTTATATGTAACCGCTTAATTGTAAAGTGCTGTGGAATATGTTGGCGCTACATAAAATTACTATATTTCTACCTTTCTGTTGTATGTCTGCTACATTTGTGTAGAATAAGCCAATATTAAATACATACATTTCAAATTATGCAGAATTATTTCCTATTGTCAGACTTTAGTGTATATAGACATTCCAAGAGAGGCATAATATTCTAATACGCAATAATCTAATTATTCTATAATCATTATCTGCACATTATACATGGTCCTATATATGAATTCTCACATGGTGCCAATGCCTTATCTTGGGCATGTCTATAAATCCTATATTGTGGGGTGAATTTGAGGTCTACTTTTCTGTTGTATGTCTATAACACTTTTGTAGAATAAGCCAATATTAAATACATATATTGTAAATTATGTAGAACTATTTCCTATTGTCTGACTTTAGTGTATATAGACATTCCGAGAGAGAGATAACATTAGAATAATATGATATATGGTATTAATAATCGAATTACTCTATTCTATGTGATTTCTCGCAGGTTTTGATAGTTCCGACCTTGTCCTAACGCATAGAGCCAACACTGGAGAAGCCTAGTATCTTGAAAATAATAATAATTGTGCGGTTTTATTAATGACATGTAATGCTTCCACAATAGGAAGAACGTTAAGAGCTTATTCAATGTCTTTGGCATCTCAATAAAAAAAGAAACTTTCGTGTAGAAACGAAATATAAATTGCAATCTTATATTACAAGGGCACATTCAATATGAACATTTCCTATGTACAAACATAGTGCATTCTCACTACAAAAAGGGATCACTAGTAGGAACTAATCTTCCTAAAAGAAAGCGCCTCCAAGTCCATTCACCATGGCCTCCATACAGAGTCTGCAGTGCCCGGGGGCATTACGGAGGGGGACACTGCGGCAGGTAGTCCACTGTTCACACTGGAGTTAGTGTAGACTGGGATGACAGATCCATTGTGTGGGAAGGCCGGGTTAGTGATCAAGAAGGCAAACTGTCCATCTGACGCTGGCACCAGCTGAAAGCCTCCGTAGACCTTGGCAGCTTCTACTTGTGGGCCACCCATCTTGCAGGGAACCCCACCCATGGGAGCCGGGCTTCCTTGTGGTGCACTGGCAGGAAGCTGAACTAATGGCTGTCCAAAAGCCGGGTGTGGGGTGGCAGCGGCTGGCATCGGGGGCTGCGCTGGGTAGTTCATGGCATTGATCTGATTCATGCAGTTGGCCAGATGTCCCAGGAGACGGGTCCGCACGTCAGTGTTAACCCCTTCACACGTGGACAAGAATCGGGTGACTTCATTCATGCACTCGCTGAATCCTGCTCTGTATTTCCCCAGGACTGTGGGGTCTGTGTTGAGAGCCGCTGTGGAGAGAAGAGGAGGACAGCCGGTTACATGGGGAGATGCGGGCACCACTCCATGGATCTGGTGCAGGTCACGCAGGGAATAGCACAGCTCCCTCCTCCCCTCCCCGAGGCCGGAACATGAGCTTCACGTAGGAGCTATAAATAAGCCCAGACCGTGGGAAAGACGCAGCAGAATGGAGAGAATGCCATTCACACCACAGGAGGAAGTCTGCCTGGATCAGGACTCACCCGTCATCTGGACTCTCTGCAGGTTCCGGAGGTGCTTCACGGTCATCTCCAGGATGTCAGCCTTCTCCAGCTTGGAGTGCCGGGAGCTCTGCGGGGACAACACGGCCATTAACCTCCAGCCCAGCAGGACTAAGACACATACACAGAGGGGCAGGACACGGACTTATCTATATTACATACTGGCAGAACAGATAAATAGATATCACATACTGGCTGACACATCTATGTATTTACTAATATATATATATATATATATATATATATATATATATATATATATATATATATATATATATATATATATATATATATATATATATATATATATATATATATATATATATATATATATATATACTGCCAGTGTGTGAGATAGATATATCTATATATCTCTGTGTGTGCGTCCCCTGCCATTGTGTGATGAGATAGATATATATATATATATATATATAATCCATCACATTATCTATGAGCCACTGCTGGACACTTACATCCTTCTTCAGGGCGTCCAGGATGAGGGTCTTCAGCTGGCTCAGGCTCTCGTTTATTCTCGCTCGCCGCCTCTTCTCCATGATGGGTTTGGATGACTATAAAGAAGAGACGTGTGAGTGTCTGGGCTCAGTAGTGCCCGGTCCGGCCCCGCACACCTCTCCACAGCACCGGCTCCGTTACCTTTCTGTGCTCGGAGGCAGTCCGGGGCTTATCCGGGGTGCTGCTCATGCTGGCCGGGGTGGCCGCCACAGGAGAAGAAGAGCTCTTCTCCATCATGTCAGCTGGCATCTTCTGACTGCACGCAGCGATCTATGGTCCAGAGCAGTGAGGTGGATGGAGGGCGTCCTGGGGCAGAGCCGTGTGCGCGCCCGGCGCTCCCTGCAGTGTGCGGGCTGCGTGTCACACGGGTGCTGGGTGCTGCTCCGCCTGGCGTGCTGCCCTGTGCGCCTGTGACTGCCCTCCGCTTGGCTCCTTCTTTATATAGCGCTAACTGCACGCGAACGGCTCGTGTGAAACTTCCCAAACTTTCTTTCCCACAGTAACTTTCAACCAATGGCAGCGGGGCACACGCGTGGGCTGCACCAGGCCATTGGCTGCAGGGCGTGACGGCTAGAGACCAATGACAAGTCACGGAGAGTGTAAGGGGCGTGGCTATGGGGGCCTCCTGTCAATCAGCGGCACCGCTGTTAACCCTTGAAAGATGCGGCAGCGGGGTCTGCCCCGAGGACACGTCCTGCAGTGCTCCACCGCGTAATACGGGGGTGGTGTAATGGGTGGATGATAGCTCAGATGGATGGATAAGATAGATAATAGATGGATATGGGGTAGATGGATGGATATGGATGGATAAGATAGATACTAGATATGTTGATAGATAGATAGATAACAGTTTAGATCGATAGGAGATAAATAGATATGGGGTAGATGGATGGATACATATAAAATATTACTTGATTTTCCTGTTAATGTCATCTGTGCTGTGTGTCTATATACAGTATCTCTATGTCACAAAATATCACATAATGGCCATTTATCTTTATCATCTATGTACAAAATATCTATATTAACCATCTGTCCCATCTGTATATAGCCATCTCATCCGCTATCATTCTATATTTTTATTCTTTTTATCTATCACGAAATATCGATCTAAAAGAAAAAAATGAAAGCATCACCAGCCGTCTAACCAAAGGTAAATGTGTGAAATCTTCCCGGACAACTACCCGGCCTGATCGAAAAATATGGACGCAGCGCTCCAAAAACACAGTGCGCCAATGCTGGGCAGTGATTGCTGTGGTTTGGGAGTCCTGCTTCATTTTTCTATTAATCTATCTAATATAAGAAAAGATGGCCGCACTGCTAGTCCAGGTGTTCAAAAGTTCTAAAAGATTATTTTCATCAGTCCATTTCTGCGATGGCAAAGTTTCAGCTCCACAGAGCCGTTATTGTATGTAGTACAGGGGACAGGCTGGGGCCACTCTCTTTTCAAGCTTTATCTATGTAATAAGAAAACTGACCAGCACATCCTGAGTGTGAACAGGTGCCAGCTGCAGAAACTGCACAATATATATGTATCTTGGCCATAATGGAGTGCTGCTGCACTTTCTTTTTCATATCTATCTATCTATCTAATATCTACCCCATATTTATATATCATCTATTATTTATCTAATATCTTTCTATGATCTATCTATTATCTATCACATATCTATCTAATATCTTTCTATTATTTATTATCTATCACATATCTAGCTATGTATCCCATATTTATCTATTATCTTTCTATCCATATATCTATTATCGATCACATATCTATCCATCCCAATGAATCCGATGTCAGCTGTGCAGGGCTGACCCCATTCGCCCCCCGCAGTAGGCGCAGATTGCCCCCATGCCTGTATACAGTGAACCCCATTATATACACCCCCTGGATTGGGACGTTTCTATCTACAGTAATTATGGCAGTGCGCCCTAGAAATTGGTGGACTGAACCTAAGCCTCAGTGCGAGCCTAGATGGGGCAGATCGATTATTGGGGGGGGTGGTGCTGGTCACGTGTGGCAGTAATGTCATGGTCGGGTACTCTCCGCATGGCTGCAGTGGAGGAGCGGTGCTCGCACAGGGACAGTCCCGCAGGCTGCACACAGCTCGCGGTGCCAGGCATCACTCCAGCTCCAGGCACAGGACGGGTGTGTATCCCTTTAAGCCTGCCTGCAGTCACGAGGGGGCCGGGAGGGGGGGGGCGGGGCCGGAGCACGTGCCAGGATGTTTTATTGCCGCTGTGGCTGAGGCTGGGCGGCTGGATGTGTGTGGGAAGGAGGGGGGGGGACATGGTTTAGATTATGCCGGGAGAAGGCAAATAGCAGCTGCTGCCCTGAAGCCTGGGAAAACCACTCCCCTCGCGAGATGGATCCGGCTCATTGGAGGAGCACAGGCTCGTCTCAGCGGCCCTCGGTAGGTGGCGCTCAAGAGCTGTTTTCCATCATCAGCATTAGCAGAGCGCTCTATAGCTTATGTACAGGCTGCACAGTAGTAGCATGCTGAGCTTTGTGCTGAAGATTTGGAGCAGAAACTCTCCAAAAACCATGAGGAGTTAAACAACTATGTGTTTTGAGTGGAGAATTGGAGAGTTTCTGCTCCGAAAAACTCAGCAAAAAACTCAGTGTGAGCACGCCATAAGGTAATGTGCGCACAACAACTTTTTCATGCAGATTCTGTCTGGATACTTCGTCTCTTGCTACCTCTTCTAGCCACGTCAGGGTTCGGTTAAAAGAAGCTGCACGTTCATTCTTTGGGTTGTTTTGGATAGGAAGCCGCTCGCCGCTATAATGAAAAGTAGAGAAAAAAAGAGACAGTAAAAAATGGCGGCAAAACCGACAGTGAAGCCACTTCAGGAAAGGACCACTGGTGTGTTTCAGAAATGGTTTTGACAAGTAAAACTTTGTGTTGTGTGTATATCCCGTTACAGGGCTGCAATAGACGGACATATGGCCTCTGTATGCTATGGGGAAATATAGACATTAAAAAAGTGCCGCCAAACCGTTCTCCACATACTAATGATTGCTGACTGCAATGAGTGGCCCCTGGAATCCTTCACATCTCATCAAGCTATGGCAGAATTGGATTGTATTACTTTCTGATAAGACAAACCCTGGGGTGTGATTTCTCCTGTTTGTGCCTCCAGGCTGCTTTGTCTCACATTAACACTTTAATGGGAACCAGAAATATTCTAACAACAGCAGCGGAGATGATTAGGTGATGAGTAAAGATAATGGGCAGATAAACAAGGAGCCATTGTCACCCCACTGTAGTGCTAGTAATGATGGCTCTGTTATCCCTGACAAGTACTTGTGATAAGTGACTCAGTGTCAGTAATGTGCAGGTCACTGGAGTGTGCATCACAATGAGCTGTATCCAGGTGCAGAAGGAAAACAGGCCAGAAAAAGGTACAATGTCATGTTGTAGATGTCAGACAGAAGTGTGGTAATGGCGTGGTACACTGCCAGCTGTAGTGTAGATGTACATACCACTAGATGAGCCCACAATGGAATTATTGTAAGGCCGGACAGTGCATTGTCCTGGAGGTTTGTGCTCGTCAGGCAGAAAATGTGAAAACGTTGAAGAGACAACCTATTACGGATGCTGTCTGCTTTGACTTAGAACTTTCCATATTGACTTTAATAGAGAGTGACTAAAGATGAGAGAGATTTTCCAGCTCCAAAGTTCATGTCCCCATTGATTTCTATGGGATTCGGGTTCAGCTTCAAGTTTGGGTACAGTCCTGGTAACCAGAACTGGTCGGGTACCAGAACCCAGACTTCCACGGGTCCGCTCATCCCTAAGAGTGACCACATATACACTGCAACTCATGGTTCAAGTATGGACTGCAATGTCCTGACCGGCCACAGGTCTCCTGCCTCATCTATACCTTTGCAATTGTTGAGTTCAGGTCAGGAGATCCACAGCGATTCAGAACATCGCAGTCTGTACTCGAACTGTCAATGACAGAAGCAATCTTTGGGCTTTTACACTTAGCACCACTGCTGTTTTTGATCCACCAAGCAGAAGTATAAGGGCTCATCCGGACAAGTGTATTACAAGGACGTGCTGTCCGTGTTACAGTCAGACAGCACACTGACCAATGTAATTCAGAAGGGTTGTTCAAATAGCAATGTCTGAAATAATGCTATTAACCTGAAGAAATGGGGTTAATCTGCAGGTTAATAGCGTTCTACAGCCGCCGCACTGACAGCGCCGCTGCCGGGCGGAAATGAACTTTATTCCTCCAGGCCGCTTCCGGCTTTCAGTCACAGAGGCACCGCTCAGTACTTGGTGGGAAATGGCTCTAATCACACACCAGCACTGATGCACTGCTGAGCCGGCTGTCAGTGCCGGAGTGTGGTTACTGCCACCGCTCACCATGTACTGATCGGTGACTGAAGCCGCTACAGCCGCTCCTCTGTGACTGAAAGCCGGAGGTTGCAGGGAGGAATAAAGTTAATTTCCTCCTGGCAGCGGGCTCTCGGTGCAGCTTAAGGATGCCATTTACCTGCAGATTAACCCTATATCTACAGGTTAATAGTGTTTTTTTGACATGACAGGTTCCTTTTAACATAGGAGATTGTATATGATCATGTACATTTTAAACTGTTAATGCGTAAATAGAGCTGTCACATGGATGTCACACAGATGTAAAATACAGTAACACGGGTGATAATATGGATGAAAGCTGTCCAATTTTTCCAGATGAAAAGCAAGCAATTTTCCATATGCTTATTGTAACCTGACCTAAGACCTTTCTTAAGTTTCCAACACCTTTTGGATCCACTTCAGGTTTTGGCAAAAAAAAAAAATGCTGTATATAAATTCTTTAAGGTTGGAATCAGCCATGCAATTTTTTTGAAGTTCAGATGTTAATCCAGAAAATATAAGTCTGGACAACATGGGCTGAATGTAGAATCTGTAACCATATTTCGGAAACACCTAGGTGACATTTACATTGAGCTTCTCCATCTTGTGCTTCCATTGGAGAGCAAAATGTTTTTAGATAGCACAAGACTAAATATATTTATATATATAAGGGCTGGGATGTGTCAGTCTGTGTGAGTTTCTATGTGATATGTGCGGTAGGAGACAAAAGTATCAATAAATCTATGTCTGTTCTGGGACAATGGAGCCTTTTGTCAAGCAAAGAACCACTAGGAAAGTACACAATATATATACATTGTAGATATACATTCAGCACAGGGACATTGTGTAGAAGATGCAGCCTTATCTAGAGCAATAAAATGCAGAGATTTTCACATGGCATCAAAGGTAATGAGGTTTGGAAGGTGTGAAGTATCCTGAGGTCTGTGGCATCAAAGTGAGAAGTGTGTCAAGCTAGTAAGTGCTTGTATTGCTGCACTGTTAGCAGTGTCTGCCCAGTTGTTCTCACACATATTTGTCCTTGCACAGTGATCAGCCAGTTTCTAATCACATTCTTATATACTGCTACAGAAAGGAAATTCTTCCCATTCAGGTCAATGGGATTCAATTGAATATGTACATTAGCACTAACATATCGAGATGTTAGATCAAGAAACACATGAAAAAAAATCATCAAATATTTTATCCCAATAGTTTTAGTGTTTACATCATATCGCACCTCTAATGTTAAAAATGCCATCATATTAACCCATTCACGATGCGGGCAATTTCCGTAATTGCGTTTTTTTTTCCTCACCTTCTCACAGCCATAATTATTTTTATTTTTACATAAACATATGAGGGCTTGTTTTTTGCAGAACGAGTTGTACTTTTGAATGACACCATTAATTTTACCACATAAGGTACTGGAAAACGGGGAAAAATTGAAAGTGGGAAAAAACTGTGAAAAAAACTAAATTCTGACATTATTTTTTGGTAATTGTTTTCACAATGTACATTGTGTGGTAAAAATGACCTGAAAATTTGATTCCACAAATGTGTATTTTTGTATTATCTTTATTTTTAACAGGAGATAAAGGGGATGATTGAATTTTTATTTATTTATTTATTGTTTTTCACGTTTTTTTTACTTTTCACTGTAATTTTTAGTTCCCTTAGGGGACTTGAAGCTGCAATCCTCTAATCGCTTGTGCTACAGCAATACCACAGTATATTGTACGGTACCTGTCCGGACTCCAATGCCTGGACTGACTGTGAATCTCCTGAACTAAAACCCTTGCATATCCATTGTGGTCCATAATCGGACCGTGTAATACATTTGTGGAAACATAGCCTTAGGCCAAGTTCATGTGTCAGTTTTTTTCTTGTACGGAAAATAAAAAACAGAACAATTTTCATCAGTGTGCTGGATCCGATTATCACCATTTTTTTTCCACGTGTCTGTTTTTTCCATATGAAAAAATAGATGATGGAGGTTTTTTAAGCTTTTCAGCAGTCAGTAAAAAATGGGCATCACTAGGATGGCACCAGAAAGTCATGAGTCTGTTCACATGCACTGTGCGTCAGTGACTGCGATTAGTGAATACATGAGTTTCATTTTTCCTATATATGTAAAAGAAACCTTAGTTAACATTTTTTGATCCAAAAGCATAAAAAACATCCAACCATGCCAAGGTATCCTCATATGGATGGTTCTTAACTCTAAGGACTCAATTCTCTATGTGCCCAGACAGGCCTCAAATGCGGAAGAAATAGTAACCAGGCTATGCTCAGAATGTCATAATGAAACCTTTTTTTGGGAAAGACCGGCAGATAAGAGTACACAACCCATGAGGGGGCCACACTCTCGAACGCCAACTCAAAAAAAAAAGAGGTTCGCACGGCCACAGGGTATTTGTGTACCTGCATATTAATTTTACACTAAAGGTGTGTGGGCCCCTTTTTTTTATTTCTGTAGTTGGCATTGGAATTGTGCACCTTTAGGCTATGTGCCCACGATGCAGAAATGCTCCAGATTTTTCCTGAGCGTTTCTGCATCTCCCTGGCGGAAAAAACCCATGCGGATTGTACATGCGGATTGTACATGCGTTTTTCCTGCCAGGGACAAGTGGATGTGAAGCGTTCTTCACATGCATTTCCGCATGCGAGTTGTCAAGCGCTTTCCAGGCGATTTTAGCATCACTTGGAAAGGGCTTGTCAACTTAGTCACACTATATAAATCCATGCAAACGGCATGGATTTATATAGTGTGACCGAAAGAATGGTAAAAAATAAAAAAATAAATCTATACTTACCTTCTGATGGCCCGCGGACTCTTCATTCGCTCCGTCCTGTCTTGCCGGCAGCTCGCGGTGGACTAAAAGGACCTGCCGTCACATGACTAAATGACGTCAGCGCAGGTCCTTCAGTCCACCGCGATCTGCTGGCAAGCAAAGACCAGCACACTGGGGGCCATCAGAAGGTAAATATAATATTTATTTTTTATTTTACTTTTTTTTTTACAGGTTCTATGGTACCCGGGTCCGGAGGAGAGTCTCCTCTTCTCCAAACCCGGGTACCATCCGCACATTGAAACGCTAGGATTCCGCATGTACAGATGCAGTGATGCGGAATCCAAGCGTTCCAATGCAAGTCAATGGCGGCGAAAACGCAGCGCTTCCGCAAAATAATTGGTAGTGCTGCGTTTTCCGCAATGATAACCCGCAGCGGAAATTTCCGCAGCATGTGCACAGCACATGCGGATTATCATTGAGGAACATGGCAGGCCTTCTACCATGCCTTTTTTTAAGCATTTCTGCAGCGCTTTTGCCACTGCGGAAATGCTTAAAAAACGCATCGTGGGCACACAGCCTTAGGTTATGTGCACATGGAGTTGCAGAGTTTTCAGAGCAGAAACTTCCAAGTTTTTGAGGAGCATTTGGAGAGTCTCCAATCAGTTTCTGCTCCAAAAACTCATTGAGAAATTATATATGCACATAACCTTATCCTTCTTTTACCCAAAAGTTCATATCCTTTACCCATTTCATTTGAGGCCTGGCTAGGTACATGGAGAGTTGAGTCACTAAAGTTAAGGACAATCCATGAGCTATACCTAGTCGTGGTTAGATTACTTTTATGACTTTTGATCCAAATATTTTTAACTAAGTACCTCACATTTTTTATGTGTTTTAGTGGCATTCATGTTTTCATTGGTTGCAATGTGCTGATGCACATTGTATGTATACTATGGAAATAATTTTGAAGGGGGGAAATACAAGTAATAAACCCAACATAACATGAGTGCATAAGTGTGAGCACCCTCTTATAATTTGGGATGTTGTTGTGTTCAGAATCAGCCAGTTAAATTTAAACTCATATTAAATAGTAGTCATCATTTATAGTGATTCTCATTAACCGCATATAAGGTTTAGATGTTCTAGTAGGAGTTTCCTGACATTTTCTTAGATTCATTTTACAGCAAAAGTCATGGTTCGTAAACAGCTTACAACACAGCAAGGGGATCTCATTGTTGAAAGATATCAATAATAATAATATAATAATAATTTTTATTTTTATAGCGCCAACATATTCCACAGCACTTTACAGTTTTAGGGGGGACTTATACAAACAATACAGAATAAGCATTTCTCAAATCAAAAGGACTGAGGGCCCTGCTCGCAAGCTTCCAGTCTATGAGTAGACTCATAATCATGAGTCATGAGTAGACTTCTAATCAGTAGAAGGGTGCAAAAAATATGTAAGGCATTAGATTTATCATGGAACACTGTGAAGGCAGTCATCAAGAAATGGCTTAATTTTGGCACAACAGTGAAATTACGTAGATCTGTTTGTCCCTCAAAAATTGGTGAAGAGACAAGAAGAAAATTGTTCCAAGAGGCTGACATGAGATGACAGCAACATTAACCCCTTAACGACACATTAAAATGGCGACCTTTAAAGGACGTTATTCCCTCATTGCCATTTTAAAATAGCAATCGGGAATAAGGGTATAGCGCTCTCCTCCAGAGTTGGAAAATCTCCAGGGTCTCAGCTACCGGGGGTAGCTGAGACCCTGGAGAACGTGATCAGGGCCAAATTTTCCTGTCCCCGATCACGTGATCACCATTATTCAGTGAATATACTTGTCAGAGGAAAGAGAAATGATGTCCCCCGAACCCTCCCGGTACCTCCGCCACCCCCAGTCCCTCCTGCACGGTCCCCGGCCCTCCACGTCATCTTCCTGAATAAAAATGGTGTGTACAGTGCGCCCGCTGAGATCTGCCGGCCCGTACCCGGCAACCATAGGGGATCTTTCCTATTGGTTCCTTTTGATCACTGTGATACACCCTATCACGGTGATCAAAAGCCAAAAATTAATAAATCAAATCCCCCTCTGTCATCCTCTTAGTTAGATAAAAATTATAAAATAAAAAATATATATATTTTTTCCATGCTTTCCTGTTAGGGTTGGGGTTAAGTTTGGGTTAGGGTTGTGTTGGGGTTAGGGTTGGGGTTAGGTTTGTGTTAGGGTTGTGTTGTTAGAGTTAGGTTTGTGTTATGGTGAGGGTTGGGGTTGTGGTTAGGGTTCGGGTTGTGGTTAGGGCTGAGGTTGTGGTTACGGTTGGAATTAGGATTGTTTCTTTTTTAAAACTAAAAAAAAAATGATGACGGTATGTCGACTAGTGTTGAATGCAAGTGCTCTCTACCCAAGTTTGCATCCGGTGCTCGGGTATGCACCGAGTATCGTGGGTCCTCGAGTGACATGCTCGAGTCCCCTGGCCTACATGTTTCGCGGCTTTTAGATAGCCAGGCCAAAAAACACGCGGGAATTGACTGCCATATGCTTTTTTTTTGGGGGGTGTCTAACAGCCGCAAAACATACGGGGCGGGGACTCGAGCATGTCGAGCACCCGCAATACTCTGTGCATACCCGAACACCCGATGCAAACTCAACTAGCGAGCATTTGTGCTCAACCCTCTATTCAATATGACAACCTAATGTTATAAAATTGTGTCATACCTGTGGGTTCAAAATCCTCACTATACCACTGGATAAAATCCTTGAGTGGTGTAGTTTCCAAATTGAGGTCACTTGTGGGGGGTTTCCACTGTTTAGTGACATCAAGGGCTCTCCAAACACAACATGGTGTCCGCTCTCGATTCCAGCCAATTGTGCGTTCCAAAAGTTAAACAGTGCTACTGCCTTTCCAAACAGTAGTTTTCCCCCACATATGGGGTATCCGCATACGCAGGAGAAATTGCACAACACATTTTGTGGTCCATTTTCTCTTATTACCCTTGTAAAAATAAAAAAATTGGGTCAAAAGTAAAATTTTTGTGAAAAAAAGTTAAATGTTCATTTTTTCCTTTTACAATGCTTCAGTTGTTGTGAAGCACCTGCAGAGTTAATAAACTTCTTGAATTTGGTTTTCAGCACGTTGAGGGGTGCAGTTTTTAGAATAGTGTCACTTTTGGGTATTTTCTGTCATATAGACCCTCAAAAGTCACTTCAAATGTGATGTGGTCCCTAAAAAAATGGTTTTGTAAATTTTGTTGAAAAAATGAGAAATTGCTGGTCAACTTTTAACCGTTATAACTTCCTAACAAAAAAATTATGTTTCAAAAATTGTGCTGATATAAAGTAGACACGTGCGTAATGTTACTTATTAACTATTTTGTGTGACACAACTCTCTGGTTTAAGGGCATAAAAATTAAAAGCTCATCAAGAGAATGCCAAGAGTGTGCAAAGCAGTCATCAAAGCAAAAGGTGGCTACTTTGAAGAACCTAGAATATAAGACATATTTTCAGTTGTTTCACACTTTTTTGTTAAGTATATAATTCCACATGTGTGAATTCATAGTTTTGATGACTTCAGTGTGAATGGACAATTTTCATAGTCATGAAAATACAGAAAAATCTTTAAGTATCTTGAATATCAGTTGCAGATGTAGAAATATAACCGGGCAATAAGAAACTTTGTGTTCTTTTCTTGAGTTTAAGTTGTGGGAGTACCTTGGATATTAATCACACTTTGACGTAATGGGAGTTAATTGATCTTTTGCGTTATGAAATATTAATTGTTAGAACAAAGTGCACATTTCCTAACACATGCAGTGTCTCGCCTATGAGGTTTGGAAAGGCTGCTTGTCTTTGTTTTTCCTCTTTTTTTTTATTTTTACTTGTTGTTCACTGTAATTACTATGATCATTCAGACAAACTATTCCCCACAACATTGTAGGAGATCTTTGGACATTTCACATGTAGGCTAAGTTCCCACAAGGAGTGTTTGGTACGTTTTTGATGTTGCAGATTTTCTGCGGCATTTCTGTATCAATTGGCAAAAATTTTTTCTTTGCGACTTTGAATGCACTTTTTTACATGCATTTTTATTGTATTTTTTCAGCTTTTTGGGGTCTTTTTCATATGTTATATTTAAAATAAAAGCTTCCTGATACTTAGCTTTGATAAAAATGTATTGATATGTAGATTACATGTGTATTTACAAATATTTAATTGTATACCATTTTACTGTCACATATTATTGAACTATAAATAAAAGAATAAAATGAACACTGATGATGCTGACATGATCTAAAATAAGTGTATGCAATGTATAATATAAATTAAAAACAAGTAAAGCATGCCCACCTCTATGTCTATGAATGAAAATGAGTAATGTCACATTTACACAATTTACATTCAAGCACACTCTTATTTTGGCAACAAGCCCCAGACACCCGCAGCACAAGTTTACAGAATGTAGATGACCATAGGGTTCTGTGGAGATCTAAATATGATTTACACAACCCAGAGCCATAATCTAACTACTAAAATGTGGCCTAAATCTGACTGCTTGTCAACCTAGACAACTTGGATGTACAGCAGGGAGCAAGTGGCTATGCAATCCATCATTTAGTTTATGGGAGGGTATTTTAAGCTAAATAAAGCTAAATATGGCACATAAAGAGAATAAAACCCCAATGGCTACAGTATTCCGCAGATTGCCAAGGTTAAGTACTTTAAATGTAAAACTTTGGGCATGCCCTGACAGTTTTCTGTTCATTATACATATACAAATGTTACAATAAATATAATTGCTAAGAAAGTACTAAAATGTTAAAATTACATTTACACAGTAAATAAAAATAAAAGCATAAAAATAACTATAATAACACACTAAACCACATTGCATCACAATATTACATTACAGGAAATACATACAGTATGTTGTTCCGTCAAGCTGAAAGACTGTTACATTAAAGGGGTATTCCCATCTCCAAGATCCTGTCCCAATATATAGTAGGTGTAATAATAATAATATTAGCAAATACCTTCAAATAGAAATGTAGTATAGTTTTTCTGATTCGCTATGTCTCTATTCTCATGTGCAGGTATTGCAGGACCTTAGGTATCCATGACTATGACCACAAGTAGCTAGCTGTCACTATATCAGTGGTCACAACCATAGATACGTAAGGTCCTGTGATGCCTGCACATGAGGAAAGAGGTATAGCGAATCAGAAAAACTATACTACATTTCTAATTGGAGGTATTTGCTAATATTATCATTATTACACCTCCTACATATTGGGATAGGATTTTGGAGATGGGAATACAGCTTTCAGTAATATCCTTGTAATATGGAAAAATGCTACATGATTTGTTTACAGCATTTACTAAAGATATTTATTTGGTTGAAATTGGTTTCTTTGTGCATTATTATATTATTTCCAGCAAAAAATGTAACACCTTTTTAAAAATTCATTATATTATATAGAAATCAGAAATAACCACGCCCCATATTTCTCAAATCTGCTTTTATCTTGTGTGAAATGTTTTATTATCTTAAAGACCCGGCCTGTACAATCACATGATCTCATCATTTATTTTGCTTGATAAATACCATATAGATTGATGTTTATTTTGTTTATTCTCACTCCAAAAAAAACCCAAAAAGTGATTAGTAAGTACCCAAAAATAGCACGAAGGAGAGCTTTACTTAAGTGAAACGCTATTGATTAACGCTTTTGTCCAGGAATAATTTTTCATTTTCTATACGCTCGCAAATATTGTATATAACAAAATCAGTAATACTTACTCTTCTCTCAGGTCCAGCAATGCCTTCCTGCTGTACTGATCCTTATTAACTGTCTCCAGCGGTGATCTCACGACTACAGTGCACGTTACCACTGCAGCCAATCACTCATGCCTTTTACATTGTCATCAGGACTGAATCCATTGATTGGTTGCAGCAAGCACATGCACAGTCACTCTGATGTCGCCACTGTAGTGGGACAACAAAGACTGGAGCTTCATCTGAGTGATAGCACTGGACCAGGGGAGAGTGAGTATTGCTGTTTTAGTTATTTTACATTTCTGAAAGGCTATGGAGCATTAAAAATATCCCCGGACAACCGCTATAATTATAGTTTTGTTCAGAACTCCACGTGGTGAGCTTAAAATAAAGAAAAAAAACATAACATGCTGAAAAAAATATATAGATTGGTTATGGTAATTAGTGTTGAGCGAGTTTGTTCGATATTTCAAATTCGGGTTCGTGTTCGGGGTTCCGACTTGTTTGCGCCAAAAATTCGGCTGCGTCCATGAACATTCCCGATATGCCGCTCTGTCACGTCGCTCAACACTAATGGTAATACAGTAAAATTAAAACTTGACAATTGGACACCTGATTTACTCTTGCTTGATTGCAGGATTGTGGGCTTTAAAGGGATTGACCAGTCTTAGGCTATGTGCACGCGATGCGGATTTGGTGGGTTTCTTTCCGTGCGGAAATGCAGCAGAAACCCATTGCACATCTTATCCCATGACATCCTATGACATTTTGCAAGTTCTGTGCACATGGTCAGGATTTTTTCTGAGCGTAGTTTAGGTGCGGAATAAAACGCAGCATGACCATTTTTTGTGCCGTTTCCGTATGCGGATTTTCCTATACAATGCATTGGAAAAATGCATGGCAAATCCGCAAGTAAAAACGCTTCAAAAACGCATGTAAAATCTCTCATTACACTTGCAATACACTTGTCTGACCTCTCTCATTATACTGCAATACACTTGCAGTCACATAGAGTGACTGCAGGCTTGTAGCCTAAAGCTGGACAACCCCTTTAAGCACTCACCATACATTTATGAAGGTGCAGGATTGTTGCATGGGCCACTATTGCAATGTGTGTGGTCCTTAATGCTGGAGAATGATCTAGTTGTGAAAACGAATGCCAACAAACATGTTGGAAACAAACTGGGAAAGGTTTAGCTATAGTAGTGGAGATGTGGGATGGTGTCCAATCTGACCACGCATGTGTCTAGCCAAACTGAGGATTATCCATTTGCCTGGAGCTTTCTCTACGCAGCATGACTTCTCTGTGTTCGGCTGCCTTTACAGCTATTTAGGTCTTTGGAAGTTTAAACAACATGAATTTAGAAAAAAGGAAAATTATGAAGAATAGCTAAAATCAATCTATTTCTAATTTCAAACTCAGACCCAATTAACAATTTTGTCTTTATTTTTCTCAATGTTTGGACTGATGGATCTGTTTGAGGTCTTGTTATTTGAAGGACGAGTTGTTGCTTCTCCCTTCCTACTCTCTTGACAACTTGGATGTACTGCAGGGAGCAAGTGGCTATGCAATCCATCAATTAGTTTATGGGAGGGTATTTTAAGCTAAGGAAAGCTAAATATGGCACATAAAGAGAATAAAAACCCCAATGGCTGCAGTATTCCGCAGATTGCCAAGGTTAAATGGTTTAAATGTAAAACTTTGGGCATGCCCTGACAGTTTTATGTTCATTGTGCAATATACAAATGTTACAGTAAATATAATTGCTAAGAAAGTACTAAAATGTTCAAATTACATGATGTAGGGGGAGAGACCTTGATTCCAGCTATGTATCACTTAGTTTACTGGGTGAAACAGTTGTGACACAATCAGATTTTTTAGATGTAGCAGAGCTCAGAAAGCTGGTCCCCAACACCACAGCTTTCTGTGTACATTGTATATTGACAGTGAGATGTTTATCAGAGGGGGTGTTGTCGGACCAGGGTCACACAAGCATCAATCCGGGCAGTGATAATCTCCTGGTGATAAAACATTCATTGTATGGAAACAACAGCACACAGCCACAGTGACACATCCCTGAAATCTGTCTCAGCCCCTACCTCATGCTGTCCTCAGATTACATAGCAAAAAGTTGCTCACAGATTCCCTTTAATAAAGGTTATAGTTTGATATATTTTCTTTTGAGGAATGGGACTTTTTTTCCTTATTTATCCATACCTGTATACCCACACATAACATGTCTGTCATTGACTTTGTTTATTAAAAAAATATATACAGTATATCAGTTAATGACTACCAACATAAGGAGCACGAATAATCCAGAACATTATCACTGGAGACAACACCCAAACTACGAATGTCACCAAGAAGAAACAATAGGTGCTTATTTCCTCTAAAATAAATCTTTATTAAGTATTACAAAAATGCAAAAACAATCCTACAGAGTACACACAATGGAGGACCACAAGTCTCCTTCACATGGATATCACACTTATAAAGACATAACATATAGCATGGTTGTCAACAAACAAAAAGGTCCTAATGATTCAACACATGTGTTGCACAATGCAAGTATTAGAGGCACAGTAACATATATGGTTTACATTAATGTTTGACCATGGAAAATGTAATTGTCTGTATAAGCTACAAACAAGATAGCCCTGTAAGCTCAAAGCCCAAGTGGGTCCATATATATAGTATTTAATATTAGACTCTACTGGGAATCAGGCATGCCCCCTGACGAAGCAAGGGTGAAACGTACGTTGGGGCACCTAGGACCACATTCCACATAGATCACTTGGACATATAAGTTTCTCTGTAGCTACTTCTCTTTCAGCTTAGATGTATTATTCTGTGGGAGATTCCCGGTAGAGTCTAACATTATATATATGGACCCACTTGGGCTTTGAGCTTACAGGACTATCTTATTTGTAGCTTATACAGATACTTAAATTTTCCATGGTCAAACATTAATGTCAACCATATATGTTAATGTCCCTCTAATATATGCATTGTGCAACACATGTGTTGAATCATTAGGACCTTTTTTTTGTTTCAAACCATGTGACGCGCCCCCAGGGCCGTGGGGTACTCGGCAGCCGGGCCTCTGGTTGCCGGGGGATATCACGGTGGCTGGCCCGGTGCATGGCCCAGGGCGGTCACTGAAAAGGGGAAATATGAATATATGGGGGATTTGGGGAAGTTCGTGACGCCACCTGTGGTGTCTGGTGAGGATCACCAGCGCTGCAACAGTCCTCTGAGGCAGATGATAGGGCAGCTTGTGATGGAACGGCTCCCCACAGGTGGAGCGGGCCTCAGGGCAGTGTAGGCGAAGATGGAGGAGGTGCGCTGGGCGTTGTAGTTCAGGGAGGGAAAAGGTACCGGCGAAATGAAGGAGCGGAGGCAGTTCAGTGCAGTCATCTGAGTTTACTCACAGTTCTGTTCAAGTTCCTCAGGTGCACAGTACTGGTGCAAGCCTCCCGCGTCGCACTGCGTTCACCGGGCAGGGGTTCAGTCCTTCCTCAGGCAGCTCGGGTGTACCTGGCATAACCCCACTTTCATATGTACCTTCCTAGACCGGCTTCACGCTGGGTTTTTACTCCCTCCTGCCCTGCGCTTCTCACTGTGAATCCTATTCGGGTGCTGCGAGATCCCCCCTGTCCGTCGGAGTTGCTCAGACCTGCTCGACCTTACTTGGATTGAAGTGAGAGTTTGGCTTCTGCTATAGAAGTCAGAAGCCTCCGTTTTTTTCAGCCGAAGCTTGAAGCTGCAAGACTGGGCCAGGAGCCGGTCCCCTTCTTGCGGCCTAGATCCTCCTGACACCTAGCAGGTTCAGGGCGTACGGGTGCCGCCTGCACTCGCGGTACCCCCTAGGATCCCTTCTTCAGATCGGAGCCTCCTCCCTGTTCCCCTCCTGGGCCTCTGAGGCGGTGCAGTACCTCTGTGGCAACTGAACCCTCATGGATGCCACACATGCTAGATTGTGTGTGTGTATATGTATATATATATATATATATATATATATATATATATATATATATATATATATATATATATATATATATATATATATATATATATATGCACAGTGCCTTGTGAAAGCATTTGGCCCTCTTGAACTTTTCTACCTTTTGCCACATTTCTGGCTTCAAACATAAAAATATAAAATTCAAATTTTTTGGGGAAGAATCAACAACAAGTGGGACACAATCGTGACGTGGAACGAAATTTATTGGATATTTTAAAAAAATTAAAAACTGAAAACTGGGGCGTGCAATATTATTCGGCCCCCTTGAGTTAATACTTTGTAGCGCCACCTTTTGCTGCGATTACAGCTGCAAGTCGCTTGGGGTATGTATCAGTTTTGCACATCGAGAGGCTGAAATTCTTGCCCATTCTTCCTTGCAAAACAGCTCGAGCTCAGTGAGGTTGGATGGAGAGCGTTTGTGAACAGCAGTTTTCAGCTCTTTCCACAGATTCTCGAATGGATTCAGGTCTGGACTTTGACTTGGCCATTCTAACACTTGGATACGTTTATTTTTGAACCATTCCATTGTAGATTTTGCTTTATGTTTGGGATCATTATCTTGTTGGAAGATAAATCTCCGTCCCAGTCTCAGGTCTTTTGCAGACTCCAACAGGTTTTCTTCTAGAATGGTCCTGTATCTTCCCATCAATTTTAACCATCTTCCCTGTCCCTGCTGAAGAAAAGCAGGCCCAAACCATGATTCTGCCACCACCATGTTTGACAGTGGGGATGGGGTTTAGAGGGTAATGAGCTGTGTTGCTTTTACACCAAACATATCGTTTTGCATTGTTTGGTGTGTCTCTCAGGTGGCTTGTGGCAAACTTCAAACAAGACTTTTTATGGATATCTTTGGGAAATGGCTTTCTTCTTGCCTCTCTTCCATAGAGGCCAGATTTGTGCAGTGTACGACTGATTGTTGTCCTTTGGACAGACTCTCCCACCTCAGCTGTAGATCTCTGCTGTTCATCCAGAGTGATCATGGGCCTTTTGGCTGCATCTCTGATCAGTCTTCTCCTTGTTCGAGATGAAAGTTTAGAGGGACGGCCGGGTCATGGTAGATTTGCAGTGGTCTGATACTCCTTCCATTTCAATATGATCGCTTGCATAGTGCTCCTTGAGATGTTTAAAACTTGGGAAATCTTTGTGCTTCCAAATCCGGCTTTAAACTTCGCCACAACAGTATCTCGGACCTGCCTGGCGTGTTCCTTGGTCTTCATGATGCTCTCTGCACTTGAAACAGAACCCTGAGACTATCACAGAGCAGGTGCATTTATACTGAGACTTGATTACACACAGGTGGATTCTATTTATCATTACCAGTCATTTAGGACAACATTGGATCATTCAGAGATCCCCACTGAACTTCTGGAGTGAGTTTGCTGCACTGAAAGTAAAGGGGCCGAATAATATTGCACGCCCCACTTTTCAGTTTTTAATTTTTTAAAAAAGTTTAAAATTTCCAATAAATTTTGTTCCACTTCACGATTGTGTCCCACTTGTTGTTGATTCTTCCCAAAAAAATTTTAATTTTATATCTTTATGTTTGAAGCCAGAAATGTGGCAAAAGGTAGAAAAGTTCAAGGGGGCCAAATACTTTCACAAGGCACTGTATATATATATATATATATATATATATATATATATATATATATATATACTGTAAATACAGTACAGACCAAAAGTTTGGACACACCTCCCCTTTAAAGATTTTTCTGTATTTTCATGACTATGAAAATTGTCCATTCACACTGAAGGCATCAAAACTATGAATTCACACATGTGGAATTATATACTTAACAAAAAAGTGTGAAACAACTGAAAATATGTCTTATATTCTAGGTTCTTCAAAGTAGCCACCTTTTGCTTTGATGACTGCTTTGCTCACTCTTGGCATTCTCTTGATGAGCTTCAAGAGGTAGTCACCGGAAATGGTCTTCCAACAATCTTGAAGGAGTTCCCAGAGATGCTTAGCACTTGTTGGCCCTTTTACCTTCACTCTGCGGTCCAGTTCACCCCAAACCATCTCGATTGGGTTCAGGTCTGGTGACTGTGGAGGCCAGGTCATCTGGCGTAGCACCCCATCACTCTCCTTTTTGGTCAAATAGCCCTTGCACAGCCTGGGGGTGTGCTTGGGGTCATTGTCCTGTTGAAAAATAAATGATGGTCCAACTAAACGCAAACCGGATCGAATAGCATGCCGCTGCAAGATGCGGTGGTAGCCATGCTGGTTCAGTATGCCTTCAATTTTGAATAAATCCCCAACAGTGTCACCAGCAAAGCACCCCCACACCATCACACCTCCTCCTCCATGCTTCACGGTGGGAACCAGGCATGTAGAGTCCATCCGTTCACCTTTTCTGCGTCGCACAAAGACACGGTGGTTGGAACCAAAGATCTCAAATTTGGACTCATCAGACCAAAGCACTGATTTCCACTGGTCTAATGTCCATTCCTTGTGTTCTTTAGCCCAAACAAGTCTCTTCTGCTTGTTGCCTGTCCTTAGCAGTGGTTTCCTAGCAGCTATTTTACCATGAAGGCCTGCTGCACAAAGTCTCCTCTTAACAGTTGTTGAAGAGATGTGTCTGCCGCTAGAACTCTGTGTGACATTGACCTGGTCTCTAATCTGAGCTGCTGTTAACCTACGATTTCTGAGGCTGGTGACTCGGATAAACTTATCCTCAGAAGCAGAGGTGACTCTTGGTCTCCCTTTCCTGGGGCGGTCCTCATGTGAGCCAGTTTCTTTGTAGCACTTGATGGTTTTTGCAACTGCACTTGGGGACACTTTCAAAGTTTTCCCAATTTTTAGCACTGACTGACCTTCATTTCTTAAAGTAATGATGGCCACTCGTTTTTCTTTACTTAACTTCTTATTTCTTGCCATAATACAAATTCTAACAGTCTATTCAGTAGGACTATCAGCTGTATATCCACCTGACTTCTGCACAACACAACTGATGGTCCCAACCCCATTTATAAGGCAAGAAATCCCACTTATTAAACCTGACAGGGCACATCTGTGAAGTGAAGACCATTTCCGGTGACTACCTCTTGAAGCTCATCAAGAGAATGCCAAGAGTGTGCAAAGCAGCCATCAAAGCAAAAGGTGGCTACTTTGAAGAACCTAGAATATAAGACATATTTTCAGCTGTTTCACACTTTTTTGTTAAGTATATAATTCCACATGTGTTAATTAATAGTTTTGATGCCTTCAGTGTGAATGTACAATTTTCATAGTCATGAAAATGCAGAAAAATCTTTAAATGAGAAGGTGTGTCCAAACTTTTGGTCTGTACTGTATATATATATATGTTGACCACTATGTCTTTATAAGTGTGATATCCCTGTGAAGGAGACTTAGGGTCCTCCATTGTGTGTACTCTGTAGGATTGTTTTTAAATATTTTCAATAATTAATAAAGATTTATTTTAGATGCAATAAGTACCTATTGTTTCTTCTTGGTAATATATCGGTTGTGGTTTCTTGAGGTTTTGAAAAGTAGCCCACATTTTTCAGTGCTGTGCATATGTATCTTGATGTATCCAAATTATTTGTATATTATTGTAATTTTTGTTTGTCCCTGCCCAGACATATACTGTAACCTTTATGTCCAAACACTGGATAAATAAAACCTACTCCAACGACTGTTACCACATTGTATTTTGATACCCTCACTGCATTGTTAATGAAAGCTCAAAGAGTTTACATGTTGGTTTACAAATTTTATGACTTCATCTAGTTCATTAAATGCATTCTTTCATTCTTCGCCTTCTATGCCGATCACAAAATTGAGTTTCATTCTGCCAATGTATAGTTTTGTATATTGATAATTTTCCTAATTATTCGCTTGACTAACTTTCTCACACTTTAGTTCTCAGCAAATGCCAGCAAACCTTGAGTTATTTAACTAAGAAAAACTCTAAACTCTTTTGAAGAAAAAAAAAACTTTTCTTTTTTTAGTCCAAACAATACAAAAGGAAAGAAAGAAAGAAATGGTTTTCCTTCTTCCTCAGTATCTGATCTGCACCTGTACACAGGCAGTCCCACACATATCACCTTTTCAGAGACCGTGAGAAAAAAGAAAGTCGGGGAAAAGGAACTGTGGTGTGTTTAGAAAACACAAAGACATCCTATCTATAGCCACGTGTGTCCCCATCCATCAGCACAGCAAAAAGAAACAAATTCTGGCTTTCCAAACCACAAGGGATAGGAGCTGCTCACTGAGAACAGAAACCTTCAGTCTCCCTGTTTAACCAATTCTCCGACAGGTTCTTGGACATTTCTTGACTCACTAATGGTGACGGTTATTTGTACAAACAACTACCTTGTCTAGGATGTTGCTAGGTAATGCCCAACATGCCTGACAACGTCCACACTTCATGCAGAGCATGACAAGTCCCTATCATTATTACATACAAAACCTATAGTTAGGTCAGGTAAACCTGTGTCCACCTTTAGGATAATTGGTACATCCAGGACTAGCAACATCAATTACTTATATTATCTATGGGTGCACTGAACCGCTAAGACCCTGTTCACACTGGCATTATGGCTTCTTTATAAGTATCTGTCCAGTTTCACTTTTCTTAATGAATAAAAAAGTGCTGCATGCTATTCATACAGTGAAAAAGGAAAAAGAAAAACAGAAACAAAGGAAAAGAACTAACCAAGGCATGAATAACGTCCTCCCTTCACAAATTCACAAAGGTAACCGCTGTCCTTTTGGAATTTTCAACGGTATTGGCTAGATTCTGGGTGATGACTCTTATTGAGAATAAGGGGGATGTACATATGCAACTCTCCACGGCTACTGTCGCCTTTGCTCAGTCGCAGAAAGTAAAACAAGAAGCAGCTGAGATTAAAAAAGGAATAAATAACCCCAAAATGCTGCAATTTTCCTTCAGCTGTCAGTGGAGATTTAAACCTCAGCACCTTCACTTGTGAAACTGTGATATGTCAAAGGTTGGAAATGTGTACACATTAGGCCACTTGGTTATTACTGTCTTACAGGAACAGTCTAATTATTTTTTTTTTTTAAATCTTTGGACAGATTCAACATCAAGAGATAGTTATTTTGTACTTATAAGCAGCACTGCTTCCCACATGAAAGACCAAGTTGATGGTCTCCTCTGTTTGGTCATGTTAAACATAAGTGACCACTGAGTGTTTCTCTAGGTTATGTGGCCTGCATGTGGCTGCTTTCCTATGGCACTTGTTCCTTTTTGTACACGCCATCCTCCACTCTTACATACTGACTTATCGATGTCCTCATTCTGTGGATGTTGTTGGAGGAGGTGATCCCTAGGGGTTGGAGATTGTGGAAACTGTAGTCTGCTGGGTTGTGTGATGGAGGACATCACATCACAGGAGACGTCACAGGAGACACTGGGACTGGAGCAGAGACATCACAGGAGACACTGGTGTAGGAGCAGAGACATCACAGGAGACACTGGGGTAGGAGCAGAGACATCACAGGAGACACTGGTGTAGGAGCAGAGACATCACAGGAGACACTGGGGTAGGAGCAGAGACATCACAGGAGACACTGGGGTAGGAGCAGAGACATCACAGGAGACACTGGCGTAGGAGCAGAGACATCACAGGAGACACTGGGGTAGGAGCAGAGACATCACATGAGACACTGGCGTAGGAGCAGAGACATCACAGGAGACACTGGTGTAGGAGCAAAGACATCACAGGAGACACTGGTGTAGGAACAGAGACATCACAGGAGACACTGGTGTAGGAGCAGAGACATCACAGGAGACACTGGGGTAGGAGCAGAGACATCACAGGAGACAATGGCGTAGGAGCAGAGACATCACAGGAGACACTGGTGTAGGAGCAGAGACATCACAGGAGACACTGGCGTAGGAGCAGAGACATCACAGGGGACACTGGCGTAGGAGCAGAGACATCACAGGAGACACTGGTGTAGGAGCAGAGACATCACAGGGGACACTGGCGTAGGAGCAGAGACATCACAGGAGACACTGGCGTAGGAGCAGAGACATCACAGGAGACACTGGCGTAGGAGCAGAGACATCACAGGGGACACTGGCGTAGGAACAGAGACATCACAGGAGACACTGGTGTAGGAGCAGAGACATCACAGGGGACACTGGCGTAGGAACAGAGACATCACAGGAGACACTGGTGTAGGAGCAGAGACATCACAGTAGACACTGGTGTAGGAGCAGAGACATCACAGGAGACACTGGTGTAGGAGCAGAGACATCACAGGAGACACTGGTGTAGAAGCAGAGACATCACAGGAGACACTGGTGTAGGAGCAGAGACATCACAGGAGACACTGGCGTTGGAGCAGAGACATCACAGGAGACACTGGTGTAGGAGCAGAGTCATCACAGGAGACACTGGCATCGGAGCAGAGACATCACAGGCGACACTGGGACAGGAGCAGAGACATCACAGGAGACACTGGCATCAGAGCAGAGACATCACAGGAGACACTGGCGTAGGAGCAGAGACATCACAGGAGATACTGGGACAGGAGCAGAGACATCACAGGAGACACTGGCATCAGAGCAGAGACATCACAGGAGACACTGGCGTAGGAGCAGAGACATCACAGGCGACACTGGGACAGGAGCAGAGACATCACAGGAGACACTGGCATCGGAGCAGAGACATCACAGGAGACACTGGCGTAGGAGCAGAGACATCACAGGAGACACTGGCGTAGGAGCAGAGACATCACAGTAGACACTGACATAGGAGCAGAGACATCACAGGAGACACTGGGACAGGAGCAGAGACATCACAGGAGACACTGGGACAGGAGCAGAGAGGTCTGGAAATGTTTAGGGATTACCAACTTGCTTTTCGTAGAATAAAATCCAAAGAAGCTGAAGTTATAAAATATATTTATTGATTTGTTTATTTCAGTGATAATTGCATTTAACCACTTCACGCCACAGCCATTTTTCATTTTTGCTCTTTCGTTTTTTGCTCCCCTTCTTCCTAGAGCAATAACTTTTTTACATGTACGGCACCTGTCGGGAAAGAGTTAAAATATGGTGGCCGCCTAGTAGGTAAAAAAGTTCCAGACTATATGTATTTGCGAGAGCAATTTTAAGGACATCCTAGAGAGGGGTTTAACTGGACTTATATATATCCTTAGGATAGGTCAGCAATGTCAAATCTGTTTGCACCCCTACTGATCAGCTCCTTCTGGATGTAAGTAGTGTACCGATCCCAAACAGCATGGCTCTGTGTACTTTGGAATGGCCAGTACACAGTGTACATTGACATGCTTTTTTGGCTCTGTACACTATTTACATTTGTGGCACCCCAGGGGTCTGGTTTCCACAGTAACAAGCAATGTTATGTCTGAGAGCAGGTGGGAGGTCTCTTGGCCAGGGATCCTGTGCATGCCACACCTCCTGCCCAGTCTTGGGAGGGGAAGAACTTCCCCTATATAAACCCGGGGCTGAAGCAGGGTTGGGCAGTCAAGGAGAGTAGAGACAAGAAACAGTCACAGGAAGAAACAGCAGAAGCTCAGTGGGAGCAATACTACTACAAGTCAGGGGCTGGCAGCTGCAGAGCTCGCCCTGACTGAGAAGCTTTCTTACCGGACCCGGCGTCCGAGGCTGTGGGGACTAACTCCTACCCAGCAGCAGAAGCCGACCGGCAGGGGATTTCAGGTCCTCAAGCCCAGAAACCCGAAGGCACGGTCACACGCATGGGACCAGCACCGCCGTCGTGGAGCGGAAGCTACTAGAAGGCCCCGAGTCACCGGCCATATGGGTGAGCACCACACGGTACACTCAGGGACGTGGGCTACTTATATCCGCTTCTAGCAAGGTAGCCAGAAGAGTACAGTCAGTTGGGAGGCCTACAACTCCGCCTGGCCAGGGGAGATCCCATCTGCTCAAGGACTGACCAGGCCCCGTTCGCTAGCAAGTACTCCGGGAGGGTCTATCGTTGTTACCAGTAAAGACCCTGAATTACACCGCACCGTCTCTGAGTGGTTCCTGCTACCCCCCATCTTCCACGTCGGCTGCCCTGAGGCCATACCCCTCCCGTTGGGGGTTATACTATCACGCTGCACCATTCTACACCGGCCTCAGCGGTCTGCCCTGCAGCGGCAGCTCCATAGCTGCAAATCAACGGGTGGCGTAGTCATCCAACATCTACTGCTAATAGACTCGCCACTTAGTCTGACGCCCTGGGCACGGACCGGGTCACCGCCACGAGACTACAACCCTCAAGAGATCCGGCTCCGGGTAAGCTCCCGCATGCGCAACGCAGCGCGACACAGGCCCAGGGGCGCGTCACATTCATATCTAAGTAGTGAACAGCTCCTCTGAGTATAATGTCTATTTCGCATTGAGGATGCAAATTGAATATTTGCCCAGGGTGAAATAGCTCCTAGCTATGGCTTTGACTGTGGGGTAGTAATATTGAGACTGCAATATGGATTCCGAAAATCCAACAACACTTGGATGTCTAAAATTGGTACTTCTATACAACTTCTATTAATGTAAAGCAATAAAAGTAAGTAGTCATGTTTACTCCATCTTGTCATTCGCAGAACGTTATTTCCTATTACTTTTGTATTTCCTATTACTTTTTCACACTGACTGCTATCTAAACCAAAAAGCACCACACCTTCTTCAATAGAAAATGTGACAATTGTATCGAAAGGCATGTCACATAGATAATACTGACTGCATATCTATAGCAAACTGACACAAAAGAAGCCAGTATTGATACATGTGGGTCAATTGGTTTTGGCTTCTTCAAGTACTCTTCTTCAACTGATGACATTCTTAGAAGAAGGAAGAAAGAAATCTGTGGGAAATGAGAGGTTAAATATATTTGTTATGGATAGCAGGTATGTCCTCACACCTTTGTTATTTTAAGATTAAGTGGGTTGAGTCGAAACCATTTTTGTGAAACTAACAAAATAAGCTCTATCTTTATGGTTTGAAGTTTGCATGACATCAGCTATATGTGATAGAGTCTAAAGGACAATGGCGTTCATTTGTCAAGGTGACAAAAAAGTACAGTAAACGTTTAAAGTCTGTGTTATAAGTCCTTGTATGTTTACCATCTGTAAATTGCTTGTTCGGCATAGTGTTTTCTTATAATTCCAATAACTGCTAAGGTCTATAACAATATTTGTCTGTGCTGTTAGCCTGTGTATTGACAATCTTCATCAGTCCCATGGACAATGAATGGAGCAGTGGTGCACACACCCGGCCACTGCTTCATTTAATCTCTTTCCAGGGTAGGACATGCATGTACAGTATGTCTTACTTTGGGCACGAGTGAATGGAGCAGGCTCGGGAATTGAGCCAACTCTAGACACAGCGGGTGCAAGCACTATACAGCAAGCCATGTTTTACAGCAGTGTGAGCGAACCCTTATACTAATACTTTGTTAAAGTACCTTTTGAATTTATGACAACATTCAGTCTTTTTGGGTAGGAGTCTATTAGCATGGCACATCTAGAATTGGCAATCTTTTCCCACTCTTCCTTGCAGTAGCGCTTCAAATCTGTCAGATTGCAAGGGCATCTACTGTGTATAATGTCCTCTTCAGGTCACCCAAAAGATATTCATTTGATTTGAGGTCTGGGCTCTGGCTTGGCCATTACAAACTTTGATCTTCTTCTGGCAAAGCAATTATTTTGTTGATTTGGAGTTGTCATCCTCTTTATCTTCAGCTTTTTAGCAAAGGCCTGAAAGTTTTGTTTCAAAATTTACTATTATTTAGAACTGTTCATAATTCTTTCTACTTTCACTAAATCCCCAGTGCCAGCTGCCGAAAAACAGCCTACAAGCATAATGCTATTTCCAGCATGCTTTACTGTGGGTATGGTTTTTTTTTGCTTGTAGATTGTAAGCTTGCGAGCAGGGACCTCACTCCTAATGTAACTGTTTAAACGTCTTATCGTGTATTGAATTTATTGTTTGTACATGTCCCCCCTTAATTGTAAAGTGCGGTGGAATATGTTGGCGCTATATAAATAAAAATTATTATTATTGTTTAGTGAAGCGCAGTGTTGGCTTTGCACCAAACATACCTTTTGGAATTATGGTCAAAAAACTCAACCTTGATCTCTCATAGTTTCTTATGTTACAGAATTGCAATATATCGGTAAAAAATCAGATGCTATATTGAACAAGCCCTAAATGTGATTGGCTAATTCGGAAAAAAAACACATAACCAATTATATGAGGGTGTTCACATTTATGCAACCACATTATTTTACACTTTTTATTTTTATTTCGCCCCTCAAAAAGTTCAGTTTGTTTCTCAATTGATTTGTACAGATTATTTGTGACATTAAAGGTATAAAAAGTTCTGAATTGATTATTTTTGGCATGACTTTGCTACATGACAAAAACTTGGCATTTTACCAGGACTGTTTAGACTTTTTATATCCACTGTAGCCGCCACTTTCAATTTCTGACAGAGGTATATAATTGGTTGCGGAGGATGATGATGGGTTAGCATGGCAGACCACGCCTGCTGAGTGTCCCTGTTGCTGCCATTTTTGTGCATCCATGCCTGGGCTTTAATGGAGATCTTCATTTTTACTATATACCTCAACTTTGTACTTTTGCAGTATTTAGTACAAGCAACGAAATATTGCATGTTCAAGTCCGCTAGGTAAACCTAAATAGAAAGTTATTTTAAAAAATAAAAAGAAACATACTTGAAACATCTCCCTTTTTTCCCAACTCAAAAATAAAGAAAAAAGGTAAACTTATTTAGCATCGCCATATTTTTAAAAATACATTTTATGAAAATATAAAATGAATAAACCTATACAGTAAACAAAAATAAAAAAATGAAATGGCTGGATTAGCGTTTTTTTTTCAGTCATCCTGCATCCCAAAAAATGGAATAAAAAGTGACGAAAACATTGAATGTATTTCAAAATGGTTCTAATAAAAAAACTGCAGCTTGCCACAAAAAAAGAAAACAAGCTCTCATAGCACTATTGACAGAAAAATGTTAAAAGTTACTTGTGTAAGAAAATGGGAACAAAAACAATTTATTTTTTAAGTGCAATTATTTTTTAACCACTAAATTATAAATTCCAAGGATACAAGTTTAGTATCACCATAATCATACTGACCTGATGAATTATGTTGTCAGGTCATTTTTACCTGAAAAGTAGAAAAGTACAAAATAATCAGACAGTATGCAGATAATGTGAACGTTTTGATTTTCACTGTATAGTTGCTAGGAGAAGTTTATGAATCGCATATCGTTTTTTTTGCAAATAAGAAAAACAGATGACATGTAAATGAAAAAAATGAGCCAAAAAGGCTAAAATATGGAGCTCACTTGTGAAAAACAGTTAAATTTTTCAATCTAAGAAAAATCATGGATGAATAATGTCATCAATCAATGATGTCTTTCAAAATTACAACTCCTCACGCAAAAAAAAAACGAGCTTTCATAAGAATATGTTGACAAAAAACAATGGCTGTTGGTGAAAGGGGAGAAAAAACAAAAAATGACAATGACGAGAAGGGGTTAAATGTTGACATGTTGACTGCAGTAAAATCCATAGAATGTTATAGAATGCTGCTGTATTCCTTATGCGTATAATTGATCCATTAGAGTGGATTATACCCTAGAAGTATATTTTGCAGTGATTTATCAAATTGCTACATCAATGTATTGTATGTATACCGCATATGTCTAAATTAGTTACTACAAGTCTGGCAATTTGCCCTGTTCATATTATCACTAAAATCACAGTACTCAAAATGACTTGGAACTCATTATTGTATTTTCTGTAAGCGATAGACGGATTATCCCTAAACATAGTAACAGTCTCACTTATATAGACAGTTATACATTACATTCACCCCTCAAATGATCTGATCTCAGGTAGCAATCCTTCAGTTGTCGCTACATTGGTGTTCTTTTCTAGCATTTCCTCTCAGTTGCGCTTCCATCCTCCATCTGCACCTTTCTTCTACCATTCTCAACCTCCTCTGATTCTAGAGCCATGGAAGCCTGCTTAGATCAGGAGTAGAGATGAGCGAACCCAAGCTGTAAAGTTCGGGGTTTCGTACTGGACATCTAGTGTTCAGTGCTGAACTCGGAACACAAACTTCTCCTGGAAGTCCTTTTTACAGTTCGAGAGAGAGATTTTCCAGCTCCAAAGTTCAGGTCCCCGTTGATTTCAATGGGGTTCGGGTTAAGGTTCAAGTTTGGGTACAGAACCCGAACTTCCGCAATTCTGCTCATCCCTAATCAAGAGGTTGCTCCTTGTGTTTCTTGGCCAATGCTCCTTGTGTTTCTTGGCCAATGCTCCTTCCTCTGTTCACCACACCTGTAGTTGACAATGTAAGCTTGTCCAAAAGCTCCGGGAGGATAGATTGTCTACTTCCAATAAAACATACTTTTCCTTTTATTTTATTCTTACTTTAAAATTCTTCTTTTGTAAGATATTGGTAAAAATGTCTGCTGTTTTCTTTCATCTGCCTAACCAGTTTCGCCTGAACAAGCTTTCTCGGGGGTCTTGAGACAGCATGTTTGCACACTGACACATTATATACCATGGAGAAATTCACATTTCAGTTTTTTAATGGTCTACGCAATAAAATGGAGACCTGTCTAAGTTTGGTCCGAATTGTTGACCAAACTTGCCCTTTAAAGTGAAAGGGTTAGCAATTTTCCCTAAATGCTGTATTTGCTAAGAGAAGTTTAGGAATCCACCGTCAGTTTTTTTTTTTTTTTTGCAAAGAATAAAAACAAATGAAATGTAAATAGAAAAAGCAAACAAAAAAAATGATAAAAAATGGATCCTGCTCACTGGTGAAAATGGACCAATTTTTCCATCTGAGAAAAATCATGGACATTTGAATTCATCCTTCCCCAGAGGTTTCCCCAGTGATTGCTGCACTATATGAAATACAACAACAAAAAGTGGGTTCTGTCTTGATAATGCGATTCACGCTCAACCAAATCAATGATCAAACAAGGAGGTGACCTTAACCTCTTCTATTCTGTATCACTGACGCTCATAAAATAAGAATCATTTTATGCCTGATCTTCCGAATAGCAGATCAGGTTTCAGAATTGGGCATGAATCAGATCCTGCACTGCCACATGGGTGTGAGGAGAGATAAATGAAACTAGATAAGGTAGCATTTCAAAATAATGGGCAAGTTGATACTAATACTGTGCAAGGCAAGCAAATTGTTTCATATCAATGGGCTAGTGCTTATCAGAAGACATGGCAAGCTCCATGTGTACTTTAAAGGTGCAGTTCCATTCCAGTCTGAGAGCTGCCACATGTGACATGAGTACACAAACATTATCACAAGCTGAAAAGAAATGTCACCAGCAGTGTGAACACATACACAAATAAATTGCTACACTGAGTAAAGAATACACTAAACTGAGAATATATCTGCCAAGGTTACATCAGTGCTCTTCTGTGGCCTTGAAACACTCCATAGACGCTGAGGACCTAGCAGGAGGACTTGGGCTTCAGAGATTATTATTACTCATTTATTTTGAAGCGTCATTCATTTAAAGGTTCTATACATATAAAAAGGGTTTAAATACATAATAGTAGACCAAAAATAAATAAAATAGAGATAAACTAAATGAGTTTCAGAGAGTGAACTAAATGAGACTGGTACAAACGGCTGAGATCGTGAAGGACACAGTAGGTGAGGGTAGAAGCTGAACATGTCAGTGTGGTGGCAACAGGGTTATTGTAGGTAAGAAAGCTTGGATTGTGTTGGGAAAGCTGAGTGGACTTTGGATAAAAAGAATAAAAATCACCCAGTGGAGAACTCCGTTCAGGGTGTGTAGGTGGGTAAGATACCGGGAAGAGCACCATAAGTATTTGCCCTCCTCCTTTGTAGTAAGAAGAATTCTACAGAAAAGAATAATCCTGCAAAATCTGTCAAGAGTTCTGAATTTAAAAGTTTTGACTTTCATAGGTATTGTAACTGGTATGGTAACATCCTAAAAAGAATGACACTGATATATGCTTGGACTTGGACTGAGGCAGCAGTTGCCCCATTGGACCTGAGTCCAATCTTAACATGTCACATCATGGCTAAGGAAGGTTAAGGGTCAATATAAAGTAGTGACAATGCATCCACTGTTGCTCATGGAGGTGCAGAGCGGTTTTCTGCATGAAGACAGGTGCATTAAGGGTGCACGCTGTCACCAACAAACATATGACCTAGTCCAGCTAGATGCTTTGGCCTGGAGTGAAGAAGCCAAAGATAATCCACATGACAGAGGAAGGGGAAAATAAGAGGCATCAAGGGCCGAACGACAGACTGTTAGGATGGCGGGAGACGTGAGCAGTAGGGATGAGAATTAATATATTTATATTTTACATCCTACATTTATTTTGATCTGTGGTCTGGAAAGCATAACAAGAAACATTCAATTTGCAGAGAATAAATTTGCATCAAATTGAATTTTCCTGTAAAAGCTGCACAGTTTGGCAAATTTGAATCTTGGTAGACCAGATCCTCTCTAGTGGTCATATCAAATATTGAGATGATTTAGATTTCTCTTTTGTTCATTAACTTTGCATTTTGTACATTGACCCAAATAAACAATTAACACATCTATTTTTGAAAGCATTCTTTTTTTCTCTGCATTATTCCCACACCTGCCTATTTTGCACAGTAATATATCCAGTATATACAGCGGGTGAAATAAGTATTCAACATGTCACCAATTTTCAAAGTAAATATATTTATCAAAGTGCTATTGACATGAAATTCTCACCAGATGTAGGTAACAACCCACCCAATCCGCACAGGCAAAAAATCAATCCATAAATGTCCTTAAATTAAGTTATCTGTAATAATGAGAAATAATGTAGTGAAAAAGTATTGGACAGGTGAAGAAAGAGAGGTGCAAAAAGCAATGGAAAGTCATGACAGCAGCTGATATCTATCCGTAAATAGAAAGCAATCCTGCCACTTAGAGAAAAATAATATCAACTGGTTCCACTGATGGCCTATGAAAAGATGTCTCATTATCAAGGTGCCACACAAGAAACATCTCATAATGGGTAAAATCAGTGAGCTGTCTCAGGACCTTCACAACCTTATTGTTGCAAAACAACATACTGATGGCATTGGTTACAGAAGAATTTCTAAACTACTGAAGGTTCCAGTGAGCACTATTGGGGCCATAATCCGGAAGTGGAAAGAACATAATTTCACCATAAACTGGCCACGACCAGTTGCTCCCCGCAAGATTTCAGACAGAGTAATGAAAATCATCAGAAGAGTTGTCCAAGAACCAAGGACCACCTGTGTACAGGTACAGAAACATCTGGAATCAGCACGTACAATTGTTTGAAAGAAAACTATAAGTAATGCACTCAACCTCTATGGCTTGTATGCACGCTCACCACGCAAGATTCTTTTGTTAAACAAAAAGCATATTCAAGAGCGTTGAAAGTTCGCTTAACATCATTTAGACAAGCCTGGTTGGTGACACCAAAATTTAACTCTTTGGATGCCATAATACACACCATTTTTGTTGGCCAAAAGACACTGCATGTCAACACAAAAATACCATACCAACAGTGAAGTTTTCAGCATTTGGCACTGGCAAACTTCATATGATTGAAAAAAGGCTGAATGGACAAATGTACCAAGACATTCTTGTGAAAATTCTGCTGCCATCTACCAGGATGATGTAGATGAAACAAGGGTGGATATTTTAGCAAGACTATTTCTCATTATTACACATAACTTAATTTATGGACATGTATGGTTTGATTTCTTTGCCGGTGTGGATTGGATGGGTTGTTACCGACATCTGGTGAGAATTTCATGTCAATAGCACCTTTAGAAATATATTTACTTGGAAAATTTGTGGCGTGTTCAATAGTTATTTCACCCGCTGTGTATGTGTATAAATTATATATATTCCATTAATCCCAACATCGGCTCATATACAGACTGTTTCTTTGTGTCTACCTTAGGCCACATGGGCATGCAAGGACATATATATATATAAAGCACTGTGCAAAAGTTTTAGGCATGTGGAAAAAATGCTGCAAAGTAAGAATGCTTTCAGAAATAGAACTGGTAATAGTTTATATTTATCAATTAGTTAAGTGCAAAGTGAATGAACAAAAGAGAACTCTAAATACAATTAATATTTGGTGTGACCGCACCTTACCCTCTAAACGGCATCAATTCTTCTAGATACACTTACACACAGCTTTAGACCAAGCTCGGTAGGGAGGTTGTTCCAAATATCTTGGACAATAACCACAGATCTTGTGCAAATCCTTCTGTCTCTTCATGTAATCCCAGACAGATTTGATGATGTTGATGTTAGGGCTCTCTGGAGACCATGTAATATCTTCCAGGAATACTTGTTCTTCTTTATGCTGAAGATAGTTCTTAATAACAGTGGATCTATGTTTGGGGTCATTGTCCTGCTGAGGTATAAATTTGGAGCCAATCGGACTCATTTCTGATTGTATAGCACGATGGATAAATATCTGCCTTTAGTTCTTAGCATTAAGGACACCATT
Organism: Phyllobates terribilis; assembly: GCF_046119375.1. NCBI lineage: Eukaryota > Metazoa > Chordata > Amphibia > Anura > Dendrobatidae > Phyllobates > Phyllobates terribilis. Next base: position 319,683,071 of record NW_027362763.1, read on the forward strand.
AATTTTGACCAAATCTCCAACACCATTTGCTGAAATGCAGCCCCAAATTTGCAAAGACCCTCCATGGTGCTTCACTGTTGCCTGTAGACACTCATTGTTCTAACCATCTTCAGCCCTTTGGTGAATAAAATGCCTTTTGTTATAGTCAGGCACTTTAAATTTAAGCTCATCAGTCCGTAGCACTTGCTGCTATTTTTCTGCACACCATTTCCTATATTTTCATGCATAGTTGAGTTCTGCCCTTCTTTCCAATTTCAAAGGAATGGCTTTTTGGTGGCATTTCTTCCATGAAGATAGCGTCTGGCCAGATTGCTCCAACAATAGATAAGTGTAGCTGGGTCTGACTAGTTACTGACATTTATGAGCTCGTGGCACTGCTGGAAATCTTTTGCTTTTGAAGGGAAGAAAGCATGATTGTTAAATTCACCAGATGAGTTGAATCCTCTAAGCCTCAGGTCCAGGTGGGCACACAGACCCTGGGTGTTGATGCAGCAAGTAGGAAGATAAGTGGGAAGCAAGGGCTTGGTACACTCAGGAATCTCAGGAGCAGCAGGACGAATGAAGTGGAACCCAGGAGCAGGTCCTGGGGGAGATGTGACAAAAATTTGCAAAACATCTTGATTTGTTCAGTATTGAGTATGATCTACAAACGCAGAAACACATACACTAAACTGACTTGGCATGCTATTAGTGTGTCTAATGACTGTTCTGCCATGCTCAGGTACTTGGGCTTGCAGATTGTCTCGATTCCCCGTGCTGGCAGCTCCCTTTGCAATTGCCAATTATTAGTGTCCCAAATGTGGTCAATAGGAGACAAATCCTGAAATGCAGGAGGCCGTGGTAGCACATGTAGGCCACACAGGCTGCTTACAGTAGTACGAGCAACCTGTGGCCAGGCATTGTCTTTTTGAAAAATGACTCCTGGAACACATTTTTTTGCTCACCAAGTTTTCCTATAGTATTAATGCCAAGATATGCTACCTCTTTTCACTACCATTCTTAAGATATGTGCAGGTCCCAACACCTGTGTCATAAATGTTTAAAGAGAATTTGTCAGTAGGTTCAATACTCCTAAGCCATCTGTATATGGGCATACAGGTTCTAGAAAGCTGGATAAAATGATACCTCTATATCTGTGATCCGATGTATTTTGCAGAGAAATCCACATTTTCCTTCTATGTAAATTAGCTGTTAAGATCTGTGGGCTGGACACTGATGTGCATGAGAATCTGCCTCCAGAGATTATTTTAAATGAAAGGAGACATTATCAGTGTGACACATGTAATGGCTAACACTTTGCTCTCATATCACATGCAGCTTTGCAGTGAGATTAGAGCTGACACAGTACAGCAAAGTTAAGACAGTACAGCAGAGGTAAACTTTGCCTCACTACAAACATTTGCAGCAGGACATGTTCCCTCTGCTTCAGAGCTGAGCCTGATTATAACTAACATAGTACAACAGAGTTGAACCTTGTCTCACTGCAAAGCACATATACCATGGTGCCGACTCTGCTGTACTGACCCCCACACACTGGCTGCCTATAAGATGGAAGCTGAAGCACTAAGAGAGGACATCTGCAGTGTGAGTGTGTTATTAGAACAGAAGTAAACTTTGCCTCATTACAGTATTAGCTCTGCTGTACTGTGCTAGTTATGATCTAATTGTAGAGCTGTGTGTCAGCATGAGAGCAAAGCATGAGAGCAGACTGTCAGTCATTACATGTCTCACACTGCCAAATTTTATTTAAAATATGCTCTGGAGGCAGATTCTCAGGGAGGTCTATGTCCAGCCCATAGATCTTAACAGCTCATTTACATACAATAAAAACGTGGATTTCTCTGAAATAACATAACAGATCGCAGATATTAAAGTATCATTTTATTCAGCTTCATTTGACCTACATGCCAATATACACGGTTTAGGAGGGTTGATCCTACTGACAGATTGCATTAAAGATTGGAATACTCTTTTAATATATTTAAAGGGTTATTTCAGGATTTACAGTTCTTTTTTATTTCATAATGTCATTAATAGCTATAACAAGGCTACTTGTTTGCAGTCTGAGGGTCAAGAGGCTACAGTGGCTACAGCCAGGACTTGCCTGTACATGCCTATTTCAGTGTCTATACTCATTGTTATAATGAATAGCAGGTCAATAGCAGGGGACCAATAAACAAACTGTTTCTCCAGCAATAAGATGCAATAAATCAGTGCCATGAACTATTCATAATTGTAAATATATATTCTCATATAATATTTATGAGCCACATAAATGTGGAGCAATTTTATGATCTTGCGTTGCATACTTTTAATGCAGCTGTCACACGTGTCTATTGCCAAGGTGAGACAGCTGGTATACAAATGATAGGGAATAATCTAAGGCTTGCACAGGATCACGGCAGGTTACTATCTTTACTTGTGGCTGTCAAATCTCAACCTCCATAAAACCATAAAACAATTTGAAGGCTGAAGTACGTGGGAACATAGGAGATAGCAAGATCCCAGTGCAATCAAGGATCGAAGTATCTACATAGAGTTAAGAAGTCAAAGTCTGTACTAATTTTATGATAAGGCAACACAAACTGTGATCTTTACATAGAATGTCATAGGGATTGCTTGCTATGGAATAAGCACATGACATTTTACCCATTAGTATGCAGAGATGGCAATTATGTGGTCTTGATGATTACTATGGCAATCCATGGCCAAGTAATGGCCGAGTCTGCTAGCTATAGCGGACTGTTCAAAAGTTGGCCGCATTTTAGTGGTAAAAAAAAAATTTCATTCCCGTCATTCCACTTTGTGTAATTCCTGAAAAGCACCTGAAGGGTTAACAAACTAACTGACAGCAGTTTTGAATATGTTGAGGGGTGCTGTTTTAAAATGGTATTCATTTTTGGGGGGTTTCCAATATTTAGGTCCCCCAAAGTAAAAGAAATAAGAAGTGTAAATTTGCTTGAAAAAGTGAAAAATTGCTGCTAAATTTTTAAACCTTATAAAAGCCTAATAAAATAAAAGGACATTTGACAAATGGTGGTGATGTAAACGTATAGTAAATGTTACTTGTTAACTACTTTGTGCGGTATGACTATGTGGATTAAATTAATAACATTCAAAATTTGAAAACTACTAATTATTTGAAATTTTCGTCAAATTTCTGATATTTTCCTAAATAATCAGAAAACATATTGGTCTAGATTTACCCCTATCATAAAGTATAATGGTTCATGAAAAAACACTCTCAGAATAACTGGGATGTGTGGAAACATTCCAGAGTTGTTAGCACATAAATTGACACTGGTCAGATTTGAAAAATTTGGCCCAGTCACTAAGGGGATAGTGTGAGTTGTGTATGTATCACTAGACAACAGAAACACAAATGAAATAGGATCTGTCAGCTCTCGTGACTTGTCTGTTTTACTAAAATATGTGTATCACTTATAAAATTACAGTTCTGGAGCTTCTTTTCTTAAAACTCTGCATTATGCTATTTATTGATTGTCATGGAAATACATGAGTATGGCTAGGCCAGAATAGTGTCCTGTGGCCATGTGATGTAATATCCCAAATTATAGAATGTGGTCATGCTACAACCCACAAGATACCATCCTGCAACATGACAATTGGTAAAAATTTACATACATATTGCGCTTTTTCCTGCCAAATTCACTGTGAGCTTGTGAACAAGGAGGGGCTGATGATAAGTGATGACCTTACACATATCTTTAGGGCTGAGCTCCGCTCTCATCTCCTATTGCTGCCACCCTTTATTCTGATCCATGTCCAGTGTAACAAGTGACCAAGTGTTCATAAGTATCATGATTTCCTATAGCACTTTAAGGTTTATTTTGATACAGCACTCTGTTCAAGCATTGAGGCTGTACTGTATTGCTGTTTGTTTGGAGTTTGCCATCATTCAGTTTCTTTTGTTGCTATAATCTCCTCAGACTCCTGTGATTTCTACAATTTTCACCTACAACTCCATAAGACCTGCTGGGTAACCCATCATTTGCTGTAAGCATTATAAACAGTTATTGGAATCTGTTTACATTACATTGCAATCTGCTTCTGTGACCTGCTGGCCAATCCATCATTTGCAGTAAGCACAACAAAATGTTATTAGAGTTTGATCCCTGTTGCAGAACCCTATGATTTCTATAACCGATACCTAAGGATTGCTTCAGACCTACCAACTTCCTCTTCATCTGCCCTCATGGTTTTGTGGCTCCTGGTATGTTCTGCTGTCCACCTGGGTGATTGCTGTTTCACGTGGCCCTGTGTCCACCCTGACCTGCGGCATCAAAAATCTACCTCTCCAGGTGAGCGCAAACAGATGATCAGGTACAGGTACAATAACTAATTATGAGTGATAACTAGATTGTGGCCCGATTCTAACGCATCTGGTATTCTAGAATATGTATGCAGCCGACTGGGCGCGACTAATCAGCGAAGCAGTGTTTTAATGGGTTGTGCACTACTTTAAATTAACCCCCCAATGTATCCCCCGGGGCCCCTAATGAATTTTGTAATTACGTCATGTTGTCAATACTGCTTGTGACAACATCGCTGACCATGTTAGTGAGGACCGGGGAGCGACGCTGCCTGTGCGGGTACTTCTGCTGCGAGCAGCCGGAAGATGACGGGCTAGCGTCCCCTGGCGCGCTATGGGACCCGTGAGCGGAGGAGAGCGGTGTCAGCGCCCGCTCCCCCCCTCCCGCCCCCCGCTTGCTCAGGGCCCCAGCAGCCTGCGGCACAATACTTACCTCTCCCCGTGCCTCCGCAGCAGCTCCGGTCTCTTCTGCGTCCTCTGACTGTGACGTCTCAGGTCAGAGGGCGCGATGACGTCTTTCCACCGCTCTCTCTTCTGAGCCGTCACAGCGCAGAGCGGGAAGACGCCGGCGACGCTGGAGTCCAGAGCAGCGGCAGCAGATGAGAAGTGAGGTGAGTATTTGATTTTTTTTTTTTTTTTAATGTATGGAGGCATGGAGCATTATATGGTGGGGTGGGAACAAGTGACATCCTGCATGGGGCATTATAAGGGAGGGGGAGGTGACATCCTGCATGGGGCATTATAAGGGGGGGGGTGACATCCTGCATGAGGCATTATAAGGGGGGGTGACATCCTACATGGGGCATTAAAAGGGGGGGTGACATCCTGCATGGGGCATTATAAGGGAAAGGGGGGGTGACATCCTGCATGGGGCATTATAAGGGAGGGGGAGATGACATCCTGCATGTGGCATTATAAGGGAGAGGGGGGGTGACATCCTGCATGGGGCATTAAAAGGGGGAGTGACATCCTGCATGGGGCATTATAAGGGAGATGAGGGCGTGACATCCTGCATGGGGAATTATAAGGGATGGGGGGGTGACATCCTGCATGGGGCATTATAAGGGAGGGGGGTGTGTGACATCCTGCATGGGGCATTAAAAGGGGGGGAAGTGACATCCTGCATGGGGTATTATAAGGGATGGGGGGTGTGACATCCTGCATGGGGCATTATAAGGGAGGGGTGTGTGACATCCTGCATGGGGCATTGTAAGGGGGGGTGACATCCTGCATGGGGCATTGAAAGGGGGGGAAGTGACATCCTGCATGGGGTATTATAAGGGATGGGGGGGTGACATCCTGCATGGGGCATTATAAGGGAGGGGGGATGTGTGACATCCTGCATAGGGCATTATAAGGGAGGGGTGTGTGTGTGACATCCTGCATGGGGCATTATAAGGGAGGGGGTGTGACATCCTGCATGGGGCATTAAAAGGGGGGAAGTGACTTCCTGCATGGGGCATTATATGGGGGGGAAGTGACATCCTGCATGGGGCATTATAAGGGAGGGGGGGTGACATTCTGCATGGGGCATTAAAAGGGGGGAAGTGACATCCTGCATGGGGCATTATAAGGGAGGGGGTGTGTGACATCTTGCATGAGGAATTATAAGGGATGGGGGAGGTGACATCCTGCATGGGGCATTATAAGGGAGGGGGGATGTGTGACATTCTGCATAGGGCATTATAAGGGAGGAGTGTGTGTGTGACATCCTGCATGGGGCATTATAAGGGAGGGGGGTGTGACATCCTGCATGGGGCATTAAAAGGGGGGGAAGTGACTTCCTGCATGGGGCATTATATGGGGGGGAAGTGACATCCTGCATGGGGCATTATAAGGGAGGGGGGTAACATCCTGCATGGGGCATTATAAGGGAGGGGGGTAACATCCTGCATGGGGCATTAAAAGGGGGGAAGTGACATCCTGCATGGGGCATTATAAGGGAAGGGGTGTGTGACATCTTGCATGGGGAATTATAAGGGATGGGGGAGGTGACATCCTGCATGGGGCATTATAAGGGAGGGGGATGTGTGACATCCTGCATAGGGCATTATAAGGGAGGGGTGTGTGTGTGACATCCTGCATGGGGCATTATAAGGGAGGGGGTGTGACATCCTGCATGGGGCATTAAAAGGGAGGGAAGTGACATCCTGCATGGGGCATTATATGGGGGGAAGTGACATCCTGCATGGGGCATTATAAGGGAGGAGGGGGTGACATCCTGCATGGGGCATTATAAGGGAGGGGGTGTGTGACATCTTGCATGGGGAATTATAAGGGATGAGGGAGGTGACATCCTGCATGGAGCATTATAAGGGAGGCGGGATGTGTGACATCCTGCATAGGGCATTATAAGGGAGGGGTGTGTGTGTGACATCCTGCATGGGGCATTATAAGGGAGGGGGTGTGACATCCTGCATGGGGCATTAAAAGGGGGGGAAGTGACTTCCTGCATGGGGCATTATATGGGGGGAAGTGACATCCTGAATGGGGCATTATAAGGGAGGGGGGTGACATCCTGCATGGGGCATTAAAAGGGCGGAAGTGACATCCTGCATAGGGCATTATAAGGGAGGGGTGTGTGTGTGACATCCTGCATGGGGCATTATAAGGGAGGGGGGGTGACATCCTACATGGGGCATTAAAAGGGGGGGAAGTGACATCCTGCATGGGGCATTATATGGGGGGAAGTGACATCCTGCATGGGGCATTATAAGGGAGGGGGGGTGACATCCTGCATGGGGCATTAAAAGGGGGGAAGTGACATCCTGCATGGGGCATTATAAGGGAGGGGGTGTGTGACATCTTGCATGGGGCATTATAAGGGGGTGTGACATCCTGCATGGGGCATTATAAAGGGGTGTGACATCCTGCATGGGGCATTATAAGGGGGGTGACATAATGTATGTGGCATTATAAGGGGGGTGACGTGATGCAAGGGGCATTATAAGATAAGGGGGGTGATATAATGCATGGGGCATTATAAGGGGGGTGACATCCTGCATGGGAGATTATAAGGGGGGTGACATCCTGCATGGGGCATTATATGGGGGGAGCAGCCTACATGGGGCATTATAAGGGGGGAACAGCCTGCGTGGGGCATTATGTGGGGGGAACAGCCTGCATGAGGCATTATGTGGGGGGAACAGCCTGCATGGAGCATTATGTGGGGGCAATGCCTGCATGGAGTTTTATATGGGTGCCAGTATTCTGTATGGAGCGTTATATGGGGGCCAGTATCCTGTATAGAGCGTTATATGGGGGCCAGTATCCTGTATGGAGCATTTTATGGGGACCAGTATTCTGTCAGGAGCGATTTGCCGGTTTATGAGCTATTGTGGAATTTACAATAGATATCACTCATGTAATGTAGGAAGTGAAATCTTTGGCATTGTACTATATATATATATATATATATATATATATATATATATATATATATATATATATATAATTTCTCTACGGTATCTGTGCATCATGACGTGGTATGTGTTAAAGGGGCCCACTGAGACTCTTTCGCCCAGGGCCCACAAAAACCTGGAGCCGGCCCTGTAGACACAGATACATCACTGGAATTAGGGTATCACTTACTAGAGTGTTTGCTGCAGTTTTGATAAAATCACTGTATAATCTGCTGTAGATCTAGCAGATCTCTCAATGCTGAGCTCTGTATATCCTTGCTCACACCACTGATTGACAGCTTTCTGTTTTCACTGTACATTAGCAGAACGCTGCCAATTGGTGATGGGGTTGGGGTTATACAAAGCTCATAAATATGGAGGGTTACATGGCAGCAGGTTTATTAGTCTTTTATTGATAATATACTGCTGATAAAACTGTGATTTTATCAAAGCTACAGCAAGATGACCAATAAGTGACACATCGCTGGAATCAGGGTCCCTGTCTCTACATTATGCTGCTCTCAGATTAGGTTGCAAAAACCTGGTGACAGATTCCCTTCAAATAAGGATGGACACATTTTAATAAAAATGTATCAGTAAGGCTGTGTGCCCACTATGCGTTTTTTAAGCGTTTCCGCAGCGACAATTCCGCCGCAGAAACGCTTAAAAAAGGCTTGGTAGAAGGCCTGTCATGTTCCCCAATGATAATCCGCACATGCTGTGCACATGCTGGGGAAATTTCCGCTGCGGATTATCATTGCGGAAAAATCCGCAGCACTACCATTTATTTTGCGGAATCGCAGCGATTTTGCTGCCATTGACTTGCATTGAATCGCTTAATATCCACATGACTACATGTGCACATGCGGATATTAAGCGATTCAATGTGCGGATGGTACCCGGGTCTGGAGAAGAGGAGACTCTCCTCCAGACCCGGGTACAATAGTACCTGTAAAAAAAGAATTTAAAATAAAAAAGTACAGTATACTCACCTTCTGATGGCCCCCGGTCTTCTTATCTGATGTGTCTGGTCTTCCCGGTGTCCTGCGGTGGTGTAAAAGGACCTGCCATGACGTCATTTAGTCATGTGACGGGTCACGCGACCGCTGACGTCGGCGGTCGCATGAACTGTCACATGACTAAATTACGTCATGGAAGATCCTTTTACACCACCGCAGGACACCGGGAAGACCAGACACATTGGATAAGAAGACCGGGGGCCATCAGAAGGTGAGTATATGTTTTTGTTTTTTTTTACCATTTTTATTCTTTTTTTTTAACTAACTTGGTCACACTATATAAAATCCATGCCGGTTGCATGGATTTATATAGTGCGAACAAGTTGTCAAGCACTTTCCAAATGATGCTAAAATCACTTGGAAAGCGCTTATGAACCCGCATGTGGAAATGCATGTGAAGAACGCTTCACTTCCGCAAGTCCCTGGCAGGAAAAACGCATGTACAATCCGCATGTACAATCCGCATGTACAATCCGCATGTATAATCCGCATGTACAATCCGCATGTATAATCCGCATGTACAATCCGCATGTACAATCCGCATGTACAATCCGCATGTATAATCAGCATTTACAATCCGCATGTATAATCCGCATGTACAATCCGCATGTACAATCCGCATGTACAATCCGCATGTATAATCAGCATTTACAATCCGCATGTACAATCCGCATGTACAATCCGCATGTATAATCCGCATGTACAATCCGCATGTATAATCCGCATGTACAATCCGCATGTACAATCCGTATGTACAATCCGCATGTATAATCCGCATGTACAATCCACATGCGTTTTTTCTGCCAGGGAGATGCAGAAACGCTCAGGAAAAATCCGGAGCATTTCAGCATCGTGGGCACATAGCCTTAGTCAAATATTTACACAGGGTTATGTTTCCGTAACTTGGGAAGAAAGGAAAGTGGGTAGATTTTCTACACAGCTCCAAAAACGTCTTAACTCAATTTTTCTGTCATTGAGAAAATTTGTCAGTTTCTAACCTATTCCTCCTTCTATGGAATCCATTAGTAAGATGTAATCATCCTGGTGTCTTCTTTTTCCGTATGTCTTTTCCATTTCTTCCTAATTAACCTATAATTCCACTTGATGTTTTTTGTGTTTGGAAAGTTCCGTAAAGGGAATCTTTTAGCAGGTTTTTCTATGGAATATGAGAGCTGCATAATGTAGGGGCAGAGAGCTTGATTCCAGTGATGTATCACTTACTGGGCTGCTTTGTGCAGTTTGGATAGAATCCCTGTTTTCTCTGCTGTAGATGTAGCAGTGGTCAGAATGCTGGGCTGTGTATAACCCCGCCCACACCACTAATTGTTAGCTTCCTGTGTACACTATGCATTGTCAGCAAGCTGCCAATCATTTGTGGGGGCGGAGCTATCATCTCCTCTCCACCTCACTCCGCCTTCTATATCCACTTATATCTACATCACCAGTTGTATACAGCTTTGGAACGCAGGTTCTTACATTGGTGGTATGCATACAGGCTTGGAGCGCACACTTCCGCATGCGTGGAACGCAACATAGCGATCACCTGACCAGAAGTCGATTCACCCAGCAACTAACTGCGTCACTTCCGCCGTGGGCTCCAATTTCACGACTGGCCGCGATCCGCACACGCCCACTCTTTGACCTGCTTATAGGACTTCCGGGTGCTCCCCACTATCGACGCCACAGGCTAACAAGCGGTGGATACTGCGTTGGGACACCGGGTATCTAATAAGCATCTTGACACATACTTTATGGTAGGTGTTTACCTTTCACCTCTCTGGGGCTGTCTATAACACCGTGGATATTTACCTGGAATCACCTTATCTTGCAGAATTACTTCTCTTTTGTGAGACACTGAGTCCCACACCTATCCCTCTCAACAGGCAGCCATACAGGTATGCTCCTCCCTCTCCTATATCTCCTGTATCTCCCTTTTTATTTTTGTCTCTCCTACTCCTCCTTCTTCTTCTTTCTTTTGCCATGAAAAGTATTACTATGGGAGCTTACTATAGCTTTGTTACGTTGACCTCTATGGATCAAGCTTATGTTTACTTTATGTGCTTCAATTTTGCAAACATACAGTACTTTTGCTGTATCAAAATTTGCATGACTGTAATGTATTTTTTCATATTTTTCATTTTTTTCTTTTGATTCTATCATTGTAGAGTGTACTGATGAAGGTCTATATGACAGAAACGTTGCTGTTTAAACACTCTTAATTTACTTTCTAATTAAATTTTTGAAAATGTAACTTGAGTGCCGAGTTTTGCATCATATATCTGCATGTGAGACCTAGTCCTGCAGTGGTAATCTCCTGCTGATAAAACATAGATTGTATTGAAAATACAGCAAGCTTCTGAGCAAGTGGCACATCCTTAAAATCAGGCTCTCTGCCCCTACATTATGCTGCTTTCAGATTAAATAGCAAAAATCTGATGACATACAGTTAGGTCCATATATATTTGGACAAAGACAACATTTTTCTAATTTTGGTTCTAGACATTACCACAATGAATTTTAAACAAAACAATTCAGATGCAGTTGAAGTTCAGACTTTCAGCTTTCATTTGAGGGTATCCACATTAAAATTGGATGAAGGGTTTAGGAGATTCAGCTCCTTAACATGTGCCACCCTGTTTTTAAAGGGACCAAAAGTAATTGGACAGATTAAATAATTGTAAATAAAATGTTCATTTCTAGTACTTGGTTGAAAACCCTTTGTTGGCAATGACTGCCTGAAGTCTTGAACTCATGGACATCACCAGACGCTGTGTTTCCTCCTTTTTGATGCTCTGCCAGGTCTCCACTGCGGTGGTTTTCAGTTGCTGTTTGTTTGTGGGCCTTTCTGTCTGAAGTTTAGTCTTTAACAAGTGAAATGCATGCTCAATTTGGTTGAGATCAGGTGACTGACTTGGCTATTCAAGAATATTCCACTTCTTTGCTTTAATAAACTCCTGGGTTGCTTTGGCTTTATGTTTTGGATCATTGTCCATCTGTAGTATGAAACGACGACCAATCAGTTTGGCTGCATTTGGCTTGATCTGAGCACACAGTATGGCTCTGAATACATCAGAATTCATTCGGCTGCTTCTGTCCTGTGTCACATCATCAATAAACACTAGTGACCCAGTGCCACAGGCAGCCATGCATGCCCACGCCATCACACTGCCTCTGCCGTGTTTTACAGATGATGTGGTATGCTTTGGATCATGAGCTGTACCACGCCTTCGCCATACTTTTCTCTTTCCATCATTCTGGTAGAGGTTGATCTTGGTTTCATCTGTCCAAAGAATGTTCTTCCTGAACTGTGCTGGCTTTTTTAGATGTTTTTCAGCAAAGTCCAGTCTAGCCTTTTTATTCTTGATGCTTATGAGTGGCTTGCACCGTGAAGTGAACCCGCTGTATTTACTTTCATGCAGTCTTCTCTTTATGGTAGATTTGGATATTGATACGCCTACCTCCTGGAGAGTGTTGTTCACTTGGTTGGTTGTTGTGAAGGGGTTTCTCTTCACCATGGAGATTATTCTGCGATCATCCACCACTGTTGTCTTCCGTGGGCACCCAGGTCTTTTTACATTGATGAGTTCACCAGTGCTTTCTTTCTTTCTCAGGATGTACCAAACTGTAGATTTTGCCACTCCTAATATTGTAGCAATTTCTCGGGTGCTTTTTTTCTGTTTTTGCAGCTTAAGGATGGCTTGTTTCACCTGCATGGAGAGCTCCTTTGACCGCATGTTTACTTCACAGCAAAACCTTCCAAATGCAAGCACCACACCTCAAATCAACTCCAGGCCTTTTATCTGCTTAATTGAGAATGACATAATGCCCACACCTGTCCATGAAATAGCCTTGGAGTCAATTGTCCAATTACTTTTGGTCCCTTTAAAAACAGGGTGGCACATGTTAAGGAGCTGAAACTCCTAAACCCTTCATCCAATTTTAATGTGGATACCCTCAAATGAAAGCTGAAAGTCTGAACTTCAACTGCATCTGAATTATTTTGTTTAAAATTCATTGTGGTAATGTCTAGAACCAAAATTAGAAAAATGTTGTCTCTGTCCAAATATATATGGACCTAACTGTATTCCCTTTATAATGTATGGCGAAAATGGATTGCTACTTATTATTTTAGCAGCCTGTAAGAGAGCTGCAAAAGATATCAGTGACCCTTACAATGTTAATGATATGAATTGGGCTAGATCACCCCTAACTAGATTTTCATTATCATTTTACGTGTTCTTTGTTGGTAACTGTTATCTATATTCTTTGTTGTACTTTATTTTAATTTAAAATAATCGTTTATTGCAATTTCCCATATGTCTAAGAGCATGCAGAGGAGAAAACTGCAAAAAAATGCATGATAATAAGAAGTCCTATAATGGCCAAAAATGTTTTTTTTCTTTCTTATGTAGCGCCATGATATTCCACAGCACTTTACATCATCACTCTCCCCATTGGGGCTCACAATCTCAATCCCCTATTAGTATATCTTTGGATAGTTTTATTCCTCATGTTGGCATGAAAGCTTATTCTAAAAAAGACACCTGTAATGACTGATGCACTTTAATAGTAGAGCTCAGAAAAATATGTGAAATCTCTGGCAGTCATTCTGTTATTGAGACATATTTGCTGATTAAAATACAATGAATTAAATATATCTCCATAATAATTTGACATTTGGCAGAAATCAGACTTAGGCCACGTTCACACGTTCAGTATTCGGTCAGTATTTTACATCAGTATTTGTAAGCCAAAACCAGGAGTGGAACAATCAGAGGAAAAGTATAATAGAAAAACATCACCACTTCTGTATTTCTCACCCTCTCCTGGTTTTGGCTTACAAATACTGATGTAAAATACTGACCCAATACTGAACGTGAACATGGCCTTAGGATTCACTCACACTAGCGTATAGAAAAACAAAACGGTCCCATTCTCATCCAGAAATGTGGTACGATTTTTTTCTCGTCATCACAAGCCATTTTGTACTCAGCAGCTATTAATCTTTTACAGGACCATTTACGATTTCCTATGTTACAGAATTGAAATGTATCTGTATAAATCGGATGTCATACTGATGGTGCTTATGGCATGCGATTTGTCGGATTGAAATCACAACATGCTGCAATTTTTTCTCATACCGAATACGGCTAAGAAAGAACACGCAGACCTGCACTGCCTCATTGAATAACATTGGTCCGAGTGCAATCTGATTTTGTGTCGGATTACTCATCCAATGTATACGCCAGTGTGAGCGAGCCTTTACAGTGCAATAAGACTTATATAAACAGAATGGAGTTTACACACCCATGTATTTCTTTACAACAAGATCAGAAGTGGCCTTACAATGCAGATGTTCATGGGCTTAATGGAACTTTGTAAAATATCTTAGCAGGGAAATATGCTACTTTCTCCACTTACGAAACACTTTTTTCCCCTACCCCTGCTCACTTGAACTCACCATCCATTCTGTAAATACACCTCAACTCTGTCTTGCACAACCAAAGATGGACTGCCAGCACAAAGAGGTGTCAAGTTACACATCATTTTATACTATATGTAGAGAAGAGGGGGAGGAGTGAGGAGCAGACACAGAAAGATCGTCCTGAGCTTTCTTACAAGTCTTCTAAATCAACTCTGAGCTGGATTCACATCTACACTGCCCAGTACTGCTGTAGAATGTCTTCCATGCATCTGCTGCTTCTGTCTGTGTGTTATCTAAAATAAAGAACATATTTCCATTTCTGTGTGCCCTGCTGTGTATGTGAGACCTCATAGCAGCTAGTCTCCTCCTGGCATCTCAGAGTCAATTGCAAATTAAGAATCTGCAGAGGGGAAACGTGTGAAAATGCAGGATTCAAGTCCGATAATGACCAGATATAGTGTTATTCCTCATATATACACACGACAGTTTATTCTGAAAAGTTACTTAAAAATACTTTTGTCTTGTAAAATAATATCACATTAAGTACCTTTAGCTCTCCACCAAAAAATCTATAATGAGTCACAAAAGTGCAGCTGTAATTCCTTTACTGGAGTTTGGGGTAGTCTGATGCTTTATGATGCAGCTAACTTTGTTTATACTGGCTGGTATGCAATACACAATCCCACCACAAACTCAGCAGGAGCACAAATGATTTTCTATACAGCAAAGATAAAATTATTATAAAATGCAAATAAAAACATAAACCACCTGCGGTAAAGATAAAAATTATGTAACTGCAGCACACCAAAGGCAACACTTCTTTGGTCCCATGCCGGCTTCTGTGAACCTTGCCTAATGCTATGATGTCTTGTCCCAAGTGACCACTGCAGCTTGTGATTGCATGTGGATCTGTCAATACCACATCCATTCCACTGTAGATTTTGTGAAAATCTGGACAGAAGATCTGCAGCAATTTAGATATATATACTCTAAGGCAGGTCCTGTTTTAGACAAATGTGGCCTTGGGCAAAAATCAAAAGTGGGACCCCAAATGCTAACATATTGCACCATCACACAGAAACAATTAGGGTGCATTTATACAAAAAAGATTTTAGCCCATTAACCCCTTCTTAACATTTGATGTAAGTTACGTCATGGCGATCATATGGGTACAGGAGCTGTGCCCGCACAATTGCTGCCGGGAACTTGACTTAAGTGATAGCCGAGCCCCAGCTGTCACAGCCAGGAGTGGTGCCCATGACTCGCCCCCTGGGCCGTGGGGCACTCGGATCCGGGCAATAGGGGAATGATGGGGGTAGTAGTGGCGACCCGGGTGGTCAGACCAGTGGTAGTCCCTTTATCAGTTTTAAGTGATGTCCGACTACGCCACCCGTGGATTGCGGTTATTAGGAACCGCCGCTGCAAGGCTGACCGCTGGGGCTGATGATGTATGCAGCTGGGATAGTGTGACTCCCCACGGGAAGAGTGCGGCGCCAGGGCAGTATAATGGAAGATGGGGGTGATGGTGCAGGACGTCCCAGTACCGTTAGTGCTGGAGGAGCAAGGAGCACACAGACAACAGGTTGCAGTCCAGGGTCTTTACTAGAACAGGTGAACTGACCCACAAACAGTCCCGGCTAGGAGAGGACCTGGATGTCTGAGAGCAATTGGGAAATTGGCCCTGGTCAGGGTGAGGGTGTAGGCCTACCGTGCTCTCTGCGCTCCTTCTGGCTATCTCCTCCTGGTAGGGTAACAGCCCACGGTCCGAGCTCACCATGTATTCTCGCCTGTATGGCCTGCAACGTGGGTCCCTTTCTACTCCTGGCCTGGTACGGCTTTGCTGGTCCCTTCTGTTGTGGCAGAGTCTCCGGGCTTCTCAGGCCAAGGAACATACAGTCCCCTGCGGACTGGTTATCTGCTGCAGGATGTGGAATCCTCACAGCCTCAGACACCAAAGTCTGGTAAAATGGAGTTCTTTGTCTGCCAAGACCGGCTTACTTCGCCTCTTGTCTCTGGCTTGTGGCTCTTCTACTGCCACACTTCCTCTTAGGGTGCAATACAACTGTCCCTCTCTGCTCTGGGACACGTCTCAGTCCAGAGACAGGTCGTCCAGTTCTCTCTAACCCTGCCCCCAGTTCCAGCTTTTATAGGGGCAGCCTGCTCCCCCTACTGGCCTGTGACAGGAGGTATTGCATGCTAATGTTCCCCTGACCAGAGAACCTCCCCCTTGCTCTCAGACACAGCTTTATTATATTTGTGGCATCCAGGCCAGGGTGACACATTCCCCCCTAGTAAAATTTATTACTCCTGGACTAAACAATAAACAAAGACAATATGCATGACCATAAAACATTATCAGGCAAGTGACGCACAGATTGAGTTCTTAAGGTCACAGTGTGGTCTGTGACCGGGTGTCCATATCACCAACACAACGGGGAGCCTTAACCAGGTGGGGGTCTGTCCTACCCCAAGTCCTTCACAGTCTTAGTTCATTCCTTGGTTAGGCTCCGAACGCAGTCCATACAAAGTCCCGGTTATTAAAAGTCTATAACCTTTGAGTCCTTACGGTAACTGCAAGAAACTGAAATACACTATTAATAATCGTGCAGGTAACTTGGCAAACATTTCAACATTTGGCAACATGGTTATTTACAATTTTAGTGCACGCTATATTCTCCAGCGAGCGGGTATCTGCCCCTTTGTGCTACTGGTTGACCTCCGTAACCCACTGTCTGGTGGTGGACCGACCTGGTTTTCCCCACTAGCGTTAGGGGTACAGCTACCAGCTGGACTTACAGGCAGGGCAGGCAGCTGTCTGCGGGTCCTTTGGCTTACCGCAGGCATGGCAGGCTCACTGTTAGCAGAGGGTTGACTCTCCTGGGCTGCTGGTACAGGCTCTTCTGCCTCTGGAACTGCTGGCTCCTCTTCACCTTCCGGCTCTGGTGCAGGTTGTTGCCCAGTCAGTTGCAGGAAATGCAGGACGGGTACCACTATTGCATCGTTTATTCGAGTCCAGGACTGAGGGAACTCTCCGAGAACGGTGCTGATCATTTCTTCCTTGTCCTCTGCGGGTTCAAAGTCACTTTGATCCTCTTCTGCACTACGGAGTTGCTCGAGGCACCTTTTTAAGTGGTCTCTGGAGACGGTACTAGTGGTTTCTCCTCCGTCCTTGGTGATCACGCACACCTTCGGGTTGTCGTGGTCAGACTGCAGTACGGTGTAGGGTTCCCTTTCCCACTGGTCATCCAACTTGTGAAGCCTTCTCTTTCGCTTCAGGACCTGCTCACCAGGTTCTAGGGGACCAGCAGGGGCGTGTTGGTTGAAGAGTCTTTCTTGCCTCTCTCTCACCTGGGCCAGGCTCTTCTCCACACTCTCCTGTACCTTCTTGTACTGCAGTTGCCTTTCCGTATCCCAGTCCGCATCCGGAGAGGTGTCCTCAGGTGTTAGGACTCCCATCTCCAGGTCCACGGGCAGCTTACCTGGTCTGGCTCGCATCAGGTAAGCCGGGGTGCAGTTGGTAGCATTCACCTGGATATGATTGTATAAGTCTATCAGGTCCGGCAGTTTTTCTGGCCACAGGCTGCGTTCCTCCAGGGGCAACGTCTTCAGGAGATCAATGACTATATTGTTCATTTTCTCACACATCCCGTTGGTTTGTGGATGGTAAGGCGTTGTCCGAATCTTCTTACAGCCATAGAGGTTGCAGAACTCTTGGAAGATTTCAGCCTCGAATGCTGGACCCTGGTCTGTCAGGACCTGATCCGGATAGCCGTGTGGATGGCAGAAGTATTGCTGGAAGGCTCTGGCCGCCGTTTGGGCTGTCAAGTCTTTTACCGGAACCACCACTAGAAAACGGGAATAGTGGTCCACGATTGTCAGGGCATAGATGTATCCTGACCGGCTTGGAGCCAATTTGACGTGGTCCAGAGCTACCAGCTCAAGAGGCTGCGTGGTGACGATGGGCCTCAAGGGTGTCTTCTGGCTGGCACGGTCCTTCCTCCTTAGGTGACAAGGGCCACAGTCTCTGCACCACTTTTCTACAGCCCCTCTCATGCCGACCCAAAAGAACCGTCCTCTTAGCAGGAAGTCCAGTTTCTTCCAACCGAAGTGCCCCGCTCTGTCATGGTAAGCCCCCAGGACCATAGCTGCATCCCGCCTTGGGACCACGACTTGCCAGGTCAGCTCATGTGTCCAGTGGTTGACAATCCTTCTACACAGCTTGCCTTCGTAGAGGAACAGCTTGTTCTTCTCTTTCCATAGCTGCTTGGCTTCCTCTGGAGCATCCGGACCTAAGCGGGCGTCTTCCTGGGTCAGCAGATCTTTCACCAGGCGGACTGCAGGGTCACTATCTTGGGTCTCGGCCCAGCTGTGGTGAGGTAGGGGGTTGATCATAACGGAGGTTAAATCTTCCTCCTTCACGCGGTGGGAGTATTGAGCAGCTCCGTACTGGTGAAACGCGGGGAGTTCTACCTCCTCCAGCTCTTCTGGGTCTTCGTCACCTTCAGGTAAGTGAGGCATTCTTGATAGGGCGTCAGTGTTGGCATTGGTTTTGCCTGCCCGGTACTTGATCACGAAGTCATAATTGGAGAGACGGGCCATCCACCGCTGTTCCAGGGCACCAAGTCTTGCACTGTCTAGGTGTGTTAACGGGTTTTTGTCCGTGTACACAGTGAACTTTGCGGAGGCCAGGTAATGCTTGAAGCGTTCCGTTACGGCCCACACCACCGCCAAGAATTCTAGCTTGAAGGAGCTGTAATTCTCCGGGTTCCTCTCGGTGGGCCTCAGCTTCCGGCTGGCATACGCGATCACCCTTTCTCTGCCCTGTTGGTTTTGTGACAGTACGGCTCCCAGTCCCACATTACTGGCGTCTGTGTGGAGAATAAAAGGCTGGCCATAATCAGGGTAGGCCAGGATCTCATCCCCTGTGAGGGCCATCTTCAACTGGCGGAAGGACACCTCTTCCGGTTTATCCCACTTGAAGGGTGGCTTTTGGCTTCTGGACTTAGACTGTCCTATCAGGAGGTCCTGCATAGGAGCTGCCATCTTAGTGAACCCGGGGATGAACCTTCGGTAGTAGCCTACCAACCCGAGGAACTGCCTTACTTCTTTGATGTTCGAGGGGCTTGGCCAGCTCTTGATTGCCGTGACCTTGTCAGGGTCGGGGTCCACTCCTTCCGCACTTACCACGTGCCCTAGGTACTGGACCTTTGGTTGCAGCAGGTGACACTTCGATGGTTTCACCTTCAGGCCATAGCCTGCCAGGGCTTCGAACACCTCGGCCAGGTGCTTTAGATGATCCTCGTAAGTCTTTGAATAGACGATCACGTCGTCCAGGTAAAGGAGAACCGTCTCGAAGTTTCGGTGCCCTAGACAGCATTCCATCAGCCTCTGGAAGGTCCCTGGTGCGTTGCAGAGCCCGAAGGGCATACAGTTGAACTCACTCAGTCTCATCGGGGTGGTGAAGGCGGTCTTCTCTTTGTCAGCCTCTGCCACAGGAACCTGCCAGTACCTGCTAGTAAGGTCCAAAGTAGAAAAGAAGTTAGCTGATTTTAGTGCGGCTAAAGACTCCTCTATTCTAGGCAGCGGATATGCGTCTTTGTGGGTGATACGGTTGATTTGTCTATAGTCCACGCACATTCTCATGGTGCCGTCTTTCTTTTTTACCAGAACCTAGGGGGCTGCCCAGGGGCTACAGTTATCTCTAATGACCCCAGCTTCTTTAATTTCCCGCAGCATACCCTTGGCGTTCTGATAATGTGCAGGGGGTACAGGCCTGTGTCTCTCTTTTATTGGTGGGTGGCTCCCCGTGGGGATATGGTGTTCTATCCCTTCTACTCTGCCGAAGTCTAGCGGGTGCTTACTAAAGACTCTCTCGTACTCCTGTACCACCCGGTAGACTCCTTGTTTTTGGTGCAGGGGAGTGGAGTCAGCACCCACATGGAGTTTCTGGCACCAGTCCTCCTTTTGTTTCTGGGAGCCATTACCCTCCGCCTGTGGAGATGGAGGCAAAGGCTCCACGGCCCTGATAGCTTTGTGTTCGACAACAAACAGTTTGGCAAGTGTAGCGTACCTGGGTAAGTGTACCTCTCTCTCCCCAATGTTGAGGATGCGAACGGGCACCCTCCCATGACGGACATCAACCACCCCCCGGGCTGTAAAAATGGTGGGCCTGCTGTCCGAGTACACGGGTTCTACCATGGCTTGGTAGTCTCTACCTCTCAACCCGATTGCAGTCCGACACCAGATCATCATTTCACTTTTGGGAGGCATGGAAATGGGGAATGGGTCACTCAGTCTTACGCTACCGATCTCACCACCAGACAGTTCTACCTGCTGCCGTCTCATCAGGGCTTTTATCTCCTTGTTGAGGACTCTCTGTTGGCTGGAACTAGCATTCACCGCCACCTGTTGTAGAATTACAATTACCTCTGAAAGACAATTTTCAATCACGTTAGTACCCACAGTTATTTTAGGGTGACTCTCACGACGGTCAATGTCCACAATAATTACTCCCTGTGCCGGTAGTTCAACTTTACCAATTTTAATGGTCATCTCCTTGAACCCCATCTGCGGCACGGGTAAGCCATTACTGGCGATGATGCTCAAGTTACTGTCTGGATACAGTGTGATATCAGCATCAGTCCAATACTGCTTAAAAAGTACATAAGGGATAGTGGTTACTTGCGACCCAGTATCCAGCAAGGCGCTCATGGGGATACCATCCAGCACCACGGGTAAAACCGGGCGCCCCCCAACGTACTTATTACGCCAATTGTAAGGGCCTGGTGATCTTATGCCTGGGGGTTGGCCCTCTGCCCCAGGTTGGACCCGTTTAAATTACAGTACCTGGAAATGTGTCCGAGCTGGTTGCATCGACGGGAAATGGGCTGTCCATCCTCTGCGTAGTGGTCTGTGGGCCTCCTCTGTCGACGCCACGGGACATCCTCCGGACTTGAAACCAGCTCGATGTGCCTTGACGGGTCCACTTGTAACGCCTGGACGCTCCTGGTCAACGCCGCGACGCTCCTGGTCAGCTCCTGGACTTGGTGATGCAGATCTTTTGACGTGGCTTGGTTCAGGGCCTGTGCATCAGCCCCCACGGAGTCCATAGAGGAGGGTGCCGCCTCCTGGTGGTAGGTGAGAGCAGGGCACCGGGGGTTTATAGCGCCCCTTGTTGCGGGTTCATGGAGCACCCCTATGGCCCTGTCCTTGAATTGGGCAAAGGTCAGGTCAGGGTTCTGAAAGAACATGAGGCGTAGCTGGGTCCTGTGGGCGCTAGACAGCAGACCTTCTATGAACTGTTCTGTTAGTAGCTTATCCGTATCCTGCACGCTGCCAGGGTCAGCTTGTTTGATGGCCCTCAAGGCTTCCTGCAAGTTTAGGGCATAGTCTCTGATGCTGTCCTGTGCCCGCTGCTTACATCCATAGAACCGCATTTTAATTTCAGCGGAGGTACAAGTATCAAAGGTACCTCGCAGCCGGGCCAGAATGTCCTTCACAGTCCTTTTCTCCTCAGCGGGCCATGACTTTACCTCCCTTTGGGCTGTGCCAGTTAACTGCCCTGTTAGTATGCAAACCTTCTGTTCCTCTGTCAGGGGGCAAACTTGGAACAAACTGTACAGCCTTTCCTTAAAATCAGTCAGGGCATGGGGCTCCGCTGAGTACTTAGGCAGCCAGGCCGCTCCAGGGATGTAGGGCAGGGAAAATGGCATCACCGCTGCTGCAGCTGCGCTGGTGGTAGTGGGCGCCTCTGTGTCCGACATCTTCCTCCCACCTAGTTAAGCACGGCCTACCTTCCGACGATCCTCTTCTATAGGCCGCGGCTCCGCTGATGCTCCGGACAAGGACCTTGCGTCGTGTCCAGGTGACGTCAGCGTCGCTCTCTCTCTCTTCCAGGACCTTGCGCAGCGTTGGTGCGTGGGGCGGAGCTTCGGGTCTCGCGCGATTTGGACGACCACGTCCCGCGCGGCGTCCTGAAGATGGCGTCCGATGGCGGGAAAACGGCTGAAGATGGCGGAAACCGACGGAAGATGGCGGGAAAGCGGCTAGAAATGGCGGGAAACGGCTCCGGATGGCGGGAGACCTCTTTTCAGTTGCGTGTACAGTCTTTTTCAGGCACACAATACCCGTTTGTGACGGGTTGGTTACTATCCTGCCGACTACGCTAACGCTGACTCGCCCCCTGGGCCGTGGGGCACTCGGATCCGGGCAATAGGGAAACGATGGGGGTAGTAGTGGTGACCCGGTCTGTGGCTCAGGGTGGTCAGACCACTGGTAGTCCCTTTATCAGTTTTAAGTGATGTCCGACTACGCCACCCTTGGATTGCGGTTATTAGGAACCGCCGCTGCAAGGCAGACCGCTGGGGCTGATGATGTATGCAGCTGGGATAGTGTGACTCCCCATGAGAAGAGTGCGGCGCCAGGGCAGTATAATGGAAGATGGGGGTGATGGTGCAGGACGTCCCAGTACCGTTAGTGCTGGAGGAGCAAGGAGCACACAGACAACAGGTTGCAGTCCAGGGTCTTTACTAGAACAGGTGAACTGACCCACAAACAGTCCCGGCTAGGAGGGGACCTGGATGTCTGAGAGCAATTGGGAAATTGGCCCTGGTCAGGGTGAGGGTGTAGGCCTACCATGCTCTCTGCGCTCCTTCTGGCTATCTCCTCCTGGTAGGGTAACAGCCCACGGTCCGAGCTCACCGTGTATTCTCGCCTGTATGGCCTGCAACGTGGGTCCCTTTCTACTCCCGGCCTGGTACGGCTTTGCTGGTCCCTTCTGTTGTGGCAGAGCCTCCGGGCTTCTCAGGCCAAGGAACATACAGTCCCCTGCGGACTGGTTATCTGCTGCAGGACGTGGAATCCTCACAGCCTCAGACACCAAAGTCTGGTAAAATGGAGTTCTTTGTCTGCCAAGACTGGCTCACTTCGCCTCTTGTCTCTGGCTTGTGGCTCTTCTACTGCCACACTTCCTCTTAGGGTGCAATACAACTGTCCCTCTCTGCTCTGGGACACGTCTCAGTCCAGAGACAGGTCGTCCAGTTCTCTCTAACCCTGCCCCCAGTTCCAGCTTTTATAGGGGCAGCCTGCTCCCCCTACTGGCCTGTGACAGGAGGTATTGCATGCTAATGTTCCCCTGACCAGAGACCCTCCCCCTTGCTCTCAGACACAGCTTTATTATATTTGTGGCATCCAGGCCAGGGTGACACACCCACACTGGCCTGGCCCATTTAAACCCCTAAAGGCCACGATCAATAGCGATCGCAGCATTTAGAAGGCTGAAAGGGGGAAGGGGCTCCCTCTCTCACGCGATGGTCACCCCCGCAATGTCATTGCAGGCTGCCAAATTGTTGTCATGGTAACCTGAGGTTGTCATGAGCATGGTCTAAAAGGTGAAAGGCGTTAAGCTGGCACCCAACATTCTTTTACCATAAACCCCACCTATCACCAGACCAAATAACCAACTTAAACCAGAGGTATAGATGTCATGATGAATCTCCCATACCAATTTAAAACCAACTTCAAGGATCCCGAGAAATGCCACTAGCCACCATGATCCAGGATTTACAAATTCCTCTTAATAAACTAAATAAACATAAGGGAGAACGGGCGGGACTTGCTATGTGACCCAGGGAGCAGACATGTGATAAATTTACTTCCAAACCCTCGCAATGCCGGTTTCGACCCACTGTGCGATCCCAGGGCTGCGGCCTCTCCTGTCTTCCTACACTACTGCTCTCCTTTCTGTAGACTTTAAGCCTGAGGTCTATAGAACATCCGAGGTGTCGTCGCAGGCGCAAGATGTCAGAATCCCAGCGCGGTGACGGCATTGCGCCGTGCCGGGACTCTGACGTTTTGTGCGTGTGTCGGCTCTATGACAGTGCGTTGCTCCTCCCAGAAAATTCATCAGGATCCTAGATTAGGTGTGTATATTATGTTTTTTATTGTGATTAAACTTTTGGGGCCATCATATACAATGGGGTCCCTGAAACAGTGGGGGTTGTAGCCATTACACAGTTTTGGGGCTAATGCGGGGGCCATTGTACAGCGTGGGAGCTAATGCAGTTGCCATTATACAGTTTGCGGGCTAATGCTGTGGCCATTATACAGTTTGTGGGCTAATGTGGGGGCAACGATACAGCATGGGAGCTAATGCAGTGGCCATTATACAGTTTGAGGGCTAATGCAGGGACTAAAATGGGGGCCAGTATACAACATGGATGCTAATGTGTGGGTCTCATAAAGTTTGAGAGCCATTATACAGCATGGAAGCTAATGTGGGGGTCAATATACAGTTTAGGGCTTACTGTGGGGGCCAATATACAGTGAGGTTTTCTGTGGGGGTGATTCTATTGTGCTTTGGGGAGCGGTGGGGACATCACACTGTGTATAGAGGAGCTGTGTGGGTATTATACTGTATATACGGGAGCTGTGGGCTCATCATCCTGTATATAGTGGAGCTGTGGGGACATCATACTATTTATAAGGGAACTATGGGCCTACCATACTTTGTATAGAGGAGCTGTATATTGGGGGACACAGTTGACATAATTAAATATTAAATGGGCATTTAAGAAGCATTATTGTTATAGGGGCACTCAGAGTGTTTTGGCCATCAAATTGGCAAAACTATAGGGCATTTGCACAGGGCATTAATATTTTCTAAGGGGCAATTTTACCATTTAAAGGGCACAGAGCAGGCATTATTATTATGTAAGGAGCACAGTGCTGTGCATTATTATGTGGGACACTAAGAGGAGTGCTGTTATTGTGCCAAACAGGAGGTGCAGTAATAGGGACACATATGGCCGCAGCGGCTCCGTATTGGGTTATCAGCAGGATGAGGAGTTAGGAATAGATGAGAATGGTGCTGGAAATGTGAGAAGCCACCACATGACAGTAATATTAGTGTGCCACCATAGTTGTAATCAGGGATACCGCTTAGGGGCCCACTCAGATGTTTCACACCTCCCTGAACTGAACCCCTAGCTACGCTTAATTTACAGGTGCATGTCTCCAGAAGCACAAGCTAAGCATAATGTACTGGCACTACAATGTACTGGGCACTACAATGGCAGATTTGCAATTTTAACTTGTGAACTTTCACTGCTGGTTGTTTCTGAAAAACACCTATAAAGTCAAAATAGTCACTACACCTGTAGATAAATTCCCACTTGAGAGGGAATTCTGCTCTTCTGGCACTTAAGGGCTCTGTATATGGAGTCCGCAAACTATTCTAGGATAGTTTGTTCTCCAAGAGTCAAATAGTGCTCCGTCCCTCCCGAGTCTCGCCGTGTGGCTAAGCAGCACTGTACAGACAAATGGAGTATTGCCACGTTCAGCAGAAATTGTGGGACACCTTTTGGTGCCATTTTTACCCATTTCCGCTTGTGAAAATGTAAAATCTGGGGCTAAAACAACATTTTTGTGGTAAAAATGTAATTATTTTTTCTTCACTGCCCAATGGTATAAAATTCTGTGACACACCTGTGCTGTCAATATAATCACTGCACCCTAGATGTATGAATTGAGAGCTGTAGTTTGTAAAATGGGGTCCTTTATGGGTGGTGGGGTTTCTGCTGTTCTGGCACTTCATGGGCTCTTCCAGAGGGTCATGGCACCCGCAACCATAACAGCAAAATCTGCACTTCAATTTGGCGCTCCTTCCCTTCTGAGCTTTTAGGGTATTGGCGCACTTAGGAGACATTGCACAACAAACTGTGAGGTCCCATTTTCCCTATTAACCCTCATAAAAATTAACAACTTGGGGCTGAAACATTTTAATGGTAAAAAATTAAGTATTCTTTCTTCACTCCCGAATGGTATAAAATTCTGTGAAACACATGTGGTATCAACATGCTCACTGCACCCATAGATGAATTCATTGGGAAGTGTAGTTTGTAAAATGGGGTCACTTATAGAGGGTTGTGCTGTTCTGGCACCTCAGGGGCTCTGCAGATGTAACATGGCACCCTCAAACCAGTCCGGCAAAATCTGAACTCCAATATAGCAGTTCTTCCCTAAGCTTTGGACTGTGCATCAAAAGTAGTTTTTGACCACATATTAGCATACTCAGGAGAAATTGTGTAACAAATTGTATCATTCATTTTCTCTTATTATCCCTTTTAAAAATTAAAAACTTGGGTCCAAAGCAACATTTTAGTGGAAAAAATGGTAATTTTCCATTTACTCAGCCCAATGTTATACAATTCTGTGAATCAAAACCAAAAGAAATGAACTGAAGTACAAGTTAGTATACATGCAATGTGTAGGAGCATGTTCACACTGGCTATTAAACATGCAAAACCTAAGATAGAAACAAAATGAACATATACCCTGCTGTAAGTAAGTAAAAAGCAATAGTGCATACAAAACACAGGGTACTTACCCACAGCATCAAAGTGTACCCCATCTGGACGGTCCTAACCTCTAGTATTAAAATCTTACTATGTGTCAAAAATGACCCTAATGTGAATAAGCGCCGAGCAGGACTGGGACCCGACTATGAATCCCTAGCAATGGGAAGCTGTATTACGTGCACTAACTGCAAGAACCTAAAGAAAAACTTAAAGAAATGAACTGGAGTATGAGTTGGTATACTTGCAACGTGTAGGAACATATTCACACTGGCCATTAAACAGATCAAACCTGAGATAGAAACAAAATGAACATATACCCTGCTGTAAGTAAAAGCAAAAGTGCATATAAATAACATAAAGTACTTAGTAAACACTGTTTTTGATCAGAAAAAGCATTAAAGCCATTCCGCCAGTTTGAGTGTTAAAATGCTTACTACACACCTATATAAACTCCTTAAAAGGTGTAGTTCCTAAAATGGGGTCACTTGTGGTTGTTTCTGCTGTTTCGGCATGTCAGGGGCTCTTGAAATGTGACATGGTATCCGCTATTCCAGCCAAAATTGCACTCCAGAATTCAATTGGCACTCCTTCCGAGTGCCCAAACAGTAGTTTTCCAGCACATATAGGGCATTGGCGTGCTCAGGAGAAGTTGCACAACAAATTGTACCCTCCATTCTTCTGTTGACCTTGTGAAAATGAAAAATTTGGGGCTAAAGCAACATTTTTGTGGGAAAAATTTACTTATTCATTTTCACGGCTCAATGTTATACATTACAAAATTCAGTGAATCACCTGTGGATTCAAGGTGCTCATCACACCTCTAGATAAGTTCCTTGAAGGGTGTAGATTCCAAAATGGGGTCACTTGTGAGGGGTTTCCACTGTTTAGACACATCAGGGCCTCTGCAAACATGACATGGCGTACGCTATCTATTCCGAGCCCTGCCGTGCGCTCAAACAGTAGTCTTCCACCACACATTGTGTATCAGTGTACTCAGGAGAAATTGCACAACAAGTTGTATGGTGCATTTTCTCCTGTTACCCTTGTAAAAATGAAAAATTTGGGGCAAAAGCAACATTTTTGTGGGGAAAATTAAAGTGTTAATTTTTCCTTCCACATTGCTTTAATTCCTGTGAAGCACATACAGTACAGACCAAAAGTTTGGACACACCTTCTCATTTAAAGATTTTTCTGTATTTTCATAACTTTGAAAATTGTACATTCACACTGAAGGCATCAAAACTATGAATTAACACACGTGGAATTATATACTTAACAAAAAAGTATGAAACAACTGAAAATATGTCTTATATTCTAGGTTCTTCAAAGTAGCCACCTTTTGCTTTGATGACTATTTTGTACTCTCTTGGCAATCTCTTGATGAGCTTCAAGAGGTAGTAAGCGGAAATGGTTTTCACTTCACAGGTGTGCTCTGTCAGGTTTAGTAAGTGGGATTTCTTGCCTTATAAATGGGGTTGGGACCATCAGTTGTGTTGTGCAGAAGTCAGGTGGATACACAGCTGATAGTCCTATTGAACAAACTGTTAGAATTTGTATTATGGCAAGAAAAAAGCAGCTAAGCAAAGAATAACGAGTGGCCATCATTACTTTAAGAAATGAAGGTCAGTCAGTCCGAAAAATTGGGAAAACTTTGAAGGTGTCCCCAAGAGCAGTTGCAAAAACCATCAAGCGCTACAAAGAAACCGGCTCACATGAGGACCGCCCCAGGAAAGGAAGACCAAGAGTCACCTCTGCTTCTGAGGATAAGTTTATCCGAGTCACCAGCCTCAGAAATTGCAGGTTAACAGCAGCTCAGATTAGAGACCAGGTCAATGCCACACAGAGTTCTAGCAGCAGACACATCTCTACAACAACTGTTAAGAGGAGACTTTGTGCAGCAGGCCTTCATGGTAACATAGCTGCTAGGAAACCACTGCTAAGGACATGCAACAAGCAGAAGAGACTTGTTTGGGATAAAGAACACAAGGAATGGACATTAGACCAGTGGAAATCTGTGCTTTGGTCTGATGAGTCCAAATTTGTGATCTTTGCTTCCACCCACCGTGTCTTTGTGCGACGCAGAAAAGGTGAACGGATGGAATCTACATGCCTGGTTCCCACCATGAAGCATGGAGGAGGAGGTGTGAAGGTGTGGGGGTGCTTTGCTGGTGACATTGTTGCGGATTTATTCAAAATTGAAGGCATACTGAACCAGCATGGCTACCACAGCATCTTGCAGTGGCATGCTATTCCATCCGGTTTGCGTTTAGTTGGACCATCATTTATTTTTCAACAGGACAATGACCCCAAACACATCTCCAGGCTGTGTAAGGGCTATTTGACCAAGAAGGAGAGTGATGGGGTGCTACGCCAGATGATCTGGCCTCCACAGTCACCAGACCTGAACCCAATCGAGATGGTTTGGGTGAG
This sequence comes from Phyllobates terribilis, assembly GCF_046119375.1. Lineage (NCBI taxonomy): Eukaryota > Metazoa > Chordata > Amphibia > Anura > Dendrobatidae > Phyllobates > Phyllobates terribilis. The sequence continues at coordinate 319,712,035 of NW_027362763.1, forward strand.
CTGGACCGCAGAGTGAAGGCAAAAGGGCCAACAAGTGCTAAGCATCTCTGGGAACTCATTCAAGATTGTTGGAAGACCATTTCCGGTGACTACCTCTTGAAGCTCATCAAGAGAATGCCAAGAGTGTGCAAAGCAGTCATCAAAGGAAAAGGTGGCTACTTTGAAGAACCTAGAATATAAGACATATTTTCAGTTGTTTCACACTTTTTGTTAAGTATATAATTCCACATGTGTTAATTCATAGTTTTGATGCCTTCAGTGTGAATGTACAATTTTCAAAGTCATGAAAATGCAGAAAAATCTTTAAATGAGAAGGTGTGTCCAAACTTTTGGTCTGTACTGTAAAGGGAAATGTGATTTTGAGCACTTTGAAGGGTGCAGTATTTAAAATAATGTCACTATTTGGCATTTTCCGTCATATTGGCCCCTCAAAGTCACTTAAAATGTGATGTGCCAATTAACTTTTAACCCTTTTAACTTTGTGACAAAAAACAATTATGTTTAAAAAATTCTGCTGATGTAAAGACATGTGGTAAATGTTATTTATTATCTATTTTGTGTGGTACAACTATCTGGTTTAATGGCATACAAATTCAAGATTTAAAAATTGCAAAATGTTCACATTTTTTGTTACATTTTCAATATTTTCATAAATAAATGCAAATCATATTGGTCAAAATTTACTACTAACATAAAGTACAATGTGTCACGAAAAAAAACAATCTCAAAATCACTGGTATATGTACAAGCGTTCCAGGGTTATCACATGATAAAGTGACACTTGTCAGAATTGTAATATTTGGCCTGGTCAGAAAGGTGAAAACAGGCTTGGGGTGAAGGGGTTAAACAAACAGCGATTGGCTATGCTCAAGCTATGCAGCACTTTTTTCCTCACCTATTTAACCCAGGCTGATGAAGAATGATGGAGTTAGAACAATTAGGAATAGATCATTCTGTCCTCATACATTTCATGTTATCAGCAGCCCATCTCCTGTTTACATGGGTCAATGTGCTGCCGAGAACAATGAATTTTGTTCCAGCATAAACGATCCAATACACTAATGAATGAGCATAAATTTAATCCCAAGTCATCCCAAGTCATATTGCAAGACTCGTTAAAGGGTCAATAGTGACTTATATGATTGCTGCTTCCAACAGGTGGCACTATAGAGTTCAAGTCCTCTTCCTCTTTGCAGAGGCAATTTGCATATTAAATTTCCCAGAGGAGCATTGCACGGCAAATAAGCCTCTTTACCTTGGCATGCCAGAGCCAGTATGTCACTCTCCACAAGGAGAAACGTAACCTCTTAAACCTAGTTCATTTGGTGTTTGCTGACAAACTATTGTCTGCAGTGCTGATATTTATAATGGCTGTTTTCTGCATGTACACACACACACACACTTTATGTTACATACACAAATGCAACACATGCTACACATACACTGTCTGTATGTTACACATATGTTACACACCTACTCCATGTTACACACACAGACACATACTGTATGTTACACACACACTGTCCATGCTATAAACACGTATTGTATGGTACACGCACACACACTTCATACTACCCACAAAAACACGGTATGTTACACAAACTTCATATTAAATACACAAAGACAATGTATGTTACACACACAGACTGCATGTTACATACCCACACACACATTACAAGGACAACATCTGCAAGGAGTTTGTATGTTCTCCCCGTGTTTGTGTGGGTTTCCTCTGGGTTCTCCGGCTTCCTCCCACTTTCCAAAGACATACTAATAGGGAATGTAGATTGTGAGCCCCAATGGGGACAGTGATGATAATGTATGTAAAGCGCTGTGGAATTAATGGCGCTATATAAGTGAGTAAAATAAATAAAGAAAAATAAATATAATACACAGTGTAGAGGACTTACCATGCTTACCATGCTCCCTCATCCACATATCCTCCATACTCCCGCAGGGTGAAAGACCTTTCATCACATGACCTGATGTCACCAAAGATCCTTCTGCACATCTAACCTTGGATTAATAATGGAGGCTTGGCATTATCTGTGCAGTTTCTGTCTTTTCAAGGCTGTGGGTCATAGGTGTAGCTAGGGGTTCACAATGGATAGGGCAAAATAACTGAATAGACCTCTAAGCTAATTAATAATATTTACAACTACGTTGGCGCACGCTAATTATAGTGGGCAATGGAGAACCTCACCAGACGACCATGCTGTAACTGAAAAAAAAACTGCTATACCAAGACTGATATTAAAGCACCACTCCAGTGGTTTTTTTTTCAGAGCTGGAGTTATGTCACTAATGTAAGTTCCCAGCCCCTAGCAATATACATACCAGCCGCCATCTTCTTCTGTTATCGGCGACGCTCTGGTTGTCTTTTGCAATGACCTTCCGAATTTCTCCAGTGCTTGGTGAGTGAACCGAAGGTCTCTTCTCAGTATAAGTCTATGAGAGCCAGAATGAGGTTTTCATAGACTTAAACTGAGAGCTTGTGACGGTTCTGATCAATCAGACGCTGCAGTCGCAAGATGGTGTATCGAGACTGGAGCAGTGCCGGCAAGAGCAGATGATGGCTGCTGATAAGTATATTATTAAGGACAGGGAACTTATATTAGTGCCACCACTACAGCGCTGAAATAAAAAAAAACACTGGAGTGGTGCTTTGAGCCTATACAGTGACCACATAGTGGTAGATATCAGTTCCGAAGAACATATCAAGAGATAACAGTACAATTATATTAGGTGGCTTACAGCTGGCATACTTTCTGATGAGTTAGTTGACTGGAAGCTTGCGAGCAGGGCCCTCACTCCTTTCGATATGAGATATGCTTATTCTGTATTGTCTGTATAAGTCCCCCCTAAAATTTGTAAAGTGCTGCGGAATATGTTGGCGCTATAAAAATTATTATTATTATTAGTTCACTTTTCTCGTCTTTTCCATTTGGCCCAGACTAACATGACAACTTCTCCAAGAGTTTACTACAAAGACATATTTGACTTCTCACATTTCCAGCACCATCCCCAGCTCATCTTGCTGAAACCCTAATGCTGAGTAGTGTTGAGCCACCCCCGTAGTGTTCGAGTTCGGTTCGGTTCGTCGAACACCCGTGTGTTCGCCGAACTGTTCGTCGAACTGTTCGTCGAACACCTTCGAACACCGTTAAAACCAATGGCAGGCAAACAAAAACACATAGAAACACATAGAAAACACCTTCAAAGGTGTCCAAAAGCTGACAAACTGCTCAGAAGACATAACTAACACATGGAAAAGTGACAAGTACATATAGTCATGCGAAAATAAAAGAGGTGGAGGAGTAAAAGGAGGGGGAGACACAGATATAGGCATGTCATGCCCTTCTAAAGTCCAAAAAGTGAGAAGCCGACACGGCCAGTCCGCTCCTGCCCGTGCCACCTCCGTGTCGCCGGGTTTGTGCCAGAGCCGCGGTGAACCCTGACGGCCAGCCCCCCTCTCCCAATACTGGTGCCTGTCCGCTGGTGGGTCGAGCGAGCCCCCCTGTGGTGGAGGCAGCTCTAAGCTTTTTAATTTAAATTGTCTCTCTAATTTGAATGAATACACTTTAAATCCATTTACAAGGATCTATTGGAGGGCAAGTCTCATGCCAGCAGCCGCAGTAATTCCAGCTCCAGTAGCGTCCACTAAAGCTGCTGCAGTTAAAAAGCTTTTATAAGGATCGAGCTTGGCTGTCCACCGCAAGGCATCCTACTGCCAGTCCCAGCCCCTATGCCTTGGGGTGCCTCCTGATGCTCTTCACTAAGTATCCCATGGTCCCGAAGCATTTCCTTTGAAAAAATTAAGTGTCTAAACTACAGGTGGTGCAGCTTGCTTAACAGCCGGGATAATCCGCTCACTAGCAGACACTGCTACTAGGCACAAAGTATTTCCTGGGCTAGATGCAGTTAAAAATTTGTAATTAGATACTCTCGTTGGATGCTGAGAAAGCATTCCATAGAGTCTCCTGGCACGCCATATATGATTCTCTTAAAAAGCTTGGGGTAGGGGTCTAGGGGACCCTTTTATAGCCAAAATCACGGCCCTGTATCGCAATACGTCACCTAGGCTGAAGATAAATGGAACTGTAGCACCCTGAGGGCTCGGTTGCTACAGACGTATTGCACCTCACCCAGAGGTGTGATATCTCACTCTCAGGTAAGGATGGAGTGTGGATCAGGACCCGACACCTGCATGCATTACACCACATTGCCGTGGGGCAGGGCGACCAATATGCCCCTGAGATGGGCACGACAGTCCCTGTCCCTGGCTGGAGTGGGGGGAGGGAACACTGAGGAAGGGGAACCCTGTAGTGCAGGAGCAGGGAGGAAGCAGTTCCTGGGTGCATTGAGAAGGGAGTATAAAAGGTGGGCACCATCTTAGTTCAGTGCAGAGAAGTCTGAGCAGAAGTGGCAGGGAGCAGGGGCTCTGCATGAGCTCTGCTCCGGAGGCGGGCCTAGTAACAGAGGCCCAGGCCTGGAAGAGGGAGAAGGAAGGAAGAGGAGCGGAGAAGGCTCCAGGAACGAGGAATGAAGGGATCCCAGGGGTGCGGACGGGCGAGTCGCCACCGCACGCCCGAATCCACCTGCGTGGAGGGGTCAGGCCAAAGGGGGAGACCGGTCCCCGAACTAGTGGAGGCAGGAAACGACCCTCAGCAAGAAACCGGAGGCTCTGACATTTTATGTGGCGCAGCCCCTCGCTACACCCGCTAGGAAGGCACCACATAGGGTCAGGGAAACTGGCGCCAAGTTTACCAAGAGGAGGCCCGAGGCAGCCGGACAGAAGTGTTGGTAAGAAAGGCCAGACAAAGGACACACAAAGGGGGTCCTGTGAAGTGCTCCAAAGTTATCTGGGAGTTGTCTGAGCCCCTCACCTGGTGAGCACAGTACGACGTGGGCAGCCGTTACCTGCAGACGTGGTCTGGATAATAAGAACTGTGAGTAAAGGCCCTGAACTGCATCACTGACTCCGTGTCGTTACTGCTGCTGCCCTGCACCATCACCCCCATCCTCCGCATACACTGCCCTGAGGCTATACTCCTCCCGTGGGGAGTTATGCTACGCTCTGCTGCACCCACAACACCAGCCTCAGTGGTCTGCCCTGTAGCGGCGGTTCACTCTGACCGCAATCCACGGGTGGCGTAGTCGGACATTTAAACATGAAAACCACATAAATAGTTCCGCCACTGGTTTGACCGCCCTGAGCCACGGAACTGGGTCGCCGCCACGAAGACTACAACCACCAGCATCCACCAAAAAGGGTCCGGCTCCGGGTGTCCCAAGGCCCAGGGGGTGCGTCAGAACATTTTCATCACCTTTCACAATCACCAATGGGACAAGGCAGTGATGTCCTCTGTCCCCTCTCTTATACATCCTAGTGACGGAGCACCTGCTCTCATCAATTCGCCATAACCCCAATATTAGGTGGATTGAGGTGGGAGGCACCGAGTACAAGTGCTCTCTATTTGCTGATGATGTCCTAGTATATATCACTCAATCACATATATCCATCCATGCTGTTATGGCTGAAATAGATCACTTTGTTACATGGTAAAATTTTAAAATCAATGCAGCGAAGTCTGAGGCCCTCGATGTCTCCCTCCCCAAATCCATATAGGATTCCATCCAGTCCAACTTTCCCTTTGCCTGGCCCTCACAGGGTATCAAATACTTAGGAATTCCTATTCATAGAGACCTCTCCCATCTATGTTATCTTAATTTTGGGCCCTTTATTGAACAACTCCATACAGACCACGGTTGGCAAGTTAGAACTGTAAGATTCACTACGTGAACCACTGGTGTTTTGTGGAAAAGCACATGTACACTGCGTTCCAAATTATTATACAAAAAGTGTTTAGGAGTGATAAGGGAAGAATTTGTTTGTTTGTCAGTTAAACTCATTGATGGTGATGTGTGTCAGGGCTCTTTATATCACTGTAAGCAATTGCAGACACCTGTGCTAATTAGTTTGGCAGGTGTGTCCAATGAAAGGCAAGACTACTTAAGAAGGCTCTCTCACATTATTAAGCAGCCTACATTTTCTGCCAAAATGGGAAAGAAAAAGGATGTGTCGGCTGCTGAGAAGCAACAAATTGTGGAGTGTTTAGGTCAAGGCATGACTACAATCAACATTGTGCGATGATCAGGATGAAGTGTCTTGGCAATCAAGAAGTATGTAGCTGATTCACAGTACACACGTGTGCATGCTGATAAGGGCAAATTGAGGACTCTTTCCTACAGGCAATTACGTCAGGTTGAAAGAGCAGCGGCAAAAAAGCCTTGTCATAGCAGCAGACAAGTTTTTGAAGCTGCTTGTGCCTCCAACGTCCCCCGAACAACAAGATGCAGGGTCCTTCAGAGGTTTGCAGCTGTGCATGCGCCATCCTGTCGACCTCCTCTATCCACTTCACACAAGCAGAAACGGCTCCAGTGGGCCAAACATTACATGAAGACTGATTTCAAAACTATTTTGTTCACGGATGAGTGCCGTGCAGCGCTCGATGGTCCAGATGGATGGAGTGGAGGATGGCTGGTTGATGGACACCCCACGCAAACACGGCTACAGCGCCAACAAGGAGGAGGTGGAGTAATGTTTTGGGCTGGAATCATGGGGAGAGAGATTGTCGGCCCCTTTAGGATCCCTGAAGGCGCTAAAGATGAACTCCATAATGTATGTGGATTTTCTCAAACATCACTTCCTGCCATGGTTCAAGAAGAAGAACCGTGTATTTCACAGCAAGATCATTTTTCTGCATGATAATGCACCATCTCATGCTGCACATAAAACATCTGCATCTCTGGCTGATATGGGCATAAAAGGGGACAAACTTATGGTGTGACCCCCATGCTCCCCTGACCTCTACCCCATTCAGAACCTTTGGAGCATCATTAAAAGGAGTGTCTATGATGGCGGGAGGCAGTTCACATCTAAGCAACAGCTCTGGGAGGGTATTCTGTCCTCATGCAAAACAATTGAAGCAGAAACCATCCAAAACCTGACAAATTCAATGGACGAGAGAGTTCAGAAGCTCCTTTCGAACAAGGGGTCCTATGTGAAAATGTAACATCACCTAGAATAAAGTTTTGAGTTGAAAACTGTTTGATTTCAGTTTCTAACAACCTGCTAATGCTTATAATTTCAAAAATGACCATTTTTTTGGTCTTTATTAAAATGAAAAGGTGGATCGAAAAGTTTGGGGGATCTAAGAGTGTGGCAACCCAGTAGTCATGATTACTTCGAATTCTGACAATATGAGGGTCATGCTGCAGGTAGTGCAGCAAGAAGGCACTTATGTGCCTTGCGCATCTCGGAGCCCCAAAATTATTTTCCGGGCTAGATGCAGCTAAAAATTATTTTTAATTTTAAATCTGGTGAAGCTTTAGTATAGATGGCCTAATAGGATCAGTGCTGCACACTGCTACAAAGCCCAAATTATTTTCCAGTCAAGATACAGATAAACATGATTAGTAATTTGAAAGCTTAAAACGGTTGGTAGGGTGATTTTAACCAATCATCAAGCTTTTACTCTCCCCAGGATGACACAGGGGTAGAAAAGTCGTTTCGGATCCATAATTTGTTCATCTTTATGAACGTGAGTCTGTCTACATTATCAGTGGAGAGCCGCGTGCGCTTATCTGTCAGCACACCACCAGCAGCGCTGAACACACGTTCAGACAGAACGCTGGCTGCGGGGCATGACAAGATCTCCAAGGCGTAAGTGGCTAGCTCCGGCCATTTATCCAGATTGGAAGCCCAAAAAGAGCAAGGGTCCAGTGACACAGTCGTGGCTTCAATGTTTACTTGGAGATACTCCTGTACCATCGTCTCTAGGCGTTGACTATGTGTCAGACTTCTTGTCTCCTGTGGCCTTGCAAAGGATGGGCTAAAAAAGTGGTGAAATGATTCCGCAAAATTGATGTTACCAGCAGATACTGTGGTTCTGTTACGGTTTGAGTGCTGAACACTTGACGGTCCCACGGTTGGCAAGTTGGAACTGTGAGATTCACTACGTGCACCACTGGTATTTTGTGGAAAAGCACATGTAAGATTCTGCAACAGTCTCTGCTGATACTCCTGCATGCGTGCATCCCTTTCTATGGCAGGAATAATTTCTGCAAATTTACTTTTGTACCGGGGATCTAACAGTGTGGCAACCCAGTAGTCAGGATTATTTCTAATTCTCACAATTCGAGGGTCATGTTGCAGGTAGTGCAGCAAGAAGGCACTCATGTGTGTTGCGCATCCAGGAGCACCAAGTCCCTGTTGTGTTGGTGGCGAGGTAACAATCATGCTTCCTTCCTCTGTCCTCTCCCCCCAACCTCGCGCAACAGAAATGTGATCAAGGTCTCCCTCATCTGATGAGTCTTCCATCAGTTCGTCCTCCACTTCTTCCTGGGCTCCTGCACCTTCCTCACTAGTTTGGCTGCTACCATGCGCCCTGGTAAAACCATCTCCCCCACCCTCACATGCCTGCCGCCTTGGTGCTGCCGACCGTCTGGACCTTGCAGATGTTAGCCCTTCCGCATACAACTCCTCCTCCTCTACTTCCTCCACCTCCTCTTGTGCCACCACCTGACTCCGAATTCTGTTTAACATGTGCTCCAGCATGTAAATCACCGGAATAGTCATGCTGATAATGGCATCGTCAGCACTAAACATCTTCGTCGCCATTTCAAAACTGTGCAGAAGGGTGCATAGGTCCCTGATCTGAGACCACTCCTCCAGCGTGATTTGCCCCACCTCTGAATCTCGTTGGCCCAGGCTATACGTCAGAACGTATTGCACCAGGGCTTGTCGGTGCTGCCACAGTCGCTGCAACATGTGCAGAGTTGAATTCCACCGGGTAGGCACATCGCATTTTAGCCGGTGAAGTGGCAGGCCCAACGACTTCTGTAGAGATGTAAGTCGCTGAGCTGCGGGATGCGAACGGCGGAAGTGAGCACACAGCGACCGTGCCCTCTGCAGAAGGCCATCTAGTCTGGGATAGTGGGCTAAAAATTGCTGGACAACCAGGTTCAACACGTGAGCCATACAAGGCACGTGTGTGACATTGCCCCGGCGAAGGGCCGCACCCAGGTTTGCAGCATTGTCGCACACGGCCTTCCCTGGTTTCAGGTCCAGTGGAGACAACCATTCATGAAATTGGTTCTCCAGAGCTGACCACAACTCCTCAGCTGTGTGACTCACATTTCCCAGACATTTCAATGTAAAAACCGCCTGATGACGTTGAGCCCTACTGCCAGCATAGTAAGGAGGTGTGCAGGATCCCTTTTGCGCAGTTAGAAAGCTTGTGGCATGACCAGACAGGCTTTGGGTGCAGGTGGAAGACCGAGAGGAGGTTGAGGAGGCAGAAGCAGTGGAGGAACTTTGACATAAAGAGGATTGACGCACAACTCGTGGGGACGGCAAGACTTGGACAGCAGCCCCTTGTCCTGCTGTCACCATAGTTACCCAGTGCCCAGTCAGCGACATGTAACGCCCCTGTCCATGCCTACTCGTCCAAGTGTCTGTGGTGAAATGCACCCTGTCACACACAGAGTTTCTCAAAGAAGCGGTGATGTTGTGTGCGACATGCTGGTGGAGCGCAGGCACACCTTTCTTTGAGAAGTAGTGCCGACTGGGCATCTGGTACTGGGGCACTGCGACGGACATAAGGTCTCGAAAATCCTCTGTGTCCACCAGGCGGAAAGGCAGCATTTCTGTAGCCAAGAGCTTGCAGATGGTGAAATTCAACCTCTTAGCTTTCTCATGGCTAGGAGGAAATGGTCTTTTACTTGTCCACATCTGAGGGACCGAGGGCTGGCTATTGTGCTTAGACGGGGTTGATAAGGGTGTCCCCGGCAAACTGCCGGTCTGTGAGGAAGATGCAGGCGGACATGTTAGGTTGCCTTGATCCAAAGGTGGTGCTATCGATGTCGGACAGCGCTCAACACCAGCTGGTGTTACCACCTCCAAAGAAAATGATGACCTGCCAATCACGCTGGCTGTTGCGGGTAAAGAGGTGGCAGGTCTGCGCCCCAAAACAGGTGTGACTGCTGTCCCCCCAGTCACAGAGGATGAAGAGGCCGCGGATGCACAAGATATGGCAGACGGTGATTGGCCCGGCCGGCTAGGCCGCATTGTAGCACACTGAGCTTCCCACTGCAACTTATGCTTCATGTCCATGTGCCGGTTCATGCATGAAGTACTCAAACTATGTATTTTTTGGCCTCTACTTAGCTTTTGCTGACAAATGTTACAGATAACACGAGTTGGGTCATCTTTATCGATCTGAAAAAATGCCCAGGCTATGCAAGGCTTAGCACCCATGCGACCTGAAGAGCCACCACGACTTGTGGTGAGAGGCAGAGTTGTGTTTGAGGATGCAGTTGTTGACGTGCTTCCAGTACTACGTCTCTGTCCAGGAAGGCGCAACCTGACCTCGTCGTCACTAGCATCTTCCTCCACCTCCTCTGCTGACCTCATCTCTTGGCTGACTGTGGGTTGACAGTAAGTGGGATCTCCGACCTCATCATCATCACCCTGTGCGTTATCACACCCGTCGTCCTCAGAGCTAACCTGTTCCTGCCCTGACAAAAAACTAAAGTTGTCGCTCCAATCAGGTATTTGAGTCTTATCATCGTCTTCCTCATTGTCTCCACCAACAGGAGTTACAGTTTGGGAATGAGGGTCTACATTATGGTCAGAACCTTCTGCGTCTGGTCCTGGATCCGACTCATAAAGATTCTGGGCATCAGTGCAGATCATTTCCTCGTCTGGATTCACAGAAGCGCTGGAGTCGACCTCTGATTCCCAGGCTATAGTATGAGTAAACAGCTCTGCAGACTCAACCATCTGTTCTACCTCATACTCAGACGGGCAGCTGGAGATTTGGGAGCTGTGAGGAAGCAAGTGCGATTGGGGTGACACCTTTGAGGACTGGAGTATTTGTGATGTTGAAGTTGATGTGGAGGAGAGCCCACTTAAAGGAGCACTTGATATCCGTTGAAGCACCTGCTGTTTTTGTGCCTCATCTGGAATTTGTAGCGATTGGCGTGGCCGTAAGAAAGGGATCTTATCACATTGTCCGCTAAAAGAAGTAGACATTTTAGTTTGGCTGGAAGATGGTCTTTCTTCTGCAGATGTTACTGTTGCTTTAACACCTACCCCACGGACACAACCTTTTTTCCCCTTCCCAACACGCCTATTCCCCTTTCCACCAGCAGCAGGCCTTTTTCCACTCATTTTGGTGGTTAACTAATTCACAACTCTGGAGTTGTTTGCACAAAAAAACAATGGATGGTAACCGAGCAGAGCTGAGTGGCCAAACTGTGGTATTAGGCCAAAACTATTGGCTGGGTTAGATGCAGAAAAAAATTATTTTGAATTTGCAACCTGATGGAGGTCAGTATAGATGGACTAATACAAATAGTCCCACACACTGCTAGAAGCCCAAATATTTTTTCAGAGGTACTGTAGATGCAGATAAAAATTATTTTTAATTTGCAACCTGATGGAGGTCAGTATAGATGGACTAATAGACCAAGTCCCACACACCGCTAGAAGCCCAACTATTTTTTCAGAGCTAGATGCAGAAAAAAATTATATTCAATTTGCAACCTGCTGGAGGTCAGTATAGAAGGACTAATAGAACAAGTCCCACACACTGCTAGAAGCCCAAATATTTTTTCAGAGCTAAATGAAGAAAAAAATTATTTTTAATTTGCAACCTGATGGAGGTCAGTATAGATGGACTAATAGACCAAGTCCCACACACTGCTAGAAGCCCAAATATTTTTTCAGAGCTAGATGCAGAAAAAAATTATTTTTAATTTGCAACCTGATGGAGGTCAGTATAGATGGACTAATAGACCAAGTCCCACACACCGCTAGAAGCCCAAATATTTTTTCAGAGCTAGATGCAGAAAAAAATTATTTTTAATTTGCAACCTGATGGAGGTCAGTATAGATGGACTAATAGACCAAGTCCCACACACTGCTAGAAGCCCAAATATTTTTTCAGAGCTAGATGCAGAAAAAAATTATTTTTAATTTGCAACCTGATGGAGGTCAGTATAGATGGACTAATAGACCAAGTCCCACACACCGCTAGAAGCCCAACTATTTTTTCAGAGCTAGATGCAGAAAAAAATTATATTCAATTTGCAACCTGCTGGAGGTCAGTATAGAAGGACTAATAGAACAAGTCCCACACACTGCTAGAAGCCCAAATATTTTTTCAGAGCTAAATGAAGAAAAAAATTATTTTTAATTTGCAACCTGATGGAGGTCAGTATAGATGGACTAATAGACCAAGTCCCACACACTGCTAGAAGCCCAAATATTTTTTCAGAGCTAGATGCAGAAAAAAATTATTTTTAATTTGCAACCTGATGGAGGTCAGTATAGATGGACTAATAGACCAAGTCCCACACACCGCTAGAAGCCCAACTATTTTTTCAGAGCTAGATGCAGAAAAAAATTATATTCAATTTGCAACCTGCTGGAGGTCAGTATAGAAGGACTAATAGACCAAGTCTCACACACTGCTAGAAGCCCAAATATTTTTTCAGAGCTAGATGCAGAAAAAAATTATTTTTAATTTGCAACCTGCTGGAGGTCAGTATAGAAGGACTAATAGAACAAGTCCCACACACTGCTAGAAGCCCAAATATTTTTTCAGAGCTAAATGAAGAAAAAAATTATTTTTAATTTGCAACCTGATGGAGGTCAGTATAGATGGACTAATAGACCAAGTCCCACACACTGCTAGAAGCCCAAATATTTTTTCAGAGCTAGATGCAGAAAAAAATTATATTCAGTTTGCAACCTGATGGAGGTCAGTATAGATGGACTAATAGAATGATGCTATGCCCAAAAGATTTTACTTCACTAGGTGCAGTAAAAAAATTGGTATTCTATACACAGGTGGTATATCTTGCAACACAGATAGGCTACTCCACTGACTAACACACTCTGCAATAGGCCAAAAAGGATTAGCTTTGCTAGATTCAGCCAAATGCTGTGAAAAAAACTTGCACAGCACTGGCACAGACCTGCCTGGCAAAAACTGATAGGAACTGATGTAACCTAGTCCTGAAAAGGACTCCAATTACAATTAGTCTTTACTCCCACAACCTATCTATTTAAGAGCACAGACCTCCCTGATAAAAGTCGTAGGAAATGCTGTAACCTAGTCCTTAAAAGGACTGCAATCACAACTATTCCCTACTCCCAAGCTATCTGTATATTTGTGCGAAAATTGGCTTGAAATTAACAAGGTATAGCGCACACAGCAACAGCGGTGCCGTCTAACACGCAGCTGCAGCAGTGAGAAAATGGTGGCGACGGGGAAAATGGCTTGGTCTTATAGGGCAAGGACATGTGACATACACTGCCAATGACACATGCCCTTGCTTGTGTGAAAAAAAGCACTTCGCTCCGTGTGTGCGCTGCTGATAGGCTGACAGATTGCACCTCCCCACTGCAAATGCGGGAAAGAGAAAAAAAAATGGAGATCTTCATTGTTCCTGCAGAGATCCATCCCCTGCCCCTCCCCCCACCCCGCTGTACACTCAAACTGCGTATTAACATTAATTTTCATCATTACTGAGAAAAAATCCAGTTATGATTTTGGTGCACGAACAGTTATCGAACATAACCTCGAACAGCCGAATTTTTCTCAAATTGTTCGTGTTCGCCGAACGGCTCGAACACCGCCCAAAACAGCTCGAATTTGAGATTGGCGAACAGTTCGAGTAGAACAACGCTCATCTCTAATGCTGAGCCTACTGCTGCCGTCATATTTGTCCATGTTACTACACCTGCTGTATGGTAATGGTAATCCTCAGTGCCCAACACAATAATGCCAACCACTGCGCCCATTACATAGTAAAATGCCCCTTTTGCCCTCTAGATAGTAAAATTGCCACCTAGAAAATATTAATGCACTCTGTAAGTGCCCTAGAAAGTGGTAGTGCTTACATTTTGACCTCTAAAGTAATAATTTCTCCTATATAGGGCATATAGGAGAAATTATAATCTATATAATCTAATACTGCTTCTTAAATGCCAACTTAACAATTATTATATTTTTCTCTGAGTGCCCATATAAAGTAATAATATCCCCTGATGCCCCCACACCCATCCACAGTATTATGATCCACACAGCTCCCCACACAATATGAAGGTCCCCATAGTCCCACCGCACAGTATGATGCTCCTACAGCTCCACCATACAGTATGATGGAACACTCCCCCCACACACACACATGGCTGCTGCAAAAACTGACCAAAAAATGCCAAAAAAGACTATTCAGGAAAAACACCTCCATCGTTTTCCTGATTCATTTTTTTTCTTGAAAAAATCATACGGTATGTCATGTTTAAAAGATGTCGTGGGCATGTACCCTAAGCTTGTCTAAATACTAACAGCAGGGAAATGCCCATCATGGGAACTTAGCTGTGTTTTATTTTACTTCTATGGCAACAAATAGCCTGTAAAAATGTATCATTGCAGCATAATAACTCTAGATATAGAAAAAGCAGACAAACATCTCAGTGCTCCATTTGTGGACATTTATTGCATTGTTTGTCACATCTTTATACACTGCTCAAAAAAATAAAGGGAACACTCAAATAACACATCCTAGATCTGAATGAATGAAATATTCTCATTGAATACTTTGTTCTGTACAAAGTTGAATGTGCTGACAACAAAATCACACAAAAATCATCAATGGAAATCAAATTTATTAACTAATGGAGGCCTGGATTTGGAGTCACCCCCAAAATTAAAGTGGAAAAACACTCTACAGGCTGATCTAACTTTGATGTAATGTCCTTAAAACAAGTCAAAATGAGGCTCAGTATTGTGTGTGGCCTCCACGTGCCTGTATGACCTCCCTACAATGCCTGGGCATGCTCCTGATGAGGTTGCGGATGGTCTCCTGTGGGATCTCCTCCAGGATGGCACATCAATGCGATCTGTGGCAAGAAGGTTTGCTGTGTCTGTCAGCGTAGTGTCCAGAGGCTGGAGGCGCTACCAGGAGACAGGCCAGTACACCAGGAGACGTGGAGGGGGCCGTAGGAGGGCAACAACCCAGCAGCAGGACCGCTACCTCCGCCTTTGTTCAAGGAGGAACAGGAGGAGCACTGCCAGAGCCCTGCAAAATGACCTCCAGTAGGCCACAAATGTGCATGTGTCTGCACAAACGGTTAGAAACCGACACCATGAGGGTGGTGTGAGGGCCCGACGTCCACAGATGGGGGTTGTGCTCACAGCCCAACACCGTGCAGGACGCTTGGCATTTGCCACAGAACAGCAGGATTGGCAAAGTCGCCACTGGCGCCCTGTGCTCTTCACAGATGTAAGCAGGTCACATGTGACAGACGTGACAGAGTCTGGAGACGCAATGGAGAGCGATCTGCTGCCTGCAACATCCTTCAGCATGACCGATTAGTGGGTCAGTAATGGTGTGGGGTGGCATTTCTTTGGATTTGCGCACAGCCCTCCATGTGCTCGCCAGAGGTAGCCTGACTGCCATTAGATACCGAGATGAGATCCTCAGAGGCATTGAAGCTATGGACTGGCCCGCCCGTTCCCCAGACCTGAATCCGATTGAGCACATCTGGTACATAATGTCTCGCTCCATCCACCAACATCATGTTGCACCACAGGCTGTCCAGGAGTTGGCGGATGCTTTAGTCCAGGTCTGGGAGAAGATGCCACAGGAGACCATCCGCAACCTCATCAGGAGCATGCCCAGGCGTTGTAGGGAGGTCATACAGGCACGTGGAGGCCTCACATAATACTGAGCCTCATTTTGACTTGTTTTAAGGACATTACATCATCAGCCTGTAGTGTGTTTTTCCACTTTAATTTTGGGGGTGACTCTAAATCCAGGCCTCCATTGGTTAATAAATTTGATTTCCATTGATGATTTTTGTGTGATTTTGTTGTCAGCACATTCAGCTTTGTACAGAACAAAGTATTCAATGAGAATATTTCCTTCTTTCAGATCTAGGATGTGTTATTTGAGTGTTCCCTTTATTTTTTGAGCAGTGTATATTGATTTACCTATATTATCTGCCTTAACAAGGGTGAAATTCTACTGAACTTTCAATGCAGGGCACAATGGTATTTTATCCACACGTCATTTTTTGGTTTGGAGAAATCCATTACTTTATTGCTTTAGGTTAATCATCTGCACTGAGCAATAACTGTGCACAGATATATTTCCACACTAAGTAAAGCAGCTGCATGAGTCTTGGGTGGGGCAGGGAGGGAGATAAGGGCAGTAAGTCTGAGACCTATGTATTTCATAGGCAGCATTGCTATGTAAATGATTAAAGTCTGACTCCAAGAAAAGGCTTTATCTCCTTGTGTGCTCTCCATTACACCTGCAAACATCCGCGGCTCACCTGAAAAAAAAAGAGCAAAACTCACCTACTTTCCCGTGGGAATTTGACTCAGTTGGGATAACCCCTGAACTTTGTTGCATCTCTGCCAGCAAACAGAAAAGATTATTCCCCTGCGATGGTAGCGGCACGTTGTCCATTTTATTGAGACAAGATTAGAGCAGGGAGGAGGTTGAAGAAAGTTTCACATGCTCCCTGCTTTGATTCCCTTGTAATCCCTGTCACAGATCACTGTATGTCTCCAGCCCAACTCCATGATTTGCAGTGAAAAAAGTGGAAGGAAACTGAAAAGTGACAATAATTGTTAACCAGATATCTGTGGCTAGGGTAATGCCACATTATGCCCTTAATCTGACTTTTAAGTATTTTTTGTCAAAAAAGCTGAACAGTTGAGTACAGTTGGTATCTATTCAGCAGATTGCTATAATAATAAATAACAATAATATATTTTTTTATTATTATTGTGTGCCTTTTTATTGGGATAGATCCAAGGTTTATGTGCGTATATATATGTCATAAATAGGTATGAGACAATAGCTATAAAGTTATACACAGTTAGAATTAGTTTGACAGATCTTTTTTGTTTTTTTAAGAAGGGAATGATCTTGCCCTTTTATTATTCAGATAGAAGCAGACATATTCTGTGCAAATGTACATTCAAACACTGGACACATTGGTCATTGACAGAACCTTCATGTATTAAAGGGGTTGTCCGGACTTAGGCTGCAAGTCTGTAGTCACTCTATGTGACTGCGGACTTGTGAATCCTCACATCGTGCACACTGCGCACTGTGATGATTCTCTGGTGTCTGCGCTGGGAGCAGGTGGTCACATGACCGCAGGTATGCAATTTGCATACTTCTGGCAACATTCCGACTAGACATGTCCAGACATGAACGAGGCCCCGCATGTCTAGTCAGCACGTGACCGCATGTATGCAAATCACATACTTGCGATCACACGCTTCCTCTTCCCACCACCGGCAGCAAAGAATCCTCACAGCGTGCGGTGTACGAGACATGAGGACTCACAAGTCTGAAGTCACATAGCATGACTGCAGACTTGTAACCTAAGGAAGGGCAACCCCTTTAACGGTGTTTTCTGAAAAGCAAAAGACTATATTTTTCTATCCAGTAAATAATAAAAAAGTACCCGAATGTAAACCTACATGATATTATGCGGATTCTGTGCATAATATCACGTGTAATTCCTCATCAGGTGAATGTTCATTATGAATTGCTTTGAACAATCACATTGGGAAGTGATAGTCGTTATGTGGATGTAATGGCAATTAATGAAATATTAGTATCATAGTCTGAGCAATCCATTATCATGAAAAGTAATGGCTTTGGAGTCAGAAAAGATGATGTTATGGACATTTACAGAAGGTGAACATCTCATATGCATAAAAACATTGACCTTTATTGGTTTTACCATCTTAGCTCCAGAATAACATTTTAAAGTGACAAATAAAAGTGACACATAAAATGGGGTGGATAATAATTGACGAAAGAACATAAATTGAAATATTGTTAGTTCCATTTCTAAATGGATTCTAAAATGAAAAGATATGAACAATCATGGTAGGAACTTTTAAAGAATTACAACTGCATGCGTGAAACAATGGCTAAAAGTGGCTTTCTGATATAATACAAATAGATTAGCAATCAACAGTCATAATTCCTAAAGATTTCCCAGTATGGTCATTTTATTAAAATTGGATCACATTGTGTAAGAGAATTCCTTAGAATAACTGTCCCAAGAAGACAATCTATTTTCATACGTTATGGCATAAGGACATCATAGAAAGGGCTTGGGCACAGGTGGACACAGACAGAAGAGGGCCCCTGTGCAAGAACAATATACGGGCCCCTTTCAGTCTAATTGTTCATCATAATTCAAAATTCTACTTGTTTTGTAGGTGGAAGTGGGCCCCCTTACCTCTTGGGCCCCTATGCGGCTGCACAGGTTGCACCGATGATACGTTCGCCCCTGGGTTTGGGGTCCTCTTAAGTCAGTGTGAGCCCTTAATGCAGAGCAGCTCTCACTTAGCAGACCCAGCCTTTCTATGTATCACATCATTGACAGTACACTTCAATGGCTGCCATGGAGTGACTAGTGAATTTGCTGAGGTTTGATTTCGGCAGCTCGCTTGAATGTCGCAGTGAAATTCTATTTGTAGAGAAATTATTTGTTGAAAACTGAATATTACTTATTATGCTCTGGGATTTCTCTAGACCCCAGAGCATAATAAATGTAGGGTGTTAAAAAAGCACAGAAAAAAAACTTATTGCTTACCTGTCCCACTGCCATAGACCACTGTTCAGTCCTTTACTCCAACATGCAATGTTCTCTTTGGGCATCTTCACTTTGCGCTATGGCTTCTGGTGCTGGGTAGGCCTATGCTGTCATCATGATGTCAGCTCCAGAAGCCCCAGCGCAGCGTGAAGATAATGTCACATTCTGCAGGAAAGAAAAGGCTAAATGGAGTGAAGGAGTAGTTGATGCGCCCCCTGGGCCGTGGGGGTTACGCGGTGCCGGGCCGCTTGTTGCTAGGGGAGATGTCACAGTGGTGCTGACCCAGTCCGTGACCCAGGGCGGTCAATAAAAAGGGGGATATTACTTACAGGGGAATTGATGGTTTTGGTAGCAAGAGTTCGTGACGCCACCTGTGGTATGCGGCCAAAAGGGAGCCGCCGCTGCGGAGCAGGTCCTCTGTGGCTGATGTTAGGGCAGCATTGTTGGTGTAGCCCTCCACAGGTAGGGCTGAGCTCCAGGGCAGTGTCGATGTTGTAGGTGAAAAGCTGGGCATTGTAGTGCAGGAGTGATGATGGCGCAGCGGCAATAACGGACAGAGACAGTGGAGAGCAGTCATCCGAGTTTACTCACAGTTCTTTTTTTAGGTTCCTCGGGTACATTGTCCAGGTGTCAGACTCCCGCGTCGCACTGCGTTTGCCAGGCAGGGGTTCAGCAGTCCCTCAGGCTATTCAAGAGTACTTGGTGGGACCCCCTTTCTTTATGTTCCTTTCCTCTGCCGACTTCCCGCGCTGGGGCTCTCCCTCCTGCCCTGCACCTCGCAAACTAAGTCCCAAGATGGTGTCCCCGGATCCTTCAGGGCAACCTAGAGTTCCCTGGTCCTAAATGGCTACCTTTCTTAGCCACTCGGATGCGAGTGTGGCGACTGCACCATAAAGGTCAGAAGCCTCCGGTTTTCTAGCCGAGACTTGAAGTGACACGACTAGCCCAGGGACCGGTTCCCTTCTTGCGACCTGGTCCCTCTGACACTTGACAGATTAGGGCGTACGGGTGGCTTCCTGCTCCTTCCGTACCCCTGGGACCCCTTCAGTTACCGGAGCCTTTCTCCTCTGCTCCCCTCCTCTTCTCTCTCTCCTCAGATTTGGGCCTCACTGGCTAGGCCCACCTCTGGAGCAGAGCTCCTGAAGAGGCTCTGCTCCCCTCACTTTCCTCTTCTCACTGAACTGAACTCATTCTCTAAGATGGCTCCCCTTTTTTATACTCCTAACAAATGCTCCCCTAAACTCCTTCCTCCACCCACACCCACTACTTGGTTCCCCCTCACTCTGTTTCCCCCCACTCCAGCCAGGGACAGGGCTCAGCAGAACACAGCGCATCTTGCCCTTCCAGCCAGCCTGGAGTAGTGTAGTGTTGAATCCGGGTGTTGGGGTCCCGGGCAGTACCCTTTTCTTACCTGAGAGTGAGGCACCACTAGATGTAGTACCTCTGTGGTGACTGAACCCTCAGGGGTGCCACACTCCCCCTTGGCAAAACACAGCATGTCCGCAGGCTGGAACAGAGCAAAACACGGTATATAACAGACATGCAAAAATTTTTAGAATGCATTCACATAGAAGATTATAAACAAACTCTTTCTTCCCTTTATGGGAGGCACATTTCTTGAACGTTACAGGTTATGTTTATCAAAACATTATAAAACTTTCTCAATAAAACTCTTTTCTCTTGCATCACAGATAAAACATTTTCAGCATTTTTCAAGCAAATTGTGGTGAGATCCCTAACAGGATGTCCATCTCACTGGTAAAGGTGTAATCTTGAGCAGCATAAGGGACCGGTCCGAAAACCCTCAGCGTAGGCCCTGGGCGTGGCTGCAGGGCATTGGTGATCCAGGTGTTGGACCACGTCTTTGGCCACGCCAAACGGGTTTTTGTTCTGAGGTCTGTGGTTGTGTATATAAAACCAATAAGGGGCACTTTAAGAAGTGCAAACTATTTACAACGGACAGTTTGTGGGTTATTCACCGTCCATAACCTCCATGTCTCTTAACCCTTACTGGGTATCTGCATATTTAAGTAAACACAAATAAACTTTTTGTACTCTTACGGGTAACTCCTTACAATCCAGTCCCATCTACTTTTGCATTAGTAGTGGTATCCCCACTGGGAATGTTCCTGGTGCTCGCCGACTGACCCGGTCCGGTCATCAGCCTCGGGCTGCAGGGGCTTGTCCTCGTCTTCCTTAAACACGCGATGGACTCAAAGGCCGTACCACCTGCGTTCCCCATGGTGCCTGGTGTAGGAGACATAGTCACCAGGGTACAAATTTCGGTCGGGGTGTCCTTGTTCTAGGTGGGACTCGACATCCCTCCTGTTTACAAAAATGTCCCGATCGAATTCGGGGTCGCGAATAAAGCCCCATCCGGCTTCTTGATTGAACTTGACTATTAGTCCCTCATCTCGGGGACTAGGCCGAATGGACTCATTTTGGCATACTTGCGCTTTGGCGGCCTTGTTTCGGTCCTCCAATTGCTCCCAGCACACCCGCCGGGTGCGGCGCTCCTTGGCTAGCTGCAGGAGTTCCTGCCTGCAGAATCCCTCCCTCTGCAGGGCTTGAGCCTGGGTCTCCTGCGGGAACCCCATGAGGTTCCCCCCATGGTTGTCCCATCTATACTCCTTTCCTCTCTGGCAGGCAACCGGGGGGCGCTGGTGTCGGTACTAGCGGAGGTCGCTGCTGGTCCTCTACTTTAGCTGACCAGTTGTAAGTAGAGTGTCCTTACACCCACGCGGCTGCAGGGGCTGGCGGTTCCGGGAGCACGTCGAGCAGCAGGTCCGCTGGGTTGGCGCCAGGGATCAGAGGTTCCGAGCCCAGAAGTTGCTCTAAGGCGTATGCGCCCATGGACGGAGGGTGTTGCAGGAGGCCCAGGAGCAGGTTAGCGCTTTCAGCGCCCGGGACGGGGGAACTTCTCCTACCTGCTCCTGTACTGCACGCGACCTCCTGGCGCTCATCTGGCTCCACCTGGGCCGGGGTGACGCTGGTGGCACGCAACACTGGCTGCTGCCGTGCTGCGATCTTCGCCAGCAGCTCTGTTTTCCACTTGGCGACCGCCGCTTGCTGGGCCTTTTCCACCTGCTGGCTCAGCTCCTGTACTTCGCTCTGGAGGAATTCGGCATCCTCCGGGGACAGCTTAATGATTGCTCCCTCCAGGGTGAGGGGGGGTCACCAGCTCTTGCAGGCCAGAGGCGGAGGTTTGGTCCTGACTTCCTTCCATTCTGGCTGCCGGGTGTGGTCTGTCTAGACTGGTTAAAACCACACCCTGTCTCCACTTCTTCTCTCCTCCTCCACTCCCCTTTTGGGGGCGGTTCCATGGCAGCCTGTTGTCGGTCACTCCTAGGAGCGGCCCTCCCACTTTGACAGACACATCTACATACATGGTCACTGTTGCTTGGGGCAGGCCTCGCTTTTGGCGCCATTCTGGGACCCGGCCCACGAGGGGAGGTGATTCCTTGTTGTCTTTGAGTGCGCACATAATGGTGCCCGTTCTTCTGGGACGGGCGCCAAATTCAGTGAAGCAAAAGAAAAACAGTCTTTAGGCGCACAGTACCCGGTGATAACGGGCACGAAATCCTGTTCGTGACGCCAGAGTTGATGCGCCCCCCTGGGCCGTGGGGGTTACTCGGTGCCGGGCCGGTCGTTGCTAGGGGAGATGTCACAGTGGCGGTGACCCAGTCCGTGACCCAGGGCAGTCAATAAAAAGGGGGATATTATTTACAGGGGATTTGATGGTTTTGGTAGCAAGAGTTCGTGATGCCACCTGTGGTATGCGGCCAAAAGGGAGCTGCCACTGTGGAGCAGGTCCTCTGGGGCTGATGTTATCGCAGCATTGTTGGTGTAGCCCTCCACAGGTAGGGCTGAGCTCCAGGGCAGTGTAGATCTTGTAGGTGAAAAGCTGGGCATTGTAGTGCAGGAGTGATGATGGCACAGAGGCAATAACGGACAGAGACAGTGGAGTGCAGTCATCCGAGTTTACTCACAGTTCTTTTTTTAGGTTCCTCAGGTACACTGTCCAGGTGTCAGACTCCCGCGTCGCACTGCGTTTGCCAGTCAGGGGTTCAGCAGTCACTCAGGCTATTCAAGAGTACTTGGTGGGACCCCCTTTCTTTATGCTCCTTTCCTCAGCCGACTTCCCGCGCTGGGACTCTCCCTCCTGCCCTGCGCCTCGCAAACTAAGTCCCAAGATGGTGTCCCCGGATCCTTCAGGGCAACCTAGAGTTCCCTGGTCCTAAATGGCTACCTTTCTTGGCCACTCGGATGCGAGTGTGGCGACTGCACCATAAAGGTCAGAAGCCTCCGGTTTTCTAGCCGAGACTTGAAGTGACACGACTAGCCCAGGGACCGGTTCCCTTCTTGCGGCCTGGTCCCTCTGACACTTGACAGATTAGGGCGTACGGGTGGCTTCCTGCTCCTTCCGTACCCCTGGGACCCCTACAGTTGCCGGAGCCTTTCTCCTCTGCTCCCCTCCTCTTCTCTCTCTCCTCAGACTTGGGCCTCACTGGCTAGGCCCGCCTCTGGAGCAGAGCTCCTGAAGAGACTCTGCTCCATTCACTTTGCTCCTCTCACTGAGCTGAACTCATTCTCTAAGATCGCTCCCCTTTTTTTATACTCCTAACAAATGCTCCCCTAAACTCCTTCCTCCACCCACACCCACTACTTGGTTCCCCCTCACTCTGGTCCCCCCCCACTCCAGCCAGGGACAGGGCTCAGCAGAACACAGCACATCTTGGCCTTCCAGCCAGCCTGGAGTAGTGTAGTGTTGAATGCGGGTGTTGGGGTCCCGGGCAGTACCCTTTCCTTACCTGAGAGTGAGGCACCACTAGATGTAGTACCTCTGTGGCGACTGAACCCTCAGGGGTGCCACACTGTCAGTGGGGGGCTGCGGTGGCGGTACATGTGAGCGGTGAGGTGTGGTTTTTTTAATCATTTTTCTGGCCCTCTACAATTAAGAAAAATGGCAGCCAGCTGCACACTATTTTACTGAATTCACACAAAGTGAAATGCAAAACAATTCAGATTCAGTTCACTTCAAACAGATTCCCTCATCTCTCCTCAAATGTAATAGTACATTGTCAGTCCAAGTGTAGCGCCCCGAGGATTCGGTCGCTACAGAGGTATTGCATCTCAACCAGATGTGCGATATCTCACTTCCAGGTAAGGATGGAGTGTGGATCAGGACCCTGACACCTGCATGCATTACACCACATTTCCGGGGGGCAGGGCGACCGATATGCTCCAAGTGGAGCACGACAATCCCAGTCCCTGGCTGGAGTGGGGGGAGGGAACACCGAGGAAGGGGAACTCTGTAGTGCATGGGAGGGAGAGAGCAGTTCCTGGGTGCACTGAGAAGGAGGTATAAAAGGTGGGTACCATCTTAGTTCAGTTCAGTCAGAGAGAAGTGACAGAGTAAGGGCCTCTGCATGGGGCTCTGCTCCGGAGGCGGGCCTAGCCAGTGAGGCCCAGCCAGCACTGAAAGAGCAAGGAGAGAGAGTTGAGAGTAAGAGGAGAAGACTGGGAGCAGGCAGGCCTGAGAGAGCGGCCGGAGCCTGGAGGAAGGAGAAGGAAGGAAGAGGAGCGGAGGAGGCTCCAGGAACAAGGAAAAGGGACCCCAGGGGTGTTGACCGGCGAGTTGCCACCGCACGCCCTTATCTACCTGCGTAGGGGGGGGTCAGGCTAAAGGGGGAGACCAGTCCCCGAAACCGGAGACTGTGACATTTTATGTGGCGCAGCCCCTCGCTACACCCGCTAGGAAGGCACCACATAGGGTCAGGGAAACGGCACCAACGTTTACCCGAGAAGGCCCGAGGCAGCCGGACAGAAACGTGGTCACTGGTGGGGTATGACAGGCCAGAGAAAGGACACACAAAGTGGGTCCTGTGAAATGCTCCAAAGTTATCTGGGAGTCGGCCGAGCCCCTCACCTGGTG
This sequence comes from Phyllobates terribilis, assembly GCF_046119375.1. Classification (NCBI taxonomy): domain Eukaryota; kingdom Metazoa; phylum Chordata; class Amphibia; order Anura; family Dendrobatidae; genus Phyllobates; species Phyllobates terribilis. The sequence continues at coordinate 319,736,679 of NW_027362763.1, forward strand.
AGCACAGTGCGACATGGGACGTTATGACCAGCTGGAGTAACGTGGATAAAGAACTGTGAGTAAATACCCTGGACTGCATTACAGGACTCTGTGTCGTTACTGCTGCTCCCGCGCCCCATCACCCCCAACATCCGCACTCGCTGCCCTGGGGCTATACTCCTCCCGTGGGGAGTTATACTACCCTCTGCTGCACCTACAACGCCAGCCTCAGCGGTCTGCCCTGCAGCGGCGGTTCACTCTGACTGCAGTCCACGGGTGGCGTAGTCGAACATTCAGCATATAGACTGGCCATTTGATTTGACCGCCCTGGGCACGGACCGGGTCGCCGCCACGGAGACTCCAACCCTCAGCATCCATAAAAGGTCCGGTTCCAGGTATCCCCACACACACACGGCCCACAAGCATGAGCAATATAACTGATGCCTAAAGCCATATTCCCACATAGCAAAAACATAGCAAAAAAAGCCGCTGCATTTATTAGTTCAAGCAAAGTGGATGTGACGTAATGAAAACTCACACCTACCGTGCTTTTAAAGATGCTATAGAACACTATGGAATGCATTTTTTTTTTCATTCTATAGAAAAAAAAATGTAAAAAAACTCAATTCTGTGTTTAAATTCAGGATCATAGGATTTTTGCACATGAAATGCATTAAAAAAACTGGGTCAAATCAGAAAAAAGGGAAAAGTGTTTAAAACTCAATAATCAAAGCTGATTCTTGTTGCATATTTTGTTGCAAACACCTATGGAAAACATGAAAAAAAAGGCAGCCGAAAAACCACAATATATTCGCATGTGGGAACATGGCCTAAAATCAGTTATCTAGTTTCTATTTATAAAGGGGTATGAGGCAACTCCTTAAAAAAATTTTGGTGACACTAAGGTTCACAACAATAAAGGTAAAGGTACATTATTACTGAAAGTCAAGGGTTAAAAAACATAAAAAAAATATGGAATAGAATAGAGATATTTGTGATAATTTGTAGGTAATTTATTAATTGCTTTTTCATTTTTGTGTTACCTAAGACCACAAGTCTACTAGTTCTGGTAAATGGTTTCTGAGGAGACATATTACATAGTAGACAGACTGTTTAATTGAAGGAGAAGTTGAAGGAGAAGTTCAGTTGCTCATAAGATAATGTTGTCCATTATACTGTGAGATTACATCTTGGTAGAAGTGATTACATACTTTCTGAATAAGGCAATTCTATGTCCTCAGGTGCTCATGAAAAAAGTCTTTGTATTTTATTATCTAACATATTCCAGCTTCCTCCCTATTCTTACTAGTTCAAAGTGCATGTACAAAATATTTCATGAAGGAATGCTCACAAGTGAAAATGTATGAGAGAGACAATAGGTAAGGGCAGGGGACATCAACCTCAATAAAACAAATATAACTGGCAATTTTATGTTATGGCTGTCCACATATATGGTCCATCTCTGAACATTTTCTAAGAAATTAAGAAGGAAAAACATAAAAATAAGTGAATTTTTATTTCAGGTCAGAGAGCTTTAAAGAAAAGGAAAACAGTATTTTTCATCTCTTTCTCTAAGACATAAAGTAAAACAAGAGGCATTAGATGGGTATATAAAGTAATACGACTGGATCCAAAGGAATGCGTCCAGTGTAGGATGATTAGCTTTAAGTGACCCTAATGTAGAGATGTTCTTCTAGGTACTGGCAGGGGCGTAAAAGCAGCATTATACTTTATGGATGACTATTGGATGTGCATTATACTTTATGGATGACTATGAGCTGTGCATTATACTTTATGGAAGAGTATGGACTGTGCATTATACTTTATGGTGGACTATGAGCTGTGCATTATATTATTTGAAGGATATCGGCTGTGTATTATACTAATATGGATTACTACGGGCTGTGCATTATACTACATGGATGACTATGGGCTGTGCAGTATATCATATTGAGGACTATGGGATGCATAATACTATATGGAGGGCTATGGGGAGTGCATTATACTTTTGCTATGGAGCCCCATGACTTCTATGTATGCCCCTGGTGAGTATAATGGTTTTTTTTCTATACATTAAAGAACAGCGGCAGAATGGGGGATATATATACCAAGATGGGGCCCAGGATAAGGGACATATACCAGAATGCAATTTATATATATATACCAGGATGGGGCCAGTTTGAGGGACATGTACCAGGATGAGAGACATACAGTATATACCAGGATGGAAGGTTCATATACATATACACTACCGTTCAAAAGTTTGGGGTCACCCAGACAATTTTATGTTTTCCATGAAAACTCATACTTTTACTTATCAAATGAGTTGCAAAATGAATAGAAAATATATAATAATGATTTTTATTTGAAAGAATAATTTTCTCCTTCAAACTTTGCTTTCATCAAAGAATGCTCCCTTTGCAGCAATTACAGCATTGCAGACCTTTGGCATTCTAGCTGTTAATTTGCTGAGGTAATCTTGAGAAATTTCACTCCATGCTTCCTGAAGCCCCTCCCACAAGTTGGATTGGCTTGATGGGCACTTTTGAGTACCATACGGTCAAGCTGCTCCCACAAGAGCTCAATGGGGTTGAGATCTGGTGACTGCGCTGGCCACTCCATTACAGATAGAATACCAGCTGCCTGCTTCTTCCCTAAATAATTCATGCATAATTTGGAGGTGTGCTTTGGGTCATTGTCCTGTTGTAGGATGAAATTGGCTCCTATCAAGCGCTGTCCATAGGGTATGGCATGGCGTTGCAAAATGGAGTGATAGCCTTCCTTATTCCAAATCCCATTTACCTGTACAAATCTCCCACTTTACCAGCACCAAAGCAACCCCAGACCATCACATTACCTCCACCATGCTTGACAGATGGCGTCAGGCACTCTTCCAGCATCTTTTCAGTTGTTCTGTATCCCACAAATGTTCTTCTGTGTGATCCAAACACCTCAAACTTTGATTCGTCTGTCCATAAAACTTTTTTCCAATCTTCCTCTGTACAATGTCTGTGTTCTTTTGCCCATATTAATCTTTTCCTTTTATTAGCCAGTCTCAGATATGGCTTTTTCTTTGCCACTTTGCCCTGAAGGCCAGCATCCCGGAGTCGCCTCTTCACTGTAGATGTTGACACTGGCATTTTGCGTGTACTATTTAATGAAGCTGCCAGTTGAGGAGCTGTGAGGCGTCGATTTCTCAAACTAGAGACTCTAATGTACTTGTCTTGTTGCTCAGTTGTGCAACGGGGCCTCCCACTTCTCTTTCTACTCTGGTTAGAGCCTGTTTGTGCTCTCTTCTGAAGGGAGTAGTACACACCGTTGTAGGAAATCTTCAGTTTCTTTGCAATGTCTCGCATGGAATAGCCTTCATTTCTAAGAACAAGAATAGACTGTCGAGTTTCACATGAAAGTTCTCTTTTTCTGGCCATTTTGAAAGTTTCATAGAACAAACAAATGTAATGCTCCAGATTCTCAACTAGCTCAAAGGAAGGTCAATTTTATAGCTTCTCAAATCAGCCAAACTGATTTCAGCTGGGCTAACATACTTGTGCAAGGGTTTTCTAAGCATCCATTAGAATTCTTACACAGTTAGCAAACACAATGTATCATTAAAATGCTGGAGTAGTGGTTGTTGGAAATGGGCCTCTATACACCTATGTAGATATTGCAATAAAAACAAGACGTTTGCAGCTAGAATAGTCATTTACCACATTAACAATGTATAGAGTGTATTTCTGATTCATTTAGCTTCATTGAAAAAAAATGTGCTTTTCTTTCAAAAATAATGACATTTCTAAATGACCGCAAACTTTTGAACGGTAGTGTATATATATATTTATATACATATACACTAAATATATATAATTTATTCAGAATGGGGGGGGCCGGTCCAAATTTTGCATCGGGGCCCATCAGGCTCTAGTTACGCCACTGGGTACTGGCACAATTGTGTGTTTAACAATGGAGTAAAGCCCATATAAAACAGTTGAAGTAAGGGCAGTACATCGATGACATGCAAACATGTATATGTTGCCTCCTTACTCCTACAGTGGTAAGCAGATGTAATAGTATGTCACTCTGGAGACATTAGGTTGATCATTACAATGGAGCAGTAGAGGCACAAGACTGGTAACATAGTATTAGCAAAAGACATTCAATTGTGGTAGTAGTAGTGATATAGTGGCCAGGCCAGACCCAGGTTGGTTGGACATGGATTATTTGGCAACACAGAAGTTGGCAACTTGAACAAAAAATGGGAACAGGTGAAAGAACTCAGAAGTGGTGACAAAGAATGGGATAAGTGCACGCCTAGGCATAAAAGAATGGGGAAAACAGAAATTAAGGAAGTAAGATGGATGAACTCACATGAACTAATCAAACAAAATGCTTAGTCAAACCCTTATATCAAAGACAGACAAAAAAGGGCTATTACTATATGTTCTCATACGTGTAAAATTACAAAGTACTTGTAAAAACAGTCATCTTTGCAGTTTACTTGTTATTACTCAATTTTTGGGAACAATTGTATCTTTTAATTTATTGTTTATCACTCATGGCCTAGGAGACCCACCACTACTGCAGTCTGGCAGCAGTGCTCCACTTGCATTGCAGCTTCATAGGAGGGTGGCAAAGAAAAAGCCACCTTAAAAATAATAGATTTAGGCCCTAATTTATCATTTGCATTTTCCTTTTTGTCTTGTGGTATTAGTTGCTGTTTTGCCACCAAATTCATCAAAATGTCATACGCGATTGATGAATTTCTTACAAAGTAAAAAATTTAATTCATCCCTGTCTTGAAAAGCTTTTTCGACTTTTGATGGCAAAAGTTGCAATTTGGTACGAAAAGTCGTTTTTAGAATATTAATGGAATCCAGAGTTCATGAAGGAAACACACACACAAACATGGGAAAGAACATCCATACATGTTATTCCTGAGAAATCCAGGAGTGTTATACTGCTGGGCTCTGTTACATCGCCACAATGAGTCTCCTGACATAACCGTCATTATGGTGCCACTGGGCTCCGCTACATCACCACAAGTAAGTCACTTGACATTTTTAGCTCAGCTGCGCTACTAATTTTTTCTGCATCTTCTAATCTACTCTGCTGTGCTACATCAGCAAAACTACTGTTTTGTGCTGTTATCTTGACTTTGCTTCATCACTCTTCTTATGCTGATTTTCCAGCCATTAGGGTATGTTGTCTGTTTCAGGTGGGGAAACTTCCTGAGTTTTCATAAGGAAGACACTTCAGGAAACATTTTTTGTTTCCTGAGCTCCTTTTCAACATTTTTGACCACCGGTGTATTTTTTTTACTGTTTTCCCATAAGTTTTGGGGCATCTTTTTTACAGGCATTTTCTGGCCATTTTTTTTATCTCCATTTAACAATGAAGAAACAGCAGTTTTACAAGCAAAAACGTTGCTGGACGTCTTCTGTGTGTCTTTTGAGCCACTGACTTGTATAGTAAAGTATTGGAAAATACTGGAAGAATAGTCAGGTCACTTATTTTTACTGCTTGGCATCTTTGGAAACCTGAAGTGGTTAAAAGATGCTCAAAAGATTCAACATCATGTTTTTACATAGAAATGCATTATTTTTAGTGTTTTTTTAATGCTTCTTCAGACGATTTTCAGACCGGAAACCAGCTTAAAAGACATTGTGTGCACATACTTTATTAGCCTACATCGCTACCTTCCAGTCTCTATAGCTTCTGTTTCTCCAGCTTCCATCCTGCCTATTTACCTTACATTGCTCCTACTGGCTCACAACTCTGCATCAATGTAATTTGTCCATCATGCAATCAATCTGCTCATGATGCAATCAAGTCTTTATCGAGGTTTTCCAGCCTTAGGCTACAAATCTGCAGTCACTCTGTGCGACTGCAGATTTGTGGTCCTCACAGCATGCACAGTGTGTGCTATCAGGATTCTTCGGTGTCAGTGTCGGAAATGGGTGGTCATGTGACCGCCAATATGAGATTTGCAGACTTCTTTCTACATTCAGACTAGACATGTCCGGCCTCGCTCAATACACTTGCATTGAGCGAGGCCACGCATGTCTAGTCGGCATGTGTCCACAACTCGTATACTTGAGGTCACTCGCCCAGCGCTCTCTGCGCCGGCATCAAAGTCAAATAGAGTAACAACAGACTTGTAGTCTAAGGCTGGACAGACCCTTTAAGGATCCACCTCATCGGGTGAGACATAGCACTTCATGTCGGTGGGATGCTTGTTCTGTCGCTAAGAACTGACCCAAATATATCCAGGTGAATACTTTATGCATAGAGCTCATTATGGTTTCAGGAGATAATTCACATGGAAAACTGTCTTTCACCGGTGTTTTAATTTGAGAACAAAATAATATATGGATCATAAAGTAAGAGCAAACAGGAGCAAGACAAATTCCATGACAATTAGTATCTGTAGAAGCATGTTACAAACACCTGGCTAGGAGAAGTTCAGGTTGATGTGTAAATATATCTAGTTTCATATGGAGAACACACATTATTCTGAAACCAAACAGAGCAGTAAGAGTTAATCTAGCAGTGATTTTCCCTTGTGGAAATGGATAGTTGCAAACAGCCTGGAGGTTAATTGAAACCATAAACCACTGTCACTTAGAGGTGTTGTAAGTGCAGTGACAATGAGCAGTTTAGCGGTTTTTGAAAGTATGATGTAAGTAGTTTGGTGATGAAAGACTTGTTGACAGAAGCCGTAAGGTGACACCATGGGAACATTTGCAGGTATGAGGTCATCGTCATCTGCAGGTAGACAGTCAGGGGTCTGTTATTGGGTGATTCCTTGTTAACCTTTGTGGTGCCAGTCATGTTTCAATTATGTACAAATCTGCAACGAATAAATGTAGCTAAATGCTCCTCTAACCGTTTTTCATTTGAAAAAAGAGAGTAGATACAATTTTTTTATTAATTCATTTAACATCAGGTCACATTCTGTATATTATAGTCAGGATACAAAAAAAATTGCAACTAATGAAAGTAAATATTTCTTTAATCCTTAAAGGGAATCTGTCAGAAGGCTTAGCCCTCCTACGCAGTCTATATGGGCGTGCAGGTCATAGAAAGTAGAATAAAATGATACCTTGAAATCTGCGACCTGATGTCTTATTCCAGAGATATCCACGTTTTTCTTAATATGTGAATGAGCTGTTAAGATCTAGGGGCTGGACATACAGTACAGACTAAAAGTTTGGACACACCTTCTCATTTAAAGATTTTTCTGTATTTTCATGACTATGAAAATTGTACATTCACACTGAAGGCATCAAAACTATGAATTAACACATGTGGAATTATATACTTAACAAAAAGTGTGAAACAACTGAAAATATGTCTTATATTCTAGGTTCTTCAAAGTAGCCACCTTTTGCTTTGATGACTGCTTTGCACACTCTTGGCATTCTCTTGATGAGCTTCAAGAGGTAGTCACCGGAAATGGTCTTCCAACAATCTTGAAGGAGTTCCCAGAGATGCTTAGCACTTGTTGGCCCTTTTGCCTTCACTCTGCAGTCCAGCTCACCCCAAACCATCTCGATTGGGTTCAGGTCTGGTGACTGTGGAGGCCAGGTTATCTGGCGTAGCACCCCATCACTCTCCTTCTAAGTCAAATAGCCTTTACACAGCCTGGAGATGTGTTTGGGGTCATTGTCCTGTTGAAAAATAAATCATGGTCCAACTAAACGCAAACCGGATAGAATAGCATGCCGCTGCAAGATGCTGTGGTAGCCATGCTGGTTCAGTATGCCTTCAATTTTGAAAAAATCCCCAACAGTGTCACCAGCAAAGCACCCCCACACCATCACACCTCCTCCTCCATGCTTCACGGTGGGAACCAGGCATGTAGAGTCCATCCGTTCACCTTTTCTGCATCGCACAATGACACTGTGGTTGGAACCAAAGATCTCAAATTTGGACTCATCAGACCAAAGCACAGATTTCCACTGGTCTAATGTCCATTCCTTGTGTTCTTTAGCCCAAACAAGTCTCTTCTGCTTGTTGCCTGTCCTTAGCAGTGGTTTCCTAGCAGCTATTTTACCATGAAGGCCTGCTGCACAAAGTCTCCTCTTAACAGTTGTTGAAGAGATGTGTCTGCTGCTAGAACTCTGTGTGGCATTGACCTGGTCTCTAATTTGAGCTGCTGTTAACCTGCGATTTCTGAGGCTGGTGACTTGGATAAACTTATCTTCAGAAGCAGAGGTGACTCTTGGTCTTCCTTTCCTGGGCCAGTCCTCATGTGAGCCAGTTTCTTTGTAGCGCTTGATGGTTTTTGCAACTGCACTTGGGGACACTTTCAAAGTTTTCCCAATTTTTCGAACTGACTGACCTTCATTTCTTAAAGTAATGATGGCCACTCGTTTTTCTTTACTTAGCTGCTTTTTTCTTGCCATAATACAAATTCTAACAGTCTATTCAGTAGGACTATCAGCTGTGTATCCAACAGACTTCTGCACAACACAACTGATGGTCCCAACCCCATTTATAAGACAAGAAATCCCACTTATTAAACCTGACAGAGCACACCTGTGAAGTGAAAACCATTTCCGGTGACTACCTCTTGAAGCTCATCAAGAGAATGCCAAGAGTGTGCAAAGCAGTCATCAAAGCAAAAGGTGGCTACTTTGAAGAACCAAGAATATAAGACATATTTTCAGTTGTTTCACACTTTTTTGTTAAGTATATAATTTCACATGTGTTAATTCATAGTTTTGATGCCTTCAGTGTGAATGTACAATTTTCATAGTCATGAAAATACAGAAAAGTCTTTAAATGAGAAGGTGTGTCCAAACTTTTGGTCTGTACTGTAGATCTCCGTGAGAATCTGTCTCCAGAGATTATTTTATATGAAAGTGGGCGTTACCAATGTGAGTCATGTATTGACTGACAGTCTGTTCTCCTGGTCTCTTTGCAGAGCTGTGTGTGGTTACACCTAACACAGTACAGCAGAGCTGTGCATTGTCTCATTGTGTGAATACATGTCGAATGTCCAGGGACCTGTAATGAAAATCCACTCATGAGCCCTATTTTAATTAACTTTAGAAAGCTTTTCATACTAATTAACTTTATTATTAGCTTAATATTTTATTTTTTGGGGATCTTACATTAGACTGTTGTTTAAAAAACATGAAGTGGTTTTCAGATATAGATATGAGACTTGTATTTTTTTTGTTTCTGTTAGTACCATAGACCTTGAAATGAAGCGACAGCCGACAAGCTCAGCTGCTGCTATATTCAGACTTCTCCCCATTCTAGTGATAATCAAAGGAGATCTTTGTAGTAGGGCCACCAGTTTTCTTACATCTTATTTTGATGATCGATGATGAGTGTATTTTAATTAACCTTTTCAGCATTGATAAGATTACCAGTATTTGTGAGCATACAGTATGTTGCAGCTTCAGAGTCCCATAAGATTTTAACAAGTATTTCAATATTATAAATAACTTGAATTGGTCAGAAAAGATTAAGTAGGTGAAGAATAATCGCTTTATTTCTCTGGTAGGTTGTGGAGAACTTCTTTTACAGTCTGACTCATATTTCCCAAAGTAAAAGACGTCACTGTCTGCCAAGGAGGCAAATTGTGTCCTGCTTAATGTGTCTGTCTCCCTCCAGCAAGCAGCTGACCCATGCATTAAAGTAACTTTGCTCTTAGCAAGCCATTTCAGGGCCATTGGCTGGAAAGAACAAAGGAAATGATAGTGTGTTTCATGGAATATTCAGGATATTCACATCCTTTTGAAGTATTCTCTACTTGCAACCCAAATTAAGCGTTTTTTATACCTTGTCCTAATATTGAGTGTATCTTACCTACATAATCAAGTCAGACCCCTAAGTGAAAGCATCAACAAGTGGAAAATGAATGGCTAAATATTACTACCCTTTATTATATAAAATGTTAAGTAATGGGAAATCATACAAACAAAACCACATATTATTACTGCTTGTAGATTTTCTCACTAAAGATCTAGAAGTACACAGCATACAGTCACAGAGAGTAACAGAAAACTTTATGATTGTTCACGCCTGCAATATATATGTATGCTCAGCTGAATCGAGCATGAATGCCTATGAAGGAGAAATATCTGTCATTGCCTGTACAATACTTATGGGGTTTTATGTATGTATTTTATATACACCAAAAAATAAAGTATTGCAGTCTATACAAAATCTGTGGGGGGCCTGGTAATCTAACAGTTGACTTTCTCCTTGTAATTGGAAAAATTCCCGGCACTCACTTATAGACACTTAACCAGAATCCCTGATTTATTCAGCCAATATTACACCCAAAGCCAAAATGATAGCAGGATACCAGAATATTGTTTTGTATATCGATGTGATATTGTTATGATGACCCTGCATAATTGACTTAATAAATCGCAGATTCTGGTTACGCATCCATATGTAAGTGACTGGGGCAGCCGTCTTATCCACGTGTACAACAGCAAGCGGAGTACCGATTGTGAGCTTAATTAGTTTCTTCTTGCATTCATTCAGATTGGATGTTGGACCATGACACATTTATCTATTACCTGTGCCTTGTTCAATGACTTATCGTTTTATTGCTGACAGTAATTGTTGTCTACTGATTTTAAAGATATATTAGATCTTGATAACTGACCTCTTTGAATTTGTGTTTTTTCTTGCTTGGTTCTTGTGACTTATTATGAACTAGTTTGTTGCTTTATGTCTTACTACATATAAAAGTGAAATAAGTTATAGAACCGGTATTGTAAATCTAGTCCTTGGTGTCAATAAAGCTCTTCTTACATCATGTTAATGGTGTCCTTTTAACATACATGCCAGAAAAAGCTCCTGACATATATTTCTGGCAGATGCCATATGTTATATGTTAGCCATAAGTGCTCATGTAAAAAAAATTATACTGCATGGTAGCATACCCAATTACACAATTCTTTTTTTAGGAATATTGCTCTATACTTGCCCAGTGGAGAACCTAAGGATTTATAGAACCCCCTGGAGTATGTATGTTGGAAGCTATTGCTTGCATACATGCAACAGAGAGGACAATTACGTGATGTAAATGAGATGTTTGTATTTTAGTGCATATCACACTTGGTGCTCGACACTGAATTCTCTTTGTAAGCCTAAGCCTAAAAGTGCTCATGAATATTAGAGCAAAGTTGATTGAACTGTCTGATTTTGTCATGATACAAATTATATTATGGGTATAAGAGCCTCAGTTGATAGCAGGGGAATGAAGAGAAAGAGAAGAAAAGAGAAGGCATATGCCACCACCCACCAGCTTTGGCTTAGTAAAAGGCTGTGTTCTTTAGAAGAAAATGCAGTTTGGTACGGGCGCTGCCAGGTCCAGAAAATGATAATTCCAAGGAAATAGGATGAACTTGACTTTATTGAGAACGTGTTTTGGAGTTGCTCCATCTCCGTCATGACAAAGAACTTAGAGCAACTCTGAAATGCATTGTCAATAAAGTCATGTTTGTCCTATTTTTTGGAAATATCATTTTCTGGACCTGGCAGCGCTCATACTAAACTGATTTTTCTTCCTACAAGCACAACCATGTCTTGCGCCTGTCAAGTTCAGCGGGTGAAGCAGTAGCCACGTTCCTTGGTCCTCCTTTAAGCCTTATGCAGTGTTGTGATTTGAACAACCTGAAAATGTGAGCAGCTCTATTAAGCCTTTATTTTTCAGCTTCTATTCCACTGATCTACACATGGAGTGATGCCTGATTCTATTCTATTTCATGTTGTTCCAGTAAAAGACTCACACACCATTTACTTGCATGAGTTGAGCTGCAGTACCAAGCACAACCACACTATGGATGCTATAGGTCTTGGGACCCCTGGGCACATTCTAAGTTAGTCTGATTCTAAGGGCAGGCTATTAGTGATGGGCAGTCTGTCTCTTTTTGGTGATCTGGCTATTCTGGCTCCTCTCACCAAAAAGAGTCGGCTCTTTTGGATCCTAAATGGATCCCTATTAAATATGTGTTAACCACGGTTGAACACATATTTAAGATGATATTGATGGGGCCGAAACTCTGGCCACCCATGGCCGAAACTCTGCCCACTCGCAATTGACCAATTAAATTGATGACTGGGCAGAGTTTGGTTCTGGTGGGCGGAGTTAAGACTGCCATACACCGCAGTTTTACGCCCAGTGAGAGCCATTTAGAGAAGTTAGTTGCTCTCACTGGGGCGCTGGCTCCCATCGTTGACAGGAGGGAGCCGGTTCTTCGTCTCATAACGTTCGCGACCTACACATCACTACCATCAATAATGCATCCTTTAATACTGGTAACCCTTTATAATGTAATTGTACACTACGTAAGAGTAGAAATGTGTTTAGCTCTGAAGAAAGTTCAGCACATACCAAGTAGCGATCTTCCTTATAGCTATCAGCAAACAGGTTTTCATTGTGTCTGTTTGCACAGGGAGAGGTAAGAGTTCACAGTCCTGGTCTCTTGTATTCCACAAACAGGAGACGTGTTGCCTGAGTTCCAGCTCATATTTAGAATAGTCTTTTCTTTTTCCTGAGACGTATGTCATGTCTGCGGAGTGGCAGCTCGTGCTGACAGACTAAGCCCCGAGCTTTGGCAGAAATGCACGTACAGTGCGAGAAGCGAAGGTGGAGGCACGCGCCCGATAAGATCCTGTAATAAAGGATACAGCTATGCCTTGCATATTTCTATTGTCCTTTACAAAGTGACCTGTTATTGTACGCGTGGTTCGCATACACTGAGTACAGAGGTTCACTGACTCATAGGGCTCCTCAGACCACAATATCAGGGTGTAGCGCAGTGTACTTTTAAGGTTTGCCTTTCCTGTTGCTTTAAGATAAGATGGCAAAGTCTGGCTGTTCAAACCTCAAATAGGTTACACTTTATTTGCCAGTCACATAGATATACCATGCTGTACATGCATTTATCTGGATGTTTGACCAACAGATATACTATACACACAGTTCCAATCTCACAATAATACAGAATAATTGAAGCCTATTGCACTAGGCCTCTTACCTATCAGTTCAGAAGTCATAGGTTTTCTCTTTTTATCATTTACATGTTTTTGCCTAATATTGCCAGCAGTTTGCTGTGAACAGGATGCATACAGTATCAGGCTCTGCTGTAGGCCACGTGCCAACAGGATCAGACTACGGCAAGTTTATTTTCTACCCTGCACCATGGAGACACATATACTTACATAGGTGCTGCATACAGGGGCATAACTACAATAGGTGCAGGGGTTGCAATTACACTTGGGCCATTGTGGTCTAAGGGGCCTAAAAAGTCCCTTTGGCCTATATGAGAAGACCAATGCTATTAAAGATTTGCAATAATTGGGGGCCCTGTTGGAGCTTTTGCATTGGGGCCCATAAGCTTCAAGTTCTGCCACTGGCTGTATACACAAATAATAGAAATGTTTGTTATTTTTTGCAAACCAGACCATTTGCAAATGTGACTAGAAATACATACAGTACAGATAATTTTAACAAAGATCCATGGGCCTTTTTACATGTACAGTCCCATAAACAACATTTATCGCCTATTGACAGAATAGATGATAAATGTATGATCATTGGTGAGAACCCCACTGATCCTAAGGACAGGATCAAAAGTCCTCTGTATGAAAGAAGCGGTAGTGTGTGTGCCGCAGCCACTCCTTTAGATTGTAAGTAGAGCAGTGGTTTTGTATGTTCACTGTCACTCTATTCAACCAGGGAACTATGGAAACTCCATAATCATAATCTGTGGGGTGTCCCAGTGGTTGAGTCCTCCACGATCATTCATTTATCACCTTTCCTTTAGATTAAAGTTGGTGTGAGTTCATTCGTAGTACCCTAAACCTTTAGCCAAATCAGTAATCTGTGGCAGCTGGACCGCATCGGCGGGTCTTCTACTGATTAGCTGGCGTAAGGTGATGTCATAGGACAAACTGACCTGGTTCTGCGAATTGTCTACTTTGGATAGGTGATATATGCTAGGTTGTTTATGAGTATGTTCATACCTGGAGCAAATGCCTATGGATAATACAGCAAGTTAATGTTCTGTTGATTATAGTTATTACATATATATAACCAGTTGCCCCTCTCATCCACTTTCAGTTACAAGCAAGAGGCAGATGCCTGGTTTAGACTAGGACTTTGACTTTGATGTCAATATAAAAGATGTAATCAATGACAAACTAGGAAATTATGGTTGGCCGTTCGATCACTGGACATTTTTGGACAGGGCAAAGCTTGTGATTGATCAGTCAGCGGATTATCGCTGCATGTAAAAACCTCCTTTAAATGTTCCTTGCTTATACACAAAACAATGAATGAGCCACCAATGTGTCCACATAAACCAGTATCTGCTAAAAATGGCCTTCATTCTTCTAGCTGGGTCTTGTCCACATTGATAATCTGTATTCTGAATGCTAACATATTGGTCAATGGACAAAACAGCGCATAGACAATTTGTGACTGCTTGGCTGAAATGAGGTTAAATTCTTGACAGTGACCATGAACGCTTGGTAAGTCACATGGTATACTTACACAAGCCCACCTCTTTTCATTTTCAAACTAATAGTAGTTGAGTAGGTGGGATACAATGAGTGGAACATGGGGTCTTGTTTCATTACCAAAAGAAAACTCCATTCTGTGCTTTTCACGCTACAGTTCTTTGATTATTACTTTCAAGGTACCAAGAAGGAAAAAATGAAAAAAAGAAAAAAAGTTGGCGTCATCTATCCTGCCTAATACGCTACATTCACACAGATAATCTGTCGAGTGAGTGAACAAACTATCTATTCTTGTCTGCGCTATTTTCCCATGTCAGAAACAGACTGTGCTGAAAAATTTAGGTTTCTTCTTTCATCTTCCCTTTCACGGACTCCCTGAACAAACTGCCTTTATTTCCTCTATTCACTGCAGAGATCTTGACTGAGGCAAGAGAATGAGGATCTTTTTTTTTAATATGTTTAGGCCCTGCCAGTGACATGGAACTGTAGAAGCTCTTAATTACCCAGGAAGTGACAATGTCAAGGGGCTTTCAATGCTGCTTCACTGCTCCACTCCATGGTTTCCCATCATTGTCGCCACGTCGGGCTTCTCTTCACAAAGCAGACGGTTCCCGCATTTACTGTTTGCATGAACTTTTAATTATTATTAAGAATATAAATAAATCAATAAATAAGAAATGAAGCAATGAAAGCACTTCATAAGTTGGAAAAGAAGCATGTTTCACTTAAAATGCAGATATTTGCAACAACTCATAGTATAGTACTATTATTACTATTAGGGGACATGTCTTGCGCTACATAAATCTGTATATTCAGGGTTAACTGCAAATCAGCCTAACCAATTTGTTTCCTCTAATGCTATTTACAATGGTCTAGGGAGCTGAGATGTCTTGCTGCATGAAGGTATGATTTGTAGAACACAGCTGGATGAGACCCCATTTCTTGGAGGCTTTTAAATGGTGTATAATAAATAGAAGAGTAGAGTAATTAAAGTGGAACCTGTCATGCAACTCATGCAGCCCAAACCACGGGCCAGAACCTCGATTGCAGCCAGGTATATTCTTCTCTGAAACGCTCCTATGTTTCAGAGAAAATATCGTTGGAAGATTTGGCCAAGGACCATAACCGGAAACCAGACTAGTCGGACGATGCTCCCAGTCAGCTTTTCTCCGCATCCCTCCATGCTATTGACAGATCTCTCACTATGGGGCACTGCCCCTGGCCGGCTAACCCCTGCATCACTCCATGTTATTGACAGGTCTCTCCCATACTGAGAGACCTGTCAATCACCTGGAGCAGCGCTGTTCTCCTTGCTCAATCTTTTGCCTATCCCATCCTCTGTCTCTGTGGCATGCTAGATATTAGATTTTTGTGCATGTTTTACTTTTGTGAAAACTAGGTAATATTTGAATTTGTATCTAAAGTGTATTTAAAGTGATATTCCTAACTTGAAGATGAGCTTTTATGTGTCTATTTGAATACCACTGTAAGTATTATATGTGATGTAACATTGACTTTAAAGCAGATTATTGGTTTTCCAAAAAAATGTTTTCTGCCTGGCCACATACAAGTTTAAATGATTGTGCTGCACTAGTAAAACTATGTCCTTGTACATCATTATTATCTAGCTTGTTGGGTATGTGGTTGTGTGATAGTATAAGGATACATTACACCTGATATGATGCTTGCACTTTAGCATGTAGAATAAATACCCTCCAGCCCCAATGATTATGATGAAATTAAAAGAAATGCTTTTTTTATAGTCACATGCTCCAAAAATGTCAGTTAATCTTGAAATGACCTTGGCAGAGTCACCTCGCAGCATTGTTCTAACATTATGTTTTTCCCCTATTGTTCTATTGTTTTGTCTGTTCTCCAGGCATGAGACTTCACCTAAATCAATTCTAAACTGCGATCACTTCAAAGACTTGCTGGATATCTGCATTGAATTTCTATATTTTAGTGAATTGCTTACTTATTAATTTTTGTAACTTAGTTAATTAATTTGACGGAAGTAGCAGATACTTGTGGTTAGTTACATTGTGACAAACATGTTCCCTACATTGCCACAAAAGCTTGTACAGAAAATGACCAAGTGCTGTTCCAAGGATAACTTCACACTTTTAGCTTAGCAAGAAATCTATCACTCTTAGAGATGAGCAGATCGATTTGATGCAAATTGAATTAGTTTAACATTTTTTGGAATTCACTGAACCCAACAACTTCAAACAATCTGCAATTAGCTTTATACAAGCCAACAAAAATCACCCCTGCCAATTTACACATTGCAGAAGATTGCATCAGTCAGATAAGGCTCATATGACCTCAGAGTTGACATGGCAGGCATCACCATAATGCCTTGCAGCTATCACATCACATAGTATAGCACAGCCAATGAAAAGGGACTATCATAGACTGGAAAAAAAGAAGAGACATGGAATTCAGAAGCCATTTTGGAGTGAATCTGGATAGTAAGATGACATCAAAGCTCACAGTTTAGCAACAGAGTTAGGGAGAGAAAGCCATAAAACAGTGAACAAATTGTACAGATACTGTAGTGTGTGATAGCAGAGGAGTGAAGAACAGTTAACAATTATGGTATTCTTCAAATGGACATCAACATAAATGAAACCTTTGTTCAGATATCTATATTTCCTTTCAAAAACATTTCCATATATATTTGTAGATTATTAGACAACAGCAAATTTACTCTGTTCAGTCAAAATTTTCAGAATTCATTGAAGTTTATAATTTCAAATAATTCTCTAGTTGTATTTTGGCCAAATCACTTAAAGAGAACCTGTTATCAGGATTTAGCCCTATAAACTAAAGGCATGGCTATAATGGCTCAGTAATTCTGATTAATATGATACCCGATGTGAAGGGATCCGCTCAATGTCTGCTGAATATTCACCTTATGAAGCTTTCAGAAAATTACATCTTCTGTGCTCCAGTGTGCTTTGGGGCGGGGCGTGGGGGCAGGGTCTTCTTCTTGTTCTCCGACCACCCATCAGCTTCCTCTGTTTCTTGTGCAGGTCACTAATTATTCTTTTTAAAATTCTGTTCCCCCACCAGCACCATTATGTGGACAGCACAAGTGCAGTGGGAGCCGGCTTCCTGTGTGCAGGACTTCAAAAAAATGGCGCCGGAATTGGCGCATGCGCAGATTGAGATTTCAGCTCAATTCCTTTTAAAAAGGAAGCAGGGGGGTCTTAGAACAAGGAGACGACCCTGCCCCCACATCCCGCCCTGAAGCACATAACACGTAATTTTCTGAAAAGGTGAGTATTCAGCAGCCACTAATCGGATCCCTTTACATCAGGCATCATATTAATACCTTAGTATTAATATTTCTTGTTTACACAATGCACTTTATGAATGGACAATGGTATACTGGTTCGAACATTTTTTGTAATGCTTAATTTATCTGGTATCTGGTTAATACAAAACATAAATAGATATCTCATATACAAATAGCTACATAGGTGTCAGCAATTCACCTTAATATTGCTGCTATTTTCCTGTACATAAGCACCAGGGTCAAGGCTGAATATATCCGTGTCTCTTGTCTATTGGAGGTTCCACTCTCCCCCATCCTTATCTTGTTTTTAATTATTTTGTAATTTTATTGTATTTAATAAATGAAATATATTTGCATATTTTTGTGAACTGGAGTCACTTTTTATCCCAGAGCCTATCATGTAGATAATAGGGATCTAAGGTATAAATGTTGAACCAAAGTGTCTAACAATCGATTCCTTTTGTGTGTCTTTTGGACATTGATTAATAAGGTATCATATTAATCAGCATCACAGTGCCATTATGGCCATGCTTTTAGTTTATAGGGCTAAATCCTGCATGAACTCAGTGCTGCCTCATTTAAAATTGACTAGTAAAATAAAGGGTGGCAATGTCTAATGGGTAATGTAAAAAAACACCCATATCATGTCATCTGCCAATAAAAATGTGGGAGACTATAGTGCAAATAGTGGCAGCAGCAGCACTGTCTGCACCAGCCGTTCAACCACTAGTAGCTGATTCAGGCCATAGTTGCCTCCGACAGGTGTATTACTTAATAGAAATATTATGTTTCTAAAAATGTATATTTTATTAAAAAATAAAATAAAAAATAATATTAATTTAAAATATTAAGATATTTAACTCTAAAGTGCAAAAAAAGTCCCAAGTACAATCAACGGTTAAAATCCATTTACCCGTAGCCATATATGTTGATGTCACTTTGACATTATTAAGGCTGGAATTTTTTTTTCTTGTTTTTCAGTACATTGCATGATAAAATGTATGGTTTCATTCAAAAGTACAACTTGTCCCACAAAAAACAAGCCCTCGTACGACTATAAAGACGGGAGAACGAAAATGTTATGGCTCTTGGAAGAAGGGGAGGAAAAAATGAAAGCGCAGAAAACGGACAATCGCCCGGCGTGGAAGGGGTTAATATAATAGGATGTCGTGTTTTTAGTGTGCAATTTAGTTATATGTGTATGTGTGTATGTTTCCTATATGTATTTTACCCTAAAAGGCCTTGTGTGATGCCAAAGCTCCCGGAACCTGCTACTCAGAAGCTCCCAGCAGCAGCTCTGTGCTGCCTTGACTCTTGGCCAAGCTTGGCCTGAGTCTGCCGGCTGTGGAATGTGTGAGAGCCATGTGTCACATCTCCAGACTGTGGGAAAGTGCTGCTCCAGTGAACTCCCAGCAGCTGTCCTGCCCCAGTTTGGTCGTGCGTCCAGAGAAACAGGAGCTCAAGTTTACAGCACTTGGAACTACAACTTCCTTCACTGGTTTCCGCACATCTTCTTCCAGCCACCACATCTGGGAATGACAAAGAACATCTGAGCAGCTCTTCTTTGTGGGAGTTCACAGACTCTGCAGTGTTTTGCTGGCCTCCCTGTTAGTAAAAAAGGTTAAGAGCTTTTGTAAAAGAGCCAGTCACACCTAAAAGACTCAAAAATCTTTTCATTCTGGGAATCCTGCCTTCTTGAGAAAATATATTCAGTTCCTCCATTAGCTGCTCCTTGATATGTTTTGCAGAAGTGACTTTTTGTATAAACATGTGAAAGAACTTGGTTTTACCAATAAAGTTTGATATGTCATGTAGAAATCCCCACACAGACATATAGTAAAAGTTTTAATATTTATAGTTAAATTGCTTTCATTCAGCATTCGGTATTTCAGTGAATCTGGGACATGTTTCCAGAACAAAAATGCATTATAATGTGGAATTTCACAGGACTAGAAACAAAACATTCAGGAAGAAGAACCAGTGGTGGTTTGTGTAGACCACAGTCCCTAGACTGTTCCACAAACCTGGGCACTTTTCCCTAATAGCACAATGCTAACCCCTAAATAAAATTACAACTGAGATGAAACTCATATTTATTGACCTCATCACTTCCAGGTTCTCTTCAGTTTCAGGTGCTTTGACCTGAAGAGGAGCCCAAGAAAAAGAGACCAGGAGGAACATGAAATAAAAGGGGGTCCTGTTAGGCAAACTAGAGGAGACCAGGGCTCTGTGGGTATTGGAAAGGAGATAAAATGTAGCAGGGCCCCTGTGGGGCTTTATTACATAAAATGCTAAAGGTTCTTCAAAGGAGGAGACAATATCTGGATAGGGTTTTATGGGGGAGGGACAGGGTTGCCAACTTGACTTTTTATCTTTTCTGGACAGCTTATCAAAAAACATCGCTGACAGACAATATTTTTTATGGACACATTGGATAATCATAATACATCATTATGATTCTAGGTGATACATGTCTAAAACCCATAGTTCTGATATGAAGACATCAGCTGTATTCACTGTAAACTGTAAAATGATGATAACTACAGTGAAAAAAATCTGTATAAGATTCTTCAGCCTCAAAAAAATCACAGAGTGCAGAATTTTTTTTTACAGGCAGAGCAAAAAAAATGCCCTATTTTTACGGACTGTCCAGGAATTTCTGGACGGTTGGCAATCATGGGGAGGGACAGAGTAAGCATTAGAGAGTCAGGCTAAAGAAGTGAATACAAAAAAACATTCCAGTGAAACCGCAGCCTGAACACAGACCGACAGCAGCTTCACCAGCTCCCTGACCTCCTTCCCATGGAGAGGAGACCGTCCAGACTTGCTTACAGTCTGACTGCATCACTTCTTGCTGATGCTGCTCCTTTGGATTCACATTACTGCAACATCATATTGCTGTGAAGAGGAGGGAAGAAAATGGGCAGGAATTGAGATGTTCCATGGGCTGTGGGACCCTGGTTAACTTCTGAATATTAATTCTCTAAAGTGACGGTGGCTGGCTCCGAATTGATCTGAAATAGGTTCTGGTGCAAATAGTAAGCAATTTCACTTAGCCTCCATCCAATCCATCTAAAAAATAATTCACCATAGGCCAGTTTCGATTAGAATGCATTTTTTTTGTTTTCCTTGGTTATGATTTCTCTACTCATTGAAGCAATTTTTTGCTACTTCTTTTCTTCTCATTTTTTTCTTGCAAATCCCATAATCCAGAAGATTTAATAATCAAGCATCTATTTGGTCAAGTTGTATAGATTATTAAACAGTTAACCTGGATATGATAATGCTGGTGTGCTTACTTTGAAAATTCATGTAAGAGTAATTGTGTATAAAGAAATAAAAAATAATTTTAAAAGTTCTTGTGCAATCTCCGCTCACCTAGACTGACTGATAGTTCCTCACTGTCCCTCTTCCCTGCTGCTGATGAAATTTCACACTGCTCTGTACAAGCTGCAGTTGTCCATCAAGCTGAGTGGGCGGAGACTGAATACACTTGGACTCATAAGCTCTCTTATTCTTTAGTTAGAATCATAAAATGCTCATTCTAGTATAATAGTAATACAACTATTCTAATATGGATTTTAAAAGTAAGTACAACAGCTTTATCAGGTATAACAGATAACATGTTACTGTTAAATAACATGTGACTGTAGACTTGTAAATCCTCACAGCATGCAGAGTACACGTTATCAGGATTCTCCAGTGCCGGTAGCGGACAAGCCAGTGCCCACAAGAATGTGATTTGCATACATGAGGTCACGTGCTGACTAGATGTGCGCGGCCTCATTCAATACAAGTGAATTGAGCAAGGCCAGACATGTCTAGTCAGAATATGGCTGAAAGTATGCAAATTGCAAACTTGCAGTCACATGACTAACTGCTCCCAGCAGAGAATCCTGACAGCGCGCAAGTGCTCGCGATATGAGGATTCACAAGTCTGTAATCATATAGAGTGTGACAACCCCCTTAGTAATGTTTATCGTTTTCGTTTTAAATCTGGTGACAGAGCTGCCCTTACAAGCTTACAAGCAAGCGTTGGATGGCCTAACTGAAGTCTCATGTGACGGGATAGACTTAGAAGGAAATAATTATTTACTGAAGTCAACATGTCAAGAAAATTACCGTACTTTTCGTATTATAAGACACACTTTTTTCCTCTAAAATTTTGGAGGAAAGTGTGGGGGGGGTACGTCTTATAGTCCGGATATACGGTCAATCTGTGGATGGTGGGGTGTGTGGGGGGGGGCGTCAGTGGCAGAGGAGCGGTGCACAGGAGGCAGGAGCCGCCTGCAGGAGCTGACACTGCCCGCTGTTAAAGAAAATGAATATTAACTGCTCCCCACGCCCATGTGTGTGTGGCGTAGAGAATATTTATTCTCCTTAAAAGCGTGCACAGTGTCAGAAGTTGCGGCAGTGTGCCCCCTTTTAAGGAGAATGAATATTCACTACTCCCCACATCCATAGTCTAGGCGCAGGGAGCAGTGAATATTCCGGCAGCAGACCTCAGCGTGTGGGGGTGCATGTCAGAGACGTCATGCGCTGCTCACACAGTGAGATCAGCTCCTGGCAGCAGAATAGGTCGCAGTGCTGGAACAGAGGGAAGGAAGGTAAGTTGAAATCTTTATTTTCATTATGTGTACATCTGATGCAGATGGGGGTGCCATGCATACCAGGATGGGAATGGGGGTGCCATGCATACCAGGATAGGGGTGCCATGCATACCAGGATGAGGATGTGGTGCCATGCATACCAAAATGGGGATCCATGTATACCAGGATGGGGATGGGGCCACGTATAACAGGAAAGGGGGGCCATATATACCAAGATGGGGGATATTAGTACAAAATTGCAACAGTGTCAGCAGCAGACCCCCTCCCCTATAACAGTGCATCATGACCACATTTTTTGCTTAAATTTTTTTTCTATTTTCCTCTTCTAAAACCTAGGTGCGTTTTATGGTCAGGTGTGTCTTACAGTCCAAAAAATAGGGCACTCATTGTTTAAATCAGGTTTTTATGTTAATTTTTTTTTTAAATGTGTTAATGTTTTTTTTTTTTAATTTCCATATCACTATATTTAAAGAAAAAAAAGAAGAAAACTTGCAAACTTCATAATGGACACAAGTCTACTGCTAGACTTATACTTCCTATTCTCTATCCTATTCTCTATGACTTTTCAGGAGTCTTAATATCATTACAGGAAGGATTACACTGTTACAATGACAAATAACATCTCTATATACAGTCAATAACACAACATCCACCATTCATAATAGGTGATGATCACAACTCACCTCTTTACCATTTTTGCACAAAAGATCTTTGCCTGGATCAGAGCATGCTTAGAAAGCTTTCCCGTAGAAGTCAGAAAAGCCAGTCTACATCTCCAAATATCCATGTAGCTGATTAAAAGTGTAATGTGGGAAATGGTTCCGGGAACTTTTTTTTTTTGCAAACTGCTAATTGAATCTCAAGGTGTTCAATTTCAACATGTCATGAGAATTTCGGGAAATTCAACTCAAACTCACTCCTCTAGTGATCCATCCTCTCATCTCCAGTGTGTACTTCCAAACCAATTGTTTGGCAAACAAATGAAATTAGGTTCCGAATGTTGGAGAAAATTGGACTTTTGGAGTACGAAATTTTAGAGGATGGGGAATGCTCTGAGAAGATTTGAAGGTGATTGGTTGAGGAACATACAAGAGTAGAGGCGAGAAGGCGGTCTTGTGAGAACCGGAGATTAAGTGTAGGAAGATATTGGGAGATTAGTTCAAATGTACGGAGGACACAGATTATGGACAGCCTTGTAGGTCAGTGCTAGTAGTTTAAACTGTATCCCATGGGAAATTGAGAGCTAATGAAGATATTTGCAAAGAGGTAGAGATGTAGCAAGGGGAGAGGTGGATTAATTGGGCAGCAGAATTAAGGATGGACTAAAGAGGTGCAAGAGTGTTAGTTGGAAGTCCACAGGTGATATTGCAGTATCCAAAGCAGGAGATGATAAGGGCATGCATTAACATTTTAGTAGATAGAGGGTTGAGGAAGGGATGAATTCTGGAAATATTTTTGAGTTGGAGGCGACAGGAGGTGGTGTGGGTTTGGATGTGTGGTTTGAAAGACACAGCAGAGTCAAGGGTTACTCTGAGGCAGCTGACTTGCTGTACAAGGGAAAATGTGATGTCATTTATAGTGATAGATAGATCAGGTAGGAGAGTTAAGCGAGATGGAGGAAAGATTATGATTTTGTTGTTGTCCACATTAAATTTTAGGAAACGTGATGAGAAGAAGGAGTATATGGCAGGTAGACACTGGATTCTGGACAGCAGAAATGTGACATCTGGGCCAGAGAGGTTGATTTGAGTGTCATCACTATATAGATGATACTGGAAGTCATGGGACTTTGTGAGTTTTTCCAGGCCAAATTTATAGATGTTGAAGAATATGGGTTCCAAAGATACCAACAGAGAGAAGGCAGGATGAGGGTGTAGTATGGGAATGAGAGATGGTAAATGTGCAGTTAGTAAGGTATGAAGAAAAAGGGCAAGGTCTTAGATGCTAAGGAAAGAGAGGATCTGTAGTAGGAGGAAGTGGTCGACTGTGTCTGTGTCATCGGACTGGTCTAGAAAGTGGAATACAGAGAATTGTCTGTTAGCTTTGGCAGTAAGTCATCAGTAATTTTGGTTAGGGCAGCCTCAGAGGAGTGGTGGGGACTGACGCTGGATTGAGTTGTGTGTATTCTTAAAAAATAACTTGTATTATAGTTAATAAAAAATATATTTTATTTTAAAAACAATAACCAGAACCAGGAAAATAGGTTGCAGTCTACAGTTGTGGCAAATAGCTTTGACACTGACACAAATTTTGGTTTTCACAAAGTTTACAGCTTCAGGGTTTTTAGATATTTTAGTCAGATGTTTCTATGGTATGTTAGTGTATTATATGGTATATGATATATTTTCCAATACTGGTCCTTTGCAACTAAGAACTATTATTTCTCGTTCCTATCATTCCCCAGCTACTAAAAATCTCTGCAACCTCTCTAGCCTAAAACCCATTCACTTGACCCTCGTTGCTCCACTCCCTCTCCCTGGAGCACTATGGAATGCTCACGCCATCTGTAATAAACTATATGTCATTCATGGCCACTTTAATCTATCCTTCATGGGCCTCACAGAAACATGGTTGACACCCTCTAACACAGCCTTCCCTGCTGCACTGTGTTATGGTGGCCTTCACTTCACCCACACTCCTTTTCCTAGCAAATAAACATGGTGGTGGAGTTCACCTTTCCCTAACAACTGCATTTTTAACCCTATCCCACCTCTGACCTTCCTTATCCTCCCTTCTTTTGAAGTGAACTCAATCCATATTCACACTCCCTCCAACCTCCAAGTGGCCATCAAAAATTGACCCCCAGGTCCTGCCACCTCCTTTATCGACCACTTCTACACCTGGCTTCTACACTTTATTTCTGTTAACATTCCCACCATCATCATGGGTAATTTCACAACATGAACATGAACACATCAGACAAAGTTTTAATGTCTATCCGCCACAACCACTAACAGACCAATACCCTTCCCCCATAACCTTCTTTCTTATGTTCAATGAAAAAAACCTTGCTAATTTTTTCTTCAAGTCACAAATATCCACTTGTGCACCTGACCTTAACCCATCCCACCTCTTCCCCAACCTTACCACGATGCTTATCCCAGCCCTAACCCATCTCTTCAAAAAATCATTAACATCTGCTCTCTTCTCTTCTGCTTTCAAACACGCAGCAATCATACCTATTCTCATGAAGCCACCCATTGATCCAAACTCTGTCTCCTCAAACAGCATGCCCATATTGAACCTTTCTCATCCAATACACTCTTTGACAACCTAAAATCCAGCTACAATCTCCACTACTTAAACTTCCCTAACCAAAATTACTTACAGACTATATTCAATATTCTATACTCCTCTTTCTTGACATGCCCTCTGCCTTCAACACAGTTGATAACTCCCTCCTACAACAGATAAAGTTGAAACCAGAAGTTTACATACACAATATAAAACGACACATATGCATGTTTTTCTCAA
Organism: Phyllobates terribilis; assembly: GCF_046119375.1. Taxonomy (NCBI): domain Eukaryota; kingdom Metazoa; phylum Chordata; class Amphibia; order Anura; family Dendrobatidae; genus Phyllobates; species Phyllobates terribilis. The sequence continues at coordinate 319,762,536 of NW_027362763.1, forward strand.
TGTCTGATATGAAATCAGAATAAACCTTTCCCGTTTTAGGTCAATTAGGATTACCATAATTTTTAATATTTGATAAATGCCAGAATAATGAGAGAGACAGAATGTTTTAAGGCATTTTTATTACTTACTGCAAAGTCAAAAGTTTACATACATTTCATTAGTATTTGGTACCATTGCCCTTAAACTGAAAAACTTGGGTCAAACGTTTGGGATATCCTTCCGTAAGCTTCTCACAATGGTTGGTCGGAATTTGGGCCCAGTCCTCCTGACAAAACTGGTGTAACTGATCCAGGTTTGTAGGTCGCCTTGCTCGCACCTGTCTTTTCAGTTTTGCCCTTAAATTTTCAATAGGATTGAGATTAGGGCTTTGTGATGGTCACTCCAAAACATTGACTTTGTTATCCTTAAACCACTTTGTTACCATTTTGGCAGTATGCTTCGGGTCATTGTCCATTTGGAAAACCCATTTCCACCCAAGCTTTAACTTCCTGGCTGGTGCCTTGAGATGTTGCTTCAGTATTGCCACATAATCTTCTTTTTCTCAAGATGCTATCTATTTTGTGAAGTGCGCCAGTCCCTCCTTCAGCAAAACAACTCCACAACATGTTGCTGCCACCCCCATGTTTCACAGTTGATGGTGTTCTTAGGCTTTCAAGCTTCTCCCTTTTTCCTCCAAACATAATGATGGTCATTATGCCCAAAAAGTTCAATTTTACTTTAATCAGACCACAGTACATGTCTCCAACAATTAAGGTCTAAGTTCCTGTGTGCATTTCCAAACATTAATCTGACTTTTTATGTTTATTTTGGAGTAATGGCTTCTTCCTGGCAGAGTAACCTTTCATCCCATGTTGATACAGTACTAGTTTCACTGTGGTTATTGACACAATCATACCATCAACTTCACAAGATCTTTTGCTTTTGTCCTTGGGTTGATATGCACATGTTGGACCAAAGCACATTCATCTCTGGGACACAGAACCCGTCTCCTTCCTGAGCGGTATGATGGCTGGACATTCCCATCTTGTTTGTACTTGCATATAATTGTTTATACAGATGAACGAGGCACCTTCAGGTAACTTGAAATTGTTCCCAAGGATGAGCCATACTTGTGCAAGTCCACAATTCTTTTCCTGATATCTTGGCTGATTTCTTTAGACTTTCCCATGATGCTACACACTGAAGCAGTGTGTCTCAGGTGTGCATTAAAATACATCCACAGGTGTGTCTCTAATTAACTCAGATGTTGTCAAAAACAAGCTCAGAAGCTTCCAAATACATGACATCATCATATGGCCAGTCCAGAATTATTTAAAGGCATAGTAATCTTAGTGTATGTAAACTTTTGACTTTGCAGTAAGTAATAAAAATGATTTAAAACATTCTCTCTCTTTCCATTGACAATATGAAAAAGAGTCTGCTGCTCACTAAGCAGCTGCTCACTGGGCTAGATGTGGGGGAGGGTGGTAGTAGGGAGCTGCAAGACAGTGAGGCATCTAGCTGGGTGACAGTTAGAAAGGGGGGAAGAGGGAAGAGTGCCAGGGTGGCTAGTCCTGATCTGGCACACCCCAATAAATTTGCAAAGTTGGCAGATGAGGGGAGTATTGGTACAGGGGTAGCACTGCTGCAGCAAGGCATGTCCTCTGAAAGCCGGAAGAGTGTCAGCTCCAGTAAGGGGGGAAATAGGAGAGCAGGGCAGGCCAGGCAGGTGCTGGTAGTGGGGGACTCAATTATTAGGGGAACAGATAGGGCAATCTGTCACAAAGACAGGGATCGTCGAACAGTGTGCTGCCTACCAGGCGCTCAATTTCGGCACATCGCTGATCGGGTTGACAGATTACTGGGAGGGGCTGGTGAGGACCCAGAGGTTATGGTGCACATTGGCACAAATGACAAAGCTAGAGGTAGGTGGAAGGTCCTTAAAGATAATTTCAGGGAATTAGGCTGCAAGCTTAAAGCAAGGACCTCCAAGGTGGTATTCTCTGAAATACTGCCTGTACCACATGCCACGCCAGAGAGGCAACAGGAGATTAGGGAGATAAGTAAGTGGCTCTGGAATTGGTGTAGGAAGGAGGGGTTTGGGTTCCTGGAGAACTGGACCGACTTCTCGGTTGGCTACTCGTTTTACTCTAGGGACGGGCTGCACCACAATGGGGAGGGTGCAGCTGTGCTAGGGGAGAAAATGGCTAGAAGGTTGGAGGAGTGTTTAAACTAGGGATTGGGGGGAGGGTATTCATTTTATAGGTGGGGAAGATAGTGCAGATAGTGACCTGGGCACAAATAAAGAAATTGGGGGTGGGGTTAGAACAGTTAATATAGTAAGAAGGAATAGAGGTACAGAGAGATACATAAAATGCATGTACGCTAATGCCAGAAGCCTCACCAACAAAATGGAGGAATTAGAATTAATTTTGCTGGAAAATAATTATGACATGGTGGGGATATCTGAGACATGGCTGGATGAGAGCCATGATTGGGCAGTTAATTTACAGGGCTATAGTCTGTTCAGAAATGACCGTACAAACAAGCGAGGGGGTGGTGTGTGTTTATATGTAAAATCATCCTTAAAACCCATTTTGCATGAGAATATATGTGAATCTAATGAAAATGTAGAGTCCCTGTGGGTGAAGATAAGGGGAGGGGGAAAAAGTAATAAATTACTGATAGCGGTTTGTTATAAGTCTCCAAAAATAATGGAAGCAGCGGAGAATATCCCCATAAAGCAAATAGTTGAAGCAGCGACTCAAGGAGAAGTCATTATTATGGGGAACTTCAACTACCCTGAAATACATTGGGGAACAGAAACCTGTATGTAATTCAAGCAAAGGTAATAGGTTTTTGACAACTATGAGAGACAATTACCTTTCACAACTGGTTCAGGATCCAACAAGAAGGGGGGCACTGCTAGACCTAATATTTACCAACAGGCCAGTCAATTATTCGAGTTGGGGGTCACTTGGGTAATAGTGATCACAAAATAATAAGCTTTCATGTATCGTTTAATAAGATGTGTAGTAGAGGGGTTACAAGGACACTAAACTTCAGGATGGCAAATTTACAACGGTTGAGAGATGATCTTAGTGCAATAAACTGGGACAATGTCCTGAGACATAAAACTACACAAAGCAAATGGGAGACATTTATTAGCACCCTGAATAGGACCTATGCTCAATATATACCCTATGGGAATAAACATGCTAGAAATAGGAGGAAACCACTATGGCTAAATAGAGCTGTAAGGGGCGCAATAAGTGACACAAAGAAAGCATATAGAGAACCAAAGCCAGTAGGTAGTGATGAGGCATTAAATAAATACAGAAAATTAAATAAATTCTGTAAAAACCAAGTCAAGGCAGCAAAGATTGAGACAGAGAGACTCATTGCCAGAGAAAGTAAAAATAATCCCCAAATATTCTTTAACTACATAAATAGTAAAAAACTAAAAAATGATAATGTTGGCCCCTTAAAAATAGTCTGGGTGAAATGGTGGATGAGGATGAGGAAAAAGCTAATATGCTAAATGATTTTTTTTCAACAGTATTTACACAAGAAAATCATATAGTTACATAGTTACATAGTTTATAAGGCCAAAAAAAGACAAGCGTCCATCCAGTTCAGCCTGTTTCTTGTGCACTGCAGCTATTCCGCAGCGTTGATCCAGGGGAAGGCAACAAAAAAACATGCGGTATAGGCCAATTTACATCATTGAGGAAAAATTCACTTCCCGACACCAATCTGGCAGTCAGATTAAATCCCTGGATTAATTAACTAAGCATAAGATGTAATTTTATTGTTCTCAAGAAAGGCGTCCTGGCCTCTCTTGAACTCATTAAGTGAGTTGGACATCACCACTTCCTCTCCCAGAGAGTTCCAGAGTCTCACGGCTCTGACCGTAAAGAATCCCCTTCTATGCTGGTGCAGGAACCTCCTTTCCTCCAGACGCATAGTGTGCCCCCTCGTCTTTGTCACCATCCTTGGTATAAACAGCGATCTCTGTAATGCCCCCTGATGTATTTATACATGTTTATGAGGTCTCCCCTAAGCCTTCTCTTTTCCAATGTAAATAGGCCTAATTTTGACAACCTCTCTGGGTATTCTAGTCCCTCCATTCCCTTTATTACCTTAGTCGCCCTCCTTTGTACCCTCTCTAGCTCCAATATGTCTTTCCTAAGCACCGGAGCCCAGAACTGTGCACAATATTCTAAGTGCGGCCTTACCAGCGCTTTATACAGAGGAAGAGCAATGTTCTCATTATATGCCCCTATTCCTCTTCTGATGCATGCCATGACTCTATTTGCCTTCGCAGCTGCTGCCTGACACTGGGCACTCCAATTTAATTTGCTATTAACAAAGACGCCCAGGTCCTTCTTCATGTCAGATTTCCCCAACGGTTTCCCATTTAATATGTATGGATGACTGCTGTTTTTCTTTCCCATGTGCATGACCTTACATTTATCGGCATTGAACCCCATCTGCCATTTTTTGGCCCAACTCCCCAATTTATCTAAATCCTCCTGTAGCTGTGCCCTATCCTCATCTGTATTAACTACTTTACAAAGTTTAGTATCATCTGCAAATATTGCTATTTTACTATGCAACCCTTCCACTAGATCATTAATAAATATATTAAATAATATAGGGCCCAAGACAGACCCTTGAGGCACCCCGCTAGTAACCCTGACACACCCTGAGCTTACTCCATTGATAACCACCCTCTGCTTTCTATCACTCAGCCAGCTATTTACCCACTTGCACACATTATCCCCCAGACCAAGCATTCTCATTTTATATACCAACCTTTTGTGTGGCACGGTATCAAACGCTTTGGAGATTATATCATAAAGAACCCTCGGGTAGACCCTTTGTCCCGGTCCATGGATACGGCTGAGGATGATGACGAGCCCAGGCTTACCATTCCTTCGGGAAGTTTGCGAATGGTGGCTCCAGTGTCCCTAAAACAGGTTCCTTCTGGGAGGACGTTCGTTCCTCCTAATCTACAAAATGAGGTGCTCTCCTGGGCACATGCCTCTAAGATCGGAGATCATTTTGGGGTCAAACGTACCACGAAGTTTCTCCAACGGTCGTATTGGTGGCCCCGGTGGCGCCAGGGCGTTAAGGAATATGTTCTAGAGTGTATCTCCTATGCGAGAGATAAATCATCTTGTCAAAGTTCGGCTGGTCTTCTCCATCCGTTACCCGTGGCGGATTCCACAGATCAGACTCTGCTTCTTCTGAATAATGGCCAACATCCGCGCGTTCCGGTTCCTATGCCAGTTCCCTCTGTGGAACCTGGGGTCAGAGATTGGGCTTTGGAGGCGCGGAAGGTTTGGGATCATACCCAGGATGCTATATTGGCCTCCAAGAATCGGATGAGAGAGTCGGCTGACACTCTTCGTCGTCCAGCCCCCGTATTCTATCCGGGCAACAGAGTGTGGTTTGCGGCTCGCAATATCAAAGTACGAGGGGAATCTGCTAAGTTTGCCCTCCGCTTTATTGGTCCTTTCAAAATTTTGGCCCAAGTAAACCCCGTAGTGTACCGTTTACAGTTACCACGACACCTGAGGAGTCACGACACTTTTCACGTGTCGCTCCTTAAGCCCGTTCGCCTGACAAAACTCGCTGAACCCCAACCTGCTACAGACACCAGAGGTGATGATCTTGAGGTGCGGGCTATTGTGGGGTCTAAGATGGTTCGTGGCAAAAAATATTTCCTGATGCACTGGAGGGGTCATGGATCTAAGGATCGCTCCTGGGAACCGGTGGACCACATTCATGCCCCCCTGCTCATTGAGGAATATGAGCGTCAAGTGGAGGGGGATGTTAGAAGGGAGGTTAATGTTAGGTGTCGGGCAGTTGCTGGACCTGAAATTGGGTCAGAATCATCCGTTGTCTCCCATTCTGATGTTGCTTAGCATCGCCGTCGGTCCCAACGCCTAGTCAGTGCACGAGAAGTACAGGCTGTCTCTCTGGTCCTTGTTCCTAGTAGTGTTAAGCATAGGTTGCGGAGGGGAACAAGGGCTGCTACAGCCTAAGTCCAGGATGCACTGCACTGAGCATGCCCGTGACATAGCGGACCGTGATTGGTGCTTTGGTGTCAGCTGATCCGGTGACCTGGCACCGCCTGATTGGCCGCGGGTGATGTCATCAGTAGTGCGACCAATAATGCGACAGTGGGCAGGGCTTAGTCTTTAAATAGGCTGCACACAAGCATGGCGGCGCACTCTGATCATTGAGCTAAGGTTGTGTTCATGTGGGGATGCTTGTCTGTTTGAGCTCCACGTGCTCTCTTGCTGCTCTAGCTTCGGACAGGCAGGTTTAGCTGGGGATAGGCAGTCTTAGCTGGAGGGAGGCAGGTAGTTCTGTTTGACAATTTGGCTCCGACAATGGGGTCGCTATACACCCCGAGAAGACTGTGGACTCCGTATTCCTGGCACCGCCTGTTAGTCACGTGGAGAGTGACTCCGCAGTCCGGTTGCACACCGGCTGGGAGCACGTATATGCCGGCGTGAGTCACACACACTTCTTAGCGTCTGTTGCGTAGCCTCTTTGCAGTTATCAGGGCTATGGCTACGTTATTTGTCGCACATCTCTCGTGCAGTTAGCGGAGATAGTGCGAATCTCTTTTCCCGTCGCAGTGTGCAGTAACACTGGAGGAATTTATATATTAGTTGGTTGTTTTACCTTCTTACCCGGAAGGTGTTCGGCCGCAGCCTTCTAGGCTGCATCGCGGACCCCGGGTTCGGTTGCTTTCCATTATTAATAAAGTTGTTTGCAATCGTCCCCATAAAACTAGAGTATCTGAAGAAGAATAACCTCATGACCCAATATCAACATGGGTTTACGAGGGACCATTCCTGTCAAACTAATCTGATCAGCTTTTATGAGGAGACAAGTTCCGGACTGGACCAAGGAAGTGCAGTGGATGTTGTGTATATGGACTTTTCAAAAGCTTTTGATACGGTTCCACACAAAAGGTTGATACATAAAATGAGAACAATGGGGATAGGGGAAAATATATGTATGTGGGTTAAGAATTGGCTCAGTGATAGGAAACAAAGGGTGGTTATTAATGGAACACACTCAGACTGGGTCTCAGTTAACAGTGGGGTACCACAGTGGTCAGTATTGGATCCGCTTCTTTTTAACATATTTATTAATGACCTTGTAGGGGGCATACAGAGTAGTATTTCAATATTTGCAGATGACACTAAACTCTGCAGGGTAATCAATACAGAGGAGGACATTTTTATATTACAGGAGGATATATGTAAGCTAGAAGCTTGGGCTGATAAATGGCAAATGAGCTTTAATGGGGATAAATGAAAGGTAATGCACTTGGGCAGAGGAAATAAAATGTATAATTATATGCTTAATTGTATAACACTGGGCAAAACTGTAACTGAAAAAGACCTGGGTGTATTGGTGGACGACAAGTTCATGTTTGGTGGCCTGTGTCAGGCAGCTGCTTTAAAGGCAAATAAAATAATGGGATGCATTAAAAGAGAGATGCTCATGAGGAGAGCATCATTTTACCTCTATACAAGTCACTAGTGCGACCACACTTAGAATATTGTGGACAGTTCTGGTCTCCGGTGTATAATAAAGACATAGCTGAACTAGAGCGGGTGCAGAGAAGAGCGACCAAGGTTATTAGAGGACTGGGGGGTCTGCAATACCAAGACAGGTTATTACACTTGTGGTTATTTAGTTTGGAAAAACGAAGGCTTAGGGGTAAACTTATTACTATGTACAAGTATATGAGGGGACAGTACAAAGACCTTTCTACTGATCTATGATGGTGATCCTAATTACTGGGTTGTGCACGCGTCTTCTTGTGCAAAGTGGCTTCGGAGATAAGTGGCAGTTATTTCAGAGGCAATGGACTAACACCCGTCTTCTTCTTCTCTTTTCACACAGGTACATGCTATTCCCTGCACAATTCCTCTGCTTGCTGTATATGCCGCCATCTAATGCTCTACTCTCCTGATTCAACTCACTGGTACATGCTATTCCCTGCACAATTCCTCTGCTTGCTGTATATGCCGCCATCTAATGCTCTACTCTCCTGATTCAACTCACTGGTACATGCTATTCCCTGCACAATTCCTCTACTTGCTGTATATGCCGCCATCTAATGCTCTACTCTCCTGATTCAACTCACTGGTAGAATTCTCTGCTTGATATTTCTGCTTTATCTGTCCCTTTCCACTCAATACTCACATATGTCTGTCCTTTCCCCACTGTTGATTTTATCTGATGTTTAGAGGTGCTAAACTGCAGAGCTTACAGAGTCCTGACTCTGTCTTTGATCACCCAGCCATCTCCTGGTGTGATTATCAGCTGCTAATTTAGCCACAAGCAGCTCCCACAATGCCCCTCACCTGATGGTTTAGTGTGCCCTATATACTTAGAAGCTCTTTAAGGGGTGCACGCGTGCTGGGTTGTGCACGCGTCTTCTTGTGCAAAGTGGCTTCCGAGATAAGTGGCAGTTATTTCAGAGGCAATGGACTAACACCCGTCTTCTTCTCTTTTCACACAGGTACATGCTATTCCCTGCACAATTCCTCTGCTTGCTGTATATGCCGCCATCTAATGCTCTACTCTCTTGATTCAACTCACTGGTACATGCTATTCCCTGCACAATTCCTCTGCTTGCTGTATATGCCGCCATCTAATGCTCTACTCTCCTGATTCAACTCACTGGTAGAATTCTCTGCTTGATATTTCTGCTTTATCTGTCCCTTTCCACTCAATACTCACATATGTCTGTCCTTTCCCCACTGTTCATTTTATCTGATGTTTAGAGGTGCTAAACTGCAGAGCTTACAGAGTCCTGACTCTGTCTTTGATCACCCAGCCATCTCCTGGTGTGATTATCAGCTGCTAATTTAGGCACAAGCAGCTCCCACAATGCCCCTCACCTGATGGTTTAGTGTGCCCTATATACTTAGAAGCCCTTTAAGGGGTGCACGCGTGCTGGGTTGTGCACGCGTCTTCTTGTGCAAAGTGGCTTCTGAGATAAGTGGCAGTTATTTCATTGGCAATGGACTAACACCCGTCTTCTTCTTCTCTTTTCACACAGGTACATGCTATTCCCTGCACAATTCCTCTGCTTGCTGTATATGCCGCCATCTAATGCTCTACTCTCCTGATTCAACTCACTGGTACATGCTATTCCCTGCACAATTCCTCTGTTTGCTGTATATGCCGCCATCTAATGCTCTACTCTCCTGATTCAACTCACTGGTAGAATTCTCTGCTTGATATTTCTGCTTTATCTGTCCCTTTCCACTCAATACTCACATATATCTGTCCTTTCTCCACTGTTGATTTTATCTGATGTTTAGAGCTGCTAAACTGCAGAGCTTACAGAGTCCTGACTCTGTCTTTGATCACCCAGCCATCTCCTGGTGTGATTATCAGCTGCTAATTTAGCCACAAGCAGCTCCCACAATGCCCCTCACCTGATGGTTTAGTGTGCCCTATATACTTAGAAGCTCTTTAAGGGGTGCACGCGTGCTGGGTTGTGCACGCGTCTTCTTGTGCAAAGTGGCTTCGGAGATAAGTGGCAGTTATTTCAGAGGCAATGGACTAACACCCGTCTTCTTCTCTTTTCACAGAGGTACATGCTATTCCCTGCACAATTCCTCTGCTTGCTGTATATGCCGCCATCTAATGCTCTACTCTCCTGATTCAACTCATTGGTACATGCTATTCCCTGCACAATTCCTCTGCTTGCTGTATATGCCGCCATCTAATGCTCTACTCTCCTGATTCAACTCACTGGTAGAATTCTCTGCTTGATATTTCTGCTTTATCTGTCCCTTTCCACTCAATACTCACATATGTCTGTCCTTTCCCCACTGTTGATTTTATCTGATGTTTAGAGGTGCTAAACTGCAGAGCTTACAGAGTCCTGACTCTGTCTTTGATCACCCAGCCATCTCCTGGTGTGATTATCAGCTGCTAATTTAGCCACAAGCAGCTCCCACAATGCCCCTCACCTGATGGTTTAGTGTGCCCTATATACTTAGAAGCTCTTTAAGGGGTGCACGCGTGCTGGGTTGTGCACGCGTCTTCTTGTGCAAAGTGGCTTCCGAGATAAGTGGCAGTTATTTCAGAGGCAATGGACTAACACCCGTCTTCTTCTTCTCTTTTCACACAGGTAAATGCTATTCCCTGCACAATTCCTCTGCTTGCTGTATATGCCGCCATCTAATGCTCTACTCTCCTGATTCAACTCACTGGTACATGCTATTCCCTGCACAATTCCTCTGCTTGCTGTATATGCCGCCATCTAATGCTCTACTCTCCTGATTCAACTCACTGGTAGAATTCTCTGCTAGATATTTCTGCTTTATCTGTCCCTTTCCACTCAATACTCACATATGTCTGTCCTTTCCCCACTGTTGATTTTATCTGATGTTTAGAGGTGCTAAACTGCAGAGCTTACAGAGTCCTGACTCTGTCTTTGATCACCCAGCCATCTCCTGGTGTGATTATCAGCTGCTAATTTAGCCACAAGCAGCTCCCACAATGCCCCTCACCTGATGGTTTAGTGTGCCCTATATACTTAGAAGCTCTTTAAGGGGTGCACGCGTGCTGGGTTGTGCACGCGTCTTCTTGTGCAAAGTGGCTTCCGAGATAAGTGGCAGTTATTTCAGAGGCAATGGACTAACACCCGTCTTCTTCTTCTCTTTTCACACAGGTACATGCTATTCCCTGCACAATTCCTCTGCTTGCTGTATATGCCGCCATCTAATGCTCTACTCTCCTGATTCAACTCACTGGTACATGCTATTCCCTGCACAATTCCTCTGCTTGCTGTATATGCCGCCATCTAATGCTCTACTCTCCTGATTCAACTCACTGGTAGAATTCTCTGCTAGATATTTCTGCTTTATCTGTCCCTTTCCACTCAATACTCACATATGTCTGTCCTTTCCCCACTGTTGATTTTATCTGATGTTTAGAGGTGCTAAACTGCAGAGCTTACAGAGTCCTGACTCTGTCTTTGATCACCCAGCCATCTCCTGGTGTGATTATCAGCTGCTAATTTAGCCACAAGCAGCTCCCACAATGCCCCTCACCTGATGGTTTAGTGTGCCCTATATACTTAGAAGCTCTTTAAGGGGTGCACGCGTGCTGGGTTGTGCACGCGTCTTCTTGTGCAAAGTGGCTTCCGAGATAAGTGGCAGTTATTTCAGAGGCAGTTAGTCAGGGCAGGAGTCAGGTAACCAACACTTTGACCACTTACTCTCTTTTAACTATGTTTCTGTTTGCTCTCAATTTTTCCTCTATAGTCCTCCACTTTCTAGTAACCCCTCAAATCCCTACACCTAGTAAGGAACTTTTCCTCTCTCCCTCCATCCTCCCCATTCATCTCACCTCCTCCTCCGAACTATTCCTCAACATTCAATCCTGGATCTCCAAACACAGACAGCCACCTCATGCTCTCTCCTGGTCCCACCTGCTAACACTTTCTCTGCTCCTCCTCGCCGCTGGAGATATCTCTCCAAATCCTGGTCCTCCTCACCATATCCCCACAGTTACTTCTACCTCCTATCCACGACCTTCCACAAACTGTCGCAACCCTTCTAACCTCATACCCATCCAACTAATACCCACTTCCTCAGTTGCACTAACAGGAGCTCTATGGAACACTCGCTTTCTGCAACAAACTTTCCTACATCCACGACCTTTTCATTACTAACAAACTTTCCTTCCTCGCCATCACCGAAACCTGGCTTGCCCCCTCTGACACAGCCTCCCCAGCTGAACTTTCATATGGCGGATTCCACCTTTCCCACACCCCCCGCCCCAATGGCAAACATGGCGGAGGCGTAGGTTTTCTCCTGTCAGATACCTGCGCTTTCACCCAAATATCACTGCCACCCTCCGTTACACTCCCCTCTTTTGAGGTGCACTGTGTGCGTATCTATTCCCCCTCTGACCTCCAACTGGCTGTTATTTACCGACCCCCAGGGCTAGCCACCACTTTCTTAGACCACTTCACCATCTGGCTGCTTCACTTCCTTTCCACTGACATCCCCACTATCATAATGGGTGACTTCAGCATCCCCATTGACACTTCCCACTCGTCTGTCTCTAAACTCCTATCCCTCACCTCCTCCTTCGGCCATGCTCAATGGTCTTCGGCAGCTACTCATAAAGATGGCCACACACTGGACCTCATCTTCACCCACCTTTTTTCCCTATCTAACCTCTCTAACTCACCCCTCCCTCTCTCTGACCATAACCTCCTCACATTCTCTACCCTCTCCTCTCCAGGTGCACAATCCCCACTCCACAAACTTACACACGCTCGCAGAAACTTCAAACACCTTGACCTACACTCACTCTCTGAATCCCTCCTCCCTCTCACAGACATAAATTCCTTACACAATGCAGATGTTGTTGCCTCTTCATATAACACCACAATTGCTGCAGCTCTCGACTCGATCGCCCCTCTCACACACACCAAATCTCGCACAATCAACAGGCAACCCTGGCACACCAAACTTACTAAAGAACTGCGACGGGCCTCCAGGGTTGCGGAACGAAGATGGAAAAGGTCTCACTCCATCGAGCACTTCATCGCATTCAAACAATCCCTCACTACTTTCAAGTCCGCACTCACTACAGCAAAACAAACCTACTTCTCATCTCTCATATCCTCCCTGTCTCACAACTCTAAACAGCTATTTAACACTTTCAATTCTCTCCTTCGTCCCCCAGCACCTCCTCCCTCTTCTCTCATCTCAGCCGAAGACTTTGCCTCATTCTTCAAGCAGAAGATTGACACCATCAGTCAAAGCTTTTGCCTAAAATCCGCACAACCCCTTCTCATATCTACTCAACCTTTCTCCTCCAAACCCCACTTTTCCACCATTACAGAAGTTCAAGTCTCCTCCTTACTCTCCAAATCACACCTCACCACCTGCGAACTTAACCCAATCCCATCCCACCTCATCCCTTACCTTACCACAGTCTTCATCCCAACCCTAACCCACCTCTTCAACCTGTCACTAACAACCGGTGTCTTCCCCTCATGTTTCAAACATGCCGCAATCACACCCATCCTCAAAAAGCCCTCCCTTGACCCATCCTCTCTGACTAGCTACTGCCCCATATCACTTCTCCCCTTTGCTTCAAAACTACTAGAACAACATGTCCACCTTGAACTGTCCTCCCACCTCTCCTCCTGTTCCCTCTTCGACCGCCTGCAATCTGGCTTCCGACTAGAGATGAGCGGTGTTCGACTAGAACTGTTCGCCAATCTCAAATTCGAGCTGTTTTGGGCGGTGTTCGAGTTGTTCGATGAACCCGAACGATTTGCAAAAAATTCGGCTGTTCGAGGTTATGTTCGATAACTGTTCGTGCACCAAAAGCTTGTCCTGCATGTCTGGCGCTATTTAGAGCACCAATCATGCAGGGATTGTCTGCCACTCACTGTAATGCCACAGCCATGGTGGTTGTGGCATTACAGTGATTGCCCAAATCGATGGGAACAGTGCTCACAGTGAAACATGAAAAGCCGGCAATTCAGCAGCGGCATACACCGGTACCCGACAATTTAGAACCGAAAGAATAGAGCTTCACACATAGATTAGATAGATAGAAACATGTCAGCCACATATATATGAAGTACAGTGACAGTGTTGCTTACTGTACTTGTCATTTAGTGTAAAGGATTTATTAAAAAAAATAATAGTGTTTTCATGCACTGTCTCTTTAAAAAAGCCGGCCGGCATTTCATCAGCGGTACCCGACAATTTAGAATAGAAAGAATAGAGAATCACACATAGATTAGATAGATAGAAACATGTCAGTCACATATATATGAAGTACAGTGACAGTGTTGCTTACTGTACTTGTCATTTAGTGTAAAGGATTTATTAAAAAAAATAATAGTGTTTTCATGCACTGTCTCTTTAAAAAAGCCGGCCGGCATTTCAGCATCTGTACCCGACAATTTAGAATAGAAGGAATAGAGCATCACACATAGATTAGATAGATAGAAACATGTCAGTCACATATATAATAAGTACAGTGATAGTGTTGATTACTGTACTTGTCATTTAGTGTTAAAATAAAGGATTTATTTAAAAAAAAATTGGCGTGGGGTTCCCCGTAATTTTAGGCTCTAGCGGAGGTTAAGCAGACGGCTGGGGCAGATGTTTGAAGCCTGGGAAGGGGGTAATACCCACGGAGCTTCCCAGGCTACTAATATCAGCCCCCAGCGGAATACCTAGCCTTTACTAGCTATTAAAATGGGGGACCCCCCCAAAAAAAATGACGTGGGGTCCCCCCTATTTTAATAGCTAGCAAAGGCTAGGCAGACAGCTGGGGGCTGATATTAATAGCCCAGGAAGGGTGCCATGAATATTGGCCCCCTCCCAGGCTAGAAACACCAGCCGTCAGCCGCCCCAGAAATGGCGCATCCATAGGATGCGCCAATTCTGGCACTTAGCCTCGCTCTTCCCACTGCCCTGTAGCGGTGGCAGTGGGGTAATAGGGCTGGGGTTGATGTCAGCTTATAATGCCAGCTGACATCAAGCCCAGGTTAGTAATGGAGAGGCGTCTATAAGACACCCCCATTACTAACCCCATAGTCAAAGTTAAAAGAAAACACAAACACCCAGAATAAAGTCCTTTAATTGAAATAAAGACACAATCCTTTATTGTTCTAAATTAAACCATACTTACCGTCACGCCCATTCCAGCTGAAGCCAACGATCTCCTGCAATAAAAGTAAAATAATAAAGCAACCTCATCCTTACCTTTCCATGGTTCCCACGACAGCTTCAGCTCTGCTACATCGAGATGACAGGCTGGACCGCAGCAGAACGCTGCCATCCAGCCTGTCATCCCGCAGACACTGAGAAGCGCAGGCATGCTTGCGCTCCTCAGTGTCTCGCTGTGACGGCATCCAGATGAGCCGACAATGAACTCTGCTCACCTCATGCACGTCACTGACAGCGTGGGAGAATTCTCCTGCACTCAGCGCTTCAGCGTGATTATTTTCCCACGCTGTCAGTGACGTGCATGAGGTGAGCCGAGTTCATTGGACATGAATGAGCTCACCTCATGCACGTCACTGACAGCGTGGGAAAATTCTCACGCTGAAGCGCTGAGTGCAGGAGAATTTTCCCACGCTGTCAGTGACGTGCATGAGGTGAGCTCATTCATGTCCATTGAACTCAGCTGACCTCATGTACGTCACTGACAGCGTGGGAGAATACTCACGCTGAAGCGCTGAGTGCAGGAGAATTCTTCCACGCTGTCAGTGACGTACATGAGGTGAGCTGAGTTCATTGGACATGACCTCGGCTCATCTGGATGCCGTCACAGCCAGACACTGAGGAGCGCTAGCATGCCTGCGCTTCTCAGTGTCTGCGGGATGACAGGCTGGATGGCAGCGTTCTGCTGCGGTCCAGCCTGTCATCTCGATGTAGCAGAGCTGAAGCTGTCGTGGGAACCATGGAAAGGTAAGGATGATGTTGGTTTATTATTTTTCTTTTATTGCAGGACATCGTTGGCTTCAGCTGGAATGGGCGTGATGGTAAATAGAGTTTAATTTAGAACAATAAAGAATTGTGTGTTTATTTCAATTAAAGGACTTTACTCTGGGTGTTTGTGTTTTTTTGTAACTTTGACTATGGGGTTAGTAATGGGGGTGTCTTATAGACGCCTCTCCATTACTAACCTGGGCTTGATGTCAGCTGGCATTATAAGCTGACATCAACCCCAGCCCTATTACCCCACTGCCACCGCTACAGGGCAGTGGGAAGAGCGAGGCTAAGTGCCAGAATTGGCGCATCCTATGGATGCGCCATTTCTGGGGCGGCTGACGGCTGGTGTTTCTAGACTGGGAGGGGGCCAATATTCATGGTACCCTTCCTGGGCTATTAATATCAGCCCCCAGCTGTCTGCCTAGCCTTTGCTAGCTATTAAAATAGGGGGGACCCCACGTCATTTTTTTGGGGGGTCCCCCATTTTAATAGCTAGTAAAGGCTAGGTATTCAGCTGGGGGCTCATATTAGTAGCCTGGGAAGCTCCGTGGGTATTACCCCCTTCCCAGGCTTCAAACATCTGCCCCAGCCGTCTGCTTAACCTCCGCTAGAGCCTAAAATTACGGGGAACCCCACGCCAATTTTTTTTTAAATAAATCCTTTATTTTAACACTAAATGACAAGTACAGTAATCAACACTGTCACTGTACTTCTTATATATGTGACTGACATGTTTCTATCTATCTAATCTATGTGTGATTCTCTATTCTTTCTGTTCTAAATTGTCGGGTACAGATGCTGAATTGCCGGCCGGCTTTTTTAAAGAGACGGTGCATGAAAACACTATTATTTTTTTTAATAAATCCTTTACACTAAATGACAAGTACAGTAAGCAACACTGTCACTGTACTTCATATATATGTGGCTGACATGTTTCTATCTATCTAATCTATGTGTGATTCTTTATTCTTTCTATTCTAAATTGTCGGGTACTGAATTGCCGGCCGGCTTTTTTAAAGAGACGGTGCATGAAAACACTATTATTTTTTTAAATAAATCCTTTACACTAAATGACAAGTACAGTAAGCAACACTGTCACTGTACTTCATATATATGTAACTCACACGTTTCTATCTATCTAATCTATGTGTGATTCTCTATTCCTTCTATTCTAAATTATCGGGTACAGATACTGAATTGCCGGCCGGCTTTTTTAAAGAGACAGTGCATGAAAACACTATTATTTTTTTTAATAAATCCTTTACACTAAATGACAAGTACAGTAAGCAACACTGTCACTGTACTTCATATATATGTGACTGACATGTTTCTATCTATCTAATCTATGTGTGATTCTTTATTCTTTCTATTCTAAATTGTCAGGTACTGAATTGCCGGCCGGCTTTTTTAAAGAGACGGTGCATGAAAACACTATTATTTTTTTAAATAAATCCTTTACACTAAATGACAAGTACAGTAACCAACACTATCACTGTACTTATTATATATGTGATTGGCATGTTTATATCTATCTATGTGTGAAGCTCTATTCTTTCTGTTATAAATTGTCGGGTACCGCTGCTGAATTGCCGGCCGGCTTTTTTAAAGAGACTGTGCACGAAAACACTATTATTTTTTTAAATAAATCCTTTACACTAAATGACAAGTACAGTAAGCAACACTGTCACTGTGCTTCTTATATGTGTGACTGACATGTTTCTATCTATCTAATCTATGAGTGATGCTCTATTCCTTCTTGTCTAAATTGTCGGGTACCGGTGTATGCCGCTGCTGAATTGCCGGCCGGCTTTTTTAAAGAGAGCGTCTTCTGAGCAGTTTGTCAGCTTTTGGACACCTTTGAAGGTGTTTTCTATGTGTTTCTATGTGTTTTTGTTTGCCTGCCATTGGTTTTAACGGTGATCGACGGTGTTCTAAGGTGTTCGACGAACTGTTCGACGAACAGTTCCTCGAACATCCCGGTGTTCGACGAACCGAACCGAACCCGAACACTACGGGGGTGGCTCAACACTACTTCCGACCGCACCACTCGACTGAAACTGCCCTGACCAAAGTCACCAACGACCTACTAAACGCCAAATCCAAGCGACACTACTCCATCCTCCTCCTTCTGGACCTGTCATCTGCCTTCGACACAGTGGACCATTCCCTCTTACTACAGATTCTCTTATCCCTTGGCATCACAGACTTAGCCCTATCTTGGATCTCCTCATACTTAACAGACAGGACATTCAGCGTCTCCCACTCACGCACCACCTCCTCATCTCGCCCCCTGTTTGTCGGTGTCCCCCAAGGTTCAGTTCTAGGACCCCTGCTCTTCTCCATCTACACCTTCGGTCTGGGACAGCTCATAGAGTCTCACGGCTTTCAGTATCACCTCTATGCTGATGACACACAGATCTACCTCTCTGGACCCGATATCTCCTCCCTACTAACCAAAATCCCACAATGTCTGTCCGCCATCTCATCCTTCTTCTCTGTCAGATTTCTAAAACTGAACATGGATAAAACAGAGTTCATCATCTTTCCACCCTCTCAATCATATCTCCCATCTGACCTATCCATCAAAGTCAATGGCTGTTCACTCTCCCCAGTCCCACAAGCTCGCTGCCTTGGGGTAACCCTGGACTCTGATCTTTCCTTCAAACCACATATCCAAGCCCTTTCCACTTCCTGCCGACTCCAGCTCAAAAATATCTCCCGGATCCGTGCATTCCTCAGCAAAGACTCTGCAAAAACACTAGTGCATGCCCTCATCATCTCCCGCCTAGACTACTGCAACCTCCTGCTCTGTGGCCTCCCTTCCAACACTCTTGCACCCCTCCAATCTATCCTAAACTCTGCTGCTCGACTAATCCACCTGTCCCCCCGCTATTCCCCAGCCTCCCCCCTTTGTCAATCCCTTCACTGGCTCCCCATTGCCCAGAGACTCCAGTTCAAAATCATAACCATTGCATACAAAGCCATCCACAACCTGTCTCCTCCATACATCTGTGACCTAGTCTCCCGGTACTTGCCTGCACGCAACCTCCGATCCTCACAAGATCTCCTTCTCTACTCCCCTCTTATCTCCTCTTCCCACAATCGCATACAAGATTTCTCCCGTGCTTCCCCCCTACTCTGGAACTCTCTACCCCAACACATCAGACTCTCGCCTACCATGGAAGCCTTCAAAAGAAACCTGAAGACCTACCTCTTCCGACAAGCCTACAACCTGCAGTAACCACCGCTCCACCACATTACTGCATGACCTCCTATACCCCCACCTACTGTAACCTCACCCATCCCTTGTAGACTGTGAGCCCTCGCGGGCAGGGTCCTCGCTCCTCCTGTACCAGTCGCTGACTCGTTTTGTTCAAGATTATGTAAATGTTTTTGCTATGTATACCCCTATCACATGTAAAGCGCCATGGAATAAATGGCGCTATAATAATAAATAATAATAATAATAATAATTGACCTAAAATGGGAAAGGTTTATTTAGATTTCATGTCAGATATTGAGAAAAACACGCATACATATGTATGTAAACTTCTGGTTTCAACTGTAGTTTCTTCCCATGGCATCAGAGACCTTTCTATCTTCTGGATCTCCTCATAATTTACTAACCACTCATTTAGCATTTCCCATACCAATACTACATCCCTTTCCCATCCTCTCTCTGTTGGTGTCCCTCAAGGCTTTGTCTTGGGATCCCTACTGTTCTCCACCTATACCTTCTTCCTGAAATAACTCATAAAGTTCCATGTCTTCCAGCAGAGGCGTATCTAGGGGAGGGCAGCTGGGGCATCTGCCCCGGGTGCAGCGAGCAGGGGGTGAGCAATTGGGCCGCCTAATGCGGCGGTCCGAAGTGTCTCCCCAAAGGCTACATTCTGCTGCCCCCCACATTGGGATTCGGCTGTTCTCTGAGCAAGCTTCAGTCAGCTCACAAAACTTGCAGCACGCCGGCTCCCAATTTTAAATTGTACTTGCGTCTTTTAGACGTGAGTACAATTGAAGCTCTGACCGCCAGGCACCGAGTCAGAGGGGCGTCAGCAGCGTGATCAGGTCATGTGATCACGCTGCTGACGTCATTCACTGGCTCAGAAGAGCCAGCATCAGGAGAACCCCAGGGCACCCCCCTCCACCTGTACCCATCCGGACCCGCCGTGTTCAGGTGAAGTCTATATGCTGAATGACAGCATGAAGGCAGCCATGGGAAGCAGCCCAGGATCTGGCACACTGCACTGCCTGCGCTGCGCCTGTGACAGTGATGGGGCTCAACTCACCAGCGTGAACTTTGGTAAGCTTCGGGGAGAACCTTCTATGATGTAGGTGAGTGCAGAAGCTGCTACTGTGGGAACTGCTTTATGGGATAATCAGATCTGCATGGGGGAATGTGATGTGCTAGGGGGTACACAGAACTGTGCCCAGGAGTGGTGTGCCGGGGGGGTACAGAGGACTGTGCCCAGGGGGAGGTACACAGGACTGTGCCCAGAAGTGGTGTGCCAGGGGGTACACAAGACTGTGCCCGGGTGGAGGGACACAGGACTGTGCCCAGGAGTGGTGTGTTGGGGGAGTACACAGAACTGTGCCCGGGTGGGGGTACACAGGACTATGCCCAGGAGTGGTGTGCTGGGGGGGTACAGAGGACTGTGCCTGGGTGGGAGTACACAGGACTGTGCCCAGGAGTGGTATGCCCTGGTGGGGGACACAGGACTGCATCCAGGTCTGATGTGCCCGGGGTGGGTACACAGGACTGTTCCCAGGAGTGGTGTGCCAGGGGGTACACAGAACTGTGCCCAGGAGTGGTGTGCCAGGGGAGGGGGAACACAGGTCTGTGCCCAGGAGTGGTATGCCAAGGAGGGGGAACACAGGACTTTGCCCAGGAGTAGTGTACCGGGGAGGTACACAGGACTGTGCCCAGGAGTGGTGTGCAAGGGGGAGTACACAGGACTGTGTCCGGGTGGGGGTACACAGGACTGTGCCCAGGAGTGGTGTGCCTGAGAAGGGGGGTACACAGGACTGTGCCCAGGAGTTGTGTGCCAGGGGAGGGGGAACACGGGACTGTGACCAGGAGTGGTGTTCCGGGGAAGGGGGGTATACAGGACTGTGCCCAGGAGTGGTGTGCCAGGGGAGGGGAAACACGGGACTGTGACCAGGAGTGGTGTGCCGGGGGGGTACATGGGACTGTGCCCAGCAATGATGTGCTGGGAGGTACACAGTACTGTGCCCAGGAGTGGTGTGCCAGGGGGTGGTGGTACACAGGACTGTGCCTAAGAGTGGTGTGCCAGGTGGTACACAGGGCTGTTCAGCAGTGATGTGCCAGGGGATACACAGACGTAATATAATAGCTTTGACTGCTGGGAGGGGGGGAGATTTAGTGTAAGATTTAGTCTAACGGGGAAGATTTAAGGGCACAAGTTTGGGGAGTAAGGGAGGGGCAGGTGCAGACACAATATGGTGAGTGGGGGGATTGGTGCAAACACAGAATGGGGAGGATAGGTGTGAACGCAGTATGGAACCGAGTGGGGGATGGATGTGACGCGCCCCTGGGCCTTCTGTGTCGTGCGGCATCGCGCGCACGGGGGCTTACCCGGAGCCGGATCAGATGGGGGTAGTAGTCTCGTGGCGGTGACCCGGTCCGTGCCCAGGGAGTCAAACTAAGTGGCGAGTCTATTAGCAGTAGATGTTGGATGACTACGCCACCCGTTGAATGCAGCTTTGGAGCTGCCGCTGCAGAGCAGACCGCTGAGGCCGGTGGAAGGATGGTGCAGCGGGGATGGTATAACCCCCAACGGGAGGGGTATGGCCTCAGGGCAGCAGGTGGAGATGATGGGGGTTGTGATGGTGCGGTAAGGAGGCACAGAGACGTGGGATGCAGTTTCAGGGTTTTTACTCACTGGTGTTGCTTCAGTCACTTCGGCCGGGAGTGACCACCCGAGCCGTGCTGCGTCCACCAGGTGCGGGACTCGGCCAACCCCCAGGCAATTCCGGAACGTGGTCCTGAGCTCCCTTCTCTCTCTCTCTCTCCGGCCATCCCCACCAGGGATCCACCTTTGTCCGGTTCCCTTGGGCCTCTATATGGTAAAACCTTTTAAGGCTTTCCTGACCCTACTCGTGGTGTACCTTCCTGGTGAATGTGGTGAGGGTCGTGGCAAAACTTGACCACAACCTCCGGTTCCTGATTAAGGATGTTTTGCCTCCATCAGTTTGGGATCCGGTGCCCTCTTCTGCCAACCCTTCACCCTTTTTAGCTCACTCGTGGGATCTCAGGGTTCCCTCTTGGTCTTATGCCTCTGGGCCTTTCTTCCTCTTCCTCTCTGCTTCAGGCCTGGCCCTGGAGCTGGGCCCAGCCGGAGCCACAGCTCCCTGTCAGCCCTCCTGGCTGAACTCCTCCTCAGAACTCTCCTGACAGACTGACCCTATCTCTAGATGGTGCCCACCATATATACTCCCTCTATGTGTGAGCCCAGGTCACTAGCACCCAATGGGCTCCTACCTCTATGCCCAGAGCCCCTCCCCTATCTGCCCCTACACTACTGGGATGTTCCTCCCCCCCTCCCACTCCAGCCAGGGACAGACGCTGTCGTACCTGCACATCTAACTGGTGGGAGTACCGTAGTTCTGTCCCCCGGAAATGGGATGAGTGTAGTGCATGCAGCTATCTGAGCTCAGTCCCACATTCCATCCTTACCCGGGAGTGGAATACCACACCTCTGGTTTGAGGTGCAATACCCCTGTAGCAGCCGAGTCCTCAGGGTGCTACATTCCCCCCTGGTAAACCACAGCACGTCCTCGGGCTGTAAAAGAGTAAAACAATATAAAACATACAAAAATTTTAAAGTGCACTTACATATAAAACACATTAACTTTCAATATAAGACTCTTGCATATAAAACATTCTCTTATAAAACACACTCTTGATCTTCTGGCCACGGTGCAATTTATGACCAGGTAAAAGTGCAACAGTCACAAAAACAGTTCCTTATAAAACCGGTAGGGGGCGCCTTAGGAAGCGCAACTATTTACAGAGTGGCCGCTCTCAGTCCTCGGCCAGTGGGGATAAAGGGATGGCTGCTCACAGTCCTCAGCCTGGTTAGGGTTAGGGACACACGGGAACAATTCACTAGTCCCAACGGGGACCATATTTTAATTAGCAGCAGTTCTTGTACCCTTACGGGTAACTATTTACAGTTCCGCTTTACCGTACTTCAGTAACGGCGTCCTCCTGCTCCTTTCTGAGGGTAATCTTCAAACCCGTCCGGGTCCTCTTGATCCTCCTCATACCGCAGCTCTTCCTCGGTCAGTCGGTGCACATGAAGAGCATATGGTCCCTTAGCACACTGATGCCGGGTGAAGATGACCTCGTCACCCGGGTAAAGGTCACGTCTTCTGTGTCCCTCCGGCAGATCACTCTCGACATCTCTGCGGGTGACAAAGACGTCGCCGGGGGTTCTGTGATCCCGGATAAAGCCCCAACCGTGCTCCAGTTGGAACTTGATTATGGTCCCGGTGGCGCGGGGACCGTGCGCTGCACGGGGGTTTCGCCGGGTCCGACGTTTCTGCTCCACACTCTGAACTTGCAGCCGCTCCTCGCGGACCCGCCTCTCTCGCCGCTCCCTGTCGAAGACCTCCAGTTGTTGCCGGCAGCACTCCGCACGCTGGGCTGCGGCCGCCCGGGTCTCTTGGGTGAAGCCGATGAGGTTTTCGCCGGTGGGGTCCCATTCGAACTGCGCCTCCTCCAACGGGAGTGGGGTGATCTTGGCGGGCGCCGGAGCCGGAATCAGGGGCTCACACAGAGGCCATTCCTTCTGGAGTCGGGGAGTGGTGTACTCCGGAGTCCACACAAAGGGTTGCCCATCCGGGCAAGTATGCTGGGCGAACAAGTCTTCACCCAAGGGTAGCACTCTGGAGGTCGAGGGCGCGGTGGTGGCAACGGCGCCCGGATTCACCAGGCCTTGCGACCAGGCCGGCGGCACCCTGAAGGTGAAGGGCGCTGTGGAGACTGCGGCGCCCGGGGGTACTCGATCTTGCGACCAGGCCGATGGCTTAGTGGAAGTAGAGGGCGCTGTTGGAACTGCGGCGCCCGGGGGTACTCGGCCCTGCGACCAGGCCGGTGGCATTTCCTGCTTGGCCACGCTCTGGATTGAGGCGCGTGACGTCACAGAGGGCGCGGCCGCGGCTCCTGCCGCTTGAGGCCTAGTTTGGAGCAGTGACGGTGCAGCAACGGGCTCGGTAAGGGGAATTTCGGGCTCTGCGACGGGGAGCTGGGGCAGGCTTACGGCTACTAGGCTTGGGGTGGTGACGTCCCCTTTACCTGCTTCCATCTCTTCAGCTCCTTCCACGGCGTCGTCTCCGGCCTTCGTCCCTCCTGCACCATCTTCAGGGGCAGGCGTGCTCCTCGTTGCGGGTGGCGGCCTTTGCTGGCGGGTTCCAGCTTGCAGGGCCATTTCTCTGCTCCACTCGGCCAGCACTTCTTGCTGCACTCGGGCCATCTTCCGAGCCAAGCCCTCCAGTGCAGTCTGTGCATGCTCCCGATCTCGGGGGAGCTGTGCCAGAATCTCCACCAGGCCTTCGGGGGTGGCGGCCTGCAACAGGCTCCTGACCACAGGGTCGGTGCTGCCTGACTCTCCCTCCATCTCCGGGTGCGATCTCTCCAGACTCCTCCAGGCTGCACCCATCCTCTCTCTTTTGTTCTTGATCCGCCCATACTGAGGGCGGTCCAGGGGCAACTTGGTGATTGTCAGTTCCAGGGGCAGACCCCCCACTCTGATGGACATCTCTATCATTGCAGTCTCTGCTGGTGGGGGCGGTCTTTGCTTTTGGCGCTCTTCTGGGACCAGGCCCACGATGGGAGGTGGCCTCTTGCCACCCTCTGGCACGCCCATAATGGCGTCCGCTCTGCCAGGGCGGGAAATCGTCTCAGATGGCGGGAATCGTCTCCTAATGGCGGGAAACTCCGTGGATGGCGGGAAAAGGCTGCAGATGGCGGGCAAGCGGCGGGAAACGACCCGAGATGGCGTCCGATGGCGGGGACCCTCTGGAATTAGCGGGAAACTTCTTCTTACGGTACATATAAGCTTTTCTTCAGGCACGCAGTACCCGGTAGTTGCGGGCACGAAATCCTGCCGACTACGCCAAAATTGACGCGCCCCTGGGCCTTCTGTGTCGTGCGGCATCGCGCGCACGGGGGCTTACCCGGAGCCGGATCAGATGGGGGTAGTAGTCTCGTGGCGGTGACCCGGTCCGTGCCCAGGGAGTCAAACTAAGTGGCGAGTCTATTAGCAGTAGATGTTGGATGACTACGCCACCCGTTGAATGCAGCTTTGGAGCTGCCGCTGCAGAGCAGACCGCTGAGGCCGGTGGAAGGATGGTGCAGCGGGGATGGTATAACCCCCAACGGGAGGGGTATGGCCTCAGGGCAGCAGGTGGAGATGATGGGGGTTGTGATGGTGCGGTAAGGAGGCACAGAGACGTGGGATGCAGTTTCAGGGTTTTTACTCACTGGTGTTGCTTCAGTCACTTCGGCCGGGAGTGACCACCCGAGCCGTGCTGCGTCCACCAGGTGCGGGACTCGGCCAACCCCCAGGCAATTCCGGAACGTGGTCCTGAGCTCCCTTCTCTCTCTCTCTCTCCGGCCATCCCCACCAGGGATCCACCTTTGTCCGGTTCCCTTGGGCCTCTATATGGTAAAACCTTTTAAGGCTTTCCTGACCCTACTCGTGGTGTACCTTCCTGGTGAATGTGGTGAGGGTCATGGCAAAACTTGACCACAACCTCCGGTTCCTGATTAAGGATGTTTTGCCTCCGTCAGTTTGGGATCCGGTGCCCTCTTCTGCCAACCCTTCACCCTTTTTAGCTCACTCGTGGGATCTCAGGGTTCCCTCTTGGTCTTATGCCTCTGGGCCTTTCTTCCTCTTCCTCTCTGCTTCAGGCCTGGCCCTGGAGCTGGGCCCAGCCGGAGCCACAGCTCCCTGTCAGCCCTCCTGGCTGAACTCCTCCTCAGAACTCTCCTGACAGACTGACCCTATCTCTAGATGGTGCCCACCATATATACTCCCTCTATGTGTGAGCCCAGGTCACTAGCACCCAATGGGCTCCTACCTCTATGCCCAGAGCCCCTCCCCTATCTGCCCCTACACTACTGGGATGTTCCTCCCCCCCTCCCACTCCAGCCAGGGACAGACGCTGTCGTACCTGCACATCTAACTGGTGGGAGTACCGTAGTTCTGTCCCCCGGAAATGGGATGAGTGTAGTGCATGCAGCTATCTGAGCTCAGTCCCACATTCCATCCTTACCCAGGAGTGGAATACCACACCTCTGGTTTGAGGTGCAATACCCCTGTAGCAGCCGAGTCCTCAGGGTGCTACAGATTCAGACACAGTATGGTGAGTGGGGAGATGGGTGCAGACTCCTGAGATGAGTAGTGAGGGGAAAAATTTATGTGGACCCAGTATGGGTAGTAAGGGTGATTGGTTGTGTGCAGACACTGTATGCGGAGTCGGGGGGGATATGTGAGGAGAAAGTATGTAAAGTGAGGAGGTAAATATGTATAAGGAGACAATATCATTAGCAGGGGGGATGTGAGCAGAGACAGTATGAGGAGGGAGGGGGAATAATGCAAGGAGACAGTATGGGGGAAAAAGTGTGAGTGGGTACAGAATAAAGACTTGAGTAGAGTGGGGGGTAGCATGGCGGGACAGTGTAAGGGCACAACCAAGAGGGGACAGTATGCCACGGAACGGGAGTGTGATGAGGGATCACAGTATAGAGGGGACACAGTATAAGAGGACAGTGTGAAGAGGGGGCCCAGTATAGAAAGGAGAGGGCAATGTGGAAGGCATATACCATAAGAGGGACAGTGTGGGGATCATATTTTGTGCAGAGATTATAGTGAGGGACAAATATTTATTCAGGGGCTCAGCGTAGGGCAGATATTTTTATACAGGAGCATTATAATGACACGGCTAGCTTTAAGGGCATCGTATGGGGATGTGCTGCATAAGACCGGAGAAGATGGAAGTCTGCAGAGACGAGGTGTAGATGAGAAAAGTCATCATGGTGTCTGGACAAGATGAAGAAGAGAAGAAAGAGAACAAGTCCAGAGACAACGTCATCTATCAGGTACCTGGATGTAAATGTTATTTGTGATACTAATTCTCATATTTTTATTTATGTTAGGAGCATTAAAGGGGTTGTCCAAGTTTGTGATGAGTCTGCAGTCATTCTATGTGACTGCAGGCTTCTGAATTCTCACAGTGCGCACTGCACGCTGTCAGGATTCTCTTGTGCTGATAATTTACATACATGTGGTCACGTGACCACTAGATATGCGTGGTCTCACTCAATGAAAATGCATTGAGCGAGGCCGGACACGTCTAGTCGGAATATGGGCAGAAGTTCATAAATCGCATACTTGTGCTCACATGACCGTCCACTCTTACCACCTGTAATGGAGAATCCAAAAAGTGCGCTATTCATACGCTGTGAAAATTCAGACGCCTTCAGTCACCTAGAGTGACTACAGACTTTCATCTCAAACCTGGACAAGCCTTTTTATTATAAAATGAAGCCCTGTAGCATGCCGATCCTAGCATCATGTAATATCCTCACTGCCAGGATTCACCTCTGCTTGTTAGTTCCAGCAGTCATCACATGGCCACTTCACTCACATGCGATTTTCTTACTTACTGTGACGTCACAACGAACTTTTCTTCCTGCTTCTCTCAGTTTGTCACTGAACATTGAGAGAATTAGGAGCGGCTCGTCGGCATGTAACTGGTGAAAATCGCATATGTGCTTGGAGGGGAGGTAGGGGCGCCAAACTGAATTTTGCCCCGGGTGCCAGAAAACCTAGATACACCTCTGTCTTCCAGTGCCACCCATATGCTGATGACGGTCAAATTTACCTCTCTTGACCAGATGTCACTTATCTACTCTCCAGAATCCCAGAGAGTATATCAGCTACAGTCCTGATCATCATTATTGGCACCCATGACGTTTAAGTACATAATGTGGAATATCTCCTGAAAAAAATGAATCAAGTGAAAGTTTTTTGTATAGAGCTCTCGTGTTAAATACAAAAGAGCAAATGATAAACAATAATTTAAAACCAAAAACAATTGGAGGGAAAAATAGGAAAACCTAAAGCTTGTGTCACTGGTATTGGCACCCTTTACATTAAAGGGGTTGTCCGGTCAAAAGTGATAAGTCTACATCACACTGTGTGACTGCAGACTTATGAATCCCTCCAGCGCAGACACTGTGCTGCGGGGATTCGCCGGTATGAGACACGGTAACGGAGGGTATGTATATGTTATACATACCCTCCGGTATGAGACACGGTAACGGTAGGGTATGTATATGTTATACATACCCCCGGCCAGTGCATATAGTCTCGCTCTCCATACACTTGTATTTAGCAAGGCTGCGCCTTCTAGTTGGACATGCCCACTGGCCGTGCATGTCACTAGACGAGGCGTGGGTTCGCTCCATACAAGTGAATGGAGAGAGGCGGCGCTGAATGGCCGAGGGTATGTATAACGTATACATAGCCTCCGGTCACGGGTCTCATACCGGCGAATCCCTGCAGCGCACAGTGCCTGTGCTGGGAGGATTCATAAGTCTGCAGTCACACAGAGTGACTGCAGACATCACTTTTGACCGGACAACCCCTTTAATTTATCATGGAAACACATTTTGACTTGCCTGTGGTAAATCACAAAAGAGATTCACCTGTGATTAATTGTCGGTGCTCATGTGACATGAATTAGCCAATGAATGACGACTTCAGTGTTTTAAAAAGCCACATGGTAGGCCCTGTTCCTTTGTCACAATGGTGAAGACAAAGGAGCTGTCTAAGGACATCAGACCTGTTATTATTAGCAAAAGCAAGACTTCCAAAGGGTATAAGGCCATCTCCAAAGACCTTGGTATCCCAATTTCAACAGTGCGCAATGTTATTAAGAAGTTTGCCAAGCATGGAACCGTTAAGAACATCCCTGGACATGGGGGAAAGAGGTGAATTGACAAGAGATGTCTTCGAAGGTTGGTGCGAATGGTAGAAAAAACACCACATCAAACATCCAAAGACCTGAAGGCCAACCTGGAACAGTCTGGGGTCATGGTTTCAACAAGTACCATACTCTGCACACTAAACCAAACAGAGATTTATGGGCGAAGGCCGAGGAAGAAACCATTGCTGAAGAAATGACATAAAAAGGAACGACTGATCTTTGGCAAAGATTACCTTGACCAACCACAATCCTTTTGGAAAAATGTTCTGTGTTTTTTCTATCTGGTCAGACCTTTATATCGACATTTTGCTACACAGATCACAGCAACCCTGAAATTAGTAAGTTCACATATGTATAAATACACTGCTCATAAAAATAAAGGGAACACTTAAACAACAGAATATAACTCCAAGTAAATCAAACTTCTGTGAAATCAAACTGTCCACTTAGGAAGCAACACTGATTGACAATCAATTTCACATGCTGTTGTGCAAATGGAATAGACAATAGATGGAAATTATTGGCAATTATCAAGACACACTCAATAAAAGAGTGGTCCTGCGGGTGGGGACTACAGACCACATCTCAGTACCAATGCTTTCTGGCTGATGTTTTGGTCACTTTTGAATGTTGGTTGTGCTTCACACTCATGGTAGCATGAGACGGACTCTACAATCCAAAGAAGTTGCTCAGGTAGTGCAGCTCATCCAGGATGGCACATCAATGCGAACTGTGGCAAGAAGGTTTGCTGTGTCTGTCAGCGTAGTGTCCAGAGGCTGGAGGCGCTACCAAGAGACAGGCCAGAACACCAGGAGACGTGGAGGGGGCCATAGGAGGGCAACAACCCAGCAGCAAGACCGCTACCTCCGCCTTTGTGCAAGGAGGAACAGGAGGAGCATTGCCAAAGCCCTGCAAAATGACCTCCAGCAGGCCACAAATGTGCATGTGTCTGCACAAACGGTTAGATACTGACTCAATGAGGGTGGTATGAGGGCCCGATGTCCACAGATGGGGGTTGTGCTCACAGCCCAACACCGTGCAGGACGCTTGGCACTTGCCACAGAACACCAGGATTGGCAAAATTGGCTCTGGCGCCCTGTGCTCTTCACAGATGAAAGCAGATTCACACTGAGCACATGTGACAGACGTGACAGAGTCTGGAAATGCCGTGGAGAGCGATCTGCTGCCTGCAACATCCTTCAGCATGACCGGTTTGGCAGTGGGTCAGTAATGGTGTGGGGTGACATTTCTTTGAATTTCCGCACAGCCCTCCATGTGCTCGCCAGAGGTAGCCTGACTGCCATTAGGTACTGAGATGAGATCCTCAGACCCCTTCCGAGACCATATGCTGGTGCGGTTGGCCCTAGGTTCCTCCTAATGCAGGACAATGCCAGACCTCATGTGGCTGGAGTGTGTCAGCAGTTCCTGCAAGATGAAGGCATTGAAGCTATGGACTGGCCCGCCCGTTCCCCAGACCTGAATCCAATTGAGCACATCTAGGACATCATGTCTCGCTCCATCCACCAACGTCACGTTGCACCACAGACTGTCCAGGAGTTGGCGGATGCTTTAGTCCAGGTCTGGGAGGAGATCCCACTGGAGATCATCCGAAACCTCATCAGGAGCATGCCCAGGCGTTGTAGGGAGGTCATACAGGCACGTGGAGGCCACACACAATACTGAGCCTCATTTTGACTTGTTTTAAGGACATTACATCAAATTTGGATTAGCCTGTAGTGTGTTTTGCCACTTTAATTTTGGGGGTGACTCCAAATCCAGGCCTCCATTGGTTAATAAATTTGATTTCCATTGATGATTTTTGTGTGATTTTGTTGTCAGCACATTCAACTTTGTACAGAACAAAGTATTCAATGAGAATATTTCATTCATTCAGATCTAGGATGTGTTATTTGAGTGTTCCCTTTATTTTTTTGAGCAGTGTATATATATATTTATATATACATAGGTATATATACAGTGGGTGCGGAAAGTATTCAGACCCCTTTAAATTTTTCACTCTTTGTTTCATTGCAGCCATTTGGTAAATTCTAAAAAGTTCATTTTTTCTCATTAATATACACTCTGCACTCCATCTTGACTGAAAAAAAAACAAAAAAGGGAGACATTTTTGCTAATTTATTAAAAAATAAAAACTGAAATGTCACATGGTCATAAGTATTCAGACCCTTTGCTCAGTATTGAGTAGAAGCACCCTTTTGAGCTAGTACAGCCATTAGTATACAACAAGTTTTTCACACCTGGATTTGGGGATCCTCTGCCATTCTTCCTTGCAGATCCTGTCCAGTTCCGTCAGGTTGGATGGTGAACGTTAGTGGACAACCATTTTCAGGTCTCTCCAGAGATGCTCAATTGGGTTTAGGTCAGGGCTCTGGCTGGGCCAGTCAAGAATGGTCACAGAGTTGTTCTGAAGCCACTCCTTTGTTATTTTAGCTGTGTGCTTAGGGTCATTGTCTTTTTGGAAGGTGAACCTTCGGCCAAGTTTGAGGTCCAGAGCACTCTGGAAGAGGTTTTCATCCAGGATATCTCTGTACTTGGCCGCATTCAAGTTACCTTTAATTGCAACCAGTCATCCTGTCCCTGCAGCTGAAAAACGCCCCCATAGCATGATGCTGCCACCACCATGTTTCACTGTTGGGATTGTAATGGGCAGATGATGAGCAGTGCCTGGTTTTCTCCACACATACCGCTTAGAATTATCACCAAAAAGTTCTATCTTTGCCTCCTCATACCAGAGAATCTTATTTCTCATAGTCTGGGAGTCCTTCATGTGTTTTTGAGCTATCTCTATGCTGGCTTTCATATGTCTTGCACTGAGGAGAGGCTTCCGTCGGGCCACTCTGCCATAAAGGCTCGACTGGTGAAGGGCTGCAATGATAGTTGACTTTGTGGAACTTTCTCCCATCTCCCTATTGCATCTCTGGAGCTCAGCCACAGTGATTCTTCTTTAGCTCTCTCACCAAGGCTCTTCTCCCATGATTGCTCAGTTTGGCTGGACGGCCAGGTCTAGGAAGACTTCTGGTGGTCCCAATCTTCTTCCACTTAAGGATTATGGAGGCCATTGTGCTCTTAGGAACCTTGAGTACTGCAGAAATTCTTTTGTAACCTTGGTCAGATCTGTGCCTTACCACAATTCTGTTTCTGAGCTCCTTGGGCAGTTCCTTTTGAGCTCATGATTCTCATCTGGTCTGACATGCACTGTGAGCTGTGAGGTCTTATATAGACAGGTGTGTGCCTTTCCAAATCAAGTCCTATCAGTTTAATTAAACACAGCTGGACTCGAATGAAGGAGTAGAACCATCTCAAGGAAGATCACAAGGAAATGGACAGCATATGACTTAAATATGAGTGTCTGATCAAAAGGTCTGAATACTTATGACCATGTGATATTTCAGTTTTTTAATAAATTTGCAAAAATTTCTACATTTCTGTTTTTTTCAGTCAAGATGGGGTGCAGAGTGTACATTAATGAGAAAAAAATGAACATTTTAGAATTTACTAAATGGCTGCAATAAAACAAAGAGTGAAAAATTTAAAGGGGTCTGAATACTTTCCGTACCCACTGTATATACAGACAAATGCACATTTGCCTCCTGAATAAAAAAAATCCCCACACTGTGCCCCTCAATATAAATATGCACCACAACCAACCAACAATTAAATTAATTACCCTAATTAACAACATTAACACAATTTTAAATTCGCTTCTGTGCCCCCTTTAACTATAATTTGCCTCTTTTCTCCTCCCAATACAAATATAAATTAATTAACCACTGAGCCTCTCCAACCCAATTCATTGAGGCTATGTGCACACGTACAGTATTTGATTGCAGAAATTTTTGCAAGGTTTCTGGATCTCTTGGGAGCAAAATTGCTGCAGCGAAAACGCGTGTTTTGCTGCGATGTTGGGGCATTTTTGATGTGTTTTTTGTTGTGTCTTTGAACAGCAATGAATGCTTTTTGGAGCTAAATAAAGATATTTGAAAAAAGAAACATGAGACATTGCTTTAACCCTTGGATTACCGTCAGACCGGAGGTGAGTATATTGGTTAATTTAAATGATTAAACAATGTGTCTGTTTTATTTTACATAAAGTGTTTTATTCTCAGTGTGTGTGTGTTTATTTAACTCTTTACTTACTGGTTTAGTAATGAGGGTGCCTGGTTGAAAAGCTAGGGTTAGGTGTCAGAGACACTTAATCCCATTAACCCTAATCCCATTACTCCTAATGCTGCACTTGTTTTGTCAGTACATGTGGATCCACAGCGTGTAATGGCATTTAAGTTTGTCAAAATCTGCAGCAGAAACTAGTGTCTACGCTACAGAAATTAATATGCTGCGGGTGAGTTTGGGTACGTGCCCATGATCAGGCAATGCAGCTGGTTTGACGTGATTTCTAGAAATCCCATGTCCACTATGCATGCATCTGAGGCTGCGGATCACCCACAGACACTGACATGCGGCGCGTCTTTCAGGACCGCAGCATGTTAATTTTTCTTGCGGAGTCGCTAGTCTCTGCAACAGAAATTCGACCTCTAGAATGTATTAAATGCGGTAAATCCACATGGTTCAGTGAACACATGCGGATTTACCTGCATTCAATAGAACTCAGCGTTTTGGATGCAGCAAAAATATGCTGCATCCAAAGCACTGCTAAGTTCAGAACGTGGGCACATAGCCTAAAATTTTAAAAAATTGTGTGGGCTCCCGCGTAATTTTTATATAACAAGCAGAGGGAAAGCCAACAACTGAGGGCTGATAATACTAGCCGGGGAAGGGTCCTTTAGCCAAAAATGTTCCCTGGTTATTAACCCCTTTCTGGCCCAGGGCGTACTAATACGTATCCGTGCCCTGGGCCTTATGGGCCTGATACGTATTAGTACGCCTTGGCGATTTCGCCCGCACACAAGCGATGCGGGCGAGATCGCCGCCAGGTGTCAGCTGATTGTTACAGCTGACACCCGGTGCTATGTGCCAGGAGTGGTCCCGCACCGCTCCCGACACATTAACCACCAAAATGCTGTGATCGAAATCGATTGCAGCATTCCGGTGGCAAGAGGAGGTAAGCACGATACTTACCTTCTCTGCCGGCGTCCCGCGGCGTCTGAGTCCGGTCCTGGATGTTGCCATGGTGACCCGATGTCAACATGACAACATCCGGGTCACCAGGAGGCAGGAAGTTGCTTTGGTCATGCGCAGTGCGCGACCAAAGTAACTTCTCCCTGTGCAGCGCTGACAGGCTGCATAGCACAGGGATGGTTTTGCATTCCTGTGCTATACAGCCTATCAGGCTGCAAAAAGTGAAAGTCCCATTATGGGACAAAGTGTAAAAGTAATAAAAATGGCAGAAAGTGAAAAAAAAATTGTAAAAATATAAAAAAACATGTAAAAAATAATCAAAAAAAATATATATATATATATAATAAAATATATAAAATAAAAGTACACATATTTGGTATCGCTGCATTCAGAACGACCTGACCTATAAAAATGTCTTGCTAGTTAACCCCTTTAGTGAACACGGTAAAAAAATAAAAAACGAAACATAAAACGATGTTTTATCATCATACCGCCAAACAAAAAATTGAATAAAACGCGATCAGAAAGATGAATGTAAATAAAAATGGTACCGCTGAAAACGTCATCTTGTCCCGCAAAAAACAAGCTGCCATACTGCTTCAACGGCCGAAAAATAAAAAAGTTATAGCTCTCAGAATAAAGTGATGCAAAAGCAATTCTTTTTTCTATAAAATAGTTTTTATTGTGTAAGAGCGCCAAAATATTAAAAAATATATACATGCAGTACCGCTGTAAACGTACTGACCCAAAGAATAAAGCTGCCTTATCAATTTTACCACACGCAGAACGGCATAAAAAAAAAACAATTCCTGAATTGTTGATTTTTGTTTATTCTGCCTTCTAAAAATCAGAATAGAAAGCGATCAAAAATGTCATGTGCCCGAAAATGGTACCAATAAATCGTCAACTTGTCCTGCATAAAACAAGCCATTACACAACTCTGTCGGCCGAAATATGGAAAAGTTATAGCTCTCAAAATATGGCAATGCAAAAACTAGTCTTTGCAAAAAAAAATGTTTTTTTAGTGTGTGACAGCTGTCACTCAAAAAACCCAATATGAATCTGGCATCGCTGTAATTTCACCAACCCGAAGAATAAAGACGTCTAATCACTTATACCGCACGAGGAACGGTGTAAAAAATAAACTTTAGGGTTAGGGTTGTGCTAGGGTTAGGGTTGGGCTAAGGTTAGGGTTGTGCTAGGGTTAGGGTTGGGCTAGGGTTGTGCTAGGGTTAGGGTTGTGCTAGGGTTAGGGTTGTGCTTGGGTTAGACTAGGGTTAGGGTTAGGCTAGGGTTAGGCTAGGGTTATAGTTGGGCAAGGGTTGGGCTGGGGTAAGGGTTGGGCTAAGGTTAGGGTTGGGGTTGGGATTTTTTCAGAAGTAAAGAAAAAAATGACGACGATATGGTGACTAATGTTGAGCGCAAGTGTTTTGCAGCTGTTATACCGCCAAAAAAACCTTGCGGGGATTGCCTGCCATGCACGAGCGATCCCCTGATGTTTCTTTTTGGGTGTCTAATAACCGTGAAACATGCGGGGTGGGGACTCGAGCATGTCACTTGAGCACCTGCAATACTTGGTGCATACGCGAGTACCCGATGCAAACTCAAATAGAGAGCACTTGCACTCAAGACTAATGACAACTTATTCAATATGATGACCTAATGTTATCAAATTCTGTGTCGTACCTCTGGGTTCAAAATGCTCCCTATACCCTTTGATAAAATCCTGGAGGGTGTAGTTTCCAAAATGGAGTCACTGTGGGGGGGTGGTTTGCACTATTTAGGCACATCAGGGACTCCCCAAACGCAACATGGCGTCCGCTAATTATTCAAGCAAATTTTACATTCAAAAAGTCAAATGGCGCTCCTTCCCTTCCGAACCCTGCCATGCGCCCAAACAGTGTTTTTTTCCCCCATATGGGGTATCGGCTTACTCAGGAGAAATTTCACAACAAATTGCATGGTGCAATTTCTCCTGTTACCCTTATGAAAATTCAAAATTGGGAGCTGAAAAACATTTTTGTTGAAAACATGTGAAAATTGTATTTTTACAGTCCAATGTTATAAACTTCTGTGAAGCACCTGGGGGTTCAGGTTGCTCACCACACATCTAGATAAGTTCCCTTGGGGGTCTAGTTTCCAAAATGGGGTCACTTGTGGGGGGTTTCCACTGTTTAGGCCCATCAGTAGCTCCCCAAACGCAAGATGGTGCCCGCTAATTATTCAAGCAAATTTTACATTCAAAAAGTCAAATGGCACTCCTTCCCTTCCGAACCCTGCCGTGCACCCCAACAGTGGTTTTCCCCCACATATGGGGTATCTGCTTACTCAAGAGAAATTGCACAACAAATTGCATGGTGCAATTTCTCCTGTTACCCTTATGAAAATGATAAATTGGGGGCTGAAAAACATTTCTGTTGAAAAAATGTGAAAATTTTATTTTTACTGTTTAATGTTATAAACTTCTATGATTGGGTATCTGCGTACTCAGGGGAAATTGCACAACAAATTTTGGGGTCCATTTTTTCCTATTACCCCTGCGAAAGTAAAAAAAAATTGGGTCTAAAGTAACATTTTTGTGAAAAAAGTTAAATGTTCATTTTTTTCTTCCACATTCCAAAAATTCCTGTGAAGCACCTGAAGGGTTAATAAACTTCTTGAATGTGGTTTTGAGCACCTTGAGGGGTGAAGTTTTTAGAATGGTGTCACTTTTGGGTATTTTTTGTCATAAAGGCCCCTCAAAGTCACGTCAAATGTGATGTGGTCTCTAAAAAAATGGTTTTGTAAATTTTGTTGTAAAACTGAGAAATCGCTGATCAACTTTTAACCCTTATAGCTCCCTAATAAAAAAAATGTTGGTTCCAAAATTGTGCTGATGTAAAGTAGACATGAGGGAAATGTTATTTATTAACTATTTTGTGTAACATATCTCTCTGATTTAAGGGCATAAAAATTAACATTTTGAAAATTGCTAAATTTTCGCCAAATTTCCGATTGTTTCACAAATAAACGCCAGTGATATTGAAGAAATTTACCACTATCATGACGTACAATATGTCATGAAAAAATAATCTTAGAATCAGAGGGATCCGTTGAAGCGTTCCAGAGTAATTACCTCATAAAATGACAGTGGTCAGAATTGTAAAAAGTGGCCCGGTCATTAACGTGCAAACCACCCTCGGGGGCAAAGGGGTTAATAACATCCCACAGATGTTTGCTTAGCCATTACTGGCTAGATTACAAGAGGACCCTAGAAAAAGATTGACTTAGGGTCCCCTTTTAAAATCTAACCAGCAGAGGCCAGGCAGACAGCTGCAGGCTGATATTAATAGCCAGGGAAGGGGCCATGGATCCTGGCCCCCTCCGAGGCTAATAATATCAGCTCTCAGCGGCCCCAGAAATGGCACATCAATAAGATGCGCCAAATTTGGCGCTAAACTTCGGCTCTTTCCACTTGCCCCGGTGCGGTGGCAAGTCGTGTAATAGGGTTGCGGTTCATGTCAGCCTTGTATTCGCAGCTGACATGAAACCCAGGTTAGTAATGGAGGGGGTCTATAAGACGCCCCCATTACTGACCTCGTAGTAAATGTTTGAAAATAAAGACACGGCCAGAGTAAAGTCTTTTATCTAAAATAAAATTCCACACCGTTTTAAACATTTATTTAAAATTAAAAAACACAGTATACGGACCTAACGCCCATTCCACTAAAGCCACTGTCCCTTGTAAAAAAAAGCAGAAAATAAAAACCAACCATATCCCTCACCTGTCTGCAGTGATGACATAATCCACAGTATAATATGATGTCCCCCACAGCCAGCCCCTCTTGTAATGTCCCCACAGCCAGTCCCACTTATGTCCCCAAAGGCAACTTCTCTTATGTTCACACAGCCAACCTCACGTATGTCCCCACTGCCAGCCCCACAGTCAATCCTATGTATGTCTCCACAGCCAGCCCTACTTATATCCCCATGGCTAGCCGCTTGTATGTCCCCACAGCCAGCCCCATGTATGTCCCCACAGCCAGCCCCACGTATATGTCCCCACAGCCAGCCATACGTATATATCTCCACATCCAGCCCCATGTATATGTTCCCACAGCCAGCCTCACATATATCCCCACAGCTAGCCCCACATACAGTATATTCCCACAGGCAGCCCTACATACTTCCCCAAAGTCAGCCCAACGTACTTCCCCACAGCCACCCCTTCATATGTCCCCACAGCCAGCCCCGCTTATGTCCCTGTAGAGGGGAGCACACAGGGCCACTACCATCACGCTGTGTGCCAGAACTATCGTTTCTTCGCCCAATGGCCCCTCTACTATTAAGGACTGAGACCGGAGTGTGTGCTGCAATGGAGGACTTTCTGTACTCACTGTTACACCATTCATGGAACCAACTTCAAGCAAGACAGGAGATCGTAGATCCGGGTTAACAGACTCACTTTTACTGTGCAATTCTTCCATACACGGCTGCAGTATACAGATCAAGACAAGTTCTTTGGTTAGTGAAGTACCCTTGGTTATGTGCCTTTCCACCGTTTGCTCTCGTCCCTTCCTGAGACCCAACATCATCTACTTCTTCTGCAACCCAGCTGAGAATCTCCCCTCTAGGGATATAGAGGCCTCGCCTTGAGCACCTCTGACAGGCCATGAGCCTAGGACTATGTCAGCATCCAGTTTCCGTCTCAAATGTGTCCTCATTCTGTTCTGATAATGTGCACTAGTAAAACACTTCTTCACTGCTGCTACTGCTGATGGAGTCTGTTTTCCTATCTGCTCAGTCGTCCTCCACACTCCGTCTCTCTCTGTATATGGAACAGAAACTACCCCCGGTTCTGTGCACTCGGGTGGACTGAGGTGACCTGACACAGGCCTCCGCTGACGGCAGGCGTACTCTGCCTAATGCCTCTCACAACTCACTCTCCCCTCCTAGACTGTCTGTAACCAAGAAATGATTTTCTATAAAATTGCTCTAATGCTGTAACTCCTCCCAGCTAATGATGTAACCCAAGTCTTAACTCTCTGGTGTCTGAGCAGTGTAGTGCAGCTGAATCCCTATCTATTGTATAGTCCCCCCTCTGGGCAGACCTCCCGCATCCCAGGGACGGCCTTAGGCAGAGCCTATGGGAAAACCGGCATACAATAATCGGCCATAGGGATTTCACAGCAAACATTTTATCATAAGTCACATAAACTTATAGCAAATATAAAAAAACACTTAACAACCCCTTCTTGACCCAATGTCTTCATCACTGAGCAGCCCCCTACATCCCCACAGCCAGCCCCACATATTACCCCACAGCCAGCCCCACATATTTCCCCACAGTAGGCCCCACGTATGTCGCCAGAGTCAGCCCCATATATGTCCCCACACGCAGTCCCACATATGTCTCCACAGTCAGCCCAGAGCCAGTCCCACGTATGTCCTCACAGCCAGCCCATCTCATGTCCCCAGTGACTGACATCGTTCACTGTGCCCACGCCTCGGACATCACTGTGTGAATGCCTGCGGCTAGAAGAATATGCGTGAGTCCGCAGGCATTCAGTATTGTCATTTTTTTCTCCCAAAGTGTGCCTCCTTCGGGAAGGCAGGAGGTAGCTCCCTGGGTGGGTGCTTACCCTTCCTACCCCTCGTCCCGGCCTTGGATATAACAGGATGGACAGACAGTAGATGTCTGGTTGGATGGAGGTAATGGCACTGGCAGCAGCAAAACAGTGCAGAACACAATGGATAGGCAGGCAGATGCTAAAAACGATTTAATCATTGCCATCATGTACAGGTGAATGAAAATTGTCACTGATCCCTGCCGAATTCATTTTGACAAATGTAAGCCTTTTCACTCTTGCAACAGACAATCTGGTCTGTTGAGTATGACAAAGCCACTGGCCATACTGAATACTCTCACTGACAGTACATTGGAGAATGGTAAACTTCTACATTACAGTGCATAGAGCTCATACGAGGAAGCAGCGCTGTGCCTGACTGCAGGTAAATTAAAGGTCAGATATACGGTAGGAAGAGGTTGCATGCAAGTGGCTGAAAGTAGAGATATCCTGCTGGATGGGCTGCTTATACAGCAGACAGGAAATGTGATATACTATAGTATGGGGCTTCGTATGTATAGGGTATCCAACAACATGTCCTAAAAAATGGGAAATAGGTTAAAAACAACAATTTATTAGATCATTTTTTAAAACAATATAAAAAAGTTTCTTATGATATCGTATATGCAGTACAGACCAAAAGTTTGGACACACCTTCTCATTTAAAGATTTTTCTGTATTTTCATGACTATGAAAATTGTACATTCACACTGAAGGCATCACAACTATGAATTAACACATGTGGAATTATATACTTAACAAAAAAGTGTGAAACAACTGAAAATTTGTCTTACATTCTAGGTTCTTCAAAGTAGCCACCTTTTGCTTTGATGACTGTTTTGCACACTCTTGGCATTCTCTTGATGAGCTTCAAGAGGTAGTCACCGGAAATGGTCTTCCAACAATCTTGAAGGAGTTCCCAGAGATGCTTAGCACTTGTTGGCCCTTTTGCCTTCACTCTGCAGTTCAGCTCACCCCAAACCATCTCGATTGGGTTCAGGTCTGGTGACTGTGGAGGCCAGGTCATCTGGCGTAGCACCCCATCACTCTCCTTCTTGGTCAAATAGCCCTTACACAGCCTGGAGGTGTGTTTGGGGTCATTGTCTAGTTGAAAAATAAATGATGGTCCAACTAAACGCAAACCGGATGGAATAGCATGCCGCTGCAAGATGCTGTGGTAGCCATGCTGGTTATGTATGCCTTCAATTTTGAATAAATCCCCAACAGTGTCACCAGCAAAGCACCCCCACACCATCACACCTCCTCCTCCATGCTTCACGGTGGGAACCAGGCATGTAGAGTCCATTCATTAACCTTTTCTGCGTTGCACAAAGACACGGTGGTTGGAACCAAAGATCTCAAATTTGGACTCATCAGAGCAAAGCACAGATTTCCACTGGTCTAATGTCCATTCCTTGTGTTCTTTAGCCCAAACAAGTCTCTTCTGCTTGTTGCCTGTCCTTAGCAGTGGTTTCCTAGCAGCTATTTTACCATGAAGGCCTGCTGCACAAAGTCTCCTCTTAACAGTTGTTGAAGAGATGTGTCTGCTGCAACAACTCTGTGTGGCATTGACCTGGTCTCTAATCTGAGCTGCTCTTAACCTGCGATTTCTGAGGTGACTCGGATAAACTTATCCTCAGAAGCAGAGGTGACTCTTGGTCATCCTTTCCTGGGGCGGTCCTCATGTGAGCCAGTTTCTTTGTAGCGCTTGATGGTTTTTGCAACTGCACTTGAGGACACTTTCAAAGTTTGCCCTATTTTTCACACTGACTGACCTTCATTTCTTAAAGTAATGATGGCCACTCGTTTTTCTTTACTTAGCTGCTTTTTTCTTGCCATAATACAAATTCTAACAGTCTATTCAGTAGGACTATCAGCTGTGTATCCACCAGACTTCTGCACAACACAACTGATGGTCCCAACTCCATTTATAAGGCAAGAAATCCCACTTATTAAACCTGACAGGGCACACCTGTGAAGTGAAAACCATTTCCGGTGACTAACTCTTACAGCTCATCAAGAGAATGCCAAGAGTGTGCAAAGCAGTCATCAAAGCAAAAGGTGACTACTTTGAAGAACCTAGAATATAAGACATATTTTCAGTTGTTTCACACTTTTTTTGTTAAGTATATAATTCCACATGTGTTAATTCATAGTTTTGATGCCTTCAGCGTGAATGTACAATTTTCAAAGTCATGAAAATACAGAAAAATCTTTAAATGAGAAGGTGTGTCCAAACTTTTGGTCTATACTGTACATGGACATTTCCTGCTTGATACTGATACAAAGTCTTGATTCGTGCACCGTCCATGGGACATGTCTGCATTTTGATATTCTATCGAGGATTAGCTGAGATCATTTTTATCTTTGTAGCATGAGGCTATATACAGGTCATAGAAATGAGAGATGTACTGCAAGATGAGGTTTTGTATAGAGTGGCTAAAAAAAGAGATATAATGCAGGATTTATACATGAGCTGAAATTAGTTGAGCTGTGTTAGTTTGCTGCTGAGAAACCACTGGTGTGAAACTCCAAATGCTACTTTGTTGATGCATATGACAGACGATTATCTTCTGCCATATGCATCAGTAGAGCAGCCTTTGCACGACCGTTGTGGGCAAGGGCAGGAGAATTGAACTCTGCTAGAACCAACTAGCAGCTACCAATGAAGTAAAACGTCAATTCAGCTATACTGATGTAGATGGCAGAAAATAAAATGGGTCAGAAAGATTACTGTACAGGAGCATAAAGTACACAGAAGAATAAGGAGAATTCAACACTTAGATTAGTTTGATGGATAATTCAGGGAGGTGGGGCTAGTCACAAGCACACAGGAGAGGGAGGGTGGGTCTGCAGCACTAAAAACAAACAAGTACTGCTGGGAAATGTAATTTTAACAGGGGGACTGCTCATTCAGCTATGTGAAGCTATATGCACAGAGGGGTAGATAGAGATGAGAAAAGACACAAAGCTACAAAAATTATGTCGGGTTTAAGTCTGTATATTAAATAGGTGGTCCACTGCAATATAAATAGTGCACCGCGATTTAATCCTTTCAAATAAGTCTTTTTGCAAATACCTTATATTGACATATTTGACTCTGAGTGGCGCTATCGCTGTGTTCTGTTTAGAATTTCTACAAGATTGTTTCAGTACTATGCAGAAAATCACAAAGACTGATAAACAGTATATTCTTTTTTACCGTTCATTTCTAGGCTTAAATTGTTATTCCCAAAATAACAATGTGGTCTTATAATAATGCGCATTTTTAGTTATTAATTTGTGTTCATTTAAACACATTTTAAAGCTGCCCCTTTTTGGACATATCACCCCACTAAGGATGTCCCTCCTGCATTATTTAACCTACAGTTACAATTGTAACTGCTATGCTGCAGTTTCACTGCTCTAGGTCAAGCATTTGCAGGGAGTGCAGTCTCTCTCAGCTGCCTTCCAGTATAGTTCTGGTGTACCTGCACCACTGTCAAAGAATGTATTCTACGTTTATAAAAACCTATATTTTTTTGTGCACTCTACACTGTGTGCACAATTATTAGGCAATATTATATTTTTGATGATTAATTTTGTTATTGAACAACTACAGTGCTGTCGGTCAAACCAAAAGGTTAATAAACCTGAATATTTAAGAAAGTAAAACTGAGATTTTGTCTTACTTACAAGAATATCTATGTGTGCATAATTATTGGGCAACTATTACTGTTCAGAAATATTATCCAACTAAATTAAAACTTAATTTTCCTATCTCAATTGTTTATTTTCATCTGTTAAAGTGAGAATAATAACCAAACAACATAAAATGTACAAAAATACATTTCAGATATTCAAAAATATATATCTGTGACCAACATAGCCACCCTTCTTTTCAATAAAAGTAAGCCATCCATCCTGGGAGTCTGTCAGTTTGTTAATCTGTTAATGATCATCTTTTTGGGCAGAACCAACCACAGCCTCCTGGACACTGCTCAGATAGGTGTACTGTTTTCCTTCACTGTAAATCTCCCATTTAAGACGGGCACTCAAGTTTTTAAAATGGTTTAAGTTAAGGGAGGAACTAACCATGTCATTATTCTTTCATATTTAAGGACTTTACTGGCTAGCCAAGGAGTGGATCATAATTGATCTGTTAGCTGATTTCCAGCAGAGCACAACTGTACTGCGCACCACTCTGCCCTGCCTCCATTACAGAGATTGTAATAACTAGGCAGTGCTTGCTGTTGACCGATCTGTTATGTGAAACTACAAATCCACTCTGTTGTTGCATTTGGCAAAAGAATAATCTTCAGTTATAAGCATCAACAGAGAAGAATTTTCAGTTTGGACTCATTGATCAGTCAGCAATAACTATGAAGCACATCTCAGACATACTTGTGTCAGCCCTGCTGTGCCTAGTTATTACAAACTCCATTGTGCAGGCAATTCAGAGCAGAGTGCAGGACTTTGGACCTATGTTAGAAATCAGCTAACATAGCAATGATGTAAAAATACACTTGAAGCTATCTGGATGTATATGGCAGAAGATGAAATCCTTCAGACAGAGTTGTGTACTGGAGAAGAATAGAGTGCATTCTAAATGGAGATTGAGCTGAGCTCTGTACAGCATAGCTATTCTGGAAGCGTGTGCTATTTTACACATTCATCGGTCAGTCATCTTCCAACACATCTCTGAGTCATCAATTGAAAGAAGTGGGGCTAGTCATGAGCATTTACGAGAAGGAGGGAGGGTTCTGCGAAACCCCCAAGATGCAGAATGTTGCGGAGAAATGTAGTTTTATCAGTGTAAGAATAGGGCC
This sequence comes from Phyllobates terribilis, assembly GCF_046119375.1. Lineage (NCBI taxonomy): Eukaryota > Metazoa > Chordata > Amphibia > Anura > Dendrobatidae > Phyllobates > Phyllobates terribilis. The sequence goes on from NW_027362763.1 coordinate 319,806,579, forward strand.
ATCCATTTATCCATGTGAAGTTAGATGCACAGAGGGGCAGATGGAGATAGTTTCAGAGTTTCATAGGTTGAAGGTCTTTTTAAGGTTGAAGGTAGACTTTAGTCCATCGAGTTCAACCTATAGCCTAACATTGATCCAGAGGAAGGCAAAAAACCCATGGGGCAGACACTAATGGCTTCATATTAGGGGAAAAATTATTTCCCAACTCCACATGCTCCAATCAGACTAGTTCCCTAGATCAATGCCCCATCACAGAATCTACTGGCCATAGCCTGTAATATTACATTTTTCAAGAAAGACATACAGAAGATCAGACCTTTCTTGAATTTTAGAAAAAAGGCACAAAGGTACAACTAAAAATCTTTATGTTGGTCTTGGTTTGTATACTATCAATAAATATGCAATTACTGTTCTTTGTATAAAAAATAATGCGATTGCGAGAATTACCCTTTAGGATGTTTTGATTACCAAATGTCAGAAATGTTCCACTGTAGAACCTCAGAACCCCAGATTGCTTTCTTGAAATGCTCAAGAAAAAGATGCTGTCAAAAGGAGATTGCTGGCAGCCGCGCAGCACCATTATCACTAAATTCTCACAGTAAAATGAGGTGAAATCTTTTTTTTATGCTTTTTGTTTGCATGCACCTGGATTTCATGTATTAAACATATTGTTGAACATTCCAAGATATCTGAGAGCTGTAGCGAACTAAAAGAAAATGGTTTCCATATGTAGTCTTACAACTTTCTGGAAATATAAACCAGTTTTCCAGCCAAAGATAGATCAATAATTATCTAAAATAATGCTAGCACAAATTAATATAAATATGTATGCTCTTTGTTGTGTTTATGTTCCATCTGAGCTTCAAGATCATATTCAAGATCTTTCTTTTTTGGCAGATTATATACATTTTGATACTTCAGTGATCCATTCTTTATAATGTTTATGTGTTTTGATGGTCATCTTATAGCCTTCAACCAGGTTATGCTTAGGTATGCTCAGGCCTGGCTGCTTTGCTTTCAGAGGAATTTGGAAAGCTATCAAAAAGAAATGTATGTACAACTTAACAAGGTTGTCTATTTTTAAATACCCAAGTAGGGATTTTGTAAAGGGGTTTCCCATTCAAAAGACCTGCCCATTAGCTTAACCAGGGGGTGGCAATAAAGTCAATAGTGGTAATTGATTATGATTGGCATTTCTTAATGATTTGGTACACCTTTAGGCTGCCCGTGCACCACAATCAGAACTCTATTACTGCAATGAAAGTAAGTAGATTCCTGCAATATTTCCAGAGCAAGACCTATGGGTAATTCACTATACACTTTAGACCAGTTTTCTGTCATTGCGCATATTGCAAAAGATTTGTAAGAAGGCTTATTGAGAGAAGGAATGACCAAGGATGGCCTTACTACTTTCTGGAATAAACTATAGTGACTCTGTTGAGCCACGATTGGCCATTCTTTCTCCCAATAAGTCTGGTCACAATTTTTTTGTGCAATGGCAGAAAACTGGTCTAAAGTTTATAGTGAATTCCCCATAGGTCTTGTTTTGGGAAGCACAACATATATGTACATTAGGCAGATAGCTAATGACTTTCATTGTGAACTGTGAAGGGTTTTGTTCCCCCTGTATTACAATTCATTACTAGAGGTCCCAACAGAGGGATATTGACAGTCATAAGTTTACAATGCAACAAAGGGCACTTGAGTCTCAGAATTAGCAATCAGGCTTCTATGTACCAGATATTTATGCACATACATCAGATTGATTAAAATATGAATTTTAGGGACACCTCTTTAAAAAGGCTAAGTGGCTGCAGCATCAATTTTTTGGATTTCAATTACTCAGATTAAAACTTGTCATAATGAAACCATGCCACATTTTCAACAATACTATAGTTATCCCTATTTTATATTTCCTTTAGTAACATACTGATTTTATTATTTGATAGATAAAGTAATTATACTGGTGCATGCCAAATTTTATTACAGGTCTTTTTCTTTATGGACTCTTAATAGAAGTCTCCTATGTTTTAACTGTATGTATATTGTTTATGAGTAGAGATGAGCAAATTGATTCGATGTGAATCAAATTCTAGTCGAATTATATGAAATTAGCAGATCCTGCCAAATTCAAACAATTTGCAATTCAGTTTGCAATACAGAATCAATTGGTAGGGGGAGAGTTGCCAGCAGCAATGCTAGACCCAGTATGATCATAGGCGGATTATAATGAGGGTAATCTGGGCTACCACCTGGGGGCCTGAGGCTCCTGGGGGGCCCATGGCCAGATTGCCCTCATTATAATATGTGCGGTGCCAATGCGGCACATACCGGCAGGCAGAGGTGGGAGGGCCCCCGGACCACTCCCCCAGCAGCTGCGCAGGGCCACTGCTTCTTCTTCAGCCGGGCCAGCACTGCACCTGTTAACTTCCCTGTGTGCTGGCCCGACCACGTCACAGCTAGGAGACACAGCCCTGTGCGTGGCCGTGTCTGCTAGCATGACGTCACGCAGTGTGCGCCCTGCACTGCTGCACCAGAGAGGAGCTGGACGATTGGAGCTGAGCCAGGGGATGGTGAGTGAGTGTGTGATTGAGTGTGTGTGTGTGTGCGCAGGTAGATATCATTGCGTGATGTCTGTTTATATGTATTTTTGTGTTTCAAATGTGTTAATGTCTGTATGTACAGTACAGACCAAAAGTTTGGACACACCTTCTCATTTAAAGATTTTTTTAAAAGAATGCCAAGAGTGTGCAAAGCAGTCATCAAAGCAAAAGGTGGCTACTTTGAAGAACCTAGAATATAAGACATATTTTCAGTTGTTTCACACTTTTTTGTTAAGTATATAATTCCACATGTGTTAATTCATAGTTTTGATGCCTTCAGTGTGAATGTACAATTTTCATAGTCATGAAAATACAGACATATTTTCAAATGAGAAGGTGTGTCCAAACTTTTGGTCTGTACAGTATATGTCTGTATATGTTTGTGTGTGTGCGTGATTGCGTGCAGCCTCCTGCTGTCTCTGGGGGGCGCCGTGCGGCCTCTCGCTGTATCTGGGGGGCGCCATGCGGCCTCCCGCTGTGTATAGATGGCTACATGCGCCCCCCCCGCTGTATCTGGGGGGCACTGTGCGGCCTCTCGCTGTGTATAGATGGATACTTGCAGCCTCCCGCTGTGTGTGGAGGGTGCCGCGTGGCCTCCTGCTGGGTATAGATGGCTACGTGCGGCCTCCCACTGTGTATAGATAGCGCCGTGCGGCCTCCCGCTGAGTATAGATGGCACCGTGCGGCCTCCTGCTGTGTATAGATGGCGTTGTGCGGCATCCTACTGTGTACAGATGGCTATGTGGGCCTCTTGCTGTGTATAGATGGCGCCGTGCGGCCTCCCGCTGTGTATAGATGGCTACATGCAGCCTCCCGCTGTGTATTGATGGCGCCGTGCGGCCTCCCGCTGTGTATAGATGGCGCCATGTGGCCTCCCGCTGTGTATAGATGGCGCCGTGCGGCCTCCCGCTGTGTATAGATGGCGCCGTGCGGCCTCCCGCTGTGTATAGATGGCTACATGCAGCCTCCCGCTGTGTATAGATGGCACCGTGCGGCCTCCCGCTGTGTATAGATGGCTACGTGCGGCCTCCCGCTGTGTATACATGGCGCCATGCGGCCTCCCGTTGTGTATTGATGGCGCCGTGCGGCCTCCTGCTGTGTATAGATGGCTACGTGTGGCCTCCTACTGTGTATAGATGGCTACGTGCGGCCTACCGCTGTGTATACATGGCGCCGTGCGGCCTCCCGCTGTGTATTGATGGCGCCGTGCGGCCTCCTGCTGTGTATAGATGGCTACGTGCGGCCTCCCGTTGTGTATAGATGGCTACGTGTGGCCTCCCGCTGTGTATAGATGGCTACGTGCGGCCTCCTGCTGTGTATAGATGGCTACGTGCGGCCTCCTGCTGTGTATAGATGGCTACATGTGGCCTCCCGCTGTGTATTGATGGCTACATGCGGCCACCCACTGTGTATAGATGGCTATGTACGGCATCCCGCTGTGCATACATGGTCGCCGTGCGGCCTGCCGCTGTGTATAGATGGCTACGTGTGGCCTCCCGCTGTGTATAGATGGCACCATGCGGCCTCCTGCTGTGTATACATGGCACTGTGCGGCATCCTGCTGTGTATACATGGCGCCGCGTGGCCTCCTGCTGTGTATAGATGGCTACGTGTGGCCCCCTTCTGTGTATAGATGGCTACGAGTGGCCTCCTGCTGTGTATAGATGGCTACGTGCGGCCTCCTGCTGTGTATAGATGGCTATGTGCGGCCTCCCGCTTTGTGTAGATGGTGCCGTGCGGCCTCCTGCTGTGTATAGATGGCTACGTGTGGCCTCCCACTGTGTATAGATGGCTTTGTGCTGCCTCCTGCTGTGTATAGGAGGATTGTGGCAGCTCATATTGTGTGTAGGGTCTCATACTGTATATAGGGGATGTCAGCATACTTAATTGTGCTCATTATTAAGTCATACAATTAATGTAAAAAAAATAATATAATTAATATATTAATATTGTGACAAATTAATTCACGTGAACTATCACATGATCTATCACAGGAGATCATGTGACATGTCACGTGATACATCAGGTGTGTGTGGGGGGGGGGGCCCGTGGCTCTAAACTGCCCGGGGCCCTTGCTACTCTTAATCCACCCCTAAGTATGATTGATCAGTGATATATGGAACCTGGCATTTCTCCTGCTGCATTTTAATTATTACAAATTTTATTATTTGTAATGCACTAGAAATCAGCAGCAAGCCAGTACAATAGTTTTTATAGAAAAAAAAAAGAAGATGTCAGAAACAGTGTGCTTGCTAGTCACAAGCGACCTAGGGGACTCAGGTTTCCACAAGTCTTTTAAGAGCAATTGGAGGCTTTACAGTATTGCGATACATTATGAATTGAATTGCTGTAAATCAATTTATCTTTTTTAAATTTGTCGAACCTTGCAAATTTGTATTTTAAAAGATTCAATGAACTCTATATATGAGCATTAACAGTACCCATTAACTTTGAATAGCATTTGGCTGAAAACTCGTTCAGCCATTAGCTTTTTCTCCTGTCTCCTCTATAGACAGTGTTCTCTATGATGAGAAAGAACTAAAAGGATTGTCAAATATATCTGGGCTTACTTATCTCCCAAAGGAAACAGAAGGATCAAGAGCTTGAATAGAGTTTTGAGGCCTCATACACATTAGATGCACAGCCTAACCAGCCAATATTGGCCGCTTCATCTATCTTTAAGAAATTATTCTCAAGTTATTACATTGATTTAGTTAGGCTATGTTCACAAGTCCAGTAATCATCAGTTAGAATGGATCCTGCAGCAATCCATTAACACAATAGTTGTACAGACAAAACATTTTTGTCCAGCTAAAAAAACTTCATTTCAACTGGATCCGTTTTTTAACATTGAAGCCTATAGAAAACTGATCCGTTAAATAGCCATCAGTTTTTCTTTCATTTAAAAAGGATCCATTTTTTTGCTTACTGGATCAGTTTCAATTGGAACAAAACAAATGGCTATTTAACTGATCAGTTTTCTATAGACTTCAATGTAAAAAAACGGATCCAGTTGAAATAAAAATTTTTTTAACTGGATTCGATTTGTTAACTGATGATTACTGGACATGTGAACATAGCCTTATTGTCGCCTTCACCACTGTTATTTTTCCTACATTTCATTTCTATAAATAAATTGGCACTAAAAAGCAAAACTTCCTATGAGTGTGCGATGAATTAATTTTTACGTGATTTGAGGACATTTCCAGTCCATTGCATCTGCACCTCAACTCTATTTGACAGTGTGCACCCTAATTTTCTATTTACATAGCCTTAGTTAGACAGCATGAAAATATGCAAGTTTGCAATTGACTTTGTTTTTTTTTTCTATCTCCAGCAATGAGAGCTTTTATCTTTCATAGTGTACAGGTGGTTTCCGTGAAGCTCGGCCACTAGTTCCTGCTCAGACCCTGACCGAGTATGCACAGTAGTTATATTCCAGGAGAAGAGTTAACTCCTAATAGCCCAACCACCTCTCTCCAGCCAATTAATTTTTATACAGCAGTTAACTGCTCACCTCCATCCCCCTCCTTCATGCTTCTGATAAACTGTTGCTATAAATCTTGCAAAATCACCATAACACAGCATCAGCTTCTCACAGAGCAGTTCTGCTCTCAAAGCCGTATGTTGTGTAAATGCCCGGTTATCTCTATGTGTAAATATAGTCATAGCTGTGTACAGAACAAACCACTGATATATTAATGTGTTACAGCAGAACTTGTGCTGAGCTTTATAAATCTAATAATACTACAGCTCTGCTACTCACAAGTATAATCACTCAAGGAGGAATTCTCACCCTGCCAAAAATCAGGAAGTAAGGAGAAGGCATATCATTGAGCTGCTCAAGAGACAACTTGAGCAGGGCCGGTGTCACCACCCTGTGCACATGGGCAAGTGCCGTGGCCCTGGACGAACAAGGGGGCCCACTCGCCGTCAGGGACACCAGCATGCTTTGGGGCCCATGAGTGAGAGGACCCCAGTATCAGCACTGGCACCTTCAAATACTCACCTCTCCTCATTCCCTGCTACCCCCTGCTCCGGTCTACTCTCTTCAGCGTCTTCTGACTCTCTGTGACATCTCAGGGCACAGGGTGCGATGACATCACTACAGCATGCCGTCAGTGCTGAGCACTGCAGAGAGCCACAAGATGCTGAGGAGACAGTACCAGAGGCGAGGTGAGTATTTGATTTTTTTTTATGTATGGAGCATTATATGGGGCCCATTATACTATATAGGACCATTATATACTGTATGGAGCAATACATGGGTCAATTATATACTGTGTGGAGGAATATATGGGGCCACTATATACTGTATGGAGCAATATATGGGGCCATGATATACTGTATGGAATAATATCTGGGGCCCATTATACTGTATGGAGCATTATAAATGCCCCATTATAAAAGGCCCATTATACTGTATGGCATAATAAAAGGGGCCCATTATACTGTATGGAGTAATATATGGGACCCATTATACTGTATGGAGCAATATATGGGGCCAATATATTGTATGGAACATTATATGGGGCCCATAATACTGTATAGAGCAATATATGGGGCTCATAATACAGTATGGAGCAATATATGGGGCTCATTATGCTGTATGGAGGACTATGTGATGTCCATTATACTGTAAGGAGCAATATATGGGGCCCATCATACGGTATGGAGGACTATTTGGTGACCATAATACTGTTTGGAGAACTATGTGTTGCCTACCTGTAATACTGTATGGAGGACTATGTGGTGCCCATAATACTGTATGGAGGACTATGTGGTGCCCATAATGCTGTATTGTTCGGTCTAAAATGAAAACTTTTGAATCCCAAAACGGCATGCACTGTGGGCTGCGAGGATTTGCCGGTTTCTGAGCTATTGTAGAATTTACAATAGATATCACTCATGTAATGTAAGAAGTAAGTGAAATCTTTGGCATTGTACTATATCTATATTTCTTATTTGAGCATCATGAATCATGGTATGTGTTAAAGGGGCTCACTGAGACTCTTTCACCTGGGACCCACAAAAACCTGGAGCCGGCCCTGAACTTGAGAATACCACTTTACTGCATGATTACTCTTTTAATTAACCATTAATCACAATTCAAAAGAAATCCGTCCTGTGGTTCTTGTTTAATATTTTTTTGCAGTTTGGAGACAATTATATTCTGGTGCTTCGGGGGAAGGCTTTATGTGGTGCTCTGCTTATATATTCATCTGTATTCGCTTATGACAGCTCACTGTGCCTTCACTGACCTGCCTCCTATTTTACATAGTATATGCATTATGTGAGGTTAGAAAAAAAATTACATCAAGCAAAATGACGCAGGTGCTGCAGCATTTATCGCTTGCTGATAGATACCACTGCGCACGCGCCGTGGACATTTTATTGGAGCAAAAGAAATCTGGCTCTATGGTTATACGAATGGTAATCAAAAGCCATTTTACTGACACTGCACTGTCAAATATTTTATTCTTTCTTAAATTAATTTTTTTTCTCCAAAAGTTATTCTTTTTTGCGATCAGTCATACCATTCTGTGACTGAAAATCAGTACTGTGCCTGGCACGCACACATTATGAGGCAGTCGCAAGGTTAAATTACTACACTTTTTACTATTCTTTAGGGTTGTTTTTAACACAATTCCTCCTTTCCCTAACAACTACAAATAAAAATGCTATGTAAACTGTAAAAAGCTAACAGTGACAACGGAACAAAGGCAGCAGTCAGGGGCTGGCTCGCAATTTTTGGCCTAGGGGGCAAGCATACAGCAGTGGCCCATGAGCAGCGGCACAGCCTCACTGCGCACGCGCAGGACCAGCGGCCGGACATGTAGAAATGCGCATGCGCCCCACAATAATAGCACTTGCTGGGAGCAATATTCAAATACGTGGGCGATGCCAGCAGTGACTGAATGAGGCGCCACTCCTTACTGAATAGCAGGATCACATCCCTATGACTGAAAACGAGCAGGTAGGACAAAGTATATATAATGTTATAAAATCATTATACTACCACCAACTTTAATGAATAAAGCGTGTTAGTGATGCACATTTCATCACTAACAAAGCAATGGGGGCAGTGTAGATAGTAGCTAGGACATGACAGGTTCCCTTTAAAGCCAAGAATGTCAAATTCAAATACACAGAGGGCCAAAGTTCAAAGCTTGGACAAAGTTGAGGACCAACCTTGATATTTATTAAAAAATATGTCTACAATTGAGGAAGTTTTTCTTCATCAAATATAACCAGCTATTGAACCCGTTGTACGTCCGGGTGGCGAGCATTTTAATTGGTATATGGTCTCCCATGCTGGTATTTGTGCTGCCCCCATCCTGGTATTTGTGCTGCCCCCATCCTGGTATTTGTGCTCCCCAATCCTGTTCCCCCATCCTGTTATGTGCTGCCCTCATCCCTATCCTGGTATGCATGGCCCCCTCATCCCCCAATCCTGGTATGAATGGTACCCCTCATCCCCAAATCCTGGTATGCATGGTACCCCTCACCCCTCAATCCTGGTATGCATGGCACCCCTCATCCCCCAATCCTAGTATGCATGGCACCCTTCATCCCCAATCCTCGTATTCATGGCACCCCTCATCCCCAATCCTGGTATGCATAGCACCCCCCCATCCCCAATCCTGGTATGCATGGCACCCCTTATTTCAAGTCTGGTATACATGGCACCCCTCATCCAAATCCTGGTATGCATGGCACCCCATCTCTCATCCTGGTATGCATGGCACCCCTCATCCCAAACTGATATACATGGCACCCCTTATCCCAATCCTGGTATGTATGGCACCGCTCATCACCCAATCCTGGTATGCATGGCACCCCCATCCCCCAAACCTGGTATGTATGGTACCCAATCCCTCATCCTGGTATGCATGGCTTTTTCATCCCCAATATTGGTATGTATTGCCCCTCATCCCTATTCTGGTATGCATGGTACCCCTCATTCCCCAATCCTGGTATGCATGGTACCCCTCATCCCTCCATCCTGGTATGCATTGTACCCCTCATCCCCAAATCCTGATATGCATGGTACCCCTCATCCCCAAATCCTGGTATGCATGGTACCCCTCATCCCCCAATCCTGGTATGCATGGCACCCCCCATACTCCAATCCTGGCATGTATGGTACCCAATCCCTCATCCTGGTATGCATGGTCCCCTCATCCCCCAATCCTGGTATGCATGGCACCCCTCACCCCCCAATCCTGGTATGCATGGTCCCCTCACACCTCAATCCTGGTATGCATGGCACTCCTCACTCCCCAATCCTGGCATGCATGGTACCCCTCACCCCTCAATCCTGGTATGTATGGTACCCCTCATCCCCCAATCCTGGTATGTGTGGCCCCTCACCCCCAATCCTGGTATGCATGGTCCCCTCTTCCCCCAATCCTGGTATGCATGGCACCCTTCACCCCCCAATCCTGGTATGCATGGTACCCCTCATTCCTTTCACGCTGCACACATACAAAAAAAAAACACTTATACTCACCTTTCTTCCCTGTGCGCCAGCACTGCTGTGGTCCTGTTCTGCCGGAGGCCGGGGGAGAACTGCGGCGCCGAAGTACGCGCGTTCCCATGCCGTTCTGTCCGGCGCCATTTTGCTGAAGACACACTGCAAATATGTCTTCAGTAAAATGGTGCCGGATAGCGCTATGCGCATGCGCTGATTCCGACGCCTTCACTCCGTCCCCGGTCTCCGGCCAGAAGAGAGGTGCCGCGGCAACGCTCCTCACGGTCAGGTAAGTATGTAAATATGGCACCGGAGATCACGGCAAGTGTTCAGTGTCTACGCATACCGTGATCTCCAGCGCCATACACTCCTCTTACCTGTAACGGCTCCATGTGTTCTTCTATCTGGAGCCAGACTGTGCAGGTGTGTCGCACTTGCGCAGTCTATAGAGGCTCAGGGAGGAATTCCCACCCTGCCAAAAACCAGGAAGTAAGGAGAAGGCATATCATTGAGCTGCTCAAGAGACAACTTGAGCAGGGCCGGCATCACCACCCTGCGCACATGGGCAAGTTCCGTGGCCCTGGACGAACAAGGGGGCCCACTCGCCATCAGGGACACCAGCATGCTTTGGGGCCCAAGAGTCAGAGGACCCCAGTATCAGCACTGGCATGGGCCCCCCTTCAAATACTCACCTCTCCTCATTCCCTGCTACCCGCTGCTCCGGTCTACTCTCTTCAGCGTCTTCTGACTCTCTGTGACATCTCAGGGCAGAGGGTGCGATGACATCACTACAGCATGCCCTCAGTGCTGAGCACTGCAGAGAGCCACAAGATGCTGAGGAGACAATACCAGCGGCAAGGTGAGTATTTGATTTTTTGTTATGTATGGAGCATTATATGGGGCCCATTATACTATATAGGACCATTATATACTGTATGGAGCAATATATGGACCAATTATATACTGTGTGGAGCAATATATCGGGCCACTATATACTGTATGGAGCAATATATGGGGCCATTATATACTGTATGGAGTAATATCTGGGGCCCATTATACTGTATGGAGCATTATAAAGGGCCCATTATACTAGGCCCATTATACTGTATGGCATAATAAAAGGGGCCCATTATACTGTATGGAGCAATATATGGGACCCATTATACTGTATGGAGCAATATATGGGGCCAATATATTGTATGGAACATTATATGGGTCCCATAATACTGTATGGATCAATATATGGTGCCCATTATACTGTATGGAGCAATATATGGGGCACATAATACTGTATGGAGCAATATATCGGGCTCATAATACTGTATGGAGCAATATATGGGGCCCATTATACTGTATGGAGGACTATGTGGTGACCATAATACTGTTTGGAGAACTATGTGTTGCCTACCTATAATGCTGTATGGAGGACTATGTGGTGTCCATAATACTGTATGGAGAACTATGTGTTGCCTACCTATAATACTGTATGGAGGACTATGTGGTGTCCATAATACTGTATGGAGGACTATGTGGTGCCCATAATACTGTATGGAGGACTATGTGGTGCCCATAATGCTGTATTGTTCGGTCTAAAATGAAAACTTTTGAATCCCAAAACGGCATGCACTGTGGGCTGCGAGGATTTGCCGGTTTCTGAGCTATTGTAGAATTTACAATAGATATCACTCATGTAATGTAAGAAGTAAGTGAAATCTTTGGCATTGTACTATATCTATATTTCTTATTTGAGCATCATGAATCATGGTATGTGTTAAAGGGGCTCACTGAGATTCTTTCACCTGGGGCCCACAAAAACCTGGAGCAGGCCCTGAACTTGAGAAAACCACTTTACTGCATGATTACTCTTTTAATTGACCATTAATCACAATTAGTGTTGAGCGATACCTTCCGATATCGGGAAATATCGGATCGGATTGGATCGGACCGATACCGAAAAAGTATCGGATATCGCCGATTCCGATACCGGAAACCAATGCAAGTCAATGGGACATAAATATCGGAATTAAAATAAACCCTTTCTTTCCTTGTAGGTTATTTCTACATGAAGGAAAACAACTAAGAATAATGTAGAATGTATTGGGGGAGGTGGGGGAGACAATAAAGGCATAGAGGTTTAGCCCAGTCAAATGGAATAGCAGGAATTACTATTTTTTTATTATGTTCTGAGTTACGGAAATATTAACTATGTTAAGTATTTTTATATTTTGTCAGATATTTATGTTTCACTACTTCCATGCTCTTCACCTTCTTTTTTACTTCTCCCACACTTTCTCCTTCATCATCCTCAGCATCTTTTTCATCCACTTCTTCTTCACCTTCTTCTTCTTCACCTTCTTCGTATTATTCTTTTTTTTACATTCTTCATATTCTACTTCTTCATCTTCTTCATATTCTTCTTCTTCATCATATTCTTATTTGTGACAGGCATTCCTGTAGTTGTTATCTATAAAAGGTTGGACATTACACCTTTCGTTCTGCCCGTCACAAAAGATTTACAACAGGATTTGTCCGCGTTCAGTTTGGCCTGCAGCAGCAGGTCTTTTCCAGGGGCACCACGAGGAGGAACGGACTCACCCCCATACACTGCTTAGTCATCTTCTGCTTATAATTTAGATATTATCTTTTGCTCTGATTTTTAGTCTTATGCTTAATGTTCTTCCGCTTTTTGTTCTGCAGCTTCTTGTATTTCTGCTTCTTGGTTTTCTGTCTCTTGTTCTTCTGTATCTTGGTGCTTGTCTTCTCTTCTTTGTCTTCTTGGTCAACTTCTTCAGGGTCATCTTCTTGGTCTTCTTCGGGGTGGTCTTCAGGGTCGTCGTCTTCGGGGGTCCTCGTCTTCGGGGTCCTCGTCTTCTTCGGGTTGGTCTTCTGGGTCCTCGTCTTCGGGGTCCTCGTCTTCAGGGTGGTCTTCAGGGTCCTCGTCTTCTTCGGGGTGGTCTTCAGGGTCCTCGTCTTCTTCGGCGTGGTCTTCAGGGTCCTCGTCTTCAGGGTCATTGTCTTCGGGGTCCTCGTCTTCTTAGGGTTGGTCTTCAGGGTCCTCGTCTTCAGGGTCCTCGTCAGGGAGATCCAGAGTGATTACCAAGAACCATTTCAAAAAGCTTGAACTTGGAAATGTAGCAGAAGGTACAAGAAAGCTGAGGAACTACCGAGGACCAGCTGACGGTACTGGAACCCGGATGGGTAGCAGAAGGTACAAGAGCCAATGGAACTACCGAGGACCAGCTGATGTTACTAGAACTCGGTTACTAAGCAGGAGGTACCTGTGCCAGAAAGCACTACCAAGGACCAGCAGACGTTGGTGGAACTTGGATACCGAGAAGGAGGCACCTAATCCAAAGGCACTGCCGAGAACCAGCTGACGGTACTGGAACCCGGATGGGTAGCAGAAGGTACCCATGTAAAAAAAAGTTCAAGGCCGCGAGCCGGCCGCAGTTACCAAAACCCACAGTCCTACAGGGGGTGCTTGTCCTATTGGCACTATGGAACCAGCCTTCATTGCCAGATCCCGCAGCCCACATAGGAGTCACCTAAACTGCAGGCACCATAGAGTCGGCTAACCCGACCGCAACACGACAGGACAACGCATTGGAGGCAAAGTGACGTTGACACTACCCGGAAACAGCTGGCGTGCTGGAACCAGGCTGGGCAGGAGGGAGTACCCGTGCCAAAGACACTGCCGAGAACCAGCTGACGGTACTGGAACCCGGATGGGTAGCAGAAGATACAAGAGCAAATGGAACTACCGAGGACCAGCTGACGGTACTGGAACCCGGATGGGTAGCAGAAGGTACAAGAGCCAATGGAACTACCGAGGACCAGCTGATGTTACTGGAACTCGGTTACTAAGCAGGAGGTACCTGTGCCAGAAAGCACTACCAAGGACCAGCAGACGTTGGTGGAACTTGGATACCGAGAAGGAGGCACCTAATCCAAAGGCACTGCCGAGAACCAGCTGACGGTACTGGAACCCGGATGGGTAGCAGAAGGTACCCATGTAAAAAAAAGTTCAAGGCCGCGAGCCGGCCGCAGTTACCAAAACCCACTGTCCTACAGGGGGTGCTTGTCCTATTGGCACTATGGAACCAGCCTTCATTGCCAGATCCCGCAGCCCACATAGGAGTCACCTAAACTGCAGGCACCATAGAGTCGGCTAACCCGACCGCAACACGACAGGACAACGCATTGGAGGCAAAGTGACGTTGACACTACCCGGAAACAGCTGGCGTGCTGGAACCAGGCTGGGCAGGAGGGAGTACCCGTGCCAAAGACACTGCCGAGAACCAGCTGACGGTACTGGAACCCGGATGGGTAGCAGAAGATACAAGAGCAAATGGAACTACCGAGGACCAGCTGACGGTACTGGAACCCGGATGGGTAGCAGAAGGTACAAGAGCCAATGGAACTGCCGAGAACCAGCTGGCGGTGCTGGAGCCCAGGGTAAATACTAAAAACAGAGGAGCCAGAGGTGTATTTGGAGGAGGTTTTAAATCCGTAGTACAGTGGATGTGGACAAAGCAGGAGAATTTGCCGGACACACAGCTGGGGATCAGCTGACGTTACTGAACCCCAATAACACTGGAGCAAGCGTTGACTGTGCAGACGGCACTTCTGAGCAGCAACTAGCGGTATTGGAGCCCAGGGTAAATACTAAAAATGGAGGAGCCAGAGGTGTAATTGGAGCAAGTTTTAAATAAGTAGCACAGTGAATATGGACAGAGCAGGAGAAATTGCCGTGAACACAGCAGGGGAACAGCTGACGTTACCGAACCCCAATAACACCGCAGCAAGTGTTGACTGTGCAGACGGCACTTCCGAGCGCCAACTGGCGGTGCTGGAGCCCAGGGATAAGAATGAAAACAGAGGAGCCAGAGGTGTAATTGGAGCAACTTTAAAATGTGTAGTACAGTGGATGTGGACAAAGCAGGAGAAATTGCCGTCCGTACAGCAGGGGAACAGCTGACGTTACCGAACCCCAATAACACGGCAGCAAGTGTTGACTGTGCAGACAGCACTTCCGAGCGCCAACTGGCGGTGCTGGAGCCCAGGGATAAGAATAAAAATAGAGAGGGGCCAGAGGTGTAATTGGAGCAAGTTTTAAATAAGTAGCACAGTGAATATGGACAGAGCAGGAGAAATTGCCGTGAACACAGCAGGGGAACAGCTGACGTTACCGAACCCCAATAACACGGCAGCAAGTGTTGACTGTGCAGACAGCACTTCCGAGCGCCAACTGGCGGTGCTGGAGCCCAGGGATAAGAATAAAAATAGAGAGGAGCCAGAGGTGTAATTGGAGCAAGTTTTAAATAAGTAGCACAGTGAATATGGACAGAGCAGGAGAAATTGCCGTGAACACAGCAGGGGAACAGCTGACGTTACCGAACCCCAATAACACCGCAGCAATTGTTGACTGTGCAGACGGCACTTCCGAGCGCCAACTGGCGGTGTTGGAGCTCAGGGATAAGAATGAAAACAGAGGAGCCAGAGGTGTAATTGGAGCAACTTTAAAATGTGTAGTACAGTGGATGTGGACAAAGCAGGAGAAATTGCCGTCCGCACAGCAGGGGAACAGCTGACGTTACTGAACCCCAATAACACGGCAGCAAGTGTTGACTGTGCAGATGGCACTTCCGTGCGCCAACTGGCGGTGTTGGAGCTCAGGGATAATACTGAAAACAGAGGAGCCAGAGGTGTAATTGGAGCAACTTTAAAATCTGTAGTAGTGAGAATGTGGACAGAGCAGGAGAAATTGCCGTCCGCACAGCAGGGGAACAGCTGACGTTACTGAACCCCAATAACATGGTAGCAAGTGTTGACTGTGCAGACGGCACTTCCGAGCGCCAACTGGCGGTGTTGGAGCTCAGGGATAATACTGAAAACAGAGGAGCCAGAGGTGTATTTGGAGGAGGTTTTAAATCAGTAGTACAGTGGATGTGGACAGAGCAGGAGAAATTGCCGTCCGCACAGCAGGGGAACAGCTGACGTTACTGAACCCCAATAACACTGGAGCAAGTGTTGACTGTGCAGACGGCACTTCCGAGCGCCAACTGGCGGTGTTGGAGCTCAGGGATAATACTGAAAACAGAGGAGCCAGAGGTGTAATTGGAGCAACTTTAAAATGTGTAGTAGTGAGAATGTGGACAGAGCAGAAGAAATTGCCGTCCGCACAGCAGGGGAACAGCTGACGTTACTGAACCCCAATAACATGGTAGCAAGTGTTGACTGTGCAGACGGCACTTCCGAGCGCCAACTGGCGGTGTTGGAGCTCAGGGATAATACTGAAAACAGAGGAGCCAGAGGTGTATTTGGAGGAGGTTTTAAATCAGTAGTACAGTGGATGTGGACAGAGCAGGAGAAATTGCCGTCCGCACAGCAGGGGAACAGCTGACGTTACTGAACCCCAATAACACGGCAGCAAGTGTTGACTGTGCAGACGGCACTTCCGAGCGCCAACTGGCGGTGTTGGAGCTCAGGGATTACAGTTCAGGTGGTAGAAACATGAACAGAACAGGAGACCTGGATACTGTTGCCAACCAATTATTTATTCTGGAAGAGGACTGGCAAATTCATGAGAGATCCAGGCCTTGTTCATTTTGAGAAAAGTAAGCCGGTCAACGTTATCGGAGGATAGTCGCATGCGACGGTCTGTTAGTACACCACCTGCGGCACTAAAGACGCGTTCCGATAATACACTAGCAGCAGGGCAAGCTAGCACCTCCAGTGCATACTGACTAAGCTCTGGCCATGTATCCAGCTTACAGACCCAAAACTTGAAGGGAGAAGAGCCGTCTGGGAGTACACTAAGAGGGCAAGACATGTAGTCTGTCACCATCTGACGGAAACGTTGCCTCCTGCTGACTGGAGCCGTCTGTGATGGTGTAGACATTTGTGGTGGCGGGGACACAAAACTTTGCCACATTTCGGCCATACTGGTCTTGCCTTGTGCTGAGGCGCTGCTTCTGCTCCCTCTTTGTGCAGAGCTTCCTCCACTGCCTCGACGCACTGAGCTGCTTTGTAAAGCACTAGCAGCACTGCTCTCGGTTGGAATGGAGAACATGATGGAATGCACCAGTGCGTCTTGGTACTCCCGCATTTTACGCTCCCGGTTCAACGGTGTTATGAGGCTTTGTAAGTTGTCCCGGTAGCGAGGATCTAGGAGGGTGGACACCCAATAATCAGCCGTGTTGAGAATGTGGGCGATGCGGCGGTCGTTTCTCAGGCACTGCAGCATGAAATCAACCATGTGCTGCAGACTGCCAACTGCCCAAGAAACGCTGTCCCCTGCTTGAGGCGTGATCTCTGCCTGCTCTGCATCACCCCACCCTCGCTCTAGATACTGACTACTAGAGCATTGTGTACCTCCCTCCTCTGGACAGATGTCTTCCTCATCCATTGACTCCTCCTCATCCTCCTCACAAAGTGTCCTCTGCCTAGGCCTTTGTGAGGAACCACGTTGCGCAGACTGTAGAGAAGCAGATGGCATTTGTGACTCCTCATCCTCCACCTCTTCCAAAACCTCGTCCCTTAGTGCTTGCAGTGTTTTTTCAAGCAGGCAGATAAGGGGGATAGTCATGCTGACTAGTGCATCATCTGCACTCGCCATCCGCGTGGAATAATCGAAGGCACGCAAAACGTGGCAAATGTCCTTCATAGAGGCCCACTCAGTGGTGGTGAAGTGTGAACGGCGCGCACTGCGACTTGTTTGCGCCTGCTGCAGCTGGTACTCCATTACTGCTGCCTGCTGCTCACACAACCTCTCCAACATATGTAACGTTGAATTCCACCTGGTGGGTAGGTCACATATGATGCGATGTTCCGGAAGACATAATTGGCGCTGCAGAGCTGCAATGCGTGATCTTGCATTGCTGGAACGCCGCAAGTGAGCGCACTCTATGCGGACCTTGTGAAGCAGTGCATCAAGATCCGGATAGTCCCTCAAAAAACTCTGCACGACCAAGTTGAGCACATGTGCCAGACATGGGATGTGAGTGAGGTTGCCTAGGCCCAGAGCTGCCACCAGATTTCGGCCATTGTCACACACTACCATGCCTGGCTGGAGATTCGCTGGCACAAACCACACGTCACTCTGCTGCTTGATGGCATTCCAGAGCTCCTGCGCTGTGTGGCTTCGATTCCCCAAAGAAATTAATTTTAATACGGCCTGTTGACGTTTGGCCACGGCTGTGCTCATATCGGTCATCATAACAGGTAACCGTTCACGGGTCGATGTGGAGGTAGACCGTGACGGCTCCTGCAGCGCTGATTCAGAGGAACTGGAGTATGAGGAGGAGTCAATGTGTACAGACTGGATTCCTGCAATCCTTGGAGTTGGCAGAACACGTACAGCGCCACTCTCAAGATCTGTACCCGGCTCCACAACATTTACCCAATGGGCAGTGAGGGAAAGGTATCGTCCCTGTCCATGCTTACTGGTCCACGCATCAGTGGTCAGGTGGACCTTGCTACTGACGGCGTTTTGTAGCGCATGTTTAATTTTTCCCTCCACATGATGTTGCAGGGCAGGGACGGCTTGCCTGCTGAAATAAAAGCGGCTGGGCACGTTGTATTGTGGGACTGCCAATGCCATAAAGTTACGGAATGTGTCAGTCTCCACCAGCCTGAATGATAGCATTTCAAGGGCCAGTAGTTTAGCAATGCCAGCATTCAGAGCCTGTGCTCGGGGGTGGTTTGCCGAGTATGGGCGCCTTTTCTCCCATGCCTGTGCTAACGATGGCTGTAGACTGGCCTGGGAGTGTGAGGATGACTGGGAAAGTGGTGCTGTGGGTGGAATTACACTGTGTCTCTGTACAACAGTGCCAGAGATTCTTCCATGGCGATCCTGTGAGGAAGCCGAACCAGCTGTGTGTGAGCTGGAGGAAGAGGCTACAACACGAGCTGAAGAGGTGGTAGGTGGCGCTGTAGGTTGGCCTAGGTCTTCAGTGTGTTTGTGTAACTCCACCACGTGCTTGGTCCGCACATGTTTCCACATATTTGTGGTATTGAGGTTGCTGACACTTTTCCCTCTTTTCACCTTCTGATTACACAGATTGCATTTGACAAAGCAAATGTCATCTGCAACTGTGTCAAAAAAGGACCAGGCACTGCAAGTCTTGGGAGCGCCCGCTTTGGATTTTGGAAGAGCCATGCTCCTAATGGGTGCCGAAGTGGAGGCTACAGACAACCAAGTCTGCCCCCTCCCTCTCCCTCCTTTTTGGGCCGTTCGGGGAATCTCTTCCTCAGAGCTGCTCCCACCACCTTCCTGTCCCTCACGCCATGATGGGTCAAGGACCTCATCATCTACACCACCCTCTTCAAACAACTGCTTCTCCTGGGTAGTCTCGACAGCACAGTACGCACCAGAAAGTGGCACCTGAGTCTCATCATCAGATGCGTACTGAGGTGTGCTGCTGACCATAGGCACTGGCCCACCCGCCTCTTCAGATTCAGAGAGACAAAACGGTTGCGCATCACTGCATACTACCTCTTCTTCAAATTCTCGAATTCTGCTTGGCTGGCCCCCTCTTTCCAAGCCAAAAGATTCAGAGAACAGAAGTAGAGATGACTCCTGTCCAGGGCTCTCTGACTGCCTGGGCAATTTGGCAGGTGGTGAAGACACAGATGGGTGCTCTTCAGTGCTCAGGACCTGAGAGGATCTGGAACTAATTGAAGTCGATGCGTTAGCTGCCATCCATCCGACAACGGCTTCAATTTGGTCCTCGCGCAGCAGTGGGGTACGGCTAGCTCCTACAAAGCTGCGCATAAAGGACTGTTCCCTGGTAAAACTGGGGGATGCTGAGTCACTGGTGCCCGCAGCAGGCACAGAATCCCCACGTCCTCTCCCTGCAGGCACAGAATCCTCACGTCCTCTCCCTGCAGAAACTCCACGCCCACGACCACATGCCTTACTCCCTGCCTTCTTCATCTTGGTAGACTGATAAAGATAGGCAGAAAAGTACTAAGGGCTTAGTGTGCTTATTCCTGAACAGCTGCTAACAGGTATAAGAAACACTAATTTTATAAAGTGTGGACTAGACTTTAATATGAGCTAATGTGGCCTACACAACTGTAAAGTGGAGTGTTTGGTGAACTTTATTTAGGTTTTTTTTTGTCACAAAAAGACACTGGATGTGCCTATAGATGTAATAACGATAGTATCACAAACTTTTTGTAGCTATTACAATGTAGGAAGGTAACCTACAATGCAATAGATGAGGCTGCAAAAAATAGGCTAATACTAATCTGGCTGGGGCTGCAGGGCCCAAGGCTGCGGAAAGGCTCCTCTATCTACTCCTATATAGTGTGTTTGGAATCAATTTAGCTGAATACGGATGGAACCACCACACTAATAGGAGATATCAGGAAAAATTATGAATTGGCAATAAAGGACAATGTATGAGGCAGTGACACACACTGAGTGCACTACAACCAGACGGGGTTGAAGCACACACTACAGGGTGAGCTGCACTCACACACCAGACCTTGCAGACAGCGGTGAACAGTACAGATGCAGAGCACTGTGCACTAGCGCTGCAAGACCAAAAAAATTTCTCTATCTACTCCTATATAGTGTGTTTGGAACCAATTTAGCTGAATACGGATGGAACCACCACACTAATAGGAAATATCAGGAAAAATTATGAATTGGCAAAAAAGGACAATGTATGAGGCAGTGACACACACTGAGTGCATTACAACCAGACGGGGTTGAAGCACACACTACAGGGTGAGCTGCACTCACACACCAGACCTTGCAGACAGCGGTGAACAGTACAGATGCAGAGCACTGTGCACTAGTGCTGCAAGACGGAAAAAAATGTCTCTATCTACTCCTATATAGTGTGTTTGGAACCAATTTAGCTGAATACAGATGGAACCACCACACTAATAGGAGATATCAGGAAAAATTATGAATTGGCAAAAAAGGACAATGTATGAGGCAGTGACACACACTGAGTGCACTACAACCAGACTTGGCTGAAGCACACACTACAGGGTGAGCTGCACTCACACACACAGACCTTGCAGACAGCGGTGAACAGCACAGGGAACTGTGCACTAGCACTGCAAGGCACAGTGATTTAGAAAGTAGCTTGGGTAAAGCAGTATAGAGCAAATAGGTAGCTAAAACTGTCCCTCAGAACAACAGCGTCCTATCCCTAACTGAATTCACAGCAGAGTGAGCTCAAAATGGCGGCGGTGGCTTTTATAGTGCATCATGACATCATTTCAGCAGCCAATCACAGCCATGCCATTAGTTAAGATGCCTACATGCCTAACAGGATGTGCCCACACTTCTTAGGATCCTCATTGGCTGAATAAAATGAAAATGTCTCATTGCATTATGGGAACTTCCGATTCCGGTATACGATATTGCAAAAGTATCGGAATTAAGTATCGGAATTCCGATACCGCGAATATCGGCCGATACCCGATATTTCAGTATCGGAATGCTCAACATTAATCACAATTCAAATGAAATCCGTCCCCAATCCTGGTATGCATGGCACCCCTCACCCGCAATCCTGTATGCATGGCCACTCCGATCCCTATCCTTGTATGCATGGCACCCCTCATCCCCAATCCTTGAATGCATGGCACCCCTCATCCCAATCCTGGCATGCATGGCGCCCCTCATCCTGGTATGCATGGCTCCCTCATACCCAATCCTGGTATGCATGGAACCCCATCTCTCATCCCTATCCTGGTATGTATGGTACCCCTCATCCTGGTATGCATGGCAACCCTCACCCCCAATTCTGTATGCATGGCACCCCTCATCCCCACTCCTGGTATGCATGGCACCCGTCATCCCCAATCCTGGCATGCATGGCACCCCTCATCCCAATCCTGGTATGTATGGCTCCCTCATCCCTATCCTGGTATGCATGGTACCCCTCATCCCTATCCTGGTATACATGGTACCCCTCATCCCTATCCTGGTATGCATGGCCCCTCATCCAAATCCTGGTATGCATGGTCCCCCCAGATCCCTATCCTGGTATGCATGGTACCCCTCATCCCCCAATCCTGGTATGCATGGTACCCCTCATCCCCCAATCCTGGTTTGCATGGTACCCCTCACCCCTCAATCCAGGTATGCATGGTACACCTCAACCCCCAATCCTGGTATGCATGGTACCCCTCATCCCCAATCCTCGTATGCATGGCACCCCTCATCCCCAATCCTGGTATGCATGGCACCTCTCACCCCCAATCCTGTATGCATGGCCACCCCAGATCCCTATCCTTCTATGCATGGTACCCCTCATCCCTATCCTAGTATGCATGGCTCCACTCACCCCCAATCCTGGTATGCATGGCACCCCTCATCCCCAATCCTGGTATGCATGGCACCCCTCATCCCAATCCTGGCATGCATGGCGCCGCTTATCCTGGTTTGCATTGCTTACTCATACCCAATCCTGGTATGCATGGTACCCCAACCCTCATCCCTATCCTGGTATGTATGGTACCCCTCATCCTGGTATGCATGGTACCCCTCATCCCTATCCTGGTATGCATGGCACCCCATCCCTCATCCTGGTATGCATTGTACCCCTCATCCCTATCCTGGTATACATGGCACCCCTCATCCCTATCCTGGCATGCATGGCCCCTCATCCGAATCCTGGTATGCATGGTACCCCTCTCCCCCAATCCTGGCATGCATGGTACCCTACATCCCCCAATCCTGGTATGCATGGTACCCCTCACCCCTCAATCCTGGTATGTATGGCTCCCTCATACCCCTATCCTGGTATGCATGGCACCCCTCATCCCCAATCCTCGTATGCATGGCACCCCTCATCCCCAATCCTGGTATGCATAGCACCCCCCATCCCCAATCCTGGTATGCATGGCACCCCTCATTTCAAATCTGGTATACATGGCACCCCTCATTCCAATCCCGGTATGCATGGCACCCCATCTCTCATCCTGGTATGCATAGCACCCCTCATCTCAAATTGATATACATGGCACCCCTTATCCCAATCCTGGTAAGTATGGCACCCCTCATCCCCCAATCCTGGTATGCATGGCACCCCCATCCCCCAATCCTGGTTTGTATGGTACCAATCCCTCATCCTGGTATGCATGGCTTTCTCATCCCCAATTTTGGTATGTATTGCCCCTCATCCCTATTCTGGTATGCATGGCACTCCTCATTCCCCAATCCTGGTATGCATGGTACCCCTCATCCCCCAATCCTGGTATGCATGGTACCCCTCATCCCCCAATCCTGGTATGCATGGTACCCCTCATCCCCCAATCCTGGTATGCATGGTACCCCTCATCCCCCAATCCTGGTATGCATGGCACCCCCCATCCCCCAATCCTGGCAAGTATGGTACCCAATCCCTCATCCTGGTATGCATGGTCCCCTCATCCCCCAATCCTGGTATGCATGGCACCCCTCACCCCCCAATGTTGGTATGCATGGTACCCCTCATCCCCCAATCCTGGTATGCATGGTACCCCTTATCCCCCAATCCTAGTATGCATGGTCCCCTCATCCCCCAATCCTGGTATGCATGGCACCCCTCACCCCCCAATGTTGGTATGCATGGTACCCCTCATCCCCCAATCCTGGTATGCATGGTACCCCTTATCCCCCAATCCTAGTATGCATGGTCCCCTCATCCCCCAATCCTGGTATGCATGGCACCCTTCACCCCCCCAATCCTGGTATGCATGGTCCCCTCCCACCTCAATCCTGGTATGCATGGCACCCCTCACCCCCCAATCCTGGTATGCATGGTACCCCTCACCCCTCAATCCTGGTGTGTATGGTACCCCTCATCCCCCAATCCTGGTATGTGTGGCCCCCTTACCCCCAATCCTGGTATGCATGGTCCTCTCTTCCCCCAATCCTGGTATGCATGGCACCCTTCACCCCCCAATCCTGGTATGCATGGTACCCCTCCCCTCTCAATCCTGGTATGCATGGTACCCCTCATCCCCCAATCCTGGTATGTGTGGCCCCCTCATCTCCCAATCCTGGTATGTGTGGCCCCCTCACCTCCCAATCCTTGTATGCATGGTACCCCTCATCCCTTTCACGCTGCACACATACAAAAAGAAAACACTTATACTCACCTTTCTTCCATGTGCTCCAGATGCTGTGTCCTGTTCTGCCGGAAGCCGGGGGAGAAGTGCAAATATGTCTTCAGTAAAATGGCGACGGATAGCGCTATGCACATGCGCTGATTCCGATACCTTCACTCCGCCCCTGGTCTCCGGCCAGAAGAGAGGTGCCGCGGCAACGCTCCTCACGATCAGGTAAGTATGTAAACATGGCACCGGAAATCGCGGCAAGTGTTCAGTGTCTACGCATACCGTGATCTCCAGCGCCATACACTCCTCTTACCTGTAACGGCTCCATGGGTTCTTCTATCTGGAGCCAGACTATGCAGGCGTGTCGGACTTGCGCAGTCTATAGAGGCTTCAGACATAGGGACGCTTGTAGCATTATATTATAGATGATTAATTTAAAAATTATAATGGAATATTATAATATGTTATGTAAAAGCAGTAAAAAGCATATGGCCCAATGGACTAATTTAAATATGTCATTTAACAGAGGATAAAGATCCTTGAATGAAACAGATAAAAATGTATGATGCAAACAAAAGTGCCCCCAAGCACAGTATGATACCCCCACAGTGAATACCTCCACACTCACAGTATCATTACCATACTGTACCCCTCTCCCTCAATCCCCCCAACAAAGTATGCTGATTCCATCACAGTATGATTCTCCAACTGTAATCCCCACAGAGCCCTCCATACAGTATAATGGCCACAAAGAGTCCTCCATACAGAATAATGGTCCCCACATAGTCCTCCATACAGTAAAATGGCCACAAAAAGTCCTCCATACAGAATAATGGGCCCCACATAGTCCTCCATACAGAATAATGGGCCCCACATAGTCTTCCATACAGTATAATGGGCCCCACATAGTACTCCATACAGAATAATGGGCCCCACATTGTCCTCCATACAGAATAATGGCCCCACGTAGTCCTTCATACAGAATACTGTGCCTCACATAGTGCTCCATACAGTATAATGGGCCCCACATAGTCCTCCATACAGTTTAATTGGCCTCACATAGTGCTCCATACAGTGTAATGGGCCCCACATAGTCCCCCATACAGTATAATGGGCCCCACATAGTGCTCCATACAGTATAATGGCCCCACATAGTCCTCCATACAGTGTAATGGGCCCCACATAGTCCTCCACACAGTATAATGGGCCCCACATAGTGCTCCATACAGTATAATGGCCCCACATAGTCCTCCATACAGTGTAATGGCCACCACATAGTGCTCCATACAGTATAATGGGCCCCACATAGTGCTCCATACAGTATAATGGTCCCCACCTAGTCCTCCATACAGTATAATGGGCCCCAAATAGTACTCCATACACAATAATGGGCCCCACATTGTCCTCCATACAGAATAATGGCCCCACATTGTCCTCCCTACAGAATAATGGCCCCACATTGTCCTCCCTACAGAATAATGGCCCCACATAGTCCTCCATACAGTATAATGGGCCCCACATAGTACTCCATACAGTATAATGGGCCTCACATAGTGCTCCATACAGTATAATGGGCCCCACATAGTGACCCATACAGTATAAGGGCCCCACATAGTCCTCCATACAGCATAATGGGCCCCACATAGTGCTCCATACAGTATAATGGGCCCAACATAGTCCTCCATACAGAATAATGGGCCCCACATAGTTCTCCATACAGTATAATGGCCACAAAGAGTCCTCCATACAGAATAATGGGCCCCACATAGTCCTTCATACAGAATAATGGCCACAAAAAGTCCTCCATACAGAATAATGGGTCCCACATAATCCTCCATACAGTATAATGGTCACAAAGAGTCCTCCATACAGTATAATGGCTACAAAGAGTCCTCCATACAGTATACGGGCCCCACATAGTCCTCTATACAGAATAATGGGCCCCTCATTGTCCTCCATACAGTATATTGGCCCCACATAGTCCTCCATACAGTATAATGGCTACAAAGAGTCCTCTATACAGTATAATGGGCCCCACATAGTCCTCCATATAATATAATGGCCCCACATAATCCGACATACAGTATAATGGCCTCACATAGTCCTTCTTACAGTATAATGGGCCCCACATAGTCTTCCATACAGAATAATGGGCCCCACATAGTCCTCCATACAGTATAACGGCCCCACATAGTCCTCCATACAGAATAATGGGCCTCACATAGTCCTCCATACAGTATAATGGCCACAAAGAGTCCTCCATACAGAATAATGGGCCCCACATAGTCCCCCATACAGTATAATGGGCCCCACATAGTGCTCCATACAGTATAATGGCCCCACATAGTCCTCCATACAGTGTAATGGGCCCCACATAGTCCTCCACACAGTATAATGGGCCCCACATAGTGCTCCATACAGTATAATGGCCCCACATAGTCCTCCATACAGTGTAATGGCCACCACATAGTGCTCCATACAGTATAATGGGCCCCACATAGTGCTCCATACAGTATAATGGTCCCCACCTAGTCCTCCATACAGTATAATGGGCCCCAAATAGTACTCCATACACAATAATGGGCCCCACATTGTCCTCCATACAGAATAATGGCCCCACATTGTCCTCCCTACAGAATAATGGCCCCACATTGTCCTCCCTACAGAATAATGGCCCCACATAGTCCTCCATACAGTATAATGGGCCCCACATAGTACTCCATACAGTATAATGGGCCTCACATAGTGCTCCATACAGTATAATGGGCCCCACATAGTGACCCATACAGTATAAGGGCCCCACATAGTCCTCCATACAGCATAATGGGCCCCACATAGTGCTCCATACAGTATAATGGGCCCAACATAGTCCTCCATACAGAATAATGGGCCCCACATAGTTCTCCATACAGTATAATGGCCACAAAGAGTCCTCCATACAGAATAATGGGCCCCACATAGTCCTTCATACAGAATAATGGCCACAAAAAGTCCTCCATACAGAATAATGGGTCCCACATAATCCTCCATACAGTATAATGGTCACAAAGAGTCCTCCATACAGTATAATGGCTACAAAGAGTCCTCCATACAGTATACGGGCCCCACATAGTCCTCTATACAGAATAATGGGCCCCTCATTGTCCTCCATACAGTATATTGGCCCCAC
The DNA here is from genome assembly GCF_046119375.1 of Phyllobates terribilis. Lineage (NCBI taxonomy): Eukaryota > Metazoa > Chordata > Amphibia > Anura > Dendrobatidae > Phyllobates > Phyllobates terribilis. Next base: position 319,833,895 of record NW_027362763.1, read on the forward strand.
ATAGTCCTCCATACAGTATAATGGCTACAAAGAGTCCTCTATACAGTATAATGGGCCCCACATAGTCCTCCATATAATATAATGGCCCCACATAATCCGACATACAGTATAATGGCCTCACATAGTCCTTCTTACAGTATAATGGGCCCCACATAGTCTTCCATACAGAATAATGGGCCCCACATAGTCCTCCATACAGTATAACGGCCCCACATAGTCCTCCATACAGAATAATGGGCCTCACATAGTCCTCCATACAGTATAATGGCCACAAAGAGTCCTCCATACAGAATAATGGGCCCCACATAGTCCTACATACAGAATAATGGCCTCACATAGTGCTCCATACAGTATAATGGCCACAAAGAGTCCCCCATACAGTATAATGGCCACAAAGAGCCCTCCGTACAGTATAATGGCTACAAACAGTCTTCCATACAGTATACAGGGACCCACATAGTCCTCCATACAGAATAATGGGCCCCACATAGTGCTCCATACAGTATAATTGGCCCCACATAGTCCTCCATACAGTATAATGGGCCCCACATAGTGCTCCATACAGTATAGCGGACCCCACATAGTCCTCCATACTGTATAATGGGGCCCACATAGTGCCCAATACAGTATAATGGGCCCCATAGTGCTCCATACAGTATAATGGGCCCCACATAGTGCTCCATACAGAATAATGGGCCCCACATGGTCCTCCATACAGAATAATGGGCCCCACATAGTCCTCCATACAGAATAATGGGCCCCACATACAGTACAGACCAAAAGTTTGGACACACCTTCTCATTTAAAGATTTTTCTGTATTTTCATGACTATGAAAATTGTACATTCACACTGAAGGCATCAAAACTATGAATTAACACATGTGGAATTATATACTTAACAAAAAAGTGTGAAACAACTGAAAATATGTGTTATATTCTAGGTTCTTCAAAGTAGCCACCTTTTGCTTTGATGACTGCTTTGCACACTCTTGGCATTCTCTTGATGAGCTTCAAGAGGTAGTCACCGGAAATGGTCTTCCAACAATCTTGAAGGCGTTCCCAGAGATGCTTAGCACTTGTTGGCCCTTTTGTCTTCACTCTGCGGTCCAGCTCACCCCAAACCATCTCGATTAGGTTCAGGTCTGGTGACTGTGGAGGCCAGGTCATCTGGCGTAGCACACCATCACTCTCCTCCTTGGTCAAATAGCGCTTACACAGCCTGGAGGTGTGTTTGGGGTCATTGTCCTGTTGAAAAATAAATGATGGTCCAACTAAACGCAAACCCGATGGAATAGCATGCCGCTGCCAGATGCTGTGGTAGCCATGCTGGTTCAGTATGCCTTCAATTTGGAATAAGTCCCCAACAGTGTCACCAGCAAAGCACCCCCACACCATCACACCTCCTCCTCCATGCTTCATGGTGGGAACCAGGCATGTAGAGTCCATCCGTTCACCTTTTCTGCGTCGCACAAAGACACGGTGGTTGGAACCAAAGATCTCAAATTTGAACTCATCAGACCAAAGCACAGATTTCCACTGGTCTAATGTCCATTCCTTGTGTTCTTTAGCCCAAACAAGTCTCTTCTGCTTGTTGCCTGTCCTTAGCAGTGGTTTCCTAGCAGCTATTTTACCATGAAGGCCTGCTGCACAAAGTCTCCTCTTAACAGTTGTTGAAGAGATGTGTCTGCTGCTAGAACTCTGTGTGGCATAGACCTGGCCTTTAATTTGAGCTGCTGTTAACCTGCGATTTCTGAGACTGGTGACTCGTATAAACTTATTCTCAGAAGCAGAGATGACTCTTGGTCTTCCTTTCCTGGGATGGTCCTCATGTGAACCAGTTTCTTTGTAGCTGTTGATGGTTTTTGCAACTGCACTTGGGGACATTTTCAAAGTTTGCCCAATTTTTCGGACTGACTGACTTTCATTTCTTAAAGTAATGATGGCCACTCGTTTTTCTTTACTTAGCTGCTTTTTTCTTGCCATAATACAAATTCTAACAGTCTATTCAGTAGGACTATCAGCTGTGTATCCACCAGACTTCTGCACAATACAACTGATGGTCCCAACCCCATTTATAAGGCAAGAAATCCCACTTATTAAACATGACAGGGCACACCTGGGAAGTGAAAACCATTTCCGGTGACTACCTCTTGAAGCTCATCAAGAGAATGCCAAGAGTGTGCAAAGCAGTCATCAAAGCAAAAGGTGGCTACTTTGAAGAACCTAGAATATAAGATATTTTCAGTTGTTTCACACTTTTTTGTTAAATATATAATTCCACATGTGTTAATTCATAGTTTTGATGCCTTCAGTGTGAATGTACAATTTTCATAGTCATGAAAATACAGAAAAATCTTTAAATAAGAAGGTGTGTCCAAACTTTTGGTCTGTACTGTAGTTCTTCATACAGTATAATGGCCCCAAATAGTCCTCCATACAGAATAATGGGCTCCACATAGTCCTCCATACAGTATAATGGGCCCCACATAGTCCTCCATACAGTATAATGGGGCCCACATAGTGCCCAATACAGTATAAAGGGCCACACATAGTGCTCCATACAGTATAATGGGCCCCACATAGTCCTCCATACAGAATAATGGGCCCCACATAGTCCTCCATACAGAATAATGGGCCCCACATAGTCCTCCATACAGAATAATGGCCACAAAAAGTTCTCCATACAGAATAATGGGTCCCACATAATCCTCCATGCAGAATAATGGGCCCCACATAGTCCTCCATACAGTATAATGGCCACAAAAAGTACTCCACACAGAATTATGGGCCCCACATAGTCCTCCATACAGTATAATGGTCATAAAGAGTCTTCCATACAGTATAACGGCTACAAAGAGTCCTCCATACAGTATACGGGCCCCACATAGTCCTCCATACAGAATAATGGGCCCCTCATAGTCCTCCATACAGTATAATGGCCCCACATAGTCCTCCATACAGTATAATGGCTACAAAGAGTCCTCTATACAGTATAATGGGCCCCACATAGTCCTACATAAAATATAATGGCCCCAGATAATCCGTCATACAGTATAATGGCCTCACACAGTCCTCCATACAGTATAATGGGGCCCACATAGTCCTCCATACAGTATAATGGCCACAAAGAGTCCTCCATACAGTATAATTGCTACAAATAGTCTTCCATGCAGTATCCGGGGCCCCACATAGTCCTCCATACAGAATAATGGGCCCCTCATAGTCCTCCATACAGTATAATGGCCCCACATAGTGCTCCATACAGAAATATGGCTACAAAGAGTCCTCCATACAGTATACAGGGCCCCACATAGTCCTCCATACAATATAATGGCCCCACATAATCCTTCATACAGTACAGTGGCCTCAGATAGTCCTCCATACAGTATAATGGGCCCCACATAGTCCTCCATATGGAACAATGGGCCCCACATAATACTCCGTACAGAATAATGGCCCCACATAGTTCTCCATACAGTAAAATGGCCCCACATAGTCCTCTATACAGTATAATGGGCCCCATGTAGTGCTCCATACAGTATAATGGGCCCCACATAATGCTCTATACAGTATAAAGGCCCCACATAGTCCTCCATACAGTATAATGGGCCCCTCATAGTCCTACATACAGTATAATGGGCCCCACATAGTCCTCCATACAGAATAATGGCCCCCATATAGTCCTCCATACAGAATAATGTGCCCCACATAGTTCTTCATACAGTATTATGGCCCCAAATAGTCCTCCATACAGAATAATGGGCTCCACATAGTCCTCCATACAGTATAATGGGCCCCACATAGTCCTTCATACAGTATAATGGACCCCACATGGTGCTCCATACAGTATAATGGGCCCCACATGGTGCTCCATACAGTATAGTGGGCCCCACATAGTCCTCCATACAGTATAATGGGGCCCACGTAATGCTCCATACAGTTTAATGGGCCCCATAGTGCTCCATACAGTGTAATGGGCCCACATATTGCTCCATACAGAATAATGGCCCCAAATAGTCCTCCATACCGAAAAATGGGCTCCACATCGTCCTCAATACAGTATAATGGGCCCCACATAGTGCTCCATACAGTATAATGGGCCCCACATAATGCTCTATACAGTATAAAGGCCCCACATAGTCCTCCATACAGTATAATGGGCCCCTCATAGTCCTACATACAGTAAAATGGGCCCCACATAGTCCTCCATACAGAATAATGGCCCCCATATAGTCCTCCATACAGAATGGGCCCCACATAGTTCTTCATACAGTATTATGGCCCCAAATAGTCCTCCATACAGAATAATGGGCTCCACATAGTCCTCCATACAGTATAATGGGCCCCACATAGTCCTTCATACAGTATAACGGGCCCCACATGGTGCTTCATACAGTATAATGGGCCCCACATGGTCCTCCATACAGTATAGTGGGCCCCACATAGTCCTCCATACAGTACAATGGGGCCCACGTAATGCTCCATACAGTATAATGGGCCCCATAGTGCTCCATACAGTATAATGGGCCCACATATTGCTCCATACAGAATAATGGCCCCAAATAGTCCTCCATACCGAATAATGGGCTCCACATCGTCCTCAATACAGTATAATGGGCCCCACATAGTGCTCCATACAGAATAATGGGCCCCACATAGTCCTTCATACAGAACTATGGGACCCACATAGTTCTCCATACAGTATAAGGGCCCCACATGGTCCTCCATACAGTATAAGGGCCCCACATAGTTTTCCATACAGAATAATGGGCCCCACATGGTCTTCCATACAGAATAATGGGCCCCACATAGCTCTCCATACAGAATAATGGGCCCTACATAGTCCTCCGTACAGTATAATGGCCCTTACATAGTCCGCCATACAGAATAATGGGCTCCACATAGTCATCCATACAGTATAATGGCCACAAAGAGTCCTCCATATAGAATAATGGCCACAAAAAGTCCTCCATACAAAACAATGGGTCCCACATAATCCTCCATACAGTATAATGGGACCCACATAGTCCTCCATATGGAATAATGGGCCCCACATAATACTCCGTACAGAATAATGGCCCCACATAGTCCTCCATACAGTAAAATGGCCCCACATAGTCCTCTATACAGTATAATGGGCCCCACATAGTGCTCCATACAGTATAATGGGCCCCACATAATGCTCTATACAGTATAAAGGCCCCACATAGTCCTCCATACAGTATAATGGGCCCATCATAGTCCGACATACAGTATAATGGGCCCCACATAGTCCTCCATACAGAATAATGGCCCCCATATAGTCCTCCATACAGAATAATGGGCCCCACATAGTTCTTCATACAGTATAATGGCCCCAAATAGTCCTCCATACAGAATAATGGGCTCCACATAGTCCTCCATACAATATAATGAGCTCCAAATAGTCCTTCATACAGTATAATGGACCCCACATGGTGCTCCATACAGTATAATGGGCCCCACATGGTCCTCCATACAGTATAGTGGGCCCCACATGGTCCTCCATACAGTATAATGGGGCCCACGTAATACTCCATACAGTATATTGGGCCCCATAGTGCTCCATACAGTATAATGGGCCCACATATTGCTCTATACAGAATAATGGCCCCAAATAGTCCTCCATACCGAATAATGGGCTCCACATCGTCCTCAATACAGTATAATGGGCCCCACATAGTGCTCCATACAGAATAATGGGCCCACATAGTCCTCCATACAGAACTATGGGACCCACATAGTTCTCCATACAGTATAAGGGCCCCACATAGTTCTCCATACAGTATAAGGGCCCCACATAGTTTTCCATACAGAATAATGGGCCCCACATGGTCCTCCATACAGAATAATGGGCCCCACATAGCTCTCCATACAGAATAATGGGCCCTACATAGTCCTCCGTACAGTATAATGGCCCTTACATAGTCCTCCATACAGAATAATGGGCCCCACATAGTCCTCCATACAGTATAATGGCCACAAAGAGTCCTCCATACAGAATAATGGGCCCCAGATAGTCCTCCATACAGAATAATAGCTACAAAAAGTCCTCCATACAAAATAATGGGTCCCACATAATCCTCCATACAGAATAATGGGCCCCACATAGTCCTCCATACAGTATAATGGCCACAAAGAGTACTCCACACAGAATAATGGGCCCCACATAGTCCTCCATGCAGTATAATGGTCACAAAGAGTCCTCCATACAGTATGATGTCTACAAAGAGTCCTCCATACAGTATACGGGCCCCACATAGTTCTCCGTACAGAATAATGGGCCCCTCATAGTCCTCCATACAGTATAATGGCTACAAAGAGTCCTCTATACAGTATAATGGGCCCCACATAGTCCTCCATATAATATAATGGCCCCACTTATCTGTCATACAGTATAATGGCCTCACATAGTCCGCCATACAGTATAATGGGCCCCACATAGTCCTCCATACAGAATAATGGGCCCCACATAGTCCTTCATACAGTATAATGGCCCCACATAGTCCTCCATGCAGAATAATGGGCCCCACATAGTCCTCCATACAGTATAATGGCCCCACATAGTCCTCCATACAGAATAATGGGCCCCACATAGTCCTCCATACAGTATAATGGCCACAATGAGTCCTCCATACAGAATAATAGGCCCCACATAGTCCTCCATACAGAATAATGGCCTCACATAGTGCTCCATACAGTATAATGGCCACAAAGAGTCCCCCATACAGTATAATGGCCACAAAGAGCCCTCCGTACAGTATAATGGCTACAAACAGTCTTCCATACAGTATACAGGGACCCACATAGTCCTCCATACAGAATAATGGGACCCACATAGTTCTTCATTCAGTACAATGCCCCCACTTAGTCCTCCATGCAGAATAATGGGCCCCACATAGTCCTCCATACAGTATAATGGCCCCACATAGTCCTCCATACAGAATAATGGGCCCCACATAGTCCTCCATACAGTATAATGGCCACAATTAGTCCTCCATACAGAATAATGGGCCCCACATCGTCCTCCATACAGAATAATGGCCTCACATAGTGCTCCATACAGTATAATGGCCACAAAGAGTCCCCCATACAGTATAATGGCCACAAAGAGCCCTCCGTACAGTATAATGGCTACAAACAGTCTTCCATACAGTATACAGAGACCCACATAGTCCTCCATACAGAATAATGGGCCCCCCTTGGCAGCAGTATTAGTATTGCGAGTACAAAACAGATGTACAACAAAGTACATTGTGTGACACAGTTTGTGTGGAAATCACAGATTTAAACGACTGTGTTATATTGCTCCTTCTTTGCTTTTGTACAAATTTCCCTCTTCCCTGAAAGGATCGATTAAAAATGCTTTGGAAATGTCCAAAAAAATAGCAGGCCGATTGCAGGACTATTGGTGTGGCATATATTCATGTCAAATTAGACTAACACAACTGGTGTGCAAAAAATCAATACTGTATGTGACATGCACACTTGTTGAGTGTCAAAGATTTCAATATTTTCTTTCAGCAATATTGGTCATTTGCTTCTGCATAGATGCAAAATAATTGTGATTGAGTTGCAGCAGCACAGCAAAATAACCACACTGTTCAAGCAAGCAGCAGCTGCCAGCTATGTGTCCATACTTGGCATTGCCTCACAGGCACAGTCACTCTCTTATCAATTACATTTGTGCTATTTTCTTTTCCTGACATACTAATATTCACTTCTGTGCTGCTACACACTACCTGTACATTTTCTTGTGGATTTATGGCTTTCTCTCTCTTTCTCTATGACTTATCTGTGATGTTATTGACGCGCCCAAGGGATGGGAACTCGGCGCCCGGGCCTTGCTATTTGGCTTTGGGGGATGTCGCGGTGGTCGGCTCCCGGGCCCGTCCCCTGGGGTCACTCTTAAAAGCAAGGAATGGGGGAAAGGTGTATGGGATAGGGAAAGTTCGTGACGCCACCTGTGGTGTCTGGTGTTGAACCCCCTTAATCCTCCCAAAGTCAAGTGGGTGCTTACTGAATACCTGCTCGTATTCCTGAACCACCCGGTGTACACCCTGCTTCTGATGGGCAGGAGTGGTGTCTGTCCCAACATGGAGCTGTTGACACCAATCCACCACCTGGGTTGCCGGGTCATTATCCTCCACTTCATCTGGTGAGGTTAAGGACTCCGCCGTGTGTATGGAGTTGTTATTTACTGTGTACAATTTGGCAACAGTGGCATAGCGTGGTAATCTAACCTCGTCCTCCCCATAGTTTAGAAGGCGTACGGGCACCCTCCAATTGTGTATATCCACTACCCCTCTGGCAGTCAAGAGTGTAGGCCTATGTTCCGAGCTAAGGGGCTCTACTACCGCCTGATAGCTCTGTCCTTTGAGACCTATTGCTGCTCTACACCAAATCAGCATTTCACTCATCGGGGGAATCACAATGAGTACCGGGTCTGTCACCCGTACATTACCAATTTCACCGCCTGTCAGCTTTACCTGTTGCTGGTACATAAGGGCTCGGATCTCTTTCTGCAGCGCCCTTCTCTGCCCTGGTCTGGCAGTGTCAGCTATCTGATGGAGCAAGAACAACACTTCTCCCAAACAGTTACTAACAACATTTGTGCCAAGTACCATATACAAGTCTGTATCATCAGGATTAGTCTCTACTACAATTTGTCCCTGGTCCTTCAGTTCCACTCTTCCCACCTTTACTGCCACATCCTTAACCCCGACTAGGTTAAGGGGGAGGCCGTTTGAGGCATACACGGAAAGATTGGGATCTGGCGGGTGAAGTTCGTCTATGGACCAGAACCTTTTGTAGAGGACATCAGGCATAATGGTTACCTGAGATCCTGTGTCAAGCAGAGCAGGTGTCGCGATGCCGTCCAGCACAATGGACAGGAAAGGTCTTCCTCCCACGAACCTGCGGTACCAGTTTGATGGGCCAGGGGGTCTACTCCTGGGTGTCGGCCCTCGGCCCCAGGGTTTTCTCGTTTAAAGGACAGCTCTGGACGGCGTGGCCTGTCTTGTGGCAGCAGTGGCAGACAGGGTTCCTCGGCGGGCGGCGTTGGTCACTGATCCTCCCGGGGGGTGGCGCTGTCCTCCTTCTCCTTCTCATCCAGGGGACATCCTCAGGGCTGTCAGCTAGCAGGATCCTTCCTTCCTCCTCGGGCTCTGTCCGCAGCTCGAGGGCACTCAGAACAGTGGTCAGGGTTTTGATCAACTGACGAACTTCAGAGCGCAGGCTGTCCAGCTCACTAGGGGACGTTGTTTGCACCTTAGCTTCTGCAGCCACCGGGGAAAAGGTGGACGCGGCAGGCACTGGGGTGGCCCCACCCTGGTAACATTGGATAGCAGTTGTTTCCAGGGGCTGCAGTCCTTTTATAGCCATGTCCTTAAGGGTGTCAAAGGTGGCATCTGGATGATCCAGGGACCACCAACGCACAGTCCAGCTCTCCTCTTGGGACCTCAGTCCCCGGATAAACTGTTCCTACAGCATTTTTTTTTCATTATCGATGCTGGTTGGACTAACCTGTTTCAGAGCTCGCAGGGCCCCTTGTAAACGCCAGGCGTAGTCCAGAACACTGTCCTCCGGTTGCTGAGAGCAGTTGTAGAACCTCATCCGGAGGTCTGTCTCAGTGCGATTCTCAAAGACAGTCTGTAACTTTTTAAAGATTGCGGACACTGACTCCTGGTCTCCAGGTTTCTACTTCTCGCTCCGCAGCACCAGTTAATTGTCCCAATACAACAGCGGCTCTTTGCTTGCCTGTCAAAGAGTACATGTCCAGTATACCGCATATTTTCCTTTTGAATCCAGACAGGGTATCTGGTTTGCCGCTGTACTGGGGGAGCCACTTCGCTCCAGGGATGTACGGTAGGGCCATGGGAATGACAGGAGTTACAAGCCCTGCTGGTGGAGCGGCTGTTTCGGCCTGCTCGGCGCCGAGCGCCGGTTGAGCATCAGGGCGGTTAACCGGTATTCCGGCGTTGTGCTGTTCTTCGGACATACTGGCGCCCCCCTAGCGAACCATGGCCTACCTTCTTTTCTTTGTTTTTTTTTACGGTAGGCTGCAGCTCCGCAGGTGACGGTCTTCTTCAGGACCTTGCGTCGCTTGCGTCCTACGTCAGAGCATTCACCGGCGCTCCTTCCAGGACCTGGCGCTTCCTGGTTTGACGTCGATGCGTGGGGCGTGTGCGGGGCTTCGCACGCTTCAGCTGCTACGCCTCTCAGTTTACCGCGGTTACGCCCTTCTTCCCGCTCGGCGGCACAACCATGGCGGCGATGTTCGCCACAGTAAAATACACAGTTCTGATTAAAGGCGCACAGTACCCGGTGGCAACGGGCACAACACTCCGTCGCTGCAGCGGGCACGGAATCCTGTTTGTGACACCAGGAAGAGATGACGCGCCCAGGGGATGGGGACGACTCGGCGCCCGGGCCTTGTTGTTGGTTTTGGGGATGCCGCGGTGGACGGCTCCCGGGCCCATACCCTGGGGTCACTCTTAAAAAGGAAGGGAATGGGGGAAAGGTGTATGGGATAGGGAAAGTTTGTGACGCCACCTGTGGTGTCTGGTGAGGATCACCAGCGCTGCTACAGTCCTCTGAGGCCGGTGGTCAGGCAGCTTAGTTGGTGCGGCTCCCCACAGGTGGAGCGGGGCCTCAGGGCAGTGTAGGAGAAGGGATGCAGGACAGAGGGGACCCAGCTGGGTCAGGAGAAGAATAGGCACACTCACAACAGTTCACTTCAATACCTTTACTGGTTGTGTTTCAGGCACGATCAAGGGCACTGTAGGGTGAAGGGTGCATTTCAGGACTCTCCCCAGTGAGCGGGTGTGGGGCCTCCTGTTTCTTGCCTTTTCCTGATAAGTTTATGACCTGCCTGGAGCTAGGCCTAACTTGGTCTCTGTCTTGCACCTGCTGAACTGGTGGTAGGGCCTTCTGTTGGAGATCACACTCCCTGGTCTCTTGGGCCTCTGTGATTCCTGACCCTGGGATAACGGTCAGCTTTTGGTGTTCCTGGGACATGTAGTTTGCCAGGGGTTCCGGTTGTTTCTGCTGGTCCTAAAGATCCTTGCAGATGCGGACCCGGTGTCCGATATATGGTCTTGGGGTGAGCTAGTTAAGCTCCTCTTCCCCCTATGTAGCTCGCTTACTCCACTTGCCTTCAGCCACGCTCGGGGCCCTCACTAGGCTTCACACTGGCAGTAGGCCTCGCTACTCTTCACTACTCTTATGGCGTCGGCACGCCTTAGGCTCACTAATCTGAGCTCCCTGAGTCTGGGCTGGACTGACTTTAGACTGTGTCTCCAGGCTGTAGATTCCAGACTGACTACTGCTCCAGACTTCAGACCAGACTGAACTGCCTAGCTCCACCTTCCCTATTTATATCCCTATCCGGGCTCCCTCTGGTGGTTTGAAGTGGAAGGTGGAGGTGTGTGAATGCTATGAGGGCCTCTTGTGGAGGAATCCATCCATGCACCCCTCTAGGATCTGTGGCACCAATGCGCAGCAGGGCGCCACATTATTTCTCTATCCTTATTCACGACAAAATAGCTGCTTCATTCCCTACTTCTGTTTTTATACAGGCTTTGATAATCCCTCCTGATTGGCTGTGCTATGCCATGTGATTAATAAAAGTTTTACACAAATTCAATACTATTCAGTTACTTGTGCCATGTACAGTACAACAGCAGCTCTGTGATTAGCTGCAGCGGTGATGTGCTCTGTAGTCATGAAAACACCTCTGCATCCTGTACACAATCACCAGAGCAGCATCAGAAAGGCTGCACTAGACTCAGAGAAAGTAAGTAACAGCTCTATATTTATGTATTTATTTAACTCACTTACATAGTGCCATTAATTCCACAGCGCTTTACAGTCGTCATCATCATCGCTGTCCCCATTGGGGCTCACAATCTACATTCCCTATTAGTCTGTCTTTGGAATGTGGGAGGAAACCGGAGAACCTGGAGGAAACCCACACAAACACAGGGAGAACATACAAACTCCTTGTTGCCCTTGGTGGGATTTGAACCCAGGACCCCAGCGTTGCAAAGCTTCAATGCTAACCACTGAGCCACCGTGCTGCTCTATATATTATTTTAACTCTCTGGAAACAATGTATGATTTACTAAGTGAAAAAAAATCCAACTCTAATCATAGCCACAGTCAGAGTTTTAGCCTGAATACCAATCAGCAAGCTTAGAAATTGGAAACAAAATAAGACAAATCTTTATCACACTATTTTTCAATGACTTCAAGAAAAACTCTATTTTAAAAAAATTACAAAATGGTGTATTTTTCTCAATTGTTTGCTCTTTTTTTGGCCTCTTCAAGGCCAAGTATATTTTTAAAAAATGATTATCATTTAGTTTTATTATTTTCAGAAGATACTTCTACAATGGTTATTTATTTTAGTTCTGGGATTTTGGAGCATGTTTTGCAAAATAAAATAGCAAGGCAACCATTAGTATGCAATTTTTCAATTGAATAATCAATATTGTTAATAACCACCTTATCTTCACTGTTAGTATTATAGTCTTTAGTTTATAATTGTTCTGCCATTGTTGCCATTGAAATAATTTCTTGTGCAGTCACTTCCTACTTAGCCTGTGATATGCCCTGTGTTCATACACTGCAGCCAATGGGAGGAACCAAGATTCAGGGGGCAGGAATCCGAAGCCTGAGCCAATGATGAGATATGAGGTGTGTCTCTGACTACTTCAGACTACCTGTAGGCACTATAAGTAGTGTTGAGCGATACCTTCCGATATCAGGAAATATCGTATCGGATTGGATCGGACCGATACCCAAAAAGTATCGGATATCGCCGATTCCGATACCGGAAACCAATGCAAGTCAATGGGACACAAATATAGGAATGAAAATAAACCCTTTCTTTCCTTGTAGGTTAATTCTACATGAAGTAAAACAACTAAGAATAATGTAGAATGTATTACGCGAAAAGCCGGCAATTCATCAGCGGCATACACCGGTACCCGACAATTTACAACAGAAAGAATAGAGTATCACACATAGATTAGATAGATAGAAACATGTCAGTCACATATATAATAAGTACAGTGATAGTGTTGGTTACTGTACTTGTCATTTAGTGTAAAGGATTTGTTTAAAAATATAATAGTGTTTTCATGCACCGTCTCTTTAAAAAAGCCGGCCGGCAATTCAGCATCTGTACCCGACAATTTAGAATAGAAGGAATAGAGAATCATACATAGATTAGATAGATAGAAACATGTCAGTCACATATATATGAAGTACAGTGACAGTGTTGATTACTGTACTTGTCATTTAGTGTTAAAATAAAGGATTTATTTAAAAAAAAATTGGCGTGGGGTTCCCCTTAATTTTAGGCTCTAGCGGAGGTTAAGCAGACGGCTGGGGCAGATGTTTGAAGCCTGGGAAGGGGGTAATACCCACGGAGCTTCCCAGGCTACTAATATGAGCCCCCAGCTGAATACCTAGCCTTTACTAGCTATTAAAATGGGGGACCCCCTCAAAAAAATGACGTGGGGTCCCCCCTAATTTAATAGCTAGCAAAGGCTAGGCAGACAGCTGGGGGCTGATATTAATAGCCCAGGAAGGGTGCCATGAATATTGGCCCCCTCCCAGGCTAGAAACACCAGCCGTCAGCCGCCCCAGAAATGGCGCATCCACAGGATGCGCCAATTCTGGCACTTAGCCTCGCTCTTCCCACTGCCCTGTAGCGGTGGCAGTGGGGTAATAGGGTTGGGGTTGATGTCAGCTTATAATGCCAGCTGACATCAAGCCCAGGTTAGTAATGGAGAGGCGTCTATAAGACACCCCCATTACTAACCCCATAGTCAAAGTTAAAAAAAAAAACACAAACACCCAGAATAAAGTCCTTTAATTGAAATAAACACACAATTCTTTATTGTTCTAAATTAAACTCTACTTACCATCACGCCCATTCCAGCTGAAGCCAACGATCTCCTGCAATAAAAGAAAAATAATAAAGCAACCTCATCCTTACCTTTCCATGATTCCCAGGACAGCTTCAGTTCTGCTACACCGAGATGACAGGCTGGACCGCAGCAGAACGCTGCCATCCAGCCTGTCATCCCGCAGACACTGAGAAGCGCAGGCATGCTTGCGCTCCTCAGTGTCTCTCTGTGACGGCATCCAGATGAGCCGAGTTCATGTCCAATGAACTCAGCTCACCTCATGTACGTCACTGACAGCGTGGGAGAATTCTCCTGCACTCAGCGCTTCAGCGTGAGAATTTTCCCACGCTGTCAGTGACGTGCATGAGGTGAGCCGAGTTCATTGGACATGACCTCAGCTCATCTTTATGCCGTCACAGAGAGACACTGAGGAGCGCAAGCAAGCCTGCGCTTCTCAGTGTCTGCGGCATGGCAAGCTGGATGGCAGCTTTCGGCTGCGATCCAGCCTGTCATGTGAATGTAGCAGAGCTGAAGCTGTCGTGGGAACCATGGAAAGGTAAGGATGAGGTTCCTTTATTATTTTTCTTTTATTGCAGGAGATCGTTGGCTTCAGCTGGAATGGGCGTGATGGTAAGTATAGTTTAATTTAGAACAATAAAGAATTGTGTGTTTATTTCAATTAAAGGACTTTTTTCTGGGTGTTGTGTTTTTTTTAAATACTTTACTAGAAATTCATGGTGGTCATGTCTAATATTGGCGTGACCCCATGAATTTCGGGCTTAGGGCCAGCTGATAATGCCAAGCTGGCCTTAACCCCTTTATTACCCAGTGAGCCACCGCACCAGGGCCCTGGATGAGTTGGGTACAGCGCCAGAAGATGACGCTTCTATGAACGCGCCATTTTCCGGGGTGGCTGCGGACTGCAATTTGCAGCGGGTGGGGCCCAGAAAGCTTGGGCCTCCCTACGCTGCGGATTCCAGACCCCAGCTGCCTAGTTGTACCTGGCTGGACACAAAAATAGGACGAAGCCTCACGTATTTTTTTTTTTAATTATTTCATGAAATTCATGAAATAATTAAGAAAAAAAGGGCTTCCCTATATTGTTGTGTCCAACCAGGTACAAATAGGCAGCTGGTGGTTGGGGGCAGCCCGTTCCTGCCTGCTGTACCTGGCTGGACACAAATATAGTGCGAAGCCCCACGTCAATTTTTTTAAAATTATTTCATGAAATAATTTTTTTAAATAAGGGCTTCCCTATATTGTTGTGTCCGGCCAGGTACAAATAGGCAGCTGGTGGTTGGGCGCAGCCCGTTCCTGCCTGCTGTACCTGGCTGGACGCAAATATAGGGCGAAGCCCCACATCAATTTTTTTTTAATTATTTCATGAATTTCCTGAAATAATTTAAAAAAAATTGACGTGGGACTTCGCACTATATTTGTGTCCAGCCAGGTACAGCAGGCAGGAACGGGCTGCGCCCAACCACCAGCTGCCTATTTGTACCTGGCCGGACACAACAATATAGGGAAGCCCTTTTTTTCTTTACTATTTCATGAATTTCATGAAATAATTAAAAAAAAAAATACGTGGGGCTTCTCCGTATTTGTGTGTCCAGCCAGGTACAACTAGGCAGCTGGGGGATGGAATCTGCAGCGCAGGGAGGCCCAAGCTTTCTGCCCCCCCCCGGTGCAAATTGCAGTCCGCAGCCACCCCGGAAAATGGCGCGTTCATAGAAGCTGGATGCTGTACCTGGCTGGCATACAAAAATATGGCAAAGCCCACGTCAAAATTTTTGGGAAAAATTAATTAAAAAATAAATAATAATTTAGGGACTGCATCTTTATTAACTCCTCAAATGTCATTTAGTGTTAAAATAAAGGATTTATTTAAAAAAAATTGGCGTGGGATCCCCCATAATTTTAGGCTCTAGCGGAGGTTAAGCAGACGGCTGGGGCAGATGTTTGAAGCCTGGGAAGTGGGTAATACCCACGGAGCTTCCCAGACTACTAATATCAGCCCCCAGCTGAATACCTAGCCTTTACTAGCTATTAAAATGGGGGACCCCCCCAAAAAATGACGTGGGGTACCCCCTATTTAATAGCTAGCAAAGGCTAGGCAGACAGCTGGGGGCTGATATTAATAGCCCAGGAAGGGTGCCATGAATATTGGCCCCCTCCCAGGCTAGAAACACCAGTCGTCAGCTGCCCCAGAAATGGCGCATCCATAGGATGCGCCAACTCTGGCACTTAGCCTCGCTCTTCCACGCTGCCCTGGTGCGGTGGCAGGGGGTAATAGGGTTGGGGTTCATGTCAGCGCCAGCTGCCATGAAGCCCAGGTTAGTAATGATGGGTGTCTATAAGACACCCCCATTACTAACCTACAAAGTGTTAAAAAGAAAAAACACACTACACCCAGAAAAAAATAATTTATTTGAAATAAAACACACAATTTTATTTAATTCTTAGTTTACTAAAAAAAATTAGTTACCTGTCCACGTTCCAGCGCTGATCTCCCATGCACAGCTGTCACATCTGGAGATGGTGACAGCTGTGCATGGCTGCTGTAAGCTCACACTGCCGGGAACACGTCCGCTCCCGGCAGCGGGAGCCACTGACTGAGGTCACCGGAGTGCATTCAGGCAGCGCAGCTCCGGAGACCTCCTTTACGGCACTGCTGTACCGTGGGAATTTCTCACGGTACAGCAGGGCCGTAAAGGAGCTAACCGGAGCAGCGCTGCCTGAACTCCGGCGAACCTGCTTATGCAATGACGGGGCTGCTTTACGGCCCCATCATTCTAGCGGCGGCAGCGGTTCAGAGCGGTCACATTCTATGTGGCTGCTCTAAACTGGAGATCATCGTGGGACACTCGTGGACTACTACGGAGGGGTAAGGATAAGGTTGTGGTTTATTATTTTATATTTTATTACAGGAGATCGATGGCTTCGGGGAATTAGGTGTCTAGGTGAGTATAGGTGTAGTTTTTTATTTTTTACTTTATTTTAGGTGGCGATCGGCGGGGACAGGTAATGTATGAACTAATTTATTGTAGGTAACCACTGGCCACCAATGACATGAATTTAAAATTTATTGGGGAAACAGTAGGGCAATTTAAATAACAGGATCAGGCTGATGGGAACTACTGCTCCCATCGAGCTGATCCTGCTGGCACGAGTGGACGGGGGACAGACATAGGCCGATGGGAGTAGTAGTGTCACATCGGCCTATGTCTGCCTGCACGCACACACCCGCACACACTCACAGACATCGCACAGACACCGCACACACCCGCAGACATCGCACAGACACCGCACACATCGCACAGACATCGCACAGACACCCCGCACACACTCGCAGACACACGCACAGACACCCCGCACACACTCGCAAACACACGCACAGACACCCACACACACCAATCATGACGGGCTGATCGTCTGGGAGGTGAGGCTGACCTGTGCGGCCGTGGGAAAGTTCATGTGAGTTCATGCAATGCAGTCAAGCATGAACTCACGTGAACCCTCTGAGGGCACCGCGGCTACTTCAAATGAACAGCTGATCAGCATCACCTGATACCTCAGCTGTTCATTTGAAATAACCGGCGGGAAAGCGCAGCACAGAACGGGAAAGCAGGCGGTGAAGTCTTTTCACTGCCGGCTTCCCCGCCCGGGTCCTTCGCTCCCCGCTCCTTGGTGCTGCGCTCCCCGCCCGGTCCTAACTTACGATCGGGATGGGAGGTGGCGAGGGGAGCGGAGGATCGGGGTGGGAGGCTGCGGGGAAGCAGTATGGGGCTGTGTGATTGTTTAAAAGCCGGCGGCTTTTTACTGCCCGCCGGCTTTTAAACGATCAGGAGAATTCTCCCACGCTGGGATGGCATTCTGATGACAGGCTGGATCGCAGCTGAGCGCTGCCATCCAGCTTGTCATCCTTCAGAGACACTGCAGAGCGCAGGCATTATGGGAACTTCCGATTCCGGTATTCGATATTGTAAAAGTATCGGAATTAAGTATCGGAATTCCGATACCGCGAATATCGGCCGATACCCGATATTTCAGTATCGGAATGCTCAACACTAACTATAAGTAAACCGCAGTTACTGATTCCAGCTCGCCTTATCAGAAATCATAAAATGTTGCTCAGTTTTGTAGATTTTAGAAATAAGTTGGTCATCAAATTACCATATGAGTGATCCTGATACACTGGTGAGTTTGAAATAAATTGAAGTATATCGTATTTATTTTTTGTGATCAAGATAAGATACTATTAAAGCAAAAAAGGAGAAGAAACCAGGAATTCTATCCATTGCAGGCAATCACTGATCTCGTATGGAAACTCTTTTGTGTCCAAACTTTCCAAGTAACTTGATAACTCTTGCAGAATTTCGTCTAATAGTTGCCTGGTACATGTCACTTTGAAAGATGTCTTCAACAATGTTATTTTATGATGAAATGCTTTCTACCGGGGTCAGAAGAGTTTAGAACCTCCTTGAGATTTAATGGGAGTCAGCCATGGCTTGTTATAGCATTTACAGCAAGTTTAAGTGTACTAGCCTAACTTCAATCGTACAATCAAATATTCTGATTCTTTCCATGCACCAGTTTACAGCATCTAACAACATATATCACTCGAAATGGTTCTCAGCCCTGGATCTGTTTAGAAACACAAATTCCAAGATATACACCCCTCAACATTGAGATTGCAACATCAAGAAGAAAAAGTCATGGAATTATGAAAATCACAGGATCGATAGAGTTGTTAATGATCTACACATGATGAAAAAATGGAAGCAAACTTGTCAAAACATTTACATTTATTCATTATCAGGTATTACCACTATGTAGAAATACACACACTTACATGCCTTGACATGTTATCATTCAGGTTATTGATGTTTTTCTGGGGAATGTTCTGCCCCTCTGAATGCACTTTGGCATGCAAATCATCAAGATCCACTGCTGGCAGCTCCCTTTGCAATTGACAACCATTGACATCCCAGATGGGGTCGATGGGAGACAAGATTGGAGACCCTGCAGGTTATGGTACCATGTTTATCTAACAAATAAAGTAGCGCTCTGTAGGGCTATAGCATGTAAACATGAAATATATGACATTTGAATTGCATTACTGGTCTAGAAAATAGGAAAAAATGAAGATGCTTAGCACATAATTTGGCCAATTCATGCATGCCCAGTAGCCACGACAAGGCGATCTTCTTTGCTGGAAACATATCTAATGTGATTCCTCTCCTGGGCTGATAACTTCCATTTATATGGGCAGTTAGGATCCTGCTGTGATTAAAACCACCACGGGCTGATGGGTGGAGTGCTTGGTCAGAGAGCGCTCGGTCAGACAGCACTATGTTTAGGCGATGTAGGATGCTCAAAGTAGCACCAGCAAAATACAATCTGACATTGTTGTTTTGAAAAACGACTCTTGGAATATTTTGGAGAGATAGCTGTATCACTGGTTCAATCACCAAATCAGCGTAACGCCAAGCTATTAGTGTGCCTTGAATGAAAAATAGAGGGGTCTGGCTACTGTACATTATGCCACCCCATACCATAGTCTTAGGAGTAGGACTGGTGTGAAGGCCTCTTCATGACATTGCCTACGTAGGTTTGTCAATTTTGAAGAATGCTAAACAAATACTAATTGTAAGGTGTCAAAAATTTTCAAACAGTGTCTACACAAATTATCAAAAGATGTTTCCACAACATTGGGCTACAAGTTCCAGCTACTGGTGTTCCATTGTTCTCACACCATCATTCTCAAAAGCTATCATGGTGCAGAGCAAGATGGCAATGGAGGCTGAAATGGAGATCTAGCCTCTTCAGTGATGTCCCGCTTTTGTTTGGGACACAATGATAGGTGGATATTGTTCTAGGGACCATGTGAGCAATTCCATGAAGAGGCCTTCATGAGAAAATGTGAAAAGTGTCCAAGGAGAAGTTTTTCAACACAACAATGCCAGGCCACATAGTGCTCATGCTAATGTGAGCAGCCTAAACGTGATACCTTCCAGCATCTCCAGACTTCTCTGCAATAGAGTACACTTATCACGTCATTGGTCAGCAATTGCAAAGAGAGCTGCCAACAGTAGATCTTGATGAGTCAGCATGACTAATATTTCTCAGGCAAGCATTAAAAACCCCATTGATAGCATGCCAAGGCATGTGTGTGTTTTTCTGTGCATGGCACTTATAAATAAAAAACTGAATGATTTGAGATGTTTTAAAAGATTATGTTTCCATTTCTTCATAATTTGCATATCGTATTATCATGTCTATCGAACCTGTGATTTTCATAGTTCTTGATTTTCCATCTTTGTGTTGTAATTTCAATGTTGTGAGTGTAGTTAGTAGAGATTGGAAAAAATTAAGCAGGTGGATTTAAATCACAACAATATCACCTCAAAACATCAAACCGGCTAAAATGTCAGATGAATAAGGGCTTTTGCCAGAAACGCGTTGAGATGTATCCCCAACCTGTATGATCTTTTAATTATTTTTCAATAAATTGAGGATTTTAATTATTTTTGGGACTCACCAGAATTATTTTTCTTAAAATGTCAGATACAGTATTTTAAAAGGAATTGTAAAATAGCAATTAATAACAACATGATCATGATGATGATGGTATTTTGTAGGTGCCAGAAAAACAGTCATATAAGTAAATGCCCTCTTTACTTACAGCCTGTAGAGCAGAAGAAACTGAAAAACTAATGAATAGTTTGGTTTCATATTTTAAAACAAAATAAAAAATGTTAATAAATAAACTTTTTAGTGTACGACAGGGACATAAGTTGAAGCTCCTGCGCTTCAATGCAAAATCTGCAAAAAGGCCCTCTGCCTATCATGTACCATTTATAAAACTGAAGTCATCTCTTGTGACAAAATGGGCTAAAGCTAAATAGTGAGTACACGCTAAAGTGTAAGAACCTTTTCTATATGTTATTTCTATGTTGATATTTGATTACTTGCAATTACAGGTCCAGCGCCAGAGGCTGCACTACTAAGAGATTCTGAGGACAACATGTCCCTGTTTGGTTTTATTGCAGCGATGTCACTGGGACTTTATGTGGATCCAAACCCCCAACTCTGAGAAAATCTCTATCCTACCTGGATTGAATTATGGCATTTTTTAATATGTGTGAAAATTCATGTATATGCTCTTTTTAATTCTGGATTGCAAACACTTCATCCATTTGGTGTTCAAATACACAGGAATCCACGCAGGTCTGTAGCGCCCATAGTACTGTAACCAGGAGTGAGAAATTCTTCCTGCCTAGACACAACAGGAATGCTAATGACTGTTTTCAGATGGAGATATTTATATTTATAGCATATGTAACCCGACCATAAATGCATAGATACTCCACCTATTACATGTAATTAGGGATGCTATAATGCATATACAAGTCACATTTATTAAATTGCACACATATGTTTTTAAATTCTTATGATTTTGTAACACAATAATATGTAATGGGTTAGTGGGAGAAAGCAATCATTCTTCGTGCTCGAGACTTTAATTGGGTTTGCTTGTTGTTTGCATCAATATTTGCAGCACATTACTAGGATATAACATAGTAGGGGGTACATCTAATTGACAGGAATTGCACCCTTCACTAAATGGACAGCCATGGTGCTTAATCAAGCATAATACCCCTTTGGTGTCTTCAGCTATGCTTGGATTTTCTTGGCCCATATACTATAAGTACTTGACCATGTGTCTATGAGAAAAATGTGAAAGATGCCAAAGTGATATTTCATTGAAAAAAAACGACACATATGTCTTTATCTTATCTTTGTATACATGGTAGACAGCATAGGTATATGAGTGATATTTCAGTCTCAACAGCAAACCTTCATAAGACCTACAGATTGCAGTGTGCAATGGTCTAAGACAGGGGTGGGCAATTCATTTTCCTGAGGGGCCACATGAGAGACCGTGACTGCTGTGAAAGGCCGAACCGATAGGATGAAATTAATTCTGCTCAATATTAATATTAACATATTAATTATAATTTTTGATATTAATAATAATTGTATTACTTAATTCTGCTCAATATTAAGTATGCTGATATCCCTCTATATACAGTAAGAGCCCAGACACAGCCCTCCATGAACTGTAAGAGCCCACACAGAGCCCCCTATATACAGTATGAGCCCCCACATAGCCTCCTGTATACAGCATAAGCCAAGACATAGCCTCCTGTATACAATATGAGTCCCCACATAGCCTCCTACAACAGCATAAGCCCCCATATAGCCTCCTACATACAGTATGAGCCCCCACGTAGTTTCTTGTATATAGTATGATACCCCATGTAGCCCCCTACATACAGCATAAGCCGCCATATAGCCTCCTATATACAGTATGAGCCCCCACGTAGCCTCCTGTATATAGTATGAGCCCCCACATAGCCTCCTACATACAGTATGAGCCCCCACATAGCAACATGCTTACAGTATGAGTCTCCAGGTAACCTCCCACATACAGTATGAGCCCCCATGATGCTTCCTACATACAGTATGATCCCTCACATCACCTCCTATATACAGTATGAGCACCCACATAGTCGCCTATATACAGCATAAGCCCCCACATAGCCTTCTATTTACAGTATGAGCCCCACATAGCCTCCTATATACAGTATGAGCCCCTGCATAACCTCTTATATACAGTATGACCCCCATATAGCCTCCTATAAGCAGAATGAGCCCTCACATAGCCTCCTATATGCAGCGTGAGCTCCCACATAGCCTCCATATATACAGTGTGAGCCCCACATAGCCTCCTATATATAGTATTAGCCTCACATAGCCACCTATATACAGTATGAGTCGCACATAGCCTCCTACAAACAGCATGAACCCCCACATAGCCTTCCTATATACAGTGTGAGCCCCCACATAGACGCCATATATACAGCGTGATCGCCCACATAGCCTCCCTATACACAAAGCGTGAGCCAGCACATAGCCTCACTATATACAGCGTGAGCCCACACATAGCCTCCCATGTACAGCATGAGCCCCACATAGCCTCTTATATACAATATGATCCCCATACAGCCTCTTATATACAGCATGAGCCCCACATATCCTCTTGTATACAGCATGTGCCTCACATAGCCTCTGATATACAGCATGTGATCTACATGGACTCTGATATACAGCATGAGCCCCACATGGCCTCTGATATACAGCAAGTGCCCCACATGGCCTCATATACAGCATGTGTCCCACAGGGCCTCTTTTATACAGCATGAGCCCCACATAGCCTCTTAAATACAACATGTTCCAAACACAGCCCACCTATACCCAGCATGAGCCCCCACATAGCCTAATATATACAGTATGAGCCCCCAGACAGCCCCCAATATACATACCAATATCCCATACACATGAAAAAAAAAACAACACATACTTACCTTGCTCCCATTTCCTTGGCACTCTGCTCTCTCCAATGCACTGCCTCTCTGCAATGCACAGCTGATGCGATGAAATGACGTCATCGCGTCTGTTCTCTCACACGCTAATTAGTGGAAGGATGGAGCAGGCACCAATGTATTGACTGCTGTCTGCATCCCGAGGATGCGTAGAGCGGTGACAGCTGGTGGCGGCGGCAGATGGATGTTGGGCAGGAGAAGGAATGATTCGTCCCATGGGGCACTGTTTCAGCCCTTCGGCTGTCTCAGTCCTCGGACCGGGCTGGAGCAGCCAGAGGGCCACACTTTGACCAGGTCTGGTTTAAGAGATAATGGGCGAAACACTAGGTAATAGGACATCAGTTGCTTCTGGGAGACATAGTACATTGCAATTCAGAAGTATTGCAGTGTATTATATGAGCGATAATGTTCATAAATGTTATTTTCAAGTCGCCTTCAGGAAATAAAATATAAAGCAAAATTGTCCAAAGCGGTGTTACGATACTGGCATAGTACTGCTGGAAACCAGTGGCCGAATGAGCACAAGCAGGAACAGCAAGCGTAGAAGTTCTTGGAGTTAGCAAGGAGTTGTAGAAAACAATCCGTAGATGAATGAGAACAGTCTGGGTAAGAATGTTCAAGAGCTGGATACTGGAGTTAGGCTAACAGCTAGACCCAATAAGCAGGCAATGAGTGAGAAGATCATGTGGCTTAAGTAGGCCCAAACAGGAAACAAGATGGATTCCATAGATTCAGAATCTGCCATCTTAGTAAAGGGCAATTGCAGAGCACAGCAGCTGCCTCCAGTGGTAAAGAGTGAAACTGCAGCATAATTATTAAAGTGAACAATAGCAGCCACTAGTAATCAAACTGTAGAAGGGCAACAGAAATCCTGACAAGCGGATCCATTTTGAGAATGAAGCAGAAAGACTCTATTGAGTAAAATAGAATACAAAGTTTTGTATGCTGAGCTTTTTCTTTCGTGAGGAAAACAGACACATAATAGGAACCGAACACACACGAATATAGTCAACAGGGCCCTTCTGCTTCCTTTTGAATCAATTATGCAACAGATCCATTTTAGGCATGAAATTTCCATCAGTATATATGTGTTCCATCATATGTGTGCCATCATATATTATATTTCTCCCTGGTGGTTCTGCATTTTGTATTCATTCTGCCATACCACACAATTTGTATAGAAATGAAAGAGGGACACTAAATATGACACGAGCAGGAATTTTTTGTTAAAGGATTTGGCCTCTACATTTCATTGATGGCTTATCCTAGGATAGGCAATCAATATCTGATCAGTGGAAGTGTAAAACCACCCCACTACCTGTCACTGGCGACACAACTGGAAGTTCTCAGATGCTGCCAGATATTTGTGGCCTATCCTAAGGCTAGGCCATCAATCAATACAGTGGTGGCCAAATCCTTTAAGTCATGCCTCTCATTGCTCTGAAATGATTCACAAGATTTCTGTTTGTAGATCATACTGCAGTTAATGCTTAATTCCAATATTCACCCCAGCTATGTATCCTAGTCCAAAATTCCCAAGAAGAACTTGGAGATACATAGGAAGCAAGAGAACTGGAGGAGGAAGGAATTGTACACTGCTCTGTTGACTATAAGAGCCACACCCTGCCTGTTTTTTTAATTCCAGCAGGGCACTCTGCAGTCTTGGTTGTTGAATGAGTGCCATGACAGGGTAGTGCCAAGTCAGGAGTTCATGGGAAAATATTAATTCCTTGGAGGCAGAGAAGCAGGACAGAAGGAGAAAAGAGAAGCTTGAACCAATAATGAGACAAGGAGTTTGTCTCAGTTCCGCTGCAGAAACGCTTAAAAAACGCTTGGTAGAAGGTCTGCCATGTTCCCCAATGATAATCCGCATGTGCTGTGCACATGCTGCGGAAATTTCCGCTGCGGATTATCATTGCGGAAAAATCCGCAGCACTACCAATTATTTTGCGGAAGCGCTGCGTTTTTGCCGCCATTGACTTGCATTGGACCTCATGGAATCCGCATCACTGCATCTGTACATGCGGATTACATGCGTTTCAATGTGCGGATGGTACCCGGGTCTGGAGAGGAGGAGACTCTCCTCCGGACCAGGGTACTAAAGTACCTGCAAAAAAAGAATAAAATAAAAGCTATACATTGTACTTACCTTCCGATGGCCCAGAGTGTCCTTAGCGATGCGTCCTGGCTTGCCGGCAGCTCGCGATGGTCTGAAAAGGACCTGCCATGACGTCATTTAGTCATGTGACGAGTCACGCGACCGCTGACGTCGGCAGGTCCTTTAGTGTACAGCGAGCTGCCGGCAAGCCAAGACAAGGACACCAGGGGCCATCAGAAGGTAAGTATATATTTATTTTTTATTTTTTACCATTCTTTCGGTCACACTATATAAATCCATGCCGGTTGCATGGATTTATATAGTGTGACCAAGTTGTCAAGCACTTTCCAAGTGATGCTAAAATCATTTGGAAAGCGCTTGACAACCCGCATGCGGAAATGCATGTGAAGAACGCTTCACTTCCGCATGTCCCTGGCAGGAAAACGCATGTACAATCCGCATGTATAATCCACATGCGTTTTTTCTGTCAGGTAGATGCAGAAACGCTCAGGAAAAATCCGGAGCATTTCTGCATCGTGGGCACATAGCCTCAGACTATCTCAGTCTCCCTGTAATCACTGTAGTTGAGCTGTAATCACAGGTTGAAGAGCTGTCCTAATGGAGAAGAGCTAAAAAATGCAAGACGAAAGAATAAATAGCAGGTAAACAACTATTTTAAACTCCTATTGGACAGTCATTTTAAAGGGGTTGTCCATTATTCGGACAGCCCTGTCTCAATCAGTATGTTTGCACCAGTAAAATAACAGCACTTATACTCACCTCCGGTGCCTGCGCCGTTCCAGCGGTTTCTGCACTTGCTCTCCCGGGGTCCACGTCTCATAGTTATGTCATGTGAGACCAGCACCCAATCATCGCTGGCTTCGCTCTCCCCTCCTTCTGATGTATGAGATATTAAGGGGAAGTGAGCAACCAGTCCCGGCTCTCAGTTCCTCTTGATGCTTGATTCATCCAAAGGCCGGGAGACGTAAGCCAGCACTGATTGGGAGCAGGGCTCACATGACATAACAATCTCACGCGGCCCCCGGGAGAGCAAGTGCAGACACCGCTGGAAAGGCGCAGGCACCTGAGGTGAGTATAAGTGTTGCTATTTTACTGGTGCAAACATACTGATTGAGATGGGGTTGTCCAAGTAGTGGACAACCCCTTTAGGAAACAAGGATTTATTCAAGTACTAAAATGCAGATTGAATTATTTTAAAATTGATAAATATATGAAATTAAGTGTTTATAATTATAATAAAAGTGTCCACATCAGTCATATAGCAGAGTCCATAACTATTTACCTTGTATACTTTACAGGTGCTAGTGGTTTGTATTTCTGACAAATATCAGAAAAGTTGACTACCAGATTGTCAATGCTAGATTGGGAAGTATAGTTGTTTTTCTACATGCTGAAGATTTATAGCAGAAATTTTTGCAATAATCTTGAACAGGGCTTGCAGAAATCCCAATGCTTGCTGCCAGAACAAGAATATTCATTCACATAAACAAAACTGTTTTTTTTTTCATTAACAAAACTACCTGCAACAAATAATTTTTACACATGGTGTGGGAGGAGAAAGGAGGGAGTTGAATCCTCTAGAGATAATTTACAGACTATATTATGCCACCAATCATAATATTATAGTTTAAAAAATACACTTTCAGCAAATGTTTTGATTCAAAATAATTATAAAACAAGGACAATATAAAAGCATATAAAAGTCAATCTGGTACACCTCCTACCTTTAAAGTGTATAGCTGTAACATTCCTGTTGATGGAAGCTTTGTATACACTGAACAATGAAGAATTTCTATGAGCCTGGCCATATAAATTATATTGATAACAATTCAGACATAAAACTTTAATTTATTTTGGTAATGAATATCAATAGGTTCCCACCAGTAAAAATGTTAGGAAAGTCAACACACAAACTAGTAAAGAAGTAGTTGAAAACTTAGGAGACTGTGCACTAAGAGAAAAGCAGATTGACCAGTGGTTATAGCTGATGATCATTGCTTGACACTAAAGAAGACATCTCAGCTTTTTTTCCCCTAATTACTCCTAATTATGTCTGTAAAGTAGTGCAAGTATATTATAATACTTACCAATCACCATCTACCCAGTTTCCAGCATTGCATCCGTCCTCTTCAGGCCCAAGTGATCTAAAACTGGAGAAGACATGAGTATAATGGCATCGGAATGATTTTATTGAAAAGCAATATTTAAATACATAAGTTAATAAATCACAATATGTAAACAGAACATATGGTGCAGTGGGTCAGACACTGTGACACCGTACAGTGAAGAAAGGACCCAAGTACATCCCACATGGGTGGTGAGAAACAAGGAATATATGTATTACAGTAAATTGATTGACATAATTCAAAATGTGACCAGGGCTCAAACATAAACCATATCACAAGTGTCAAACATAAAAATATCCCATAAGATCACCAGATAAGGGGGCCAAAAGACAGCATAGGGTGTCCCAGGAATGATAGCGCCTCTTGAGAAAGCCTTTGTGTTTGCTGGTTTTATTGTGTCTGATTTGGCTTTTATTCTAAGTCATATTGCACCATTCGTTAAAGGGTTGATTGTGACTTGTAGGATTTCTGCTTCTAATAGGTGGCGCTATAGAGTTCAAGTCCTCTTTTTTTCTGAAGAGGCAATTTGCATATTAAATTTCCCAGAGGAGCATCGCACAGCGAATAAGCCTCCTTTCCTTGACGTGCCAGGGCCGGTGTATCACTCTCCACAAGGAGAAACGTTACCCTTAGACCTCTGTCTGGAGCCTCTCATCTAGCCAAATCAGTTCTCATACTTTGCACTGATGAGAGCCAACAGCCCGAAACACTGTGTCTGCAAATTGAGATTCTGATTCGGCTCTTATCCTAAGTCGTATTGCAGGACTCGTTAAAGAGTTCATTGTGACTTGTAGGTTTTCTGCTTCCAATAGGTGGCGCTATAAAGTTCAAGTCCTCTTTTTCTCTGAAGAGGCAATTTGCATATTAAATTTTCCGGAGGAGCATTGCACGCTGAATAAGCCTCCGAGTCCTTACCTTAATGTGCCAGAGCTGATATGTCAGTCTCCACAAGGAGAAACGTTACCCCTTAGACCTCAGTCCAGAGCCTCTCATCTAGCCAAATCAGTTCTAATACTTTGCACTGATGAGGGCCAACAGCCCGAAACACCGAGTCTGCAAATTTAAATTTTTATTTGGCTTTTATCCTAAGTCGTATTGCACGACTCGTTAAAGGGTTGATTGTGACTTGTAGGATTTCTGCTTCCAATAGGTGGTGCTATAGAGATCAAGTCCTCTTTTTCTCTGAAGAGGCAATTTGCATATTAAATTTCCCAGAGGAGCATTGCACGGCGAATAAGTCTCCTTACCTTGACGTGCCAGAGCCGGTGTATCACTCTCCACAAGGAGAAACGTTACCCCTTATACCTCAGTCCAGAGCCTGTCATCTAGCCAAATCAGTTCTCATACTTTGCACTGACGAGGGCCAACAGCCCTATACACTGTGTCTGCAAACTGAGATTCTGATTCGGCTTTTATCCTAAGTTGTATTGCACGACTCGTTAAAGGGTTAATTGTGACTTGTAGGATTTCTGCTTCCAATAGGTGGTGCTATAGAGATCAAGTCCTCTTTTCCTCTGAAGAGGCAATTTGCATATTAAATTTCCCAGAGGAGCATTGCACAGCGAATAAGTCTCCTTACCTTGACGTGCCAGAGCTGGTGTGTCACTCTCCATAAGGAGAAACGTTACCCCTTGTTCTAGGTGTTGATCCATCCAATTGACACTCAGGATTAGGAGGTAAAACGTGCTCTTTTAGAACCTTTTGATTCATGCTTTATCGTTGTAAATATATGTAGCGCCCCGAGGGTTCGGCTGCTAAAGGGGTATTGCACCTCGAACCAGAGGTGTGATATTCCACTCCCGGGTAAGGATGGAGTGTGGACCAGGACTCGGTAGGCTGCATGCACCACACACACCCCATTTCCGAGGGACAGTTCAACGGTGCTCCCACGAGACAGGAGTGCAGGCACGACAGCATCTGTCCCTGACTGGAGTGGGGAGGGGAAAGTACACCCAGTGGTGAAGGAGCAGATAGGGGTGGGTCTCTGGGCATAGGTAGGAGCCCATTGGTTGCTAGTCACCTGGGCTCGGGTGTTAGAAGGAGGTATATAAGGTGGGCACCATCTTAGATCTAGGTTCAGTGAGTCAGTCAGTTCAGTCAGGAGGAGAAGAAGAGAGGAGTTCAGCCAGAGAGGGCTGACAGGGAGCAGAGCTGCTGCATGGGCTCTGCTCCACAGGCAGGCCTTGTCAGGAGGCCGGAGCCTGAGAGAGAGGAGAAGGAACAGAAAGGAAAGTAAGAAAGGAACTGGAACAGAGGAGAAACGAAGCAAGGAACGAAACATCAAGAAAGGCCCAGAGACACGAGGACAGAGGGAACCCCAAAGACCCAGGAGAGTGCGGGTGAAGGGTTGGCAGAACAGGGTACCGGAACCCAAATTGGTGGAGGCAACAGATTCCTCAGCCAAAGACCGGAGGTTGTGACCACATCTTGGTGCGACCCCTCACTACATCCACCAGGAAAGCATACCGCATAGGGTCAGGGAAACCGGAGATAGGTTTTGCCAACAGAAGGCCCGAGGAAGCTGGACAAAGGTGGGTCACTGGTGGGGACGGCCAGAGAAAGGTAGAGAAGTGAGCCCTGAGCCACGCTCTGGAATTGCCTGGGAGTTGACCGAGTCCCTCACCTGGTGGACGCAGCACGGCTTGGGCCGTCATCGCCTGCAGGATTGACCGAATAACAACTGTGAGTAAAGCATTGGAAACTGCAATTACAAGTCTCTGTGTTTCATCGCCGCACCAGCACCATTAGGACTGGGACGCTCATACCATTACTCCCATCATCCACATTAGCTGCCCTGAGGCAATACTTCTCCCGTGGGGAGTTATCCCATACTTGGCTGTGCATACAACACCAGCCTCAGCAGTCTGCAGCACAGCGGCGGTCCCCACTGACCGCAATCCACGGGTGGCGTAGTCGGACATTTGCTATTACATTAAGACTGCCACTGGTTTGACCACCCTGAGCCACGGACCGGGTCGCCGCCACACGGAGACTACAACCCCCAGCATCCCACAAGAGACTCGGCTCCGGGTATCCCCTGCACAGCACAGGCCCAGGGGGCGCGTCATATACTCCTTCATTTCATTCAATATCCTTTCCCAACCTTAGGTTG
Source organism: Phyllobates terribilis (assembly GCF_046119375.1). NCBI lineage: Eukaryota > Metazoa > Chordata > Amphibia > Anura > Dendrobatidae > Phyllobates > Phyllobates terribilis. The sequence continues at coordinate 319,864,638 of NW_027362763.1, forward strand.
AACTTTATATAACTTTCTAACAACACCACATTTCTGCCATTAAGATTGTTACACTTTCTTAGAAATGTTTTTAACTCCACAAGGACTCAGTAAATCTTGGGCTTCAGAATGCAGCATCGAAGTTTGTTTCTGCATCAGTCCATCTTGATAGGAAGAGCTTTTAGAGATCATTGAATCTTTTGAACTTTGAATTTGATACTTGTGTCAAAAAATTCAACTTGTGGAGAATAAATTTGTCATAAATCGCAGATACACTAATTGCCATTAAAAAAACATGTATAATCTTCTCCGGTCTCCTAGGACTCTTTTCATCCCTTTGCATTTTCTAACTGATATACGCCAAAATGGTTCATTCCCTGCCTTAGATTTTTTATAAGATATTATAAGCTGTGCTACTATGTGATAGCTGCAAGGCATTTTTGGGAAGCCCATCTGATTGTGATCGAGGCCATGTGAGCCTTCTCTGACTGATGTAATCTTTAACATTGTGTAAAATAGCAGTGGGCATTTTATTGATTAGCGCAAATCTAATTGAAAATTGTTCAAATTTGCTTGTCCATCAAATTTCTTAATATTTGACCCAAATTTGAATTGCACGGAGTTGACTCACTCATCTCTTATAGCTTATGTTTAATTGGTGTTGTGTAAGATCTAGTTTTGTGATTTTTTTTTTTACATTTTTTTAAACAATAATACAATTTAATTCTAGTATAACAGCCTCCATAATTCAGTTTTGAATCTGTAAGGGCTTTTTCTTTTGAAAAAATATATAATATATGGGAGGGAATTAGACAAAAAGATGCTTGATCTCAAGTTAATGGTATAATTGCAATAACATAATTTTTAACAAATAATCTCACATGTTATACACTAGTGTGAGCATACACTAAGTTATAATATTGGATCATGCCCCAGCTCACTAGAAAGGAGCTTTGACGAATCCAAAAATGAGGCAGATTTATTATTGCTTTGTGCTAGTTTTTAAGCAGAAACTAATGGCCTACAGTAAGCTAAATAACAGATAGCATAGGTGTCTACCTATGTGTCACTGTGATAAATTGGCACACCTTTTAACTATCAGGTTCAAGTTTGTGCTGACTATTTTTCAGCTGAAATTTGAAAATATGGGATTCTGCTTTTTATTAGAATCCTCAGTTATTATCTAACAGATACTCACACAGAACTTAGGGCAGATCACTATTAACACTGTGAATTAAATTCAGGAGTTGATATTCTATATGTGCATCTTGGCCACATAGAGTGTATTTATTTCATTTATGTATATAGTGGCACATATTGTGCAGCATGGTACAGAGATTGTCATCACTGATATTGGTCCCTGCCCCCACTTGGATTCACAATCTACGCTGCCTTGAAAAAGTATTCATAGCCCATGAAGTTTTCCACATTTTTTCACGTTACACCCACAAACTTAAATGCATTTTATTGGGATTTTGTGATTTACCAACACAACATAGCAAATATTTATGAAGTGTAAAGGAAATGATACATGGTGTTCTGTTATATTCAGCCCAATGTATTCTGATACCCCTAAATAAAATCCCGAGAGAACAAATGCCTCCTGAAGTCACATAATTAGTAAATTGAGTCTACCCATGTGTACATTATTCTCAGTATAACTACAGCTGTTCTGTGAAGGCCTCAGAGGTTTGTTTGAGAAAATTAGGGCTCAAACAGCATAATGAAAACCAAGGAACACGCCAGACAGGTCAGGGATAACGTGTTGGTTATAAAAAGTAGCCCAAGCTCTGAACATCTCAGGGAGAACTGTTCAATCCACAATCATCCAATGGAAGGAGTACGGTACAACTGCAAACCTACCAAGACATGGTCATTCATATGAACTGGCATCCTAAGCAAGGAGAGCACTAATTAGAGAAGCACACTGTCACAATATTGCAGTAGAATTTTCAGGGGCAATGAGCTCCTATCCTGTCCCTCAAGCTAGGGGAACCCTAGGCTTTGCCTATCTTCCGGATTAGCCCTGATGGTGAGGATGCTGGGGTCTCATACCTTGCTATGCTCCTATATATCTGTCTTCTCCCCCACCCAGGGAGGAATGGGACAGAAGTATATGGAATAAAACAAATCAGGCAGAGAGAGGAGACAGGAAACCACTATCATACAAATACACTCACAAAATGACTCAGTGGGAAACAATTGACGAGTAGCTGGGACAATCCAAATGAAAGATTAGAAGAAACACACACAAACCAAATCTACATAGAAATCATCTGACTCGCAGAAAAAGAGCAAAGAAAGCTAAAACTGCTAATTGAACGGTGAAGCCGTTCTAACTACCACAGGTGTATGTGTCACCAGACGCTGCAATCGTCTGATGACACTCTGTCACGATATCACCGTTATAGACACAAGAGGACCATGGTCACTCTGGAGGAGCTGCAGGGATGTGTGGTGCCCTGCTGCGCATTGGTGCCACAGATCCCAGAGGGGTGCATGGACGGATTCCTCCACAAGAGGCCCTCGTAGCATTCACACACCTCCACCTTCCACCTCAGACCAGCAGAGGGAGCCCGTTAGGGATATAAAAAGGGAAGGTGGAGCTAGGCAGCTCAGTCTGAAGTCTGGAGTCGCAGTCTGGAGTCCACAGAGAGTGAAGTCTGTGTGAAGTCTGCTGCAGCCAGAGAGGTTGTCAGGTCAGTTCAGACTCAGTGAGCTCAGATTAGTGAGCCTAGGGCGTGCCGACGCCAAAAGAGCGGCGAAGCACAGTGTGCCTGCTGCAGTGTAAAGCCTAGTGAGGGCCCCGAGCGTGGCCGAAGGCGAGTGGAGTAAGCAAGCAACATAGGGGGCAGAGGAGCTTAATCAGCTCACCCCAAAACCATTTACCGGACACCGGGTCCGCGTCTGCAGGGATTCCTTACATCCAGCAGAAACAACCGGAACCCCTGGCGAACTATATGTCCCAGGAACACCAAAAGCTGATTACGTACCAGGGTCAGGAATCACGGAGGCCGAAGAGACCAGGGAGTGTGATCTCCAACAGAAGGCCCTACCACCAGGTCAGCAGATGCAAGTCAGAGACCAAGTTAGGCCTAGCTCCAGGCAGGTCAAAAACGTATCAAAGAAAGGCAAGAAACAGGAGGCCCCACACCTGCTCACTGGGGAGAGTCCTGATATGCACCCTTCACCCTGAAGTACCCTGGATCGTGCCAGAAACACCATCAGTAAAGGTACTGAAGTGAACTGTCATGTGTGTGCCTATTCTTCCTCTGACCCGGCTGGGTCCCCTCTGTCCTGCATCCCTACACTTACGCTGCCCTTTGGCCCCGCTCCACCTGTGGGGAGCCGCACCAACTAAGCTGCCTGAACACCGGCCTCAAAGGACTGTTGCAGCGCTGGTGATCCTCACACGGCACCACAGGTGGCGTCATGAACTTTCCCAATCCTATATAATTTCCCCCTTCCTTTTTAAGAGTGACCCCAGGGTACGGGCCCGGGAGCCGGCCACCGCGGCATCCCCAAAACCAACAACAAGGCCCGGGCGCCGAGTCGTCCCCATCCCCTGGGCGTGTCATCTCTTCCTGGCGTCACGAACAGGATTCCGTGCCTGCTGCAACGACGGAGTGTTGCACCCGTTGCCACCGGGTACTGTGCGCCTTTAATCAGAACTGTGTATTTAACTGTGGCGAAGATCGCCGCCATTGTTGTGCCGCCGAGCGGGAAGAAGGGCGTAACCACGGGAAACTGAGAGGCGTACCTGCTGAAGCGCACGAAGCCCCGGACACGCCCCATGCCTTGACGTCAAACCAGGAAGCGCCAGGTCCTGGAAGGAGCCCCGGTGAGTGCTCTGACGTAGGACGCAAGCGACGCAAGGTCCAGAAGGAAGACCAACACCTGCGGAGCTGCGGCCTACCGGAAGAAAAGAAAAGAAGGCAGGCCACAGTTCGCCAGGGGTGTGCCAGAATGTCCGAAGAACAGCACAACGCCAGAGTAGCGGTTAACGGCCCTGATGATCAACCCGCGCCCGGCGCCGAGCTGGCCAGAGCAGCCTCTCCACCAGCAGGGCTTGTAACCCCTGTCATACCCATGGCCCTACCGTACATCCCTGCAGCGAAGTGGCTCCCTCAGTACAGCGGCAAACCAGATACCCTGTCTGGATTCAAAAGGAAAATATGCGGTATACTGGACATGTACTCTATGACAGGCAAGCAAAGAGCCGCTGTTGTATTAGGACAGTTGACTGGTGCTGCGGAGCGAGAAGTAGAAACCTGGTCGGCCGCAGACCAGGAGTCAGTGTCCGCAATCTTTAAAAAGTTACAGACTGTCTTTGAGGATCGTACTGAGACAGACCTCCGGATGAGGTTCTACTACTGCTGTCAGCAACCGGAGGACAGTGTTCGGGACTATGCCTGACGTTTACAAGGGGCCCTGCGAGCTCTGAAACAGGTTAGTCCAACCAGCATCGATAATGAAAATAAAATGCTGAAGGAACAGTTTATCCGGGGACTGAGGTCTCAAGAGGAGAGCAGGACTGTGCGTTGGTGGTCCCTGGATCATCCAGATGCCACCTTTGACCCTTAAGGACATGGCTATAAAAGGACTGCAGCCCCTGGAAACAACTGCTATCCAATGTTACCAGGGTGGGGCCACCCCAGTGCCTGCAGCGTCCACCTTTTCTCTGGTGGCTGCTGAAGCCAAGGTGCAAGCAACGTCCCCTAGTGAGCTGGACAGCCTGCGCTCTGAAGTGCGTCAGTTGAGCAAAACCCTGACCACTGTACTGAGTGCCCTGCAGCTGCGGACGGAGCCCGAGGAGGAAGGAAGGATACTGCTAGTCGACAGCCCTGAGAATGTCCCCTGGATGAGAAGGAGGAGGAGGACAACGCCACCCCCTGGGAGGACCAGCGACCAACGCTGCCCGCCGAAGGACCCTGTCTGCCACCGCTGCCACAAGACAGGTCACGCCGTCCGGAGCTGTCCTTTAAACGAGCAAACCCTGGGGCCGAGGACCGACTCCCAGGAGTAGACCCCTCAGGCCCATCAAACTGGTACCACAGGTCCATGGGAGGGAGACCTCTTCTGTCCATTGTGCTGGACGGCCTCACGACACCTGCTCTGCTGGACACAGGATCTCAGGTAACCATCGTGCCTGATGTCCTCTACAAAAGGTTCTGGTCCATAGGCGAACTTCACCCACCAGATCCAAATCTTTCCGAGTATGCCTCAATCGGCCTCCCCCTTAACCTAGTAGGGGTTACGGATGTGGCAGTAAAGGTGGGAAGAGTGGAACTGAAGGACCAGGGACTAATTGTAGTAGAGACTAATCCTTATGATACAGACTTGTATATGGTACTTGGCACAAATATTGTTAGTAACTGTTTGGGAGAAGTGTTGCTCTTGCTCCAACAGATAGCTGACACTGCCAGACCAGGGCAGAGAAGGGCGCTGCAGAAAGAGATCCGAGCCCTTATGTACCAGCAACAGGTAAAGCTAACAGGCGGTGAAATCGGTAATGTACGAGTGACAGACCCGGTACCCACTGTGATTCCCCCGATGAGTGAAATGCTGATTTGGTGTAGAGCAGCAATAGGTCTCAAAGGACAGAGCTACCAGGCGGTAGTAGAGCCCCTTAGCTCGGAGCATAGACCTACACTCTTGACTGCCAGAGGGGTAGTAGATGTATGCAATGGGAGGGTGCCCGTACGCCTCCTAAACTATGGGGAGGATGAGGTTAGATTACCATGCTATGCCACTGTTGCCAAATTGTACACAGTAAATATCAATTCCATACACACGGCGGAGTCCTTAACCTCACCAGACGAAGTGGAGGATGATGACCCAGCAACCCAGGTGGAGGATTCGTGTCAACAGCTCCATGTTGGGACAGACGACCACTCCTGCCCATCAGAAGCAGGGTGTACACCGGGTGGTTCAGGAATACGCGCAGGTATTCAATAAGCACCCACTTGACTTTGGGAGGATTAAGGGGGTTCAACACCATATCCCCACAGGTGACCATCCACCCATCAAAGAACGTTACAGACCTATACCACCAGCACACTACCAGAAGGCGAAGGAGATGTTGCACGACATGAAGAAGGCAGGGGTAGTAAGGGATAGTTGTAGTCCCTGGGCAGCTCCCCTAGTTCTAGTCAGGAAAAAGGACCGAAGCATGAGAATGTGTGTAGATTACAGACAAGTAAATTGCATTACACATAAAGATGCATACCCTTTACCACGTATAGAGGAATCCCTAGCTGCCTTAAAGTCTGCAAATTTTCTTCTCCACCCTTGACCTCACTAGTGGGTACTGGCAAGTAGCTGTTGCTGAGGAGGATCGGGAGAAGACGGCCTTCACCACCCCGTTGGGACTCTGCGAGTTCAATAGTATGCTGTTTGGAGACTGCAACGCCCCCAGAACGTTCCAGAGATTGATGGAGTGCTGCCTGGGACACTGCAACTTCGAGACTGTACTACTATACCTGGACGACATTATAGTTTACTCCAAAACGTATGAGGACCACTTGAAGCACCTGGCGGTGGTATTTGAGTCGCTGTCCCGGTATGGGATGAAGCTGAAGCCCTCAAAGTGCCACCTGTTCAAGCGAAAGGTACAGTACCTGGGGCACATCGTTAGTCCAGAGGGAGTAGCACCAGACCCGGAGAAGGTCACTGCCATCCAGAAATGGCCGGAGCGGAAGAGCCTCAAGGAGGTAAGTCAGTTCCTGGGACTAGTCGGGTATTACCGGAGGTTTGTGAAGGACTATACCAAGAAAGCGACACCTTTGCAAGATCTCCTGGTAGGACAGTCTGGGAGAGGCAGAAACCCCCCGTTCCAGTGGGGTAAGGAGCAAGCTGAATCCTTCGAGGTGATGAAGGAGATCCTGACCGGCGACGAGATCCTAGCCTACCCTGACTACAGCCAACCGTTCCTGCTGTACACTGATGCCAGCAAAGAAGGATTAGAAGCTGTACTGAGTCAGAAGCAGAATGGCAAAGAGAAGGTGATCGCCTATGCAAGCAGGAAGCTCTGCCCGCCCGAGAGGAACCCAGAGAACTATAACAGCTTCAAGTTGGAGTTCCTGGCCCTGGTCTGGGCCATCACCGAGCGGTTCAAGCACTACCTAGCCTCCAGTAAATTCACTGCCTTCACTGATAACAACTCCTTGACTCATCTAGAAACAGCCAAGTTAGGAGCCATGGAGCAACGATGGATGGCTCGACTGTCAAACTACCAATTCACTATTAAGTATCAGGCAGGCCGCAAGAATGCCAACGCCGATGCCCTGTCCAGGATGCCTCACCAGTCGGATACTGAAGAAGAAGTGGATGACTTGGAGGAGATTGAACTACCTGCCTTTCATCGGAATGGAGTGGTCCACGAGCAACGAACCTCCAGGAGGCATCGCGGTACGACGTTAAACCCCCTGCCTCACCACAGCTGGAAGGAGACCCAGGACAGTGACCCGGTTGTCAGCCGTATCAAAGAGCTGATAACCAAGGAAGGTTCATCCCTGGAGAAGGACGAGTCTCTACAAGCCAAGCAGCTGTGGAATGAGAGAAGCCGGTTGTTCATCTATAGATAGAAACTGTGCCAGAGGTACGTCAACCCTAAAATCCATGAGATGGTATGGCAGATCGTAGTGCCCAAGACAGACATCCAGATGGTGTTGGAAGCCTACCACGATCAGGCGGGGCACTTTGGCTGGAAGAAGCTAGAAACCCTGCTGAAATGTCGGTTTTATTGGGTAGGAATGCGCAGTTCCATTGAGAGGTGGTGCCGGAATTGTGGACCCTGTAGCCTCAGAAGAAAAGACTACAGCAGCCAGAAGGCACCCCTGCAACCCATCAAGACAACTCGTCCCTTGGAGATCGTAGCCCTGGATCATGTCAAGCTGTCACCCAGCAGGTCAGGATATTCCTATGCCCTGACCATGGTGGCCTGGTTCCTGGTGGTCGCCCCTGTCAAGGATCTGACGGCAGAAACCACGGCGAAGACGTTTCAGGCATACTTCTGCAGGCCCCATGGATACCCGGAGCAGGTGCTGACAGATCAAGGCCCAGCCTTTGAAGCCGAATTGTTCAAGGAGTTCTGCCATCTGCCATCCTGTTAAATTCAAGATTTGATAACAAGAAGACCTGTTTGATTAGCAAAGATGGAGGAATAACGACTGCAACGGTATCTAGAGACCATTTGAAGTTGTGTCCAGACCTGCTAAAGCCCCAAGAAGAAGTGCCTCTCACCGTACCGGAGGAGCCAAAAGAAGCAGTACTCCATACTGACTTAGGATATTTCCCGGCAGATTGGCCTCAACTAGGAGGAGCAGTAATAATACCTGTGATCCACTTCTTTCAACAGCCAGAAGACCCTCCACAGCAAGTAGAACCTGTAAGTGCTTCAGAAGAGCCTGCTCAAGAAGAATCCCCAGAACAAGGATCCCCGGTTGGAGCAAAGCAAGAAGGACCAGCCAATGGTATACTTGCCAGTCCTGTAGAGAGGTTAATGCAACCCTGCAGTTCCCCAACACTTAGAACTGACAGAATGGGAGGTAGTGCAAATACTAGTGCCTCACGCATCCCAGTACCACGTAGGTCGACATGTAGCACGCGAGGTCAGACCCCTGTCAGATACAGAGAATAAAGAAGGAAACTTTGACAGTGTAGATAGTTGCCCCTGGGGTATTATATTGTGTGTTTTCCTGTGTATGTATTTATTACTTTGTGTTATGCTTGCCATGGACAATCTAAGTGATATGGTTGCCTCTAACTACCCGTAAGTGGCTGAGGAAAAAAAAAATTACTTCAGTCCGGGAGTACTGAGCTTTGCTAGGGGGGAATGCGGCGCCCTGCTGTGCATTGGTGCCACAGATCCCAGAGGGGTGCATGGACGGATTCCTCCACAAGAGGCCCTCGTAGCATTCACACACCTCCACCTTCCACCTCAGACCAGCAGAGGGAGCCCGTTAGGGATATAAAAAGGGAAGGTGGAGCTAGGCAGCTCAGTCTGAAGTCTGGAGTCGCAGTCTGGAGTCCACAGAGAGTGAAGTCTGTGTGAAATCTGCTGCAGCCAGAGAGGTTGTCAGGTCAGTTCAGACTCAGTGAGCTCAGATTAGTGAGCCTAGGGCGTGCCGACACCAAAAGAGTGGTGAAGCACAGTGTGCCTGCTGCAGTGTGAAGCCGAGTGAGGGCCCCGAGCGTGGCCGAAGGCGAGTGGAGTAAGCAAGCAACATAGGGGGCAGAGGAGCTTAACCAGCTCACCCCAAAACCATTTACCGGACACCGGGTCCGCGTCTGCAGGGATTCCTTACATCTAGCAGAAACAACCGGAACCCTTGGCAAACTATATGTCCCAGGAACACCTAAAGCTGAATACGTACCAGGGTCAGGAATCACGGAGGCCCAAGAGACCAGGGAGTGTGATCTCCAACAGAAGGCCCTACCACCAGGTCAGCAGGTGCAAGTCAGAGACCAAGTTAGGCCTAGCTTCAGGCAGGTCAAAAACTTATCAAAGAAAGGCAAGAAACAGGAGGCCCCACACCTGCTCACTGGGGAGAGTCCTGATATGCACCCTTCACCCTGAAGTACCCTGGATCGTGCCAGAAACACTACCAGTAAAGGTACTGAAGTGAACTGTCGTGTGTGTGCCTATTCTTTCTCTGACCTGGCTGGGTCCCCTCTGTCCTGCATCCCTACACTTACGCTGCCCTGAGGCCCCGCTCCACCTGTGGGGAGCCGCACCAACTAAGCTGCCTGAACACTGGCCTCAGAGGACTGTTGCAGCACTGGTGATCCTCACCAGACACCTCAGGCGGCGTCACAAACTTTCCCAATCCTATATAATTTCCCCCTTTTTTTAAGAGTGACCCCAAGTTACGGGCCCGGGAGCCGGCCACCACGGCATCCCCAAAACCAACAACAAGGCCCGGGCGCCGAGTCGTCCTCATCCCCTGGGCGCGTCAGATGCACAGCTCAAGTGAGAGAATCAGTCCACAGGACAACTATTAGTTGTATGCTCCAGAAATCTGGCCTTTAGGGAGAAGTGGCAAGAAGAAAGCCATTTTTTTAAACAACTCATATGAAGTAATGTTTGCAGTTTGCAAAAAGCTATGTAGGGGACACATCTAGCTTATCGATGAAGATTCTCTGGTTAGATGAGATCCAAGTAGAACTTTTGAGGCTAAAAGCAAAATGCTATATATGGTGGAAAACTAATAATGTACATTACCCCGAAAACACCATCCCCACAAGAAAACATGGTGATGGCTGCATCATGCTGTCACTTTGATTTTCTTCAGCAGGGACACGGAAGGTGCTCAGAGTTAATGGGAAGATGGATGGAGATAAATACAGGATAATCCTGGAGGAAAACCTGCTAGATGCTGCAAAAGACTTGAGACTGAGACGTAAGCTCCCCTTCCAGCAGGACAACGACTTTAAACATACTGCCAGAGCTACAATGCAATGGTTTAGTTCAAAGCATATTCATGTGTGTGAAAAGGCCCAGTCAAAGTCCAGACCTAAATCCCTTTGAGAATCTGTGGTAAGACTTGAAAATTGCTGTTTACAGACGCCTCCATCCAATCTCGCTGAGCTAGAGCTAGTTTGAAAAGAGGAATGGGCAAAAATTTCAACCTCTAGATGTGCAAAGCTGGTAGAGACATATCCCAAAAGATCTGCAACAGTAATTGCAGCAAAAGGTGGTCCTATAAAGCAGGGGTCCTCAAACTACGGCCCGAGGGCCACATGCGGCCCGCCGAGGATTTTTATCCGGCCCGCCGGGTGTTTTTGTCACCGCTGCCTGTCCTGCTTAGCAGACGACAGTTCAATGCCGACGGGCCTTGTAATCGTGGGCAGAACGACGAGGCGGCGAGTTAAGGCGATGCGCTGCCACTCCAGAAGACTTGCGGCCCTCCGTATACAGCACAGACGACGTGATGACGTCACGCACCTGTGCCAGAAGTAGACGGAATTGAGCGGGCGCCTATTCAGAGCAGTGGGGTACATAGGTGAGTACTGGTATTTTTTTATTTTTTAACGCTGGGTCCGGTCTATCATGCATATTGAGGACATTTACTTACCTATTAGAGACCTATGCTCCCTATTGGGGACATTTACCTGCCTATTGGGGACCTATACTGCCTATTGGGGACATTTACCTGCCTATTGGGGACCTATGCTGCCTATTGGGGACATTTACCTGCCTATTGGGGACATTTACCTGCCTATTGGAGACCTATGTTGCCTATTGGGGATATTTACCTGTCTATTGGGGACCTATGCTGCCTATTGGAGACCTATGCTGCCTATTCGGGACATTTACCTGCCTATTGGGGACATTTACCTGCCTATTGGGGACATTTACCTGCCTATTGGAGACCTATGCTGCCTATTGGGGTCATTTACCTGCCTATTGGGGATATTTACCTGCCTATTGAAATACCGGTAGGTTTGTTGATTTAACTTTACTTGTTCTTCATTTTAAATATTGTATTTGTTCCTGTTTTGCTTTTTTACTTCAAAATAAGATATGTGCAGTGTGCATAGGAATTTGTTCATAGTTTTTTTTAAAACTATATTCCGGCCCTCCAATGGTCTGAGGGACAGTGAACTGGCCCCCTGTTTAAAAAGTTTGAGGACCCCTGCTATGAAGTATTTACTCAGGGGGTTAAATACAAATGCACGTCACAATTTTCAGATTCATATTTTTAAAATAATTAGAAAACTCTGTATCATTTCCTTTACACTTCACAAATACTTGCTACTTTGTGTTGGTATATCACATAAAATTCCAATAAAATACATTTAAGTTTGTGAGTGTAACATGAAAAAATGTGGAAAAGTTCACTGGGTATGAATACTTTTTCAAGGCACTGTATTTTCCAAATTAACCTATGGCTTTGATTTTGGAGTGTTGGCGGCAGCCAAATTACCTTTAAGTAACCCACTCAAACAATATACTGTGCAATCTCCATGTTGCCTTTGGTCAGATGCATACCCAGGACTTCAGCACTACAAGGTAACACTGCTATCCATGAGGCTTTGGTACTAAATTTGTAAAAAGGTTAGAGGATGCGTAAATTTATTTGCAGGACTTTGGTCCAGCAGCCACATCAGTATTTGTGGGGAGCCCTGCAAACCACCTCCTACCTGCTGACATCCTGGACTCATCTTCTGATTAGTAGACCTATAGCGCAGAAGAGACGCCAGAGATTCCAGCAGGTATTAGGCAGCTTAAAGGGCTCAAGTCTGGCTACTGACGTGCTTGCAGGAAAAGAGTCCTTCTCCCTTCTCTTAAGGCCCCGTCACACTAAGCAACGCTACAGCGATCCCGACAACGATACGACCTGTCAGGGATCGTTGCTGCGTCGCTATGTGGTCGCTGGTGAGATGTCAAACAGTCAGATCTTCCCAACGACGCAGCAACGATGCGGCGACCCATAGCGACCTGTATAACGATGCACGCCTATGTGTTTCTGTGTCTGAGTCGTCAACAAGGTCGTTGGTAAGGTGTCAAAGACACCGATGCATGCTACCCAGCGGGGCCTCAACGATCAAAAAAATGTCCAGACCATTCCGACACGACCAGCGATCTCACAGCAGGGGTCTGGTCGCTGCTAAGTGTCAAACGTAGCGAGATCGCTGCTGAGGTCGCTGTTGCGTCACAAAACTTGTGACTCAGCAGCGATCTCGCTTAGTGTGACGGGGCCTTTAGCCAGATCCGCTGAGTATTTATTTGAGTGGTTGACTTATAACACTACGCATACAGTAGACTCATTTGGCTAGGAGCTAAGCCGTTACTGATCGACTGATCACTAGGTGGCTCCTTTAAGAGACATTTTTTAGGACCCTTCCATGTGATCTACTACAAATCTATTCCTTCACATACTTAATGGCTTAGATCTGCTTATCTGCAATATCACTTGAAAAGAAAATATTGGCCCCCAACTAAAGTTCCCTAGATGATACTGGAGTAACATTATACATAGACAGTAAAACTGCCAAGATGCTTGTTGTTTATGTTGACCCATAAAAGCTAGCTTCCCATGGTGATATATCTGGTGGCTTTCTGAGAACTGACTGTGCATCATAAAACAGGAGCTCTGAGTCAGGCACACATAAGCAGAAGCGGTGAAGTGTGGCAGGCACACGCAGACTGGAAGCCACACACCCGGCTCTGAGGAATGCATGATCTGCAGAAGATAGAATATTGCTAGTAGACAACTGCCCCCTCTATAGGGCGAGCCAGTTCATGAGCCGCAGTGAAAAATTAGACAGAAGGGCAGCCCATCAGCAAACAGGCCCCTAGTTTGTGGTACAATCCCAAAACTTTAATGTATAGATTCGGAATCTAGAAATACAAGACGTTTGTGAGCCACTGCTAGTGCTTTGTATATTACAATGAAATCAGGTTATATCATTCCATAAGCAGATTTTCTAAATCCAGGAAAAAACTACAACCTTGCTAATAAAATATGTCATAACCAACATGGAGCAAAGTTAGAGAATTTCCCTTTATAATAAAAAAAAATTGGGTTTGATTTATTACGACTGGCATCATACACACCAGTCTTAATGAAGGGACGTTTTGCAATAGTGAGTACTAAATTCATTAAGAGTAGTACAACACTTAATTAATTTAATGCATCTTCTCAGTGGCGTGCGTCTCCTTGCACTTTGTCAGAAATGCTACTCCAGTCATACACTGGAGTAACATTTCTGGCTTAAAAAATGGCACCACTATTGACAGGGACTGAGCCGCACTGTAGACTAGTCGGACAGGTGGGTCCTTCCCATCTTCTACCTTAGATTGACAGCTCCCTGCCTATACGCACACGTAGTAGAAGAAGACGATATCACATTGTACGGGCTGTGCTGCGGTAAATGAGAAGCATTTTGTGTTCCAAAATAGATCTTTTTTTGTTCCAACGAGTTTCAGCGCCGGGCCAGCACGTTTACCAAGGTTAAATAAAAAAAGGTAGATTTACAGAGTATGGGTACAGGATAGCTTTATAAAGGGAAAATGGCACCAAATACGCTAGGATACGTCTCTGCAAGGTGAAATGGAGGGAAAAAGTGAAAAATAAAATGTGAAGGTTGGGTTGGGGTGTTCTAGTCAATAAAGTAAAAAAAAATGAAAAAATGCAAAAAAGGAAAGAACGGTGTATAAGGTGTTAAAGAAGAGGAATTGAGTGATATGGAGTTAAAAGGTGCAGGGTGGGCATGTCTTCTACACGTGCACATAGACAGAGACATATCAATGCAGGACGGCAGGTGGGGGGAAGACACCAGGAACTCGCCTGTCCTGCTAGTCTACAGCACGGATATCAAAGTATGCTTTTCCCTGAAATTCGCCGCGTTTCCGAGTCAGATATACCCCGCTGAGTTCATATAGCCAGTGCAGCATGCATCAGCTGTCAGGTTCACTTTAAAGTAGTTTGAAGGAAAGTAAGATGAAAAAATCCATTGGTGAACTCAGATTTTCATTGAACCTGAAATGTAAAGCTTGCAGGCACTATACGAAAAAAGTAAATAAGCTCTTAATGGAGCCGGTAGAGCAGAGGATTTCTGCTAACTGAAGCCCACCGAAGACAGGGATGTTTGGTTGACCCAACTGGATTGTATACACCTAGGCCTACTGGTGAGATAAACTCCTGTCTGACTTCATGGAGGCCAGCATGTGAAGGGTTCATCTTGGTGATCTTACAAGAGGCCTTTGGAATGCATTCTTATTTTCCCCTGAGAGAACCTCCTGCTCTGCTGCTTTCTGACCTCATTTTATGATGCTTTATCTGTGGCGCTGGGTTGTGATAAAATTTATGAAACAAGCAGGCGTCACCAGCAGCAGCGGAGGCAATATCAAGCACGGAGTTTTTGTTCCCACGCTGATTAGCATCTGAACATCCTATAAACTCCACATACACAACTCCATAGAGTGGCATTCTTTATGCCAGGCCTGAAACTCATTTCTGGTCTTATTAAAAGTAGCTCAGAGGTCAATGATTCATCCCAGCGTTAGCTGCCATGTATCTTTTTTTAAAGCTACCGGTAAAGAATCCACTTAGGCCTGAAAAGAAAAAAAAATAAAGAATATGATGAAGATTTCTATAAGGAATTGCTATATACTACCATGTCGGTCACTATTTATGGCTGAAATATCTCCTAGTAATTAGTCACAGGAGACGGAAGCAATTAAAAACGAGTTGGCTTTATTGAGGCTTCTATTAAATGCACCAATATGAATAGGTCTGTCACCATTAACCCTTTCCTGCGGCAGACATTTCACAGCTTTTACATCTTCGAAGAGCCACAATTTTTTATTTCTCCATCAATATGGTCATGTGAAAACTTTTTTTTGTGTGGGATTAATAGCACTTTTAATTGCGCAACTTAGTTTTTATTATAATTTATTGGAAGCAGAAATAAATTATTTGAGGATTGGGGTGGCACAAAAAAAAATAATAATATCGCTGTGGTTTTTTGAGGTTCATTTTTAAGACACTCACTGTAAAGTATAAATGAGATGTTTCCTTTATTTTGTGAATCAGTACAATTGTGGTGATGCCAAATCTAAATAATGTTTTATCTAGAAAAGAATCCGGCACTCAAAGTGGCATGATGTGAAGACACTCCTTTTAATAATGTGGTCCAAATCAGTGTAAGGCTATGTGCCCACGATGCAGAAATGCTCCGGATTTTTCCTGAGTGTTTCTGCATCTCCCTGGCAGAAAAAAAGGCATGCGGATTATACATGCGGATTGTACATGTGGATTGTACATGCGGATTGTACATGCGGATTGTTCATGTGTTTTCCTGCCAGGGACATGCGGATGTGAAGCGTTCTTCACATGCATTTCTGCATGCGGGTTGTCAAGCGCTTTCAAAGCGATTTTAGCATCACTTAGAAACTGCTTGTCAACTCGGTCACACTATATAAATCCATGCAAACGGCATGGATTTATATAGTGTGACCGTAAGGAATGTTAAAAATTAAAAATAAATCTATACTTACCTTCCGATGGCCCCCGCAGTCTTGCTTCGCTCGGTGCTGACTGCCGGCAGCGGTACACTGAAGGCCCTGCCGACGTCAGCATCGCGTGACCCATCACATGACTATGACGTCAGCGCAGGTCCTCCAGTCCATCGCGATCTGCCGGCATAGGAGGACGAGCGCACCGCGGGCCATCAGAAGGTAAGTATAATATTTATTTTTTATTTTATTCTTTCTTTTTTACAGTTTCTATGGTACCCGGGTCCGGAGGAGAGTCTCCTCTCCTCTAGACCTGGGTACCATCCGCACATTGAACGCATGGATTCCGCATGTGCTTATCTAGTGTAGCGGAATACATGCGTTCTAATGCAAGTCAATGGCGGCGAAAACGCAGCGCTCCCGCAAAATAATTGGTAGTGCTGTGTTTTTTCCCGCAATGATAACCCGAAGCGGAAATTTCCGCAGCATGTGCACAGCATGCGGATTATCATTGCAGAACATGGCAGACCTTCTACCAAGCATTTTTTAAGCGTTTCTGCAGCTTTTTTGCCGCTGCGGAAACGCTTAAAAAACGCATCGTGGGCACACAGCCTAACAGTCAGTGATGCTTCAGTCAAGCAGACCACTATTTACAGTGTATGTTTGATAAAGAACACAAAATATAATTAAAATTAGATAAATTAGGGATATCCCAATCAGGGAAATATGTACATCAATACAACAATAATAATCAAAAAAATTGTATACAGTAACAACAGCAAATCCATGAAATATGTGTGACGCCCTCCCTGAGCGGCGGGGTACTCGGTGCCGGGCCAATGTAGGGCGGGATGTCATCGTGGCCGTGACCCGGTCCGTGCCCAGGTCTGTCACGTGAAAACAATGGGCTTTTTGGATGAGTGGTTGTTCGACTACGCCACCTGTGGTTTCTGGTGAAGGCCACCAGCGCTGCAACAGTCCTCTGAGGCTGATGTTCTGGCAGCTTGGTTGGTACTACTCCCCACAGGCGGAGTAGGCCTCAGGGCAGTGATTGATGAGCAGTGTGGAGGGATGGTGGGTGCAGTGCCACGCGGGAATAACCAAGCGGAGGCGGTAAATGAAGTCATCCGGGTCTTTACTCACTTTAAATGAACTTTCAGCCGCAAAGCTTCTCTCTGCTCCACACGGCGTACTGCGGCCACCAGGAAGGGGGTTCAGCACTTCCCAGGTAGATCAGGAGCACCTGTCAAGACCCCGTCAGTGTGTTCCTCTACTTCTCCTTCTCCTCCCGCTTGTGTTCCTCCCTGGGATCCACTAAGCCGCCGGGCTTTTCCAACAGTGACGTGAAGTACACAGTCAGATATCAGGGGCCAGTCATCCCTCTTGCAGCAGGAATCCCTCTGGCTAAGCCAGAGTGAGGAGTACAGGTGGCGACTCCGCTCCATCCGTATGCCCCCGGGATCCTTTTGCCTGTGGAGCCTATCTCCTCTGCTCCCCTCCTAGGCCTTCTTAGAACGGGACCCTGACCGGGCAGAGACACTGGTTAACTCTAACCTGCTCCTCGTCTCAAGGCCTGAGAACGGGGACCGTGAATCTTCAGCCAGTTACAGACTCTTGCTGGACCCTGACAGAAGACCACAATCAAAAGACCTTGAACTTAAGATGGCCGTAGATTATATATGAATCAATAAGTGCTTCCTGTAAGTGTTTCCTCTACCCTCACCCACTACATGGTTCCCCCTATCTTTGGTTCCACCCATCTCCTCTATCCCGGGCAGGGGCAGCACCCTGGTGCATTTAGGCCCCCTACAGGACAGGAGTGGTGTAGTATTGAGTGTGAAGTGGGGTCCTGAGTGATGCTCCATCCTTACCTGGAAGAGGAGATACCACACCTCTATCTGAGGTGCAGTACCCCTGTGGCAACTGAACCCTCAGGGGCGCCACATATGCAGCAGTCAGAATTGGCCCTAATGGTAACTTGGAGACCTGAATATGATGGTTCATAAATATAGATACCAGGAAAAATAGACAGGTCAGATAGGTGAGGAGTATGGGTGATAGTAATTCCAAGAACCAGACATGAATAAATAAATGTTTTATTCATGTCCCGTTCTGTATGTAAATTCTGTGGTCCATCCTATGGGCAAATACAGATCAGGCTCAGCGCCATCCTAGTCCCTTTAAACGCTTAATCTCCTTCATCATCCACACAATGTTCAAAGTCTCACACCTGTGCAGTGGAATCAGAGACTTGCGCTGGCGTGCCTAAGTCTGCCATATTGAATAGCCAGTGAGCTGGTGACGTAAGTAAAGACGGTCTTTGCTCGAAGTCTCGTGCATTCACAGTGGAGTCACTGCGCAGATGTCGTAGAGACATCATCCACTTCCATCAAGTTAGAGGAGGCAGCGCTATTGACCCTGAATAGTGTTGAGCGAACATGCTTGGATAACGTGTTATTCGAGTATCTTCAGCATGCTTGGCTAATATGTTCCAGTTCCTGCATGTTTTGTGGCGGTAGACAGACGCAACACATGCGGGGATCGACTAACAAACAGGCAATCCCTGCATGTGTTGCATCTTTCTACCGCCGCAAAACATGCAGCCGCAGGGAGGCAAACAGATTAGCAGAGCACGCCGAAGATACTCAGATAACACTCGAGCATGTTCAACACTAACCCTGAACACTTAGGGCTCACACAGCTGGGTTTTTGGTTATCCTGACAAACACCACGTATAGGGCCTGGATCTGCTCCTTGGGGTTCGCTCACATCTGCATATAAAAACGCTTAGTGCAATGTGATAAAAAATCGCTTTGCACTCGCACCAATGTTATTCAATGAGGCAGTGTTCATCTGTGATTTTTTCCTCAGCTTGAATCGGGTTGAGGAAAAAAATCACAGTATTCTGTGTATGGCCACGTTTATTGGACGAGACTCACCAATGCAAGTCAATGGGAGCGACAGAAAAAACAGACGGCACACCGACCATGTGTATGCGCTCCGATTTTTTTCTCGAACACATCTTAAAGGAACCACGATATAAGATCATCAGCCAAGTACAGTAAATTCAAAGCCTGAACCCTCAGAATAGATAGATATCCTGTAGATATATAAATTCACAAGCCCCCTACATATAATAAGCTAACACCCTTTAGTGCTTTTCATGTGGCACTAAATGGTGTTTTTAGCTTTTGCCCAGCTCTTCCCGATTGCCCTTGTGCGGTGGCAATCGGGGTAATGGTAGTTGGGCTTGATGTCAGCTGTGATTTGTCGAAAATCACATCTGGTATCAAGCCCAGGGGTTAGTAATGTAGAGGTGTCTATCAGACTCCTCCATTACTAACCCAGAAATTAAAAATAAAAACACACAAAAAATAGTTTATTTGAAAAAAAAAACACTCAACACACTTTCCCTGGTTCACCAATTTATAATAAAAAAAAGCCATGTAGGTCCGTCATAGGCCTGGGAATCCATTGAATCTGCCAGTCCATAAATGGATTCCTAAAAAACATAAAAAGAGAGAAATAAAGACAACACACTGTCCCTCACAGGTCCGACGTAGTCAATGGCGTTGCCATAACGATCCCCGAATCTGAAGGCCAAAGGCTATGGAGCCTTATTCAGAGAATGAAACGTCATAGGCTGTAGCAGTCAGTATCTATACCGCTCATCAGAGTCACAGAGTCACGCTGCCCTCCATGAAACTCAACGACTCTGATGAGCGGATTGCATACACATATCATACGGATTTATGCCGCAAACAGGCAGCAAGCGCTACTCCTGCCTTTTTGCAGCATCTTACAGTACATATCTCTGGCAATCCCTTTAAGTGAAACATTATACATGTTTGTATACAAATCTATATATAAGAAATAACTGTAACAATCCACATCCAATAAATGCATCATGCTATGAAAGTGTAGGTGTCATTTCAAGAGCATCAGAATGTCTGTGGCTGCCTCTAGCTCCTCCCTCCTCCCCTCTTCATAGAACTTTATGAGCACTAACTGCCATTTATTATCTTAGTTATGGGAAAGTCTTCATTCAGTGAAGACAGATTTTAACTGTGAATTAAGAATATTGAAAATATTGGTAATATAATTTTTTTGCATTTGTACTATTAACATAAATAAATTAAAGCAATGTATGCTCTTTAAAGAATCAGGGAATGAATGGTGAAAAAGGAAAAAAGTAAGTTTACTAACATAACAATCCATAAGATCCATGATGTAAAAAAATGGTATACTTTCTAACGCATTCCATAGTCAAGAAACTATAAATCATAGCAAATTGGAAGTGATGTATAAAGTAGGAACTGTTCTAATAAGGATCACGGTCTTGGATATGCGTATATGAAATTTCACAGATTTTAGGGCTAGCTGGGTACACTTGAACCAATGTTATTCAAAAGGACCATCTTTTTTTATTGATTAAATGTCCTCGTGAAAAAAATTGCATCATGCAGTAGTCTCCTCTGTATTTCAGATGAGACTCTCCTATTTAAGTGTATGGGTGCGCAAAAAAAATGTAATCCCATGTGACTCATCCGTATAGCATTCTATTTTTACGGATACACTGCAATTCTTAAACATAGGGAACTGTATTTTTTCTTGTAAATTGTGATAACTGTGTTGATGTATAAAAACGGGTGCCAATACGGAGAACATTAAAAATGAAATATCGTCCTGGCTGAAAAAATATGCTTGGGTATTACGGTATGTATTGTGTCAGACCCCTCCTGACCAATGGCATAGTTGTAGATTATTGACGGAAAGTTCACAGCAATAATAAAAAGAAGGGAAATAAAAGTAAAATTCAGATATCAATGAAACTTTTCATAGGCGATTCTACTACTCCACATCTAAAGCGATAGAAATGTGTGAGCAGCACTTTGTTTTATGGACTGCAACAGCTGTGGAAAGTTTGATGCAGAGCGGAGCACCCAGACAGAAAATGTACAAAAACCTAATAAACGCCTCAGTGTGGGGCTGCTGGCTTCAGCACAGCCTAACTGCTCCAGACACCTAATAAAGAGAGATTCCAGGACACTAGCTCATAAGGGAAATCAGCAGGAGGTCACCAGGATTCTGGGAATTTAACCATGGTAACATATTGGGGGTTACAGTCTTCTGAGAGGAGTCCTTTTGTGTAGGTTTTTTTTTTTGCAAATTTGGCGTTGGGGAACCAAAGTCTGCACTTAAATGTATCCCTCAAGAGTATGAGACTTGGGGTCTCTCACACACAGCGGGGTCACAGGCCTTGATTTAATAAAATTGATGGCTGGATGCTAATTTTCTAATGCTCAGGTTTTCACCTACCTGGGGTGAGAATTATTTACCTAACCCCTTGAAGAGTTACTCAATGTCTGTGCTATAATTGCTTCAAAATGTGCATGGAAAAGAAATTATGTTTCGTGGTAGCCATTTCGGTGTGACAAGTTTGTCAAAATGAATGAAAATTATTCTCTTTGAGAATAACATAGTGTTATATGCGGATTTTGTATTTCTTATACGTTGCTAAATGGAATATATTCTTATTTATTTGCAGTATTGCGTTCCCTACAATCAATTAATAAATTATTGCTATGCAGAACAGGATTTTTTTTCAGTTTTTTTTCTTTTTATATTTTTTACATTTCATGCATTACATTGATCATTTCTAATGATTATTTCTGGAGAGGAAGGCATATTTAGCGTTCTTTTGCTGTTTTTGTTTTGAAAGACCCTAATATTTGTAGATATAATGTGGCTTAACCCCTTCATGACCTTAGACGTATCCATATATCCCGCTTGGGAAGTACTTCGCGACATTGGAAGTATTGATACCTCATGACGATTTTGCGCTCACAGAACCTGTGCGCACGATCGCCACCGGGTGTTCAGATGACATGACTGCTGACACCCGACATTCCCTGCCAGGAGTGGTGCCCGATCGTTCGCAGCATTTAGAAGGCAGAGAGAGGAAGGGGGATTCCTCTCCCTTCCGATCAGCGCCCCCACAACGTTATCGAGAGGGGCCGATCATTGCTATGGTGACCCAATGTCATCATGACCGGGTCACCAGAGCTATCAAGCTAGTTAGATCATCATGCACAGTGCATGATCCAAATAGCTTGCATCAGTGCAGCACTGACAGCTTATAAAGCGTAGCAAGGCTCCTGCATTGCTATGCTTTATAAAGCAATCAGACTACAAAAAGTGAAAGTCCCATAGAAGAACTAAGTAAAAAAGTAAAAAAAAATTGTAAAAATATTTTTTTTAAAAATCACAAAATAATAATAATTAAAATCTCTCTCTCTCTCTCTCTCTATATATATACAGTTATATGAAAAAGTTTGGGCACCCCTATTAATCTTAAGCTTAATGTTTTATAAAAATTGGTGTTTTTGCAACAGCTATTTCAGTTTGATATATGTAATAACTGTTGGACACAGTAATGTTTCTGCCTTGAAATGAGGTTTATTGTACTAACAGAACATGTGCAATCTGCATTCAAACAAAATTTGACAGGTGCATAAGTATCATTTTCTTGTTTTAAATACTCCTACCTACTTTTTACTGACTTACTAAAGTACTTTTTGTGGTTTTGTAACCTCATTGAGCTTTGAACTTCATAGCCAGGTGTATGCAATCATGAGAAATGCTACTTAAAGTGGCCACTTGCAAGTTGTTCTCCTGTTTGAATCTCCTCTGAAGAGTGGCATCATGGGCTCCTCAAAACAACTGTCAAATGATCTGAAAACAAAGATTATTCAACATAGTTGTTCAGGGGAAGGATACAAAAAGCTGTCTCAGAGATTTAACCTGTCAGTTTCCACTGTGAGGAACATAGTAAGGAAACGGAAGAACACAGGGACAGTTCTTGTTAAGGCCAGAAGTGGCAGGCCAAGAAAAACATCAGAAAGGCAGAGAAGAAGAATGGTGAGATCCGTCAAGGACAATCCTCAGACCTCCTCCAGAGACCTGCAGCATCAACTTGCTGCAGATGGTGTCACTGTGCATCGGTCAACTATACAATGCACTTTGCACAAGGAGAAGCTGTATGGGAGAGTGATGCGAAAGAAGCCGTTTCTGCAAGCACGCCACAAACAGAGTCGGCTGAGGTATGCAAAAGAACATTTGGAGAAGCCAATTTCTTTTTGGAAGAAGGTCCTGTGGACTGATGAAACCAAGATTGAGTTGTTTGGTCATACAAAAAGGCGTTATGCATGGCGGCAAAAAAACACAGCATTCCAAGAAAAACACTTGCTACCCACAGTAAAATTTGGTGGAGGTTCCATCATGCTTTGGGGCTGTGTGGCCAATGCCGGCACCGGGAATCTTGTTAAAGTTGAGGGACGCATTGATTCAACTCAGTATCAGCAGATTCTTGACAATAATGTTCAAGAATCAGTGACAAAGTTGAAGTTACGCAGGGGATTGATCTTTCAGCAAGACAATGATCCAAAACACCACTCCAAATCTACTCAGGCATTCATGCAGAGGAACAATTACAATGTTCTGGAATGGCCATCCCAGTCCCCAGACCTGAATATCATTGAACATCTGTGGGATCATTTGAAGAGGGCTGTCCATGCTCGGCGACCATCAAACTTAACTGAACTGGAATTGTTTTGTAAAGAGGAATGGTCAAAAATACCTTCATCCAGGATCCAGGAAATCATTAAAAGCTACAGGAAGCGACTAGAGGCTGTTATTTTTGCAAAAGGAGGATCTACTAAATATTAATGTCACTTTTCTGGTGAGGTGCCCATACTTATGCACCTGTCAAATTTTGTTTGAATGCAGATTGCACATTTTCTGTTAGTACAATAAACCTCATTTCAAGGCAGAAACATTACTGTGTCCAACAGTTATTACATATATCAAACTGAAATAGCTGTTACAAACACACCAATTTTTATAAAACATTAAGCTTAAGATTAATAGGGGTGCCCAAACTTTTTCATATAACTGTATATACTGTATATATATGACGCGCCCCCTGGACTGTGGGGTACTCAGTAGCAGGGCCGGTCCTTTTCTATTGGGGTTGTCACGGTGGCAGTGACCCTGTCCGTGGCCCAGGACGGTCAATAAAATAAAGTGAAGAGTCAATTGGGGCAATAAAGATTTGGGGATAATGTTTGTGATGCCACCCGTGGTATTCGGCTATAGGGGGCCACTGCTGCGGTGTCGATCCACTGGGGCTGATGATGATGCAGCAGAGATAGTGCAGCTCTCCACGGGCAGAGCTAAGCCCCAGGGCAGTATATAGGACTTGATGAGGTAGATGTTGTTGGCAGGGACAGTGTAGTGCAGGGCCGATGACGCAGCAATAAATCAAGGACACAGTGGGGTGCAGTCTTCAGGCTTTACTCACAGTTCTTAGGCAGTTCCAGGTTATCACTGCAGCCGGTTATAACCACCCACGTCGTCCTGTGTTCTCCAAGGAAGGGATCCAGCCAACTCCCAGGCAGTTCAGGTACACTTAGTCGGGATCCCCTTCTTATGTGCCTCTCTGGCCGTCTCCCTGCGCTGGCTCTCGTCCTCCTGCCTTGCGCCTCACAATCAGTGTCCCAAGCCAGTGGCCTCGGGCCTTTTCAAGTGACTTACTCTCAGTCCCCTGGACCCTATGTGGCCACCTTTTCGGCGATGTAATTGTGGATTTCGGCTGCAACACCTTGAAAATGCTGGGGCCTCCGGTTGGCTAGCTGAGCCTGGTTGCCTCTCCTTTGGTTCCCCCCTCCTCCATCCAGGGACAGGGCTCAGCCGTGACCAAGTGCATCTTGTCCTGTCTGCTGGTCTGGAGTGGTGTAGTGATGGATGCAGATGTGTGGGTCCCGGGTAGTGTTCCTTCCTTACCTGGGAGTGGGGTACCACACCTCTGGGTGAGGTGCAGTACCTCTGTGGCAACTGGACCCACAGGGGCACCACATATATATACATATATATATTGTACCCATAAGGCTGTGTGCCCACGATGCGTTTTTCAAGCGTTTCCGCAGCAGCTAAAACGCTGCAGAAACGCTTAAAAAATGCATGGTAGAAGGCCTGCCATGTTCCCCAATGATAATCTGCATGTGCTGTGTACATGCTGCGGAAATTTCCGCTGCGGACTTTCATTGCAGAAAAAAATGCAGCACTACCAATTATTTTGCGGAAGTGCTGCGTTTTGGCCCCATTGACTTGCATTAGAACGCATGGATTACGCATCACTGTATACGTAGATGTGCATTCCATGCGTTCTAATGTGCGGATGGTACCTAGGTCTAGAGAAGAGGAGACTCTCCTCTGGACCTGGGTACCATAAAAAACTGTAAAAAAAAGAATAAAATAAAAATAAATATATACTTACCTTCTGGCGGCCCGCGGTTCGCTCCTCCTCGCATGCCGGCAGTTCACGATGGACTGAAGGACCTGCGCTGACATCATAGTCATGTGACGGGTCACGCGACGCTGACGTCGGCAGGTCCTTCAGTGGACCGCTGCCGGCAAGGGAGAATGGAGCGAAGCAAGACACCGGGGGCCATCAGAGAGTAAGTATAGATTATTTATTTTATTTTTTGACATTCTCTCGGGTCACACTATATACACTGTGTTCCAAATTATTATGCAAATAATATTTTCTCAGCTTTTCCCAAATTACCTATATGAATTGCAGCCATTGTAATTTTCCAGTCAAATAACTATTAGAGTACAATTGAAAGGTTTTTGTACAAACTGCCTATGATAAAAGTATATTTTAAAAAAAATAAAAAACTCAAACTGCACTCAAAATGCATGTTCCAAATTATTATGCACAGCAGAGTTTTCAACCTTTTCATTTTAATAAAGAACAAAAAAATTGTCATTTTTGAAATTATAAGCATTAGCAGGTTATTACAAACTGAAATCAAACAGTTTTCAACTCAAAACTTTATTCTAGGTGATGTTACATTTGCACATAGGACCCCTTGTTCGAAAGGAGCTTCTGAACTCTCTCGTCCATTGAATTTGTCAGGTTTTGGATGGTTTCTGCTTTAATTGTTTTGCATGAGGACAGAATACCCTCCCAGAGCTGTTGCTTAGATGTGAACTGCCTCCCGCCATCATAGACACTCCTTTTGATGATGCTCCTGAGGTTCTCAATGGGGTTGAGGTCAGGGGAGCATGGGTGCCACACCATAAGTTTGTCCCCTTTTATGCCCATAGCAGCCAGAGATGCAGATGTGGCTCCTGTAGTTTCTGCTGGTCCTAGAGATCCTCGCAGACTCGGACCCGGTGTCCGGTATATGGTCTTGTGGTGAGCTGGTTAAGCTCCTCTGCTCCCTATGTAGCTCGCTACTCCAATTGGCTTCGGCCGCTTGTGGCCCTCACTAGGCTTCACACTGGCAGTAGGCCTCGCTACTCTTCACCGCTCTTATGGCGTCGGCACGCCGTTAGCTCACTAGTCTGAGCTCTCTGAGTCTGGACTGTGCTCTACCGCAGGCTGACCTCTCTCAGGCTCATCTACTGCAGGAACTCTCTCAACAGACTCGTCTCACTGACTGCCTAGCTCCACCTTCCCTATTTATATCCCTGATGGGCTCCCTCTGGTGGTCTGAGGTGGAAGGTGGAGGCGTGTGTATGCTGTGAGGGCCTCTTGTGGAGGAATCCGTCCATGCACCACTCTGGTGTAAAAAAAGAGGCAAAAAAATATCATTTTTCATCATACCGCCGAGCAAAAAGTGGACTAAAACGCGATAAGAAAGACTAATATAAATAAAAATGGTATAGCTGAAAACATCATCTTGTCCTACAAAAAACAAGCCACAATACAGCCCCCATTAGTAGAAAAATAAAAAAATTAAAGCTCTCAGAATAAAGTGATGCAAAAAGAATTCTTTTTTCTATAAAATAGTTTTTATTAATTTATTTAAATTGAAAAATTATATAAATGTAATATCGCTGTAATCCTACTGACCCCAAGGATAAAGCTGCCTCATCAATTTTACCACATGCACGGCATAAAAACCTCCCCAAAAAAAACAATTGCTAGTTTTTGTTCATTCTGTCTCCCAAAAATCAAAATAGAAAGTGATCAAAAAATGTAATGTGCCCAAAAATGGTACCAATAAAAATGTCAACTTGTCATGCAAAAAACAAGCCCTCACATGACTCTGACGGCAGAAATATGGAAAAATTATAACTCTCAAAAAAGAAATGTCTTTTAGTGTGTGATAGCAGCCAAACATAAAAAAAAGATGTAATTCTGGTACCTCTGTAATCGCACCGATCCGAAGAATAAAGTCATCTAATCACTTATACCGCACAACGGCGTAAAAATAAATAAAACCAGATCTTGACCTGTTGTTGATTTGTTCATTCTGCCTCTCAAAGATCACATGGCTCGGCTCACATTTATCCTGCGCTCTGCTCTGAGATTTACCAGGGTTTCTGTGTAAATATCTGAAATATGTGATTCAGACGAAAACCCTAGTGGAAGATTCCCTATAATGAGGCAGATGGAGGCACTGTGAACACCATCTGGCCTATGATTCGGCGGTGTCTGTCTTTTTAGGTGAGCATAAAAGTGCCATCGGACACAGTTTTGTGCACCTCTGAAAAGAAGAACATCACTTAACAGAGGCCAATCGGAGTCCAGAGTAACTCTGCTGCCTCATTATGGTGAATGGATTCCTCAGGTGTTTCATCTGACTTATGTCACTCGGAGATTTAGATGGAAACCTCGTTGCAAGTGGTCAGTGTAGAGTGGAGGATAAATGTGATCCCAGACATTATGTAAAATGTTCCCAATGAAAGCTTCAACTCAATCCACAAAAAAAGCAAGTCCCCATGCAGATCCCTCATCTGTTAACGGAAATATAGGGTGCTTCCCTGTTACTGGTATTAAAAAAGCTCTGGAAAAGCGCTATGGCTCCTGAGCCAACTGAGAACTGAACTGAAAAGTCAATTTTTCCTATTAGCCCTAATAAAAACTAAAAAATTGGGGCTAAAAAAATATTTTTTGTGATAAAAATGTAACTATTCTTTCTTCACCGCCCAATGTGCTGTGAGGCACATGTGGTGTCAACATGCTCACTGCACCCCTAGGTGAATTAATTGAGAGGTATAGTTTGTAAAATGATATCACTTATGGGGGGTTTCTGTTGTTCTCGCCCACATATGGGATATCGGTGTGCTCATGAGAAAATGCACAATAAATTGTATGCTGCAATTTCTCCTGCTACCCTTGTGAAAATAAAAAAAAATTGAGGCTAAAAGAACATTTTTGTGGAAAAATGTGATTTTTTATTTTCACAGCTGAACGTTATAAACTTCTGTGAAGCACCTGGGGGTTCAAAGTGCTCAACACATATCTAGATACATTCCATGAGGGATCTAGTTTCCAAAATGGCATCACATAGGGGAGTTTCCACTGTTTAGGCACATAAGGGGCTCTCCAAACCCGACATGGCGTTTGCTAACGATTCAAGCCAATTTTGAGTTCAAAAAGTCAAATGGCGCTCATTGCCTTCCGAGCACTGCCGTGCACCCAAAAACAATATTTTTCCCGTACATGTGTGGTATCGTTGTACTTAGGAGAAATTGCAAAACAAATTGTATTGTGCATTTTCTCCTGTTATACTTTTGAAAATGCAAATTTTGCGGCTAAAAGGACATTTTTGTGGGAAAAATGTGTTGTATTTTTTTAATTTTCACAGCTCTACGTTATAAACTTCTGTTGATTGTGTATTCAGAGAAGAAGAGGACTAGAACTCTAGTGCCACCTATTGGAAGTAGTAATCCTAAAAGTCAATATAGACTATCTAACGAGCCTTGTCACATGACTTAGGATGAAAGCCAGAACCAGGATCTTAATTTGCAGACACTGTGTTTCAGGGTACTACTCCTCATCAGTGCAAAGTGTGAGATTTAGTTTGGCTGGGTGAGAGGCGTCTGACCAAGGGGTGACGTTTCTCCTTGCGGAGAGTGACATGTTAAGCATGTCAAGGTGAGAAGACTTTTAAGGCGCAATGCTCCTCTGGGAAATATGCAAATTGTCTCTTCATAGAGGGAGAGGACTAAAATTCTAGTGCCACCTATTGGAAGCACCCGAGGGTTGCAAGTGTTCACCACACGTCTAGAAACATTCCTTGAGGGGTCTAGTTTCCAAAATGGTGTCACTTGTGGGGGGTTTCCACTGTTTAGGCACATCAATGGCTCTCCAAATGCGACATGGCATCCACTAATGATTCCAGCAAATTTTGCATTCACAAAGTCAAATGGCGCTCTTTCACTTCCAAGCCCTGCCGTGCGCCCAAACAGTAGTTTTCCTCCACATATTGGGTATCGGTGCACTCAGGAGAAATTGCACAACAAATTGTATGCTGCAATTTCTCCTGTTACCCTTGTGAAAATGTAAAATTTGGGGCTAAAAGAACATTTTTGTGGATAAAAATAGATTTATGTTTTCATGGCTCAATGTTATAAGTTTCTGTGGAGCACCTGGGGGTTCAAGGTGCTCGCTACATATCTAGATAAGTTGCTTGAGGGGTCTAGTTTCCAAATGGGGTCATTTGTGGGGCTTTTCCACTGCTTAGGCTCTCCAAATGCGATATGGCGTCCGCTCTCTATTCCAGACAAATTTGCGTTCAAAAAGTCAAACGGTACTCCTTTCATTCTGAGCCCTGCCTTGCGGCCAAACAGTAGTTTTCCTTTGCATATGGGGTATCGGCGTGCTCAGGAGAAATTGCACAACAAATTTTGGAGTCCATTTTCTCCTGTTACTCTTGTGAAAATAAAAAAATTGGGGTCGAAAGTAAAATTTTGTGAAAAAAGTTAAATGTTCTTTTTTTCCTTCCACGTGGCTTCAATTCCTGTGAAGCACCTGAAGGGTTAATAAACTTTTTGAATATGGTTTGAGTACCTAGAGGGGTGCATTTTTTACAATGGTGTTAATTTTAAGTATTTTCTATCATATAGACCCCTCAAAGTCACTTCAATTATGGTGTGGTCCCTGTAAAAAAATGGCTTTGTATATTTTGTTGGAAAAATGAGAAATCGCTGGTCAACTTTTAGCCCTTCTAACTTCCTAACAAAAAAAAATATGTTTCAAAAATTGTGCTGATGTAAAGTAGACAGGTTGGAAATGTTATTTCTTAACTATTTTGTGTGCTACAACTCTCTGATTTAAGGGCATAAAAATTTAACTTTGAAAATTGCAACATTTTCAAAGTTTTCCCCAAATTTCAGATTTTTTTCACAAATAAACGCAAGTCATATCGATCAAATTTTACCACTATCACAAAATATAATGTGTCACAGAAAAATATTCTCAGAATCAGTGGGATCCGTTGAAGCGTTCCAGAGTTATTACCACATAAAATGCCACTGGTCAAAATTGAAAAATTTGGCCTGGTCATGAAGGTGAAAACAGGCTTGGGGTGTGGAGGAGTAAAGGGGTGGTCTGAATACAAATTAATTTTCATTTTAAATCCCTATCTATGTAATGCCATAAGTTAAATTATTTTCTAATATACTTGAATTAAAAATTCCCTATCCTTTCCTGTGTACACTATCTAGCTGCTTTTCCTTCTTTTACTATTTCCTTTTTTGATGACGCTTTGTTTGAGAATGCTGGGATACTCAAACAAATTATCATCTGGGGCAGAGGCTGCGGTCACTGCCGTAGCCCTGACCCCTCCCTGCAATGAAGCATCATCAGTGATGCTCATTTCAGGGGCTGGGTTAGTCTCGGCGCAATGTGCACAATGACAGTGCACTCTCTGTTTCTGACTCAGATCAGCAGTAACAAGCTGTCAACAGAGCATATTGTCAGAATACCTGGTGTGCAAACACCAGCGCTGCCCCTGCAAGTGACTTCACTGGTGTTTACATGCCGGGTATTCTGACAACACACTTTGTTATCATCTCGTTTCTGCTGATATGAACATTGCACATCACGCTTTGACTAGCCCAGCACCGGCAATGAGCGCCACTGATGACGCTTCACTTTAGGAAGGGGGCAGGGGCCCTGGCATTGACTGCAGCCTCTGCTCTCTGATGATACTTTGTTTGTGTATCCCAGCATGCACTACGATTCTCAAACAAAGCCTCATCAAAAAAGGAAATGAAAAGAAAAGCACTTAGATACTGTAGTTAGGGAAGGATTTTTTAATTCAATGACATTAGAAATTAGTTTCGATTTTGGCATTAAATAGATAGGGATTTAGGATGAAAATGACTTTGTATGTCAGACTGCCCTTTTAATTTGTATAGTTAAATGACAAATATTCTAAAATATTACTTTAAATCAGCTAACGATGATCTGATTGAGAGATATACTCACTTATCTGTAATACTATGTCTGACTGTGGACAGTTTGAAGGGCTTGTCATTAAACAGTCTTTACCAAAGAATGATAGAACATGGTGCTAAAGATTACAGCTTTTGTGGTTTCTACTGTTTCAGTAGTGATATCATAAATTCCCCATAAAACTTCACTTATTATGTGAACCCAGTATGACTTCATTCTTCACAGCCTAGCAGGGGGCCATAAATTTGTTAGAAAGTACCACATGGAACACTAAACTACTAAACGGATCCCTCCCTAAGTTAATTAGAGATGTCATATGACTCACACTGCCGGCAGTCAGGGTTTTCTCTAAATAATACATTTAAAGGGAATCTGTTGCCACATTTGAGCGATCTGACCCATTAATATGGGCATACAGGTTATAGACTGCTGAAACTAGTCCTACCTGAATGTCTCATGTCAGATGTCTTGTTGTGTAAAAATCATCTTTTATCGCTTTATGTAAAATAGTTCTTCCAGGCTATAAGGCGTACGCTGCCTGGAAGATAACGCTGCCCCCTCACTTCATTACGTCACTGTAACCTCCGCTCCCAGTGTTCTCTGGCGCCCAGAAAAGGTGCAAATGACATGCTTACTATGCAAGCGGGAGGAAAGAAGACGGGAGGGCACCTTTTCTGCTCGTCGGAGAACACTGTCCTTGAATTCTAATTGCTTTTAAAGAGTAACGGTTGTTTTAATTTTTATTCCATAAATCAATAGTACATGTGAAAATAAGAAACTGTGTAATATACTCATCAGAGAAACTAGCTTCTTTCTTCTCCTGGAGTGATCTCACACCCTCAATTTTCAGGTAAAATCTGTGAAATCTATATTCAGTGAAGGCATTGTTCCTCATTACTGAGATAAGAGGTGACAGTTGCTGCTCATAAGATTCTATGGACAAAGGAGGGGAGGGCTAGAGGCTGACACAGAGAGTCTGCTGTAAGTTCTCCTGAAATGACAGTTACATTTTAAGGCTACGTTCCCACAATGAGCTTTTGGTGAGTTTTTGATGTTGCAGATTTCTGTACAATTTTTGCACCTTTATGTAATTTTTAGGTCATTTGCATTTTTTCATTGAGTTTTTTACATGCACTTTTTTGTCTTTTTGGTATGTCATGCTTTAAACAAAGCTGCTTTGTTTTTTATACTTTCTGATATGTAGCTTTCACAAAACTTTATTGATATAGTCATGTGCAGATTACATGCGTTTTTGATGCGTTTCTGCTGTGAAAATGCACTAAAAACACACTAAAAATGCATGTGTGTTTTTTACCTGCGGATTTATCGCATGTAATGTAAGTCTATGGGAAAAATATGCATACACGCTGCAAAACTCAGCTTATCCACAAAATAAATTAGCATGTTTCTGATTTGAAACACGCACCACAGTTCAGTTTATGCTGAGTAAAAAAAATGGACAGTGGGCATGAGATTTCTATAAATCCCATCCACATTGCTGGAACTGTAAGACGCTACTTTTTGACACAGTGTAAAACTCACCAAAAACTCATCATGGGCACACAGCCTAAGGCCTGTTCTCCAGTACCAGAGATATCCATGTCCGTGTGTACCTGTGTGGTATATGTATGGCAACCATGTGCAGCTTTAGGATCACACGTACTGGCACCTGAGAATCAGCGGAACAGTTAGTGCTGTTCCAAAGCATGGGGTGCTGAAGAGATCTCTCATCATTGTCCCCTGCTGGTGCTGCAATCAGCGCCAGCAGGGGACAATGTTGAGAGTAGTATTCCTCTTCTGATATCTCCAAAACCTGTAAAAATAAGAATAAAATAAAAATATCATTATACTCACCTGGCTTGAGACGACTGTGCATGCTGAGCAGAATGACTCGTTGCAGCGAGCGGGCCCCTGAACTGTGCTGAGCTCACTGAGTGATAGGACACCGCTTAGTGAGCTCAGCGCAGTTCAGGGGCCCTCTCATTCTGCTCTGCTCCTCAGCATGTGCGGTCGCCTCAAGCCAGGTAAATACTGTATAATGATTTTTTTTATTTTATTCTTATTTTTACTGGTTTTGGAGAAATCGAGAGCAGAATACTACTCTCAACATTGTCCCTTCCTCGAGCTTATCATAGCACAAGCAGGGGACAATGATGAGAGATTCCTTCAGTACCTGGCACTTGAGAACATCGCTGACTGTACCGCTGATTCCCAGGCGCCGGTACGTGTCACGCTGATGACACATGGATGACATCCGTGTGTCATCTGTGTGCACGTATGTTGCAGTATGCAAAAAATGGACATGTCAGCGTATTTTGCTCATGGACACACGGTCTGTGGAAAAACACTGACATGTGCTTCTAGCAAAAGTTAGAAGTGCAATGATGGGATATTTTAGTGTTCATCACAGTAGGCAACATGCCACGTAAGGTTACATTGTGTACATAAGGCTGTCAAGAACTATAGTGCCAGCCTCCTTGTCAATTAACAGACATATATTTATATTTAACTTTATTATGGAAAAGCCCACTTGCACCTGAAAGGCCGATAAGATTAAAACAATATAAACCACCCAGATTCTCACAACCCTAATGTGTTAGATAATAAGTCTAATATTTTCAGACCTCTTATATTCAGAGAGGAATTTTAAATGTGACTTTTTCCACTTTGCAGCATTCATGGTGCAGCAATAAATCTGTAGAATGGTTGATTAATAGTTGTCTTTAGTTTATCAACTGTGGTGTTTGCGTTTGATGCAAGTAATGCAAAATAGGTAGGTTCTCCATCATTGTGATAAGCAGTTGACGGTAATAGATGCCACATCACAAAAGCAAACATAAGAGGTTTGTTGTGCATGATGAAGGCGGATAGAATACAATTTTCTTTTGTGTATGGATTGATGGAAGAGACAGGTGGACAAACATCTTCGGCTAAGTGGAGACCAGCTTTTCCTTCACCTGGGTCTCACATGAGACCTTCATTACAAAGTGATTCTTTCCATTGTTTGAACTGGTGATAGGTCAAACAGAGAAGACAGAAAGTGACCTTAACAAGGACTCTCATACAAAGCACTAGTTGTTTTTCTGTCTGAGATACTATGATTCCCCAAGACACCAAGCATGAAATGTTAACTGCGAAATGTATAGACCCCAAGTATTACTTCATACAGGGAGAACTACAGTATGGCTATGGGTAAATCATGGTAACTGGCAGTAACCAACAAACTGTTTATCAGAATTACACACTGCACTGTCCATTTTTTTATGCTATTTAAAATAAAAATAACCATACCAAAATGAATCCCTTCCTGGTGGTAGATGCATGCAGTGCCAGTGTTTATACAAATGCAGCATACACAGGAGAAGCCATGGGTTTTTGACAAGTGCTGGTCTGAAAATGATCTCTTCTTGGGGAGTAAAAACAGGTTTTGTGTTTGCGAGTAAAAGAAGCAATTCCTTGGCTTGTTTTAGCTATTAAAATATTATTAATTATCCCTTTTGTGGAGTAACAAGCTACAAGCAAATATGAATAAACAGGCTTCATATTTGTTTGTAAAACGAATAGGCAATGGGAAAGCACCTGGATCCAGACAGTATGGCTAATGAAAAAGAACACTAATTTCGGGACCAGACAGCCTATAGGTCATTTTAACCTGCCTGTGATAAGTTACTTTCTTTTTTTTTGCAGCAGTAAGGTTCACAAAAAATGAAAATTTGTTTAAGTTTCAGAGATCGGAGCCGGAAGACTCTTTTATAATGAACAACGATGGAGCCTAGTTCTGACACTCTATAGGCTAATATTGTAAAAGCCACTTCCGGGTCACATTACAGAGCCCGCAGAAGGGTGAAGACACTGAAAAGGAGAAGAATGGTGCTGGACACCAGAGAGCAGAGGTAGATGAGTATATCAATACACTCACACTACATTACATGCATATACACATGTGTTCAAAATTGTTGATACCCCTCGTTTAATGAAAGAAAAACCCACAATGGTCACAGAAATAACTTGAATCTGACAAAAGTAATAATAAATTAAAAATCTATGAAAATGAACAAATGAAAGTCAGACATTGCTTTTCAACCCTGCTTCCACAGAATTTAAAAAAAAATTAAACTCATGAAATAGGCCTGGACAGAAATGATGGTACCCCTGAAAATAATGTGACAAAAGAGACATGTTCAATCAAGCCGTATCCACTAATTAGCATCACAGGTATCTATGATCTTGTAATCAGTCAGTGGGCCTGTATATAGGGCTACAGATTCTCACTGTGAGGTTTGGTGACATGGTGTGTACCACACTCAACATGGACCAGAGGAAGCTAAGGAAAGAGTTGTCTCAGGAGATTAGAAAGAAAATTATAGACAAACATGTTAAAGGCAAAGGTTATAAGACCATCTCCAAGCAGCTTGATGTTGCTGTAACTACAGTTGCACATATTATTCAGAAATGTAAGATCCATGAAACTGTAGCCAACCTCCCTGGATGTGGCCACTGGAGGAAAATTGATGACAAATCAAAGAAACGGATAATACGAATGGTAACAAAAGAGCCCAGGAAAACTTCTAAAGAGATTAAAGGTGAACTTCAAGATCAAGGAACATCAGTGTCAGATCGCACCATCCGTCCTTGTTTGATCCAAAGTGGACTTCATAGGAGACGACCAAGATGAGCACCATTGTTGAAAAAAAATCATAAAAAAGCCAGTCTGGAATTTGCCAAACTACATTTGACAAGCCACAAAGCTTCTGGGAGAATGTCCTATGGACAAATGAGACAAAAATGGAAGTTTTTGGCAAGGCACATCAGCTCTATGTTCACAGATGGAAAAATGAAGCATATCAAGAAAAGAACACTGTCCCTACTGTGAAACATGGAGGAGGCTCTGTTATGTTCTGGGGCTGCTTTGCTGCATCTGGCACAGGGTGTCTTGAATCTGTGCAGGGTACAATGAAATCTCAAGACTATCAAGGGATTCTAGAGAGAAATGTGCTGCCCAATGTCAGAAAGCTTGGTCTCAGTTGCAGGTCATGGGTCTTGCAACAGGATAATGACCCAAAACACACAGCTAAAAAACCCCAAGAATGGCTAAGAGGAAAACATTGGACTATTCTGAAGTGGCTTTCTATGAGCCCTGACCTAAATCCTATTGAGCATCTTTTGAAAGAGCTGAAACATGTCGTCTGGAAAAGGCAACCTTCAAACACGAGACAACTGGAGCAGTTTGCTCGTGAGGAGTGAGCCAAAATACCTGTCGAGAGGTGCAGAAGTCTCATTGACTGTTACAGGAATCGTTTGATTGCAGTGATTGCCTGAAAAGGTTGTTCAACAAAATATTAAGTTAAGGGTACCATCGTTTCTGTCCAGGCCTATTTCATGAGTTTAATTTTTTTTAAAAATTCTGTGGAAGCTGGGTTGAAAAGCAATGTCTGACTTTCATTTTGTTCATTTTCATAGATTTTTAATGTATTATTACTTTTGTGAGATTCAAGTTATTTCTGTGACCATTGTGGGTTTTTCTTTCATTAAATGAGGGGTACCAACAATTTTGACCATGTGTGTATACACACATTTAATAACATAAAACATAGATGGGAGTGCTTCTTTAAACAGCAAATTGCCGCTTCAGAGAGGAAGAGGACTTGATCTTTATAGCATCATCTGTTGGAAGCCACAATCCTATAAGTCATTATTGACCCTTTAAAGAGTCTTGCAATATGACTTAGGATAAAAGCTAAATCAGAATCTCAGTTTGCAGACACGGTGTTTCGGGGTATTGCCCCTCGTCAGTGTAAAGTATGAGAACTGGTTTGGCTAGGTGACAGGCTCTGGACTGAGGTCTAAGGGGTAACGTTTCTCCTTGTAAAGAGTGATATACCAGCTCTGGCATGCCAGTGTAAGGAGGCTTATTCGCCGTGCAATGCTCCTCTGGGAAATTTCATATGCAAATTGCCTCTTCAGAGAGGAAGAGGACTTGAACTCTATAGCGCAACCTGTTGGAAGCAGCAATCCTACAAGTCATTATCGTCTTTTTAACAAGTCTTATGACTTAGAATAAAAGCGCTATTGCCCTTAGTCAGTGCAAAGTATGATAACTGATTTAGCTAGGTGAGAGGCTCTGGACTGAGGCCTATGGGGTAAACCGCAGCACTTGTTTCACATCAGTGCTGCAGACCCCTCCCCCCTTTTCTGTGTGCTCTTTACCAACTCTATCTCTCTGTGTTATCATTAAGCTAATTTAAGTATAAAATTCTACTCATACAAATTCTCCAAAAATAGGCAACATTGACATCCAATGCATTGTGATGTCTCAAATCAGGTAGTGCTCAGGCAGACCACTCTTACTTATAGCTGCATAGGTTGAAAAAAGACTCAAATCCATCAAGTTTAACCATTCCCTGTTCTGGGCATTGTTGCTTATTACAATGCCTGGTTGAAGTTGATGGTGAACCATCTAGCCTTACAATTGCTAATTGATGCAGAGGAGCAACTCATACGTTCTATGGCTTTTGTTGCCCAAGCTCATGAAATGTAAAACATCTTAGCAATGCTTAAAGGGAATCTGTCAACGGGTTTATGCCACCTAATCTACACCTAATGTAGAAACAGAGACTCTAACTCCAGCAATGGGTCACTTACAAGGCTTCTTGATGTAGTTTTGATAAAATCAGTTTTATCAGCAAGAGATTATCACTAGAGGACTATTAAACCTGCTGTTATGTAGTCCTCCATATCCATGAGCTCTGTATAACACTGCCCCCACCACTAATTGGCAGCTATCTGCCTATGCACACTGTACACAGAAAGCTGCCAATCAATGGTGTGGGTAGGGTTATTCAGAGCTCAGCATTCAGAAAACTAGTTGATCTATAGCAGATAAAACTGTGTTTTTATAAAAAATTATAACACCCAGCCCAGAAAATAATACATCGCTTGAGTCAGGGTCTCTGCCCCTACATTATGTTGCTTACAGATAAGGTAGCAAAAACCTGGTGACAGATTCCCTTTAAGCTTGCATGAACAAAAAGGTTGCGATGAGGGGTGAATGGAACTAGGCATGTTGCTGTTGGGGATCGCGTGATGTCCATTGAGGAGGAGATGCAAAAGCACTTCCTGGTGTTGGAAACAAACCTTGTGCCCAACTGTGATGGTTATTCCTAGTAGCTGTGGTGCATTGACCCAGTGGACCATGAAAGACATGTACTGTCTCTGCCTATAATTGGTGCTCTCCATATCGATGGTGCAGTGCATTTTTGAGCTTCAAGTCCAAGGAGCAACCCTTATTCTCTTGCCCGTGAGAGCACAGAGCTCTCACATGCAAGAAATAATGGTGAGAAATAATGGTCACTATATCTTCCAGTGATGCTGAGCACAATCCATTATTTCCCAAAAAGCAGTGATTGTACCAACAACAAATTGACCAGGTGAGAGATGAGTTGTCACTGAAGTGGATGACTGGGAGCGCATTGTTGTTTCATGGCCAAACAATCAGCTATGGATATCTGGCTGTGTGATGGAGAAGGAGGGGGAGATGTAGTCAGAGTACGACAAGCGGTAGATGAAGATGATGACACTGAAAAGAAATTACTTGATGCAACCTAGCCACCAAAAAGATGACCACTAGGAGAAGGTGAAGGACAGCTTTATCATTGCTCATATTGTTATTGCAGCAAGGAGAAAATGTAAATTAAAATATACATTTTAATCAGATATCCATAAAAATGAGGGGGTTAGCCCAAATACACACAAGTAAATAAAATCTATCAGACCTATGGGTACAATTACATCAGTCGTACCTAAAGGCAACAAGTTAGTAATACATTTAAGGTATGATTCCCAGGATAAATAAAGTAGCAATGCTGTCTAATATCCATGTTGTGCCCCATACGGTAGCTCCCGCCTTAACTAGGG
This sequence comes from Phyllobates terribilis, assembly GCF_046119375.1. Classification (NCBI taxonomy): domain Eukaryota; kingdom Metazoa; phylum Chordata; class Amphibia; order Anura; family Dendrobatidae; genus Phyllobates; species Phyllobates terribilis. Next base: position 319,903,757 of record NW_027362763.1, read on the forward strand.
CAGTACCCAAGTATTGTACTGACAAATTCTCTTTAGTTGCTGGACATGTTCTAGGCATAGGAATCTTGATTGTCCTACACAAGGAATCCTGTAACTGCAACCATAAACTTCTTGTGCTGGAATGATGCTTATTATTGTATTTATTGCAACAACTACTATTTACTACTGTTTAATAGTGCGTGGGTTTCTGTCTCCATCAGTAGTGTTATATTGCCAGTTAAGCACGATTAAAAAAATAAAAGGAAGTTCCTGTTCACTAAGTGCGTAGCTGGAGCACGTTTTACTTTCACTTTGCAAGCAAAGACAAAATTCTAAGATTCTAAGCTATAAGAAATACCAGTTGTAAGCTGTGTTATCTTTGTTCCTGAATAAATATATATACACTGTTGAACGGCTGGACAGTACAGAGATTAATCCACTGCCAACAGGTTATGGGTACAGAGACCCAGGGACACAGAAACCCAAAGACACAGAGAACAGCCCAGAGAAGAGAAATCAACAGCGTACTAAGAAGAAGAAGAAAAAGAAGCAAAGATGGCCACCAGCAGCAACTTTGTGAAGTTCACAGTGCCAAATCAGGCTTACCAGAACTACCAATCCTGGAAATTCAAGGTAAAGATGCAGGTGATAGGAGATGGTACGTGGAAATACACACAGGAGTCCAGTCCTGACCCACTACCAGAAGACTGGGTAGAGAAGGATCAAAAAGCACAATGCACTCCTTCAGTATTGATGATGATCAGATTGCACATGTATGTGAAACTGCAAAAGAAATGTGGGAACAGCTGCAGAAAGTACATTAAAGGATAAATCTCAGCAATAAACTCTTTTTAATGAAAAAGCTGTATCAATCTAAGCTAAATAAGGGCCAAGATATGCAGGATTACATAAGAAATACTCTAGAAATTGTGGAGTGTGGGGCATTGGAGAAGATCTAAAGGATTTCCATGTTGTGGCACTACTACTAAGTGGTCTACCAGAAAGCGATGACACACTTGTAACCGCACTAGATGCGCGCCAATATTATGAGCTTACATTGGAGTATGTCAAAGGAAAACTTGTAGATGAGTATAAGCAATAGACATAAAGTGTACGCAGCAGTGGGGTATCCAAAGCATAATCCGCTTAAAAACCCAAGATCTACTCAAAAATAAAAGTAATTTGAAGGAAACACATGAGTGTTTTGCCTGCAAGAAATCAGGGCACCTAAAGGCTGACTGCAGAGTCTGGAAAGCTAGAATGAATCAGCTGAAAAAGCAAAATAATCATCAAAGGATTAAAATTTCCATTACTGAAGAATATGACACTTCAAGTACTCAAGCTATGTTTACTGATAATGCAAGTACACCAAAGCATGCATGGTGTATAGACTCTGGGGCAACTAGTCATATGAGTAATGACAGAAGCTACTCTAAACTTGACCAAAGTAAGTCAAAGAAAGTGATCTTAACAAATGGTCAGTATAGGAATTAAGAAGGAATAGGAGATGGTTACATTAATTGTCAAGTCTCCCTAACACAAAGCACAAAAATCTGAGTAAAAGACATGCTGTAAGTCCCTAGTCTTGAATGTAATCTGTTATCTGTGAAGAAACTCACAAGACAAGAAAATGAAGTTACATTTAAAGATGACAGCTCTGTTATCTCACACTAGCAGAAGGAAAAATCAAAGATGAGTTGTAACAGCTAAAATGCAAGGAAAGTGTATACCGCTAAACATGAAAAGTACAAGAATTGTATCGATTTATGGCATAGACGTCTTGCACATAGAAACCCAGAAGCAATAAGAAAGTTAGTTCGAAAACAACTTACTGATGGTATTACAGTCTATCTGTGTTATCAGACAATGAAATGTACTAGCTGTCTAAAAGGGAGATGTCAAGAAAATCCTATCCTAAAAATAGTACTACAAAATCAGAACAGCTTCTGGACTAAATAACAAAGATGTTTGTGATCCAATGAGTACTCAAACTCCTGGAAAGAAGATATAAAATATTTTCTCACATTCATTGAAGATTATTCAAAATATACAGTTGTCTATCTGCTTCACAACAAAGATGAAGTTCCAGAGAAACTTAAAATATATGTCGCTGAAGTATATAACAAATTTGGGAGAATGCCAAAAATTCTGCATGCAAATAATGGAACTGAATATACAAGTAATGAGACACAAAGCTTTTTAAGGAAAAATGGAATTGTTTCAGACTGCTGTACCATACAACACTGAATAAAGTGGTGTAGCAGAAATAAGGAACCGAACACTTTGTGAAAGAGGAAGAAGTATGCTATTTGACACAGATTTTCCAACAGCATACTTGGAAGTAAAGTATTTGCACATATTCCCAAAGAAAAACGTACCAAGTGAAAATCTCATGCAAAAAAAGGTATCCTGGTGGGCTATAGTGAAACCCAGAAAGGATATACCATGGGGAAAAAAGTATTTAGTCAGCCACCAATTGTGCATGTTCTCCCACTTAAAAAGATAAAAGTGGCCTGTAATTAACATCATAGGTAGACCTCAACTATAAGAGACAAAATGAGAAAACAAATTTTGAAAATCACATTGTCTGATTTGGAAAGAATTTTTTTTCAAATTTTGGTGGAAAATAAGTATTTGATCAATTACAAAAGTTCATCTCAATACTTTGCTATATATCCTTTGTTGGCAATGACAGAGGTCAAACGTTTTCTGTAAGTCTTCACAAGGTTGGCACACACTGTTGCTGGTATGTTGGCCCATTCCTCCATGCAGATCTCCTCTAGAGCAGTGATGTTTTGGGGCTGTCGGTGGGAAACACGGACTTTCAACACCCTTCAAAGGTTTTCTATAGGGTTTAGATCTGGAGACTGGCTAGGCCACTCCAGGGCCTTGAAATGCTTCTTACGAAGCCACTCCTTTGTTGCCCTGGCGGTGTGTTTTGGATCATTGTCATGCTGAAAGACCCAGCCACGTTTCATCTTTAATGCTCTTGCTGATGGAAGGAGGTTTGCACTCAAAATCTCACGATACATGGCCTCATTCATTCTTTCATGTACACGGATCAGTCGTCCTGGTCCCTTGGCAGAGAAACACCCCCAAAGCATGATGTTGCCACTCCCATGCTTCACAGTAAGTATGGTGTTCTTTGGAAGCAACGCAGCATTCTTTCTTCTCCAAACACGACGAGTTGTGTTTCTACCAAACAGTTCTACTTTGGTTTCATCTGACCATATGACATTCTCCCAATACCCTTCTGGATCATCCAAATGCTCTCTAGCAAACTTCAGACGGGCCCGGACATGCAATGGCTTAAGCAGGGGGACACGTCTGGCTCAGCAGGATCTGAGTCCCTGGCGGCGTAGTGTGTTACTGATGGTAACCTGTGTAAGTTGGTCCGAGCTCTCTACAGGTAATTCACTAGGTCCCCCCGTGTGGTTCTGGGATTTTTGCTCACCGTTCTTGAGATCATTTTGACCCCACGGGGTGAGATCTTGTGTGGAGCCCCAGATTGAGGGAGATTATCAGTGGTCTTGTATGTCTTCCATTTCCTAATTATTGCTCCCACAGTTGATTTCTTCACACCAAGCAGCTTGCCTATTGCAGATTCAGTCTTCCCAGCCTGGTGCAGGGCTACAATTTTGTTTCTGGTGTCCTTCGACAGCTTATTGGTCTTCACCATAGTGGAATTTGGAGTGTGACTGTTTGAGGTTGCGGACAGGTGTCTTTTATACTGATAACAAGTTCAAACAGGTGCCAGTGACGCGCCCCCTGGGACATATTCCTTTTTGAGGGGAATACCCGGCACCGGATCAGATGGGGGGGGTTGTAGTCTCCGAGCGGCTGTGACCCGGTCCCGTGCCCAGGGCGTCAAGCTAAGTGTTATGTGGCAGTCCTACAGATGTTATTAAAGTTCTTTTGTGTCGACTACGCCACCCGTTGTGATGCGGTCACTGTGGCCGCCGCTGCAGCAGGGTCCGCTGAGGCTGATGGTGGATGTGCAGCTTGGTGGGATAACCCCCAACGGGAGGGGTATAGCCTCAGAGGGGACAGGCGCAGAGGATGGGGGTTGTGGTGGTGCGATGCAGCCGGCAATGAAGACAGACTCGGGTTGTGCAGTTAAGGGTGTTTACTTACTGCTGATGTTGTACTGGTCACTCCAGCTGCTAGTGACCACCCGAGCCGTGCTGCGTCCACCAGGTCCTGGATCCGGCCAACCCCCAAACAAGTCCAGAGCGTGGCCCTGAGCTCTCCCTCTGTCCTTTCTTCAGCCGTCCCCACCAGTGATTCACCTAGGTCCAGCTCCCTCGGGCCTTCTTTTGGGACACCCTTGGCCCTGGGTTCCCTGACCCTTCATGTGGTGTGCCTTCGGGGTGAATGTGGTGGGTGACCGTGACAGACACTGCCCACGGTCTCCGGTCTCTGGCTGGGGAATGTCTTTGCCCCCACCAGCTTGGGTTCCGGTACCCTCTTGCTGACTCCTCACCCGGTGCTCTAATTTGGGTTCTTGGGTCCCTTCAGTCTTCCCCCTCTGGGTCTTTCTCTGCTCCACTCTCTCTCTCTCCAGGGCTGCTGTTTCCTTCTCTCTCCTCTCCAACTGACTTGTTCTCAGCGTCTGACCCTGATCTAAGTTGGTGCCCTCCTTATATATCCCTCTATGTGTGAGCTCAGGTGACCAGCACCCAATGAGCTCCTATCACTACCCAGACTGCTCCCCCTATCTGCCCCTACACTACATGGGATGTACCACCCCCCTCCCACTCCAGCCAGGAACAGGCTCGGTTGTACCTGCACATTTCTAAGTGGGAGTACCGTCGGCCTGCTCCTCTGGAATGGGATGTATGTAGTGCATGCAGTCTATCTGAGCTCAGTTCCACACTCCATCCTTACCCGGGAGTGGAATATCACACCTCTGGGTTGAGGTGCAATACCCCTGTAGCAGCCGAATCCTCAGGGTGCTACACCAGTACTACAGGTAATGAGTGGAGGACAGAGGAGCCTCTGAAATAAGAAGTTACAGGTCTGTGAGAGCCAGAAATCTTGCTTGTTTGTAACTGAACAAATACCTATTTTCCATCAAAATTTGAAAAAAAATTCTTTCCAAATCAGACAATGTGATTTTCAGCATTTGTTTTCTCATTTTGTCTCTCATAGTTGAGGTCTACCTATGATGTCAATTACAGGCCTCTCTCATCTTTTTAAGTGGGTGAACTTGCACAATTGGTGGCTGACTAAATACTTTTTTTCCCCACTGTTGAATCCTGCACCCAGAAACGAACAAGGTCACATCAAGCAGAGATGTAATGATTTATGAGAACTCTGTGTCGCTCATGTTTCATTACATCATACCAGTAGGCCAGCGGAAGCAACAACAATCTCAGTCACAATTACAAAATAACAAGAAAAAGGATGTAGAAATTTGGTTAAGTTCTTCAACCACTGAAGAAGCAACAGAACAATCAGATGAACCTGAAGTCAGGAGATCCTCCAGATGAAACAAGTGTATACCAGCTAAGTGCCTTTCCTACTTTCTCAAAACACCACCTGAGTCAAAGCCACAGTCATGGTAGAGATGCAACAACTACCTTTCCATGAAAAACTGAAGTGTATTAATGCTGCTAATGAGGAAATTAAGTCCCTTTATCAACTTCAAACTTGGAAACTCACCAAACTTTTACAAGGTAAGAAAGCAATCAAATGTAAATGGATTTTTAAGACCAAGTATAACTCTGAAGGCAAAGTTCACAGATTGACTGCTGAGACCCAACAACCATATTTCCCCAAAATGTCCCATGTAAAAATGACAACACAGAGATTTTAAACCAAAAAACTCCTTTTATTGGGTGGAGGTCGGTCACAGCTAAAAGGGAGTGCTCAGCACGTAACTGGTATAAAACTCTGTTAAGGCACCATTGACCAGCTGAAACAGGTACGAATCCATATGCCACAGCCGGACTCCCAGCGCAAGTCAGACTTCGTACCAGAGAAAAACATACAGATAGGGCAAATGACCACTGCTGTGACTTAATAACAAAACAACCAATAATACCAATTAAAACACACTGTGCATAGCAAAAGGGGAGGGAGGGTGGGAAACACAGCCTCCGGATCCCACGATTGTGAGGAGAGAAGCAGGGTCTAAATTTATAAAGGGGGGAAGAGGGAGGAAGAAGAAGGGTATTGGGTGACAGCCAGGAGGGGAGGAGAGAGAACATGGGACACATAATTTTAACCCCTTAAGCGGGGCACAGCAGTCAGGGGCATTCAATTGAAGATTGACGTGCCCTGCAGAATGCTGAGACCCAACAACAATATTTCCCAAAAATGTCCCATGTAATAACGACAACACACAGATTTTAAACCAAAAAAACTCCTTTTATTGGATGGAGGTCGGTCACAGCCAAAAGGACGTGCTCAGCATGTAACTGGTATAAAACTCTGTTAAGGCACTATTTGCCAGCTGAAACAGGTACAAATCCTTACGCCACAGCCGGACTCCCGGCTCAAGTCAGACTTCGTACCAGAGAAAAACATACAGATAGGGCAAATGACCGCCAAGAAGGAGCAAAGTATTCATACTGCTCTCCGACCCCCACCCGTTTGGAACAAGTCCTACTCTATTCCATCCAGGAAACCGGAGAGAAAAATATCCAGCCCAATCTCCGTCAGGTGGACACCATCAGGTAGCATAAGGCTGGAATTGTCTCCCTCAAGTTGGTGATGCCTGATGAACACTCCGGTCTTAAAATGAATAAAGCGGGACAAGCGGGCATTAAGTGTGCACCACGAACGCTCAACTGCCGACGCATCTCTCACGCCCTGCCATGCAACGCGCGGAATTACCTCTGACCAAACCAGAGTAAGCTCTGGAAAAAAGCCGTGGAATTTATCCATGTCGGAACGCATAATTGTGAGGAGTTCCGCAAGTCGAAAGAAGCAGAGATCATTCCTGCCCACATGCAGGACGAGAATTACAGGAGAAAAAGCGGTCTGAGCTATACGCACCACCTCAGGAAGAACCTGAGGCCAGGTCAAGCCTCTTATTCCTCTCCAAAAAGTTGATGCCGTGGAACCCAAGACCTCTTCCACCTGGCCGACGTTATGCTCTCTGGGATGCCCAGAAGATGTAAGAGTGGCCAAGTATCCACACCGTGGGTTTTACACCACCTATAAAGATATAATAAAGTTAGTGAAGCAATATCTTTGGTCTGATGTATCTTGCAAAACAGGAGGAATGCCATCTATCAATGCGTTGGATCTTTGAGTTGGGCAAACCAGAACGGGCTGCTTCAGTAGCAGCTCCTACTCCTATCCTAAAGGAGTGCGTACGAAATTCCTTGGCCGGAAGGCCTAAGAGAGCTAAGCATTTCCAAAAAAGGGATTGAAATTGAAAAACTGTAAGAGGAGAATCATCCTCATGTGAGAAAAAGGAGTCCCCAGATCGCCGGAATGATAAATAATTATAGACAAGGGCTACAGGACAAATCGGACCGGGGATGGCAAGAAAGGGAACCCATAAACCAATACCAGACGGGTCAGTTTTTGATTTCCGAATGCGGATACGTAGACCTCGATCACAGGGGGTGACATCATCATGCTGGAGTCCTCCTGAAGTGCGCTTAGATGAGGACACCAATTCACTAATGCGCAAAGCACCAAAAACCGCGAGACCAAAAGCGGCGGAAAGGAGAGCAGTCTCGAAAGGAGAAGAGCATACGGAGGAGGTGGAATTGATTAAGCGTGTAAGTAAACTGAAAGAAATGGGCCGTCTGCTCTTCTGACGAGTGTGCTCCCTCCTCCAACCCCTAATAGCCTGGGGGATGATGAAAACCTTAGTAACATCATTCCAACCTAAGAGGCGAAAATAAAAACCGACACCAGATAGGCGGTTCTGTGCAATGGCTACTGAAACACACACGCTGCGCAAGTAAAGTAAACATTCGATAGTGACCTCCAGACGGGCAGCGTCGGATGCCGCTACTGATCTATCCCCAACTAGGTTATGCCACTCATTCCATGCCTTACCGTAAAAGCGCCATGTAGACGGGGCCACTGAAGATCTCACCAATTCCATCAATCCTTCTCTACCACCTCCCACATGTGGGATGGGCATGGATGTCCCTCCACTTTGGCCGTGGGGAAAACTTCCCGGAATTTCTGCCAATCGAAGCGAGAAAGGGAATCAGCAATGACGTTATTTGTACCCGGAACATGGCGCGCTTGAAACCAGATGTTAAAACTTAAGCATTTTAATACCAGGAACCTGAGTAATTTGATAACCGGGGAGACGAGGATGACAGGTGATTTATTGCATGTACGACACTCATATTGTCAGACCAAAAACAAATCCGTTTATCCCTGAGGGCCCCATAAAGAGATGGCTGTGACGATAGGAAATAACTCTAACAGAGTAAGGTTTTTGACCCAGCCCTCAGTGCGGCAAGATTCCGGCCAAGGTTCAGCGCACCGTTGGTCACCAAGGATGACACCGAATCTAGTGGATCCGGTGGCATCGGAAAAAAGAGAGAGATCCTCATTAGTCAATTCTGATGATTGAAAGCATGTATGTCCATTATAGGACAAGAGGAACTCCTTCCAAACCAGCAAGTCTGCTCTTAAAGGAGGTTTTATCCGAATTCTATGATGGGGGAGATTGATACCTTTGGTCGAGAGAGATAAACGTCTGGAAAAAAATTCTCCCCATAGGCATTACCCTGCAAGCAAAGTTAAGGAGGCCCAGCATGGATTGCATTTGACGTAGTGTTACTTTGCGGACAGAACAGAAACCTTCAATCTGGGACAGCAATTTTGAATTTTTTTCTGGGGGAAAGTGAAAAACCATGGCAACGGAATCAATCTCAATTCTTAAAAAGGATAGCGATGTAGTGGGACCAAAGTTTTTTCGCTGGATAAAGGAACACCAAAATGGGAAGCAAAAAAACGAAAAGTGTCCAGCAAAAATTGACAGGACCTGGAATCTGGCGGACTCACAAAAAGAAAATCGTCAAGGTAATGGATTATAGAGGAGGAAACTGTTTTATACTTGACCACCCGTTCTATGAAAGAACTGAATAATTCAAAATAATGGCAAGAGATAGAACAACCCATGGGAAGGCAGGTGTCATAATAATAAAAACCGTCTATGAAACAACCTAGGAGGTGATGACAATCTGGATGCACCGGCAAAAGGCGAAAAGCAGACTCAATATCAGATTTAGCCATTAGGGTCCCCAGGCCAGCGTTCCTGATCAAAGTAATGGCACAGTCAAATGAAATGTATGTCATGGACGCATCGCTTTCAGCAAGTCCGTCGTTAACCAATGACCATCTGGGATGGGAGAGGTGTTGGATTAGACGAAACTTGCCGGTGTCTTTTTTGGGGACTATTCCTAGAGGGGAAATGCGTAAATTGTAAAATGGGGGGTTAGAAAAGGGCCTACTATTCTACTTCCTTTTGAACTTTTACCAGAAGAATTAGCGGAAAATCTTTTGCTGATTTCAAGTTGGATGAAAACGACGGATGTCTATTAAAAATGAAGGGGATGAAAAAAACTAAGAAAAACCAAATCGTAATTGGGCTCCTGCTTCCTTATTGAGATAGAGGTCGAGCCTTGGCCCCATCGCGGCTACGCTCACTGGGGTCCTTAGGCTTTGTTTGGCTGGGGGGTTTCGTTGACAACTTTGTGGAAGGACGGGGTATTTGACTGCAGCATGGGGGCCTCCGCAGGCTGAACATTCATGCTTGTATTTGCACAGACCGAAGAAATGGCAGTGTCCTTCGTTGAACAGCCAACAGGAGCCGAGTTTTCAGATGGCCACTGACCCTTTCCTGGCGGTGTGACCAGGGGCTATTGCGTGAAAGGGAGTTGCGGCTTTCTGGGCTAGAATAAAGTGTAGCCATGTATCTGTAGCTTTAACCCCCTAACCCAAATGAGGCTGTAAGGCTAAACGCCTTGTAAACTCCTCATCATAACGCCACCAGGCACTACCACCATGGGCCTTGTAAGACTTATACAACCCCTGGCAAAAATTATGGAATCACCGGGCTCGGAGGATGTTCATTCAGTTGTTTAATGTTGTCGAAAAAAAGGCAGATCACAGACATGGCACAAAACTAAAGTAATTTCAAATGGAAACTTTAGGGCTTTAAGAAACACTAAAAGAAATCAAGATTAAAAATGTGGTACTCAGTAAGGGTAATTTTTTTCAGACCAAGCAAAGGAAAAAAATTATGGAATCACTCAATTCTGAGAAAAAAATTATGGAATCATGAAAAACAAACACACAAAAGAACACTCCAATAAATCACTAGTATTTTGTTGCACCACCTCTGGCTTTAATAACAGCTTGCAGTCTCTGAGGCATGGACTTAATGAGTGACAAACAGTACTCTTCATCAATCTGGCTCCAACTTTCTCTGATTGCTGTTGCCAGATCAGCTTTGCAGGTTGGAGCCTTGTTATGGACCATTTTCTTCAACTTCCACCAAAGATTTTCAATTGGATTGAGATCCGGACTATTTGCAGGCCATGACTTTGACCTTATGTGTCTTCTTTCAAGCAATGTTTTCACAGTTTTTGCTCTATGGCAGGATGCATTATCATCTTGAAAAATGATGTCATCATCCCCAAACATCCTTTCAATTGATGGGATAAGAAAACTGTCCAAAATATCAATGTAAACTTGGGCATTTATTAAAGATGCAATGATAGCCATCTCCCCAGTGCCTTTACCTGACATGCAGCCCCATATCACCAATGACTGTGGAAATTTGCATGTTCTCTTCATGCAGTCAGCTTTATAAATCTCATTGGAACGGCACCAAACAAAAGTTCCAGCATCATCACCTTGCCCAATGCAGATTCGCGATTCATCACTGAATATGACTTTCATCCAGTCATCCACAGTCCATGATTGCTTTTCCTTAGCCCATTGTAACCTTGTTTTTTTCTGTTTAGGTGTTAATGATGGCTTATATTTAGCCATGTAAATCCCATTTCCTTTAGGCGGTTTCTCACAGTTCGGTCACAGACATTGACTACAGTTTCCTCCCATTCGTTCCTCATTTGTTTTGTTGTGAATTTCCTGTTTTGGAGACATATTGCTTTAAATTTCCGGTCTTGACGCTTTGATGTCTTCCTTGGTCTACCAGTATGTTTGCCTTTAAAAACCTTCCCATGTTGTTTGTATTTGGTCCAGATTTTAGACACAGCTGACTGTGAACAACCAACATCTTTTGCAACATTGCGTGATGATTTACCTTCTTTTAAAAGTTTGATAATCCTCTCCTTTGTTTCAATTGACATCTCTCGTGTTGGAGCCATGATTCATGTCAGTCCACTTGGTGCAACAGCTCTCCAAGGTGTGATCACTCCTTTTTAGATGCAGACTAATGAGCAGATCTAATTTGATGCAGGTGTTAGTTTTGGAAATGAAAATTTACAGGGTGATTCCATATTTTTTTCCTCAGAATTGAGTGATTCCAGAATTTTACCCTCTGCTTGGTCTGAAAAAAATACCCTTACTGAGTACCACATTTTTAATCTTGATTTCTTTTAGTGTTTCTTAAAGCCCTAAAGTTGCCATTTGAAATGACTTTAGTTTTGTGCCATGTCTATGATCTGCTTTTTTTCAACAACATTAAACAACTGAATGAACATCCTCCGAGCCGGGTGATTCAATCATTTTTGCCAGGGGTTGTATATGGTGTCCATGCAAATGAACATCTCAGAACAACGCTCTGCATGTTTTTCACCCATAATGCAACCCATGACAAAAAAGGCTTGTAGCCAATTATTCATGGTTATTGCGATTCTTGGTTTGCGTTCAAATGGCCTGTCTGCAGCTCGGCGTTCTTTATCCACTGTATGTTGGTCAGGTGATACAAGGGACCAAATATCAATATAATCGTTAGACCAGATTTTATTAATGGTCTCGTCATCTAAATGTGAGCTGAGGGGGGAAATGGCACAGAAAAAAGCGTCCTTATGTATTCTTGCGTGAGGGGGGTTCTTTTTGTTGATTCTGATTTAGTAAAAGAGGGTTAACCAAAATTTTATGGCCAGGGAGGGGGTTACCACCCTGACCCAAAAGTGATTTAAGAGCTGTAAGAACACCCGCACCATCCCCCTAAGCACCCGAGTACTGGTACTCACCAGTACCTTGCGGAATCAATGAGATTGGGTGGATGGGAACAGCCTGCGCCGAGCTGACCACATCTTCGGTATGAACGCGGAATGGAGAGATTCTGGGAGATCTGTGATGACAGCTGGACCTGTGACGTGATGACCTGTGTGGACTTGCCAATTGATCCAATGAGACCTCCGAGGAGGAGGTCTCCACGCCCGTGATGGCGTGGAGACAGGGCCGGGGATCCAGCACCCGCCACGGCGTGGGTCATGGATGGCATGGGGGGGCACTAGGGGGCACTGAAAGGGGGTGACTTGGCACAGGTATTTGAGGTTGAGCAGAGGCTGGCAGGTGATGTAAGGGGTGTGAAGGTGGCATGGGGACATTTTTATTTAGACTGAGCACACTAGAAACATCAGCCTGTGCAAGAGCTGCAGCAGCTGCTGTCTGCATGGGAAGTGAGAGCACAGGAGGAGCGTGAACTGTGCTGGCAGCTTCCTCCACAGAGGAGGAACTGCTGCTGGCCTGGCCTCCTATGTAGGCAGCAAGGTGGGACAGTAGGTTTTGGGGGAGCGCTGTGATGATTTGGTGACTTGTTGTGGGCAGTAATGGCGGCGCTGCGTTTTCCCTAGGACAGGGGAGGGTTGCAGCCGCCGCATGTAATAAAGGGGAGTGGTCGGAATGGAAGGGGGTGTGGCCAGAATGGAAGGGGCGTGGCAAAACCGGGAGTGCGCTCGTGACGTGTGCGCACACCATGTGACATCAAGGGGGCTGGGCTCAAGTGATCCGGTGGGCGGATATGCCGAAGAAGGAGGGTATTGGGCGAAAGCCAGGAGGGGAGGAGAGAGAGCATGGGACACATAATTTTAACCCCTTAAGTGGGGCACAGTAGTCAGGGGCATTCAGTTGAAGATTGACGTGCCCTGCATAAAGCAAAATTAGTCTCAAAAGGATATTCTCAGAAATATGGTGAAGATTGTGATGCCACATTTTCTCTAGTTGCTAAGCAGACCATATTCAGGACTCTAATGGCTATAGCTGCTGTACAAAAGATGCTTGTCAGACATTTGGACATCAAAACTGCCTTTTTAAATGGTGACATTGAAGAGGACTTGTACATGACTCAACCTGATGGTTATATAAAAGAGGGTGAAGAGAATCTCATTTGCAAACTACAAAAATCTCTCTATGGTCTTAAGCAATCGGCGAGAGCATGGAACACCTAAATGAACAAAGTCTTATTGTAAGAAGGATTTAAAAGAGGTCAAGCAGATCCGTGTTTAAACACAAAATGTACAGCCAGAAAGTGAATGTACAGGGTGGGCCATTCATATGGATACACCTAAATTAAATGGGAATGGTTGGTGATATCAACTTCCTGTTTGTGGCACATTAGTATATGGGAGGTGGATAACTTTTCCAGATGGGTGGTGACCATGGTGGCCATTTTGAAGTCGGCCATTTTGGAACCAACTTTATTTTTTTCAATGGGAAGAGGGTCATGTGACACATCAAACTTATTGAGAATTTCATAAGAAAAACAATGGTGTGCTTGGTTTTAACGTAACTTTATTCTTTCATTAGTTTTTTTACAAGTTTATGACCACTTATAAAATGTGTTCAAAGTGCTGCCCATTGTGTTGGATTGTCAATGCAAAATTGTAAAGATGACTAAAATTCCAAATCGGCATTTTGAAACTAAAGACCTTGGAAATGTGACATATTATCTAGGAATCAAGGTCCAAAGAGAAGAAGATGGAAGTTTTCTTCTAAATCAAAGTGCAAAAATCAACTCAATTCTGAATCAGTTTGGAATGTCAGAAGCCAAAGGTATATCTTACTTAAAGTTGGAAGGAGATGATCTGTTACCTAACAATGAGAAATACAGACAGGCAGTGGGGGCACTTCTATACATACAACTGTGACTCAACCGTATATCGCAGCAACAATTGGGATTCTCTGCAGGTATGTGGAAAAAACACACCAAAAAGACTGGAATTTCACTAAGAGAGTTCTTCGATATTTGAAAGTGACTCAAGACATAAATTTAAGGACATCTGCAACAGGAAACTCACAGGTTGTGTGGATGCAGACTGGGCTCGTGACTTAAGTGATCGTAAATTGACAAGCGGCTATTTGTTCAAGCTTGGAGAAAGTTTAATTTCTTGGTCTAGCAGAAAACACGTCTGTAACCTTGTCATCTACAAAAGCAGAGTATGTGTCTGTAGCCCACGCAAGTCAAGAGATCATTTGGTTAAACCAATTGTTAGGCTATCTTGGTAAGACATCAACTCAATCGGCGGTGATTTATGAAGACAGTCTAGGATGCATTAAACTTGCATGCAGTGAGAAAATCAATGTGAGAACCTAACACATTCACATTAAACATCATCACTTGCGTGATTTGATAGAACATGGCATAATTGAGTTTATTTATTGCGAGACTGACCAGATGATTGCTGATGTCTTGACAAAGCCAGCTCCAAGAGCCAAATTTAAAGAATTCAAAACCACTATGGGACTAACACGATAAGTAGTTGTTGAGTGGGGGTGTTGGAATAATGCTTATTATTGTATCTATTGCAACAAGTACTATTTAACACCATTTATGCGGGGGCATTTATGCATATAGCATTTATGCATACTTTATCGAAGTGCCATAATTTAGCAAAGTGCCCTGGCAGTTAGAAAATGGCATTGCTAATATTCTTCTTTCTTCTCTTCTTAAAGGTATATATTTTTCACTGCTTGTGTGATCTGTCCTGAAAACTGCATTATATCTCCATGCAATGCTCTGCAGCCTATCAATTTCTGGTATATATTTTTCACTGCTTGTGTGATCTGTCCTGAAAACTGCATTATATCTCCATGCAATGCTCTGCAGCCTATCAATTTCTGGTATATATTTTTCACTGCTTGTGTGATCTGTCCTGAAAACTGCATTATATCTCCATGCAATGCTCTGCAGCCTATCAATTTCTGGTATATATTTTTCACTGCTTGTGTGATCTGTCCTGAAAACTGCATTATATCTCCATGCAATGCTCTGCAGCCTATCAATTTCTGGTATATATTTTTCACTGCTTGTGTGATCTGTCCTGAAAACTGCATTATATCTCCATGCAATGCTCTGCAGCCTATCAATTTCTGGTATATATTTTTCACTGCTTGTGTGATCTGTCCTGAAAACTGCATTATATCTCCATGCAATGCTCTGCAGCCTATCAATTTCTGGTATATATTTTTCACTGCTTGTGTGATCTGTCCTGAAAACTGCATTATATCTCCATGCAATGCTCTGCAGCCTATCAATTTCTGGTATATATTTTTCACTGCTTGTGTGATCTGTCCTGAAAACTGCATTATATCTCCATGCAATGCTCTGCAGCCTATCAATTTCTGGTATATATTTTTCACTGCTTGTGTGATCTGTCCTGAAAACTGCATTATATCTCCATGCAATGCTCTGCAGCCTATCAATTTCTGGTATATATTTTTCACTGCTTGTGTGATCTGTCCTGAAAACTGCATTATATCTCCATGCAATGCTCTGCAGCCTATCAATTTCTGGTATATATTTTTCACTGCTTGTGTGATCTGTCCTGAAAACTGCATTATATCTCCATGCAATGCTCTGCAGCCTATCAATTTCTGGTATATATTTTTTCACTCCTCTAGCTTTTTTATTCCATGATACTTAAAGGTCATCACACTTACTTTAAGAGTTTATGATCCATGCCGAGTTTACTAGTCTGTTTTTTTTTTTCCCCTGCACTTTATGGTCTCCTGTTGTCTTTTAAGCTAGTGATTGATTGTTAATGAGTTAAATCTGTGCAGATCTAAGCAGATACGTCCCTATATATTGAGACTTAGTTAAGGGGAGGCATTTATGCGGGGGCATTTATGCATATAGCATTTATGCATACTTTATCGAAGTGCCATAATTTAGCAAAGTGCCCTGGCAGTTAGAAAATGGCAGTTGGACAGGGCAGGAGACAGGTAAGACATGCAAGACAATTAAACAAACTTGCTTCCAGGTCATCTTTTTGGCAAACAGTATTCACCATTTGTATCTGTGCCATTTATACTCTGGTTGCTACAATCATCCACATTCACCGTTCTCCCACAAATGCGGCACACTTCATCCATATTAATCCCTCACTCCTCTCTTCTCCTATGTACAGTTGTCATGCTCTCTTCACAATGTTATACCACTCAGATCCATTCATTCCCACCATACAACGCAGGAAACGCTCTCACAAATCACTCAATCATCTGCTCACTCTCTGTATCTTCCTTCTATTAGTCGCAGGTGATATTTCTCCCAACCCAGGACCCTCCAGTAATAATAACACTAACTCTTTCCCTGTTACATTCAGAAACCCTGCTAATCTCATTAATATTCCCTGCATATCTTCTGTCTCATTCAACTGTGCCCTTTGGAATGCACGCTCAGCTTGTAATAAACTCTCTTACATCCATGACTTTTTCCTCTCTAATTCCCTCAACCTTCTGGCTCTCACTGAAACCTGGATCCAGCAGTCGGACACCACTGCCGCTGCAGCTCTCTCCTATGGTGGCCTACATTTCTCTCATACCCCGCGACCTGACAACAGATCAGGTGGAGGTGTTGGTCTGCTTCTTTCAACAAAATGTAATTTTCAGGTTATCCCCCCTGTACCCTCCCTTATCTTCCCGTCCTTTGAGGCCCACACAGTCAGACTCTACCGGCCCTTCTCCCTGCGAGTGGCGGTTGTCTATCGCCCCCCAGGTCCCCTCCGTCAATTCCTGGATCACTTTGCTGCCTGGCTTACAAATTTTCTATCCTGCGACATCCCCACGATAATCATGGGAGACTTTAACATCCCAATTGGCGATCCTCTTTCCCCATCTGCCACGCATCTTTTATCATTAACCTCCTCCTTCGGCCTTTCACAGCTTGCTAATTCTCCTACACATGAGGACGGGAACACATTGGACCTGATCTTCTCCCGGCTTTGCTCAGTACATGACTTTACTAACTCTCCCCTTCCACTCTCTGACCATAATCTTCTTTCATTCTCTGTCAAGAACTGTGACTCTACTCAAGACACTCCCACCGTCCACACTTATAGAAATTTACGCGCCATTAACACCCAGAAATTTATAAAAAGGTTGCAATCATCATTGGCCCCAATCTCCTCCCTCTCATGTCCCGAATCTGCATTGAAGCATTATAACAAAATAATGCTATGCGCCCTGGATGAAGCCGCACCTCCTACACAAAGAACAATTCGGCATAGACGGCGACAACCCTGGCACACGCCTCAAACACGTCTTCTCCAGAGGTACTCCAGGTGCGCTGAACGGCTGTGGAGAAAATCAAATCTGCCCGAAGATTTCCTCCACTATAAATTTATGCTGAAAACATATAACTCTGCCCTTCACCTCTCCAAACAAACCTACTTTAACAACCTCATCATCTCACTTTCCAATAATCCTAAACGACTCTTTGACACGTTTCATTCTCTCCTCAATCAAACAGCACAGGCCCCGACCACCGACCTCAGCGCTGACGATCTGGCTAACTATTTCAAAGAAAAAATTGACCATATCCGACAGGAAATTTTCTCCCAATCCCCAAATGTTATGCATGCTCCCCCCCGCCACATTGTATCTTGCTCATTTTCTGACTTCGAACCAGTCACGGAAGATGAAGTGATCAGGCTCCTTGCATCTTCTCGCCCTACCACCTGCACCAGCGACCCTATTCCCTCACATCTCCTTCAGTCCCTTGCTCCAGCTGTCACCTCTCACCTAACTAAAATTTTCAACCTTTCCCTCTCATCTGGTATCTTTCCCTCTTCTTTTAAACACGCCAGCATACAACCATTACTTAAAAAACCATCCCTCGACCAGAACTGCACGGCCAACTACAGACCTGTTTCCAATCTTCCCTTTATCTCTAAACTCCTGGAACGCCTGGTCCACTCCCGTCTAATCCGCTATCTCTCAGACAACTCTCTTCTTGACCCTTTACAATCTGGTTTCCGCTCTTTACATTCTACTGAAACTGCCCTCACTAAAGTCTCTAATGATCTACTAACAGCTAAATCTAATGGTCACTACTCCCTGCTGATTCTCCTGGATCTCTCTGCAGCATTTGACACTGTGGATCACCAGCTCCTCCTCACTATGCTCCGCACTATTGGCCTCAAGGACACGGTTCTCTCCTGGTTCTCCTCTTATCTCTCTGACCGCTCCTTCTCTGTGTCTTTTGCAGGCTCCTCCTCCTCCCTACTTCCTCTTACTGTCGGGGTTCCTCAAGGATCAGTCCTAGGCCCCCTTCTTTTCTCCTTATACACCGCTCCTATTGGACAAACAATCAGTAGATTCGGTTTTCAGTACCATCTCTATGCTGATGACACCCAATTATACACCTCTGCTCCGGACATCACCCCTGCATTACTACAAAAGACCAGTGATTGTCTTTCTGCTGTGTCTAACATTATGTCCTCCCTCTACCTAAAACTGAATCTGTCAAAAACTGAACTACTCGTCTTTCCTCCCTCCATTAATCTACCTGTGCCCGATATTGCCATCTCCGTTTGTGGCTCAACCATTACTCCCCAGCTACAAGCCCGCTGTCTTGGGGTCATTTTTGATTCAGATCTTTCTTTCACTCCTCACATCAAATCACTCGCTCGTTCATGTCATCTACACCTCAAAAACATCTCAAGAATCAGGACTTTTCTCACCTTTGACTCGGCAAAAACTCTTACTGTCGCTCTTATTCATTCTCGTCTTGACTATTGCAACGCTCTACTAATCGGTCTCCCTCTTACTAAACTCTCCCCTCTCCAATCCGTCCTGAACGCAGCAGCCAGGATCATATTCCTCGCCAACCGCTACTCAGATGCCTCTTCCCTGTGCCAGTCATTGCATTGGTTGCCCATCCAATATAGAGTTCGTTTTAAACTTATCACGCTTACCCACAAAGCGCTCCATGCTTCAGTACCCCCCTACATCTCCTCCCTTGTCTCAGTCTACCACCCTACACGTGCCCTCCATTCTGCAAATGACTTGAAACTAAAATCCTCCATAATCCGAACTTCCCACTCCCGTCTCCAAGATTTCTCGCGTGCTGCGCCAATTCTCTGGAATGCACTACCCAGGACAGTTCGATTAATTCCCAATACCCACAGTTTCAAGCGAACCCTAAAAACACATTTCTTTAGACTGGCGTATCACCTAAACACACTCTGTCCATCCCAGCTTTCCCCCATATTAAAATCTTCTTCAACTTCGGGTTCAAACCAACCATGCACATAAAAGCCTCTGTCAGGACTGCACACATACTGGCTGGCGACCAGTCTATGTATTATTATTTATCCTATTCAGTATATCAAGGCTGCATTATACAATATATGTACTTTTTACCTTTTGTGTCTCCCCCACTTCCTCATAGACTGTAAGCTCGCGAGCAGGGCCCTCACTCCGTTCGATATGAGATATGTTTATTCTGTATTGTCTGTATAAGTCCCCCCTAAAATTTGTAAAGTGCTGCGGAATATGTTGGCGCTATAAAAATAAACTATTATTATTATTATTATTATTATATGTTTAATAGTGCATGGGTTTCTGTCTCCAACAATAGTGTTATATTGGCAGGAAAGCATTGTTAAAAAACCTGGAAATTCCTGTTCACTGAGTGTGTATAACTGGAGCACAGTTTTTACTTTCACTTTGCAAGCTGACAGACAAGATGCTAAAACCCTAATACCAGGAATACCAGTTGTAAGCTGTGTTATCTTTATTCCTGAATACATATATATAAACTGTTAAACGGCTGGACAGTACAGAGATTAATCTACTGCCAAGATCTTTCCTCTGCAGCTAATTTTCATTTTCACTTCTGCATTTTTCCCAGCCTTTCCTCCAAGAGCCATCATATTTTTTATTTTTCAGTTCGTCTAAGGGCTTTTTTTTTTGAGGGATGAGCTTTAGTTTTGAATTACACAATTCATTTTACCATAAAATGTACTTAAAAAACTGAAAAAAATTCCAAGTATGATGAAATAATGAAAAATATAAAGTTCCATTGTTTTTAGGTTTTGTTTTAGTTTTTATGGTATTCATTGCATGACAAAAACCATCTGGAAACCTGATTTTCCAAGTCATTACAATTATAGCAATGGCAATTTAAAATTTATCTTTTATTGTATTAATTAATAATAGAGATAAAGTGCCTAAAGTTTAAAAGCACACAGTGCAGTTGGTAGTTTTTTTTAGATGGGGGTTAGTTCATCTTTCAGGGAGATCTCCCCATTATATTCCCAAGCTTAGAAGTATATTTAATAACTAATAACCAAAATCTTGGATTACGTGTTTGTAACTGTGTGCATTTAAACTTCATGCACCTTATCCCTATTATTAATTAACACAAAAAAGTTACATTTTAATGTAGGTCTTCAGCTTAGGCCTTTGGCAATTCGTAATACATTAAGGCACTACCCCTACGCTGACTGAGGAGCTGCAATTTGTTTAGTCATTGCACTGGTTGCCCATCTGCTATAGAATACAATATAAACTTATCACTTACACCCACAAAGCTCTCCACAGTGCCCTACATCTCCTCCCTCATCTCTTTCTACAGACCTATCCACCCTGCCCCTGGTCTCTATTCTGCAACTGATCTAAGACTAACATCATCAGTAATCTGAACCTCTCATGCTGCACCAGTTTTCTGGAATGCACTAACCCAGAAAATTTGGTTAATTTCCAGTATCTACAGTTTTAAGCGTGCCCTAAAAATGTATTTCTTTGTCTAGCCTATTACCTTACCTCACTAATCTAACTTTTCTCTCTTTGCCCTTCCTAAACTTTCCTCAGAATTCCCTCCATGCACTTAATAACCCTCTGTGCTGGTCACCAGTTCATGCAGCATTATTTGAATACCCCATTTATTATATTGATGGCTGAACCTTACACTTAGCAATTTAAGTTTTGTGTTTCCACTATTTCCTCATAGATTGTAAGCTTGCTAGCAGAGCCCACGCTCATCTTGCCATGTGTTGAATTATGTGTTACTCTGAAATGTTTGTACATGCCCCCTCTGAAATGTAAAGTGCTGTGGAATATGTTGGTGTGTAGAAATAAAAATTATTATTATTATTATTATTATAAATTATATTTTACATTTAATTTTTTTTGTGGCAGTACAATTGGAATGTTAACTTTAATCTGTAGGTCAATGTGATTATGGTGGTGCCCAACTTACATTGTTTCCTTGTGTTTTACTTTTTGCACAAGAAAATACATTTTTTTAAATTCTTTTGTTTGTCATATTGTGAGAACCATAACCAGAGTACAGAGCTGTATGACGGCTTGTGTTTTTTTTTTTATTAAATAGCTAACTGTAGTTTTTATTGTTGCAATTTTTGGAATGCATACAACTTTTAAATATTTTTTTATTTCATTTTTTGTTAGGCAAGATAATAATAATAATAATACATTTTATTTCTATGAACAGAATCAGCAATTCTGGTATAGTCGTCACAAACGTGGCATTACCAAATATGTGTTGTTTATATGTATTATTTATAAATAGATCACTTTGTATTATTAAAACTGGGAAGTGGGTTTTTATTTTTATGTATTTTTTTACATTTATAAACTTTTCTTATTTTTATTTTACAATGCTTACTAGTCTCACATGGGAGCTTGAACATTTGATCCTTTGATCACATTGTTAATATACTATACAGCTTATATACAATAATACATTGCATTACCTAACCTGTCAGTGCTTGACTGACAGTCAGCCTACGAGACTTTACCTTTCGTGAGATCTGATAGGCTAAAGTTTATGGCAGACATCGATTGTTACACCTCCTTGCTTCCATAAAAACCTTTAGTATCCCCACAAATTCTTAGTAAGGGTGCCAATGGGCTGACAAGGGAAGCAATGATTTTCTGTTTAACTCCTCACATGTTGCTGTCACTATTGACTGTGGTGTCTGAGGGGTTATGGTGCTGTCATCAGAACGAGGTCCGGTCCCAATACACGCAACAGGAGCTTAGCTGTGTACAACAGCCGACTCCGGCTGTAGATGGCAAGGGCACAACTTCTTTACCCATGCCATCCCTGTGACATAATAGTACGGCAGATTGCGGGAAAGCACTTGCATTCTATACGTACAGTTACATCATTTTGCAGCAAGGGGTCCCACAGTACATCTAATTTTCATCTTATAAATAATATTATTATTATGCTTTATTAAGGAACCAATATATTAATGAGTGCTGTACATTGCCAAAAAGAAGGAGCATAAATACAGACTTCAATAAAATTCATATCACTATAATACATATGGAGAGAATAGTTGGTCTTACAATAAGAGTTCTTTGAGTTGTTCTTACAAGTTCATATTCTGCCTGCATAGGTCCATGTAAAAGAGCATTAAAATTAGCACTAATCAGGTTGAAAACATTCACAGATGACCATTTTCAATAGTAGAAAATGTAACACAGTTCTTTTGATTTTTCTCAAGACAAGTACTGGTAGTGAGCAAAAAACGGCAGAATTATACACATAATAAAGTGTGCAAGGAAAAGTCTATCTTATTTTACACCATATTTTCTTGTGTTTGCAGTTAGTTATAGTGTGCATTGTCTTTATATGCTTGTTTAAAGCTTTCTTTTAAATAGTTTATTATATACCGTAAGGGTAAAAAAGATGAAAGCATTTAAAAAATAATAGTACAACTATACAATCATTACAGTACCATGTCTGACCTTACTCTTAGGCTATGTGCCCACGATGCAGAAATGCTCTGGATTTTTTCCTGAGCGTTTCTGCATCTCCCTGGCAGAAAAAACGCATGTGGATTGTACATGCGGATTGTACATGCGTTTTTCTTGCCAGGGACAAGCGGAAGTGAAGCGTTCTTCACATGCATTTCTGCATGCGGGTTGACAAGCGCTTTCCAAGCGATTTTAGCATCACTTGGAAAGTGCTTAACAACTTGGTCACACTATATAAATCCATGCAAACGGCATGGATTTTTATACTGTGACCTTAAAGAATGTTTAAAAATAAAAAAATAAATCTATACTTACCTTCTGGCCCCCGGAGTCTTACTTCGCTCGGTCCTGGCTTGCCGGCAGATCGCGGTACACTACACTGAAGGACCTGCCGTCACATGACTATGACGTCAGCGCAGGTCCTTCAGTCCACCACGAGCTGCCGGCAAGTGAAGACAAGCGTACCGTGGGCCATCAGAAGGTAAATATAATATTTATTTTTTATTTTATTCTTTTTTTTTACTGGTTCTATGGTACCCGGGTCCGGAGGAGAGTCTCCTCTTCTCCAGACCCAGGTACCATCCGCACATTGAAACGCATGGAATCTGCATGTACAGATGCAGTGATGCGGAATCCAAACGTTCCAATGAAAGTTAATGGCGGCGAAAATGCAGCACTTCCGCAAAATAATTGGTAGTGCTGCGTTTTTTTCCGCAATGATAACCGGCAGCGGAAATTTCCTCAGCATGTGCACAGCACATGCGGATTATCATTGGGGAACATGGCAGGCCTTCTACCATGCGTTTTTTAAGCGTTTCTGCAGCGTTTTGCATCTGCGGAAACGCTTAAAAAACGCATCGTGGGCACACAGCCTTAAAGGGAATGTATCATTGGAAAATTACCTATTGTTTTAAATCAGGTTTTTGGGTTAAATGTATATTTTTTATTTTTGGCAATGTTATTTCCATATCATAATACGTATTTTAAAAAAAGAAATCTTGCAATTTCATTTTAAACTCAAACTCACTGTTCTTTCAGAAATGTCACATGTACATTAGCAGCAATAGACACACACCAACTCTATATTTTGTATTGAAGCTTTTAATGAACGCGTGCAAGGGTCACTGTGAATAGAGGGAGAGCAAGGTTAGTTGTGATTGGTAAATTCTACGTTATTAGCTGTGTATATACAGTCATGGCCAACATTTTTGAGAATGACACCAAAATTATATTTTCACATGATCTGCTGGCCTCTGGTTTTTATTAGTGTTTGTCTGATGTTTATATCACATACAGAAATATAATTGCAATCATATTATGAGTACCAATCGGTTATATTGACAGTTAGAATGAGTTAATGCAGCAAGTCAATATTTGCAGTGTTGACCCTTCTTCTTCAAGACCTCTGTAATTCTCCCTGGCATGCTCTCAATCAACTTTTGGACCAAATCCTGACTGATAGCAGTCCATTCTTGCATAATCAATGCTTGCATTTTGCCAGAATTTGTTGGTTTTTGTTTGTCCACCCGTCTCTTGATGATTGACCACAAGTTCTCAATGGGATTAAGATCTGGGGAGTTTCCAGGCCATGGACCCAAAATCTCTATGTTTTGTTCCATGAGCCATTTAGTTATCACCTTTGCTTTATGGCAAGGTGCTCCATCATGCTGGAAAAGGCATTGTTGGGCGCCAAACTGCTCTTGTACGGTTGGGAGAAGTTGCTCTTGGAGGACATTCTGGTACCATTCTTTATTCATGGCTGTGTTTTTAGGCAAGACTGTGAGTGAGCCGATTCCCTTGGCTGAGAAGCAACCCCACACATGAATGGTTTCAGGATGCTTTACAGATGGCATGAGACAAGACTGGTGGTAGCGCTCACCTCTTCTTCTCCGAATAAGCTGTTTTCCAGATGTCCCAAACAATCGAAAAGGGGATTCATCAGAGAAAATGACTTTGCCCCAGTCCTCAGCAGTCCACTTCCTGTACCTTTTGCAGAATATCAGTCGGTCCCTGATGTTTTTTCTGGAGAGAAGTGGCTTCTTTGCTGCCCTCCTTGAAACCAGCCCTTGCTCAAAGAGTCTCCGCCTCACAGTGCGTGCAGAAGCACTCACACCAGCCTGCTGCCATTCCTAAGCAAGCTCGGCACTGCTGGTAGTCTGATCCCGCAGCTGAAACAGTTTTAAGATACGGTCCTGGCGCTTGCTGGTCTTTCTTGGGCACCCTGGAGCCTTTTTGACAACAATGGAAGCTCTCTCCTTGAAGCTCTTGATGATGCGATAGATTGTTGACTGAGGTGCAATCTTTGTAGCTGCGATACTCTTACCTGATAGGCCATTTTTGTGCAGTGCAATGATGGCTGCACTTGTTTCTTTAGAGATAACCATGGTTAACTGAAGAGAAACAATGATACCAAGAACCAGCCTCCTTTTAAAGTGTCCAGTGATGTCATTCTTACTTAATCATGACTGATTGATCGCCAGCCCTGTCCTCATCAACACCCACACCTGTGTTAATGGATCAATCACTAAAACGATGTTAGCTGCTCCTTTTAAGGCAGGACTGCAATGATGTTGAAATGTGTTTTGGGGGTTAAAGTTCATTTTCTGGGCAAATATTGACTTTGCAAGTACAGTAATTGCTGTTAAGCTGATCACTCTTTGACATTCAGGAGTATATGCAAATTGCCATTACAAAAAATGAAGCAGTAAACTTTGGAAAAATTACTATTTGTCTCATTCTCAATACTTTTGGCCATGACTGTAGGTGTTATCCTTCATGAAATTCTCCCAGGGATGATAAGCAAACTGCTGTAAAGTCTTCTTGACAGGACAGGAAGTTAGAGTCTAAATTAGCCCCAGTGGCCAGCTTGAAAAAAGCAAGAAGTATGATTTTTTTTTTAAATACAGATAGTAATTTGTAAAAAAACATTGCCAAGATAAAAAAAATACATTTAACCCAATAAACTGATTTAAATTTTCTGATATTACATTCTCTTAAGGTAGCACTCCCATGTATTTTTTTTACTAAATGTGTGTGTACATGCAAGTAATGAAGTGTGAGTGTATTAATATACTCATGTACCACTGCGGTATCTCCAGTATCCAGCTCCTTTCTGCTCCGCTTCTCATTGACATCACCACTCTGCAGACTATCCGGTTATAAGGGGCTATGCGTGATCCGGAAGTGGTTTTATAATGTAAATCTATGGAGTATCAGAACGAGGTTCCATTGATTATATTGTAAAGAGCACTTCCGGGTCACACATAGGGCATAGAGTGGTCCAGCTAGTTGCAATTGCAGTGACTTCACTGAGAAGTGAAGCAGAACGGCGCTGTACACTGGAGAGAGCAGTGGTGGGTGAGTATGTGGTATCCCAGTACCCGTTCTACTACTGCTAAATGAGACAGTTGTAGTGTGGTAATACATTTATTCCATTGTGTGTACTGAGTCAGGTAATATACTACATTGCATTGCATACAGTTATATGAAAAAGTTTGGGCACCCCTATTAATCTTAAGCTTATTGTTTTATAAAAATTGGTGTTTTTGCAACAGCTATTTCATTTTGATATATGTAATAACTGTTGGACACAGTAATGTTTCTACCTTGAAATGAGGTTTATTGTACTAACAGAAAATGTGCAATCTGCATTCAAACAAAATTTGACAGGTGCATAAGTATGGGCACCTCACCAGAAAAGTGACATTAATATTTAGTAGATCCTCCTTTTGCAAAAATAACAGCCTCTAGTCGCTTCCTGTAGCTTTTAATGAGTTCCTGGATCCTGGATGAAGGTATTTTTGACCATTCCTCTTTACAAAACAATTCCAGTTCAGTTAAGTTTGATGGTCGCCGAGCATGGACAGCCCTCTTCAAATGATCCCACAGATGTTCAATGATATTCAGGTCTGGGGACTGGGATGGCCATTCCAGAACATTGTAATTGTTCCTCTGCATGAATGCCTGAGTAGATTTGGAGCGGTGTTTTGGATCATTGTCTTGCTGAAAGATCCATCCCCTGCGTAACTTCAACTTTATCACTGATTCTTGAACATTATTGTCAAGAATCTGCTGATACTGAGTGGAATCCATGCGTCCCTCAACTTTAACAAGATTCCAGATTCCCGGTGCTGGCATTGGCCACACAGCCCCAAAGCATGATGGAACCTCCACCAAATTTTCCTGTGGGTAGCAAATGTTTTTCTTGGAATGCTGTGTTTTTTTGCCGCCATGCATAATGCCTTTTTGTATGACCAAACAACTCAATCTTGGTTTCATCAGTCCACAGGACCTTCTTCCAAAAAGAAATTGGCTTCTCCAAATGAGCTTTTGCATTCCTCAGCCGACTCTGTTTGTGGCGTGCTTGCAGAAACGGCTTCTTTCGCATCACTCTCCCATACAGCTTCTCCTTGTGCAAAGTGCGTTGTATAGTTGACCGATGCACAGTGACACCATCTGCAGCAAGTTGATGCTGCAGCTCTCTGGAGGTGGTCTGAGGATTGTCCTTGACTGATCTCACCATTCTTCTTCTCTGTCTTTCTGATGTTTTTCTTGGCCTGCCACTTCTGGCCTTAACAAGAACTGTCCCTGTGTTATTTCCATTTCCTTACTTTGTTACTCACAGTGGAAACTGACAGGTTGAATCTCTGAGACAGCTTTTTGTATCCTTTCCCTGAACAACTATGTTGAATAATCTTTGTTTTCAGATCATTTGACAGTTGTTTTGAGGAGCCCATGATGCCACTCTTCAGAGGAGATTCAAACAGGAGAACAACTTGCAAGTGGCCACTTTAAGTAGCTTTTCTCATGATTGCATACACCTGGCTATGAAGTTCAAAGCTCAATGAGGTTACAAAACCAAAAAAAGTGCTTTAGTAAGTCAGTAAAAAGTAGGTAGGAGTATTTAAAACAAGAAAATGATAAGGGCGCCCATACTTATGCACCCGTCAAATTTTGTTTGAATGCAGATTGCACATTTTCTGTTAGTACAATAAACCTCATTTCAAGGCAGAAACATTACTGTGTCCAACAGTTATTACATATATCAAACAAATAGCTGTTGCAAAAACACCAATTTTTATAAAACATTAAGCTTAAGATTAATAGGGGTGCCCAAACTTTTTCATATAACTGTATTGTACTTTCCTGCCATCTGCTGGCCAATGTGTGTATATGAAGTAATGATTATTCTCCTCACAACAGGTGCCCATAGCAATGGCTGGGAGGAGCCTCCCAGCTCAGGGCAGACACTCTGAATGAACTCTGGTACAAACCAGTTGTGGGCGGTTCCTGCTGCCGCAGGAAGATTAAGGAGAGACATTATTCTCTCAGAGAAGAGTTTTCAATGCCAGTCTACGCTGAGGGGACATTTTTCCTCACATAATCTCCTTCACAAAAAGAGTGAAATGTCTTCTAGTCAGGAGATAGAGTGCTGTACATGGACTCTCCTGTTCTTTGGTTATCCTGATCGCTTCTAGCCAGGACCAGATCCACTTTGTTTAAATCTACCCCCTGCGAGAGGGAACAGTAGGATAAAAACTGTGAGCACATCCACACTTTAGTGTGTTTCCACAGAGAGACAATCTGTGAAGGTTCCTCCATCACTTTAATATATCCTGGACTGTGCATAGCATTTCCTGTACTAGCAAGTGAAGAGAACTCTGCTCCAGCCGCCCTGAGAGGCCAAAACAATGCTTGTCTCATGAGGAGAAAACCATTACTTTCATATGCACAATATACTGTGAACTTTGCCTGTAAGAGAGACTGTACCCCGTTACCTCCTTCAGTAAAATTGTTATGTTTACAAGTTCACCTGCGTGTCTGGCTGCTTGAGATTGCACAAACATCACGGGCACTCCAAACCCTGCACCCAGACACCACCACTACAGGAGTGCCCCCGGGGGGTCCTATACCATCCTCAAGTGCCACCTCCCGCTTTTGAAATTGTTGTGGACACGAGGGAAGCGTTGAGGGGTCCAGAGACCCACTTCAGCTACCATGACATCATTATCTGCTGCCAGTGAGGCTACACACCCTAGCTGGCCATTCTCCAACATCTGGCGCCTCCCCAGTGGTCCACCACAAGTATATTAATACACTACATTCCATATACACACTTAATATAAAAAATAAACATGGGAGTGCATCTTCCTTCCAATTTCCTAGGACACAGAAATGTCCTTGAATGATACTTCAGATGACAAAAAGTGAAGGAATTTAATGCTCCACACAGCACATCATGAATATGATAGAAATACCCAGCGTCCCTACCAGATGAGACGTTTACCACATCCTTCAGTTAACTGCCATTTACTTCTAATTCAATTAGGATTGAAGCAAAGGTCTTGTGGCAGTGAATGTCAAGGCATTAAGATGCTGAGAAATTGAGACCTGTCACAAATTATTGGAAAACAAACACAAAAGATCTCTGTGCTGAGTACACAAGTGAACTGCTTCAACTGCTGGCTATTGCACATAATAACAGGGTTTTGGAGGGTTGTTTTTTTCAATGGGCCATAGCAATTCTGTCTTTGTGTGAAGGTATTTTTTTGCAATATTCTTGTAAATCATGTATAAGCAGGAACACAGGTGAAAAAGCAAGTAACCAGTGATAAAGTATATTGCATTAGATGGTGAAAAAGTCCACAGATGTAGAATCTAGAGAACCCGTCTGCGTAACAACACTGTCCATAAAGAATGGCACAACGGTTTGTATACTTGTAAAAACATAACAAGCTCACTTCCAGCCCTGCCTTATTCCGGTCCAGCTGCGTAACCAAGGCAATTCCATCTAGTATTCCAGCCAGCTCCATCAACTCCACACCCATCACAATGCTGCACTGTTTGATGTCTGAAACAAGATCAAACTCCTGCGCTTTACACATCCTGCTTCCTACACATGCAAAATCATTTTATTAGCAGCCAGGAGAGTTCATCTAAACAGCTCTCATTAAAGCTGTTGATAGGAGGAAGTTTGTAATTTTCTAGCTTCATATGGTCAGTCTGCAGGCTACTCAGTAGGGGGCTTATCCGAAAGACATTTCACCTTTACAGGGTTGAAAACATCAGATGAGCAGTGATTGCGTTCATTCCCCAATGCATGAGATGTTACTTGTGATTACTTTTTATTTTATTTTCTCTCCTTCTGTTAAGCTGGTGAGAAATAACCAAAAAATAGACCGAATAACATTGTCATTGCTGGTGAGACATGAAATAAACATGTATGATGTTGGCACCACAATCACGAGAGTTTATTCACCAGTTTAGGGCATTCACCATCCCTTTCTTCAAATCAGTGTGACTCTTGTCTTCCTTACAGTATGTGATATTGATTTGAAAAAGTTAATAGAAATAGTGAGTTTATTATACTTACAAAAGCTGAATAATAAAGGAGAAACTCCAGCCATACTTGTGTCAACATCTGAGGTTTATTCTCCACATTGCACCGACACAGTCACTATAAGGCGAAAATATTAATAAACCACTTTCATCTTCTCTTTTGGGAAGTCCTCTCTCTTTCTTGCTTCTGTAGAGTGTTAGTTCATATGGTTAGCTGGGTTCTCTCTCTTTATCCTGTAAATTGTAAGCTTTTATGATCAGCAAGTGGCCTCTTCTCTCTCTCCAGTAGAGTGTAAGCTCTTATAATCAGCAAGTGGCCTCTTCTCTCTCTCCTGTAGAGTGTAAGCTCTTATGATCAGCAAGTGGCCTCTTCTCTCTCTCATGTAGAGTGTAAGCTCTTATGGTCAGCAGGGTCTTTTCTCTCTCCTGTAGAGTGTAAGCTCTTATGGTCAGCAGGGTCCTCTTCCTCTCTCTCCTGTACAGTGTAAGAAAGAACAAGGAGTCTTGGAAGTGCTGATATGGCCCTCAGAGAGCTCTGATCTCAACATGATTGAATCTGTCTGGGATTGCATGAAGAAAAAGAATGATTTGGACAACACTACATCAGCAGAAAATCTTTATTTGGTTCTCCAACATGTTTGGAAAAACCTCCTGCTAATTTCTTTCAAAAACCGTGTGTAAGAACAGAACAGACCAAAAGTTTGGACACACCTTCTCATTTAAAGATTTTTCTGTATTTTCATGACTATGAAAATTGTACATTCACACTGAAGGCAT
The DNA here is from genome assembly GCF_046119375.1 of Phyllobates terribilis. Classification (NCBI taxonomy): domain Eukaryota; kingdom Metazoa; phylum Chordata; class Amphibia; order Anura; family Dendrobatidae; genus Phyllobates; species Phyllobates terribilis. The sequence continues at coordinate 319,934,762 of NW_027362763.1, forward strand.
CAAAACTAAGAATTAACACATGTGGAATTATATACTTAACAAAAAGTGTGAAACAACTGAAAATATGTCTTATATTCTAGGTTCTTCAAAGTAGCCACCTTTTGCTTTGATGACTGCTTTGCACACTCTTGGCATTCTCTTGATGAGCTTCAATAGGTAGTCACCGGAAATGGTCTTCCAACAATCTTGAAGGAGTTCCCAGAGATGCTTAGCACTTGTTGGCCCTTTTGCCTTCACTCTGCAGTCCAGCTCACCCCAAACCATCTCGATTGGGTTCAGGTCTGGTGACTGTGGAGGCCATGTCATCTGGCGTAGCACCCATTCACTCTCCTTCTTGGTCAAATAACCCTTACACAGCCTGGAGGTGTGTTTGGGGTCATTGTCCTGTTGAAAAATAAATGATGGTCGAACTAAACGAAAACCGGATGGAATAGCATGCTGCTGCAAAATGCTGTGGTAGCCATGCTGGTTCAGTATGCCTTCAATTTTGAATAAATCCCCAACAGTGTCACCAGCAAAGCACCCCCACACCATCACACCTCCTCCTCCATGCTTCACGGTGGGAACCAGGCATGTAGAGTCCATCCATTCACCCTTCTGCGTCACACAAAGACACGGTGGTTGGAACCAAAGATCTCAAATTTGGACTCATCAGACCAAAGCACAGATTTCCACTGATCTAATGTCCATTCCTTGTGTTCTTTAGCCCAAACAAGTCTCTTCTGCTTGTTGCCTGTCCTTGGCAGTGGTTTCCTAGCAGCTATTTTACCATGAAGGCCTGCTGCACAAAGTCTCCTCTTAACAGTTGTTGTAGAGATGTGTCTGCTGCTAGAACTCTGTGTGGCATTGACCTGGTCTCTAATGTGAGCTGCTGTTAACCTACGATTTCTGAGGCTGGTGACTCGGATAAACTTATCCTCAGAAGCAGAGGTGACTCTTGGTCTTCCTTTCCTGGGGCGGTCCTCATGTGAGCCAGTTTCTTTGTAGCACTTGATGGTTTTTGCAACTGCACTTGGGGACACTTTCAAAGTTTGCCCAATTTTTCGGACTGACTGACCTTCATTTCTTAAAGTAATGATGGCCACTCGTTTTTCTTTACTTAGCTGCTTTTTTCTTGCCATAATACAAATTCTAACAGTCTATTCAGTAGGACTATCAGCTGTGTATCCACCAGACTTCTGCACAACACAACTGATGGTCCCAACCCCATTTATAAGGCAAGAAATCCCACTTATTAAACCTGACAGGGCATACATGTGAAGTGAAAACCATTTCCGGTGACTACCTCTTGAAGCTCATCAAGAGAATGCCAAGAGTGTGCAAAGCAGTCATCAAAGCAAAAGGTGGCTACTTTGAAGAACCTAGAATATAAGACATATTTTCAGTTGTTTCATACTTTTTTGTTAAGTATATAACTCCACGTGTGTTAATTCATAGTTTTGATGCCTTCAGTGTGAATGTACAATTTTCATAATCATGAAAATACAGAAAAATCTTTAAATGAGAAGGCGTGTCCAAACTTTTGGTCTGTACTGTATATCTAGAAAAATTGATGCTGTTTTGAAGACAAAGGGTAGTCACATCAAATATTGATTTAACTTAGATTTCTCTTTTGTTCATCACTTTGCATTTTGTTGATTGCTAAAATTAAACTAACATTTAAAGCATTCTTAATTTGTAGCATTTTTTTCCACACTTGAATAAAAATTTTGCACAGTATTGTAGTTAAATGTATCTTTAACAAAATGAATGTTGAATTTATTTGTAGCAAATATATACTATTATATCCAATATTTGTAAAGAATACATCAAAAAGGAGTAAAATGCTGTAGAGCCACTAGTTCTAATTTAGTTGATTTTTTTCAATTTGCATGTATTGAAAAATTTAATTTCCATGTAAAGACGGTAAATATAGCCTCTTCTTCAGTTCCTTCTTCCAAATTACAAGGGACAACAAAGATTTGCAGTGGTATGTAAAAGTGTGGGCACCCCTGGTCAAAATTACTGTTATTGTTAACAGTTGAGCAAGTTGAAGATGAAATGATCTCTAAAAGGTCTAAAATTAAAGATGACACATTTCTCTTGTATTTTAGGCAAATATGTATATATATTTTAATTTTTTACATTTTAAAAATTACAAAACGGAAAATGGACCAATGGAAAAGTTTGGGCACTCTTGGAGATTTGTGTGCTCAGAAAACTTTGACCAAGGTTTCAGGTATTAGGGATATGGATTGTTCACTATCATTGTTAGGAAAGCCCAGGGGATGCAAATTTCCCAGCTTTATAATAACTCAGCCTCCTCTAACCTTGTGCCAAAAAGCAGCAGCCATGAGTTCTTCTAAGTAGTGTTGAGCCACCCCCGTAGTGTTCGAGTTCGGTTCGGTTCGTCGAACACCCGTGTGTTCTTCGAACTGTTCGTCGAACACCTTCGAACACCGTTAAAACCAATGGCAGGCAAACAAAAACACATAGAAACACATAGAAAACACCTTCAAAGGTGTACAAAAGCTGACAAACTGCTCAGAAGACACAACTAACACATGGAAAAGTGACAAGTACATATAGTCATGCGAAAAGAAAAGAGGTGGAGGAGTAAAAGGAGGGGGAGACACAGATATAGGCATGTCATGCCCTTCTAAAATCCAAAAAGTGAGAAGCCGACAAGTTCAGTCCGCTCCTGCCCGTGCCACCTCCGTGTCGCCGGGTTTGTGCCAGAGCCGCGGTGAACCCTGACGGCCAGCCCCCCTCTCCCAATACTGGTGCCTGTCCGCTGGTGGGTCGAGCGAGCCCCCCTGTGGTGGAGGCAGCTCTAAGCTTTTTAATTTAAATTGTCTCTCTAATTTGAATGAATACACTTTAAATCCATTTACAAGGATCTATTGGAGGGCAAGTCTCATGCCAGCAGCCGCGTAATTCCAGCTCCAGTAGCGTCCACTAAAGCTGCTGCAGTTAAAAAGCTTTTATAAGGATCGAGCTCGGCTGTCCACCGCAAGGCATCCTACTGCCAGTCCCAGCCCCTATGCCTTGGGGTGCCTCCTGATGCTCTTCACTGAGTATCCCGTGGTCCCGAAGCATTTCCTTTGAAAAAATTAAGTGTCCAAACTACAGGTGGTGTAGCTTGCTTAACAGCCGGGATAATCCGCTGACTAGCAGACACTGCTACTAGGCACAAAGTATTTCCTGGGCTAGATGCAGTTAAAAATTTTTAATTAGATACTCTCGTTGGATGCTGAGAAAGCATTCCATAGAGTCTCCTGGCACGCCATATATTATTCTCTTAAAAAGCTTGGGGTAGGGGTCTAGGGGTCCCTTTTATAGCCAAAATCACGGCCCTGTATCGCAATACGTCACCTAGGCTGAAGATAAATGGAACTGTAGCACCCTGAGGGCTCGGTTGCTACAGAGGTATTGCACCTCACCCAGAGGTGTGATATCTCACTCTCAGGTAAGGATGGAGTGTGGATCAGGACCCGACACCTGCATGCATTACACCACATTGCCGTGGGGCAGGGCGACCAATATGCCCCTGAGATGGGCACGACAGTCCCTGTCTCTGGCTGGAGTGGGAGGAGGGAACACTGAGGAAAGGGAACCCTGTAGTGCAGGAGCAGGGAGGAAGCAGATCGTGGGTGCATTGAGAAGGGAGTATAAAAGGTGGGCACCATCTTAGTTCAGTGCAGAGAAGTCTGAGCAGAAGTGGCAGGGAGCAGGAGCTCTGCATGAGCTCTGCTCCGGAGGCGGGCCTAGTAACAGAGGCCCAGGCCTGGAAGAGGGAGAAGGAAGGAAGAGGAGCGGAGAAGGCTCCAGGAATGAGGAACGAAGGGATCCCAGGGGTGCGGACGGGCGAGTCGCCATCGCACGCCCGAATCCACCTGCGTGGAGGGGTCAGGCCAAAGGGGGAGACCGGTCCCCGAAACTAGTGGAGGCAGGAAACGACCCTCAGCTAGAAACCGGAGGCTGTGACATTTTATGTGGCGCAGCCCCTCGCTACACCCGCTAGGAAGGCACCACATAGGGTCAGGGAAACTGGCGCCAAGTTTACCAAGAGGAGGCCCGAGGCAGTCGGACAGAAGGGTTGGTAAGAAAGGCAAGACAAAGGACACACAAAGGGGGTCCTGTGAAGCGCTCCAAAGTTATCTGGGAGTTGTCTGAGCCCCTCACCTGGTGAGCACAGTACGACGTGGGCAGCCGTTACTTGCAGACGTGGTCTGGATAATAAGAACTGTGAGTAAAGGCCCTGGACTGCATCACTGACTCCGTGTCGTTACTGCTGCTGCCCTGCACCATCACCCCCATCCTCCGCATACACTGCCCTAAGGCTATACTCCTCCCGTGGGGAGTTATGCTACGCTCTGCTGCACCCACAACACCAGCCTCAGCGGTCTGCCCTGCAGCGGCGGTTCACTCTGACCGCAATCCACGGGTGGCGTAGTCGGACATTTAAACATCAAAACCACATAAATAGTTCCACCACTGGTTTGACCGCCCTGAGCCATGGAACCGGGTCGCCGCCATGGAGACTACAACCACCAGCATCCACCAAAAAGGGTCCAGCTCCGGGTGTCCCAAGGCCCAGGGGGTGCATCAGAACATGTTCATCACCTTTCACAATCACCAATGGGACAAGGCAGGGATGTCCTCTGTCCCCTCTCTTATACATCCTAGTGACGGAGCACCTGCTCTCATCAATTCGCCATAACCCCAATATTAGGTGGATTGAGGTGGGAGGCACCGAGTACAAGTGCTTTCTATTTGCTGATGATGTCCTAGTATATATCACTCAATCACATATATCCATCCATGCTGTTATGGCTGAAATAGATCACTTTGTTACATGGTCAAATTTTAAAATGAATGCAGCGAAGTCTGAGGCCCTCGATGTCTCCCTCCCCAAATCCATACAGGATTCCATCCAGTCCAACTTTCCCTTTGTCTGGCCCTCACAGGGTATCAAATACTTAGGAATTCCTATTCATAGAGACCTCTCCCATCTATGTTATCTTAATTTTGGGCCCTTTATTGAACAACTCCATACAGACAACGGATGGCAAGTTAGAACTGTAAGATTCACTACGTGAACCACTGGTGTTTTGTGGAAAAGCACATGTACACTGTGTTCCAAATTATTATGCAAAAAGTGTTTAGGAGTGATAAGGGAAGAATTTGTTTGTTTGTCAGTTAAACTCATTGATGGTGATGTGTGTCAGGGCTCTTTATATCACTGTAAGCAATTGCAGACACCTGTGCTAATTAGTTTGGCAGGTGTGTCCAATGAAAGGCAAGACTACTTAAGAAGGCTGTCTCACATTATTAAGCAGCCTACATTTTCTGCCAAAATGGGAAAGAAAAAGGATGTGTCGGCTGCTGAGAAGCAACAAATTGTGGAGTGTTTAGGTCAAGGCATGACTACAATCAACATTGTGCGATGATCAGGATGAAGTGTCTTGGCAATCAAGAAGTATGTAGCTGATTCACAGTACACACGTGTGCGTGCTGATAAGGGCAAATTGAGGACTCTTTCCTACAGGCAATTACGTCAGGTTAAAAGAGCAGTGACAAAAAAGCCTTGTCATAGCAGCAGACAAGTTTTTGAAGCTGCTGGTGCCTCCAACGTCCCCCGAACAACAAGATGCAGGGTCCTTCAGAGGTTTGCAGCTGTGCATACGCCATCCTATCGACCTCCTCTATCCACTTCACACAAGCAGAAACGGCTCCAGTGGGCCAAACATTACATGAAGACTGATTTCAAAACTGTTTTGTTCACGGATGAGTGCCGTGCAGCGCTCGATGGTCCAGATGGATGGAGTGGAGGATGGCTGGTTGATGGACACCCCACGCAAACACCGCTACAGCGCCAACAAGGAGGAGGTGGAGTAATGTTTTGGGCTAGAATCATGGGGAGAGAGATTGTCGGCCCCTTTAGGATCCCTGAAGGGGTAAAGATGAACTCCATAATGTATGTGGATTTTCTCAAACAGCACTTCCTGCCATGGTTCAAGAAGAAGAACCGTGTATTCCACAGCAAGATCATTTTTATGCATGATAATGCACCATCTCATGCTGCACATAACACATCTTCATCTCTGGCTGATATGGGCATAAAAGGTGGACAAACTTATGGTGTGACCCCCATGCTCCCCTGACCTCTACCCCATTCAGAACCTCTGGAGCATCATCAAAAGGAGTGTCTATGATGGCGGGAGGCAGTTCACATCTAAGCAACAGCTCTGGGAGGGTATTCTGTCCTCATGCAAAACAATTGAAGCAGAAACCATCCAAAACCTGACAAATTCAATGGACGAGAGAGTTCAGAAGCTCCTTTCGAACAAGTGGTCCTATGTGAAAATGTAACATCACCTAGAATAAAGTTTTGAGTTGAAAACTGTTTGATTTCAGTTTGTAATAACCTGCTAATGCTTATAATTTCAAAAATGACCATTTTTTTGGTCTTTATTAAAATGAAAAGGTTGATCGAAAAGTTTGGGGGATCTAAGAGTGTGGCAACCCAGTAGTCATGATTACTTCGAATTCTGACAATATGAGGGTCATGTTGCAGGTAGTGCAGCAAGAAGGCACTTATGTGTCTTGCGCATCTCAGAGCCCCGAAATTATTTTCCAGGCTAGATGCAGCTAAAAATTATTATTAATTTTAAATCTGGTGGAGCTTAGTATAGATGGCCTAATAGGATCAGTGCTGCACACTGCCACAAAGCCCAAATTATTTTCCAGCCAAGATACAGATAAACATGATTAGTAATTTTAAATCTGGTGGAGCTTATTATAGATGGCCTAATAGAATCAGTGCTGCACACTGCTACAAAGCCCAAATTATTTTCCAGCCAAGATACAGATAAACATGATTAGTAATTTGAAAGCTTAAAACGGTTGGTGAGGTGATTTTAACCAATCATCAAGCTTTTACTCTCCCCAGGATGACACAGGGGTAGAAAAGTCGTTTCGGATCCATGATTTGTTCATCTTTATGAACGTGAGTCTGTCTACATTATCAGTGGAGAGCCGCGTGCGCTTATCTGTCAGCACACCACCAGCAGCGCTGAACACACATTCAGACAGAACGCTGGCTGCGGGGCATGACAAGATCTCCAAGGCGTAAGTGGCTAGCTCCGGCCATTTATCCAGATTGGAAGCCCAAAAAGAGCAAGGGTCCAGTGACACAGTCATGGCTTCAATGTTTACTTGGAGATACTCCTGTACCATCGTCTCTAGGCGTTGACTATGTGTCAGACTTATTGTCTCCTGTGGCCTTGCAAAGGATGGGCTAAAAAAGTGGTGAAATGATTCCGCAAAATTGATGTTACCAGCAGATACTGTGGTTCTGTTACGGTTTGAGTGCTGAACACTTGACGGTCCCACGGTTGGCAAGTTGGAACTGTGAGATTCACTACGTGCACCACTGGTGTTTTGTGGAAAAGCACATGTAAGATTCTGCAACAGTCTCTGCTGATACTCCTGCATGCGTGCATCCCTTTCTATGGCAGGAATAATTTCTGCAAATTTACTTTTGTACCGGGGATCTAACAATGTGGCAACCCAGTAGTAAGTAATTTTTCTAATTCTCACAATTCGAGGGTCATGTTGCAGGTAGTGCAGCAAGAAGGCACTCATGTGTGTTGCGCATCCAGGAGCACCAAGTCCCTGTTGTGTTGGTGGCGAGGTAACAATCATGCTTCCTTCCTCTGTCCTCTCCCCCCAACCTCGCACAACAGAAATGTGATCAAGGTCTCCCTCATCTGATGAGTCTTCCATCAGTTCGTCCTCCACTTCTTCCTGGGCTCCTGCACCTCCTCACTAGTTTGGCTGCTACCATGCGCCCTGGTAAAACCATCTCCCCCACCCTCACATGCCTGCCGCCTTGGTGCTGCCGACCGTCTGGACCTTGCAGATGTTAGCCCTTCCGCATACAACTCCTCCTCCTCTACTTCCTCCACCTCCTCTTGTGCCACCACCTGACTCCGAATTCTGTTTAACATGTGCTCCAGCATGTAAATCACCGGAATAGTCATGCTGATAATGGCATCGTCAGCACTAAACATCTTCGTCGCCATTTCAAAACTGTGCAGAAGGGTGCATAGGTCCTTGATCTGAGACCACTCCTCCAGCGTGATTTGCCCCACCTCTGGATCTCGTTGGCCCAGGCTATACGTCAGAACGTATTGCACCAGGGCTTGTCGGTGCTGCCACAGTCGCTGCAACATGTGCAGAGTTGAATTCCACCGGGTAGGCACATCACATTTTAGCCGGTGAAGTGGCAGGCCCAACGACTTCTGTAGAGATGTAAGTCGCTGAGCTGCGGGATGCGAACGGCGGAAGTGAGCACACAGCGACCGTGCCCTCTGCAGAAGGCCATCTAGTCTGGGATAGTGGGCTAAAAATTGCTGGACAACCAGGTTCAACACGTGAGCCATACAAGGCACGTGTGTGACATTGCCCCGGCGAAGGGCCGCACCCAGGTTTGCAGCATTGTCACACACGGCCTTCCCTGGTTTCAGGTCCAGTGGAGACAACCATTCATGAAATTGGTTCTCCAAAGCTGACCACAACTCCTCAGCTGTGTGACTCACATTTCCCAGACATTTCAAAGTAAAAACCGCCTGATGACGTTGAGCCCTATTGCCAGCATAGTAAGGAGGTGTGCAGAATCCCTTCTGCGCAGTTAGAAAGCTTGTGGCATGACCAGACAGGCTTTGGGTGCAGGTGGAAGACCGAGAGGAGGTTGAGGAGGCAGAAGCAGTGGAGGAACTTTGACATAAAGAGGATTGACGCACAACTCGTGGGGACGGCAAGACTTGGACAGCAGCCCCTTGTCCTGCTGTCACCATAGTTACCCAGTGCCCAGTCAGCGACATGTAACGCCCCTGTCCATGCCTACTCGTCCAAGTGTCTGTGGTGAAATGCACCCTGTCACACACAGAGTTTCTCAAAGAAGCGGTGATGTTGTGTGCGACATGCTGGTGGAGCGCAGGCACACCTTTCTTTGAGAAGTAGTGCCGACTGGGCATCTGGTACTGGGGCACTGCGACGGACATAAGGTCTTGAAAATCCTCTGTGTCCACCAGGCGGAAAGGCAGCATTTCTGTAGCCAAGAGCTTGCAGATGGTGAAATTCAACCTCTTAGCTTTCTCATGGCTAGGAGGAATTGGTCTTTTACTTGTCCACATCTGAGGGACCGAGGGCTGGCTATTGTGCTTAGACGGGGTTGATAAGGGTGTCCCCGGCAAACTGCCGGTCTGTGAGAAAGATGCAGGCGGACATGTTAGGTTGCCTTGATCCAAAGGTGGTGCTATCGATGTCGGACAGCGCTCAACACCAGCTGGTTTTACCACCTCCAAAGAAAATGATGACCTGCCAATCACGCTGGCTGTTGCGGGTAAAGAGGTGGCAGGTCTGCGCCCCAAAACAGGTGTGACTGCTGTCCCCCCAGTCACAGAGGATGAAGAGGCCGCGGATGCACAAGATATGGCAGACGGTGGTTGGCCCGGCCAGCTAGGCCGCATTGTAGCACACTGAGCTTCCCACTGCAACTTATGCTTCATGTCCATGTGCCGGTTCATGCATGAAGTACTCAAACTATGTATTTTTTGGCCTCTACTTAGCTTTTGCTGACAAATGTTACAGATAACACGAGTTGGGTCATCTTTATCGATCTGAAAAAATGCCCAGGCTATGCAAGGCTTAGCACCCATGCGACCTGAAGAGCCACCACGACTTGTGGTGAGAGGCAGAGTTGTGTTTGAGGATGCAGTTGTTGAGGTGCTTCCAGTACTACGTCTCTGTCCAGGAAGGCGCAACCTGACCTCGTCGTCACTAGCATCTTCCTCCACCTCCTCTGCTGACCTCATCTCTTGGCTGACTGTGGGTTGACAGTAAGTGGGATCTCCAACCTCATCATCATCACCCTGTGCATTATTACACCCGTCGTCCTCAGAGCCAACCTGTTCCTGCCCTGACAAAAAACTAAAGTTGTCGCTCCAATCAGGTATTTGAGTCTCATCATCGTCTTCCTCATTGTCTCCACCAACAGGAGTTACAGTTTGGGAATGAGGGTCTACATTATGGTCAGAACCTTCTGCGTCTGGTCCTGGATCCGACTCATAAAGATTCTGGGCATCAGTGCAGATCATTTCCTTGTCTGGATTCACAGAAGCTCTGGAGTCGACCTCTGATTCCCAGGCTATAGTATGAGTAAACAGCTCTGCAGACTCAACCATCTGTTCTACCTCATACTCAGACGGGCAGCTGGAGATTTGGGAGCTGTGAGGAAGCAAGTGCGATTGGGGTGACACCTTTGAGGACTGGAGTATTTGTGATGTTGAAGTTGATGTGGAGGAGAGCCCACTTAAAGGAGCACTTGATATCCGTTGAAGCACCTGCTGTTTTTGTGCCTCATCTGGAATTTGTAGCGATTGGCGTGGCCGTAAGAAAGGGATCTTATCACATTGTCCGCTAAAAGAAGTAGACATTTTAGTTTGGCTGGAAGATGGTCTTTCTTCTGCAGATGTTACTGTTGCTTTAACACCTACCCCACGGACACAACCTTTTTTCCCCTTCCCAACACGCCTATTCCCCTTTCCACCAGCAGCAGGCCTTTTTCCACTCATTTTGGTGGTTAACTAATTCACAACTCTGAAGTTGTTTGCACAAAAAAACAATTAATGGGAACCGAGCAGAGCTGAGTGGCCAAACTGTGGTATTAGGCCAAAACTATTGGCTGGGTTAGATGCAGAAAAAAATTATATTCAATTTGCAACCTGATGGAGGTCAGTATAGATGGACTAATAGAACAAGTCCCACACACAGCTAGAAGGCCAAATATTTTTTCAGAGGTAGATGCAGATAAAAATTATTTTTAATTTGCAGCCTGATGGAGGTCAGTATAGATGGACTAATAGAGAAAGTCCCACACACTGCTAGAAGGCCAAATATTTTTTCAGAGCTAGATGCAGACAAAAAATTATTTTGAATTTGCAACCTGATGGAGGTCAGTATAGATGGACTAATAGAGAAAGTCCCACACACTGCTAGAAGGCCAAATATTTTTTCAGAGCTAGATGCAGACAAAAAATTATTTTTAATTTGCAACCTGATGGAGGTCAGTATAGATGGACTAATAGAGAAAGTCCCACACACTGCTAGAAGGCCAAATATTTTTTCAGAGCTAGATGCAGATAAAAATTATTTTTAATTTGCAACCTGATGGAGGTCAGTATAGATGGACTAATAGAGAAAGTCCCACACACAGCTAGAAGGCCAAATATTTTTTCAGAGCTAGATGCAGAAAAAAATTATATTCAGTTTGCAACCTGATGGAGGTCAGTATAGATGGACTAATAGAACAAGTCCCACACACAGCTAGAAGGCCAAATATTTTTTCAGAGGTAGATGCAGAAAAAAATTATATTCAGTTTACAACCTGATGGAGGTCTGTTTAGATGGATTAATAGAACAAATCACCACACACAGCTAGAAGCCCAATATTTTTTCAGAGCTAGATGCAGAAAAAATATATATTCAGTTTGCAACCTGATGGAGGTCAGTATAGATGGACTAATAGAGAAAGTCCCACACACTGCTAGAAGGCCAAATATTTTTTCAGAGCTAGATGCAGACAAAAAATTATTTTGAATTTGCAACCTGATGGAGGTCAGTATAGATGGACTAATAGAGAAAGTCCCACACACTGCTAGAAGGCCAAATATTTTTTCAGAGCTAGATGCAGACAAAAAATTATTTTTAATTTGCAACCTGATGGAGGTCAGTATAGATGGACTAATAGAGAAAGTCCCACACACTGCTAGAAGGCCAAATATTTTTTCAGAGCTAGATGCAGAAAAAAATTATATTCAGTTTGCAACCTGATGGAGGTCAGTATAGATGGACTAATAGAACAAGTCCCACACACAGCTAGAAGGCCAAATATTTTTTCAGAGGTAGATGCAGATAAAAATTATTTTTAATTTGCAGCCTGATGGAGGTCAGTATAGATGGACTAATAGAGAAAGTCCCACACACTGCTAGAAGGCCAAATATTTTTTCAGAGCTAGATGCAGACAAAAAATTATTTTGAATTTGCAACCTGATGGAGGTCAGTATAGATGGACTAATAGAGAAAGTCCCACACACTGCTAGAAGGCCAAATATTTTTTCAGAGCTAGATGCAGACAAAAAATTATTTTGAATTTGCAACCTGATGGAGGTCAGTATAGATGGACTAATAGAGAAAGTCCCACACACTGCTAGAAGGCCAAATATTTTTTCAGAGCTAGATGCAGATATAAATTATTTTTAATTTGCAACCTGATGGAGGTCAGTATAGATGGACTAATAGAGAAAGTCTCACACACTGCTAGAAGGCCAAATATTTTTTCAGAGCTAGATGCAGACAAAAAATTATTTTGAATTTGCAACCTGATGGAGGTCAGTATAGATGGACTAATAGAGAAAGTCCCACACACTGCTAGAAGGCCATATATTTTTTCAGAGCTAGATGCAGACAAAAAATTATTTTTAATTTGCAACCTGATGGAGGTCAGTATAGATGGACTAATAGAGAAAGTCCCACACACTGCTAGAAGGCCAAATATTTTTTCAGAGCTAGATGCAGATAAAAATTATTTTTAATTTGCAATCTGATGGAGGTCAGTATAGATGGACTAATAGAGAAAGTCCCACACACTGCTAGAAGGCCAAATATTTTTTCAGAGCTAGATGCAGAAAAACATTATATTCAGTTTGCAACCTGATGGAGGTCAGTATAGATGGACTAATAGAACAAGTCCCACACACAGCTAGAAGGCCAAATATTTTTTCAGAGGTAGATGCAGAAAAAAATTATATTCAGTTTGCAACCTGATGGAGGTCTGTTTAGATGGATTAATAGAACAAATCACCACACACAGCTAGAAGCCCAATATTTTTTCAGAGGTAGATGCAGAAAAAAAATATATTCAGTTTGCAACCTGATGGAGGTCAGTATAGATGGACTAATAGAGAAAGTCCCACACACTGCTAGAAGGCCAAATATTTTTTCAGAGCTAGATGCAGATAAAAATTATTTTTAATTTACAACCTGATGGAGGTCAGTATAGACGGACTAATAGAGAAAGTCCCACACACTGCTAGAAAGCCAAATATTTTTTCAGAGCTAGATGCAGAAAAACATTATATTCAGTTTGCAACCTGATGGAGGTCAGTATAGATGGACTAATAGAACAAGTCCCACACACAGCTAGAAGCCCAAATATTTTTTCAGAGGTAGATGCAGATAAAAATTATTTTTAATTTGCAACCTGATGGAGGTCAGTATAGATGGACTAATAGAGAAAGTCGCACACACTGCTAGAAGGCCAAATATTTTTTCAGAGCTAGATGCAGACAAAAAATTATTTTGAATTTGCAGCGTGATGGAGGTCAGTATAGATGGACTAATAGAACAAGTCCCACACACTGCTAGAAGGCCAAATATTTTTTCAGAGCTAGATTCAGAAAAAAATTATATTCAGTTTGCAACCTGATGGAGGTCAGTATAGATGGACTAATAGAACAAGTCCCACACACTGCTAGAAGCCCAAATATTTTTTCAGAGCTAGATGCAGAAAAAAATTATATTCAATTTGCAACCTGATGGAGGTCAGTATAGATGGACTAATAGAATGATGCTATGCCCAAAAGATTTTACTTCACTAGGTGCAGTAAAAAAATTGGTATTCTATACACAGGTGGTATATCTTGCAACACAGATAGGCTACTCCACTGACTAACACACTCTGCAATAGGCCAAAAAGGATTAGCTTTGCTAGATTCAGCCAAATGCTGTGAAAAAAACTTGCACAGCACTGGCACAGACCTGCCTGGCAAGAACTGATAGGAACTGATGTAACCTAGTCCTGAAAAGGACTGCAATTACAATTAGTCTTTACTCCCACAATCTATCTATTTAAGAGCACAGACCTGCCTGATAAAAGTCGTAGGAAATGCTGTAACCTAGTCCTTAAAAGGACTGCAATCACAACTATTCCCTACTCCCAAGCTATCTGTAGATTTGTGCGAAAATTGGCTTGAAATTAACAAGGTATAGCGCACACAGCAACAGCGGTGCCGTCTAACACGCAGCTGCAGCAGTGAGAAAATGGTGGCGACGGGGAAAATGGCTTGGTCTTATAGGGCAAGGACATGTGACATACACTGCCAATGACACATGCCCTTGCTTGTGTGAAAAAAAGCACTTCGCTCCGTGTGTGCGGTGCTGATAGGCTGACAGATTGCACCTCCCCAATGTAAATGCGGGAAAGAGAAAAAAAAATGGAGATCTTCATTGTTCCTGCAGAGATCCATCCCCTGCCCCTCCCCCCACCCCGCTGTACACTCAAACTGCGTATTAACATTAATTTTCATCATTACTGAGAAAAAATCCAGTTATGATTTTGGTGCACGAACAGTTATCGAACATAACCTCGAACAGCCGAATTTTTCTCAAATCGTTCGTGTTCGCCGAACGGCTCGAACACCGCCCAAAACAGCTCGAATTTGAGATTGGCGAACAGTTCGAGTAGAACAACGCTCATCTCTACTTCTAAGCAGCTGCCTAACGCTGAATGAAAATGGTGGAGGCCCACAAAGCAGGAGAAGGCTATAAGAAGATAGCAAAGCGTTTTCAAGTTGCCCTTTCCTCAGTTTGAAATGTAATTAAGAAATGGCAGTTAACAGGAACAGTGGAGGTCAAGATAAGGTCTGGAAGAACCCCTGCTTGACTGCAAAAGACCTTCAGAAAGATTTAGCAGACTCTGGAGTTGTGGTATATTGTTCTACTGTTTAGAGACCCCTGCACAAATATGGCCTTCATGGAAGAGTAATCAGAAGAAAACCTCTCCTACGTCCTCATTATGAAATTCAGCGTCAGAAATATGTAAAAAACATCTAAACAAGCCTGATGCATTTTGGAAACAAGTCCTGTGGACCAATAATGTAAAAATAGAACTCTTTGGCCACAATGATCAAAGGTATGTATGGAGAAAAAATGGGCACAGAATTTCAGGAAAAGATCATCTCGACAAACATTAAGCATAGGGGTGGATCAATCATGCTTTGGGGTTGTGTTGAAAACAATGGCACAGGGAACATTTCACTGTTAAAAATAAAAATGGATTCAATGAAATTTCAACAAATTCTTGATGCAAACATAACACCATCTGTAAAAAAGCTGAATTTGAAAAGAGGATGGCTTCTACAATTGGATAATGATCCTAAACACACGTCAAAATCCACAATAGACTACCTCAAAAGGCTCAAGCTAAAGGTTTTACAATGGCCCTCACAGTCCCCTGATCTGAACATCATTGAAAATCTGTGGCTAGACCTCAAAACAGCAGGGCCTGCAAGGCGACCCAGGATTCCCACAGAACTGGAAGAATGGATGAAAATCCTTCAAACAAGAATTGAAAGACTCTTGTCTGGGTACAAAAAGCATTTCCAAGCTGTGATACTTTCAAAAGAGGGTGCTACTAGGAACTAACCATGCAGGATGCCCAAACTTTTGCTTCGGACCATTTTCCTTTTTGTAATTTTTAAAATGTAAAAGATCCAAATATATATTTAGATACATTTTTTGTTGCCTAAAATACAAAGGAAATCTGTCATCTTTAGGCCTTTTTAGAGATCATTTCATCTTCAACTTGTTTAACTGTTCACAATAACAGTAATTTTGATCAGGGGTGCCCAAACTTTTACATGCCACAGTAGGTACCTACGCTACCACTGTGCCTGTCTCAGCTGGGTAAATCTGCTGCTCGCATTAGTTCCAAGTGTTACACATTGTTGTAAATACACGTCTTTGAGCATTTCTCTACAATTACTTTTTAAAAAATGAAAGGCATGGGTTATAATTACCAGCTGTATTTTGGTCTTTTCAAATGAATAGCACATATATGGGCATTAGCAAAGTAGTCAACAAAATTCTAATGTTCAATGGAAACCTGGACATAATATGTTTTTCTAATTGCTCATAATGTGGCACCCCTGGGGTCTGGTTGCCACAGTGGCATTGCCTCCCGGGATCACAAGGGGTGATGCCATGCCTGGAAGCAAGGAGGGGTCCCCTAATCAGGTATACCAGCATCCACCACTTTCCTGGCTCCAGACCAGAAAGGGGAGCTCCTCCCCTTCAAACTGGAATCTGGAGGCGGGGTTAGTAAGAGTGAATTGAAGAGAGTTGGAGACAGGGAAACGACGAGGAAGGACCTGGGGAGGGGAGCTGTGGACAAGCTTGCCCCAGAGAGAAGCGCAAAGGAACCGGACACCGGAGTCCGTGGCTGTGGGGCACTGAAGGCCCAGCAGCTAAATCCGGAGGGCAGGAGACTGCAGGTCTCCTGGCCCCACCAGATGCCCGACGGCTCAGCAGCATCATAGGGCCCAGCACTGCCACGTGGGAGCGACACTTGAGGAAGGCCCAAGCTGCCTGCCATACGGTTGAGGAAGAGACGTTTTACTCAGGGACGAGGGCCGCAGCATAGCTTGGAGCAGCAGGGCCAAAGAGAATAGCGCAGAGGGAAGGCCTACTACTCTACCTGGCGAGGTGGATCCCCAACTTGCTTCCAGGCTGCCCAGGCCTCTACTACCAGCTAGAACCCGTGCCCTGGTCTGCTCTAACAAACCGCAAGTAAATATAGAGGAAACCACCATTAATCTGTTAACTGACCATTATCTGCACCATCACCTGCATTACACCGCACCAACGACATCTACCTCCACAATTCTTCATATACTGCCCTGGAGCTTAGCTCTGCCTGTGGAGAGCTGAACCAACTCTGCAGCGCCACCATCAGCTCCAGTGGATCTGCACCGCAGCTGCGGCCCCATATAGCCGCATACCACAGGTGGCGTCAAGAACATTATCTCTAAAACTTTATTTCCCTTTTACTTTTCCTTTAATTATTTGACCACCCGGGGCCACGGACTGGGTCAACGCCACCGTGACATCCCCAGCACCGACCGGCCCGGCTACCGAGTACCCCAAGGCCCCAGGAGGCACGTCATCTTTGCGTATGTGGCACCCCTGCGGGTCCAGTAGCCACAATAACATGGTCCATAGTTCAGGTCAGTAGTCTCTGGCCATGGGCAGGAACTGCACAAATTTCCTTACCTTCCAAAATCCCAAACCCGACTGGCAAGTCATCACCTTTGTATCGCACGCCCGGCTAATCAAAAGCTAAACCTGGGATTCGGGAGAGTAAGGAAATCCTCTCAGCTACTGTCCAAGGCCAGAAACTAGTGATCTGGATCATCGACCGGGGTCGTGTAAAATCATCCACTTATCTCTAATTGTCATAAATAAAGTCATTAGCTTTATTGCTTACGAAAAAGTTCCCATTGCTTGTCATGATTTCTTCTGCTATTATGGGTTTCATATATGTTAAGTCATTATATGACATGCCTTAGTGGTTGGTACCTTTTAATGGCAAACTGAAAACATAATACATTTTTTATCAATTGGCTTACATGGTGTTAGAGTATGGATATTTTTCCTGTAACAATATGGCAACCCTACATACGTTCTTCAACATTGAAATTGCAACATGAAGAAGGAAAATTGTGGAATTATGTTAATCACAGGACTGATAGACATGTTAAAGATATGCAAATAATGAAAAAATGGAAACAAAATTTTCAAAATATCTTGATTTATTCAGTATTGAGTATGGGAGCGACGGGCAGAAATAAATACACTTACACGCCTTGGTGTGCTATCTATTAGGTTATTATTTGTTGTCTAAGGAATGCTATGCCATGTATAATGTACTTTAAAACAGAAATCATCAAAATCCCCTGCTGGCAGCTGAATTTGCAATTGCTGACTAATGACATCCCTGATGTACTGGATGTAGAACAAATATAGAGATGTTGCACGCCATAGTAGCTTGTTTAGGTCATGCAGGCTGTTCACAGTAGCACAAGCTATTTGTGGACTGGCGTTGTTGTCCATCCTTTGATTTCCACAATTCAACATTTCTTTCTTGGTATTGCAATTTCAATGTTAAGGAGTGTATATTGAGTGACACATAACTACATGTGAAACATTTGTAATATCTCATCATACAATCATGATGATAATGAAATACAATGTAATAAATCACACTGTAATGTATACTGATGCAAAAATTATAATCTGAATATACAGATCTATCCGTATAGCTGTGGGACCTGAGTAACTAGAGGCTAATGCAAATATGGTGTCTTACAAAATGCAAAGACAGAATAAAAGTAATTCTGTAGGATTAACATTATTACTTTATGCAGTGCTTTATTTTAACATTCACATTATGCCTACCCCTTCAATTATGATTTGATTGATTATAGTGGCCTAAGGGATATGCTCCGCTAGAGAGTGTCCAGAGCAAAGGCTAAGGGTCATATAACCTTCTCCCCTTTAAAGACATTAATGATGCATATTACTGGCAGGCATGTCTTTTGAAGCATGGAGGTAATCTGTAGCTTTGCACATTCTGTAAGAATCTTTCTTACTATTGTAATTCCAAAAACAATTGACATTAAAATTATGTATATCTTTAATATAATAATAATTTTTTATTTGTATACCGCCAACATATTCCGCAGCACTTTACATTATAGAGGGTACTTGTATGAACAATAAAGATATAGTAGAGTAAACCCATAATTCAACAGATACCAGGAGGAGTGAGGGCCCAATCTAGGAGGAAATAGGGGGGACACGAAAGGTGAATGGTAAAAAGGTAAAAAAGTGCTTGTATTGTGTGGTCCAGCCATCAATATAATAAATAGGGTATTCACATAATGCTGCATGAACTGGTTACCAGCCAGTATCTGTACAAGTATAGATACAAAGTACTATTAAGTGCATGGAGGGTGTGTAAACAAATGCTATGAGGGACCAGATTTGGAAGAAAATTTTGGAAGGGCAAAACTGAAATAGTTACATAAGTGAGGTGAGGCAATAGGACAGTCAAAAGAAGTGTGTTTTTAGGGCACGCTTAAAACTATGGGTATTGGGAATTAATTAATCAAATTGTCCTGGGTAGTGCATTTCAGAGAAGTGGCACAGTTCGCGGCAAGTCTTGGAGACGGGAGAATGAGGTTTGGATTATTGAAGATGTTAATCTTAGGTCATTGAAAGGAGGGTACGATTAGGGTGGTAGACTGAGAGAAGGGAGGAGATGTAGAGTGGTGGTGAATCATGGAGAGCTTTGTGGGTGGGAGTGATAAGTTTCTATTGGACTCTGTAGTTGATGGGCAATCAGTGCAACAACTGGCACAGTGTGGAGGCATCAGTGTAGCGGTTGGAGAGGAATATGATCCTTGCTGCTGCATTTGGGACAGATTGGAGATGGGAGAGTTTAGTAAGCTGGAGACTGATTAGCAGAGAGTTGCAATAGTGTAAACGAGAATGAATCAGAGCAACAGTAAGAGTTTTTGCAGAGTCAAGAAGGTAAGAAAAGGTCGAATTTTAGAAATACTTTTGAGGTGTAGGTAAGATGAGCAAGCGAGTGATCGGATGTGAGGAGTGAAGGAAAGATCTGAGCCAAATTTAACCCCAAGACAGCGGGCATGCTGCTGGGGAGTAATGGTGGAACCACGCACGGCAATACCAATATTGGGTTTGGGAAGATTAGTAGAGGGAGAAAACAAGGAGTTCAGTTTTTGAAAGCTTCAGTTTTAGATAGAGTGAGGACATTATGTTAGAGACAGCAGAAAGACAGTCACTGGCATAAAGCTATAATACTTTAACAACCTTATGTCTACAATTTTTTTTACTGTTGGGGAACTCTTACTTATATCCCTACCTTAAAATTACTTTGTGCTGTTTAATTTTTGTTTGTTTTAACATAAAAAATAGGCTACTAATTTAAAATATTTGCAACACCAGGCTCCTTAAAAGACATAAGTGAGAGGCAAAGCAACAGTAATGTATTCAAACACAGGATCAAACGTGTCTTGGACATCATAGTTTTTCAGATAATTTTCCATTGGTGAAAGAATTGGGCCAGTAATTTCTTCAAACCTTTTTACATCAGTTCATGATATAAAGGGTGAGACACCAGCATGTGAGAATGTCTCTAAATCAATAGGACTGTATAGATGAAAGTTTCAATGTCTGGAGAATTCTTTTTGACCTTGGGTCGTACCTGGTCATTGATTGCTTTATGTTTGTTGAGGAGTGCCTATCTCCGACATGGTGGTTCACATTTGCCAGTGCTTTCTTGAGTAGCTGTATTAAAGCCATTTGATACCTTTATATTCATCCCTTTCGAAGGCCGAATAAGCAAGCCTTAGTTAAGCTTATAGAGAGTTGGAAATGAAGATCTCCATTTTCCTTTTCCAAATGCATTAGAATGTTTGTTGTATCCATTTTAAGCCTTTAGAAAAAAGCTCAGTTTTTCCTTACCCACAGCAGGAAGTAGGTTGAGTAAAGTATTCTATAATCTATGGGGTCAATACATCAAGCGTTTACGCCAGAAAACTGGCATAAAACACTTTGAACAGATGCAAAATTTTTGCGCACTGCAGAGTTCCCCAATTATTTTGTGACATTGGCATTTTCATGCCAGTTTCAAGCAGCTTTGGCAAAATGGGGAAAGCTGGGGAGGAGCCGGGGTGGGACAAGGAGTGACTAAATCTGCCCATCAAGTTCATCAAAATAAATGGCGCTTATTATGCCAGAAATGTTACTGCAGTCCCTGATTAACATTTCTGCCGAGATGCACGGAGGCTTACCCCACTAATAAGATGCGCCTATTAATGAATTCAGCACATCTTATTACTGCACGACCCTCATTAAGAATGGCATAGGAAACGCTAGGCTTAATGATGAATCGGGGCCTTTATTTGTTGACTGCTTTGCTTGCATCTCTGTTAAGAATCTATGAGAAGACTGAAAATGTTTGCCATTCCTAGTGTAAAAGTGTTATCTTTTGCTATTGTTGCTTTGTAGGAAACCTCTGAACAATTTTCAAGGCTCCCTGGTTAAGAGACAATGCACTCAATGCTTGCAGGATTTGCATTTATTTGGCCACAAGAACCTTAGTGAGATAATGTTCCCTACATTGTGCTGTAAGTTTTTAATGTTCAATAAATTCATAGCTAAATCAAATCAGATTCACATCCAAGTATTCAAGATATGATTGAGCTCTGCTTGAAAGGAGGCCTCAATAATTGATGTGGGAGAATCTAAGTGAGTAAACGAGAGAATATATAAAGAGTAGCTACCATCATGACTATGCATAGATACCATTAGTGAAGAAATCCGGATTATGGTTGTTCTTTAATCAGCATTTTAAGTTTGGGTTTCATAAGCTTTCTGTGCATAGGGATGGGACTGTTGGTAGGGTCTTCAGCTCCTGTCTGACCCCTCCACCTGCCTCTGGTGTCTGTATTATCCTCATGTTTTAAATTTAATACTGTCCTTGCTGTGGGCGGCACTTGTGCAAATCAATCTCCTGGCGGTCTTGAGTAAAATGTCGCCAGTGGCAGATTGAGATCTCGGCTGGTCATTGTGCTCTTTAGCTCCTTCAATAATCTACCATGATGTTTCCTGTTATGTTGTAGACTTGAAAGAAAACTTCATAATAAAGGAAAGCTTTGACTCAACAACAAGACGAGATCTCAATCTACGCATGTTCCACCACCGGTGCCATTTTACTGAACACCAATGGGAGATCGATTTGTGCAAGTGTGAGGGGTACAGGGTGGTCGTAGTGGCGAGGAACTGCAGTTGTTGTGCATTTACATTCTCACCCTGTCCGCCCACAAATAAAAGATAATGTCCGTGTTGTATTGTGATTTGCATGTGACGCGCCCCTGGGCCGTGGGGTACCCGGTGCCGGGCCGGTAAATGCTGGGGGATGTCACAGTGGCGGTGACCGGGTCCGTGACCCAGGGTGGTCAATAAAAAGGGGTTATTGATAGGGGATTTATAGTGATTGTATAAAGTTCGTGACGCCACCTGTGGTATGCAGCTAGGGGAGCCGCCGCTGCAGAGCAGGTCCTCTGGAGCTGATGTTACTGCAGTAGGGATGGTGTGGCTCTCCACAGGTAGAGCTTAGCTCCAGGGCAGTGTAGATGTTATGGGTTATGCTGGGCGTTGTAGTGCAGGGATTGATGGCGCAGCAATTATCAGTCCACAACTCAATGGCGGTTTCCTCTTATCTTTACTGGTGGTGATTAGACAAGCCGGGACTAGGGAGCTGGCTAGAAGTGGAAGTCCGGGCAGCCTGGAAGCAAGTAAAGAATCCTCCTTTCCAGGTGAAGTTGGAGGCCTTCCCTTTCCACTAAACTCTTTGGCCCTGCTGCTTGTAGCTGTGCGGTGGTCCTCGTCCCTGAGTGCAACGTTTCTGTGCTCACCCGTATGGCAGGCAGCTCAGGCCTTGCTGGTGCGTCGCTCCCACGTGGCGGTACTGGGCCCTCTGTGCTGCTGGGCCTCCGGGCGTCTGATGGGGCCAGGAGACCTGCAGTCTCCTGCCCTCCGGTTTCTACTGCTGGGCCTTCGATGCCCCACAGCCTCGGACTACCGTGTCCGGTTCTTCTGTGCTGGTTCTTCTGGGGTGAGCTGCCACGCAGCTCCAGTCCCCAGCTCCTCTCTCTTCAACGTCCTGACTTCAACTCCTCACACTAAGTTTAACTAACCACGCCTCCAGATCCCAGTTGCCAAGGGGAGGAACTCCCCTTGCTGGTCTGGAGCCAGGAAAGTGTTGCATGCTTAGTAAAGCCTGATCAGGGGACCCCTGCTTGCTTCCAGGCATGGCATCACCTCTTGAGAGGGAGGCAATGCCACTGTGGCAACTGGACCCCTGGGGTGCCACACATGTCCTTCTTTAGGAGTCCAGTTGAATGCAAACAATCACTTGCACATTCTGTTCTTTTTATATAAAAACCAACTTCACTTAACTTTTTCTTCAGTTCAGTTATGGTCATTAATACATTCTTGATACATCACCATTACAGTTTCAGCTTCCTCTTCTGTCCCTTCCTGTCCTATCCTGAGAGTTAGTTTTCCCTGTACCACAGCTTTCCAGAACACGGTCCTACTCTCCTCAGGTATGTCCTCGTCCATTCTCCCCTCCTTGGGAGTACTGAAGGCTGGCTCCATCAGTTCTTCTACAGGACTTGGACGTTTAGGGAATTTTCCTCAGAATTGTCCGCTCTATCGTTCCCTAAGCTGCCTAACTCTTTTTCCATCATCTGTCTGTATCTCTATTCTCCTCAGTCTTCCTCCAGCACAGACTTAAACGTTACCAACAGCCACTACCAACTTGGGGAGTTGGGCCAAAAAATGGCAAATGGGGTTTAATGCCGATAAATGTAAGGTCATGCACATGGGAAAGAAAAACAGCAGTCACCCATACATATTAAATGGGAAACCGTTGGGGAAATCTGACATGGAGAAGGACCTGGGCGTCTTGGTTAATAGCAAATTAAATTGGAGTGCCCAGTGTCAGGCAGCAGCTGCGAAGGCAAATAGAGTCATGGCATGCATCAGAAGAGGAATAGGGGCATATGATGAGAACATTGTTCTTCCTCTGTATAAAGCGCTGGTAAGGCCGCACTTAGAATATTGTGCACAGTTCTGGGCTTCGGTGCTCAGGAAAGACATATTGGAGCTAGAGAGGGTACAAAGGAGGTCGACTAAGGTAATAAAGGGAATGGAGGGACTAGAATACCCAGAGAGGTTGTCAAAATTAGGCCTATTTACGTTGGAAAAGAGAAGGCTTAGGGGAGACCTCATAAACATGTATAAATACATCAGGGGGCAGTACAGAGATCTCTCCCATGACCTGTTTATACCAAGGATGGTGACAAAGACGAGGGGGCACACTATGCGTCTGGAGGAAAGGAGGTTCCTGCACCAGCATAGAAGGGGATTCTTTACGGTCAGAGCCGTGAGACTCTGGAACTCTCTGGGAGAGGAAGTGGTGATGTCCAACTCACTTAATGAGTTCACTAGAGGCCTGGACACCTTTCTTGAGAACAATAAAATTGCATCTTATGCTTAGTGATAGTTAATTAATCCAGGGATTTAATCTGACTGCCAGATTAGTGTCGGGAAGTGAATTTTTCCTCAATGATGTAAATTGGCCTATACCGCATGTTTTTTTTTTACTTCCCCTGGATCAACGCTGCGGAATAGCTGCAGTGCACAAGAAATAGGCTGAACTGGATGGACGCTTGTCTTTTTTCGGCCTTATAAACTATGTAACTATGTATAAACTATGTAACTACAGTTCTGACTGAACTGATTCCTGACAGGAATAACCCTTGCTCTCCTCTGGCCCAAACTCCTCCCCCTTTTTTAACTGGACCAACAGGCAACCGTCTCCGCCGGTTGCTGGGCAAACTTCTACCTTCACCAATGAACTGCCGTATTCACCCACTAATAACGTACACTAAACTTCCTATACTCTAAACCAGGGGTCTCAAACTCATCTGGGTATATGGGCCGCACACGTAAAAAAATTGAATTTGGGGGGCCGCATTCTTTGCATGACAAAGTGACATTTTTAGTGATACCATTTTTTTTTCTATACACCTTTTGAACTGGTCCTCATCTTGTAGTAATGGCCCATCCTGATCCTCATCTTGTAGTAATGCCCCATCCTGATCCCAATCTTGTAGTAATGCCCCATCCTGATCCTCATCTTGTAGTAATGCCCTATCCTGGTCCCCATCTTATAGTAATGCCCCATCCTGGTCCTCATCTTACAGTAATGCCCCATCCTGGTCCCCATCTTGTAGTAATCCCCCATCCTGGTCCTCATCTTGTAGTAATGCCCCATCCTGGTCCTCATCTTGTAGTAATGCCCCATCCTGGCCCTCATCTTGTAGTAATGGCACATTGTGGTCCTCATCTTGTCGTAACGTCCCCCATCCAGGTTCCCATAATGTAGGAATGTCCCCATCCAGGTCCCCATATTGTAGGAATGTCCCCATCCAGGTGCCCATATGTTCCCATCCAGGTGCCCATATGTTCCCATCCAGGTGCCCATATGTTCCCATCCAGGTGGCCATATGTCCCCATCCATGTGCCCATACGTCCTCATCCAGGTGCCCATATGTCCCCATCCAGGTGCCCATAGTGCCCATATATCGCCATCTAGGTCCCCATAGTGCCCATATGTGCTCACCTAGGTGCCCATATGTCCCCATCCAGGTGCCCATAGTGCCCATATGTGCTCACCCAGGTGCCCCTATGTCCCCATCCAGGTGCCCATAGGTCACATAACAGAGAAAAAAAATTCTTCTCACCTGTCCTCCATTCCCTCGGCGTCCTTCTGCACATGCAGCATGCAGGCACCATAGACCCCTTGACAATCGCGGCCCGGTCCAGGAACTGCCGACATCAGCGCTTTAGTGCAGTGTATTGCCGCGCAGAGACCGGCTCTCTGCACAGCAATACCAATGCCGGCCAGAGGCCAGCAGCTGACATCTGCGCATGGCAGTGACGTCATATGCCGCTGCGCTGGGACGCAGATGTCAGCTGCTGGCCTCTGATAGGCCGGCAGCTGGCATTGGTTTTGGTGTGCAGAGAGCCAGTCTCTGCGCGGCAATACACTGCACTACAGCGCTGATGTCGGCGGCTCCTGGACCGGGCCATGATCGGGGTCTATGGTGTCTGCGGGCCGCATGAAGCAGCCAGAGGGGCCGCATGCGGACCGCGGGCCGCGTGTTTGAGACCCCTGCTCTAAACTATGCCTCATCTTCTATATACTAATAGGTCCACCACTACCTATCAGCCCCAATGATTCTTTCTATCACTAACTAAAGCCTAGGCAGTGTCCTATGCTTTCCCTATATACCATATATAAATAATATTATACAATAATCACAATACATTACATTAACTGTGTACATTAATGCCTATAAAACAATGCAGATTTATATATTAATATAGTCATCAAAATATAATAATACCATACACTTGGTACAGACACTGTTTAGTGAGGGAGAGCAAATGACAGCCCCTGTCACACCCTTACACAAGCGCTGCCAACAGTGAGGCCAACCCAAACTTTAAAACAGGAAGAAGATACAGACACCAGAGACAGGCAGGCGGAGGGGCCAGTCAGTAGCCAAAGATCCTACCAACAGTCCTATCCCTATGCACCGAAAGCTTATAAAACACAAACTTCAAATGCTGATTAAACAATAACCAGGATGTGGATTTCTTCACTAAAGGTATCTATTGAAGCTGTATAATAGTGCCATTATGGCCATGCCTTAACTTTAACATGCATAATCGTGATGATGGGTTCTCTTTAAGAATAGAAATTTCCTATTAATGCTATCATATAAGTAAAGAACAAATGTCCAAATGTCGAATTTATGCTTGTGTATGGCTAAAGAATCCATTGCTATTCAGTATTTAGGTCTGCGACTCCTTGAATTGCTACTTAGGGGCGGAATATTTTAATTTAATTGCTTTAATTTCCTCATAAAGTACACATACACAAGAATTAACTCAATATTCATTAATTTTCTACTTTTTATATAGTTTTCTTTGTATTTCTAATTTTATAGTCCTAATATTAAAACTAATTAAAACTCCATAGAGATATAGACTCCAATATAAGAGCTTACAGCATACTGAGCCTTTAGTGGTGGAGAGCACCTGAAATAATCTACCATGATATTTACTGCTATATTGTAGACTTGAAAGAAAACTTCATAATAAGGGAAAGCTTTGACTGTCTTTCTCTAAAATGTTATAGAAGAAAAATCAGTAGATACTGTTATTGCTCATAAAAGTGAACCCTCATGGTACAGTTCCATTTCAAGTTATTAGAATATCCGAAAATATATAAACTTTTCCTAATCCTACTACTGATGCCCATTTCCTGAAGCTGTAGATAAAAGGATACTCACATTCTATAACATGCCACTGTAATTGCTCATGGCTGCTTGAGGGCCTCAGTTGTTTGAAGTTATGGTGTGCTCAAGGGAAGGAACCTGTACTTTTATCAATGACCACCCTGGCCTGAATTTTACTGGAGGTACTAAACTCTATTTTAGGTCTTATACAAAGTAATGAGCATTTACGTTATGTGCTTCGACTTGTACATATGCATAGTATACAGTGGGGAAAATAAGTATTTGATACACTGCAGATTTTGCAAGTTTTCCCACCAACAAAGAATGGAGAGGTCTGGAATTTTTATCGCAACTTTTAAGTTTGAGAGACAGAATCTAAAAAAAAATCCAGAAAATCACATTGTATGATTTTTACATAATTAATTTGCATTTTATTGAATGACATAAGTATTTGATACAATAGAAAAACAGAAGTTAATATTTGGTACAGAAACCTTTGTTTGTAATTACAGAGGTCAGACGTTTCCTGTTTTTCTTGACCAAGTTTTCACACACTGCAGCAGGGATTTTGGCCCACAGATCTTCTCCAGATCTTTCAGATTTCAGGGCTGTGGCTGGGCAGCATTGAGTTTCAGCTCCTTCCAAAGATTTTCTATTGGGTTCAGATCTGGAGACTGGCTAGGCAACTCCAGGACCTTGAAATGCTTCTTACGGAGCCACTCCTTAGTTGCCCTGGCTGTGTGTTTTGGGTCATTGTCATGCTGGAAGACCCAGCCACGACCCATCTTCAATGCTTTTACTGAGGTAAGAAGGTTGTTGGCCAAAATCTTGTGATACATGACCCATCCATCCTCCCTTCAATACGGTGCAGTCGTCCTGTCCCCTTTGCAGAAAAGCTACCCCAACGTATGATATTTCCCCCACCATGCTTCACGGTTGGGATGGTATTATTCAGGTTGTGCTCATCCTTCTTCTTCCTTCAAAAACAGCGAGTGGAGTTGATACCAAAAAGTTCTATTTTGATCTCATCTGATCACATGACCTTCTTCCATACCTCCTCTGGATCATCCAGGTGGTCATAGGCAAACTTCAAATGGGCCTGGACAAGTGTTGGTGTGAGCAGGGGGACCTTGCGTGCCCTGTAGGATTTTATTCCATGGCGGCGTAGCTCTCTTCAGATCATTGACCAGGTCCTCCCATGTAGTTCAGAGCAGAATATCAACTGCTGAATTTTTATTCTTCTGTTATGTAGAGATCTGAATTATTATGAACATTGAATATAAGTGAATGTAGAATGTTCACACAGAGAGGTTTATCAAGAGTATGTGAATAATTTCATAATAACACTGATCAATGTTTGACAATGGAAGGTGATTCATTACTTAGCTATTGACTCAAACAAAATGTATCGATGCAACCTAAATTAGTCAGATCGCAAAAAAAAATAGCATCTGAGAAAAACCTAAAATAATGCCCCAATGCAGCTTTCAGCACTTAAAGACTAATCTACGTTTTAATTTTGATTTCATAAATCAATAGCACACATGAAAATCTGAAAATTTGTAATATATCTTATCAGAGAAATCTGCTTCTTTCTCTGCCAGGACTGATCTTTAATTTTCAAAATTCCCAATTCATGGGTAAAATCTGTCTTCATTGAAGACAGATTATTATATTACTGAGAGAAGAGATGGCAGATGCTACTGATGAGATTCTATGTAGATGGAAGGGGTAGGTGGAAGGAGGAGTTCTGCATCTAGATCCTCCTCCTCCCCTCTCCTCCCCCTCCTATCTACATAGAATCTTATCAGTAGCAGCTGCCATCTCCTATCTTAGTAATGTAGCAATCTGTCTTCACTGAATACAGGTTTTACCAGTAAATTCGGAATTTTGAAAATTAAAGATCTATCCAGGGGGCGAAAGAAACAGATTATTCTGATAAAAAATATTACAAAGTTGCTTATTTTTGAGTATACTATCGATTTATGAAATAAAAATTAAATTCACTCTTTAATGTTTGCTTAGCATTTCATAATCTTACAGGCTGTGATATTCCATGGGCTCATTTAGCTTGCATGACCTGCAACCAAAGACAACCATCGATTTGCTACATGTTAATTGACTGACAGACAATTGATAGCCTGTTAAGACAGGCTAAGGAGCTTCCGAAGCACACAGAACGATCATTTACACAGGATGATGTGTTGCTGAGAACAATGATTTTTAAGCAAAAGATAATTTTGTTTGTTGGGTAATCGGCAAACTATAAATAATAATATATATAATATGTATAAGAGGGATGAGTGGACCTGTGGATGTTGGGTTTGTTGGGTTCAGCCGAATTATAGTTCAAAGTTCGGTTCGGTATCCAAATGTGACCCTGAAGCCAAACCCAATAGAAGTCAATGGGGATACAAAGACACCCTCAATAAAGGAGTGGTTCTGCCGGTGGGGACCACAGACCATATCTCAGTAAAAAATGCTTTCTGGCTGATGTTTTGGTCACTTTTGAATGTTGGTTGTGCTTTCACACTCGTGGTAGCATGAGACGGACTCTACAACCCACAGAAGTTGCTCAGGTAGTGCAGCTCATCCAGGATGGCACATCAGTGCGAGCTGTGACAAGAAGGTTTGCTGTGTCTGTCAATGTAGTGTCCAGAGGCTGGAGACGCTACCAGGAGGCAGGCCAGTAGACCAGTAGACATGGAGGGGGCCGTAGGAGGGCAACAACCCAGCAGCAGAACCGCTATCTCTGCCTTTGTGCAAGGAGGAACAGGAGGAGCACTGCCAGAGCCCTGCAAAATGACCTCCAGCGGGCCACAAATGTGCATGTGTCTGCACACATGGTTAGAAACCGACTCCATGAGGGTGGTATGAGGGCCCGACGTCCACAGATGGGGGTTGTGCTCACAGCCCAACACCGTGCAGAATGCTTGGCATTTGCAACAGAACACCAGGATTGGCAAAGTCACCACTGGCGCCCTGTGCTCTTCACAGATGAAAACAGGTTCACACTGAGCACATGTGACAGATGTGACAGAGTCTGGAGACGCCGTGGAGAGCGATCTACTGCCTGCAATATCCTTTAGCATGACCGATTTGGCAGTGGGTCAGTAATGGTGTGGGGTGGCATTTCTTTGGAGGGCCAAACAGCCCTCCATGTGCTCGCCAGAGGTAGCCTGACTGCCATTAGGTACCAAGATGAGATTCTCAGACCCCTTGTGAGACCATATGCTGGTGCAGTTGGCCCTGGGTTCCTCCTAATGCAGGACAATGCCAAACCTCATGTGGCTGGAGTGTGTCAGCAGTTCCTGCAAGATGAAGGCATTGAAGCTATGGACTGGCCCGCCCGTTCCCCAGACCTGAATCCGATTGAGCACATCTGGGACATCATGTCTCGCTCCATCAACAAATGTCACTTTGCACCACAGACTGTCCAGGAGTTGGCGGATGCTTTAGTCCAGGTCTGGGAGGAGATCCCACAGGAGACCATCCGCAACCTCATCAGGAGCATGCCCAGGCATTGAAGGGAGGTCATACAGGCATGTGGAGGCCACACACAATACTGAGCCTCATTTTGACTTGTTTTAAGGACATTACATCAAAGTTGGATCTGTTAGAACCCTCCTGTTTGTTCTTTTTCATCTTGTGTTTTGCAGTCACGTGACCATCTGCCTTTATATTCCAGCTCCGCCCTTCTGGCTTTGCTGGACTTCAGTTTTGTTTGACTGTTTTGCTAGCCAGGTGCTTCGGTGCCTATCTCTGTCAGTTCGCTTAGTCCTTCTGGGACCTCTAGTACCTTTTTGTCAATTTGTCTTTTTGTGTTATGCAACAACTTCTCTGTTTAGGAGGTGTCCCTTTTTATTCCAGTCCTTAATTCTTTTAGGGAACCCTCCCCTTATGCTATAGGTCTTCGTTCAGACTAGCCGAGGACTAAGGCGGGTCTGTTCGCTAGGAACAGGCAGCCCGCTACATCGTAGGGATTCAGCTTAGTCTTACTGTAGGGATAGCTTTCCTCTTTCTTTCCTTAGTACATGTTGCAGATCATAACAGTAAGTCCAGCCCAAAAAAATAAAAGGAAAGAAATTTGGGGATTAGTATGGTTTCCGTCCAGGATTTGGCTCAATGCTTGCAGGGATTGTCTCTGGAGGTGGCCGAGCTCCAGCAACACGTGAGTAGCTGTTCTGGAGCGCATTTTGGGGAACCCAAGGTAGGAATGCCTGATGTTTTTTTATTGTAAACAGCAAGATTTTTTTTCCCTTTAAAAATGCTTGTTTGTTATATTTTTGTTTGAGACCAAGGTCCTCTGGGAATGAATCACAGTGCATTGGTTTTATTATGTCACTTTTGCGCAATGAACCACAGGGGTGGGCCTTTTCTCTCCAACCTAATGATTCATGTTTATGGTCGGTAGAAGAATTTTTTTCTGCTATGGGGCTATTATATGACGATCCTGATAGAATCTCATCCACTGAGGCAGAACTCAGGCGTTTGAATCAGGGGTCAGGTGATGTTGAAAATTATTGCACACACTTTAGAAGATGGGCTTCAGAAGTTAAATGGAATGATCCTGCTCTGAAATGTTTATTTCTTGCTGGTCTGAGTGAAAGGGTTAAGGATTTGCTAATTGCATTCCCCGCACCTGAGACTCTGCAGGATGCCCTGCAGTTAGCTGTTCGTGTGGATAGGAGGCTGAGGTCCAGGGTGAATGAGGTAAAGACTCCTGTAATGCCAGGTCCTAGTCCCCAGAAAATCTGCTCAGATTGCGGAGAACCGATGGAGGTTGGAGCGATGTCACTCCGCTCTCAGGAAAGAGACCGGAGGTTCGCCGAGGGATTGTGTCTTTATTATGGTAAAGCTGACCATTTGATTAAGTATTGTGAGCTTCGTTTAAATAAAGAAAAAAAAAAGTCAGGTACGCCCATATAGCTTGTTTACGCTCTGCAGGAGTATTTCTTTCTGGGAGTACTACTTTGCAGGAAAATTTGATTGAATTTCACGTATTTGTGGATTGTGGTTCAACACTTAATGTGATTGATAAAGGGTTTTTGGAAAAACTTAAATTGAAATCCAAACCTTTGTCATCACCTATTTCTGTGATTGCAATTGATAACACTCCCTTGAAATGTATTACTCACAAGGTTGCTGCATTTCCCCTCACTATCAATGGAGTTCACCAAGAAATTTTGGACTTGGTTGTATTAGATAATTTACCCTCTCTGGTCGTTGTAGGATTGCCTTGGTTAACACTGCGCAATCCTTTACTGGACTGGTCTACTAATGTGATTAAGTCTTGGAGTCCGAAGTGCTATGATAAATGTTGTAATGGTCGCATTGCGGCTGTTGAAAAAGGGGAATTACCGGTACCTATTCAATATTTTTGGAGGGTTTTTTCGGAGGAGGAGTTGCAAGTTTTACCTCCTCATAGGGATTATGATTGCGCCATTGAGTTTGTTCCGGGAGCTACTCTTCCCAAGAGTCGCTTGTTTAATCTAACTATCCCTGAAAGAAAGGCCTTGGAGGAGTACATACAGACTAGCCTGGCTGCTGGTCAGATTAGACTTTCTAAGTTGCCTGTGGCAGTTGGATTTTTCTTTGTTAAAAAAAAGGACGGGGGTTTACGTCCATGTCTGGATTTTCATGAAATTAATAAGATTACCGTACGCAATTCCTACCCATTGCCGTTAATTCCTGACTTGTTTTACCAGTTAGTGGGGGCCAAATGGTTCTCTAAAATTGATCTTCGGGGGGCATACTATTTGTTACGAGTGAAGGAGGGTGATGAATGGAAAACTGCTTTTAACACTCCTGTAGGTCATTTTGAGAATCTGGTGATGCCTTTTGGTCTTACCAATGCACCTGCATTTTTTCAGAACCTTATTAATGACATCCTGAGACCTTTGATTGGTAAGAATGTGGTTGTGTATTTGGATGACATTTTGATTTATTCACCAGATTTAGAGTCCCATTGGCAGAGTGTACGTGAAGTTTTGCAGTTATTGAGTGATAATTCACTCTTTGCTAAGCTGGATAAATGTGAGTTCGTTGTGCAGAAAATTTGTTTTTTGGGCTACATTGTCTCCAGCAAGGGCTTTGAGATGGACCCCGTGAAAGTTCAGGCTGTGCAGGAATGGCCTAGGCCTATTGGTTTGAAATCTATACAGAGATTTTTGGGTCTTGCCAATTATTACAGGAGATTCATTAAGAATTTTTCTGTAATTGTTAAGCCTCTAACCGATTTCACCAGGAAAGGTGCGAATACGGTCCAGTGGACTACTGAGGCCATTGAAGCGTTTAAGTATCTCAAAGAGAGGTTCAGTTCTGCCCCTATCCTTATGCAGCCTGATGAGACCAAGCCTTTTTTGGTCGAGGTCGATGCTTCATCGGTGGGGGTCGGAGCAGTTTTGTTCCATTCATTAAGTTGCCCTGCGCCAAGACACTCGCTAAGGCGTTTGTTAAGGAGATTGTCAAGCTTCATGGCGTTCCCACGGATATTGTTTCTGATAAAGGACCTCAGTTTGTGGCTCGCTTTTGGCGTGTTTTTTGTGACAGATTGGGAGTCCATTTGTCATTTTCGTCTGGGTATCATCCTGAGTCTAATGGACAGACTGAAAGAAAGAACCAGGATGTAGAACAGTTTTTGCGTTGTTTTGTGGCGGACAATCAAGAGGTGTGGTCTGAGTTTCTGCCTCTCGCAGAATTTGCTCTTAACAATCATACATCCTCCTCTGCTGGGTGTTCTCCTTTTTTTTGTTGTACTAGGAGACATCTGTCTTTTGGTTCGTTCTCCAAATTGGGGTCGGCGGTGCCGGAGGAGGAGAATTTTTCCTGTGATTTGGAGAGAGTTTGGACTAATGTATGTTGCAACCTTCAAGAGGCTAACAAGAAGTCCAAGAAGTATTTTGACAGGAAACGTAAGGAGGTTTTGTTTACTGTGGGTGACATGGTTTGGTTGTCCTCAAAGAACCTGCGGTTGAGGATTCCTTCTAAAAATCTGGGTCCTAAGTTTGTGGGTCCATTTAAAGTGTTTCAGGTTATTAACCTGTCTGCGGTTAGATTGGATGTCCCTACTTACTGGAAGATTAATCCTGTGTTTCATGTTTCCTTGTTGAAAAAGGCTGATGTATCAGATAGGGATGCCACTGTCACAGTTCCTCCTGTGGTGGAAGACGACGAATATGAAATGTCTCGTATTTTGAATTCTAGATGGCATAGAGGGAGATTACAGTATCTTGTCTCCTGGAAGGGTTTCGGTCCCGAAGATAACTCCTGGGTAAGGACGGATGATGTCTCTGCTCCTAGGCTTGTTAGAGCTTTCCACAAGAGGTTTCCGGATAGGCCTAGTCCAGGAGGATCCGGAGGATCCTCATAAAAGAGGGGGTACTGTTAGAAGCCTCCTGTTTGTTCTTTTTCATCTTGTGTTTTGCGGTCACATGACCATCTGCCTTTATATTCCAGCTCCGCCCTTCTGGCTTTGTTGGACTTCAGTGTTGTTTGACTGTTTTGCAGGTGCTTCGGTGCCTATCTCTGTCAGTTCGCTTGGTCCTTCTGGGACCTCTAGTACCTTTTTGTCAGTTTGTCTTTTTGTGTTCTGCAACAACTTCTCTGTTTAGGAGGTGTCCCTTTTTGTTCCAGTCCTTAGTTCTTTTAGGGACCCCTCCCCTTATGCTATAGGTCTTCGTTCAGACTAGCCGAGGACTGTTCACTAGGAACAGGCAGCCCGCTACATCGTAGGGATTCAGCTTAGTCTTACTGTAGGGACAGCTTTCCCCTATCTTTCCTTAGTACATGTTGCAGATCATAACAGGATCAGCCTGTAGTGTGTTTTTCCACTTTAATTTTGGGGGTGACTCCAAATCCAGGCCTCCATTGGTTAATAAATTTGATTTCCATTGATGATTTTTGTGTGATTTTGTTGTCAGCACATTCAACTTTGTACAGAGCAAAGTATTCAATGAGAATATTTCCTTCATTCAGATCTAGGATGTGTTATTTGAGTGTTCCCTTTATTTTTTGAGTAGTGTATATAACTGAAAATGTTTCAGATTTAGACTGGTTTATACATGCCATATATTTATCCTGGTATTTTTTGTCAGGAAAAAAAAATTGGTCAATCCCACACTGCAGTACAAAGCTGCCTTGTTGCCTACCATGGTCTGTGTAATCTATGCACTTTTCACCTTACTGTCTGCTTCAAATAAACCTTTGAAAGTGAAGCTTGCCTATTAAAACTCATTGGCCTGTGTTTATCCCATTCACAGGAACTGAAATGATACTCTTTTAACTAGCCGATAAACAAACCAAAACACAACTGCCTCTGATTTGCATCTGAACAGAAGACTTAATAGACCTGGTGAGCGCCTTTACCTAACTTGCACATCTTCTGCCATCTCTCTACGAGAGATATAAAGCACTTCTTAAGAGAAGCGACTCCATTTACACGGCTGCCCAGCTGCTCATTAGTTAAATGGAATGAATTCCTTTTTTACTGCACCATTTCCAAGAATAATAATGTCCCTTTGTCCCTCTTAACTGCTCCCAAACTATCCTTTAATTGCTGTAGTTACTGAGTTAATACAAATTTATTGCCTTGTAGAGCCAGTGAAGATCTCCTGTAGCTTTATACGGGCTATGTTATTTAGACGGCTATCAAATCATTAACATGGCGTTCATTGTGACAGACCCCGCTATTTATCTTGTCGTACATTGCGAATCTACAGATGGCATTGTGGGTGAGTACTGTATTTTCATGTAAAAGGCTGAAAGATCATAGAAAGAAACCCCTCACATAGAAGAAACAGTGGTTTTATTGAGTGAGAAGGTGGAGAGACAATGCCGGATAGAAAATATGCACAAGAATAAGAATATGTTTCACTTGACTGGGTTTGTGGGAACAGTGGTTAATGATCTTGTAAGGAAGAAGTATCAATGTGAATAGGTGTTGGATGTTACAAGTTTGTTGGCCTCAGTAATTAAATTCCTTGTTTCACATATGTTCATTTAAAACATTAAATTGTTTTCATCATGAGACTAAGTTCACACAAGATTATAAAATATTCCTATTTTTTACCTAGAAAACATGCAGGAATTTTCATGTGTATTCATCTGTATGCAACCAATATGACATCCAGATTTTAAACGTCATTCACTTTTATCTTTGAAATCCTTAATTAATGGTATATATTAATTTTCATGTATCTGTAGTCTGTTCCACAATGCTGTAATGTTATCTGACTTAGCTCAAAGACTTTATGATCCATGTTGGCTAGCAAGCTTGTTTTTTTGTCTTTACAGGTTATTTCCTCCTCCAGTCTTAAATCAGCTAATTAATTGTTTATCAAGTTAAAGAAACACTCCTATCAAAATTTTTATTCTCTTAATAAAGGCCGTGTGCAGCCTGCGATGTCCTTTTCTGCTGCAGATTCCCGGGGACCGCAGTGCTCGGGTCAGAGACTGCATTTTGCATTTCTACATAGAGCAGAGAAAAGAGAAGAATTAGCTGGGTAGAAAGGCAAAATGAGCAATTGTATTGTACACAGTGCTATATACAACCCCTGGCAAAAATTATGGAATCACCGGGCTTGGAGGACATTCATTCAGTTGTTTAATGTTGTTGAAGACAAGCAGATCACAGATATGGCACAAAACTAAAGTCATTTCAAATGGCAACTTTATGGCTTTAAGAAACACTAAAAGAAATCAAGAAAAAAAATGTGGTACTCAGTAAGGGTAATGTTTTTCAGACCAAGCAGAGGGAAAAAATTATGGAATCACTCAATTCTGAGGAAAAAATTATGGAATCATCCTGTAAATTTTCATTTCCAAAACTAACACCTGCATCAAATTAGATCTGCTCGTTAGTCTGCATCTGAAAAGGAGTGATCACACCTTGGAGAACTGTTGCACCAAGTGGACTGACATGAATCATGGCTCCAACAACAAGAGATGTCAACTGAAACAAAGGAGAGGATTATCAAACTCTTAAAAGAAGGTAAATCATCACGTAATGTTGCAAAAGATGTTGATTGTTCACAATCAGCTGTGTCTAAAATCTGGACCAAATACCAACAACATGGGAAGGTTGTTAAAGGCAAACATACTGGTAGACAAAGGAAGACATTAAAGGGTTAAGACCAGAAACTTAAAGCAATATGTCTCAAAACAGGAAATGCACAACAAAACAAATGAGGAACGAATGGGAGGAAACTGGAGTCAATGTCTGTGACCGAACTGTAAGAAACCGCCTAAATGAAATGGGATTTACATACAGAAAAGCCAAACAAAAGCCATCATTAACACCTAAACAGAAAAAAACAAGGTTACAATGGACTAAAGAAAAGCAATCGTGGACTGTGGATGACTGGATGAAAGTCATATTCAGTGATGAATCGCAAATCTGCATTGGGCAAGGTGATGATGCTGGAACTTTTGTTTGGTGCCATTCCAATGAGATTTATAAAGATGACTGCATGAAGAGAACATGCAAATTTCCACAGTCATTGATGATATGGGGCTGCATATCAGGTAAAGGCACTGGGGAGATAGCTGTCATTACATCTTCAATTAATGCCCAAGTTTACATTGATATTTTGGACAGTTTTCTTATCCCATCAATTGAAAGGATGTTTGGGGATGATGAAAAGATGATAATGCATCCTGCCATAGAGCAAAAACTGTGAAAACATTCCTTGAAAGAAGACACGTAAGGTCAATGTCATGGCCTGCAAATAGTCCAGATCTCAATCCGATTGAAAATCTTTGGTGGAAGTTGAAGAAAATGGTCCATGACGAGG
Source organism: Phyllobates terribilis (assembly GCF_046119375.1). NCBI lineage: Eukaryota > Metazoa > Chordata > Amphibia > Anura > Dendrobatidae > Phyllobates > Phyllobates terribilis. Next base: position 319,972,408 of record NW_027362763.1, read on the forward strand.
CTCCAACCTTCAAAGCTGATCTGGCAACAGCAATCAGAGAAAGTTGGAGCCAGATTGATGAAGAGTACTATTTGTCACTCATTAAGTCCATGCCTCAGAGACTGCAAGCTGTTATTAAAGCCAGAGGTGGTGCAACAAAATACTAGTGATGTATTGGAGTGTTCTTTTGTGTGTTTGTTTTTCATGATTCCATAATTTTTTCCTCAGAATTGAGTGACTCCATAATTTTTTCCCTCTGCTTGGTCTGAAAAAAGTTACCCTTAGTATCACATTTTTTTCTTGATTTCTTTTAGTGTTTCTTAAAGCCATAAAGTTTCCATTTGAAATGACTTTAGTTTTGTGCCATGTCTGTGATCTGCTTTTTTTCAACAACATTAAACAACAGAATGAACATCCTCCGAGCCCGGTGATTCCATAATTTTTGCAAGGGGTTCTAATATGGTGATTGCAATATATTAAGAGGATTAAAGCTTTGATGGGAGTGCTTCTTTAAATAAGGCATATATCTAACCACAAGCTTCCCTATAAATTTAGACGTTGCCAACTGGGAGTCACTCATGCAGGGGGCACGTGTGCAGATTTTCGAAGTGTCTTATTTGTCAAAGTGCAAAGCAGTTAAACATGACAGCTCGAGAGGTAAGCTATGCAAGATATTCAAATAAACGTGTTTTTAGTTAATTTGTGCATCAATATGTATTTACCATGTGCTTCAACTATGTTCTAGGTGTTGCATTCTTTCAAATCTACTGCCCTTTCAAGCACTCTGTACACTCCATCGATATCAGTCCCTCTCTCCTCCCGTCTCCCATGTACAGCTCTCATGCTCTTTTCACATTCTTAAACCACTCTAAACCATTCCCTCCCAAAGTACAACACTAGAGATGCTCTCACTAATCATTGAACCATCTGCTCACTCTCTGTGTTCTCTTATTTCTATTCATAGGAGATATCCCCCCTAACCTGGGTCCTCTTTGTACAAATACATTTAATTCTATTTCTTCTGCACACAGACAGCCTGCTAATCTCATTAACATTCATTGCATGCCTTCTCCTGTCTCCTTTAATTGTGCCCTCTGGAACACCAGCTCAGTGTTTAACACACTCCCCTACATCCATGACTTTTTCCTTTCCTTACCCTTATGGCTCTTACTGAAACCTAGATCCAGCAGTCAGACGCCACCTCCACTGCCGCTCTCTGCTATGGTGGCGGTGTTGATCTGCTTCTTTCAATAAAATGTGCTTTTCAGCTCATATCCCCAGTACCTTGTCTTATCTTCGCATCCTTTGAGGTCCACACTGTTAGACTTTTCCATCCTTTCTCCCTGTGAGTGGCTGTTGTGTTCTGCTATCTGGACCAGTCCCACCATTTCCTGGATCACTTTGCCACCTGGTTTCCTCACTTTCTATCTTGTGACATTCCCACTCTCATCATGGGAGACTTTAACATCCCTATTAATAATCCAGTAATCCATCCATTAATAACCCCATCTGCTACTCATCTACTACTATCTCTAACTTCCTCTTTATGACTTTTACTGCGCCTGTCTTGCACATAGAAAACCTACAGGAGAATCATTAAACACATCTACATCTCACAATGCCTTCCACCTGAAACCTAAATGACATTCCTTTATCGTAGTCTTGATTATGTCTCCTAAAGATACCCAAAGTCCCTCCAAATCTTCTTTACAGCAGCATTGAGCGATTTGCTTTGTCAGGAAATTGCTCTAGGCTCCTCACTAGAAATCCAATAGATCCCTGAATCAACTAATACTGCTAAGGGCTTTTGCAGATGACAGTAATAATAGCCTGAGTGCTATCTGTCGTTTTGATGGATAGCACTTGTCCTTATGTTATTCTATGGGGCTGTGCAAGTCGTTTTTTTTTCTGAGACAAAGCTGGTTCAGGGGGAAAAAAAAGCTGCACACTTGACTTTGATCTAATATTCAGATTACTCTCAACCATGCAATTCAATGAGCTGTGGAAAGTATTGGACTGCACTCTGGTGACATTTGAGTGCAGTCTGATTTCCATGGACTGACAGAATGGATAAGATGGATACATTTTTTTCTCCATCTTCTCATCTGAGAGAATCAGATCACACTATTCTCACACTCTGATCAGAGTCATTTGCATGATCAACTCAATTGTATGAGAGAATATACACTTGTGTGACCCTAGCCTAAGGCATATTTATTACATGGCCCCACTTTTAGGTGCCAGCATAGTAAAGGAATACTAGACATAGATAAAATAAGATCACTATCTTATCACACAAAAAAAATCACTAAAATAATGATATTTGGTAATACTAATAATACATACATGAAAGAGGTGCAAACAAGGTTTATAGTACATAATATGAGAAGAAAACCAAGTACAATAAGTAAGAGCTAAGTGAGTGATAATCTGATATAGGAGAGAGGTCAGAACCAGGGCTTATATCCTAAACGTATTTGTAAATTCTGATAGTTAGAAAACATCATCCATTTTGGCCTGAATGAGCAATTTGCCAAAATCCCTAAAGATGTCTGCTTGATGTTACAATAAGTGACAGAAAGATGCTGGAAAATGGGAGTAAGACATCACATAGGATTCTTTGTTTATAGATTTGCAATGCAAATTGGAAGCTTGTTAGTGGATTTGCTAGAGATGCAAATACGTATAATTGCCCGGCTTCCATTCAGCATTCACACACTCCTCTATTTTAGTGATAACTCGGGTCACAATAGACAATAAACTCACCCACAAGAAATGATTGTTTATAGGGCTACGCGGAAATACCATATTGGTGAGATGAACAGATTCACTGCTTGCAAAATGCATTTGTTAGGCGATGGTAAGAGAATGTCATTTTCTTAGAAATGTCTGTTGAGCACACTATGGTAAGATGCCCCATAGAAGCACAAGGACACTACATAGATTTTACATTTGAACAGACATGCTTTCTCTTATATACTTGCTCAAGCTATAAATGTATGTGTAAGATATTTCCTGTAACTAGGAGAATAATATAGATGGATGATGAATGGAGAGATGTGTCTTAACCTCGCCATCTGCACAGGCGGTCCGAGACCTCTGTGCCATTGGCATTTCCCAATTGAAATCTACAAATTCCCCATCTATAACAGCGAAGGTTTTGACAATCGCTCTCTGCGTAACCACAGGTGTCTAACAGTTACTAGTATTTCTTGGAAAATTCATTTACAAGTGAACCCAAGTGAACAGATCAGTGAATTTTCTGAATATTTTGGTGAAGCTTTCAGCATACCAGTTATCCGAGTTTACTTCTATTCCAGCATACTCTATATATTTATCTGCACACAAAGCATACGTTAAAGCATCTGCACCGGGAAGATTAATCTATTATTTGAGCTTCAGGTTGCTTCTTTTGAACCACAGGCAAGCGACGTTGGTGTGACATGAAATAGCCAGCCTTGCTCATGGCTAAGTCCTTTGATCTTAGTACCTTGCAGAGAAGGACTGATGTGGAGGCCGAATTTGAACCCCTGCACCTGTTGCTTTGAGCTTTACCACATCAGTGATGAAAGGACCTAGGTAACTGAGCTGAGAACGTATGATCACACTCATCTTTATTTGTTAAAGGGTAAGCCATCGTGGTGGGAAATACTGATTATAAGAAACCACTACAGTGCTTTCTATGCAAAAATATTATTGTGCAATTGGATAGTACTGATCTGTACTAACAGGAATAATTAGACCTAACAGTTAAATCTGGGAATAACATACCAATGTTCATGTGTCCTGTTGTGTGTACACGTAATATTGCAGCCATGTATCAGGTTGTTGGTCACTGTATATTTGCAGTGAACATTTTCACTAAGAATTTTTAGTAGTTTTGTCAAAAATGCTAGAAAAATTTCCTATCCAGTTTTTTTTTTAATTTATTTCTCCTTTCTACTTTTTTTTTTTAAAGAATTTTTGAAAAATGTCAGAGGGGAAAAAGTGCATGTCAGTTTTTTGAAGACACCGTAAAAAAAAAAAAAAGGCTGCAAAAAAGGCTTCAAGAAATCAAAACTCTCCCAAAACACTTAGGCAAAGTTCCCACAATGAGTTTTTGGTGAGATTTTTACACTGCGGTGGAGCGGGGTCACAGGAGGCAGGAGCAGTGTCACATTTATGTAATTTGACAGCAAGAGTTGGTCTTCAGTAAAATGGAGCCGGAGATCTCAATCTGTGCATGTGCTGACAACCGACACCATTTTCCTGAAGCACACCACTAGGTCAATCTGTGCAGCTGGGACTCTGCTCATGCCTCGCACTGCCAGGGCACTCCCTCCTCTTAGCCGGGAGCCCTCAGCATCGCCCCACTTCTGCTGCCTCCATCTTCATACAGCGGCGACCCTGCTACAGTTTATTGTATAGCTGCTGCAGAGGGGGCTGCCTGTGTCTGAAATCAGTGATATCAGACGCTGCCAACCCACCCTCTGTTCCTAAGCTGCTTGCGGGCCCCGGGCCCTTGCGGCAAATTATAAGGAGAAGTTGAAGGGCCGAACGTGTTGAGGTGCGCACGCCCGTCCATCCACTTGGCCATCCAACCTCCCATTCTCCCATCCGACATCCCTTTCGCCCACTCGCTGGCCCACCCACTCGCTACTCTTCTTGTGTCCCCCTCCCGGCTTGTACAGTGTGAAGTTGGAGGCCGTCTGTCTGCTGCCTGCTGGCAAATTACTGAGTACTACTAAATTCAACCTTAATGACTGCTGCCTGTCTGCCTATCTGCAATAAGGTACAGTTGCCTGTCTTAAAGGGGATATTCTAGTAACCTAATACTTATCCCCTATACACAACATGGGATAATTATTAAGGCCAGTTCACATGGCGAATCTTCAAGCAGAAGTTTGGCACGGACAACCATGCTGAAATTATGCTGAATATCCACGGCGGCCACTTTATTCATGCCTCCCATTCATCTCTATGGGAGACAGCCATGAGTTTTGGGGAACGAAGGCTTTTATCAGCAGCCGCGCAGAGAATGGATCTCGCCGTACCAAAATTCTGCTTGAAAATCTGCTGTGTGAGCTGGCCCTTACAATCGAGCAGATGCATGCATGTCCAATCAGCTGCTTCGTTCATTTCAGTGGGCGGTGAGATTTTCGGTGGCATTCTTATGATCGTTGGGGATACCAGAAGTAGAACTCCCACTGATCCCGAGAACAGGGGCTCCATAACTCTAACTCTAAAATGAACTGTGCGGTTGGTCAGACATGCGTGCAGCAGCTCCATTCATTTGACTGTAAGTTCAGGAAATAGGTTGGAGTAGGGCCCTGCCAAAAGAGTCTACCTTGTCGTGGTAGCAGGCTTAAAAAATCTTTTGGCCAAAATAATAGCTGATGGCTATGTATGTGATATGGTGTTCGATGGGAACTGTTAATGTGCGATTGGTGAGGACGTGGTGCAGAAGTGGAGTTTTTCCAAGAGTGTGGAAGGGACTGTGGAAGGTTTGTGGGGAGGAGTCAGAGCTGGGGTGGAGCCGGGGGCAGAGTCTCAAGGGGACCCAAAAATGTTGCCAGTATGGGGCCTTGAAATTCTTGGTGGCAGCCCTGATGGCTCGTAACAACAACTCCAAGTATCTCCTTACCATTGCTAAGGACATACTGGGAGTTGCAGGTTTACATGATACAAGTGTCTATGGAGCTGATCTGAAACTGAAATTGATCACTGTACTAAGCTTGGTGATGTATTCCTGTTCCTGTGTGATAGTGGTTCTGGCGCTACTTTCATGTACTGACGGTGGTTCTGATTTGTTCCAATGTTGTCAAACTTACCTCTTTTAACTACAATGAAGTATGTTTGGTTTCCATTAGGGTATTTGTCAAAAGCTGGACACCACAATTGAAACCATTATAGTTAAACTATAGTTAGGCTGAGTTCACACGATGCGCTTTTAATGCGTTTCCGTGGCGTTTTTGCAGTTGCGTAAACGCCGCGGAAACGCATTAAAAACGCATGGTAGAAGGGCAGCAATGTTCCCCAATTGAAATCCGCATGTGCTGTGCCCATGATGCGTATTTTTCCGCAGCGTAAACGCTGCGCTCAAAAATCCGCAGCATGTCAATTAATTTTGCGTAAACGCGGCGTTTTCGCCGCCATTGACTTGCATTAGAACGCGCCAATTCCGCAAGACTGCATTTGTACTTGCGTTATTGGCGCGTTCTAATGTGCGGATGGTACCCGGGTGTGGAGGAGAGGAGAGTCTCATCCACACCCAGGTACCATTAAAAAAGCTGTAAAAAAAAATAAAATAAAAAATAAATGTATATTTACCTTCTGTCGGCCCGCGCACCGCTCCTGCTTGGTTCCCGGCACTTGAGTTGAAGGACCTGCGCTGACGTCAGAGTCATGTGACGGGTCACGTGACGCTGACATCGGCAGGTCTTTCAATTCAAAGTTGCCGGCGAGGGAGAACGGATTGAGCTGGACAGCGCGGACCATCGGAGGTAAGTATATACACTCTCTCGGGTCACACTATATAAATCCATGCCGGCTGCATGGATTTATATAGTGTGACCTAGTTGTCACAATCACTTTCCAGGTGATGCTAAAATCGCATGGAAAGCGCTTGTCAATCTGCATGCGGAAACGCATGTGAATCCGCATGTATTCTGCAGGAAAAACGCACGCACAATCTGCATGCGTTTTTTCTGCCAGGGAGATGCAGAAATGATGCAGAAATTTTCTGCTTCATTTCTGCATCGTGTGCACATACCCTCAAACTATTTTAGTTTTCCAGCAGTAGTATTGGGTTTGACATTTCAAATATAGGATGTCAGGGATGAATATCACTATTTATCCCTGGTATCATGTACACTAGATACAAACAATGAGTAACTCCTATATATGGGTGAAATTGCAACTTCTATTAAACTACACCACCAAAGTACACCACTTTCTTTTTACCTTGGCTAGTATCTTTTGATGAAAAAGCTGGTCATCCTAATGAAAGTGGTCATCAGAGCTTGTTACTTGGTATTCTGACCTTTTTTGAGGTTGTGATAGGGGTTCAATTACCTTAGTCTGTGACCCATTCCTTTGCTGAGTGGGGAAGGGGTCGCCATTGGCCTCATCTGGCTAGGGCACCAATATAACTTGTCCCGGCCCTGGATATATTTATAGATTCTATTGCCACTGATGATTGAAATCTGAAAAGCATTTTTGAACTGTGCTGCGATTCATTTGGCGACTTTCAACCTTTTCCCCAGAAACACAAAGATTTACAGATTTTAAAGAATATCTTCTCAACTCCAAAGTTTACAAGAGAAGGTTTTGTTTAGCGTTAGCAAGCTGTTATGTTGCAACATATTATGACAATGGCTCCAACTCTATTACTATCTGAAGCTTAGGATTTAAAACCAAATTCTTTATCGCATTACTTCAGAAATCAGGCCCCAGAGTTCGACATCTGAACCTATTTGCAGAGTGTACAGCTGTGCAATTTGCAGGAGACAAAACTAGCCTCCACTTTTGAAGGACAATAGTATTCAGGTAGGTCAGAGCAGTGATACATGGCTTTAAGTACTTTTGCAAACTTTGACTCTTTGCAGTCTCGCACATAACAATAGGAGAAACAAGGCAAGAACATTGAAGGCAAAAGTTTAAGATTTGTCCAACAGCTTTGTCATCCAGTATTTCTGTCACAAAGATAATTAGGTTTGGACTGTGCCAACAGTTGGAGGGACAACATTACAGTATGAGCAGCTAATATATGGGCCTTGGTAAAGAAGTCACTAAATATACATATGTAGCTGTAATAACTGTTTTAATATAGATACCAGACCGAAGCCATAAACATTAAAGGGATTTTTCAAGAAACAAAAAGAGCTGTACACAGAACAGTAAGGCTGTGTGCCCACGTAGCATTTTTCAAGCGTATACGCTGCGGAATTTCCGCAGCGTAAACGCTTGAAAAACGCATGTATATCCGCACCCCATGGTCCCCAATGGGATTCCGCAAGTTCTATGCACATGCTGCGGATTTTTCCGCAGCGTTTATGCCGCGTTCAAAAATCCGCAGCATGTCATTTAATTTTGCGTTTCCGCAAGCGGAATTGCCTTTGTCCAATGCATAAAAAACGCAAGGCAATTCCGCATGTGGAAAACGCGTGATAAACGCTTGAAAAATGCGCGATAAACGCGTGCGGAATTCCGCATGTGTTTTTCCGGGAGAGGACTTGCATTTATGCAGCAGAAATTTTCTGCTTCATAAATGCAACGTGGGCACATAGCCTAAGTGAGGACTACACTGTGATGTCACATGAAAGCAGGTCTCCCAATAAGTAGCACATCAAAAAATAATTTGTGTAAATTGTCTGCAACTTGCTGTCAGCTGGCTATTTTAGATATGCACTTTGTCATTAAAAATGAAGTCGTTGTGCAGACATTATGCATTTTATGGAGGTAAAGTCCTGTGCAACTTACAGCAGAAAATACAACAGGGTTGAATTTTTTGAGCGCTGTGAATTTCCCCTGAACATACGATTTGTTGTTTCAAGATCAGTGAACAGGCATTGCTATGTAAAAGCATGATGTCAAGGCTCACCAGGTGGATCTTCTAAGTCCCAGGTCCGGTTGGACACACAGACACTGGGAGTTAATGCAGCAAGTTCAAAGGTATGTGGAGAGAGAGGACTTGGAACACTCTGGAAATTCAGGAACCGCAGGGTGGATGAAGTGTAACCCAGGAAGAATGGAAACAAGTAAATATCGTATGGACATAATGTGGAGCACACCAAATAAAGAGGTCCAGAAACTCAATCCCAAGACACAGGTGTGTGTCAATGGGGATTAAATAGGTCTATGATGTCATGGCTCCACGCCAGTCAACCTGCAGAACCCAACATGGAACTCAACAGAGGGCAGGGGATCCAGGAGAAGGGAGTGGAGCTTGAGATACCCGGGAAAGGTGTGTAACACATGAACAATTTTATACAATTTCATAAGCTTTGCACATTTTCCTAGCTTGGACCAGATATGCTAAGAATTCGTTACGGATTGCATTTAATGAAAGCTATGAAAAAAACAGACTACTGTTTGAATCTCTCTAATTTAATCCCAAAGTATTGTAACTGTGGCACCCCTGCAGGTTCAGTCGCCACAGAGGTACTGCATCTCACCCAGAGGTGTGGTGCCCCACTCTCAGGTAAGGATGGAGTACTGCCCGGGACCCACCCACCTGCATTCAACACTACACCATTCTACACCAGCAGGCAGGGCAAGATGCACGTGTACAATGCTGAGCCCTGTCCCTGGTTGGAAGGGGGGGAACCGAGAGAGGGGGGGAACCATGTAGTGGGTGTGGGTGGAGGAAGTAGAACTGGGGAGCACCGTCAGTAGGAGTATAAGAAGGGAACCATCTTGTAGGAGTTCAGTCAGTCTGAGGAGAGAGACAGAGAGTTGGGAGCAGGAGCTCTGGAGGAGCTCTGCTCAGGATGAGTGGAGAAAGGAGCAGGGCCTAGTCTGAGAGACCCAGGAAGGAAAGACTGAGAGAGGACGGGAGCAGAGGGAAGGCTCCAGAGACAGAGAGGATCCCAGGGGTACGGTGAGTGCAGGAAGCCACCCGTGCGCCCGAATCTACACAGACGTGGAGGGATCAGGCCGCAGAGGGGACCATCCCCTAAACTAGTGGAGAATTATCAGGCTTAGCTAGATAACCAGAGGCTGCTGTACTTGCAAGGTGCAGCTGCCAACCACCACAATTACATCGCCGAAAAGGTGGCCACACAGGGTCCAGGGGACTGCACGTCGCCCGACAAGATCCGAGGCTACTGGCTTGGGACACTGATTGTGAGGCACAGGACAGGAGGGTGAGAGCCAGCGCAGGAAGACGACCGAGGAAGGAACATAGAACGGGGTCCCGTTTAAGCACTCCTGAAATATCTGAGAGCTGCTGAACCCCTTCCTTGGTGAACACAGGACGACGTGGGTGGTTATAAGCTGGCAGTTGTAGCCAGGAGCGTGGTGATAACTGTGAGTAAAATCTGAAGACTGCACCCCACTGTGTCCTAGAATTATTGCTGCGCCATCACCAACGCTGCACTACACAGCACCAGCAGCATCTACCTCATAACATCCCTATTTCCTGCCCTGGAGCTAAGCTCTGCCTGTGGAGATCTGAACAAACCCTGCTGTGTCACCATCAGCTCCAGATGATCTGCACCGCAGCGGCGGCCCCATATAGCCGCATACCACAGGTGGCATCACGAACATTATCTCTAAAAACTTTATTCCCCTACTACTTTCCCTTTAATTGACCGCCCTGGGTCACGGACTGGGTAACTGCCACTGTGACATCCCCCAGCATCGACCGGCCCAGCTACCGAGTACCCCACGGTCCTCAGGCTTGGTTAAAAGTAGTCACTTCTGGAAGCTGCCTCTAACATGAAATTGATTTGTGCATGAGCTGAAAAACATTTACCCCTGGGCGGTATACTTGAACATACTGTATAACATACTGATTGTTAGAGGTAGGCCTCTAAAAAAAATTCCTACGGGCATCATAAACACCCTTAAAAAATAATATGGGTATTGCATCACCCTGGTGATATGGTGGTGAAGGATGAAGGATGAGAAGAAGGAGGAGGACAACAGAAAATAGACAAGATCAGGAAGCGTATACTCATGTCTGAGTGTGAAGAGGTACATGGGAATAGACCTCCCCAGAAAAACACTGGATTTGACTTTATGGTCCCCTGCTATCATCCGGTGGTGTTGAGAAGTCTGGCCCAATCCAGCCCTTTTTCATTTTGATAAGAGTCAGCCTGTCAGCATATTCAATTTAACAGGCAGATGCGCCTATCAGTTATAATACCCCCAGCGGCTCTAAAAACCCGCCCTGACAAAACGCTAGTGGCAGGGCAGGCCAGGACCTCCTAGGCGTAGCGAGACAGGTCATGCCACATGTCCAGCTTTTATACTCAATAGTTCTAAGGCACAGAGGAGTCACAGAGGATATTGGTACGGTCGGCGAGGTACTCCTTCGGCGTCTTCCAAAACTTTTCCCTCCTTGTCACGCGCATCAGGGCCTGTGCGATGGGAGGGTCTGAGAAAAGTGTCCCACATCTTTGACAGTGTTCCCCTGCCTCTTTTGCATCGTATTTGTGTCTCCCTCACCTGTACTCTTTGGCTGTCCAATGAACTGTGACCTCTGCAGCAAGCATTTTCAGACGGGAATGTTTTTAATAATTCTTCAACAAGGGACTTCTGGTACTGCACCATTTTATTAGACCTCTCTGCCATGGGAAGGAGAGATAGAAAGTTCTCCTTGTAGCGTGAGTCTAGAAGTGTGACCAACCAGTAATCACTGTTGCCCAAAATGCGTACAACGCAAGGGTCACTGGAAAGGCAGCGGAACATAAAGTCAGCCATGTGTGTCAGACTGCAAACAGCCAAGACTTCCCTGTCCTGACCAAGAAGACGACTGTCCATGCTCTCCTTCTCATCCTTCCCCTGGTCCTCCTCCTCATTCTCCCTCTCCTCAGGCCATCCACGCTGAACAAACGGTATGACTGTTGTGTGAGTAGTACTGTCTGTAGCACAGAAAAGCAGCTCCTGTTCCTCCTCCTCTTACTCCTCCTCCTCATTATCCCCCAATCCGCGTTGAGATGAGATGAGGTTGGGCTGTGTGGTATCACCCTGCTCCATCTCATCCTGCTCCGTCTGCAATGCCTCCTCTTTAATTGTGAGCAGCGAGCGTTTCAGTAGACAGAGAAGTGGGATGATGACGCTAATTATGGCATCATCGCTGCTCACAATCTTGGTGGAGTCCTCAAAGTCTCGGAGGACGGTACAGATGTCAGACATCCATGCCCACTCATCAGCTCTTATGTGTGGAGGCTGACCTGAATACCGACGGGCGTGTTGAAGCTGGTACTCAACAACTGCCCTCTTCTGCTCACAAATCCTTCCCAACATATGCAAGGTTAAGTTCCAACACGTGGTGACTAGTGTTGAGCATTCCGATACTGAAATATCGGGTATCAACCGATATTCGCGGTATCGAAGTTCCGATACTTTTAGAATATCGAATACCGGAATCGGAAGTTCCCATAATGCCTGCGCTCTGAAGTGTCTCTGAAGAATGACAAGCTGGATGGCAGCGCTCAGCTTACTGTACTTGTCATTTAGTGTTAAAGGATTTATTAAAAAAAATAATAGAGTTTTCATGCACCGTCTCTTTAAAAAAGCCGGCCGGCAATTCAGCATCGGTACCCGACAATTTAGAATAGAAAGAATAGAGCATCACACATAGATTAGATACATAGAAACATGTCAGTCACATATATAAGAAGTACAATGATAGTGTTGATTACTGTACTTGTCATTTAGTGTTAAAATAAAGGATTTATTAAAAAAAAAAATTGGCGTGGGGTTCCCCGTAATTTTAGTCTCTAGCGGAGGTTAAGCAGACGGCTGGGGCAGATGTTTGAAGCCTGGGAAGGGGGTAATACCCACGGAGCTTCCCAGGCTACGAATATCAGCCCCCAGCTGAATACCTAGCCTTTACTAGCTATTAAAATGGGGGACCCCCAAAAAAATGACGTGGGGTCCCCCCTATTTTAATAGCTAGCAAAGGTTAGGCAGACAGCTGGGGGCTGATATTAATAGCCCAGGAAGGGTGCCATGAATATTGGCCCCCTCCCAGGCTAGAAAAACCAGCCGTCAGCAGCCCCAGAAATGGCGCATCCATAGGATGCGCCAATTCTGGCACTTAGCCTCGCTCTTCCCACTGCCCTGTAGCGGTGGCAGTGGGGTAATAGGGCTGGGGTTGATGTCAGCTTATAATGCCAGCTGACATCAAGCCCAGGTTAGTAATGGAGAGGCGTCTATATTACACCCCCATTACTAACCCCATAGTGAAAGTTAAAAAAAAAAAACACAAACACCCAGAATAAATTCCTTTAATTGAAATAAACACACAATTCTTTATTGTTCTAAATTAAACCATACTTACAATCACGCCCATTCCAGCTGAAGCCAATGTCTTCTGCAATAAAAGTAAAATAATAAACCAACATCATCCTTACCTTTCCATGGTTCCCACGACGGCTCCAGCTCTGCTACATTCACATGACAGGCTGGATCGCAGCCGAAAGCTGCCATCCAGCTTGCCATGCTGCAGACACTGAGAAGTGCAGGCATGCTTGCGCTCCTCAGTGTCTGGCTGTGACGGCATAAAGATGAGCCGAGGTCATTTCCAATGAACTCAGCTCACCACATGCACATCACTGACAGCGTGGGAAAATTCTCCTGCGCTTGCAGTGAGCATGAGAGAATTCTCCTGCTGAAGCGCTGAGCGCAGGAGAATTTTTCCACACTGTCAGTGACGTGCATGAGGTGAGCTCATGTCCAATGAACTCAGCTCACCTCATGCACATCACTGCAGCGTGGGAGAATTCTCCTGCGCTCAGAGCTTGAGCTGGAGAATTCTCCCACGCTGGGATGGCATTGAGATGACAGGCTGGATCACAGCTGAACGCTGCCATCCAGCTTGTCATCCTTCAGAGACACTGCAGAGCGCAAGCATGCCTGCGCTCTGCAGTGTCTATGAAGGATGGCATGCTGGATGGCAGTGCTCAGCTGCGATCCAGCCTGTCATCTCAATGCCATCCCAGCGTGGGAGAATTCTCCTGCTGAAGCGCTGAGCGCAGGAGAATTTTCCCACGCTGTCAGTGACGTGCATGAGGTGAGCTGAGTTCATTGGACATGACCTCGGCTCATCTGGATGTTGTCACAGCCAGACACTGCAGAGCGCAAGCATGCCTGCGCTTCTCAGTGTCTGCGGCATGGCAAGCTGGATGTCAGCTTTCGGCTGCGATCCAGCCTGTCATGTCAATGTAGCAGAGCTGGAGCCGTCCTGGGAACCATGGAAAGGTAAGGATGAGGTTGCTTTATTATTTTACTTTCATTGCAGAAGACATTGGCTTCAGCTGGAATGGGCGTGATGGTAAGTATGGTTTAATTTAGAACATTAAAAAATTGTGTGTTTATTTCAATTAAAGGACTTTATTCTGGGTGCTGTGTCTAATATTGGCGTGACCCCATGAATTTCGGGCTTAGGGCCAGCTGATAATGCCAAGCTGGCCCTAACCCCTTTATTACCCAGTGAGCCACCGCACCAGGGCCCTGGATGAGTTGGGTACAGCGCCAGAAGATGGCGCTTCTATGAACGCGCCATTTTCTGGGGTGGCTGCGGACTGCAATTTGCAGCGGAGGGGGGGCCCAGAAAGCTTGGGCCTCCCTGCGCTGCGGATTCCAGCCCCCAGCTGCCTAGATGTACCTGGCTGGACACAAAAATAGGGCGAAGCCCCACGTATTTTTTTTAAATTATTTCATGAAATTCATGAAATAATTTAATAAAAAAAGGGCTTCCCTATATTGTTGCGTCCAGCCAAGTACAAATAGGCAGCTGGTGGTTGGGGGCAACCTGTTCCTGCCTGCTGTACCTGGCTGGACACAAACATAGGGCGATGCCCCACGGCAATTTTTTTTAAATTATTTCATGAAATTCATGAAATAATAATAATAAAAAAAGCAACCTCATCCTTACCTTTCCATGGTTCCCAGGACGACTCCAGCTCTGCTACATTGACATGACAGGCTGGATCGCAGCCGAAAGCTGCCATCCAGCTTGCCATGCCGCAGACACTGAGAAGCGCAGGCATGCTTGCGCTCTGCAGTGTCTGGCTGTGACGGCATCCAGATGAGCCAAGGTCATGTCAATTCTCAGCGCTCAGCGCTTCAGCAGGAGAATTCTCCCACGCTGGGATGGCATTGAGATGACAGGCTGGATCACAGCTGAATGCTGCCATCCAGCTTGTCATCCTTCAGAGACACGTTCAGCTGCGATCCTATGGATGCGCCATTTCTGGGGCGGCTGACGGCTGGTGTTTCTAGCCTGGGAGGGGGCCAATATTCATGGCACCCTTCCTGGGCTATTAATATCAGCCCCCAGCTGTCTGCCTAACCTTTGCTAGCTATTAAAATAGGGGGGACCCCACATCATTTTTTTGGGGGTCCCCCATTTTAATAGCTAGTAAAGGCTAGGTATTCAGCCGGGGGCTGATATTAGTAGCCTGGGAAGCTCCGTGGGTATTACCCCCTTCCCAGGCTTCAAACATCTGCCTCAGCCGTCTGCTTAACCTCCGCTAGAGACTAAAATTACGGGGAACCCCACGCCAATTTTTTTTCTAATAAATCCTTTATTTTAACACCAAATGACAAGTACAGTAATCAACACTATCACTGTACTTCTTATATATGTGACTGACATGTTTCTATGTATCTAATCTATGTGTGATGTTCTATTCTTTCTATTCTAAATTGTCGGGTACCGATGCTGAATTGGCGGCCGACTTTTTTAAAGAGATGGTGCATGAAAACACTATTATTTTTTATAATAATTCCTTTAACACTAAATGACAAGTACAGTAAGCAACACTGTCACTGTACTTCTTATATATGTGACTGACATGTTTCTATCTATCTAATCTATGTGTGATGCTCTATTCTTTCTGTTCTAAATTGTCGGGTACCGGTGTATGCCGCTGCTGAATTGCCGGCTTTTCATGTAATACATTCTACATTATTCTTAGTTGTTTTCCTTCATGTAGAATTAACCTACAAGGAAAGAAAGGGTTTATTTTCATTCCGATATTTGTGTCCCATTGACTTGCATTGGTTTCCGGTATCGGGATCGGCGATATCCGATATTTTTTGGGTATCGGTCCGATCCAATCCGATATTTCCCGATATCGGAAGGTATCGCTCAACACTAGTGGTGACATCGCACACCAGTTGGTGAGCTGGAAGCTGCAAAGCTGGCCAAGGCAGTGCTGCAGTGCTTCCAGCTTCTGACTGATGTGGTCATTTTGGAGATGGAGGCTGAAGAGGAGGAGGAGGTGCAGGAGTTGTAGAATGCTGGTGCAACCCTGATTGACCCAGGGCCCGCAATCCTCTGCGTTGGGAGGACATGTTCCGTCCCAGGGTGTGACTGGGTCCCAGATTCCACTATATTAACCCAGTGTGCCGTCAGCAAGATGTTCCATTTCGGGCCACAAGCACTTGTCCATGTGTTTATGGCTAGGTGGACCTTCCCAGTAACTGCGTTGTTGAGGGCACAGGTAATGTTCTGGGACACATGCTTGTGTAAGGTGGGGAAGGCACACCGGGAGAAATAGTGGCAGTTGGGAACCGAGTACTGAGGGATGGCCACCGCCATGAGGTTGCGGAAAGAATCCGTCTCCACGAGCCTAAAAGGCAACATTTCAAGTGCAAACATTTTAGAAATGTGGCAATTTAGTGCTGTGACCTATGGGTGGTTGGCTGCGTACTTGCATTTTCATTCAAAGGACTGGGGTAGGGACAACTGAATGCTGCGCTGGAACAAGGATGTGGTTGCTAATGGTGATGGTTGCAAGTGTGCAACGACAGGTGCAGGGTGGGAGGCATCTTCGCCTATGCCATGGACAGGGGATTGGCGCGCACACACAGCAGCGGTACAGGCAGTGGTGTCATCCGCAGACACTGTTTCTGGACCCTGGCATTCGGCCCAACTAGTCGGGTGCTTTGCTGTCATGTGCCTGAGCATGCTGGTGGTCGTCAGGCTGGTAGTTTTGCGGCCCCTGCTGATGCTGGCATGGCAGATGTTGCAAATGGTCTTTTTGGGGTTAATTGGACAGTCTTTAAAAAAGAGCCAGACTCTGGAAGACCTAACAGCTGGCCACTGGCAACTTTCCTCGTGTTCGTGTTCTGGGGAACAGTAGCCCGCCTTGTGTCTGTGGCCATCCCACTGTTTGTTCCTGCCTGTTGTGGTGCTATGCCTTCCTTCCCTTCTGTGCTGCTGTCCTCGGTATGCATGTCACATTGCCAGGATGGGTCAGTGACTTCATCGTCCATCATCTCGTCTTCAACGTACGCACCCTGAGCCTCCTCTTGACTTGGTGGCAATTGTGTCTCATTATCATCATCCACCTCTTGCTACAGTAATTGCAGTTTCCCACCATCGCCTTTGTGTGACCATGGCTGCTAAAACCCTGCTTGAAACGATCCGGGCGAGAGACCGATTCTATAAATGGGAAAGTGAACAACTCTTTGGAGTGTTCAAGTGTGGGATTACTTGTCTCCGGGCACTCGGCATGGTGGGAGGAAGGAGGTTCAGGGTGAGGAATATTTGGTCCAAACTCACAGCTACTAAGACTGAACTATGTGGAAAAATTATCTGCTATCCAACCAACAACCTTTTCACACTTCTCTGGCTTCAATAGTGGTGTTCTGCGGACCCCTACAAAGTGGGACAGGAAGGTAGGGCGACATGATGTGGGTGCTTGTTGTGCTCCCCCAGCAAGCACAATTTTAGCTTGCCCATTCCCTCCGCCACTGAGTGCACTATCACCATCACGTCCACTTCTCCGTCCCTTGCCACGTGCCTTGTCCATTTTAAATGAAAATATTTCAGGATTATTACCGCAGTAATATCAGATCACGTCTGATGACCACAGTTTTAGGCAGTGGCCTAATAGTATGGTAATGGTCAGCGACCAAGTGTGAATAGGTTTGAACAACACACAACTGGCAGACTTTAAATGGAGTATAATATTTGTCACGTTCCGAAAATATTTCAGGATTATTACCGCAGTAATATCAGATCACGTCTGATGACTACGGTTTTAGGCAGTGGCCTAATAGTATGGTATTGGTCAGCGACCAAATGTGAATAGGTTTGAACAACGCACAACTGGCAGACTTTAAATGGAGTATAATATTTGTCACGTTCCCAAAATATTTCAGGATTATTACCGCAGTAATATCAGATCACGTCTGATGACCGCGGTTTTAGGAAGTGGCCTAATAGTATGGTATTGGTCAGTGACCAAGTGTGAATAGGTTGGAACAACACACAACTGGCAGTCTTTAATTGGAGTATAATATTTGTCACGTTCCCAAAATATTTCAGGATTATTACCGCAGTAATATCAGATCACGTCTGATGACCGCGGTTTTAGGCAGTGGCCTAATAGTATGGTATTGGTCAGTGACCAAGTGTGAATAGGTTTGAACAACACACAACTGGCAGACTTTATCTGGAGTATAATATTTGTCACATTCCCAAAAATGTCAGGATTATTACCACAGTAATATCGAATCACCTGAATGATGGACACGTTTCTCTGCTTCCACAATACAGCAATGCTATTAAAATCAAACAAATCTGACTGTATGCTGTTAACAAGCAAATGGAGCAGTAAAAATGGTGTATTATATTGCTTTTCAAGCAAATAATCAGGTTTAAGAGCAAAAAGAATATTAGGCCTGATATCTATGGCTATGGATATCAGTAACAGCAGCAGACAGAACATGCAATAGACCCCATTCTGTCGTATACACTCTCCACAAACTATGCCTGCCTAACTCCTGCTATCACCAGGATTGATATGCATCTGAATTAATCCTTAGAAGGACTGTTACTTTAGATGTATATTGCTGTGGAATACCTGACTAAATCAACCACCAATTTTCTCCCTCGCTCAACTTCAGCTCTCCCTACTCTACCTTTCTAAAGGGTAGATTGTGACGAGCATAGGGTCACCGGGTCTTATAAAGACCTGATAACGCTATGTGGCTAGCCAATCACTGTAATACCACAACTAACATGGTTGCAGCATTACAGTCACTGGCAGGCAATCCCCACATGTTTATTCGCTGTCTAAACAGCGCCAAAAACACGGGCTGGGACTCAAGCTCCCGCCCGAGCATCCAGGAAGTGCTTGTCAAGCATCTCGAACAGTGAGATGCTCAGGCGAGTACCGAGCAGTTGCAAGCACGTTCGTTCATCACTACATACTCACACTCCAGTGCATACAGTGAGGAAAATAAGTTTTCCCACCTACAGAGAATGGAGAGGTCTGTAATTTTTATCATAGGTACACTTCAACTGTGAGAAAGAGAATCTAAAACAAACCCAGAAAATCACATTTTATGATTTTAAAATAATTAAATTGCATTTTATTGCATGAATTAAGTATTTGATCACTTACCAACCAGCAAGAATTCTGGCACTCACAGACCTGTTAGTTTTTCTTTAAGAAGTCCTCCTACTCTGCACTCATTACTTGTGTTTGAACTCATTATCTGGAGTGTGATAGACTGAGTGTGTGGACACGTGTTTTTTATACAACCTCTCCACCATGACCAAAACCAAAGAGCTGTATAAGAACATCAGGGACAAAATTGTAAACCTGCACAAGGCTGGGATGGGCTACAGGACAATAGGCAAGCAACTTGGTGAGAAGGCAACAACTGTTGGTGCAATTATTAGAAAATGTAAGAAACACAAGATGACTGTCAATCTTCATCAGTCTGTGACTCCATGCAAGATTTCGCCTCGTGGGGTAAGGATGATTCTCAGAAAGGTCAGGAAGCAGCCCAGAACTACACGGGAGGACCTGGTCAATGACGTGAAGAGATCTGGGACCACAGTCACAAACGTTACCATTTGTAACACACTATGCCATCATGGATTAAAATCCCGCAAGGCACGCAAGGTCCCCTTGCTTACACCAGCACATATCCAGGCCCATTGGAAGTTCACCAATGACCATCTGGATGATACAGAGGAGGCATGGGAGAAGGCCATATGGTCAGATGATATTAAAATAGAACTTTTTGGTATCAACTCCACTCACCGTGTTTGGAGGAAGAAGAAGGATGAGTACAACCTCAAGAACACCGTCCCAATTGTGAAGCATGGTGGGGGAAAAAATCATACTTTGGGGGTGCTTTTCTGCAAAGGGGATAGGACGACTGCACCATATTGAAGGGAGGCTGGATGGAGTCATGTATCATGAGATTTTGGCCAACAACCACCTTCCGTCAGCAAGAGCATTGAAAATGGGTCATGGCTGGATCTTCCGGCATGACAATGACCCAAAACACACAGCCAGGGCAACTAAGGAGTAGAGATGAGCGGTGTTCGACTAGAACTGTTCGCCAATCTCAAATTCGAGCTGTTTTGGGCGGTGTTCGAGTTGTTCGACGAACCCGAACGATTTGCAAAAAATTCGGCTGTTCGAGGTTATGTTCGATAACTGTTCGTGCACCAAAAGCGTGTCCTGCATGTCTGGCGCTATTTAGAGCACCAATCATGCAGGGATTGTCTGCCACTCACTGTAATGCCACAGCCATGGTGGTTGTGGCATTAGAGTGATTGCCCAAATCGATGGGAACTGTGATCACAGTGAAACATGAAAAGCCGGCAATTCAGCAGCGGCGTACACCGGTACCCGACAATTTAGAACCGAAAGAATAGAGCTTCACACATAGATTAGATAGATAGAAACATGTCAGTCACATATATATGAAGTACAGTGACAGTGTTGCTTACTGTACTTGTCATTTAGGATTTTTTTAAAAAAATAATAGTGTTTTCATGCACTGTCTCTTTAAAAAAGCCGGCTGGCAATTCAGCAGCGGTACCCGACAATTTAGAATGGAAGGAATAGAGCATCACACATAGATTAGATAGATAGAAACATGTCAGTCACATATATAATAAGTACAGTGATAGTGTTGATTACTGTACTTGTCATTTAGTGTTAAAATAAAGGATTTATTTAAAAAAAAATTGGCGTAGGGTTCCCCTTAATTTTAGGCTCTAGCGGAGGTTAAGCAGATGGCTGGGGCAGATGTTTGAAGCCTGGGAAGGGGGTAATACCCACGGAGCTTCCCAAGCTACTAATATCAGCCCCCAGCTGAATACCTAGCCTTTACTAGCTATTAAAATGGGGGACCCCCCCAAAAAATGACGTGGGGTCCCCCCTATTTTATTAGCTAGCAAAGGCTAGGCAGACAGCTGGGGGCTGATATTAATAGCCCAGGAAGGGTGCCATGAATATTGGCCCCCTCCCAGGCTAGAAACACCAGCCGTCAGCCGCCCCAGAAATGGCGCATCCATAGGATGCGCCAATTCTGGCACTTAGCCTCACTCTTCCCACTGCCCTGTAGCGGTGGCAGTGGGGTAATAGGGCTGGGGTTGATGTCAGCTTATAATGCCAGCTGACATCAAGCCCAGGTTAGTAATGGAGAGGCGTCTATAAGACACCCCCATTACTAACCCCGTAGTCAAAGTTAAAAAAAAACACAAACACCCAGAATAAAGTCCTTTAATTGAAATAAAGACACAATTCTTTATTGTTCTAAATTAAACCATACTTACAATCACGCCCATTCCAGCTGAAGCCAACGATCCCCTGCAATAAAAGAAAAATAATAAAGCAACATAATCCTTACCTTTCCATGGTTCCCACGACAGCTTCAGCTCTGCTACATCGAGATGACAGGCTGGACCACAGCAGAAAGCTGCCATCCAGCCTGTCATCCCGCGGACACTGAGAAGCGCAGGCTTGCTTGCGCTCCTCAGCGTCTCTCTGTGACGGCATCCAGATGAGCCGAGTTCATGTCCAATGAACTCGGCACACCTCATGCACGTCACTGACAGCGTGGGAAAATTCTCACGCTGAAGCGCTGAGTGCAGGAGAATTCTCCCACGCTGTCAGTGACGTGCATGAGGTGAGCTCATGTCCAATGAACTCAGTTCACCTCATGCACGTCACTGACAGCGTGGGAAAATTCTCCTGCACTCAGCGCTTCAGCGTGAGAATTCTCCCACGCTGAAGCGCTGAGTGCAGGAGAATTTTCCCACGCTGTCAGTGACGTGCATGAGGTGAGCCGAGTTCATTGGACACTAACTCGGCTCATCTGGATGCCCTCACAGAGAGACACTGTGGAGCGCAAGCAAGCCTGCGCTTCTCAGTGTCTTCGGGATGACAGGCTGGATGGCAGCGTTCTGCTGCGGTACAGCCTGTCATCTCGATGTAGCAGAGCTGAAGCTGTCATGGGAACCATGGAAAGGTAAGGATGATGTTGGTTTATTATTTTTCTTTTATTTCAGGAGATCGTTGGCTTCAGCTGGAATGGGCGTGATGGTAATTATGGTTTAATTTAGAACAATAAAGAATTGTGTGTTTATTTCAATTAAAGGACTTTATTCTGGGTGTTGTGTTTTTTTTAAATACTTTACTAGAAATTCATGGTGGTCATGTCTAATATTGGCGTGACCCCATGAATTTCGGGCTTAGGGCCAGCTGATAATGCCAAGCTGGCCCTAACCCCTTTATTACCAAGTGAGCCACCGCACCAGGGCCCTGGATGAGTTGGGTACAGCGCCAGAAGATGACGCTTCTATGAACGCGCCATTTTCCGGGGTGGCTGCGGACTGCAATTTGCAGCGGGGGTGGCCCAGAAAGCTTGGTTCTCCCTGCGCTGCGGATTCCAGCCCCCAGCTGCCTAGTTGTACCTGGCTGGACACAAAAACAGGGCGAAGCCCCACGTCAATTTTCTTTAAATTATTTCATGAAATAATTAAGAAAAAAAGGGCTTCCCTACATTGTTGTGTCCGGCCAGGTACAAATAGGCAGCTGTTGGTTGGGGGCAGCCCGGTCCTGCCTGCTGTACCTGGCTGGACACAAATATAGTGCGAAGCCCCACCTCAATTTTTTTTTAATTATTTCATGAAATAATTAAAAAAAAAAGGTCTTCCCTATATTGTTGTGTCCGGCCAGGTACAAATAGGCAGCCGGTGGTTGGGGGCAGCCCGTTCCTGGCTGCTGCACCTGACTGGACACAAGTATAGTGCGAAGCCCCACGTCAATTTTTTTTAAATTATTTCATGAATTTCCTGAAGTAATTTAAAAAAATTGAAGTGGGGCTTCGCACTATATTTGTGTCCAGCCAGGTACAGCAGGCAGGAACGGGCTTCCCCCAACCACCAGCTGCCTATTTGTACCTGGCCGGACACAACAATATAGGGAAGGCCTTTTTTTCTTAATTATTTCATGAATTTCCTTAAATAATTAAAAAAAATTGAAGTGGGGCTTCGCACTATATTTGTGTCCAGCCAGGTACAGCAGGCAGGAACGGGCTGCCCCCAACCACCAGCTGCCTATTTGTACCTGGCCGGACACAACAATATAGGGAAGGCCTTTTTTTCTTAATTATTTCATGAATTTCCTTAAATAATTAAAAAAAATTGACGTGGGGCTTCGCACTATATTTGTGTCCAGCCAGGTACAGCAGGCAGGAACGGGCTGCCCCCAACCACCAGCTGCCTATTTGTACCTGGCCGGACACAACAATATAGAGAAGGCCTTTTTTCTTAATTATTTCATGAATTTCATGAAATAATTAAAAAAAAATACGTGGGGCTTCGCCCTATTTTTGTGTCCAGCCAGGTACAACTAGGCAGCTGGGGACTGGAATCTGCAGCGCAGGGAGGCCCAAGCTTTCTGGGCCCCCCCCGCTGCAAATTGCAGTCCGCAGCCACCCCGGAAAATGGCGCGTTCATAGAAGCGCCATCTTCTGGCGCTGTACCCAACTCATCCAGGGCCCTGGTGCGGTGGCTCACTGGGTAATAAAGGGGTTAGGGCCAGCTTGGTATTATCAGCTGGCCCTAAGCCCAAAATTCATGGGGTCACGCCAGTATTAGACATGACCGCCATGAATTTCTAGTAAAGTATTTAAAAAAAACACAACACCCAGAATAAAGTCCTTTAATTGAAATAAACACGCAATTCTTTATTGTTCTAAATTAAACCATACTTACCATCACGCCCATTCCAGCTGAAGCCAACGATCTCCTGAAATTAAAGAAAAATAATAAACCAACATCATCCTTACCTTTCCATGGTTCCCATGACAGCTTCAGCTCTGCTACATCGAGATGACTGGCTGGACCGCAGCAGAACGCTGCCATCCAGCCTGTCATCCCGCAGGCACTGAGAAGCGCTGGCATGCTTGCGCTCCTCAGTGTCTCGCTGTGACGGCATCCAGATGAGCCGAGGTCATGTCCAATGAACTCGGCTCACCTCATGCACGTCACTGACAGCGTGGGAAAATTCTCACGCTGAAGCGCTGAGTGCAGGAGAATTCTCCCACGCTGTCAGTGACGTGCATGAGATGAGCTCATGTCCAATGAACTCAGCTCACCTCATGCACGTCACTGACAGCGTGGGAAAATTCTCCTGCACTCAGCGCTTCAGCGTGAGAATTCTCCCACGCTGTAAGTGACGTGCATGAGGTGAGCTGAGATCATTGGACATGAACTCACCTCATGCACGTCACTGACAGCGTGGGAAAATTCTCACGCTGAAGCGCTGAGTGCAGGAGAATTTTCCCACGCTGTCAGTGACGTGCATGAGGTGAGCTGAGTTCATTGGACATGAGCTCACCTCATGCACGTCACTGACAGCGTGGGAGAATTCTCCTGCACTCAGGGCTTCAGCGTGAGAATTTTCCCACGCTGTCAGTGACGTGCATGAGGTGAGTTCATGTCCAATGATCTCAGCTCACCTCATGCACGTCACTGACAGCGTGGGAAAATTCTCCTGCACTCAGCGCTTCAGCGTGAGAATTCTCCCACGCTGAAGCGCTGAGTGCAGGAGAATTTTCCCACGCTGTCAGTGACGTGCATGAGGTGAGCCGAGTTCATTGGACATGACCTCGGCTCATCTGGATGCCGTCACAGCGAGACACTGAGGAGCGAAGCAAGCCTGCTCTTCTCAGTGTCTGCGGGTTGACAGGTTGGATGGCAGCGTTCTGCTGCGGTCCAGCCTGTCATCTCGATGTAGCAGAGCTGGAGCTGTCCTGGGAACCATCGAAAGGTAAGGATGAGGTTGCTTTATTATTTTTCTTTTATTGCAGGAGATCGTTGGCTTCAGCTGGAATGGGCGTGATGGTAAGTATGGTTTAATTTAGAACAATAAAGAATTGTGTGTTTATTTCAATTAAAGGACTTTATTCTGGGTGTTGTGTTTTCTTTTAACTTTCACTATGGGGTTAGTAATGGGGGTGTCTTATAGACGCCTCTCCATTACTAACCTGGGCTTGATGTCAGCTGGCATTATAAGCTGACATCAACCCCAACTCTATTACCCCACTGCCACCGCTACAGGGCAGTGGGAAGAGCGAGGCTAAGTGCCAGAATTGGCGCATCCTATGGATGCGCCATTTCTGGGGCGGCTGACGGCTGGTGTTTCTAGCCTGGGAGGGGGCCAATATTCATGGCACCCTTCCTGGGCTATTAATATCAGCCCCCAGCTGTCTGCCTAGCCTTTGCTAGCTATTAAATTAGGGGGGACCCCACGTCATTTTTTTGGGGGGTCCCCCATTTTAATAGCTAGTAAAGGCTAGGTATTCAGCTGGGGGCTGATATTAGTAGCCTGGTAAGCTCCGTGGGTATTACCCCCTTCCCAGGCTTCAAACATCTGCCCCAGCCGTCTGCTTAACCTCCGCTAGAGACTAAAATTACGGGGAACCCCACGCTAATTTTTTTTTTAATAAATCCTTTATTTTAACACTAAATGACAAGTACAGTAACCAACACTATCACTGTACTTATTATATATCTGACTGACATGTTTCTATCTATCTAATCTATGTGTGATTCTCTATTCTTTCTGTTCTAAATTGTCGAGTACAGATGCTGAATTGCCGGCCGGCTTTTTTAAAGAGACAGTGCATGAAAACACTATTATTTTTTTAAATAAATCCTTTACACTAAATGACAAGTACAGTAAGCAACACTGTCACTGTACTTATTATATATGTGACTGACATGTTTCTATCTATCTAATCTATGTGTGAAGCTCTATTCTTTCTGTTCTAAATTGTCGGGTACCGCTGCTGAATTGCCGGCCGGCTTTTTTAAAGAGACGGTGCATGAAAACACTAATATTTTTTTTAATAAATCCTTTACACTAAATGACAAGTGCAGTAACGAACACTGTCACTGTGCTTCTTATATGTGTGACTGACATGTTTCTATCTATCTAATCTATGTGTGATGCTCTATTCCTTCTTGTCTAAATTGTCGGATACCGGTGTATGCCGCTGCTGAATTGCCGGCCGGCTTTTTTAAAGAGAGTGTCTTCTGAGCAGTTTGTCAGCTTTTGGACACCTTTGAAGGTGTTTTCTATGTGTTTTTGTTTGCCTGCCATTGGTTTTAACGGTGTTCGACGGTGTTCTAAGGTGTTCGACGAACAGTTCCTCGAACATCCCGGTGTTCGACGAACCGAACCGAACCCGAACACTATGGGGGTGGCTCAACACTACTAAGGAGTGGCTCCATAAGAAGCAGTTCAAGGTCCTGGTTCAAGGTCCTGGAGTGGCCTAGACAGTCTCCAGAGCTGAACCCAATAGAAAATATTTGACAGGAGATGAAACTCAATGTTGCCCAGCGGCAGTCCCGAAACCTGAAAGATCTGTAGAAGATCTGTATGGAGTAGTGGGCCAAAATCCCTCTTGCAGTGTGTGCAAACTTGGTCAAGAACTACAGTAAACGTCTGACCTCCGTAATTGCAAACAAAGGTTTCTGTACCAAATATTAAGTTCTGTTTTTCTATTGTATCAAATTCTTATTTAATGAAATAAAATGAAAATTAATTCTGTAAAAATGTTACAATGTTATTTTCTGTTGTTTTTTTTAAGATTCTGTCTCTCACAGTTGAAGTATACCTACTATAAAAATTAAGGACTTCTCCATTCTATGTAGGTGGGAAAACTTGCAAAATTGGCAGTATATTAAACACTTCTTTTCCCTACTGTATACATATACACAGGTTTAAGGAAAAAAAGTTCATGGGAGGGCTTCTTCAATAAGTGCTATGAAATGCAAAATGATGCCACTGAGAATGACAACTTATCCTGAAAAAAACAAGGGCTCAAATGAGTATGTTGCCAAAGAGATTAAAAATGTCATGGCTCCTAGAACACGACAATAGAAAAGTAAAAAAAAATTGTCTGGGATAAAGACCAAAACTAGCTATGATGCCAAAGGGTTAAATAGCTGGTACATGTCTTAAAGGGAATCTGTCACCCCCTGGGACTTTTCAGACCTCTAATATGAGGTGATAGAAATGTGAATCTATACTTACCTGTATGCCCATATTAGAGGTCTTGTGGCTGTGAAATTGCTTTTTATTTCTTGTGGTTTACAATGTGTTCCCATCCCGGGGACAGGAAGAAATCAGCCTACTTGTTTAATTAAAATATTTCTCCCCTCCCCTGCACGTCACAGTGTGTCTGCGCACATCACCTGTGCACAGGCGCGGGATCCGGCCACGGGAACTGCACGTCACAGGGCACTAAGCCATGTGCCCAAAAAGGAGTTTCTGACTACTTGTGGAATATTGCTTCATTTGTGAAAAATTGGGTAACAAATTGTGGAGTCAATTTTCTCCTGTAAAGTCTTGTGAAAATTAAATAAATTGGGACTATAGCAACATTTTAGGGAAAAAATAATATTTTTTCATTTTTGCATCTCAATGTTATAAACTTTTAATGCACCTATGGATTCAAAATAGTCACTTCACCCTTAGATGAATTTCTTGTCCCCGGGGCCACCTGTGGGAAAATTCTGTTGTTCTGGCACCTCAGGTATTTCCGTAATATATTCCAGCCGAACGTGCACTACAAAAGTCAAATGAAGTTCCTTCTCTTACTGGACAGATTGTGACTGGACAGATTGTGTTACTGGACTGTAGATTGTGACCCCATATTGGGTATCACTGCTTTTTCTGACAAAATATTTTGTAGATTTTCTATCATTACCTCCTGTGAAAATTAAAAAATTGAGGCTAAAGTAACATTTTAGTTAAAACAATGTAATTTTTAATCGTTTCATTCCTGTAAAGCACCTGAAGGGTCAGCAAATTTCAAGAATGCAATTTTGAAGGGTGCAGTTTTAAAATGGTATTACTTTTGTTTGTTTTTTCGGATACATAGTCCATGTAAAGTCACTTAAAAACTGAATAGGTCTGAAAAAAACAAGTCACCAATTCTGCATTTATCACCCACTCCTGGTTTTGGCTCCCGCTCCTGAGAAAAAATACTGACCGAATACTGATAGTGGGGCCGTGGCCAAAAGCTGCAAATATGCTCTCATGGAGTAGTTAACTTATCAATACCTTTTTGTACGATCTTATAAATCCAGCAGAAATACAAAGGCAACATGAACACATGTCACAAACGATCTGGCTAAAGTTATATCAGCTGGAAGCTTTCAGGAGATGTTGGAAAGATAACAGTAGCTCATTTTTGGGGAGGTGATTACTGAATAGCAAGTGGAATTTTCATATGGAAACTGAAATGGGGGATTTTTGCAAATGCAGTTTTGCCAGCAGAGGTTTTAGCTATAGCATGCTACACGGCAAGTGCAAATAAATCCTGATTATAAAATATGTAAAGCCTGACATACGGCTGAACGTGTTTTCCAGCTAAAACACCTTTTAAAAAGTTCAGTGACATCATGTCTCTGGGTATATTGTTATACATTGGTTAGTCTAAGCCACTTTCCCTTCTGTTGCTATATTTGTCATGAGCTTCACTGTAGGCATTTACATCTGTAGAGGTGGAAAATGTATATCATGCATCGAGTTGGTCTACATACACATAGATACAGAATGTTTAATCGCACATTAGGGTATATATATCTACCTCGAGACTCAAATAACTTGCCCAGCAATTGAGTAATCTTTTCCTGTTTTGTGTATAAAAATACATACAACCTCCTCTATTTTGACAGAAAGCAATAATGCGGCATGTAATATAGTATATCACATATATCACAGCAGCTAAGGTACACAGTGAAATGATCTAACTCTCTATTATACTTGCCATGATTGGACCAAAATTGCAGCAAAAAAATACTACAATTAAAAAAAACAAAAATTACCCTTTTAATAGGACACACCTGAGGGAAGGGCATGTGGTTATTCTTCAGGAAAATGGCCAAAATTCTGCTCATCATTATTCGCACCCATGAAGTTTAAGTACATAACGTGGAATATCTCCTGAAAAAAAAGAAACAAGTGAAACAGTTTTTTGTATAGAGCACTCGTGTTAAATACAAAAGAGCAAATGATAAACAATAATTTAAAACAAAAAACAATGGGAGGGAAAAATAGAAAAACCTAAAGCTTGTGTCATTGGTATTGCCACCCTTTACATTAATTTAATATATTTTTACTCGCCTGTGGTAAATCACAAAAGAGATTCTCCAGTGATTAATTGTCAGTGCCCATGTGACATCAATTAGCCAATGAATGATGACTTCAGTGTTTTAAAAAACCACATGGTAGGCCCTGTTCCTTTCTCACAATGGTAAAGATAAAGGAGCTGTCTGAGGACATCAGAACTGCTATTATTAGCAAACACAAGACTTCCAATGGGTATAAGGCCATTTCCAATTACCTTGGTATCCTAGTTTCAACAGAGCATGGAACAGTCAAGAACCTCCCTGGATGTGGGGGAAAGAGGAAATTTGACAAGAGATGTCTTCGAATGTTGGTAAGAATGGTGGAAAAAACACCACGTCAAACATCTAAAGACCTGAAGGCCAACCTGGAACAGTCTTGGGTCATGGTTTCAACAAGTACCATATGCAGCACACCAAACCAAGCAGAGATTTATGGGCGAAGATCAAGGAAGAAACTATTGCTGAAGAAAAGACATAAAAAGGAACAACTGATCTTTGCCAAAGAGTACCTTGACAAACCACAATGCTTCTGGAAAAATGTTCTGTGGACAGATGAAACAAAATAGATCTTTTTGGCAATGCAAAGCAACAGTTTGTTTACAGACAGCGCAAAGAAGCTTATAAGGAAAAGAACACCTTACAAACAGTTAAGCATGGCGGAGGATCCATAATGCTGTGGGGTTGCTTTGCTGCGTATGGTACCGGAGGCCTTGACCTTATCACAGGAATCATGAAATCAGAGAATTATCAAGAGATTTTAGAGTGAAATGTCCTACGTAGTGTAAGAAAACTTGGTTTCAGTCGAAGATCATGGGTCATCCAGCAAGACAATGACTCAAAGCACACAAAGTACACAGGAATGGTTGAAAAAGAAAAAATAGACTGTTTTAAAAAGGCCAGCAATGAGTCCTGATCTCAATCCAATTGAAAATCTTTGGGGTGAGCTGAAATCTGCCATTGGGAAAAAGAACCCTGCAAACATTCAAGAGCTTGAACAAAAGGAAGAGAGGGAGAAAATTCCAGCTGAGAAGTACAAGAAGCTTATAGATGGCTACAAGAAACGTTTGGAGGCTGTCATCAATGCCGAAGGGTGTGCAACCAAGTATTAATTAGGGGTGCCTTTATTGCTGCACGTTCTGTTTATTCTGTTTCTTCTTTGAAATTGCAACATGGAAGTTGAAAAACAATGCTTTATTGTTGTATTACTTTGGACCGCTAATTAAAAAATCTTGAGTATATAACTTTGATACATTTCCATTTATTTCTGAAGATATTGTACAGTCTATGAAAAAAATGAAGGGGTGCCTATTATGGTGAGCAGCACTGTAGATCACTGGACTGTTATACTACAATCTCAATTTATGACCCAAATTTGAGATGCAAACAAACATGCCTTGCAGACGTTGAACACTCTTGCAAAAAGGACTCATTTAAATCCACTAATGGTCTCCACAATCTATAGCAGTCACTTATCACTCCTTTAAGAGCTAATGTGATGTGCAAAGACATCAACAAACTTACAAATAAAAATAGTCCTGGACATAGAGGCATTGCAAATACACAATATGGACTGTTGCACTGACCATTAGGGTCCTGACAATTTTGGATTAATAGGGGAAAATTCCTCAGGACCTATGTCCTGAATAGATATTGCTATCTCAAATTTAAGCACTTTTGGCTTGGAGAGGCTAGTTCATGGCTTTTATTGTTGAGAAATCCCCCAATTAGTCCCTTGGAGTAAATTATAAACATAATATATCTTCTACAGCAGCACGGTGGCTCAGTGGTCAGCACTGCAGTCTTGCAGTGCTGGGGTCCTGGGTTCAAATGCCACCAAGGATAACATCTGCAAGGAGTTTGTATGTTCTCCTTATGCTTGCTTGGGTTTCCTCCAAGTTCTCTGGTTTCCTCCCACACTCCAAAGACATACTGATAGGGAATTTAGATTGTGAGCAGCAATGATAATGTCTGTAAAGCGCTGCGGAATATGTTAACGCTATATAAAAAATAAAGATTATTATTTTTCTATGTCTTCTAGGTATATAGCTAAGTGAACCCCAACATTGATGTTTAAAATGTATTTACCTCTTTAAAGAAGCACTCCCATCAAAAATGTTATCCTCTTAATATATCGCAATCATCATATTACATAGCACTATGTACTTACAATTGCTCGTTTTGTCTTTCTACCCAGCTAATTCTTCTCTTTTCCATTTGGTTTATGACATCATGTGATTAAAAATTGACTTGCTGACTCCTTCTAAATCTATGTAGAAGCAAGAGGTCTATTTTCCCTCCATGAACCATCACTCCAAAAGTCCCTGGCAGGGGGAGGGGAGCAGCTGGGTCAGGAATTGAAGAGAGGAATGATAAATGCAGGGACAGGAGACTTCCTGTTTCTACATAGACCAGTGAAAACAGAAGAATTAACTGAGTAGTAAGGTAAAATGAGCAAATATAAGTACACAGTGCGATATAATATGATGATTGAAATATACTAAGAGGATAAAATCTTTGATGTGAGTGCTTCTTTAAAGTGCTCCATAGTGATAATCAGTATTGACTGATCTGACCTAAATTAACCTACTGTCATGGCCGAAAGTGTTGGCACCCTTGAAATTGTTCCAGAAAATGAAGTATTTCTCCCAGAAAATTATTGCAATTACATATGTTTTGTTATACACATCTATAATTCCTTTGTGTGTATTGGAGCAAAAGAAAAACTGAGAAAAAAAGGCAAATTGAACATAATTTCACACAAAACCTCCAAAATAGGCAGGACAAAATTGTTGACACTTTTCCAAAATTGCGGGTAAACAACTTTGTTTCAAGCCTGTCATGCTTATTCAAACTCACCTGTGCCAAGTAACAGGTGTGTGAAATATGAAAATCACACTTGAAACCAGATAAAAATGTGAGAAGTTGACTCAATCTTTGTATTGTGTGTCTGTGTGTGCCACACTAAGTATGGACAACAGAATGACAAGCGATTTGTCTGAGGACTTTAGAACCAAAATTGTTGAAAAATATCAAGAATCTCAAGGTTAAAAGTCCATCTCCAGAGATTATGATGTTCCTATGTCCACGGTGCTCAACATAATCAAGAAGTTTACAACCCATAGCACTGTATCTATTCTCCCTGGATATGGACAGCAGAGAACAATTGATGAAAGGTTGCAACACAGGATAGTCCGGATGGTGGATAAGCAGATCCATTCAAGTTCCAAAGATATTCAAGATGTCCTGTAGGCTCAGGGTGCATCAGTGTCAGCGTGAACTATCCGTGAACATTTGAATGAAATGAAACACTATGGCAGGAGACCCAGGATGACCACCACTGCGGACAAAGAGACATAAAGCTAGACCTCAGCTTGTCAAAATGTACGTGAATAAGCCAGAATCCTTCTGGGAAAGCGTCTTGTGGACAGATGAAACCAAGATAGAGCTTTTTGTTAAAACACATGACTCTACTGTTTACCGAAAACAGAATGGGGCCTACAAAGAAAAGAACACAGTACCTACAGTCAAATATGGTGGAGATTTCAAGATGTTTTGTGATTTTTTTATTGTCTTTTTTTTGTGAAAGGCATCACAAAATCTGAAGATTACAAACGGATTTTGGATTGCAATGTAGTTCTCAGTGTGAGAAAGCTGGGTTTGCATCATAAGTCATGGATCTTCCAGCAGGACAATGACCCAAACATATTTCAAGAAGCACATAGAAATGGATGGAAACAAAGCGCTGGAGAGTTCTCAAGTTGCCAGCAATGGGTCCAGATCTAAATCCCATTGAACACCTTTGGAGAGATCTTAAAATTGCTGTTAGGAGAAGGCACCCTTCACATATGAGAGACCTGGAGCAGTTTGCTCTTGCAAATGAAGAGTGGTCCAAAATTCCAGTTGATCATTGTAAGAAGCTTTTTGATGGTTATAGGAAGCGATTGATTGCAGTTATTTATTCCAAAGCGTGTGCAACCAAAAGTTGATGGTGCCAACAATTTGGTCCAGCCCATTTTGGTGTTTTGAGTGAAATGATGCCCAATTTGCCTTTTTTGTGCTGTTCCAATACACACAAAGGAAATAAACATGCGTATAACAAACCATGTGTAATTGCAATAATTTTCAGGGAGAAATAATTAATTTTCTGGAAGAATTTCAAGGGTGCCAACACCTTCGGCCGTGACTGTATGTCACCTTTTCTAAAATCAAGCAATTTTTTTTTAGTAAGGAAAGTGGTTGGCTGTTTAGACAAGCTGACACTTATATGTTCACAGAATGATCCATGCGCGTAGAACATCATGTAATCAGCAGCAAATCAACTATTTACACATGATGATGTGCCGTGTTACTCACATGACTGGAATTCCAACTTGCCGGATCACACTTGAGTTTATGTATGCATCGGAAGTCTCTTTTACAATCTAAGCCTATGGAACATCAGAACAAGGCTTTCTAGACTTACAAAGTGACTTCCGTCTCACACATAAATCCCAGTGTGATCTGGCGAGTCGGTATTTCAGTCAAGAGATGAGAAAGGGACTGGTGCGGCACTGGAATCTGGGACGGTGGAGATCAATAAGTATTTTATTACGCATGTATTAAAAAACACACGCACTTAGGTCTAGCAAATAAAACATTTCTTGAGACTGCTTCTGTAAGATTAAATAGAACATAACTTGCTCCCAGTCACAGAGAGCCAACCCATGTCATTCCAAAAACATCTCAATTACTGGAGACAAATCCATCGGCCTGATCCCAATTATGTATGAAGCAAAGACTTTGTATGTCTTGATAGAGATTAGGACCCCACAGACAGCAGCGTTCCTACTCCCCAGGAACATTCTAATGATGGGATTATCCTCAGCAGGGTATGCTTGGGGACATTGTCATCTTTTGTTTGGTTACAGAGGATTCCTGATGTTCTTCCTGTTCTGGATTTCCTCTGGATTTTAATTTGATGTTGATCCCCAAAGGAACATACATACCCTTTAACCAGCTTTAGTAGCCAAGCATCCACGTTACAATACAGAAAAGATACCGAATCACAATAATTAGGTATATTTGTGCTCCTGTATATTTATCAAATATTATAAACTATACCCAAAAAAGTGCTTAACATGTTTCATTTTCTTTATTATAGCATGATAAAATGAGCACAGAATATAAAATAGGGAAGTTCAGATACAGAAAAAATTTACCATGATACAAAGGGTAAGTAGTAATGTTGTATTTAAGTAATGTGAATAGTATATAGGGTGATGCAAGAAAGGGCGGCACAAAAGAATAAATAATTACATTTCATGCACCTTCTATGATGCAATAGGGTTTATACAAGTACTCTATATATGACCTATAGTAGAAATTACCAATAAATCAATCCACATGCAAATAGATAAAAGTAATTAAGTAAATTGCACATATACCAACAGTGTATATCCAACATATTTGCACATATTTAACAGACAAGAGATAATCACTTTAAAAATGCATATATGCACATACACACATAGTACTCGGAGTATCACCACGCTGGACGCGCATTTCGCTGTACACTTTGTCAAGCAATTTATTGTATCCCCCTATATACTATTCACATTACTTAAATACAACATTTACATTATTATTATTTATTATTATAGCGCCATTTATTCCATGGTGCTTTACATGTGAAAAAGGGGGTATACGTAGCAAAAACACTTACAATAATGGTGGAGCCAGGGTTACTGCAGGTTGTAGGCTTGTCGGAAGAGGTAGGTCTTCAGGTTCCTTTTGAAGGCTTCCACGGTCGGCGAGAGCCTGATATGTTGGGGTAGAAAGTTCCAGAGTAGGGGGGATACACGGGAGAAATCTTGTATGCGATTGTGGGAGGAGAAGATAAGAGGGAAGTAGAGAAGGAGATCTTGTGAGGATCGGAGGTTGCGTGCAGGTAAGTACCGGGAGACTAGGTCACAGATGTATGGAGGAGACAGCTTGTGGATGGCTTTGTATGCCACATTACTACTTATCCTCTGTATCTTGGCCATTTTTTCTGTATCTGAACTTCCCTATTTTTTTATTCTGCGTTCATTTGATCATGTTATACTAAATATAATAAAACATACTCGTATTTTAAGTACTGTGTTGGCTTGTATTATATTTTGTGTATGGGTTCTACATCATAGTACAGATCAAAAGGCTAGGAATCAGTAAAGCAAAGTATAAGAATGGCTTTTGTTTTCCTCTGTGCAATCATTTTGTAGTGTTCTAGTAACTAGGCCTGATAGGATATGTCTTATGTAAGGCTTATTATTAAGCTATTAGTTATGATCTCACCTTTGTGGGGCATAGTGTAATGTATGGAAAGAAAGCGAAGGCAAACCACGCATTATCTCTGGTAACTTTTGTCCTCTTTGGAGTGATGTACTTGTACATCATGGGTTACATAGTAACAGACATATAATGAATTGAGAATAGCTTTTGCCTGTCTTTAAGCTGTTTGATGTATTGTTCAGATTTTCAGGTTACTTCATTTTGCCCATAGAGCAAACATTACATAAATGTCTGATATTGTACAAGGGAATGGTTTTAAGACTTTAGCACTGTCTTTGAAGTATCAAAAAAATATAAGATGATGTATTGTGCTTTGAAATGTCGACCACTTTCCAGGACACTTTCTACCATTGTATTGCATTAGACATTGATTCTCTAGAACTATATGAAACTTCATCAAGCTATTCAATACAATACATCTACTAGGCAGGGGCGTACATATCATTGGTGCAACCTGTTCAGGGGGGCGACATTTACCTCCAATGCACAAAGGACATTCTTCCATAGACACATTATCGGGCAGCAAAGACCCCATATACATTTCTTGCATAGTGGACCTCTTCTGTCTGTGTCTACCTCTGCTACTAGACCCAGTAAAATCATTCTAGCTCTTCCACGCTAATTGGCTATCCACTTTTCGCATTATTATTATACATACATTAACTCTGGAATTACTAAGATATATAAGAAAATTAGGCATTAAATTCATTATAATTCAAGTGATTATTAAGCTTCTGAACACAACAAGCCTACAGATGTACTTTTTCCACAAAAAGAAAGTGAGTTTTTGTTTTGGCAGCAGAATTATTATTCCTAGTTGACATAAGTCAGGGTGAATGGCGGAAGCCTTTGAAATCTTATTGGAAAGCTTAAGACCCAAACAGAATGAAAACCATGTTACTTTTTGCTTGAGTTTAGTAATTGGGTCCTGAAAACAAGATGAAAATCCCCTTCAAATGCAGCTGCCTTTCTGGCTTTGCCTCTTAGATCAGGTCAGGACGGGAGTCAAAAATTGACTGACTTATTTAGTATTGTAGAATACAGGATTAGCAAAAATTCCTTTCCGTTATTTTTCAGACTTAGTTTATAACTAGAAGGAAAGTCTGAAGTCAACTAGGAGTACTCTCAGGACCCAAAACAAAACCAAATCCAGTCTGAAGTCAAACAGGCCTACTTGACATTCATTTGTAAGCATTTGCTAAGCAAGCACAAAGAGACTCAGTGCAACTATGCTACTTCTGCAGATTAGGAAGCAGCCAGCGACATATTGTCCAGCTGCATAAATGCCAAGGGATATTCTTTGTGTCCAGAAAGCTTTGAACTTACAGAATAAAAATGTGTGTGACAGGTAGCACAATAAATTAAGAGGCACATTTTTTGTGGGTAGACAATTTCAAAGACAGGAAAATGAACACAAAGTGCCTACTTCAAACAACACACTTCAGGCTTACCCTGCAGGAACTTATATACATATATAATGTTGATCAAAAAGTTCAAAATTTGTGCTGATGTCACTAAATATGTTACAACTTGTAAAGTGTTATTTTGCTTAAATTTAGTCACAACTGATTTAGCAATGTGTTACTGCCAGAAAACTGGTGTAAAACGCTTAGAAACGTTGCAAAATTTTTGCACAACATGGAGTTGAGCAAAAATTCTGTGACTTAGAATCATAGAACCATAGAATGTTACAGTTGGAAGGGACCTTCGGGGTCATCATGTCCAACCCCCTGGTCAATGCAGGATTCACTAAACCATCTCTAACTCTAGAACCTGACAATATACGGTATATCTATCTTCTCACCATATTATATACAGTGGTGGCCAAAAGTATTGGCACCCCTGCAATTCTGTCAGATAATACTCGGTTTCTTCCTGAAGATGATTGCAATCACAAATTCTTTGGTATTATTATCTTCATGTAATTTGTCTTCAATGAAAAAACACAAAAAGAATTGTCCTAAAGCCAAATTGGATACAATTCCACACCAAACCTAAAAAAGGGGGTGGACAAAAGTATTGGCACCGTTTGAAAAATCATGTGATGCTTCTCTAATTCGTGTAATTAACAGCACCTGTAACTTACCTGTGGCACCTAACAGGTGTTGGCAATAACTAAATCACACTTGCAGCCAGTTAACATGGATTAAAGTTGACTCAACCTCTGTCCTGTGTCCTTGTGTGTACCACATTGAGCATGGAGAAAAGAAAGAAGACCAAAGAACTGTCTGAGGACTTGAGAAACCAAATTGTGAGGAAGCATGAGCAATCTCAAGGCTACAAGTCCATCTCCAAAGACCTGAATGTTCCTGTGTCTTCCGTGTGCAGTGTCATCAAGAAGCTTAAAGTCCATGGCACTGTGGCTAACCTCCCTAGATGTGGACGGAAAAGAAAAATTGACAAGAGATTTCAACGCAAGATTGTGCGGATGGTGGATAAAGAACCTCGACTAATATCCAAACAAGTTCAAGCTGCCCTGCAGTCCGAGGGTACAACAGTGTCAACCCGTACTATCCGTCAACGTCTGAATGAAAAGAGACTGTATGGTAGGATACCCAGGAAGACCCCACTTCTTACCCCGAGACATAAAAAAGCCAGGCTGGAGTTTGCCAAAACTTACCTGAGAAAGCCTAAAACATTTTGGAAGAATGTTCTCTGGTCAGATGAGACAAAAGTAGAGCTTTTTGGGAAAAAGCATCAACATAGAGTGTACAGGAAAAAAAAAGAGGCATTCAAAGAAAAGAACACGGTCCCTACAGTCAAACATGGCGGAGGTTCCCTGATGTTTTGGGGTTGCTTTGCTGCCTCTGGCACTGGACTGCTTGACCATGTGCATGGCATTATGAAGTCTGAAGACTACCAACAAATTTTGCGGCATAATGTAGGGCCCAGTGTGAGAAAACTGGGTCTCCCTCAGAGGTCATGGGTCTTCCAGCAGGACAATGACCCAAAACACACTTCCAAAAGCACTATAAAATGGTTTGAGAGAAGGCACTGGAGACTTCTAAGGTGGCCAGCAATGAGTCCAGACCTGAATTCCATAGAATACCTATGGAGAGATCTCAAAATGGCAGTTTGGAGAAGGCACCCTTCAAATATCAAGGACCTGGAGCAGTTTGCCAAAGAAGAATGGTCTACAATTCCAGCAGAGCATTGAAAGAAACTGATTGATGGTTACCGGAAGCGGTTGTTCGCAGTTATTTTGGCTAAAGGTTGTGCAACCAAGTATTAGGCTGAGGGTGCCAATACTTTTGTCTGGCCCATTTTTGGAGTTTTGTGTGAAATGATCAATGATTTGATTTTTGCTTCATTCTCTTTTGTGTTTTTTCCTTGCAAGCCAATTAAATGAAGATAATAATACCAAAGAATGTGTGATTGCAATCATTTTCAGGAAGAAACTGAGTATTATCTGACAGAATTGCAGGGGTGCCAATACTTTTGGCCACCACTGTATACATACATTGAAAAATAGGCCAGCTATCTGCTGCCATTGTGTCACAGGATTTTATGCGGCATTTCTTTTCATTTTGGTCCCCAGCATCATGTTCCCATACTGTGGACTGTTTGTGTAAATATATGAAATTGGTTTTGATATGGTGTATGAATTTTTCAATAAAGATATATTTTGTGATATTTCTAATGGACTTTAGTGGCCGTCTTTTTTCTCTGCAATGCAGAGACTCTCTATCATTACATATATGATGGTCCGTCCTGTAAAGAGGTTATTTATGCAGTAGCATGGATCCATTTGGATCTTACATAGTTGTATTTTGCTTACTGCTTTGTTGTTCCAGCCATTCATTTACAGCTCATCTGAACACCTGATACAGAAGAGAAGTATTTGTGTATGTATATATGTGTGTTTGTGTGTCTGTGCTTGCATATGTTTTTATGTGTGTATCTGTGTGTGTGTCTGTGTATCTATGTGTGTGTATCTGTGTATCTATGTGTGTATGTATGGTATATGTATGTATGTACGGTATATGTGTACGTGTGTGTATGTACAGTATATGTGTGTGTGCATGTATGGTATGTGTGTATGTATGGTATATGTGTGTGTAAATGTGTGTTTGTATATGAGTATCTGTGTATGTACGGTGGTATTGTGTACGTGTGTGTGTGTGTATGTACAGTATATGTGTGTGTATGTATGTTATTTGTGTGTATGTATGGTATGTGTGTGTTTGTACGGTATATGTGTATGTTCAGTATTTGTGTGTATGTATGTTATGTGTATGTAAATATGTGTGTATGTATATGTGTATCTGTGTGTATGTACGGTATATGTGTACGTATATGTGTACGTATATGTGTATGTATGGTATATGTGTGTGTGTATGTACGGTATATGTATGCGTATGTGTACAGTATGTGTATCTACGGTATATGTTTGTGTGTGTGAACATTTGTTTTGCTGAAGCGCTGCTATGTGTAGAGCAGGCGATCAGATAATTTTAGCTTCAAGTCTCCTAAAAAGACTATTGAAACCATTAAAAAGTAAAAAAAAAATGTTTTAAAAAATATTACAAAAAATTAAAAAAACACTAAAGTTCAAATCACTCCCCTTTTCCCCATTCAAAATAAAACAAACAAATGTTTGGTATTACTGCATTCAGAAATGTCCAATCTATCAACCTATAAAGTAAATTAATCCAATCGGTTAACGGCGTAAAGAGAAAAAATTGAAATGCCAGAATTAAGTTTTTTTGGATGCCGCAACATTGAAGTAAAATGCAATAACAGGTAAACAAAACATTGTGTGTACCCCAAATTGACATCAATAAAAACGTCAGCTCAGGGCTCAAAAAATAAGCCCTCACCCAGGCACAAAGTCTGAAAAATGGAGACGCTGCGGGTCTTGGAAAATGGCGACTTTTCTTTTTCTCACAAATTTTGGATTTTTTTTCACCACTTAAATAAAAAAGAACCTTACATGTTTGACATCTGCAAACTCATACTGACCTGAAAAAGAGAATCACATTGGCAGGTTAGTTTTAGCATTTAGTGAACATGGTAAATAAAAAAAAAACATTTGAGGAATTGCACTTTGTTTGCAATTTCACCGGGATTTTATTCCCGTTTTCCAGTATACCATATGATAAAATCAATGGTGTCATTCAAAAGTACAACTCATCCTGCAAAAAACAAGCCCTCATACGGCTATATTGACAGAAAAATAAAAAAGTTATGTCTCTGGGAAGAAAGGTGAGCAAAAAACGAAAGTGCAAAAACGGAAAATCGCAAGGCGGTGAAGGGGTTAAATACTTAGATCTCACATTAACTATTATTTTACTTGTTTTCATGTGGGATATATATATATGACTATCCCATACAATACAGTAGATTATTATGTAAAAAATGTAGAACATTTGGATAATGTAACTTTTGTACAAAAAGCTGATTCTTTTTACCCCTCTTGACACATTTAAGTGATGATGAAAAAGGGATGTGGTTGAGTAAGAGTGGCATGATCAACTGTAGACTGATTGATTTACTAAAATTTGCAGCATTTACACTACTTATTCAGTTTGGATATCTTATGCCATAACACATCACACACACTGCTGTTTAAAAAAGTAAGTCGGAGTGAGTTGCAACAAATTTATTAAAAGTTACACACCTTTTAATATATCTGTTACATTTTAGACTGACTAAAATTATAAAAATAAATTTCCGTCAGCTATGGGCTGAATTAGATTTGTACAACTTTTGTGCCATTTTCTTTCTCTCATCTTAAAAACCAGTCTAAAAGTTTGTGGCCACACACACTTCATTATAAATATGACCACATTTTCAACATTTGGTAAGTGCAGCGTAAAGAGTGAAATGTTTCTTTTTTTTTGCATTATGTGAATTTTTTAATATGTTGGGACTACTTGGAGGGGCAATTTTTGGCAATTTTTTTTAAATCCATAATAAATTGTGGTTGTAAGAGAATTGGAAAATACATGGCATTTAGATAACCTTGAGCATACTGTCATTTCTTTTTAGAATGCATCATGCTCTAATGTGGTGATTCTGGGGTATAGGTGATTTTCATACTACCTCTAATCAATGTGTATTTCATTTTTAACTTGCCCTGTTTGGATGAAAAAGACTGTAATGTAAGAACATAAGGATTAATGATAATTTACAAGCTGCTGAAAGAGTCTGTAATGTGCACAGAGGGGTAAAAACATTTTGATGAGGACGAAAACAAAACAGCATTAGGAGGTGACCCTGCAGTTGTACATGACATGTTCCTTCTTCTGTATAATTAGAGGGCATCTAAGCCATCCATCAAAAGAACACAGCACAAACTCACCTAGCTTGGCATGTCCCCTTGAAAACTTCAAAGGGACATTTTTAAAGCTACATTTTTTGCTACTGATCATTTCAAGGCGTTTTCCGCTAGTTGCACCATATGAAGGTTAGTTGTTTTATTAATTACAGGGAGAAACTCCTGCAAGTTGTTTTGTGATAGATATTAGCAAATAAACGGTTAATAAACCTGATTTTATTGGAACATCTGCCACAAATTTGGAATGTTTTGAACCATTTCAGCACC
The DNA here is from genome assembly GCF_046119375.1 of Phyllobates terribilis. Taxonomy (NCBI): domain Eukaryota; kingdom Metazoa; phylum Chordata; class Amphibia; order Anura; family Dendrobatidae; genus Phyllobates; species Phyllobates terribilis. The sequence goes on from NW_027362763.1 coordinate 320,014,368, forward strand.
GATTCCTTCAGGATGATCTAAGGAAAAAAATGCAAGAAGGACCCAGTTGTAAAGTATGGGTTAATTAGAGGAGTGGATGATTAAAACATTCAGTGACATAGATTGATTGGGGTCATCGGGGTCCTCCTAGAAATAAAGCCTACAATCCCTATCTTTGAACGGCAGTGTCCAATTGATTTGCTTTGGCCCATTACCCAGGGCACACTCCATGGGATGTGGCAAAGACTGCTTAAAATATTATTATGTTTCTTAAATCGTTTTAAACAAAACTTGGAGAGCATACATAAAACATTGGAAGGAAGACACGCTTGTCTTCATTTGCTCAGAGCCCATGTATTTGATTCTTGATAGTTGCACTGGTTTAAAATGATTAATGCATAATGACACACATACTAGGAGACACTACCTCCAATGACATTTTTCATTTGTGCTTGTCAATAGCATTGAACATGTGCCTGAAATATATGACTAATCTGAATATCAGCATTCAATATGATGTGCATGAAGACATTTATGATGAGATGTCACAGGATAACAATGTTTTCATTTTGAAATTTCTTGCAGCCCATTCCTTAGGTCCTGTCAGAAACACATAATACATTGTGTAACAAAAAGAGTTAATATCCACTTTTTCTGGTTAGAGGAAACAAGCAAGAACTACAATTACAATAATTTAATGGAAAATTATGGAAAAGGAACTTCTGTTGTCAAATATGGATTTTCTCAAAACGGAGAATTTGTACATCTGATTTGGAACTTTTTGTGGGAATAGGTTAAGGGGCATTGTTATGATAGTGTAGCAACTCACCTGGGAAAATAGGTAACACACTAAAAACGGCAAATGACTCTGCCTGTCCATAGTGGTTCCTGTACAGACTAGAGATCCTGATCCCACAGTCCATAGTGGTTCCTGTGTGAGCTGAGATATCGCTAACCACAGACTAGACGATGGCAACTCGGACCTATGTTGCCTGAAAGGCCATAGAGCACTTTACATTCCTCCTAAAGAACCAGAGGCAGAGCAGAATGCAAATTACCTACAGAAGGGAAAATGTGCTGAAATAGAAAAAGAATCCCAGAATGAGTAAAACAAACCACGAAATACAAAATAAAGGATTAAGTACGTACTTTTAGAGAATATGCCGCCTACTTCCTTAAAAGAAACATAAGAGAGGTGCAGGGTAAAGAACATAAACCACAGAGAAATAAACCCTAGCTGTTTTTTCACTGACCGTCTTATACTACAGCAGTATGGCTGGACATCCAAATGAGACTATCACCAGCATGAAATACCAGCAGGGAAAGAGTATATAAAGCCGCACCCGAAAGGTGATAGGGCAGATAAATGAGTAAATAAAAACACCTGTCACCCGAAAAAGACTGAAACAAGGATAACAGAAACTAAACAACGGGAGAAAAGGTGTATATGCTGTGGCTCAGCAGACAGATAATCCGACCATAAAGCACACGCTCAAGGGTTCGAACCCAGACGGATGAAAGGCATATTGGGCCATTTTTATGAAACCTGTCTATAAGAAGAATTGTCTTTGGTTTCCATAGCAACCAATTAATGCTTAGTTTTAATTTCTTAATATGTTTTGGTGAAAAAAAAACAATTATACAGTGCTCATCATAAATAAGTACAATACCCCAACAGATTTTCCAGAAAACCTTTAAAGTGGCATGTACAAGTTTGGGCGCCCCTGGTCAAAATTACTGTTATTGTGAACAGTTAAGCAAGTTTAAGATGAAATGATCTCTAAAAGGCTTAAAGTTAAAGATGACACATTTCTTTTGTATTTTAGGCAAAAAAATATATATATATGTTTTAAAATGTAGAAAGATGAATATATATGTATGTATATATATATATATACATATATATATAAATATATATATATATACATATATATTCATCTTTCTACATTTTAAAATTTCAAAGAACGAAAATGGGCCGATGCAAAGGTTTGTGCACCCTTGGGAATTTGTATTCTCAGATAACTTTGACCAAGGTTTCAGACCTTAATTAGCCTGTTTGGGTTATGGCTTGTTCACTATCATTAGGAAAGGCCAGGTGATGTAAATTTCCTAGCTTTATAAAAACCCAGTCTCCTCTAACCTTGTGCCACAAAACAGCAGCCATTGGTTGTTCTAAGCAGCTGGCAAATGGTGTAGGCCTACAAAGCGGAAGAAGGCTATAAGAAAAAATAGCAAAGCGTTTTTAAGTTGCCCTTTCCTCAGTTCGAAATGTAATTAAGAAATGACAGTTACAAGGAACAGTGGAGGTCAAGATAAGGTCTGGAAGAACAAGCAAAATTTCAGTGAGAGCTGCTCATAGGATTGCTAGAGAGTAGTGATGAGCGAGCACTAAAATGCTTGGGTACTCGTTGCTCGGGTCGAGCAAATTGGAATACTCAGGTGCTCGACCCGAGCAACAAGCCCAATATAAGTCTATGGGAAACTTGAGCATTTTTCAGGCGGCTCCCCCCGGCGGTCTGCAGAGGGCCTAAAAATTGCCCAAATCGATGGGAACAGTGCTCAAATGACATGGGAACAGCATGGGGAAGACCCCTGGAAGCATCTCTGACTCCCAGATCACTGCTGTCAGCAACGTGGTCAGAGTATTACGCCACTTTTACGGACTCACAATAAAACATACAAAAACGAAACCAAAATGGATTTTCCTGGGAACATCCTTTCCAGGGTATTGACTTGTATATATATAAAGCAAAATAAATAACCAAAAACAAAAATACTCCTCTACAACTTGGGCTATGTTCACACGTAGTGTTTTTGATGCGTTTTTGCACTTTTGAATTGCTGTCAACCAAGACAAATGCATTCACCAGGAAATGTCATTTTAACATTTTACAACCTTATCTGGCCATATGGTGTGTCAGACATCATCAGACACATGCATACAGTGCTGAAAAGACATGGGAACAGCATGGGGAAGACCTCTGGAAGCATCTCTGACTCGCAGGTCACTGCCTAAAAGTGTGCCCATCATAAGTGATCCTTGGCGCATGCGAAGATGCCTCCCGCCATGCACCTATCGTTGCATACTTTCAACAATCACCGTCCATGTCCTTGTCCCACTGCAGCGTTCAGTTGTCCCTACCCCATTCCTTGGAATGCAAGCGCAAGTATGCATGCAGCCACCCACCCACAGGCTGCAATACTATACTGCCAAATTTTTGACAGCTGCTTGCACTTGAAATGTGGCTTTTTAGACTCGTGGAGGCGGAAGCTTTTCACAACTTCATGCCGGCGGCGGCTGGGTGTCCATACTCGGTCCCCAGCCGCCACTATATTTCCCGGTATCGCCTCTGCCTTCCACAAGCACGGGTCCCACAACATTACTCGTGCCCTCCCCAGTGCACTTACTGGGAAGGACCGCCTAACCACAAACATGTGGACAGGTGAATGTGGCCAGGGATGGTACGGAGCCAGTCCACAACTTTTTTTGCTGAGAGTTGTATTTATCTCAATGAAAGGACTGGCATAGAGGGAAACCGTATGTACCCTGCGTGTCATTTCTCCCAGGAAGTCCTGTAATTGAGCTTGTTGCAGAAGCAATGGCAGCCCGTCCAACATCAACTCGCACTTGTCGGTGGTGCTTTGACACACACACATCTTTCTTCGCGCATTTAATGTCTTGAATATAGAGTAGGACAAAGGCCTGATAAGTAATGCGTTTTGAGAAATAACATGCATAAGCATGGCCGATCCACATTAAAAAGCAGCCATAGAGTGTCCGGGAACCTTTCCCCACACTTTTCTTAGCCAGGGCTGCTTTTCGGCAGGGTTGGACGGGCCCACCAGAGAACTGGAGACACCTCCGGCGGGCCCTGGCTTCTCTTTCAGGAGAGTTCATAGTGCCGAGGTGAGGCCATGATGATGATAGAGGCCACCATCTGCTTAGTTTTCTGTTACTTGGAATGCAAGTGCAAGTATGCAGCCAGCCACCCACCCACAGGCCTCAACATTAAACTGCCAGATTTCTGGGCAGCCCTTTGCACTTGAAATATGGCCTTTTAAGCTTGTGGAGGCGGAAGCTTTTCACAACCTCATGCCGGCGGTGGCCGGGTGTCTATACTCGGTCCCCAGCTGCCACTATATTTCCCGGTATCGCCTCTGCCTTCCACAAGCATGGGTCCCATAACATTTCCCGTGCCCTCCCCAGTGCACTTACTGGGAAGGACCGCCTAACCACAAACACGTGGACAGGTGAATGTGGCCAGGGACGGTACGGAGCCAGTCCAAAACTTTTTTTTGCTGAGAGTTGTATTTAGCTCGGTGAAAGGACTGGCATAGAGGGAAACCGTATGTACCCTGTGTGTCATTTCTCCCAGGAAGTCCTGTAATTGAGCTTGTTGCAGAAGCAATGGCAGCCCGTCCAACATCAACTCGCACTTGTCGGTGGTGCTTTGACACACACACATCTTTCTTTGCGCATTTAATGTCTTGAATATAGAGTTGGACAATGGCCTGATAAGTAATGCGTTTTGAGAAATAACATGCATAAGCATGGCCGACCCACATTAAAAAAGCAGCCATAGAGTGTCCGGGAACCTTCCCCCACACTTTTCTTAGCCAGGGCTGCTTTTCGGCAGGGTTGGACGGGCCCACCAGAGAACTGGAGACACCTCCGGCGGGCCCTGGCTTCTCCTTCAGGAGAGTTCATAGTGCCAAGGTGAGGCCATGATGATGATAGAGGCCACCATCTGCTTAGTTTTCTGTTACTGGGAATGCAAGTGCAAGTATGCAGTCAGCCACCCACCCACAGGCCTCATCATTAAACTGCCAGATTTCTTGGCAGCTCTTTGCACTTGAAATATGGCCTTTTAAGCTTGTGGAGGCGGAAGCTTTTCACAACCTCATGCCGGCGGCGGCCGGGTGTCCATACTCGGTCCCCAGCCGCCACTATATTTCCCGATATCGCCTCCTCCTTCCACAAGCACGGGTCCCACAATATTACCCGTGCCCTCACCAGTGCACTTACTGGAAAGGACCGCCTAACCACAAACACGTGGACAGGTGAATGTGGCCAGGGACGGTACGGAGTCAGTCCACAACTTTTTTTGCTGAGAGTTGTATTTAGCTCGGTGAAAGGACTGGCATAGAGGGATACCATATCTACCCTGCGTGTCATTTCTCCCAGGAAGTCCTCTAAAGCTGCTTGCACTTGAAATGTGGCCTGAACATTACTGCTGGTACTTTTCTGTGGGAATTTGCTTGCCTCCTACCAGCCTGGAATATTTCCAGCAAACTATGGTACGACGCCATGGTATTAGCACTGCCCCCAGTACCAGTAGCGAAGCAATCCCCAATTTCCTTCTCAAGAATTTTATTTGGTAGACTGAGTGGCTGCCCAAATACATTTTCTCACAATGGAGCTGAAGATAGAGTGGCAGTAGGTGCAAGTTTCTCCAGCCTGTTAGATATTAGAGGGTGAACGGCAGCACATTGGATCAGTGGTTAGCATTGAAGCCTTGCAGCGCTGGGATCCTGGGTTCAAATCCCAGCAAGGACAACATCTGCAAGGACTTTGTATGTTCTCCCCGTGTTTGCGTGTGTTTCCTCCTCAGTAAAAAAGCAGCCAGAGTGTCCAGGAACCTTCCCACACGCTTTTCTTAGCCAGGACTGCTTCTTGGCGGGGTTGGACGGTCCCACCAGAGAATCCTCTGGTGTGCCTTGGCTTCTACCTCAGGAGAGTTCATGATAGCGCTAACTTTGCAGCTGCTATGGGGCTCTTGAGCGGGTGAGAAAGGTGAGCCCTCAGAATCAAATCCTCTGGTGGGCACAATGTTTTTCAATCTGAAACAGCTTCTCAGTGGGAGTTGTATTTCACCACAGCCAAATTCTTTAGCTCGGTGAAAGGGCTGGCATAGAGGGAAACCGTATCTACCCAGGCTGTCATTTCTCCGTCACCAGGTTCCGCCCATTGTCACACACGACCATGCCTGGCTGTATGTTCAGCGGTGAGAGCCACAGATCAGGCTGCTGTGTTACAGCTTTCAACAACTCTGCAGCACTGGGCGGTTTGTCAATTAAGCATTAAGCATGTTATCTTCAGCACAGCCTGTTGCAGCTTGGCCAAGGCAGTGCTGTCAGCTTGTGACTGATGTGGTCATTTCGGAGATGGAGGAGGAGGTGCATGAGCTGAACAATGTGATCACATTGAGGCTAAATTGGTGACGCTGTTTTATATACTAAAGAAAGATCCTATTGTTTTGTTTTTTTTACGTTATTTTTTAAGACAAATGCATTCACCGGGAAATGTCATTTTAACATTTTACAACCTTATCTGGCAATGTGGTGTGTGACACATCATCAGACACATCCTTTTTTATTTATGATGGAGGGACTCTGAAAGTCATAAAGCCTATTTTTATAGGGACATCAGACGGCCCTTACTATTCTTAAAAGGCCAGCAGTCGGCCCTAGCTATTGTTACAGAGCCATCAGCCGGCTATGCTTTGTTGTTCCCATTATTAACAAGTGGGTCTCCTATACTGTTATTGCGTATCCAGTGACTGCAAGGGCTGCCAAAAATTTGGACGCAACCCAATACCCCTTTGAAGAGACATAGAGGAGGGTCTCAGTAAAAAAAATGTTCCCATAATAAAAGAGCAGGTCTCCTATAGTGGTAATGCCCATGCTGTGACTGCAAGGGCTGCCAAAAATTGGGAAAAACCCCACTAAGAATTTAAAGACACATAGAGCAGGGCCACAGTAACAAGATACGACATGTTCCCATTAGAAAGGAGAGGGTCTGTTATACAGTTATAGGGTATGCAGTGAGTCCAACGGCTGACCAATTTTAGGAAAAACCCCACTAAGAATTTAAAGACACACGGAGCAGGGCCACAGTAACAAGGTACGACATGTTCCCATTAGAAAGGAGAGGGTCTGTTATACAGTTATCGGGTATGCAGTGAGTCCAACGGCTGACCAATTTTAGGAAAAACATCACTAAGAATTTAAAGACACATAGAGCAGGGCCACAGTAATGACAAATTCCCATTAGAAAGGAGAGAGTCTCCCATAGTGTTGGCCTATGCAGTGAATGCAAGGGCTGCCAAAAATTTGGAGGCACTTCAATGCCCCTTGGAAGAGACGTGGAGGAGGGCCTAATAAAAAAAATGTTCCCATTAGAAAGGAGCGGGCCTCCTATACTTGTAATGCCCATGCATGTATGGACTGACAAACATTTACCCCTGGGGGGGTATACATGAACATACTGTATAAAAAATTTTTTTACGGGCATCATAAACACCCTAAAAAATTATGTGGGCATTGCATCACGGACCACGGTCACCTTGGTGATATGGTGGTGGAGGATGAGGAGAAGGAGGAGGACAAGAGCAAATAGCCAAAATCAGGAAGCGTATACCCATGTGTGGGTGTGAAAAGGTGCATGGGAATACACCTCCCAAGAAAAGACACTGGATTTGAGTTTATGTTACGCTGCTATCATTCGGTGGTGTTGAGAAGTCTGGCCCAATCCAGCCCTTGTTCATTTTTATAAGAGTCAGCCTGTCAGCATTTTCAGTTGACAGGCGGATGCGCTTATCAGTTATAATTCCACCAGCGGAACTAAAAACCCGCTCTGATAAAACGCTGGCGGCAGGGCAGGCCAGGACCTCCAAGGCATAGAGAGCCAGTTCATTCCACGTATCCAGCTTGGATACCCAATAACTATAAGGCACAGAGGAATCATGGAGGACGTTGGTACGGTCGGCAAGGTACTCCCTCAGCATCTTCCCAAACTTTGCACTCCTTGTGAGAGTACCCCGCGCCTCAGGGCCTGTGCGATGGGAGGGTCTGAGAAAACTCTCACAGAACTTTGACAGTGTTCCCCTGCCTCTGCTGGATTGAAGTTGTGTCTCTCTCGCCTGTACTCCTTGGTTGTCCAACGAAGTGTGCCCTCTGTCGCCACCGTTTTCAGATGGGAATTTTTTTAATAGTTTCGCAACAAGGGCCTTCTTGTACTGCCCCATTTTTGTACACCTGTCCGCCTCAAGAATAAGAGATTTAAAGTTCTCCTTGTAGCATGGGTCTAGAAGTGTCAACAACCAGTAATGACTGTCACCCAAAATTTGGAGAACGCGAGGGTAATGGGAAAGGCAGCGTAACATAAACTCAGCCATGCGTGCCAGACTACTAACAGGCAAGACTTCCATGTCCTCACCAAGGGGATAACTGACCATGCTCTCCTCCTCATCCTCCTCCTCCTCCTCTCTGTCCTCTGGCCATCCACGCTGAACAGACAGTATGACAGCTGTGCAGGTAGTACCATCTATAGTGCATGAAACTAGCTCCTGTCCTTCCTCCTCCTCCTCCTCTGCAATGCATCCTCTTTGATTGTGAGCAGAGAGCGTTTCAGAAGACAGAGAAGCGGGATGGTGATGCTAATTATGGCGTCATCGCCCCTCACCATCTTGGTGGAGTCCTCAAAGTTTTGGAGGATGGTACATATGTCTGTCATCCATGTCCACTCCTGAGGTTTTATGTGTGGAGTCTGAACTGAATACCGACGGCCTTGTTGATGCTGGTACTTAACAACTGCCCTCTTCTGCTCACAAATCCTTCCCAACATCTGTAGTGTAGAGGTCCAACGCGTCGGGACATCGCACACCAGTCTGTGAGCCGGAAGCTGCAAACACTGCTGAAATACTACAAGGGCGGCGGAAGCTGTAGTTGACTTTCTAAAATGGGCACACAGGCGGCGTACTTTAACAAGCAGATCCGGAAGCTCCGGGTAGGATTTGAGAAACCACTGAACCATGAGGTTAAGCACATGGGCCAGGCATGGTACGTGTGTGAGCTCACCTCGCCTCAGAGCCGCCACCAGGTTCCGGCCATTGTCACACACGACCATGCCTTGCTGTAGGTTCAGCGGTGTGAGACACAGATCTACCTGCTCTTTCACAGCTGTCCACAACTCACAAGCATTGTGCGTTTTTTCACCTAATCATATTAGCTTCAGCACAGCCTGTTGCCGCTTGGCCGAGGCAGTGCTGTAGTGCTTCCAGCTTGTGACTGATGTGGTCATTTCGGAGATGAAGGATGAGGTGCAGGAGTTGTAGACCATGGGGGCAACCCTGATTGACCTAGGGCCCGCAATCATTGGTGTCGGGAGGATGTGTTCGGTCCCAAGGTCCGACTGGGTCCCGGCTTCCACTATGTTAACCCAGTGTGCTATCAGCGAGATGTACCGTCCCTGCCCACAAGCACTTGTCCACGTGTCCGTGGTTAGGTGGACTTTACCGGTAACTGCGTTGTTGAGAGCACGGTTAATGTTTTGGGACACGTGCTTGTGTAATGCGGGGACGGCACACCAGGAGAAATAGTGGCGGCTGGGGACTGAGTACCGAGGGACGGCCGCCGCCATCAGGTTGCGGAATGCTTCCATATCCACGAGCCTAAAAGGCAACATTTCAAGCGCAAGCAGTCGTGAAATGTGAGAATTTAGTAGTGTGGCCTGTGGAGCGGTGGCTGCATATTTGTGCTTGCGTTCCAAGGACTGGGGTATGGACAACTGAACGCTTTGCTGGGACAAGGACATGGATGTGCTTCCTGATGCTGCTACTTGAGAGTGTGCAACGACAGGTGCAGGGCAGGAGCCGTCTTCGCATGCACCATGGACAGGGGATTGGCTTGCATGCACAACAGCGGAAGAAGCAATGGTGCCACCTGCAGACACTGTTCCTGGACCCTGCGGTTCGGCCCACAAAGTCGGGTGCTTTGCTGCCATGTGCCTGATCATGCTGGTGGTGGTCAGGCTGGTCGTTTTGCCACCCCTGCTGATGCTGGCCTGGCAGATGGTGCAAATGGCCTTTTTAGAGTTATCGGCAGAGTCTTTAAAAAACAACCAGACTCGGGAAGACCTAACAGTTGTACTGGCAACTTCCTTTGTGTTGGTGTTACGGGGAACGGTTGCCTGCCTTCTGTCTGCGGCCACCACACTGCTTCTTCCTGCCTGTTGGGGTGCTCTGCCTCCCTCCCCCTGTGTGCTGCTGTCCTCGCTCTGCATGTCCTCCTGCTAGGTTGGGTCAGTTACTATATCATCCACCACCTCGTCTTCCACTTCCGCACCCTGGTCCTCCCACTGACTTTCTGGCAATTGTGTCTCATCATTGTCCACCTCTTATGACACTTTCCCACCGTTGCTTTCGTGTGACCGTAGCTGCTCAAATATTTGGGCATCGCTACACCCGATCTCTTCTTGCCCCGCTTCAAGTGGACCGGGCGAGAGGCCCGAATCTATAAATGGAAAACTGAACAGCTCTTCAGAGTATCCTAGTGTGGGATCAGTTGTCTCTGGGTACTCGGCATGGTGGGAGGAAGGAGGATCAGGGTGGGGAATATGCGGTCCAGACTCACGGCTACTGAGACTTGACCGTGTGGAAGACAGGGTGGTGTTGGTGGTGGCTAAATGACTGGAAGCATTATCCGCTATCGAACCAACATCCTTTTGACACTGCTCTGGGTTCAATAGTGGTGTGCTGCGGTCCCCTAGAAATTGGGACAGGAAGGTCAGGCGAGAAGATGTGGGTGTTTGTTGTGGCACAATTTCAGCTTGCCCACGGCCTTGTCCTCGGCCTGCACCATTACCATCACGGCCAGTTCCCCGTCCCTTGCCACGTGCCTTGCCCATTTTAAATGGAGGACAGTATCTTCCACGCTCACTACAAATGACTGAGTTTGGAGCGAACTTATATGTGATCCGTGTGATAGAGAAAACAGAGTTTTAAATACCTGGCCTGTAGGTAAGTAGTTTGAACAGCAAACTGCGGTGAATTGCTTCAATGACACACTAAAGGAAATTGTTAATGGAGGCCAGAAATGGCAGTATTTTCTGACAACGTATATGTGATCCGTTTGACGGAGAAAACAGAGTTTTAAATACCTGGCCTGTAGGTAAGTAGTTTGAACAGCAAACTGCAGTGAATTGCTTCAATGACACCCTACAGGAAATTTTTAATGGAGGCCAGAAATGACTGTATTTTCTGACAACGTATATGTGATCCGTTTGATGGAGAAAACACAGTTTTAAATAGCTGGATTTCTAACGCTCTAATATGGAAAGGACCTGGCTGTATTCTGCAGTGCCAACAAGCAAATGGCACAGAAAAAATGGTGTTCTCTGGATTGCTTTTTAAGCAAATAATGAGGATTAAGATCCAAAGAAAAGTATTCCTGGCCCATGAGACCTCGGCTTTGTCTAGAAATCTCTAACAGCAGCAGAAGGCAGAACTGGAATGGAGCCTCTTGTGCTATATGCACTGCAGTCTGCTATATACACCGCCTGCCTATACACCCTGCCTGCCTGATATCTCTGCAGATGGATTAGTCCTCAGAAGTTCTGTTTGTTAAGATGGATATGTGTAATGTACGTTTTTTCTCCCTACGCTACCTAATACACGATCAAATCTCTCCCTGACACAGCAGCAGCTCTCCTTACACTGTCTGATCCGGAGTGACTGTGACGAGCCTGGCGGCGCCAGGTCTGATATAGACCTGATGACGCTGTGCGGCCAGGCAATCACTGCAATGCCCACAACCAACATGGCTACGGCATTACAGTGCATGGCAGGCAATCCCTGCATGTTCATTGGCTCTCTAAAGAGCGCCAAACATGCAGGGAGGGGTCCCGAGTTCCCGCCCGAGCAACCCGGAAATACTCGGCGAGCGCCGAGCATCTCGAGCAGTGAGATGCTCGGGCGAGCACCAAGCAGTAGCAAGCATGCTCGCTCATCACTACTAGAGAGTCAAATCAGAACCCTCACTTGACTGCAAAACCTTTCAGAAAGATTTAGCAGACTCTGGAGTTGTGGTATATTGTTTTACTGTTCAGAGACAAATGTGGCCTTCATGGAAGAGTCATCAGAAGAAAACCTCTCCTGCATCCTCACCATAAAATTCAGCATCAGAAGTATGCAAAAGAACAACTAAATAAGCCTGATGCATTTTGGAAACAAGTCCTGGGGACCGATGAGGTTAAAATAGAACTCTTTGGCAACAATGGTCAAAAAGTATGTGTGGAGAAAAAAGAGCACAGAATTTAAGGAAAAGAACATCTCGCCAACCATTATGCATGGGGGTGAATCAATCATCCTTTGGGGTTGTGTTGCAGCCAGTAGCATGGGGAACATTTCACAGATAGAGGGAAGAATGGATTCAATGAAATTTCAACAAATTCTTGATGCAAACATAACACCATCTGTAAAAATCCTGAAGTTGAAAAAGGATGTCTTCTACAAATGGATAATGATCCTAAACACACGTTAAAATCCACAATAGACCACCTCAAAAGGCACAAGCTGAAGGATTTACAAAGGCCCTCACAGTCCCCTGATCTAAACATCATTAAAAATTTGTGGGTAGACCTCAAAATAGCAGTGCATGCAAGACGACCCAGGAATCTCACTGAACTTGAAGAATTTTCCAAGGAAGAATGGATGAAAATCCCTCAAACAAGAATTGAAAGACTTTTGGCTGGCTACAAAAAGTGTTTATAAGCTGTGATAATTTCAAAAGGGGGATGCTACTAGGTACTAACCATGCAGGGTGCCCAAACCTTTGCATCGGCCCATTTTCCTTTTTGTAATATTTAAAATGTAAAAGATTAAAATATTTTTTTTTTTGGTGGTCTACTGTACTCATTTATGCTGAACACTGAACATTTTCTCATATATAGTCATCCCAGCTGGTGACCTCCACTTGCCTACTGCTTCCTCCTCCACTTAGACCGTCAATCCAGTCCTTCTGCTTCTAAGATGGCGATCACAGTTGCATAGGTCTGAACCCGTCCTCCACAGCACAGGAATGGCAGGAGATGTGTGGTTCAGACTTACCATTTTGTTCCCCATGCCACCGCAGTGGCCATCTTGGATGCAGGAGTAATGGAACGAGGAAAGGAGGCAGCAGGAAGCAAATGGAAGGCACCAGGTAGGGTGGCTATAAGTGACAAATGTATAATCACTTTTTAATGCCAGGGTTTTGACAGCTCGCATTACTAATTATGATGAATTACTACTATGCTAATGTTTATATGAGTACGTATGTGATTATTTTTCTTTGTGTTTTACTGCCAGATGTGAAGTATGTTTATTATGAGATTATAACATAGTTTTTAGTTCAACCCATAGACTGACATGTTGATCCAGAGGAAGGCAAAAAAACCATGTGGCAAACACTAAGCTCCACATTGGGGAAAAAAATTCCTTCCTGACTCCATTCGGCAATCAGACTAGTTCCCTGGATCAACGCCCTATCAAGGAATCTAGTATATATAGCCTGTAATATTATACTTTTCAAGAAAGGCATCCATGCCCTTCTTACATTTTAGTAGTGAATCACTCATTGCAAAGAGTTCCATAGTCTCACTGCTCTTACAGTAAAGAATCCGCGTCTGTGATTATGATTAAACCTTCTTTCCTCCAGATGTAGAAGATGCCCCCTTGTCCCCGTCTCAGGCCTCAGAGTAAAAAGATCAGTAGAAAGGTCTTTGTACTGTCCCCTCATATATTTGTACATAGTAATGAGATCACCCATATGCTTTCGTTTTTCCATACTAAATAACCCCAAGTATAATAACCTGTCTTGGTATTGCAGACCCCCCCAGTCCTCTGATAATCTTGGTCGCTGTTCTCTGCTCCCGCTCTAGTTCAGCTATGTCTTTCTTATACACCGGAGACCAGAACTGTACACAGTATTCTAAGTGTGGTCGCACTAGTGACTTGCATAGAGGTAAAATTATGTTCTCCTCATGAGTAGTGATGAGCGAGCATGCTCGCCACTGCTCGGTACTCGCCCGAGCATCTCAGTACTTGAGATGCTTGGAGCTCGCCGAGTACTTGCGCGATGCTCGGGCGGGAGCTCGGGACCCCGTCCTGCATGTTTGGCGCTATTTAGAGCAGGGAGCTCAGGCAATGTCTCTGAAGGATGACAAGCTGGAGGACCATGTTCTGCTACCATCCAGCCTGCCATCTCAATGCCATCCCAGCGTGGGAGAATTCTCCTGCTCAAGCGGTAACGTCAGTTGCCGGCACCGCATGCGCAGGAGAATTCTCCCACGCTGTCAGTGACGTGCATGAGGTGAGCTGAGTTCATTGAACATGAACTCGGCTCATCTGGATGCCGTCACAGCCAGACACTGAGGAGCTTCACTGAGGAGCTTCTCAGTGTCTGCGGCATGGCAAGCTGGATGGCAGCGTTCTGCTGCGATCCAGCCTGTCATGTCAATGTAGCAGAGCTGAAGCCGTCCTGCGAACCATGGAAAGGTAAGGATGAGGTTGGTTTATTATTTTACTTTTATTGCAGGAGATCGTTGGCTTCAGCTGGAATGGGCGATACGGTAAGTAGAGTTTAATTTAGAACATTAAAGTATTGTGTCTTTATTTCAATTAAATAATTTTATTCTGGGTGTTGGTGTTTTTTTAACTTTCACTATGGGGTTAGTAATGGGGGCGTCTTATAGACACCTCTCCATTACTAACCTGGGCTTGATGTCAGCTGGCATTATAAGCTGACATCAACCCCAGTCCTATTACCCCACTGCCACCGCTACAGGGCAGTGGGAAGAGCGAGGCTAAGTGCCAGAATTGGCACATCCTATGGATGCGCCATTTCTGGGGTGGCTGACGGCTGGTGTTTCTAGCCTGGGTGGGGGCCAATATTCATGGCACCCTTCCTGGGCTATTAATATCAGCCCCCAGCTGTCGGCCTAGCCTTTGCTAGCTATTAAAATAGGGGGGACCCCACGTCATTTTTTTTTTGGGTCCCCCATTTTAATAGCTAGTAAAGGCTAGGTATTCAGCTGGGGGCTGATATTAGTAGCCTGGTAAGCTCTGTGGATATTACCCCCTTCCCAGGCTTCAAACATCTGCCCCAGCCGTCTGCTTAACCTCCACTAGAGACTAAAATTACGGGGAACCCCACACCAATTTTTTTTTTAAATAAATCCTTTATTTTAACACTAAATGACAACACTGTCACTGTACTTATATATGTGACTGACATGTTTCTATCTATCTAATCTATGTGTGATGCTCTATTCTTTCTGTTCTAAATTGTCGGGTACCGGTGCATGCCGTTGCTGAATTACCGGCTGGCTTTTTTAAAGAGACAGGTGCATGAAAATCGGAGGGCACTAGTGTGTTCTGAGTGCCCGGCTATGTTTTTCATGCACCCTCCTATATACCCTGTCTGCCTGTCTGCCTATATATTCTGCCTGCCTGACGTTTAATTGAGCACTGTTCCCATCGATTTGGGCAATTTTTGACCTTCTGCAGACCGCAGGGGGGGACTGCCAGAAAAATGCTCGCGTTTCCCATAGACTTACATTGGGCTCGTTGCTCGGGTCGAGCACCCGAGTATTCCAATGTGCTCGACCCGAGCTTCGAGCACCCGAGTATTTTAGTGCTTGCCCAGTGTTTTACAATTAAGCATATAATTATACATTTTATTTCCTCTGCCCAAGTGCATTACCTTACATTTATCCCCATTAAAGCTCATTGGCCATTTATCAGCCCAAGCTTCTAGTTTACATAGATCCTCCTGTAATATAAAATTGTCCTCCTCTGTATTGATTACCCTGCAGAGTTTAGTGTCATCTGCAAATCTTGAAATACTAGTCTGTATGCCCCCTACAAAGTCATTAATAAATATGTTAAAAAGAAGCGGGCCCAATACTGACCCCTGAGGTACCCCACTGTTAACTGTGACCCAGTCTTAGTGTGTTCCATTAATAACCATCCTTTGTTTCCTAACACTGGCTTTGACCAGGGCACCTGGGTCAGGCGGGAAAAATATAGGGCCTGTCCCTTTAGAAAGGAGATATTTATTACTTGTTTTTAATTAATCATACTGGGAAACCCTGAGTGACAACTATAAATGGGGTAGCATAGGTGTTGCGCCTAAATGTTATGTGAAGAGCACACTTTAAGGGCTCGCTCACACTGCTGTAAAACACGTCCGAGTACTATCCGATGTTTTATTATTATTATTATTATTATTATTATTATTTATTATTATAGCGCCATTTATTCCATGGCACTTAACATGTGAAGAAGGGGTATACATACAAGAACAATTACAATAATCTTGAACACAATGTGACGGCGACTGGTACAGGAGGAGCGAGGACCCTGCCCACGAGGGCTCATAGTCTACAAGGAATGGGTGAGGATACAGTAGGTGAGGGTAGAGCTGGTCGTGCAGCATTATTTGTGGAGCGGTGGTTACTGCAGGTTGTAGGCTTGTCGGAAGAGGTGGGTCTTCAGGCTCTTTTTGAAGGTTTCCACGGTCGACGAGAGTCTGATGTGTTGGGGTAGAGCGTTCCAGAGTAGGGGAGACGTACGGGAGAAATCTTGTATGGGATTGTGGGAGGAGGAGATTAGAGGGGAGTAGAGAAGGAGATCTTGTGAGGATCGGAGGTTGCGTGCGGATATGTAGCGGGAGACTAGGTCAGAGATATATGGAGGAGACAGGTTTTGAATGGCTTTGTATGTCATGGTTAGGGTTTTGAACTGGAGTCTCTGGGCAATGGGGAGCCAGTGAAGAGATTGACACAGAGGAAAGGCCGGGGAATAGCGGGGGGGACAGGTGGATATCACTTTGCCCAATGTTATACTATGGGCAATGCAGATCTGCAATTTTTTTCTCATGCCAGTTCGGCTTGAGAAAACAATCGCAGCATGCTGCATGTAGCTCCGATATGTTTGGATCATGCCCACGCATAAAAGTCTATGGGTGCGTGTGAAACATCGGACTGCACTCGGACATCATCCGAGTGCAATCCGATGTATGCTCACAGAGACAATGGAGAGAATGGAGAAATTTTGTTCTCCATCTTCTCTGCACCTTTGCTGCGATTCTCTCTTATCCAATGTAAGTTTCTCAATCGGTGCATATTAAAGATGGTATGTCTCTTGCTAAATAGCTAGCACCTACTGATGAAAATCAAGGTTGGGTCGTTTGAACATAGTTAAATACTTGAAGAAAAAGAAGAAGAATCTAATAGGACCTGACGCGCGAGCGTCGCCGCTTTCTGAGTACCCCGTGCCGCCTGGCGTCTTTATGCAAGGACCTGCATCACATGGGTCCATGTGACCATCATGTGATTCCTTGCATGACGCCCGCGTCACTGGTTGCTTAGCAGCGGGGACGCTACGCGCGTCACTACGGGTCCACCCCCTCCATCTGATTGGCCAGCATGGTACTTAAGTCCATACTCCCCCGGAGGAAGTTGACGCCCCCTGAAGAAGGCAAACGCCGAAACGTGCGTTGGGGTGGGCGAGCGGTCCACGTGGGGGAGCCCCGACATTACAGCTTGTAGTCCAGGTAACCTTCTTGATATTATGCAGTATTTGCCTTTATTCAACTTTACATCTACCTATTTTCATACTGTGCATCTGATATGATGAAAAGCACAGTCTAGTAGCCCACATATGGCATTCAGATAGTACTGATTATGAGTCCCCCCTGAGGAAATCTTCAAGTACTCTAATACTGCTTGTGACATGCATTACCATATGGATATTATTATGGGTATTTCTCTGTGGCTATCCGATAGTCCTCTTTATTGACATTACAGATGAAGGACTAGATATATATATGTTTTTGCTGTGGTGCTGAGGCCCCCCCTTCGTTAGTTGTGGACCACATCGTCCCTTCAGTGAGACGGTTTTTTCTACATGTTATATGTCTTTTCGTATTTCTGTACTGTGCCCTATACTGACTATGTAGTAACTTTTTATACTATTTATGAATAAAAGTTAATTTTTATTACAACCCTGGGTTGATATGGTCGTATTCTTTTGCGATTCTCTCTTGTCAGATAACCGGATCACACTCAGATGACACTCGGCTCAAACTCCAAGGTCTCTTTCACACATCCTGATATTTCCGGTACTGGAAAAACCAGTACCAGAGATATCAGTGTCCGTGTGTCCATGTGTAACTCTGTGGCATACATGAGGCAACCGTGTGCCACATCAGTATCACACATACCGGCACCTGGGAAACAGTGGTACAGTTTGCGCTGTTCTCCCGCGCTGGCTGCTGGAAGCTGCTCTCATTATTGTCCCCTGCTTGTGCTGCGATCAGAGTTTTATTCAGCCCCCGCTGACTACAACAAGTGTAAAATTAAGCATAAAATAAAAAACTCAATATACTCACCATTATGCCTAATTCCCTGAAGCCATTGTCTCCTGTAAACAAACCAATAATAAAAAGCCACAATATTCCTCACCTGTCTGAAGTGTAAAGAATCCAGTGTTCCACACCCATAATCCATCTGTGCAACATTTCTTCATCAGCGTGTGCGGTGGCTTGAGGTGACTGCACACACTGAGGAGCAGGGGAGAATAACTTGATGCAGTGAAAGAGCCCCTAAGCTGTGCTGAGCTGAGTGAGTGACAGGACATCGCTCAGTGAGTTCAGCGCAGTTCAGGGGCCCACTCGCTGCATTGAGTCATTCTCCCTTGCTCCTCAGCGTGAGTGGTCGCCTCAAGTCACTGCACACACTGATGAAGAAATGTCGCACAGATGAATTACGGCATAGGACACTGGATTATTTACACTTCGGACAGGTGAGGGATATTGTATTTTTTTAGTATTGGTTTGTTTACAGGGGACAATGGCTTCAAGGAATTAGGTGTAAAGGTGAGTATAATTTGTTTTTTATTTCATTCTAATTTTTACACTTGTTGGAGACAGTGGGGGCTGAATACAACTCTCAACACTGTCCCTTGCTCGCGCTGATCGCAGCGCAAGCAGGGGACAATGATGAGAGTTGCCTCAAGCACTGTACCGTTGTTTCCCAGGCGCCGGTACGTGTCACACTGATGACACATGGATATAATCCATGTGTCATCAGTGTGCATGTGTATGGGATGTTTTGTGGCTGTGCAGTGTGCAAAAATGGACATGTCAGTGTGTTTTTCCATGGATGTAGACCCATTCTTTTGAATGGGTCTATGTGTGTATGTGTCTCCAGTACGTGTGAAAACTGTCACCACATGTGCTAGAGACAGGTACATGTGAATGAGGCCTAATAGAGTTTGAGCTGAGAGTCATTAGCATAATTGTCCCAATTCTCTAACATGAATGTATCCAAAAGTAAGGGATTGATTTGGCTCCAAGATTAGGTCAGAAAGAAAGTGGCAAAGTAGTGTACTCAATGTGCGAGTCCAGTGAGAAGACTGAGTAATGACGATGTAGGCTGAGCTCTACAGATGGGGTCTGGACTAAGCAGATGATTGAAGCAGATACGGTGCCGTGTTTGGCTACAGACAGAGGAAGAAACAGAGAAAGGAGCACTTGACATTCCAGAGACTGTGAGTCAAACCTCCTCATAAGTAAAATAAAGAAATAGTTTTATCATTCATTACACTTATGCCTGTGATGCTTCTCTACTGAGTGCAAGCAAAAAAAAGACGACAACATTGCTGTAGAAGTAGTCATGCTTGAGAAAAGGACAATAGTCCTATAATACTGTAGCGAAGACCTCAGCAGCACCGAAAAAAGACAAGAGAAGTAAATCTTGCTGCACAAATATATTGTTTGGGTCCAGTACAAAGGAAAGACAGATACC
Source organism: Phyllobates terribilis (assembly GCF_046119375.1). Taxonomy (NCBI): domain Eukaryota; kingdom Metazoa; phylum Chordata; class Amphibia; order Anura; family Dendrobatidae; genus Phyllobates; species Phyllobates terribilis. The sequence continues at coordinate 320,033,977 of NW_027362763.1, forward strand.
ATCCTCTGCAATCTGACGTAGGCCGGCACATTCAGCCCAGAACTGCCATCATTAGATCGCACATACTTAGTAGAAAATGTAAGCAGCAATCTCATTTTAAACCGTAGTCTATCCTTGGCGCAAGGGAAGATCATAAGGGTTAGCATGATAGATTAGTGGTTAGCACTGTAGCCTTGCACCACTGGGGTTCTTGGTTCAAATCACACCAAGGACACTATCTGCAAGGAGTTTGTACATTCTCCCAGTATTTGCATGGGTTTTCTTTGAGTTCTGTGGTTTCATCTGACACTCTAAAGACATACTGATGGGAAATTTAGATTGTGAGCCCCAATGGGGACAGGGATGATAATGTTTGTAAAGCAGTGTGAAACATGATGGCGCTATATAAGCAAGCATAATAAAAGGCACTATTATAAAAATTGTAGATAGGGGGTCCTGCTACAAAGTTTCACTTGAGTTCCAAGAGTTACACTTTTGATAGCACTCACATTTTCCTTTAAGTTCTGCTGGGCACAGCTTGTGGTATGTTTTTGCATGTTAATGTAATGAAACATCATAACTTTGAAATCACTAAAGATTCAATGTGCTGATTAGTCCATTTAAGATACATTAGTTGTTTTCCATTGATCGTCATGTTTAACGTATTTGCCCCCTGCCCTCTAAGCAATGATATCATATAAAACAACCATATAAATGACATGAACTTGACACAGGCACAAAAATACACATTTCTGCTAAGTGCAAAATTATGATTGCCAATAAATTGCTAATGCCCATAAAATGACAATGGTCTTAAAATTAAAAGTACTATTAAAACATTGTAAAATGTGTTCAGGCAGTTGTAAAATATTATATCCTGCAGTGACACAGTTAATTATGAGATAAGATTCTTAATAACTAGTGTTGAGCGAGCACTAAAATGCTCGGATGCTCGAAGCTCGGGCCGAGCTCGCCGTGATACTCGGGTGCTCGACCCGAGCAACAAGCCCAATGTTAGTCTATGGGAGACTTGAGCATTTTTGCGGTGGCACCTCCGGCAGTCTGTAGAAAGCCTAACAAGTGCCCAAAACGATAGTGACAGTGCTCAAATGACATGCGGACAGCATGGGGATCGCCCCAGGAAGCATTTCTGACCCCCAGGTCACTGCTGTTAACAACGTGGTCAGAGGTATTAAGCCACTTTTACAGGCTCACAATAAAACGTTCAAAAACGAAAGTGAAACTTTTTTCCTGTGAAATATGTTAAGGAACATCCTTTCCAGGGTAAAGACTTGTGTATAAGTTAAAATAAATGACCAAAAACAAAAATACTCCTCCACACCTTCGGCTATGTTCACAAGTAGCATTTTTTATGCGTTTTTGCACTTTTGTATTGCTTTCAACTATGACAAATGCATTCACCGTGAAATGTCATTTTAACATTTTACAACCTTATCTGGCCATGTGCTGTGTGACACATGCATAAAGTGCTGAAAAGACAAGGGAACAGCATGGGGAAGACCCCTGGAAGCATCTCTGACTCCCAGGTCACTGTCTAAAAGTGTGCCCATCATAAGTGATCCTTACCGCATCAGAAGATGCAGACTTGCAACTATCCCCATGCAAGTTCTAGTCCCAGGGCAGTGTTCAATTGTACCTCCCCCATTCCTTGCAATACAAGCTCAAGTATGCAGCCTGCCACCCACCCACCCCCAGGCTGCAATACCATACTGCTTGCTTGCTTGAACTTGAAATTGGGCCTTTTAGGCATGTGGAGGCGGAATCTGGCCACCACATCATGGCTGTGTTGGCGGCCTGGAATCCATACTCAGTCCCCAGCCGCCCGGCGGCCGGGTGTCCATACTCGGTCCCCAGCCGCCCCGCAGCCGGGTGTCCACACACGGTCCCCAGCCGCCTGGGGGCAGCCGGGTGTCCATAAACGGTCCCCAGCCGCCCCTATTTCTCCTTGGAACATCCCCCCACACACTTTTCTTAGCCCGGCCTGCTTTAGGCAGCATTGGACGAGCCCACCAGAGAACCAGACTCCTCCGGTGGGCCCTGACTTCTCCATCGGTGGAGTTGAGAGTGCCAAGGTGAGGAGCATGATGATGATGACAGAAGTTAGCATCTGCTTTGTTTTCTTTTAATGCAATGTAAGTGTGCAGCCTGCCACCCACCCACCCCCAGACTGCAATTCCATACTGCTAGCTTGCACTTGAAATGGGGCCTTTTAGTTTGGAGGAGGCCGAAGCTGGCCACTACCTCATGGCTGCTTCGGCAGCGAGGTATCCATACTCAGTCCCCAGCCGCCCATATTTGTCCTGGTGTGCCTTATACATAAGATTAAGCGCGTATACCAAAACATTACCTGTGCCCTCCCCAGTGCATTTAGTGGGAAGGAGAGCCTATTCCGCTGTAGTGTGTGCATGCCAAACCCCTGTTCATGGTACATGCGAAGATGCCTCCCACCTTGCACCTGTCGTTGCAGACTTGCAACTATCCCCATGCAAGTCCTTGTCCCAGGGCAGTGTTCAATTGTACCTCTCCCATTCCTTGCAATGCAAGCGCAAGTATGCAGCCTGCCACCCACCCACCCCCAGGCTGCAATACCATACTGCTTGCTTGCTTGCACTTTAAATTGGGTCTTTTAGGCATGTGGAGGCAGAATCTGGCCACCACACCATGGCTGTGTCGGCGGCCTGGTATCCATACTCAGTCCCCAGCTGCCTGGTGGCCGGGTGTCCCCGGTTGCTCCCAAGTCTCCAGGGGTTGGCCGCGTGTCCATACTCGGTCCCCAGCCACCCCTATTTGTCCCGGTAACCTTTCCCACACTTTTCTTAGCCTGGCCTGCTTTAGGGCAGCATTGGCCGAGCCCACCGGACTATCAGACTCCTCCGGTGGGCCCAGGCTTCTCCATCAGGGGAGTTGAGAGTGCCAAGGTGAGGAGCATGATGAGGATGATAGAAGTTAGCATCTGCTTTGTTTTGTTGTAATGCAAGCGCATGTATGTAGTAGCGGCTAGGCCTGAGGTGGTCAGCGTTTTGGCGCATATCCTACCTCCTCCGAGGATTGCTGGATGTTTTCCTGCTACTATCCAAGTTCTATGACTCCCGTTAAAACAAAGCTTCAGGTGATAAATGATGGATGAGGTAGTGTCAAAGGAGAAAGAGCAGGAGGAACAGGGACCATTCACATCAATATCAGGCCAGTCAACCAGATATGTCTTGTAGGATATGTTTCTGTAACAAAAGGAGCGGTTCGGCTACACAGTTATAGGGCATACAGTGAGTGCAATGCCTTCCAAAAATTTCGAGCCACTCCAATGCCCCTTGGAAATGACATGGAGGTCAGAGGGCGATAACTAAACCTTTTTTTCCATTTATAGCAACTGGGTCTCCCGTGCACTGTTGGCCTAAGCAGTGAATGGAAGGCTTTCCAAAAATTATGAGGAACTGCAATGCCCCTTACAAGAGCCATGTGTGGCACCCCAGGGGTCTGGTCACCACAGTAATAGAGATATTACGTCGGAGAGCAAGTGGGAGGTTTCCTGGTAAAGATCCCTTAAACATGCAACATCCTCCTGCCCCAATCCTGGGAGGGGAGAATTCTGCCCTTATAAACTGGATCTGGGGCGGGATTGAGTGAGTCAGAGAACAGTCAGAGTCAGAGTGAGAGCAAGGGAAAGTAACAGCAAGGAGCTCTGTAGGAGCTAGGAGCTAAAGACCAGGGGCTGGAAGCTGAGCAGAGCTCGCCCTGGCAGAAGACAATAGGAACCGGACACAGGAGTCCGCAGCTGTGAGGACTTATATATCCAGCAGCAGAAACCAGCCGGCAGGGGATTTCAGGTCCTCTGGCCATAGAAGCCCGGAGGCTCAGTCACAAGCAAGGGACCAGCACCGCCGTCGTAGAGCGGAGGCTAACAGAAGGCCCTAAGTCACCAGCCATGCGGGTGAGCACTACACGGTACACTCAGGGACGTGGGCTACTTCTACCCGCTTACAGCAAGGTAGCCAGGAAGAGTGCAGACAGACGGGGAGGCCTACAACTCCACCTGGCCAGGGGAACTCCTGCTTGCTCACAGACTGACCAGGCCTCTTATGCTAGCCAGTACTCCCGGGAGGGTCTACCTTATAATCATCAGTAAAGACCCTGAACTGCACTGCAAAGACTCTGAGTCATTCCTGCTGCGCTCGTGCACCATCACCCCCATCATCCACACTCACTGCCCTGAGGCTATACTCCTCCCGAGGGGAGTTATCCCATTCTATGCTGCGCACACAACACCAGCCTCAGCGGTCTGCCTCGCAGCGGTGGTACTCCCTGACCGCAATCCACGGGTGGCGCAGTCGGACAATTAACCTCAAACCCTAAGAAAGACTGCCACTGGTTTGACCAGCCTGAGCCACGGGACCGGGTCACCGCCACAGAGACTACAGACCCCAGAGACCCGGCACCGGGTATCCCACACACGTGTACACACGGCCCAGGGGGCACGTCACATGCAGTACAGCATATTACAAACATAAGTCCCATTATTTGGGAGTGGGTGTCCCATGGTATTTGCTTATGCTTTCCAAGCAAAAGCTGCCAAAAATTAGGACGGAGCAACTTGCAATGCCCCTTACAAGAGCCATGCAGTACAGCATATTACAAACATAAGTCCCATTATTGGGGAGTGGGTTTCCCATAGTATTTGCTTATGCTTTCCCAGCAATAGCTGCCAAAAATTAGGACGGAGCAACTTGCAATGCCCCTTACAAGAGCCATGCAGTACAGCATATTACAAACATAAGTCCCATTATTGGGGAGTGGGTGTCCCATAGTATTTGCTTATGCTTTCCCAGCAAAAGCTGCCAAAAATTAGGACGGAGCAACGTGCAATGCCCCTTACAAGAGCCATGCAGTACAGCATATTACAAACATAAGTCCCATTATTGGGGAGTGGGTGTCCCATAGTATTTGCTTATGCTTTCCCAGCAAAAGCTGCCAAAAATTAGGATGGAGCAACTTGCAATGCCCCTTACAAGAGCCATGCAGTACAGCATATTACAAACATAAGTCCCATTATTGGGGAGTGGGTGTCCCATAGTATTTGCTTATGCCTTGCAAGCAAAAGCTGACAAAAATAAGGACGGAGGAACTTGCAATGCTGGCACCCTGGTGGTATAGTGGTGGTGGAGGCTGAGGATAAGGAGAAGAAGATTAAACAGCCGAAACGAGGAAGCGTATACCCATGTGTGGGTGTGAAGCGGTGCATGTGAATACACCTCCCGAAATAACACAGTGGATTTGACTTTATGTTACTCTGCTGTCATTTGGTGGTGATGAGAAGTCTTGCCCAATCCAGCCCTTGTTCATTTTGATAAGGGTCAGCTTGTCAGCATTGTCAGTTGACAGGTGAGTGCGCTTATCAGTTATAATTCCCCCAGCGGCACTAAAAACACGCTCCGATAACACGCTAGCGGCAGGGCAGGCCAGGACCTCCAAGGCGTACAGAGCGAGTTCATTCCAAGTGTCCAGCTTGGATACCCAATACTTAAAAGGCACAGAGGAATCACGGAGGATGCTGGTACGATCGGCAAGGTGCTCCCTCACCATCTTTTGAAACTTGCAACTTCTTGTGAGAGTACCCCACGCCTCAGGGCCTGTAAGCTGGGCGGGTGTCAGAAAACTGTCCCAGAACGTTGCCGGGATGTAGGTTCAGCGGTCTCAGCCACAGATCTGCCTGCTCTTTCACAGCTGTCCACAACTCACAAGCAGTGTGAGGTTTATCACCTAAGCTTATGAGTTTCAGCACAGCCTGTTGCCGCTTGGCGGAGGCAGTACTGCAATGCTTCCAGCTTGTAACTGATGTGGTGATATCTGAGATGGAGGCTGAACATGAGGAGGAGGAGGATGCGCAGGAGCTGTACACTGTGGGGGCAACTCTGACTGACATAGGGCCCGCAATCCTCGGTGTGGGGAGGATGTGTTCCGTCCCAAGGTCCGACTGGGTCCCGGCTTCCACTATGTTTACCCAGTGTGCCGTCAGAGAGATGTACCGTCCCTGGACACAAGCACTTGTCCACGTGTCCGTTGTCAGGTGGACTCTCCCAGTAACTGCGTTGTTGAGGGCACGGCAGATGCTTTGGGACACGTGCTTGTGTAGTGCGGGGATGGCACACCGGGCAAAATAGTGTCGGCTGGGGACCGAGTACCGAAGGACGGCCACCGCCATAAGATTGCGGAAGGATTCCGTCTCCACCAGCCTAAAAGGCAGCATTTCCAATGCAAGCAGTCGTGAAATGTGCGAATTTAGGACTGTGGCCTGTGGGGCGTTAGCTGCGAATTTCCGCTTTCGTTCAAAGGTCTGGGATATGGACAATTGAACGCTAAGGTGGGACGTGGACGTGGACGTTGATGCTGTTTCTTGAGAAACTGCCATAACAAGTGAAGACTGAGAGGAGGGGGCATCTTTACATGCAGTATGGACAGGGGATTGCCTTGCACACACAACAGGGAGTTCTATTGCACGCACAACAGTGGAAGAAGCAGTGGTGACACCCGCTGACACTGGTCGTGGACCCTTGGTTTCGCCCCACAAAGTCGGGTGCTTTGCTGCCTTGTGCCTGATCATGCTGGTGGTGGTCAGGCTGGTAGTTTTGTCACCCCTGCTGATGCTGGCATGGCAGGTGGAACATATGGCCTTTTTGGGGTTATCGGCAGAGTCTTTAAAAAAATTCCAGACTCTGTAAGACCTACCGCTTGTACTGGCAATGTCCCTCGTGTTGGTGTTACGGGGAACGGTTGCCTGCCTTCTGTCTGCGGCCACCACACTGCTTCTTCCTGCCTGTTGGGGTACTCTGCCTCCCTCCCCCTGTGTGCTGCTGGCCTCACTCTGCATGTCCTCCTTCCACGTTGGGTCAGTTACTAGATCATCCACCACCTCCTCCTCTTCCACTTGCGCACCACGATCCTCCTCCTCACTTCCTGGCAATTGTGTCTCGTCATCGTCCACCTCTTGTGACAGATTGCCAATGTCGACTTCCTGTGGCCGTGGCTGTTCAAATATTTGGGCATCGCAAAATGGGATCTCCTCTTCCACCACTTCAAGCGTATCAGGCGAGGGGCCCAAATATGGAAATGGACCAGTGAACAGCTCTTCAGAGTGTCCAAGTGTGGGATCACTTGCTGTCTGATGACACTCGGCATGGTGGGAGGAAGGAGCATCAGGGTGAGGAGGAGTATGCGGTCGAGACTCACGGCTACTAAGAGTTGACCGTGTGGAAGACAGACCGGAGGTAACTGGAAGTATTATCTGCTATCCAATTAATAACCTGTTCACACTGATCAGTTCTCAATACTGGTGTTGTTCTGTGCTTCCCTAGTAATTCGGTCAAGAAGTGGGAGCGAGAAGATGTGGCTGTTGGTTGTGGCACATTTTCACCTTGGCCACGGCCCCGTCCTCTGCACGAACCATCACCAGAACGTCCACTTCCACGTCCCTTGCCACGCGCCTTGCCCATTGTAAATGAAGTAAAATAGCTTACACTTGCACTATCAATGGAAAAAGGGTAATAAAGAGTAGATTAGAACCGTGGAAGAGGAAAACCACAGTTATTGTTTACTGGGGTATACCACACTTTTTTAAATAGAGATATTTGCGGCTGAACAGTGAGCGACACACTCAAACTGCTTTTTTTTTAGATACCAAAGGCCCAAAACTGGATAGTACAGCGATTTGACCCGTGGAACTGCGAAACCACACTGGGATGTCGGGCCTACACAAGACTATTTTCAACAGATATATTTTTGTGTCACAACAGTCAGGAGACACTACTGTTTTTCTTTACGGAAAAAAATACCAAAACCTGAATAATAGAGATTTTTTACCATGGGATGGCAAAACCACAGTTATTGTTTACTGGGGTATACCACACTTTTTTAAATAGAGATATTTGCGGCTGAACAGTGAGCGACACACTCAAACTGCTTTTTTTTAAAATACCAAAGGCCCAAAACTGGATAGTACAGCGATTTGACCCGTGGAACTGCGAAACCGCACTGGGATGTCGGGCCTACACAAGACTATTTTCAACAGATATATTTTTGTGTCACAACAGTCAGGAGACACTACTCTTTTTCTTTACAGAAAAAACTACCAAAAGCTGAATAATAGAGATTTTTTACCGTGGGATGGCAAAACCATAGTTATTGTTTACTGGGGTATACCACACTTTTTTAATTAGAGATATTTGCGGCTGAACAGTGAGCGACACACTCAAACTGTTTTTTTTTAGATACCAAAGGCCCAAAACTGGATAGTACAGCGATTTGACCCGTGGAATTGCGAAACCACACTGGGATGTCGAGCCTACACAAGACTATTTTCAACAGATATATTTTTGTGTCACAACAGTCAGGAGACACTACTGTTTTTCTTTACGGAAAAAACTACCAAAAGCTGAATAATAGAGATTTTTTACCGTGGGATGGCAAAACCACAGTTATTGTTTACTGGGGTATACCACACTTTTTTAAATAGAGATATTTGCAGCTGAACAGTGAGCGACACACTCAAACTGCTTTTTTTTTAGATACCAAAGGCCCAAAACTGGATAGTACAGCGATTTGACCCGTGGAACTGCAAAAACACACTGGGATGTCGGGCCTACACAAGACTATTTTCAACAGATATATTTTTGTGTCACAACAGTCAGGAGACACTACTGTTTTTCTTTACGGAAAAAACTACCAAAAGCTGAATAATAGAGATTTTGTACCGTGGGATGGCAAAACCACAGTTATTGTTTACTGGGGTATACCACACTTTTTTAAATAGAGATATTTGCGGCTGAACAGTGAGCGACACACTCAAACTGCTTTTTTTTTTAGATACTAAAGGCCCAAAACTGGATAGTACAGCGATTTGACCCGTGGAACTGCGAAACCACACTGGGATGTCGGGCCTACACAAGACTATTTTCAACAGATATATTTTTGTGTCACAACAGTCAGGAGACACTACTGTTTTTCTTTACAGAAAAAACTACCAAAAGCTGAATAATAGAGGTTTTTTACCATGGGATGGCAAAACCACAGTTATTGTTTACTGGGGTATACCACACTTTTTTAAATAGAGATATTTGCGGCTGAACAGTGAGCGACACACTCAAACTGCTTTTTTTTTAGATACCAAAGGCCCAAAACTGGATAGTACAGCGATTTGACCCGTGGAACTGCGAAACCACACTGGGATGTCGGGCCTACAAAAGACTATTTTCAACAGATATATTTTTGTGTCACAACAGTCAGGAGACACTATTGTTTTTCTTTACGGAAAAAAATACCAAAACCTGAATAATAGAGATTTTTTACCGTGGGATGGCAAAACCACAGTTATTGTTTACTGGGGTATACGACACTTTTTTAAATAGAGATATTTGCGGTTGAACAGTGAGCGACACACTCAAACTGTTTTTTTTTAGATACAAATGGCCCAAAATGGATAATACAGAGGTTTGAACCGTGGAAGTGCAAAACAACACTTCTGTTTCTCTAGCCTACACCAGACTATTTTCAACAGTTATATTTGTGTCTGAAAAATCAGAGACATACTTTTTTTGGGGGGGGTGGGGGACACACCAAAAGGTTAATAAGACGGGTATTTGTACAGTGTGAAGGAGGAAAAAAAAGGAGGATTTAGATGAAAAAAAAAGGATTTTTCCTGGCCCCCGACACCTGGTGCTAAGTCCAGCAATTTCATCAACAGGAGCACACAGGACTGTAATGCAGCGTTTGGTGGTATAACCACTGTGTCTCCTATACAGCCTGCCTGCCTGGTATCTGGGATGGATATTAGTCCTGAAAAGGACTGTTTGTTTGTTCTGGCAGCCTTTACAGACCCTACACTAACTATTTCGCAGTTTATATCTCTCCCTAAATCTGCAGCGCTGTCCCTACACTGTCTAATCTGGAGCGACTGTGTCCAAGATGGCGGCGCCCCATTTTAAATACTCGAGGTGACGCTGTGCGGCCAGCCAATCACTGTAATGCCCACAACCAACATGGCTGCAGCATTACAGTGACTGGCTGGCAATCCCTGCATGTTCATTGGCTCTGTAAAGAGCGCCAAACATGCAGGGCGGAGACCCGAGCTCCCGCCCGAGTAACCCGGAAATGCTCGGTGCTCGCCGAACATCCCGAGTAGCGTGATGCTCGGTCGAGTACCTAGCAGTGTCGAGCATGTTCGCTCAACACTATTAATAACTCATCATGATTAGTGCTTTTGGGCTCTTGAGTGGGGGAGAAAGGTGGGCCCTCAGAATCAAGTCCTCTGGTGGGCCCAATATTCTTCAGTCTGACACTGCTTCTCAGTGAAAGTTGTATTTCACCACAGCCATATTCTTTAGGTCAGTGAAAGGACTGGCATAGAGGGAAATCTACTCTGGCTGTCATTTCTCCCAGGAAGTCCTCTAATGCAGTTGGTTCCATAAGCAATGGCAGACCATCCAACATAAGCTCACATTTCACACTGTGCTTCATCACACAAAGATCTTTCTTTACGCCTTGAATTTCATGGCTACAGAGTTGGGCAATGGCCTGATCTGCAATGAATTTTGAGAAATAATGTGCATAAGCAAAGCCATGGTTTATTAGGCCACTAAAGGTCATCATTAAGCAAAACTCATACAGCTTTCCCACAGACTGAAAAAGGGGGTATCAAGACTTCCAAGACAGCCAAGACTTCCCTGTCCTGACCAAGAGGACAACTGTCCATGTTCTCCTCCTCATCCTCATTATCACCCAATCCGCGCTGAGATGAAATGAAGCTGGGCTGTGTAGCATCACCCTGTATAGTTCCATGCTACGCCTGCAATGCCTCCTCTTTAATTGTGAGCAGCGAGCGTTTCAGTAGATAGAGAAGCGGGATGGTGATGCTAATTATGGCTTCATTGCCGCTCACCATCTTGGAGGAGTCCTCAAAGTTTTGGAGGTTGACACAGATGTCAGACATCCATTCCCATTCATCAGCTCTTATGTGCGGAGGCGGACCTGAATTCCAACGGGCGTGTTGAAGCTGGTACTCAACAACTGCCCTCTGCTGCTCACAAATCCTTCCCAACATCTGCAACGTTGATTTCCAACGTGTGGTCACGTCGCACACCAGTCGGTGAGTTGGAAGCTGCAAACACTGCTGAAGCACTGCCATGGTGGCAGAAGCTGTAGGTGACTTTCGGAAATGGGCACACACATGGCATACTTTCACAAACAGCTCTGGCAGATCTGGGTAGGTTTTGAGAAACCGCTAAACCACTAAGTTGAGCACATTTAGTGCTCGCTCATCACTAATGTGTACCCCTGTATGGAGAACAATATCAGCACCAAGGAATTAAAAGATGAACTGTTGCCTGCTTTATATACCACAGTTGTAAGAAAACCAATTTTGATTTAAAAAAAATTCGGGCTTGACACCACCAGTTCCATGGCCAACAGATTGGAGATGGTGGAGTTCAACCTGTTAGCTTTGTCATGTATAGGAGGAAACAATCTTTTACATGACCACAACTGCAGGACCGAGGACTGGCTGCAGTGCTGAGAGAGGGCGGAGTACAGTGAACAGGATAAACTGCTGGACCGTGAGTGAGGTGCAGATGGAGCTGTTATGATGGACTGATTAAGTTGTGATGTGCTCATTCTCTGAGATCGGTCAAAAAGAGCAGGCATGTCAGCTTCCGTTACAGCTGACGGGCTCTCAGTCGGCCTGACTGGAGTTGGTAAAGAACTGGAGGTTCTGCGGTCGGAGACCTGCGTGACAATACTTGGCATGGTAACTGAGGAGGAGGAAGAAACAGCAGATGCAGTTGATGGGGCGGCTGGTGGTTATTGAGGTCCAATGGTCTGCATTTTATCACAGTGAGATTGCCATAGTAACGCATGTTGATTGCGCAGGTTCATGCCTTTAGTAGTTAAATTATTACACTTTTTCCTCTACTGAGTATTTTCTTGCAAAGTTGCCAGATAACTTGAGTTGGCTCATCCATTGCAGTGTCAAAAAAGGCCCAAGCTAGAACCCTTGCCACCCCTGCGAGCTGCAGATCCGCAACCGGTGCTGGTCAATGACACAGTTGTGGCTAAGGATGCAGTGCTTGCTTCACTCCATGTCTGCACCATAGGATGCAACGTAACCTCCTCGTCTTCTTCCTCAACCTCGTCAGATGAGCTACTCAGCTGCGTGCCTCTGGGTTCACACCAAGTGGGATCTACAACCTAATTGGCATCCAATGTGTTATCCCATTCCACACCCTGAGAGTCACCCTCCTCCTCTTCTTGCCCTGACAGCACAGTACAGACCGCATGAGCCTCAGGTATCTGAATCCCACCAGGATCACCTCCCCACGGAGGTTAACGTCTGGTGACGAGGGTCAGGAAGCTGCTTGGACCCTACTTTGTCCTGCCCCAAATCCAACCTAAAAAAAATTTGGGCATCGGTACAGATGCTTTCCTCCTCTTTACTCTTTGAATCTTTGGAGTACACTTCTGATGCCCATGGCATAGAATGTGTGAACAGTTTTGCAGACTCACCCATCTGTGGCTCCCTACAGTAAGTTGGGCGGTTGGAGAGTTGTGACATGGAGGGAAGCACGGGTAATTGGGGTGCCACCTCTGTGTACTGCACTATGTGTGATGTTGAGGTGGAGGAAGAGGAGAAGAAGCCACTTGAAGCAGCACTTGTCATCCACTGGAGCACTTGCTCTTTCTGGTCCTCATCAACAGGTCGTACCACTGTGCGGTTGCCAAAGAAGGGGAGTGGAGTAGCCCGTCCAGTAATAGAAGTTGTCAGTTGTCTTTGGATAGGACGTGACAGTGTTGCTTCACTACTAGTGTTTTCACTAACATTACCACCTACCATACGTATACATTGAGCCCCAAACCTATTCCCCCTTCCACCGTGACCTCTCTTTTTCCAACTCGTGTTGCTCAGATAGTGTGGTAGGATCATGTTTTTGTAGCAACAAAAAAATAGATTTTTTACAGTGCACCAGCTCTGTACACAGCTGAATTTCAGCGGCACTAAATGACAAGGTGAAATATGGCTTGCTGTATCACGTTAGTAACAAAAGAAAGTATTTTTTCCCCTGTATGGAGAACAATATTTCCAACAAAGAATTTAAAGATGGAATATAGCCTGCTTTATATACCACGGTAGTAAGAAAACAAATTTCGATTTTATCATGTGTACCCTGTATGAAGAACAATATCAGCACCAAAGAATTAAAAGATGAAATGTAGCCTGCTTTATATACCACAGTACTAAGAAAACTAATTTTGATTTTATCATGTGTACCCCTGTGAGAGCAATATCTGCACCAAAGATTTAAAAGATGAAATATAGCCTGCTTTATATACCACGGTAGTAAGAAAACCAATTTTGATTTCATCATGTCTACCCCTGTGAGGAGAACAACATCTGCACCAAAGAATTAAAGGATGAAATGTAGCCTGCTTTATATACCACAGTAGTAAGAAAACCAATTTCGATTTTATCATGTGTACCCCTATGTAGAGAACAATATCAGCACCCAAAAAATTGAAATTGACATCTGGCCTACTGTATGACGTTAGTAAGAGAAGAAAGTATTTTTTTAGTGTGGATGAGGCTTGTATAACATAGGAGATAGCCTCCAAAGCCTCCAAACAATTTCAAAATGAGATATCTCCCCTAATGTATCATGTTAGTAACAGAAGAAAGTATTTTTTAGTGTGGATGAGGCCTGTATAACATAGAAGATATGCTCCAAACAATTTCAAAATGACATCTCCCCTACTGTATCATGTTAGTAAAAGAAGAAAGTATTTTTTTTAGTGTGGATGAGGCCTGTATAACATATAAGATATGCTCCAAACAATTTCAAACTGACATCTCCACTAGTGTATGATGTTAGTAACAGAAGAAAGTATTTTTTTTAGTGTGGATGAGGCCTGTATAGCATATATATATGCTCCATACTATTTCAAACTGAGATCTCCACTACTGTATCACGTTATTAACAGAAAAAAGTATTTTTTTTTACTGTGGATGAGGCCTGTATACAATAGAATATATGGTCCAAGAAATTTCAACCTCAGATCTAGCCTGCTGTATCACGTTAGTCACAGAAAAAAATAGATTTTTTTACTCTGCATGAGCTCTGCATACAGCTGAATTTCACCACCACAAAATGACAAGGTGGGCTATGGTGTGCTGCATCACCGAAAAATATATATTTTTTTATTCTTGTTAGGAACTGAAAAAAAAAATCGTTTTTTTACTCTGCACACAGCTGAATTTCACCGCCACAAAATGACTTGGTGACATATGGCATACTGTATCACGTTTGTCACAGAAATAAAATAATATTTTTACTCTTGTTAGCAACTGAAAAAAAATAAGTTTTTTACTCTGAACACAGCTGAATTTCACCGCCACAAACCACAAAATGTCAAGGTGACATATGGCATACTGCATCACGTTTGTCACAGAAAAAAAATAGCAACTGAAAAAAATAGTTTTTTTTACTCTACAGGAGTTCTGCACACAGCTGAATTTCACCCCCACAAAATGACAAGCTGGGCTACTATGGCTTGCTGTATCATGTTAACAACTGAAAAAATAGATTTTTAAAGGTGTACTCGTGCATGGAGCACAATAGAAGTAGTGTACAATAGAGTTCTATGAAATGTGCCACTGCCCTGCTGTCTTTGTCTGGACCTCACTAATGGCACAAGAAAAAAAAATCTGCTGAAAGGTTGATTTCACAGACACACAGGACACTAGCTACATAAACTATCTGACTTATAAGCAATCGCCTAACTAACTTTCTAAAATCTCTAATGATGAATCCAGGAGAAGCGTCAGCAGCAGCCTCTGTGACCTGTTATGACAAAATGGCAATAGAACAACATGTTCGCTCTCTATATAGAGAGGGACATGTGATTTCTGCAGCCAATGGCACAAGCCATTGTGGATGGTTCCCGCGCCTTGATTGGCTAGCCGCGATTTGCACACATAAAGTTAGGGGAAAAAAAGATTACAAGCACGCTGCTGCTCTAAGCTCCTCTGAGCTTTCCCCAGCCACTCACCTCATCAAACACGTCCCCCCACTCATCATACATCACCACTATCCTAGCCAAAGATAAAAATACTTTGGTTGCAACACAATAATTTCACGCAATTTTACAACACCACCTATTGGAAGCAGCAATCCTACAAGTCACAATCAACCCTTGTAAGATTGCTGCTTCCAATAGGTGGCGCTATAAAGTACAAGTCCTCTTTTTCTCTGAAGAGGCAATTTGCATATTAAATTTCCCAGAGGAGCATTGAATGGCGAATAAGCCTCCTTACCTTGACGTGCCAGAGCTGGTGTGTCACTCTCCATAAGGAGAAATGTTACCCCTCAGAACACACTTTTACAGAATTTTAAGAAAAATTGCTTGTGTTTCCGATCACGAATCCGAATGTGTCATATTCGTGCTGAATTTGAAATTGGCGATCGTTTTTCGAACATATTCACTCATCACTAGCAGGAACATCATGGCAACACTACACATTGCTTTAGCCTGTCACTGAGCTCAATGCTTGGGCACTGAGGTTGACAGCACTTAATGTTGCATTCAGTGCATAAGCCACTGAGTTAACTGACTGGCAGGAGTGGAGACACACATTAATAATGTGACATCATCACTATAGTCAAAACACT
This sequence comes from Phyllobates terribilis, assembly GCF_046119375.1. Classification (NCBI taxonomy): domain Eukaryota; kingdom Metazoa; phylum Chordata; class Amphibia; order Anura; family Dendrobatidae; genus Phyllobates; species Phyllobates terribilis. The sequence goes on from NW_027362763.1 coordinate 320,049,678, forward strand.
GGGACCGGAGCAGGTACTGGATCCAGGGAGGGTGAGTTTAGAGCCCAATTTCCTCAACCCCTTTGATTATGGTAAATAGCGTCATTTTTGTTTTCTCTCTGTATACCATAATAAAAGTGTATGGCTAAAAGAAAAAAAACCTGCAGTTCATCTTGCAAAACAACACATATATTGCTCTCTCTTTGACCGCCTCCAATCTAGCTTCTGGCTGCACCATTCTACTGAAACTTCCGCGAGTAAAGTCACCAATGACCTACTAAACGCCAAATCCAAGCGACACTGCTCTGTCCTCCTCCTCCTAGACCTGTCATCTGCCTTTGACACAGTGGACCATTCCCTCTTACTACAGACTCTCTCATCTCTCGGCCTCACAGACTTGGCCCTCTAACGACCGAAACGTCGGTCAAATGTGTATGAGGGATACGGCGCTGCTATGAATGACTCCGACCTCGTATAGTGGCAAATAACTTTCTTTATAATGTTCACACAAATGACAGGGTTAAACGATTCTACAAAATATGGGCCACAACGGCCACTAACACAAAATACAAGTTATGCAGCCCGAGAGAGCCCAAGTGCCAATATCGCGGGAATGAGCCAAACTACCCCTGGGCTATGCCGCTCCCACCCTTAGTACAGGGCCTACCCAGGATGTTACCGCGGACGTGGCACGTGGTCCTCCCAGGAATATAACCTTACATCCCCCCTCCTACACTAATACAATGGGATCTGGGTACCCTTGTTTTCCCCTTAGAGAACACATATATATATTTAGCCAACGCGTTACCTATACAGTGTACAGTTTCTCTTCTTACAAGAGCAAAGAGAAATCTCTCAGACTTAATACATATGCAAACAGTTTACAAACTAAACCTTTTATTAGACCCTGATCTCTGGCCACAGGGTTTGATCAGCTTCTCCTTCTCACCAAGCTCTCCAGCACATCCAGGTGTAAGCAGGAATTAGAATCAATTTCAGTCTCAAAGTGTAGTTCACAACAGGGCTCCTTTGTAGTATCCATGTACACAGAGTCTTAGTATGTCAGATCCTTCACAATCTCTTGATCAAGCCTGATCATTCCATCAGCAGTGATATACACCAGGCAGTTCTCAGCACTACTGGAATCACTAACTAACTTTCCCTAACTGACTACACAGTTGGTGACCAGTCACATATCTCAGTTACTCACAAGGCACAGCTTCTTCTTGGACACACCGTCTGGCTGCAGTCTATACAAGCTCCCAAATGTCCCCTGGGCATCAGACACGTCTCGTCTCCTCGGAGGACTTCCTGGTTCTATGTTTCCCAGGCTTTTTTACAGATCCCCGGGCTTTTTGTTTACTTGTTTCTTGCTGATCCCTAATGGCTGGACTAAATCATTGCTGGAGAAATTTATACTGTCAGTAATATGAACTCATTACTAAAAAGACTTGTCAACATGTTACAGCCCTATCTTGGATCTCTTCATACCTAATGGACATGACATTCAGTGTCTCCCACTCACACACCACCTCCTCATCTCGCCCCCTATCTGCGGTGTCCCCCAAGGTTCAGTTCTAGGACCCCTGCTCTTCTCCATCTACAGCTTTAGCCTGGGACAACTCATAGAGTCTCACGGCTTTCAGTATCACCTCTATGCTGATGACACACAGATCTACCTCTCTGGACCCGATATCTCCTCCCTACTAACCAAAATCCCACAATGTCTGTCTGCTATCTCATCCTTCTTCTCTGCCACATTTCTAAAACTTAACATGTATAAAACAGAATTCGTCATCTTTCCACCTTCCCATTCATCCCCCCCATCTGACCTATCTATCAACGTCAATGGCTGTTCACTCTCCCCAGTCCCCCAAGCTCGCTGACTTGGGGTAACCCTGGACTCTGATCTCTCCTTCAAACCACATATCCAAGCCCTTTCCTCTTCCTGCCAATTCCAACTCAAAAATATTTCCCGGATCCACACATTCCTCAACCACGAATCTGCAAAAACACTAGTGCACGCCCTCATCATCTCCCGCCTTGACTACTGCAACCTCCTGCTCTGTGGCCTCCCTTCCAACACTCTCACACCACTCCAATCTATCCTAAACTCTGCTGCGCGACTAATCCACCTGTCTGCCCGCTATTCCCCGGCCTCTCCTCTCTGTCAACCCCTTCACTGGCTCCCCATTGGCCAGAGACTCCAGTTCAAAACCCTTACCACAGCATACAAAGCCATCCATAACCTGTCTCCTCCATATATCTGTGACCTAGTCTCCCGGTACATACCTGCACGCAACCTCTGATCCCCACAAGATCTCCTACTCTACTCCCCTCTCATCTCCTCTTCCCACAATCGCATACAAGATTTCTCCCGTGCATCCCCCCTACTCTGGAACTCTCTACTCCAACATATCAGACTCTCGCTTACCGTGGAAACCTTCATAAGGAACCTAAAGACCCACCTCTTCTGACAAGCCTACAACTTGCAGTAACCATCGCTCCACCATACCACTGCATGACTAGCTCTACGCCCACCTACTGTATCCTCACCCAACCCTTGTAGACTGTGAGCCCTCATGAGCAGTGTCCTCACTCCTCCTGTACCAGTCACCGTCATGTTTTGTTAAAGATCATTGTAATTGTTTTTGTATGTATACCCCTTTTTCACATGTAAAGCGCCATGGAATAAATAGCACTATAATAATAAATAATAATAATATTGAAATTTACGTCTGGGTGAGGCCTTAGACATCATTCAGCCACTCATTAGTCACATGAAATTTTTATTGTGTGAAGTTAATGGTGGATTAAAATGACCATGTTATTAACCATGTAGTGTCAGAGCCAATTTTGACCTTAATGACCAATTTTTTAAATCTGACCAGGGTTATTTTATATGGTAATAACTCTGGAATGCTTCAACATATTCCAGTGATTCTGAGATTGTTTTATTGTGACACATTATACTTTATGTTAGTGGTAAATTTTGTTTTACATTTATTTGTGAAAGAGAATTTTGGCAAAAATTTTGAAAATTGTGCAATTTTCAATCTTTTGATTTTTCTGTCCTTAAACAGTTATTTATTTTGCACAAAATAATTAACAAATAAAATTTCCCATATGTCTACTTTACATCTGCCTCATTTTTGAAACATCATTTTATTTTGCTAGGATGTTAGAACTGTTAAAAGTTTAGCAGCAATTTTTATTTTTTTTCAAGGAATTTACAAAACCTGTTTCTTTACAGACCTATTCAGATATAAGAGAAGCCTATATATTGGAAACTCCCAAAAGTGATACCATTTTAAAAACCACACCCCTCAAATACTTTAAAACTGCTGTCAGGAAATTTGTTAACCTTTCAGGTGCTACACAGGAATTGATGCAAAGCAGAATGAAAATAGAAAATATTTAATTTTTCCTCTAAAATGTTGCTATAGCCCCAAATGTTTCAGTTTTACAAAGGATAGTATGGAAAACGGACACCACAGTTTCTTACCCAGTTAATTCTGAGCATGTTGATACCCCACATGTAGTCAGAAACCACTGTTTGGACAAAAGGAAAGTCAGAAAGGAAGAAGAACTATTTGAATTTTGGAGCACAAATTTGGCTGAAATAGATTGTGGGCGCCATATCACATGTGCAGGGCCCATAGGGTGTCTAAACAGAAGAAACTCCCCCACAACTGACCCCATTTTGGAAACTACACCCCTCAAGGATTTTTTCCAGGGTATGGTGAACATTTTGAACCTACAGGTACTGCACAGAATTTGATAACATATTGTCATATTGAAAAAATAATATTTTTTTTACGAAAAGGTTTCTTTAGCCTCAAATTTTCCACTTTTGCAAGAGTAATATGAAAAAATTGACCCCATAGTTTGTTACCAACTTTCTTTTGAGCGCAACAATACCTCAAATGTAGTCAAACAGTTCTGTTTGGACAAAAGGCAGGACTTGGAAGAGAAGAAGTGACATTTGGTATTTGGAGTGTAAACAAACAGGCAATCCCTTCATGTGTCACAGCAGCCACGGAGATACATGCAGCCGCGGCGACACTAACATAAATGCCGAGCACGCTGCAAATACTCAGCGAGCATCTGAGCGTGCTCGCCGAAAGAGTTAACAATACACGCTCGATCATCACTAGTCATTACATCTCGCACAGGAATTATCCAGAACAGGCAGGCTGCTGGAGGCCAAGTACAAGCTTCCCTGAGCACAATAGACTTATACTCCCCCAGTGGAAACTCTGAAAATACATACTGGGACTTTAAAGGAACCTGTCATGTAAAATAATGCTATTAACCTACAAATATGGGGTTAATCTGCAGGTTAATAGCATTCTGACACCAAGCTGCACCTGCACTGAGAGCCCTGCTGCCTGGAGGAAATGAAGAGGTTTAATCCCCCCGGCAGTGCTTGACTTCCAGTCATAGCGGTGGCACTGGCACTGTTCCAGTCAATGCTCTGTGCATAGTTAGCGGCAGTTGTAACTGCAGCCACGTCACTGACTGACAGCAGGCTCAACATTAGAGCCGGCTGTCAGTCAGTGCCAGGGACGTGGTTACAGCTGCTGCTTTCTATATACTAAGCGCTGACTGAAACCATGCCAGCACCACCCCTATGACTGAATGAGCCTGTCTGCCTGGAGGGATAAAGTTCAATAGCTCATCATAATGCATAATTCCACCTACTTTGGAGGCAGAAGTGGGCCCCCTTACCTCTTGGGCCCCTGTGCGGCTGCACAGATTCCACCAATGGTATGTCCACCACTGGTTCAATGGATATATCAGATTTTGCCTCAGTGACACAAGAACTACAGATTACATTAAATTTAGGTATCACATTGGTATACATCGATACTCTATATATGATCTGGAATTATTAAACTTAGTGAAATAGATATATGTTTGAAAATATGTATATGTAAATACTGAATGTCTCTTGTATTGTTGCACTCTGTATCTATAATGTGTGTACATAATGTATATAGAACTGCTACATTGCTGATTTTAGAGGCAAAGTCTGGCCATATGTAACATTTTGGCCACGAGCGTTAGATAAAATACATACAGTACAGACCAAAAGTTTGGACACACCTTCTCATTTAAAGATTTTTCTGTATTTTCATGACTATGAAAATTGTACATTCACAGTGAAGGCATCAAATCTATGAATTAACACATGTGGAATTATATACTTAGCAAAAAAGTGTGAAACAACTGAAAATATGTCTTATATTTTAGGTTCTTCAAAGTAGCCACCTTTTGTTTTGATGACTGCTTTGCACACTCTTGGCATTATCTTGATGAGCTTCAAGAGGTAGTCACCGGAAATGGTTTTCACTTCACAGGTGTGCCCTGTCAGGTTCAAGTAGTGGGATTCCTTGCCTTATAAATGGGGTTGTGACCATCAGTTGTGTTGTGCAGAAGTCTGGTGTATACACAGCTGATAGTCCTACAGAATAGACTGTTAGAATTTGTATTATGGCAAGAAAAAATCAACTAAGTAAGGAAAAACGAGTGGCCATCATTACTTTAAGAAATGAAGGTCAATCAGTGCGAAAAATTGGGAAAACTTTGAAAGTGTCCCCAAGTGCAGTTGCAAAAACCATCAAGCGCTACAAAGAAACTGGCTCACATGAGGACCGCCCCAGGAAAGGAAGACCAAAAGTCACCTCTGCTTCTGAGGATAAGTTTATCCGAGTCACCAGCCTCAGTAATCGCAGGTTAACAGTGTGACACCCCAGGGGTCTGGTTGCCACAGTAATAGAGATATTATGTCTGAGAGCAAGTGGGAGGTTTCTCTGGTCAGGATCCCTAAACATGCAACACGGTCCGCCCAATCCTGGGAGGGGAGGAATCTGCTCTTTTAAACTGGGTCTGGGGCGGGATTAGTCAGTTCAGTTCCAGACACAGGGAAAGCAAGAACAGGAGCTCTGGAGGAGCAGTAGCTGAAGTCCAGGGGCTGGAGCTGAGCAGAGCTCGCCCTGGACGAAGACACTAAAACCGGACACAGGAGTCCGAGGCTGTGGGGACTGATATACACCCAGCAGCAGAAACCAGCCGGCAGGGGATTCCAGGTCCTCTGGCCATAGAAGCATGGAGGCTCAGTCACAAAGAAGAGACCAGCGCCGCCGTCCAGGAGCGGAGGCTGACGGGGGGCCCCGGGTCGCCGGCCGTGCGGGTGGGCGCCGCATGGTATACTCAGGGACGTGGGCTACTTGTAACCGCTGGCAGCGAGGTAGCCAGGAGGGGTGCAGATAGACGGGGAGGCCTGCAACTCCACCTGGCCAGGGGAACTCCTGCTTGCTCGCAGACTGACCAGGCCCCTTATACTAGCCAGTGCTCCCGGGAGGGTCTGCCTTGTACCATCAGTAAAGACCCTAAACTGCACCTCCCGTCTCTGTGATTCCTTGCCGCTCCTGCACCATTAGCACTGGGACCCTCAGACCATCACTCCCATCATCTTCCACATTAGCTGCCCTGAGGCAATACTTCTCCCGTGGGGAGTCATCCCATACTCGGCTGCGCAAACAACATCAGCCTCAGCGGTCTGCAGCGCAGCGGCGGTCCCCACTGACCGCAATCCATGGGTGGCGTAGTCGGACACTTATTACAATACAAATAGACTGCCACTGGTTTGACCACCCTGGGCACGGACCGGGTCACCGCCACACGGAGACTACAACCCCCAGCATTCTACAACAGGCCCGGTTCCGGGTTCCCCTGCACAACACAGGCCCAGGGGGGCGCGTCAACTTTGGCGTAGTCGGCAGGATTTTGTGCCCGCAACCACCGGGTACTGCGTGCCTGAAAAAGAGACTTTTATACTTACCTGTGGTGAAGTTTCCCGCCGTCCGGAGTCGTTTCCCGCCATCCGGAGCCGATTACCGCCATCAGACGCCATCTTGGACCGTTTCCCGCCGTCTTCTGCCTTCTTCCCGCCATCCGCAGCTGCTTCCCGCCTTCGGACGCCATCTTCGGGACGCCGCACGGGAAGAAGAGGGGCGTGGACGCCGAAAGCGCGCGAGATCCGAAGCTCCGCCCCACGCTCCGCCCCACGCTCTGACGCTGCGCAAGGTCCTGGAAGGGAGGAAGAGCGACGCTGACGTCATCGGAGCGCGACGCCAGGTCCTCAACCCCGACGATCGACTGCGGAGCCGCGGCCTACGGAAGAAGAGCATCGCAAGGTAGGCCACGGTCCACTAGGGAGGAGGAGGATGCTGGATACCGAGGGGAACTCCACTGCCACAGCCACCGCCAGCGCAACCGCTGCAGCAGTCATGCCATTCACCATGCCCTATATCCCGGGGGCAACCTGGCTACCCCAGTACTCAGGGGAGTCACATACTCTAAATGACTTTAGAGAAAGACTGCATAGCCTCTTCCAGGTGTACCCCCTCACAGAAGAGCAAAAAGTGAGCATCCTGGTGGCCCAATTAATCGGGGCAGCCCAAAGGGAGGTAAAGTCCTGGCCACCTGGGAGGAAGAGGACTGTCAGAGACATACTAACCCGGCTGAAAGACACATTTGACACCCGCACCTCAGCCGAAATAAAGCTCAGATTTTACGGGTGCAAACAGCGGGCACATGAAAGTATAAGAGACTATGCTCTAAACCTACAAGAGGCCCTGAGAGCCATTAAGCAGGCAGACCCTGACAGCGTGGGAAATGAAGATAAGCTGTTGACTGAACAATTTATTGAGGGTCTACTGTGCAATGCCCACCGAACCCAGTTGCGGGCAATGGCCTTACAGGAACCTGACCTGGACTTTGCACAGTTCAAGGACAGAGCCATCCGGGTGCTCCGAGAACGGGCACCAGGTGGCGCTGTGACCCACAGGCGCCCTGCTATCACTTACCACCAGGAGACGGCGCCCTTGTCTGCAGGGCCTGTGGGAGCTGATGCGCAGGCTTTAAACAGTGACCCGGCTACAGACCTGCACCATCAGGTCCAAGAGCTGACTAAGAGCGTTGCCACGCTAACCAGAACTGTGCAGTCTTTACAGGTCTCTTCTCCAGGAAAGATCCAGCTGGCATCCGGACCGGAGGACGTCCCGTGGCGCCGACTGAGGAGGACCCCACCGGCCAGAGGAAGACCCAGCGACAGATACAACGAGGACAGACGACCCATCTGCCGCCGCTGCAATCAACCCGGACATGTGGCAAGGTACTGTCATTTAAAAGGGCACAACCTGGGGTAGAGGGCCAACCCCCAGGCATAAGACCATCAGGCCCATCAAACTGGCGTGATAAATACGTAGGGGGACGTCCAATCTTGCCTGTGGTACTGGATGGCATTCCTATGAGTGCCCTACTAGACACTGGGTCACAGGTGACCACCATCCCGTACGTGCTCTTTAAACAGTACTGGAATGACTCGGACATAACCCGCTACCCAGATGATGACCTGAGTATCATCGCCAGCGATGGTCAGCCCGTGCCGCAGGTGGGATTCAAAGAGGTGACCATTAAGATCGGTAAAGTCGAACTGGCGGCACAAGGACTGATTATAGTGGACATAGACCGTCATGAGAGTCACCCTAGAATAACCTTGGGAACTAATGTGATTGAAAATTGTCTTGCAGAGGTGATTCTCATTTTACAGCAGGTTGCCAAGAACGCCAGTTCCGGCCAGCAGCGTGTGCTCCAAAAAGAGATCCGGGCACTGATGAAGCGGCAACAGGTGGAACTATCTGGTGGTGAGATAGGTAGCGTGAGAATGTGTGACCCGTTCCCTATTGCCATGCCCCCAAAAAGTGAGATGATGATTTGGTGCCGGGCAGCTATTGGTCTAAGAGGTAGAGACTACCAAGCAATGGTAGAACCCGTCTACTCAGACAGTAGGCCCACCATTTTGACAGCACGGGGGGTGGTCGATGTACGCCATGGGAGGGTGCCCGTTCACATCATAAATATCGGGGAGAGAGAAGTACACCTGCCCCGGTATGCCACGCTAGCCAAATTGTTCACCATCAACCAGAACTCTGTACAGGCCGTGGAACCCTTGCCTCCATCTCAACCAGAGAAAGGTAATGGCTCTAAGAAACCAATGAAGGACTGGTGTCAGCAACTGCAGTTGGGTACTGACTCCACTCCCTCGCACCAGAAACAGGGAGTCTATCGGGTGGTTCGAGAGTACGAGAGAGTGTTTAGTAAACACCCGCTAGACTTCGGGCGAGTAAAGGGGGTAGAACACCACATCCCCACGGGAGACCATCCTCCCATAAAGGAGAGATACCGACCCGTACCCCCGGCACACTACCAACACGCCAAGGGGATGCTTAGAGACATGAAGGAGGCTGGGGTAATCAGGGACAGCTGTAGCCCCTGGGCAGCTCCACTAGTCTTAGTGAAAAAGAAAGACAACACCATGAGAATGTGTGTAGACTACAGGAAGGTCAACCGTATCACACACAAAGATGCGTACCCGTTACCAAGGATAGAAGAGTCCTTAGCTGCATTAAAATCTGCTAACTTCTTCTCTACTTTGGATCTCACTAGCGGGTACTGGCAGGTTCCTGTAGCAGAGGCGGACCGGGAGAAGACCGCATTCACCACCCCGATAGGTCTCAGTGAATTTAACTGCATGCCGTTCGGGCTCTGCAACGCACCAGGAACCTTCCAACGGTTTATGGAATGCTGTCTGGGACACCGGAACTTCGAGACGGTCCTGTTATACCTGGACGATGTCATCGTCTATTCCAAGACCTACGAGGACCACCTGAAACACCTGGCAGAAGTGTTCGAAGCTCTGGCGAATTATGGCCTAAAGGTGAAACCCTCCAAGTGTCACCTCCTGAAACCAAAGGTGCAGTACCTGGGACACGTGGTGAGTGCTGACGGAGTGGCTCCCGACCCTGATAAGATCACTGTGATTAAGGACTGGCCAAGACCCTCCAGCATAAAGGAAGTGCGGCAGTTCCTCGGGTTGGTAGGCTACTACCGAAGATTCATTCCCGGTTTCACCAAAATGGCAGCCCCTATGCAGGACCTCCTGATAGGTCAATCTCGGAAAGCCAAAAACCAGAAGCCGCCCTTCAGGTGGGAAAAGCTGGAAGAGGAGTCCTTCTGCCAGCTGAAGATGGCCCTCACGGGGGATGAAATCCTGGCATATCCAGACTACAGCCAGCCCTTTATCCTCCACACGGACGCAAGCAACATCGGGCTAGGAGCCGTACTGTCCCAGATCCAGCAAGGGAAAGAACGGGTAATCGCTTACGCCAGCCGAAAGCTACGGCCCACGGAGAGGAACCCTGAGAATTATAGCTCATTCAAGCTGGAGTTCCTGGCAGTAGTGTGGGCAGTGACCGAACGTTTCAAGCATTACCTTGCCTCCTCCAAATTCACCGTGTATACGGATAACAACCCGTTGACACACCTGGACACTGCAAGGCTCGGTGCCCTTGAACAGAGATGGATGGCCCGCCTGTCCAACTTTGAATTCACCATCAAATACCGGGCAGGACGCTCAAATGCCAACGCGGATGCCCTGTCTAGAATGCCGAACTTACCGGACGTAGGGGAAGATCCAGAAGATCTGGAAGAAGTTGAGCTCCCTGCGTTCCACCGTCATGGGATTACCCTGTATTCCCACCGTGTGAAGGACAGGCGCTCCGTGACGTTCAATCCCTTGCCCCACTACAACTGGGCGAAGACGCAAGACAGTGATCCTGCAGTCCATTTGGTGAAGGAAATGCTGACCCAGGCCGATGCCCGTCTTGACCCAGATGCTCCGGAGGAGACCAAGCAACTGTGGAAGGAGAAAAGTAAGCTGTTCCTCTACAGGGAGAAGCTGTGCCGGAGAATGGTTAACTCTCGAACGCATGAGTTGACCTGGCAGGTAGTGATCCCAAGACGAGACGCGGCTATGGTTCTGGAGGCATACCACAACGGAGCAGGGCATTTCGGATGGAAGAAGCTGGAGTTCTTGTTGCGTGAACGGTTCTACTGGGTAGGCATGAGAGGAGCCATCGAGAGGTGGTGTAGAGACTGTGGCCCGTGCCACCTGAGAAGAAAGGACCGTGCTAGCCAGAAGACTCCCTTGCAGCCCATCATCACCAGACAGCCACTGGAACTGGTAGCCCTGGACCATGTGAAACTGGCTCCAAGCAGATCTGGGTATGTCTACGCCCTCACAATCGTAGATCATTACTCCCGGTTCCTGGTGGTGGTCCCGGTCAAGGACTTAACGGCTCAAACAGCAGCTAGAGCCTTCCAGCAGCACTTCTGCCGTCCACACGGGTACCCGGACCAAGTGTTGACAGACCAAGGACCAGCCTTCGAAGCCGAGGTCTTCCAGGAGTTCTGCAACCTGTATGGCTGCAAGAAGATAAGAACAACGCCCTATCACCCTCAAACCAATGGACTCTGCGAGAAGATGAACCAGGTGGTGATAGATCTGCTAAAAACACTGCCCCTGGAAGAACGCAGTCTGTGGCCTGAGAAACTGCCCGATCTGGTGGACCTGTATAACCACATCCCTGTAGGTTCCACCAACTGTACCCCGGCTTACCTAATGAGAGCAAGACCTGGTAAGCTGCCTATTGACCTGGATATGGGAGTCCTGACGCCTGAGGACACCTCGCCAGAGGCAGACTGGGATACAGAACGGCAGCAGCAGTATCGGAAAGTACAGGAGAGCGTCGAGCGAAGTCTGTCTCAAGCTAGAGAAAGGCAAGAGAAGGCTTATAACCAGTATGCTCCCGCTGTTCCCCTGGTACCTGGAGAGCAGGTCTTGAAGAGGAAGAGGCGGCTCCACAAGTTGGACGAGCAGTGGGAGAAGGACCCGTACACCGTACTGCCATCAAGCCATGAGAACCCAAAAATCTGCGTAATCAGTAAGGATGGAGGAGAAACCACAGCCATTGTCTCCAGAGACCACCTGAAGAAGTGTCCCGAGCAGCTGCAAAGCCCTGAAGAAGATCAAGAAAACCCTCAACCCGCAGAGGAAAGGGAAGAAATGATCAGTACCGTACTCGGAGACTTCCCCCGGTCTTGGACACAAGTAAACGGCGCTGTCGTGGTACCCGTCCTCACCTTTCTCCAGCCAGCCCCGCAAGTGCCTACAGAGGAACCGGTAGAGCTGGAAGAGCAGCCGGCCCAAGAGGCAGAAGAGTCCACACCAGCAGTACAGGAGGATCAACCCTCTGCTAGTAGCGAGCCTGCCGTGCCCCTAGTGAGCCAAAGAGTGCGCAGAAAGCTGCCCAGCTTGCCCATAACACCTCCTACACCCTGTAGTGCAGAACCAGTTAGTGAGCTCCGTAGGTCCACTAGAGTCACTAGAGGTCAGATACCCGCTCGCTGGAGAATCTAAACCAGTGCACTGTAAAGTTGACTGTTTATTGAAAAATGTTTATGGTTTATGTTTGTTGCCTGTTACTAATTATGTTTCTCAGTTACCCTGCAGATTTATTTGGACTAACAGGTTATGGACACTGGATAACCGGAACAGTTTTGTAGATAGTTGCACCTTGGTGCCTCTTGTGAAGACGGCCGCGGAAGAGAAAACCTGTCTGGCGTGGCCTCCTTGCGGCCCAAAGTAGTTAGTCTACCCTTGCAGCCACGCCCAAGGACAACGCAAGGGGTTTGCTTTGGACAGGTCCCCTATTCTGTGCCAAGACTTCGCCTTGTTGGGTGACATGGACACCCCCTTTGTTTCATAAACTTCACCTTGGGTGATATGGACACCCGGTCACGGAAACGCCGTGACCTCTACAGACTAAAGCTTCTTGTAAATATGTTGTCTTGTTATTGTTATACCTTGTATTTATGTTTCTTTAAAAATGTGTTTAGTCCCGGAGTACTAAAATTTACTAGGGGGGAATGTGACACCCCAGGGGTCTGGTTGCCACAGTAATAGAGATATTATGTCTGAGAGCAAGTGGGAGGTTTCTCTGGTCAGGATCCCTAAACATGCAACACGGTCCTCCCAGACCTGGGAGGGGAGGAATCTGCCCTTTTAAACTGGGTCTGGGGCGGGATTAGTCAGTTCAGTTCCAGACACAGGGAAAGCAAGAACAGGAGCTCTGGAGGAGCAGTAGCTGAAGTCCAGGGGCTGGAGCTGAGCAGAGCTCGCCCTGGACGAAGACACTAAAACCGGACACAGGAGTCCGAGGCTGTGGGGACTGATATACACCCAGCAGCAGAAACCAGTCGGCAGGGGATTCCAGGTCCTCTGGCCATAGAAGCCCGGAGGCTCACTCACAAAGAAGGGACCAGCGCCGCCGTCCAGGAGCGGAGGCTGACGGGGGGCCCCGGGTCGCCGGCCGTGCGGGTGGGCGCCGCATGGTATACTCAGGGACGTGGGCTACTTGTAACCGCTGGCAGCGAGGTAGCCAGGAGGGGTGCAGATAGACGGGGAGGCCTGCAACTCCACCTGGCCAGGGGAACTCCTGCTTGCTCGCAGACTGACCAGGCCCCTTATACTAGCCAGTGCTCCCGGGAGGGTCTGCCTTGTACCATCAGTAAAGACCCTAAACTGCACCTCCCGTCTCTGTGATTCCTTGCCGCTCCTGCACCATTAGCACTGGGACCCTCAGACCATCACTCCCATCATCTTCCACATTAGCTGCCCTGAGGCAATACTTCTCCCGTGGGGAGTCATCCCATACTCGGCTGCGCAAACAACATTAGCCTCAGCGGTCTGCAGCGCAGCGGCGGTCCCCACTGACCGCAATCCACGGGTGGCGTAGTCGGACACTTATTACAATACAAATAGACTGCCACTGGTTTGACCACCCTGGGCACGGACCGGGTCACCGCCACACGGAGATTACAACCCCCAGCATTCTACAACAGGCCCGGTTCCGGGTTCCCCTGCACAACACAGGCCCAGGGGGGCGCGTCAACAGCAGCTCAGATTAGAGACCAGGTCAATGCCACGCAGCGCTCTAGCAACAGACACATCTCTACAACAACTGTTAAGAGGAGACTTTGTGCAGCAGGCCTTCATGGTAAAATAGCTGATAGGAAACCACTGCTAAGGACAGGCAACAAGCAGAAGAGACTTGTTTGGTCTAAAGAACACAAGGAATGGACATTAGACCAGTGGAAATCTGTGCTTTGGTCTGATGAGTCCAAATTTGAGATCTTTGGTTCCAACCACCGTGTCTTTGTGCGACGCAGAAAAGGTGAACGGATGGACTCTACATGCCTGGTTCCCACCGTGAAGCATGGAGGTGGAGGTGTGATGGTGTGGGGTGCTTTGCTGGTGACACTGTTGGGGATTTATTCAAAATTGAAGGCATATTGAACCAGCATGGCTACCACAGCATCTTGCAGCGGCATGCTATTCCATCCGGTTTGCGTTTAGTTGGACCATCATTTATTTTTCAACAGGACAATGACCCCAAACACACCTCCAGGCTGTGTAAGGGCTATTTGACCAAGTATGAGAGTGATGGGATGATACGCCAGATGACCTGGCCTGCACAGTCACCAGACCTGAACCCAATTGAGATGGTTTGGGGTGAGCTGGACCGCAGAGTGAAGGCAAAAGGGCCAACAAGTGCTAAGCATCTCTGGGAACTCCTGCAAGATTGTTGGAAGACCATTTCCGGTGACTACCTCTTGAAGCTCATCAAGAGAATGCCAAGAGTGTGCAAAGCAGTCATCAAAGCAAAAGGTGGCTACTTTGAAGAACCTAGAATATAAGACATTTTCAGTTGTTTCACACTTTTTTGTTAAGTATATAATTCCACATGTGTTAATTCATAGTTTTGATGCCTTCAGTGTGAAGGTACAATTTTTATAGTCATGAAAATACAGAAAAATCTTTAAATGAGAAGGTGCGTCCAAACTTTTGGTCTGTACTGTACGTCCAGCCGTTGTGATGCTCTCATTGTGACTTGCTGTAAGCTGAATATTTCAGAACAGATGTGCAAACTTAACGTTAAGAAACCTTTTATGTCTTTGAAATTGGCATACTGCTAGCCCAGCAGAAGGAGGATTCATTTTTAGGCCAATAAGAATCTGATTCTTTCTAACTGTCAGCTGCATCATTAATCATGTTTATCTGCGTGGCCCAAGAAATTACACGTATTTACAATCCATTCACGTAGACTTTACTGAAACATTGATCTAAAACAATAAAATAGTGCAACAGATCACCATGAAACTGGTATTCCTGGACAGATAAAGCTTTAGAAGCTGGTACCACAGATGGTGCTATTTTCCAGAAGAAGTAACATTGCACTATCAATGGTATCTTATGAAAGACATTTTGGAGGGGTTTCCGCACTTACACACAAGCGTTGCGCAGCCATGACTTCTAAATGGCAACAGCACTTTTGTATGAACTCTCCTCACCCAAGAGTAAATGCGATAGGGCCTTTGCTCCGAAGGTGCCTCCATCATGTTGAAAACTGTGTCCAATTTCTTTGTAATGAGCAGCAGGTAGCTTTGAAAAGCAGGGTCACTCCGCTGCCTAACTCAAGACCCTATTGTGCCCATGCAACTACAGGTGAAAGGTCACAGACCAGTTCAGTCTCTGACCCTTTACTTTTTGTTAGAATTGTCACAAGGTATATTAATCAGATTTATTGCATTATGCTGTATCTTTCTTCTTTCGCAAGTCTGCTCCAAGAATAGGGGCTTTGTTCACCCCCACGCCAATCCTCTATGGAGCACAGAGTCTCGGCCACGGTATGTAGAACTATACACAAGTATCAGGAGTTATACAGAAACATTGCCAGAATATCATGCGTCACATCATGCAATTTGTCTTGATTCAATTACATAATTCAGCATTCAAAAGAACTTGGAAATTCTTGTAGTTACTTCTCAATATATACATGCGAATGTTTAATACATTTACCAGTATTATAACTGATGACAGCAGCATGGAGAGGAGCTCTCAGCATGAGAGAGATGGGAGGTTGGAGAGAGGTTACAGGTGCCCTTTATCCAGCATCGCAGGAAAGCTCTAATGTCCTGCTGATAGAAATTTGTCTGCAAATTGAATCTAATTGATGCTCATTTAGAAGTAGTCCATCAAGTACACTCAGAGTATGTTCACACTGCATCTTTTTCTGTTCTGTTTTTCTGTTTTTTGAGCGAGTCCCCTGAAAAGAATGTCGGAGAAATTGCTAACAAAACGATCAAAAGAATGGTCCTATTATTCACACGTATGTTCAAGCTTTTGAACGTCTTTTAAATGCTTCGGGCTTTCAAAGCATGTTTAGAACAAGGTACATATACATTTCGATTGGTGTTTCCTCTAGGAAGATGCTCAGTACTTTACAATAGAAATCAATGGGAAGGTTAAAAAATTCTCGGAAAATGCCCAGGCGTCTTTTTGAGCATTTTATCAGCATTATTGAGATAAAGAGAAAAGGAGTGATTCCTGAAGCATTTTCTGCTTGAAAAATGAATGTTTTTGGCCACTAGAAAAAGATATATTGTGAACATACCCTTAATTCCACAGTAAGGATTTTAGGTTTTTGATGCAAGTGATTTCAATAAAACAGATATTTGGTTTAAAAAAAAGAGCAGGAGAATCTGTTCTTCAGGCTGCATTCCTGATATGGCCAATGCAGGGCTGTGTAGCAGCCGTAAATCACCAAATCAATGAGGTCCTGTTGACTTTTAATTGCTCTTTAAGCAATCACTAAATTTTGCAGTTGAAAAAGTTGTTTCAAAAAAGTGCTTGTTTGAGGAGTTAAAATATTGCATCGGCTCAGTGCTGTTCCTGTTTTCGGTTGCTGCCTGTGGATGTAGCTTAAGGGCTCCTTCGAACGTTAGTAATTTTTCACTACTTTTTCACCTTTGTTTTTGATCAGAGCGACATCAGAGTTTGATCAGTGTGTCAGTTTTTACCATCAGAGTTTGGCCAAATTTTTCTGAGTTTTTCTCGGATGAAATATATAACTGATACTAGTTTCTCAAACTTCTCCCATCAAACAGTCAAAACAGTATGCGAATAGCATTTTTTTCACAGATCTATAGACTTACATTCGAGAGTTAGATCCGACAGTCAAATATTGGACAAGTATCTGTGATTTTGTGTGAACCACTCAGTCTGAGGGAAAAAAAATCAGACATAAGAACTACCCTATAGGCTATGATAGTGCTATCCGTGAAAAACATGGAGAGCACTTGTACAAAAAAAACGACGTGTAACTGAGCCCTGATACTTTCTTTAGCTTTGAAATCCACACCTAATTTTGACTTCAAAATTGCCTCAGAAAAGTGAACAAAATCTTTAATGAGTTAATATCACTGGATACAATGGCATATACAGTATAAGGTCAATAGTTTTATATACAAAAGTGTTGTCTGCCATTATTAGTACACTGAGACATGTAGCAGCATGGCATGAGGATAACAGATTTTTACTCTGAATTACAAATTATGTATCTATTTGAATGATACTGCGCGGATTAATTAATATCTCCTTAAATACAAGTTTTAGGTCTCCTCAGGGGTTTTCGAGTATTATTTTTTAAACAATAATATACTGTATAACGTTAAAGATTTTAGAAAACTAACCTGTAGCCGCAGGCTAATTGCCATCTACTGTGATATCATATACTGAAGTCACAAGACCCTGTCCCATGACTGCACCACTCTAATAACTTTAGGGCTGTACAGACCACCGGCCAAGTGACTGCAGTGACTGACATCATGATGCATGACACGTGACCCACGGCCGTCCTTTGTAGATGCGACCTCGGCTTCTTGGAGAAACGTTTCACTGGGGAACATATAAAGAGCTTTTATAGACATCCTATTAATAACTGTTCTAAATGGCATAATGTAATTGAATGACCTATACTTTTATTTTTGCTCATTGTGTGAAGTTGTCACCATTAACATTTCAGGAAGCACATTTCACTCAGTTCTAACTACAGTTTATTTACACATGATTTAAAGTAATAATATTTAGAGTAAAAATGTTGTTCTTTGTATAATATAAATGTGTACATTTTACTAATATATTTTCTCTGCAGTTCCTCAAGATTTCTTCTTCATGTCATTTACTTGAAATCTTCACTTTTAATTACAGCAAATTCATGGTCTGATTACAATGACAGTACATGTAACAGACCGCTGGTATTGATCTATGCAAAAGAAAGTATACTGGAAAGTGTCAAGTAAAATGTGCATCAAGGTGCAGCTTAGACATGGTGCAAGTATTTATTTCTCATATCCTATGCTAGTTTCCTTATTGTCTTTTATATACTTACCTTATACTCAAACTTTAGTGGGCATGGGGCTTTTAATTATTTTTAACGGCCTTCTGCTTGATCTCGAGTCATGGCGACTTGATGGATGAACAGACTATAGGAAGATCGATCTTGTGCAAGCCTAGATAGGTCCATGGTCTTCTCCGCCGTTATTTTGATAGTTTCAAGCCACCGGGTTGCTTGTCTTCCTCTTCACCTTGTTCCTTCTATTCTTCCGACCATAATGTCCTTCTCCAGTGTTTGCTGTCTTTGTATGATCTGCCCAAAGTAGGCAAATGATAGCGTAATGATCCTTGTTTGACAAGTCTGGCTTGATTTCTGGCTTGACATGTGACATGTCTGGCTTGATTTGTTCCAAAACTGATATATTTGTTCTTGCCATCCATGGTATCCATGGTAATATCCTTCTCCAGCACCACATTTTGAAGGCATCCATTCTTCTTCTGTCTTGTTTTTTTATTGGGCTAGTGCAATCAATTTCTTATTGGTAGAAATTTTTGTCTTTTCACTTTTACTTTCTGCCTGTGCACCTAACACTTTACCTGATGTTTGTGATTTATTGCAATTAAATTGTTTGCTGCTACTGTTTTCTGTACTTACGGTATCTGAATTGTAGTAGTTTTTAATAATTGTTTGAATAAGTATTCCTACTATAAAGATGAATTGTCCATGGAAACCTGGCAGCTCTTAATAGGACATCCTTCTCAGGCAGCCACTCTGCTAAGCAAGTCATAGAGAAACCTTGGCCTTTACCCTGTAATTCCTTTACAGATTTACAACAGGACCCCTAGATTAAGTCTGCTGGCTGGTGAACTGATCTTGCCAAGAAGTGTTAGTAAGCATGTTCAAAACCTTAAAGGGTATTTTTCAAACAAAATCAGTAGTCAGAGTCAGATGCAAAGCGTCAGACAAATGGAGAGTGAAGTCAGTGCAGGGTCAGTAATGGGAATATATCAAGAAGTAAGAGCTGATCAGCCAAGGTCAGGACTAAAGACTATTGAACCAATGAACGTAGAGCAGAGTCCACAGCTCTAAAGAATGCAGACTTTTTCCTGCACGGAGCACTGGTTATGTCGATCTTATTGTTGTATTTTATTGGAGATTTGCTTGCTCGCCAGATTGGGGTGCATGGGTCTCTCCTTTAGAGTGTTCAGCCTCGGGAATCACTGTTTCCATTCAGTGACAGTAAGCAGAGGAAGACATGCAGGCTAGATCTTATATATACGTAAGGCCATACAGAAGATTGGTAATCAGGTAAAGCAATCATTCTAATACTCTTGCTAGTGTCTCAGAGGCCTCAATTGAGCCATTGTTTCATATGAGACTGTAATTGACTCTTATTGTATGTTAATTTGTAAATGCCTGCTGAGTACGTATTACATCAGCCCACTGCAGTTTACTAATCTACACAATTTAGGACAAATATAGAGGTTAATTGAACAGTCAAACAGTGAAGGATTGCCTTCTCCTGCCTTCCCCCAATCCTGTGGAGGAATGTCCAGAATGGAAGGTGTGGGCATAAAGTGTCTGGCTCCCTCTCTAGAGAGTCTCTACAGGAACAGCCCAAGGAACTATTGCTCCATTACATGGTATACAAGTCTGCTCATCTGCCCATCACTGAGCCCACAAAGACATTTGTAGAACTCCGGTTGGTACTGCACTATATGTTGTTTCCAGCTGGAGCTGGAAACATGTGCTACGGTCGAGGTATCCATCATCTGGAGTAGCATGGACTGTGACTACAGACTATACTGGCGGGAGATAAAAATGCTGTGGGACGACCAAAAGTTGGGTGACAGTGGGTATCGCCTGGTACGGGGGCAGTGGAACTACTGACCCCGAGTTGGGATCTTGTGGACTGGGGGCATTGTATTTTGGCTGTCTACCCGTAGTTGCTGTAAGACCATGGATGTAAGGAATAAAAAATAGTTGCATTGTTAACCAGCCTAGGTGATTATTACAACCCGCAACCTCAGATCTTCACATAAATCATCTTACAACTGAAATTATATTCCTTTCTATGGGAATACCAATTAGAATGAATTTGAAAAATAAAATATGTCCAAAATTAGCTAGCATTCACTTTAATGATAATTAATTAGCTTAATCTTCATACCTTCAACATGTAGTAAAATAAATGCAGTTTCTTAGGAGAACTAATGACATACGATTTGCCAAGATGGTTCACATTTTCACTGGCCCAGTAGAATACAAGCAGACTATCGGGTGGACTTGGTTAATGAATCCAAAAGTTCCAGCAATAGACAATCCAATTTTGAATAAAAGAATACTTGACACTTTTAAAACTTAGTTATTTTGCTCTTCTAGTTCATCCACAAAATATGTTGTCTCTTCATGAGTTTTAGCTGCACCATAAAGAAAAAAGTGTTTATCAACCTTGACTCTGCCTTGACCTTAAATTTGACCAAAGGGAACAGTAAAAATGAATGCTAGAACTGTGTGAATTAGCCCATTGAGGCTGCCATTTTCCCATGAGCATTCAATGTGCATAATACTCTTATTTTATATGCAGAGAAGAGCCTTATGTCTATCATTTTTATTTGCCTTTTTGCATTGGCCTCCATCACCTTTGCTGGGACACTATTCAATCATTGAACATCCTTTTTTAATAGGACATTCCCTTATTTTTTCTGACTTGGTCATCTAAAATTCTGCTTTGTATAGTGACCCCGTGTTCTGGCATTTGTCATTCCATGAAATGTGGTTCTCTAGAACTTTTTATTTCCTTCATGACAACTACAACAATGTCATTCTTTTCTGGATTATTTATCGGGCCCTGAATGTGAATGTTTCTCATAAACCATCAGAAGCAACAAAATAACTGTCCTATTGTTCATATCTTCTTATGTTTT
Organism: Phyllobates terribilis; assembly: GCF_046119375.1. Classification (NCBI taxonomy): domain Eukaryota; kingdom Metazoa; phylum Chordata; class Amphibia; order Anura; family Dendrobatidae; genus Phyllobates; species Phyllobates terribilis. The sequence continues at coordinate 320,070,730 of NW_027362763.1, forward strand.
TAGTTTTATAGTGATTTTACAAGTAAAGTTTACAGTTTATACATGTCCTAGATTTGATAAGAACCTTTTTGGATGTAAATTCACTGGAGTTACATTTTGGACATAAAGTGCTGGATTGATCATATTAATTCCAAATTGAAGTTTGACCTAGCAGTTGGATTTTTCTCTTGCATACCTCAATGCTTCCCAATTTGTTATTGTAAGTCATCCATTAGGAAATGAATGGCACCACAAGTTTGACTATTCTTTGCCACAATTTTCCCATGTCAAGGATGAGAAGATGATTACAGATTTGTGATTCAGATACTTTTTGCCAAATAATTGTGCAGAAAAGCATCCACTCTCCATGCTATTCATTTGGAGGGGCCATTGGATTGATTGATGTGACTGGGAAACGTAAGTTCATGTGCAACTCACAAGGTCAGTAGTTCACATCCCTGCCCTGGATTAGCCTTCAGCGGCCAAGAGATTGATCTCTACTATCTACAGAGCAGAGCAATCTCTTCTCATTCATGATTCAGAAGAAAATTTGGGTGTTCTTGCACTAAGTACATATATGAACACATGTAATCATGGAATGGAAACATCTGTTCATTTGGAAAAAGGATCATTTTAACAAAAAAAATGTTCTATATAAAAAAAATCTTCTATTAAATATATAGTAATTCCACACTTATGAAATGATTGTCTGATGTGAAGGGAACCTGTCTGGTCTCCCATGCCCTCCAACCCAGCAGCATCCACATATGTATTACTAAATTCCCTGCCTAACCAGCCTTTTATAATATTAATAACTTAAATCCATGTTTAAAAAATGTATTTATAACCTCTGCTTGTAATATGTGAATTTTGCCTTTGACTAGTCTATGGGGCGTTAGTTTCTCCACGCCCCTGTTGGTATGATCACATGGTTTGCAAGAGGTGGCATTGCCAGCTCTCTGCAAATCTTGAGCATGTGCACAGCCCTATTCGGCAGCATCAGTGAGCCTCTGAAGCCGGGTGTGCGCTTCCCGACTTCAGAGGTGCATTATGCATGACCAAAATTGCAGAAGATGTATGTGAGCCATCTGCTGGGGTTGTCCAGTAATTAAAAATCCCTTTGAAAGCGTTGTCCCACCACTAAATTTCACATGAATTGTAAAGATCAAAAAAATTAATAATTTGATATTTAGATGTTGTTAAAAAAACATCACATGAGCTGTTATGACATTTGTTTACATGGTGCCACTTGGTGTTCATAGTTTATAGCAATGTGTATATCCACCTGCTGACTCAAGTGCTGGTGAACACTCACACTCAGTCACTCTCTCTGTGGCCAGTTCTCTAAATAGCGATCCTTTGTTCACTACAGAACATCCATAAAAATTGTTTTTGTACTGCCTGACAGGTAAGGTGCAGAGCCTCTTCAGGAGACTATCAGTGGCAAACTCCTTCTGCAAAGAAAGTGAGAAGTAACAAAATTTTCAGCTGCCAGAAGGGGAAGGAGAATGATTCTGTCCAGAGCATACCCCCAGCAGCACAAAAAAGCAAAATATAAAATAAATCAAGATTATAAAGAGGTTATATTTTAAAACTAATATATTTTAGCACAACACTGTACATTACTTTTGACAAAACCACGATTCATGGGGTAACACCACTAAATTGGGCAGACTAACTTTTGAAGCATACACCGCAAGAAATCTTGCTTTTTTTATGTGAGGACACAATGTGTAAGAAGTTTCCCTTTACATCTTTCAGATTTTGGAAGGCATCTATGGCTTTATAGAGTCATGCATCTTTTCCTAAAGAAGGCTAAAATAAAACCATGGATGTTTGTAGAGATGAGCTGATCATCGCTACAATGATGATTGTAGAGATGAGTGGATCATTGAAATTCAAATTTGCCAGCTTGCCAAAGTTTCCAAAATAATCGTATTACTGTAAAGACTCTAATTGCTCAGAAAATATGTGTATAACACTTTGAGGTCCCTTAGGTGTGTATTGAATCTGTTTTGAGATGTATAAAACAAACAGAGCTTTATTAATATCTAAATGATCTCAAACTATCTGCTAGGGAAAGACAAATGATAACTACACTGTGTGCAGAATTATTAGGCAAGTTGTATTTTAGAGGATAATTTTTATTATTGATCAACAACTATGTTCTCAATGAACCCAAAAGACTCATAAATATCCAAGCTTAATATTTTTGGAAGTTGGAGTGGATTTTTTTTAGATTTGGCTATCGTAGGAGGATATCTGTTTGTGCAGGTAACTATTACTGTGCAGAATTATTAGGCAACTTAATAAAAACCAAATATAATCCAATCTCACTTGTTTATTTTCACCAGTTAAACCAATATCAGTGCACAAAATTTAGAAATAAACATTTCTGACATGCAAAAACAAAAAACAAAAAAATTTGTGATCAATATAGCCACCTTTCTTTATGATGACACTCAACAGCCTTCCATCCATAGATTCTGTCAGTTGCTTGATCTGTTTTCGATCAACATTGCATGCAGCAGCCACCACAGCCTCCCAGACACTGTTTCGAGAGGTGTACTGTTTTCCCTCCCTGTAGATCTCACATTTTATGATGGACCACAGGTTCTCTATGGGGTTCAGATCAGGTGAACAAGGGAGCCATGTCATTATTTTTTCTTCTTTTAGACCTTTACTGGCCAGCCATGCTGTGGAGTATTTGAATGCATGTGATGGAGCATTGTCCTGCATGAAAATCATGTTTTTCTTGAACGATACCGACTTCTTCCTGTACCACTGCTTGAAGAAGTTGTCTTCCAGAAACTGGCAGTAGGTCTGGGAGTTGAGCTTCACTCCATCCTCAACCCGAAAAGGTCCCACAAGTTCATCTTTGATGATACCAGCCCATACCAGTACCCCACCTCCACCTTGCTGGCGTCTGAGTCGGAGTGAAGCTCTCTGCCCTTTACTGATCCAGCCTCTGGTCCATCCATCTGACCCATCCATCTGACCCATCAAGAGTCACTCTCATTTCATCAGTCCATGAAACCTTTGAAAAATCAGTCTTAAGATATTTCTTGGCCCATTCTTGAAGTTTTATCTTATGTTTCTTGTTCAAAGGTGGTCATTTTTCAGCCTTCCTTACCTTGGCCATGTCCCTGAGTATCGCAAACCTTGTGCTTTTTGATACTCCAGTAACGTTGCAGCTCTGAAATATGGCAAAACTGGTGGCGAATGGCATCTTGGCAGCTTCACGCTTGATTTTCCTCAATTCATAGGCAGCTATTTTGCGCCTTTTTTGGCCAACACGCTTCTTGCGATCCTGTTGGCTATTTGCCATGAAACGCTTGATTGTTCGGTGATCACGCTTCAAAAGTTTGGAAATGTCAAGACTGCTGCATCCCTCTGCAAGACATCTCACAATTTTGGACTTTTCAGAACCCGTCAAATCTCTCTTCTGACCCATTTTCCCAAAGGAAAGGAAGTTGCCTAATAATTAAGCACACCTTATATAGGGTGTTGATGTCATTAGTCAACACCCCTCCTCATTACAGAGATGCACATCACCAGATTTACTTAATTGGTAATTGGCTCTCAAGCCTATGCAGCTTGGAGTAGGACAACATGTATAAAAAGTATCATGTGATCAAAATACTCATTTGCCTAATAATTCTGCACACAGTGTAGTAGTAACCAGCAACCTATGTAATTATACACTGCAGTTTAAGTGTAGGCCAAAATTATATAGATAGTCCAAAAAATATCCCATTTGGGGGGCAGATGCCTGCATTGCCGATATTTATACACAAGTGGTACAAATTAAAAAGTCTTTTCAAACAAGAGGTGCAGTAATAATTTCTGTTTGGAGAGTATCAAGAGCTACATTCTTTTCTAAATGAAGTAATGATAGCTTTTTCATGAGCTATTAAAAAAAAATCTCTTTTATTTAGAGAGACTGTCATGGCTCAGTTTGGAGATTCGATCCAGTGATCTGTTGCATTGTGGTCGATTCTTCTTCCTGTTGTGTTATTGCTCTTCTCCTTCCCTGTCCAAATGCTGATTGTTCCATTGTCCTTATTCTCTCTTCTTGGTTTGCGCCTTTCCAGGTGTTTTCCATTTTCCCATTTTAGTTTGTCCTGGGTGGGGCTTTATATAGTATCCCTTCTCTGCAGTTCCTTGCTGGCTATATTCACTGGTGGATGTATATTTAGGGGTTCCAGCTCTTTATCTTAGGGGTTTACCTTGCTGGGTAAACTACAGTATTATTTTTATAGTAACTTAGTTTGCATTCCCTCCCTGCACCTTTTCCTTTTACCACTCTTAGGTTCTTGAATTGAAAAAGAAAATTTGACCACCTCAGATGGATACATTATATTGCTGTAGCAATATACAGCTATGCAAAGCTACTGGCCCTCCACAAATGCTTAGTGAGGGCTGGCTGCTGGCCCTCCAATAATGCTTAGTGAGGGCCAGCTACTGGCCTGCTAAAATTTAAGTGAGGGCCCCCGAATGGCCCTCTGACAATAGTGAGGGCCACCTGCTGGCACTCCAAGAGTAGTGAGGGTGAGGGCCACCTGATGGCTCTCTACAAATAGTGAGGGCTGCCTGATGGCCCTGAACAAAAATGGGACATTCAGAGTCCCTCCTTCATAAATGAAACAGGATGTGTCTGATCATGTCTCACACACCACATGGCCAGATAAGGTATTAAAATGTTAAAATTACATTTATTGGTGAAGGTTTTTTTCACCATTGAAAGCAATGCGAACATGCAAAACCACAGCAAAAGCACTATGTGTGAACATAGCCCAAGGTGTGGAGGAGCATTTTTTTCTCTCCTATTTATTTTGCCTTACATACAAGTCATTACCCTGGAAAGGATGTTTCTTAACATTTTTTTCTAGGAAAATCCATTTTAGATTCATTTTTGTATGTTTTATTGTCAGTCCGCAGAAGTGGCATAATACTCTGACAACATTGTTCACAGCTGTTACCTTCCATTATACTCGTTACTCTGGTCGAGCACCCAAGCATTACGATTTGCTCAACCCGAGTAACGAGTACCCGAGAATTTTAGTACTCATCCATCACTAGTAGAGAGTGATGCCTGAGTGCGATAAGTGATAGATGAGTCATAGTGTTCATATGGGGCGGATGACAAGGCACTCACGTCATCACGTATACATCATCGGACACACGCCCAATTTTTTACCTTTAGTGCCTAGTTAGACCAACGCAGGAATACACCACAGAATGCGCATGAGCCCTGACATTTTTGAGGACAATATAGGCCTACAGTGGGGAAAATAAGTATTTGATACATAGTTACATATAGTTACATAGTTTATAAGGCCGAAAAAAGACAAGCGTCCATCCAGTTCAGCCTATTTCTTGTGCACTGCAGCTATTCCGCAGCGTTGATCCAGGGGAAGGCAAAAAAAAAAAACATGCGGTATAGGCCAATTTACATCATTGAAGAAAAATTCAATTCCCGACACCAATCTGGCAGTCAGATTAAATCCCTGGATTAATTAACTATTAGTGTTGAGCGAACATGCTCGACACTGCTCGGTACTCGCCCGAGCATCACGCTACTCGGGATGTTCGGCGAGCACCGAGCATTTCCGGGTTACTCGGGCGGGAGCTCGGGTCTCCGCCCTGCATGTTTGGCGCTCTTTACAGAGCCAATGAACATGCAGGGATTTCCAGCCAGTCACTGTAATGCTGCAGCCATGTTGGTTGTGGGCATTACAGTGATTGGCTGGCCGCACAGCGTCACCTCGAGTATTTAAAACGGGGCGCCGCCATCTTGGACACAGTCGCTCCGGATTAGACAGTGTAGGGACAGCGCTGCTGATTTAGGGAGATATATAAACTGCGAAATAGTTAGTGTAGGGTCTAAAAAGGCTGCCAGAACAAACAAACAGTCCTTTTCAGGACTAATATCCATCCCAGATACCAGGCAGGCAGGCTGTATAGGAGACACAGTGGTTATACCAGCAAATGCTGCATTACAGTCCTGTGTGCTCCTGTTGCTGAAATTGCTGGACTAGGCACCAGGTGTCGGGGGCCAGGAAAAATCCTTTTTTTTTCATCTAAATCCTCCTTTTTTTTTCCTCCTTCATACTGTACAAATACCCGTCTTATTAACCTTCTGGTGTGTCCCCCCCCCCCCAAAAAAAAGCGTGTCTCTGATTTTTCAGACACAAATATAACTGTTGAAAATAGTCTGGTGTAGGCTAGAGAAACAGAAGTGTGGTTTCGCAGTTCCACGGGTCAAATCGCTGTACTATCCAGTTTTGGGCCTTTGGTATCTAAAAAAAAAAGCAGTTTGAGTGTGTCGCTCACTGTTCAGCCGCAAATATCTCTATTTAAAAAAGTGTGGTATACCCCAGTAAACAATAACTGTGGTTTTGCCATCCCACGGTAAAAAATCTCTATTATTCAGGTTTTGGTAGTTTTTTCCGTAAAGAAAAACAGTAGTGTCTCCTGACTGTTGTGACACAAAAATATATCTGTTGAAAATAGTCTTGTGTAGGCCCGACATCCCAGTGTGGTTTCGCAGTTCCACGGGTCAAATCGCTGTACTATCCAGTTTTGGGCCTTTGGTATCTAAAAAAAAAGCAGTTTGAGTGTGTCGCTCACTGTTCAGCCGCAAATATCTCTATTTAAAAAAGTGTGGTATACCCCAGTAAACAATAACTGTGGTTTTGCCATCCCATGGTAAAAAATCTCTATTATTCAGCTTTTGGTAGTTTTTTCTGTAAAGAAAAACAGTAGTGTCTCCTGACTGTTGTGACACCAAAATATATCTGTTGAAAATAGTCTTGTGTAGGCCCGACATCACAGTGTGGTTTCACAGTTCCACGGGTCAAATCGCTGTACTATCCAGTTTTGGGCCTTTGGTATCTAAAAAAAAAGCAGTTTGAGTGTGTCGCTCACTGTTCAGCCGCAAATATCTCTATTTAAAAAAGTGTGGTATACCCCAGTAAACAATAACTGTGGTTTTGCCATCCCACGGTAAAAAATCTCTATTATTCAGGTTTTGGTATTTTTTCCGTAAAGAAAAACAGTAGTGTCTCCTGACTGTTGTGACACAAAAATATATCTGTTGAAAATAGTCTTGTGTAGGCCCGACATCCCAGTGTGGTTTCGCAGTTCCACGGGTCAAATCGCTGTACTATCCAGTTTTGGGCCTTTGGTATCTAAAAAAAAAGCAGTTTGAGTGTGTCGCTCACTGTTCAGCCGCAAATATCTCTATTTAAAAAAGTGTGGTATACCCCAGTAAACAATAACTGTGGTTTTGCCATCCCACGGTAAAAAATCTCTATTATTCAGGTTTTGGTAGTTTTTTCCGTAAAGAAAAACAGTAGTGTCTCCTGACTGTTGTGACACAAAAATATATCTGTTGAAAATAGTCTTGTGTAGGCCCGACATCCCTGTGTGGTTTCGCAGTTACACGGGTCAAATCGCTGTACTATCCAGTTTTGGGCCTTTGGTATCTAAAAAAAAAGCAGTTTGAGTGTGTCGCTCACTGTTCAGCCGCAAATATCTCTATTTAAAAAAGTGTGGTATACCCCAGTAAACAATAACTGTGGTTTTGCCATCCCACGGTAAAAAATCTCTATTATTCAGGTTTTGGTAGTTTTTTCCGTAAAGAAAAACAGTAGTGTCTCCTGACTGTTGTGACACAAAAATATATCTGTTGAAAATAGTCTTGTGTAGGCCCGACATCCCAGTGTGGTTTCGCAGTTCCACGGGTCAAATCGCTGTACTATCCAGTTTTGGGCCTTTGGTATCTAAAAAAAAAGCAGTTTGAGTGTGTCGCTCACTGTTCAGCCGCAAATATCTCTATTTAAAAAAGTGTGGTATACCCCAGTAAACAATAACTGTGGTTTTGCCATCCCACGGTAAAAAATCTCTATTATTCAGGTTTTGGTATTTTTTCCGTAAAGAAAAACAGTAGTGTCTCCTGACTGTTGTGACACAAAAATATATCTGTTGAAAATAGTCTTGTGTAGGCCCGACATCCCAGTGTGGTTTCGCAGTTCCATGGGTCAAATCGCTGTACTATCCAGTTTTGGGCCTTTGGTATCTAAAAAAAAAGCAGTTTGAGTGTGTCGCTCACTGTTCAGCCGCAAATATCTCTATTTAAAAAAGTGTGGTATACCCCAGTAAACAATAACTGTGGTTTTGCCATCCCACGGTAAAAAATCTCTATTATTCAGGTTTTGGTAGTTTTTTCCGTAAAGAAAAACAGTAGTGTCTCCTGACTGTTGTGACACAAAAATATATCTGTTGAAAATAGTCTTGTGTAGGCCCGACATCCCAGTGTGGTTTCGCAGTTACACGGGTCAAATCGCTGTACTATCCAGTTTTGGGCCTTTGGTATCTAAAAAAAAAGCAGTTTGAGTGTGTCGCTCACTGTTCAGCCGCAAATATCTCTATTTAAAAAAGTGTGGTATACCCCAGTAAACAATAACTGTGGTTTTGCCATCCCACGGTAAAAAATCTCTATTATTCAGGTTTTGGTAGTTTTTTCCGTAAAGAAAAACAGTAGTGTCTCCTGACTGTTGTGACACAAAAATATATCTGTTGAAAATAGTCTTGTGTAGGCCCGACATCCCAGTGTGGTTTCGCAGTTCCACGGGTCAAATCGCTGTACTATCCAGTTTTGGGCCTTTGGTATCTAAAAAAAATGCAGTTTGAGTGTGTCGCTCACTGTTCAGCCCCAAATATCTCTATTTAAAAAAGTGTGGTATACCCCAGTAAACAGTAACTGTGGTTTTGCCATCCCACGGTAAAAATCTCTATTATTCAGCTTTTGGTAGTTTTTTCCGTAAAGAAAAACAGTAGTGTCTCCTGACTGTTGTGACACAAAAATATATCTGTTGAAAATAGTCTTGTGTAGGCCCGACATCCCAGTGTGGTTTCGCAGTTCCACTGGTAAAATCGCTGTACTATCCAGTTTTGGGCCTTTGGTATCTAAAAAAAAAAGCAGTTTGAGTGTGTCGCTCACTGTTCAGCCGCATATATCTCTATTTAAAAAAATGTGGTATACCCCAGTAAACAATAACTGTGGTTTTGCCATCCCACGGTAAAAAATCTCTATTATTCAGCTTTTGGTAGTTTTTTCCGTAAAGAAAAACAGTAGTGTCTCCTGACTGTTGTGACACAAAAATATATCTGTTGAAAATAGTCTTGTGTAGGCACGACATCCCAGTCTGGTTTCGCAGTTCCACGGGTCAAATCGCTGTACTATCCAGTTTTGGGCCTTTGGTATCTTAAAAAAAAGCAGTTTGAGTGTGTCGCTCACTGTTCAGCCGCAAATATCTCTATTTAAAAAAGTGTGGTATACCCCAGTAAACAATAACTGTGGTTTTGCCATCCCACGGTAAAAAATCTCTATTATTCAGCTTTTGGTAGTTTTTTCCATAAAGAAAAACAGTAGTGTCTCCTGACTGTTGTGACACAAAAATATTTCTGTTGAAAATAGTCTTGTGTAGGCCGACATCCCAGTGTGGTTTCGCAGTTCCATGGGTCAAATTGCTGTACTATCCAGTTTTGGGCCTTTGGTATCTAAAAAAAAAGCAGTTGGAGTGTGTCACTCACTGTTCAGCCGCAAATATCTCTATTTAAAAAAGTGTGGTATACCCCAGTAAACAATAACTGTGGTTTTGCCATGCCACGGTAAAAAATCTCTATTATTCAGCTTTTGGTAGTTTTTTCCGTAAAGAAAAACAGTAGTGTCTCCTGACTGTTGTGACACAAAAATATATCTGTTGAAAATAGTCTTGTGTAGGCCCGACATCCCAGTGTGGTTTCGCAGTTCCACGGGTCAAATCGCTGTACTATCCAGTTTTGGGCCTTTGGTATCTAAAAAAAAAGCAGTTTGAGTGTGTCGCTCACTGTTCAGCCGCAAATATCTCTATTTAAAAAAGTGTGGTATACCCCAGTAAACAATAACTGTGGTTTTGCCATCCCACGGTAAAAAATCTCTATTATTCAGGTTTTGGTAGTTTTTTCCGTAAAGAAAAACAGTAGTGTCTCCTGACTGTTGTGACACAAAAATATATCTGTTGAAAATAGTCTTGTGTAGGCCCGACATCCCAGTGTGGTTTCGCAGTTCCACGGGTCAAATCGCTGTACTATCCAGTTTTGGGCCTTTGGTATCTAAAAAAAAAAGCAGTTTGAGTGTGTCGCTCACTGTTCAGCCGCAAATATCTCTATTTAAAAAAGTGTGGTATACCCCAGTAAACAATAACTGTGGTTTTGCCATCCCACGGTAAAAAATCTCTATTATTCAGGTTTTGGTAGTTTTTTCCGTAAAGAAAAACAGTAGTGTCTCCTGACTGTTGTGACACAAAAATATATCTGTTGAAAATAGTCTTGTGTAGGCCCGACATCCCAGTGTGGTTTCGCAGTTCCACGGGTCAAATCGCTGTACTATCCAGTTTTGGGCCTTTGGTATCTAAAAAAAAAGCAGTTTGAGTGTGTCGCTCACGGTTCAGCCGCAAATATCTCTATTTAAAAAAGTGTGGTATACCCCAGTAAACAATAACTGTGGTTTTGCCATCCCACGGTAAAAAATCACTATTATTCAGGTTTTGGTAGTTTTTTCCGTAGGGAAAAACAGTATTGTCTCCTGACTGTTGTGACACAAAAATATATCTGTTGAAAATAGTCTTGTATAGGCCCGATATCCCAGTGTGGTTTCGCAGTTCCACGGGTCAAATCGCTGTACTATCCAGTTTTGGGCCTTTGGTATCTAAAAAAAAAGCAGTTTGAGTGTGTCGCTCACTGTTCAGCCGCAAATATCTCTATTTAAAAAAGTGTGGTATACCCCAGTAAACAGTAACTGTGGTTTTGCCATCCCACGGTAAAAATCTCTATTATTCAGCTTTTGGTAGTTTTTTCCGTAAAGAAAAACAGTAGTGTCTCCTGACTGTTGTGACACCAAAATATATCTGTTGAAAATAGTCTTGTGTAGGCCCGACATCCCAGTGTGGTTTCGCAGTTCCACTGGTAAAATCGCTGTACTATCCAGTTTTGGGCCTTTGGTATCTAAAAAAAAAAGCAGTTTGAGTGTGTCGCTCACTGTTCAGCCGCAAATATCTCTATTTAAAAAAATGTGGTATACCCCAGTAAACAATAACTGTGGTTTTGCCATCCCACGGTAAAAAATCTCTATTATTCAGCTTTTGGTAGTTTTTTCCGTAAAGAAAAACAGTAGTGTCTCCTGACTGTTGTGACACAAAAATATATCTGTTGAAAATAGTCTTGTGTAGGCCCGACATCCCAGTGTGGTTTCGCAGTTCCACGGGTCAAATCGCTGTACTATCCAGTTTTGGGCCTTTGGTATCTTGAAAAAAAGCAGTTTGAGTGTGTCGCTCACTGTTCAGCCGCAAATATCTCTATTTAAAAATGTGTGGTATACCCCAGTAAACAATAACTGTGGTTTCGCCATCCCACGGTAAAAAATCTCTATTATTCAGCTTTTGGTAGTTTTTTCCATAAAGAAAAACAGTAGTGTCTCCTGACTGTTGTGACACAAAAATATTTCTGTTGAAAATAGTCTTGTGTAGGCCAACATCCCAGTGTGATTTCGCAGTTCCATGGGTCAAATTGCTGTACTATCCAGTTTTGGGCCTTTGGTATCTAAAAAAAAAGCAGTTTGAGTGTGTCACTCACTGTTCAGCCGCAAATATCTCTATTTAAAAAAGTGTGGTATACCCCAGTAAACAATAACTGTGGTTTTGCCATCCCACGGTAAAAAATCTCTATTATTCAGCTTTTGGTAGTTTTTTCCGTAAAGAAAAGCAGTAGTGTCTCCTGACTGTTGTGACGCAAAAATATATCTGTTGAAAATAGTCTTGTGTAGGCCCGACATCCCAGTGTGGTTTCGCAGTTCCACGGGTCAAATCGCTGTACTATCCAGTTTTGGGCCTTTGGTATCTTAAAAAAAAGCAGTTTGAGTGTGTCGCTCACTGTTCAGCCGCAAATATCTCTATTTAAAAAAGTGTGGTATACCCCAGTAAACAATAACTGTGGTTTTGCCATCCCACGGTAAAAAATCTCTATTATTCAGCTTTTGGTAGTTTTTTCCATAAAGAAAAACAGTAGTGTCTCCTGACTGTTGTGACACAAAAATATTTCTGTTGAAAATAGTCTTGTGTAGGCCAACATCCCAGTTTGATTTCGCAGTTCCATGGGTCAAATTGCTGTACTATCCAGTTTTGGGCCTTTGGCATCTAAAAAAAAAGCAGTTTGAGTGTGTCACTCACTGTTCAGCCGCAAATATCTCTATTTAAAAAAGTGTGGTATACCCCAGTAAACAATACCTGTGGTTTTGCCATCCCACGGTAAAAAATCTCTATTATTCAGCTTTTGGTAGATTTTTCCGTAAAGAAAAGCAGTAGTGTCTCCTGACTGTTGTGACACAAAAATATATCTGTTGAAAATAGTCTTGTGTAGGCCCGACATCCCAGTGTGGTTTCGCAGTTCCACGGGTCAAATCGCTGTACTATCCAGTTTTGGGCCTTTGGTATCTAAAAAAAAAGCAGTTTGAGTGTGTCGCTCACTGTTCAGCCGCAAATATCTCTATTTAAAAAAGTGTGGTATACCCCAGTAAACAATAACTGTGGTTTTGCCATCCCACGGTAAAAAATCTCTATTATTCAGCTTTTGGTAGTTTTTTCCGTAAAGAAAAACCGTAGTGTCTCCTTACTGTTGTGACACAAAAATATATCTGTAGAAAATAGTCTTGTGTAGGCCCGACATCCCAGTGTGGTTTCTCAGTTCCACGGGTCAAATCGCTGTACTATCCAGTTTTGGGCCTTTGGTATCTAAAAAAAAAAGCAGTTTGAGTGTGTCGCTCACTGTTCAGCCGCAAATATCTCTATTTAAAAAAGTGTGGTATACCCCAGTAAACAATAACTGTGGTTTTCCTCTTCCACGGTTCTAATCTACTCTTTATTACCCTTTTTCCATTGATAGTGCAAGTGTAAGCTATTTTACTTAATTTACAATGGGCAAGGCACGTGGCAAAGGATGTGGAAGTGGACGTTCTGGTGATGGTTCGTGCAGAGGACGGGGCCGTGGCCAAGGTGAAAATGTGCCACAACCAACAGCCACATCTTCTCGCTCCCACTTCTTGACCGAATTACTAGGGAAGCACAGAACAACACCAGTATTGAGAACTGATCAGTGTGAACAGGTTATTAATTGGATAGCAGATAATACTTCCAGTTACCTGGGCACCACCACCTCCGGTCTGTCTTCCACACGGTCAACTCTTAGTAGCCTTGAGTCTCGACCGCATAGTCCTCCTCACCCTGATGCTCCTTCCTCCCACCATGCCGAGTGTCGTCAGACAGCAAGTGATCCCACACTTGGACACTCTGAGGAGCTGTTCACTGGTCCATTTCCATATTTGGGCCCCTCGCCTGATACGCTTGAAGTGGTGGAAGAGGAGATCCCATGTTGCGATGCCCAAATATTTGAACAGCCACGGCCACAGGAAGTCGACGTTGGCAATCTGTCACAAGAGGTGGACGATGACGAGACACAATTGCCAGGAAGTGAGGAGGAGGATCGTGGTGCGCAAGTGGAAGAGGAGGAGGTGGTGGATGATCTAGTAACTGACCCAACGTGGAAGGAGGACATGCAGTGTGAGGCCAGCAGCACACAGGGGGAGGGAGGCTGAGTACCCCAACAGGCTGGAGGAAGCAGTGTGGTGGCCGCAGACACAAGGCAGGCAACCGTTCCCCGTAACACCAACACGAGGGACGTTGCCAGTACAAGCGGTAGGTCTTCCAGAGTCCGGAATTTTTTTAAAGACTCTGCTGATAACCCCAAAAAGGCCATATGTTCCACCTGCCATGCCAGCATCAGCAGGGGTGACAAAACTACAAGCCTGACCACCACCAGCATGATCAGGCACATGGCAGCAAAGCACCCGACTTTGTGGGGCGAAACCCAGGGTCCACGACCAGTGTCAGCGGGTGTCACCACTGCTTCTTCCACTGTTGTGCGTGCAATAGAACCCCCTGTTGTGTGTGCAAGGCAATCCCCTGTCCATACTGCATGTAAAGATGCCCACTCCTCTCAGTCTTCACTTGTTATGGCATTTTCTCAAGAAACAGCATCAACGTCCACGTCCACGTCCCACCGCAGCGTTCAATTGTCCATATCCCAGACCTTTGAACGAAAGCGGAAATTCGCAGCTAACGCCCCACAGGCCACAGTCCTAAATTCGCACATTTCACGACTGCTTGCATTGGAAATGCTGCCTTTTAGGCTGGTGGAGACGGAATCCTGCCGCAATCTTATGGCGGTGGCCGTCCCTCGGTACTCGGTCCCCAGCCGACACTATTTTGCCCGGTGTGCCATCCCCGCACTACACAAGCACGTGTCCCAAAGCATCTGCCGTGCCCTCAACAACGCAGTTACTGGGAGAGTCCACCTGACAACGGACACGTGGACAAGTGCTTGTGTCCAGGGACGGTACATCTCTCTGACGGCACACTGGGTAAACATAGTGGAAGCCGGGACCCAGTCGGACCTTGGGACGGAACACATCCTCCCCACACCGAGGATTGCGGGCCCTATGTCAGTCAGAGTTGCCCCCACAGTGTACAGCTCCTGCGCATCCTCCTCCTCCTCCTCCTCCTCATGTTCAGCCTCCATCTCAGATATCACCACATCAGTTACAAGCTGGAAGCATTGCAATACTGCCTCCGCCAAGCAGCAACAGGCTGTGCTGAAACTCATAAGCTTAGGTGATAAACCTCACACTGCTTGTGAGTTGTGGACAGCTGTGAAAGAGCAGGCAGATCTGTGGCTGATACCGCTGAACCTACATCCCGGCATGGTCGTGTGTGACAATGGCCGTAACCTGGTGGCGGCTCTGAGGCGAGGTGAGATCACACACGTACCATGCCTGGCTCATGTGCTTAACCTCGTGATTCAGCGGTTTCTTAAATCGTACCCCGAGTTGCCAGATCTGCTCGTGAAACTACGCCGCCTGTCAGCTCATTTTCGCAAGTCGGCTACAGCTTCCGCCGCCCTTGCTGTGTTGCAGCAGCGTTTGCAGCTTCCGGCACACCGACTGGTATGTGATGTCCCGACACGTTGGAACTCTACCCTCCACATGTTGCAAAGGATTTGTGAGCAGAAGAGAGCAGTTGTGGAGTACCAGCTGCAACAAGGCCATCGATATTCAGGTCAGACTCCACACATAAGACTTCAGGAGTGGACCTGGATGTCTGACATATGTACCATCCTGACAAACTTTGAGGAGGCCACCAAGATGGTGAGTGGCGATGACGCCATCATTAGTGTCAGCATCCCACTTGTCTGTCTTTTGCAACGCTCTCTGCAGAGAATTAAAGAGGAGGCATTGCAGCCAGAGTATGATGAGATGGATCAAGAAGCCGTAGCGGGCGATTACACACAGCCCAGCCTCATCTCATCCCAACGTGCATTGGGGGACAATGAGGGAGAGGAGGAGGAGGAGGAGGAGGAGGAAGAACAGGAGCTGCTATCATGCATTGTAGACGGTAGTACCTGTACAAGTGTCATACCGTCGGTTCAGCGTGGGTGGCCTGAGGACAGGGGGGAGGAGGAAGAGGAGGAGGAGGAGGAGAGCATGGTCAGTCGTTATCTTGGTGAGGACACGGAAATCTTGCCCGTTACCAGTCTGGCACGCATGGCTGACTTTATGTTACGCTGCCTTAACCGTGACCCTCGCGTTGTCAAAATGTTGGGTGACAGTCATTACTGGTTGGTGACACTTGTAGACCCCCGCTACAAGGAGAACTTTCACTCTCTTATTCCTGAGGTGGAGCGGTCTACAAAAATGGGGCAATACAAGAAGGCCCTTGCTGCAGAACTCTTAAAAAAATTCCCATCTGAACACGCTAGCGGCAGAGGTCACAGTTCGTTGCCCAACCAAGGCGTACAGGCGAGAGAGATGCAACTCCAATCCAGCAGAGGCAGGGGAACACTGTCAACGTTCTGGGACAGTTTTCTGACACCCGCCCAGCTTACAGGCCCTGAGGCGCAGGGTACTCTCACAAGGAGTGGAAAGTTTCAAAAGATGGTGAGGGAGTACCTTGCCGATCGTACCAGCGTCCTCCGTGATTCCTCTGTGCCTTTTAATTATTGGGTATCCAAGCTGAACACTTGGAATGAACTCGCTCTGTACACCTTGGAGGTCCTGGCCTGCCCTGCCCTAGCGTGTTATCGGAGCGTGTTTTTAGTGCCGCTGGGGGAATTATAACTGATAAGCGCACTCGCCTGTCAACTGACAATGCTGACAAGCTGACCCTTATCAAAATGAACAAGGGCTGGATTGGGCCAGACTTCTCATCACCACCAAATGACAGCAGAGTAACATAAAGTCAAATCCACTGTGCTATTTCGGGAGGTGTATTCACTTGCACCGCTTCACACCCACACATGGGTATACGCTTCCTCGTTTCGGCTGTTTAATCTTCTTCTCCTTATCCTCAGCCTCCACCACCACTATACCACCAGGGTGCCAGCATTGCAAGTTCCTCCGTCCTAATTTTTGGCAGCTTTTGCTGGGAAAGCATAAACAAATACCATGGGACACCCACTCCCCAATAATGGGACTTATGTTTGTAATATGCTGTACTGCATGGCTCTTGTAAGGGGCATTGCAAATTGCTCCGTCCTAATTTTTGGCAGCTTTTGCTGGGAAAGCATAAGCAAATACTATGGGAGAACCACTCCCCAATAATGGGACTTATGTTTGTAATATGCTGTACTGCATGGCTCTTGTAAGGGGCGTTGCAAGTAGTGTTGAGCCACCCCCGTAGTGTTCGAGTTCGGTTCGGTTCGTCGAACACCCGTGTGTTCGCCGAACTGTTCGTCGAACACCTTCGAACACCGTTAAAACCAATGGCAGGCAAACAAAAACACATAGAAAACACCTTCAAAGGTGTCCAAATGCTGACAAACTGCTCAGAAGATACAACTAACACATGGAAAAGTGACAAGTACATATAGTCATGCGAAAAGAAAAGAGGTGAAGGAGTAAAAGGAGGGGGAGACACAGATATAGGCATGTCATGCCCTTCTAAAATCCAAAAAGTGAGAAGCCGACACGTTCAGTCCGCTCCTGCCCGTGCCACCTCTGTGTCGCCGGGTTTGTGCCAGAGCCGCGGTGAACCCTGACGGCCAGCCCCCCTCTCCCAATACTGGTGCCTGTCCGCTGGTGGGTCGAGCGAGCCCCCCTGTGGTGGAGGCAGCTCTAAGCTTTTTAATTTAAATTGTCTCTCTAATTTGAATAAATACAATTTAAATCCATTTACAAGGATCTATTGGAGGGCAAGTCTCATGCCAGCAGCCGCGTAATTCCATCTCCAGTAGCGTCCACTAAAGCTGCTGCAGTTAAAAAGCTTTTATAAGGATTGAGCTCGGCTGTCCACCGCAAGGCATCCTACTGCCAGTCCGAGCCCCTATGCCTTGGGGTGCCTCCTGATGCTCTTCACTGAGTATCCCGTGGTCCCGAAGCATTTCCTTTGAAAAAATGAAGTGTCCAAACTACAGGTGGTGTAGCTTGCTTAACAGCCGGGATAATCCGCTGACTAGCAGACCCTGCTACTAGGCACAAAGTATTTCCTGGGCTAGATGCAGTTAAAAATTTGTAATTAGATACTCTCGTTGGATGCTGAGAAAGCATTCCATAGAGTCTCCTGGCACGCCATATATGATTCTCTTAAAAAGCTTGGGGTAGGGGTCTAGGGGACCCTTTTATAGCCAAAATCACAGCCCTGTATCGCAATACGTCACCTAGGCTGAAGATAAATGGAACTGTAGCACCCTGAGGGCTCGGTTGCTACAGAGGTATTGCACCTCACCCAGAGGTGTGATATCTCACTCTCAGGTAAGGATGGAGTGTGGATCAGGACCCGACACCTGCATGCATTACACCACATTGCCGTGGGGCAGGGCGACCAATATGCCCCTGAGATGGGCACGACAGTCCCTGTCCCTGGCTGGAGTGGGGGGAGGGAACACTGAGGAAGGGGAACCCTGTAGTGCAGGAGCAGGGAGGAAGCAGTTCCTGGGTGCATTGAGAAGGGAGTATAAAAGGTGGGCACCATCTTAGTTCAGTGCAGAGAAGTCTGGGCAGAAGTGGCAGGGAGCAGGGGCTCTGCATGAGCTCTGCTCCGGAGGCGGGCCTAGTAACAGAGGCCCAGGCCTGGAAGAGGGAGAAGGAAGGAAGAGGAGCGGAGAAGGCTCCAGGAACGAGGAACGAAGGGATCTCAGGGGTGCGGACGGGCAAGTCGCCACCGCACGCCCGAATCCACCTGCGTGGAGGGGTCAGGCCAAAGGGGGAGACCGGTCCCCGAAACTAGTGGAGGCAGGAAACGACCCTCAGCTAGAAACAGGAGGCTGTGACATTTTATGTGGCGCAGCCCCTCGCTACACCCGCTAGGAAGGCACCACATAGGGTCAGGGAAACTGGCGCCAAGTTTACCAAGAGGAGGCTCGAGGCAGCCGGACAGAAGGGTTGGTAAGAAAGGCCAGACAAAGGACACACAAAGGGGGTCCTGTGAAGCACTCCAAAGTTATCTGGGAGTTGTCTGAGCCCCTCACCTGGTGAGCACAGTATGACGTGGGCAACCGTTACCTGCAGACGTGGTCTGGATAATAAGAACTGTGAGTAAAGGCCCTGGACTGCATCACTGACTCCATGTCATTACTGCTGCTGCCCTGCACCATCACCCCTATCCTCCGCATACACTGCCCTGAGGCTATACTGCTCCCGTGGGGAGTTATGCTACGCTCTGCTGCACCCACAACACCAGCCTCAGCGGTCTGCCCTGGAGCGGCGGTTCACTCTGACCGCAATCCACGGGTGGCGTAGTCGGACATTTAAACATCAAAACCACATAAATAGTTCCGCCACTGGTTTGACCGCCCTGAGCCACGGAACCGGGTTGCCGCCACGGAGACTACAACCACCAGCATCCACCAAAAAGGGTCCGGCTCCGGGTGTCCCAAGGCCCAGGGGGCGCGTCAGAACATTTTCATCACCTTTCACAATCACCAATGGGACAAGGCAGGGATGTTCTCTGTCCCCTCTCTTATACATCCTAGTGACGGAGCACCTGCTCTCATCAATTCGCCATAACCCCAATATTAGGTGGATTGAGGTGGGAGGCACCGAGTACAAGTGCTCTCTATTTGCTGATGATGTCCTAGTATATATCACTCAATCACATATATCCATCCATGCTGTTATGGCTGAAATAGATCACTTTGTTACATGGTCAAATTTTAAAATCAATGCAGCGAAGTCTGAGGCCCTCGATGTCTCCCTCCCCAAATCCATATAGGATTCCATCCAGTCCAACTTTCGCTTTGCCTGGCCCTCACAGGGTATCAAATATTTAGGAATTCCTATTCATAGAGACCTCTCCCATCTATGTTATCTTAATTTTGGGCCCTTTATTGAACAACTCCATACAGACCACGGTTGGCAAGTTAGAACTGTAAGATTCACTACGTGAACCACTGGTGTTTTGTGGAAAAGCACATGTACACTGTGTTCCAAATTATTATGCAAAAAGTGTTTAGGAGTGATAAGGGAAGAATTTGTTTGTTTGTCAGTTAAACTCATTGATGGTGATGTGTGTCAGGGCTCTTTATATCACTGTAAGCAATTGCAGACACCTGTGCTAATTAGTTTGGCAGGTGTGTCCAATGAAAGGCAAGACTACTTAAGAAGGCTGTCTCACATTATTAAGCAGCCTACATTTTCTGCCAAAATGGGAAAGAAAAAGGATGTGTCGGCTGCTGAGAAGCAACAAATTGTGGAGTGTTTAGGTCAAGGCATGACTACAATCAACATTGTGCGATGATCAGGATGAAGTGTCTTGGCAATCAAGAAGTATGTAGCTGATTCACAGTACACACGTGTGCGTGCTGATAAGGGCAAATTGAGGACTCTTTCCTACAGGCAATTACGTCAGGTTGAAAGAGCAGCGGCAAAAAAGCCTTGTCATAGCAGCAGACAAGTTTTTGAAGCTGCTTGTGCCTCCAACGTCCCCCGAACAACAAGATGCAGGGTCCTTCAGAGGTTTGCAGCTGTGCATACGCCATCCTGTCGACCTCCTCTATCCACTTCACACAAGCAGAAACGGCTCCAGTGGGCCAAACATTACATGAAGACTGATTTCAAAACTGTTTTGTTCACGGATGAGTGCCGTGCAGCGCTCGATGGTCCAGATGGATGGAGTGGAGGATGGCTGGTTGATGGACACCCCACGCAAACACGGCTACAGCGCCAACAAGGAGGAGGTGGAGTAATGTTTTGGGCTGGAATCATGGGGAGAGAGATTGTCGGCCCCTTTAGGATCCCTGAAGGCGCTAAAGATGAACTCCATAATGTATGTGGATTTTCTCAAACAGCACTTCCTGCCATGGTTCAAGAAGAAGAACCGTGTATTTCACAGCAAGATCATTTTTCTGCATGATAATGCACCATCTCATGCTGCACATAAAACATCTGCATCTCTGGCTGATATGGGCATAAAAGGGGACAAACTTATGGTGTGACCCCCATGCTCCCCTGACCTCTACCCCATTCAGAACCTTTGGAGCATCATTAAAAAGAGTGTCTATGATGGCGGGAGGCAGTTCACATCTAAGCAACAGCTCTGGGAGGGTATTCTGTCCTCATGCAAAACAATTGAAGCAGAAACCATCCAAAACCTGACAAATTCAATGGACGAGAG
The DNA here is from genome assembly GCF_046119375.1 of Phyllobates terribilis. Classification (NCBI taxonomy): domain Eukaryota; kingdom Metazoa; phylum Chordata; class Amphibia; order Anura; family Dendrobatidae; genus Phyllobates; species Phyllobates terribilis. The sequence goes on from NW_027362763.1 coordinate 320,091,471, forward strand.
AGTTCAGAAGCTCCTTTCGAACAAGGGGTCCTATGTGAAAATGTAACATCACCTAGAATAAAGTTTTGAGTTGAAAACTGTTTGATTTCAGTTTCTAACAACCTGCTAATGCTTATAATTTCAAAAATGACCATTTTGTTTGGTCTTTATTAAAATGAAAAGGTTGATCGAAAAGTTTGGGGGATCTAAGAGTGTGGCAACCCAGTAGTCATGATTACTTCGAATTCTGACAATATGAGGGTCATACTGCAGGTAGTGCAGCAAGAAGGCACTTATGTGTCTTGCGCATCTCGGAGCCCCAAAATTATTTTCCGGGCTAGATGCAGCTAAAAATTATTATTAATTTTAAATCTGGTGAAGCTTTAGTATAGATGGCCTAATAGGATCAGTGCTGCACACTGCTACAAAGCCCAAATTATTTTCCAGTCAAGATACAGATAAACATGATTAGTAATTTTAAATCTGGTGGAGCTTATTATAGATGGCCTAATAGAATCAGTGCTGCACACTGCTACAAAGCCCAAATTATTTTCCAGCCAAGATACAGATAAACATGATTAGTAATTTGAAAGCTTAAAACGGTTGGTAGGGTGATTTTAACCAATCATCAAGCTTTTACTCTCCCCAGGATGGGGTAGAAAAGTCGTTTCGGATCCATGATTTGTTCATCTTTATGAACGTGAGTCTGTCTACATTATCAGTGGAGAGCCGCGTGCGCTTATCTGTCAGCACACCACCAGCAGCGCTGAACACACGTTCAGACAGAACGCTGGCTGCGGGGCATGACAAGATCTCCAAGGCGTAAGTGGCTAGCTCCGGCCATTTATCCAGATTGGAAGCCCAAAAAGAGCAAGGGTCCAGTGACACAGTCGTGGCTTCAATGTTTACTTGGAGATACTCCTGTACCATCGTCTCTAGGCGTTGACTATGTGTCAGACTTCTTGTCTCCTGTGGCCTTGCAAAGGATGGGCTAAAAAAGTGGTGAAATGATTCCGCAAAATTGATGTTAACAGCAGATACTGTGGTTCTGTTACGGTTTGAGTGCTGAACACTTGACGGTCCCACGGTTGGCAAGTTGGAACTGTGAGATTCACTACGTGCACCACTGGTATTTTGTGGAAAAGCACATGTAAGATTCTGCAACAGTCTCTGCTGATACTCCTGCATGCGTGCATCCCTTTCTATGGCAGGAATAATTTCTGCAAATTTACTTTTGTACCGGGGATCTAACAGTGTGGCAACCCAGTAGTCAGGATTATTTCTAATTCTCACAATTCGAGGGTCATGTTGCAGGTAGTGCAGCAAGAAGGCACTCATGTGTGTTGCGCATCCAGGAGCACCAAGTCCCTGTTGTGTTGGTGGCGAGGTAACAATCATGCTTCCTTCCTCTGTCCTCTCCCCCCAACCTCGCACAACAGAAATGTGATCAAGGTCTCCCTCATCTGATGAGTCTTCCATCAGTTCGTCCTCCACTTCTTCCTGGGCTCCTGCACCTTCCTCACTAGTTTGGCTGCTACCATGCGCCCTGGTAAAACCATCTCCCCCACCCTCACATGCCTGCCGCCTTGGTGCTGCCGACCGTCTGGACCTTGCAGATGTTAGCCCTTCCGCATACAACTCCTCCTCCTCTACTTCCTCCACCTCCTCTTGTGCCACCACCTGACTCCGAATTCTGTTTAACATGTGCTCCAGCATGTAAATCACCGGAATAGTCATGCTGATAATGGCATCGTCAGCACTAAACATCTTCGTCGCCATTTCAAAACTGTGCAGAAGGGTGCATAGGTCCCTGATCTGAGACCACTCCTCCAGCGTGATTTGCCCCACCTCTGGATCTCGTTGGCCCAGGCTATACGTCAGAACGTATTGCACCAGGGCTTGTTGTTGCTGCCACAGTCGCTGCAACATGTGCAGAGTTGAATTCCACCGGGTAGGCACATCGCATTTTAGCCGGTGAAGTGGCAGGCCCAACGACTTCTGTAGAGATGTAAGTCGCTGAGCTGCGGGATGCGAACGGCGAAAGTGAGCACACAGCGACCGTGCCCTCTGCAGAAGGCCATCTAGTCTGGGATAGTGGGCTAAAAATTGCTGGACAACCAGGTTCAACACGTGAGCCATACAAGGCACGTGTGTGACATTGCCCCGGCGAAGGGCCGCACCCAGGTTTGCAGCATTGTCGCACACGGCCTTCCCTGGTTTCAGGTCCAGTGGAGACAACCATTCATGAAATTGGTTCTCCAGAGCTGACCACAACTCCTCAGCTGTGTGACTCACATTTCCCAGACATTTCAATGTAAAAACCGCCTGATGACGTTGAGTCCTACTGCCAGCATAGTTAGGAGGTGTGCAGGATCCCTTCTGCGCAGTTAGAAAGCTTGTGGCATGACCAGACAGGCTTTGGGTGCAGGTGGAAGACCGAGAGGAGGTTGAGGAGGCAGAAGCAGTGGAGGAACTTTGACATAAAGAGGATTGACGCACAACTCGTGGGGACGGCAAGACTTGGACAGCAGCCCCTTGTCCTGCTGTCACCATAGTTACCCAGTGCCCAGTCAGCGACATGTAACGCCCCTGTCCATGCCTACTCGTCCAAGTGTCTGTGGTGAAATGCACCCTGTCACACACAGAGTTTCTCAAAGAAGCGGTGATGTTGTGTGCGACATGCTGGTGGAGCGCAGGCACACCTTTCTTTGAGAAGTAGTGCCGACTGGGCATCTGGTACTGGGGCACTGCGACGGACATAAGGTCTCGAAAATCCTCTGTGTCAACCAGGCGGAAAGGCAGCATTTCTGTAGCCAAGAACTTGCAGATGGTGAAATTCAACCTCTTAGCTTTCTCATGGCTAGGAGGAAATGGTCTTTTACTTGTCCACATCTGAGGGACCGAGGGCTGGCTATTGTGCTTAGACGGGGTTGATAAGGGTGTCCCCGGCAAACTGCCGGTCTGTGAGGAAGATGCAGGCGGACATGTTAGGTTGTCTTGATCCAAAGGTGGTACTATCGATGTCGGACAGCGCTCAACACCAGCTGGTGTTACCACCTCCAAAGAAAATGATGACCTGCCAATCACGCTGGCTGTTGCGGGTAAAGAGGTGGCAGGTCTGCGCCCCAAAACAGGTGTGACTGCTGTCCCCCCAGTTACAGAGGATGAAGAGGCCGCGGATGCACAAGATATGGCAGACGGTGGTTGGCCCGGCCGGCTAGGCCGCATTGTAGCACACTGAGCTTCCCACTGCAACTTATGCTTCATGTCCATGTGCCGGTTCATGCATGAAGTACTCAAACTATGTATTTTTTGGCCTCTACTTAGCTTTTGCTGACAAATGTTACAGATAACACGAGTTGGGTCATCTTTATCGATCTGAAAAAATGCCCAGGCTATGCAAGGCTTAGCACCCATGCGACTTGAAGAGCCACCACGACTTGTGGTGAGAGGCAGAGTTGTGTTTGAGGATGCAGTTGTTGACGTGCTTCCAGTACTACGTCTCTGTCCAGGAAGGCGCAACCTGACCTCGTCGTCACTAGCATCTTCCTCCACCTCCTCTGCTGACCTCATCTCTTGGCTGACTGTGGGTTGACAGTAAGTGGGATCTCCAACCTCATCATCATCACCCTGTGCGTTATCACACCCGTCGTCCTCAGAGCCAACCTGTTCCTGCCCTGACAAAAAACTAAAGTTGTCGCTCCAATCAGGTATTTGAGTCTTATCATCGTCTTCCTCATTGTCTCCACCAACAGGAGTTACAGTTTGGGAATGAGGGTCTACATTATGGTCAGAACCTTCTGCGTCTGGTCCTGGATCCGACTCATAAAGATTCTGGGCATCAGTGCAGATCATTTCCTCGTCTGGATTCACAGAAGCGCTGGAGTCGACCTCTGATTCCCAGGCTATAGTATGAGTAAACAGCTCTGCAGACTCAACCATCTGTTCTACCTCATACTCAGACGGGCAGCTAGAGATTTGGGAGCTGTGAGGAAGCAAGTGCGATTGGGGTGACACCTTTGAGGACTGGAGTATTTGTGATGTTGAAGTTGATGTGGAGGAGAGCCCACTTAAAGGAGCACTTGATATCCGTTGAAGCACCTGCTGTTTTTGTGCCTCATCTGGAATTTGTAGCGATTGGCGTGGCCGTAAGAAAGGGATCTTATCACATTTTCCGCTAAAAGAAGTAGACATTTTAGTTTGGCTGGAAGATGGTCTTTCTTCTGCAGATGTTAGTGTTGCTTTAACACCTACCCCACGGACACAACCTTTTTTCCCCTTCCCAACACGCCTATTCCCCTTTCCACCAGCAGCAGGCCTTTTTCCACTCATTTTGGTGGTTAACTAATTAACAACTCTGGAGTTGTTTGCACAAAAAAACAATGGATGGGAACCGAGCAGAGCTGAGTGGCCAAACTGTGGTATTAGGCCAAAACTATTGGCTGGGTTAGATGCAGAAAAAAATTATATTCAATTTGCAACCTGATGGAGGTCAGTATAGATGGACTAATAGAGAAAGTCCCGCACACTGCTAGAAGGCCAAATATTTTTTCAGAGCTAGATGCAGAAAAAAATATATTCAGTTTGCAACCTGATGGAGGTCTGTATAGATGGATTAATAGAACAAGTCCCACACACAGCTAGAAGCCCAATATTTTTTCAGAGGTAGATGCAGAAAAAAATATATTCAGTTTGCAACCTGATGGAGGTCAGTATAGATGGACTAATACAACAAGTCCCACACACAGCTAGAAGCCCAATATTTTTTCAGAGGTAGATGCAGAAAAAAATATATTCAGTTTGCAACCTGATGGAGGTCTGTATAGATGGATTAATAGAGAAAGTCCCACACACAGCTAGAAGCCCAATATTTTTTCAGAGGTAGATGCAGAAAAAAATATATTCAGTTTGCAACCTGATGGAGGTCAGTATAGATGGACTAATACAACAAGTCCCACACACAGCTAGAAGCCCAATATTTTTTCAGAGGTAGATGCAGAAAAAAATATATTCAGTTTGCAACCTGATGGAGGTCTGTATAGATGGATTAATAGAACAAGTCCCACACACAGCTAGAAGCCCAATATTTTTTCAGAGGTAGATGCAGAAAAAAATATATTCAGTTTGCAACCTGATGGAGGTCTGTATAGATGGATTAATAGAACAAGTCCCACACACAGCTAGAAGCCCAATATTTTTTCAGAGGTAGATGCAGAAAAAAATATATTCAGTTTGCAACCTGATGGAGGTCAGTATAGATGGACTAATACAACAAGTCCCACACACAGCTAGAATCCCAATATTTTTTCAGAGGTAGATGCAGAAAAAAATATATTCAGTTTGCAACCTGATGGAGGTCTGTATAGATGGACTAATACAACAAGTCCCACACACAGCTAGAAGCCCAATATTTTTTCAGAGCTAGATGCAGACAAAAATATATTCAGTTTGCAACCTGATGGAGGTCAGTATAGATGGACTAATACAACAAGTCCCACACACAGCTAGAAGCCCAATATTTTTTCAGAGGTAGATGCAGAAAAAAATATATTCAGTTTGCAACCTGATGGAGGTCTGTATAGATGGATTAATAGAACAAGTCCCACACACAGCTAGAAGCCCAATATTTTTTCAGAGGTAGATGAAGAAAAAAATATATGCAGTTTGCAACCTGATGGAGGTCAGTATAGATGGACTAATACAACAAGTCCCACACACAGCTAGAAGCCCAATATTTTTTCAGAGCTAGATGCAGAAAAAAATTATATTCAATTTGCAACCTGATGGAGGTCAGTATAGATGGACTAATAGAATGATGCTATGCCCAAAAGATTTTACTTCACTAGGTGCAGTAAAAAAATTGGTATTCTATACACAGGTGGTATATCTTGCAACACAGATAGGCTACTCCACTGACTAACACACTCTGCAATAGGCCAAAAAGGATTAGCTTTGCTAGATTCAGCCAAATGCTGTGAAAAAAACTTGCACAGCACTGGCACAGACCTGCCTGGCAAAAACTGATAGGAACTGATGTAACCTAGTCCTGAAAAGGACTCCAATTACAATTAGTCTTTACTCCCACAATCTATCTATTTAAGAGCACAGACCTGCCTGATAAAAGTCGTAGGAAATGCTGTAACCTAGTCCTTAAAAGGACTGCAATCACAACTATTCCCTACTTCCAAGCTATCTGTAGATTTGTGCGAAAATTGGCTTGAAATTAACAAGGTATAGCGCACACAGCAACAGCGGTGCCGTCTAACACGCAGCTGCAGCAGTGAGAAAATGGTGGCGACGGGGAAAATGGCTTGGTCTTATAGGGCAAGGACATGTGACATACACTGCCAATGACACATGCCCTTGCTTGTGTGAAAAAAAGCACTTCGCTCCGTGTGTGCGCTGCTGATAGGCTGACAGATTGCACCTCCCCACTGTAAATGCGGGAAAGAGAAAAAAAAAATGGAGATCTTCATTGTTCCTGCAGAGATCCATCCCCTGCCCCTCCCCCCACCCCGCTGTACACTCAAACTGCGTATTAACATTAATTTTCATCATTACTGAGAAAAAATCCAGTTATGATTTTGGTGCACGAACAGTTATCGAACATAACCTCGAACAGCCGAATTTTTCTCAAATTGTTCGTGTTCGCCGAACGGCTCGAACACCACCCAAAACAGCTCGAATTTGAGATTGGCGAACAGTTCGAGTAGAACAACGCTCATCTCTAGTTGTAAGTTGCTCTGTCCTAATTTTTGGCATCTTTTGCTGGGAAAGCATAAGTAAATACCATGGGACACCCACTCCCCAATAATGGGACTTATGTTTGTAATATGCTGTACTGCATGGCTCTTGTAAGGGGCATTGCAAGTTGCTCCGTCCTAATTTTTAGCAGCTTTTGCTGGGAAAGCATAAGCAAATACTATGGGAGACCCACTCCCCAATATTGGGACTTATGTTTGTAATATGCTGTACTGCATGGCTCTTGTAAGGGGCATTGCAAGTTGCTCCGTCCTAATTTTTGGCAGCTTTTGCTGGGAAAGCATAAGCAAATACTATGGGAGACCCACTCCCTAATAATGGGACTTATGTTTGTAATATGCTGTACTGCATGGCTCTTGTAAGGGGCATTGCAAGTTGCTCCATCCTAATTTTTGGCAGCTTTTGCTGGGAAAGCATAAGCAGATACCATGGGACACCCACTCCCTAATAATGGGACTTATGTTTGTAATATGCTGTACTGCATGGCTCTTGTAAGGGGCATTGCAAGTTGCTCCGTCCTAATTTTTGGCAGCTTTTGCTGGGAAAGCGTAAGCAAATACTATGGGAGACCCACTCCCCAATAATGGGACTTATGTTTGTAATATGCTGTACTGCATGGCTCTTGTAAGGGGCATTGCAAGTTGCTCCGTCCTTATTTTTGGCAGCTTTTGCTTGCAAGACATAAGCAAATACTATGGGACACCCACTCCCCAATAATGGGACTTATGTTTGTAATATGCTGTACTGCATGGCTCTTGTAAGGGGTATTGCAAGTTGCTCCATCCTAATTTTTGGCAGCTTTTGCTTGCAAGGCATAAGCAAATACTATGGGACACCCACTCCCCAATAATGGGACTTATGTTTGTAATATGCTGTACTGCATGTGACGCGCCCCCTGGGCCGTGTGTACACGTGTGTGGGATACCCAGTGCCGGGTCTCTGGGGTCTGTTGTCTCCGTGGCGGTGACCCGGTCCCGTGGCTCAGGCTGGTCAAACCAGTGGCAGTCTTTCTTAGGTTTTGAGGTTAATTGTCCGACTGCGCCACCCGTGGATTGCGGTCAGGGAGTACCACCGCTGCGAGGCAGACCGCTGAGGCTGGTGTTGTGTGCGCAGCATAGAATGGGATAACTCCCCTCGGGAGGAGTATAGCCTCAGGGCAGTGAGTGTGGATGATGGGGGTGATGGTGCACGAGCGCAGCAGGAATGACTCAGAGTCTTTGCAGTGCAGTTCAGGGTCTTTACTGATGATTATAAGGTAGACCCTCCCGGGAGTACTGGCTAGCATAAGAGGCCTGGTCAGTCTGTGAGCAAGCAGGAGTTCCCCTGGCCAGGTGGAGTTGTAGGCCTCCCCGTCTGTCTGCACTCTTCCTGGCTACCTTGCTGTAAGCGGGTAGAAGTAGCCCAAGTCCCTGAGTGTACCGTGTAGTGCTCACCCGTATGGCTGGTGACTTGGGGCCTTCTGTTAGCCTCCGCTCCACGACGGCGGTGCTGGTCCCTTGCTTGTGACTGAGCCTCCGGGCTTCTATGGCCAGAGGACCTGAAATCCCCTGCCGGCTGGTTTCTGCTGCTGGATATATAAGTCCTCATAGCTTCGGAATCCTGTGTCCGGTTCCTATTGTCTTCTGCCAGGGCGAGCTCTGCTCAGCTTCCAGCCCCTGGTCTTTAGTAGAGATGAGCGTTGTTCGACTCGAACTGTTCGCCAATCTCAAATTCGAGCTGTTTTGGGCGGTGTTCGAGCCGTTCGGCGAACACGAACGATTTGAGAAAAATTTGGCTGTTCGAGGTTATGTTCGATAACTGTTCGTGCACCAAAATCATAACTGGATTTTTTCTCAGTAATGCTGAAAATTAATGTTAATACGCAGTTTGAGTGTACAGCGGGGTGGGGGGAGGGGCAGGGGATGGATCTCTGCAGGAATAATGAAGATCTCCATTTTTTTTTCTCTTTCCCGCATTTACAGTGGGGAGGTGCAATCTGTCAGCCTATCAGCAGCGCACACACGGAGCGAAGTGCTTTTTTTCACACAAGCAAGGGCATGTGTCATTGGCAGTGTATGTCACATGACGCGCCCCTGGGCCTGTGTCGCGCTGCGTTGCGCAGGCGGGAGCTTACCCGGAGCTGGATCTGTTGAGGGTTGTAGTCTCGTGGCGGTGACCCGGTCCGTGCCCAGGGAGTCAGACTAAGTGGCGCTGTATCAGCGGTAGATGTAGGACGACTACGCCACCCGTTGAATGCAGCTATGGAGCTGCCGCTGCAGGGCAGACCGCTGAGGCCGGTGGTAGGATAGTGCAGCGTAGATGGTATAACCCCCAACGGGAGGGGTATGGCCTCAGGGCTGCCGACGTGGATGATGGGGGTAGCAGGAATCACTCAGAGACGATGCGGTGTGATTCAGGGTCTTTACTGGTGACAAAGATAGACCCTCCCGGAGTACTGGCTAGCGATCGGGACCTGGTCAGTCCTTGAGCAGATGGGATCTCCCCTGGCCAGGCGGAGTTGTAGGCCTCCCAAACTGACTGTACTCTTCTGGCTACCTTGCTAGAGGCGGGTATAAGTAGCCCACGTCCCTGAGTGTACCGTGTGGTGCTCACCCGTATGGCCGGTGACTCGGGGCCTTCTAGTAGCTTCCGCTCCATGACAGCGGTGCTGGTCCCATGCGTGTGACCGTGCCTTCGGGTTTCTTGGCCAGAGGACCTGAAATCCCCTGCCTGACGGATTCTGCTGCTGGGTAGGAGTTAGTCCCCACAGCCTCGGACTCCGGGTCCGGTAAGAAATCTTCTCAGTCAGGGCGAGCTCTGCAGCTGCCAGCCCCTGACTCCTTGTAACACTGCTCCCACAGAGCTCCTGTTGTTTCTTCCTATGCTGCTTCTCTTCTCTACTTCTGGCATGGCCCAGGAGCTGGGCCCAGACGGAGCCACAGCTCCCTGTCAGCCCTCCTGGCTGCACTCTCCCTCTGAACTCTCTAACCCTGCCTCAGCCCCAGGTTTATACAGGGGAAGTTCTTCCCCTCCCAGGACTGGGCAGGAGGTGTGGCATGCATAGGATTCCTGACCAAGAGACCTCCCACCTGCTCTCAGACATAACACTGCCGTTACTGTGGAAACCAGACCCCTGGGGTGCCACATTCCCCCCTAGTGAAATTTAGTACTCCGGGACTAAACATATTTTTAGAAAAACATAACAAGGTATAAACAATAATAATACAATAAGAAAAACACATAAAGATGGTTACGGCGTGTCCGCAACCGGGTGCAGTCTTTGAAGAAAACAAAGGTGTCCATTTCACCAAAACAGGGAGACATAACCAGGTAGGGGTCTGTCCTGCCCCGAGTCCTTAACAGTCTTTTAGTCCATCCTGGGTTACGCTCCACTAACTGTACAAAGGATTCCCGGTAAATCCACCAAGGACTCCTATAAATTACTAGAAACACATAATTATTTACAGGATATGGCCGCTCTCAGTCCTCGGCCAGTGGGGATAAGGATTGGCTGCTCACAGTCCTCAGCCTGGTAAGGGATAGGGACACATGGGGAACAATTCACTAATCCCAACGGGGACCATATTTTAATTAGCAGCAGTCCTTGTACCCTTACGGGTAACTATTTACAGCTCTTTATTCACGCTACTTCCCTTCAGTAGCTATGTCCTCTTTGTGCTCCCTACTGAGGGTAGTCCTCAGACCCGTCCGGGTCCTCTTGGCTTTCCTCGTATTGGTAGTACTGCAGCTCCTCCTCGGTTAGCTGGGTTAGTATCTCTGCGACAGTCCTCCTCCCAGGTGGCCAGGACTTTACCTCCCTTTGGGCTGCCCCGGGTAATTGGGCCACCAGGATGCTCACTTTTTGCTCCTCTGTGAGGGGGTACACCTGGAAGAGGCTATCCAGCTTTTCTCTAAAGTCATGCAGGGTATGTGACTCCCCTGAGTACTGGGGTAGCCAGGCTGCCCCCGGGATATAGGGCATGGTGAAAGGCATGACCGCAACAGCGGTGGCGCTGGCGGGGGTTGAAGCGGTGAAGCTCTCCTGCGTATCCGACATCCTTCTCCCCCCTAGTGGACCGTGGCCTACCTTGCGATGATCCTCGTCCGTAGGCCGCGGCTCCGCAGTGGATCGTCAGGGTTGAGGACCTTCCGTCGCGCTCCTGTGACGTCGGCGTCTGCTGGGCTCCTTCCAGGACCTTACGCAACGTCCGGACGTGAGGCGGGGCTTCAGTTTCTCGCGCGCTTTCGGAGTCCACGCCCCTCTTCTTCCCGCGCGGCGTCTTCAAGATGGCGTCCAACGGCGGGAAAACTCCACGGATGGCGGGAAGAAGGCAGAAGATGGCGCCGGATGGCGGGAAAACTCCACCGATGGCGGGAAGGAAGCGGAAGATGGCGCCGGATGGCGGGAATCTTCACCACAGGTAAGTTTGAACAGTCTTTTTCAGGCACGCAGTACCCGGTGGTTGCGGGCACGAAATCCTGCCGACTACGCCAAAAGTTGACGCGCCCCTGGGCCTGTGTCGCGCTGCGTTGCGCAGGCGGGAGCTTACCCGGAGCCGGATCTGTTGAGGGTTGTAGTCTCGTGGCGGTGACCCGGTCCGTGCCCAGGGAGTCAGACTAAGTGGCGCTGTATCAGCGGTAGATGTAGGACGACTACGCCACCCGTTGAATGCAGCTATGGAGCTGCCGCTGCAGGGCAGACCGCTGAGGCCGGTGGTAGGATAGTGCAGCGTAGATGGTATAACCCCCAACGGGAGGGGTATGGCCTCAGGGCAGCCGACGTGGATGATGGGGGTAGCAGGAATCACTCAGAGACGATGCGGTGTGATTCAGGGTCTTTACTGGTGACAAAGATAGACCCTCCCGGAGTACTGGCTAGCGATCGGGACCTGGTCAGTCCTTGAGCAGATGGGATCTCCCCTGGCCAGGCGGAGTTGTAGGCCTCCCAAACTGACTGTACTCTTCTGGCTACCTTGCTAGAGGCGGGTATAAGTAGCCCACGTCCCTGAGTGTACCGTGTGGTGCTCACCCGTATGGCCGGTGACTCGGGGCCTTCTAGTAGCTTCCGCTCCATGACGGCGGTGCTGGTCCCATGCGTGTGACCGTGCCTTCGGGTTTCTTGGCCAGAGGACCTGAAATCCCCTGCCTGACGGATTCTGCTGCTGGGTAGGAGTTAGTCCCCACAGCCTCGGACTCCGGGTCCGGTAAGAAATCTTCTCAGTCAGGGCGAGCTCTGCAGCTGTCAGCCCCTGACTCCTTGTAACACTGCTCCCACAGAGCTCCTGTTGTTTCTTCCTATGCTGCTTCTCTTCTCTACTTCTGGCATGGCCCAGGAGCTGGGCCCAGCCGGAGCCACAGCTCCCTGTCAGCCCTCCTGGCTGCACTCTCCCTCTGAACTCTCTAACCCTGCCTCAGCCCCAGGTTTATACAGGGGAAGTTCTTCCCCTCCCAGGACTGGGCAGGAGGTGTGGCATGCATAGGATTCCTGACCAAGAGACCTCCCACCTGCTCTCAGACATAACACTGTCGTTACTGTGGAAACCAGACCCCTGGGATGCCACATCACATGTCCTTGCCCTATAAGACCAAGCCATTTTCCCCGTCGCCACCATTTTCTCACTGCTGCAGCTGCGTGTTAGACGGCACCGCTGTTGCTGTGTGCGCTATACCTTGTTAATTTCAAGCCAATTTTCGCACAAATCTACAGATAGCTTGGGAGTAGGGAATAGTTGTGATTGCAGTCCTTTTAAGGACTAGGTTACAGCATTTCCTACGACTTTTATCAGGCAGGTCTGTGCTCTTAAATAGATAGATTGTGGGAGTAAAGACTAATTGTAATTGCAGTCCTTTTCAGGACTAGGTTACATCAGTTCCTATCAGTTTTTGCCAGGCAGGTCTGTGCCAGTGCTGTGCAAGTTTTTTTTCACAGCATTTGGCTGAATCTAGCAAAGCTAATCCTTTTTGGCCTATTGCAGAGTGTGTTAGTCAGTGGAGTAGCCTATCTGTGTTGCAAGATATACCACCTGTGTATAGAATACCAATTTTTTTACTGCACCTAGTGAAGTAAAATCTTTTGGGCATAGCATCATTCTATTAGTCCATCTATACTGACCTCCATCAGGTTGGAAATTGAATATAATTTTTTTCTGCATCTAGCTCTGAAAAAATATTTGGGCTTCTAGCAGTGTGTGGGACTTGTTCTATTAGTCCATCTATACTGACCTCCATCAGGTTGCAAACTGAATATAATTTTTTTCTGCATCTAGCTCTGAAAAAATATTTGGCCTTCTAGCAGTGTGTGGGACTTTCTCTATTAGTCCATCTATACTGACCTCTATCAGGTTGCAAATTAAAAATAATTTTTATCTGCATCTAGCTCTTAAAAAATATTTGGCCTTCTAGCAGTGTGTGGGACTTTCTCTATTAGTCCATCTATACTGACCTCCATCAGGTTGCAAATTAAAAATAATTTTTTGTCTGCATCTAGCTCTGAAAAAATATTTGGCCTTCTAGCAGTGTGTGGGACTTTCTCTATTAGTCCATCTATACTGACCTCCATCAGGCTGCAAATTAAAAATAATTTTTATCTGCATCTACCTCTGAAAAAATATTTGGCCATCTAGCTGTGTGTGGGACTTGTTCTATTAGTCCATCTATACTGACCTCCATCAGGTTGCAAACTGAATATAATTTTTTTCTGCATCTAGCTCTGAAAAAATATTTGGCCTTCTAGCAGTGTGTGGGACTTTCTCTATTAGTCCATCTATACTGACCTCCATCAGGTTGCAAATTAAAAATAATTTTTTGTCTGCATCTAGCTCTGAAAAAATATTTGGCCTTCTAGCAGTGTGTGGGACTTTCTCTATTAGTCCATCTATACTGACCTCCATCAGGTTGCAAACTGAATATATTTTTTTTCTGCATCTACCTCTGAAAAAATATTGGGCTTCTAGCTGTGTGTGGGTCTTGTTCTATTAATCCATCTATACAGACCTCCATCAGGTTGCAAACTGAATATAATTTTTTTCTGCATCTACCTCTGAAAAAATATTTGGGCTTCTAGCTGTGTGTGGGACTTTCTTTATTAGTCCATCTATACTGACCTCCATCAGGTTGCAAATTAAAAATAATTTATATCTGCATCTAGCTCTGAAAAAATATTTGGCCTTCTAGCAGTGTGTGGGACTTTCTCTATTAGTCCATCTATACTGACCTCCATCAGGTTGCAAATTCAAACTAATTTTTTGTCTGCATCTAGCTCTGAAAAAATATTTGGCCTTCTAGCAGTGTGTGGGACTTTCTCTATTAGTCCATCTATACTGACCTCCATCAGGTTGCAAACTGAATATATTTTTTTTCTGCATCTACCTCTGAAAAAATATTTGGGCTTCTAGCTGTGTGTGGGACTTGTTCTATTAGTCCATCTATACTGACCTCCATCAGGTTGCAAACTGAATATAATTTTTTTCTGCATCTACCTCTGAAAAAATATTTGGGCTTCTAGCTGTGTGTAGGACTTGTTCTATTAGTCCATCTATACTGACCTCCATCAGGTTGCAAACTGAATACAATTTTTTTCTGCATCTACCTCTGAAAAAATATTTGGGCTTCTAGCTGTGTGTGGGACTTGTTCTATTAGTCCATCTATACTGACCTCCATCAGGTTGCAAATTGAATATAATTTTTTTCTGCATCTAACCCAGCCAATAGTTTTGGCCTAATACCACAGTTTGGCCACTCAGCTCTGCTCGGTTCCCATCCATTGTTTTTTTGTGCAAACAACTCCAGAGTTGTGAATTAGTTAACCACCAAAATGAGTGGAAAAAGGCCTGCTGCTGGTGGAAAGGGGAATAGGCGTGTTGGGAAGGGGAAAAAAGGTTGTGTCCGTGGGGTAGGTGTTAAAGCAACAGTAACATCTGCAGAAGAAAGACCATCTTCCAGCCAAACTAAAATGTCTACTTCTTTTAGCGGACAATGTGATAAGATCCTTTTCTTACGGCCACGCCAATCGCTACAAATTCCAGATGAGGCACAAAAACAGCAGGTGCTTCAACGGATATCAAGTGCTCCTTTAAGTGGGCTCTCCTCCACATCAACTTCAACATCACAAATACTCCAGTCCTCAAAGGTGTCACCCCAATCGCACTTGCTTCCTCACAGCTCCCAAATCTCCAGCTGACCATCTGAGTATGAGGTAGAACAGATGGTTGAGTCTGCAGAGCTGTTTACTCATACTATAGCCTGGGAATCAGAGGTCGACTCCAGCGCTTCTGTGAATCCAGACGAGGAAATGATCTGCACTGATGCCCAGAATCTTTATGAGTCGGATCCAGGACCAGACGCAGAAGGTTCTGACCATAATGTAGACCCTCATTCCCAAACTGTAACTCCTGTTGGTGGAGACAATGAGGAAGACGATGATGAGACTCAAATACCTGATTGGAGCGACAACTTTAGTTTTTTGTCAGGGCAGGAACAGGTTGGCTCTGAGGACGACGGGTGTGATAACGCACAGGGTGATGATGATGAGGTTGGAGATCCCACTTACTGTCAACCCACAGTCAGCCAAGAGATGAGGTCAGCAGAGGAGGTGGAGGAAGATGCTAGTGACGACGAGGTCAGGTTGCGCCTTCCTGGACAGAGACGTAGTACTGGAAGCACGTCAACAACTGCATCCTCAAACACAACTCTGCCTCTCACCACAAGTCGTGGTGGTTCTTCAGGTCGCATGGGTGCTAAGCCTTGCATAGTCTGGGCATTTTTTCAGATCGATAAAGATGACCCAACTCGTGTTATCTGTAACATTTGTCAGCAAAAGCTAAGTAGAGGCCAAAAAATACATAGTTTGAGTACTTCATGCATGAACCGGCACATGGACATGAAGCATAAGTTGCAGTGGGAAGCTCAGTGTGCTACAATGCGGCCTAGCCGGCCGGGCCAACCACCGTCTGCCAAATCTTGTGCATCCGCGGCCTCTTCATCCTCTGTGACTGGGGGGACAGCAGTCACACCTGTTTTGGGGCGCAGACCTGCCACCTCTTTACCCGCAACAGCCAGCGTGATTGGCAGGTCATCATTTTTTTTGGAGGTGGTAACACCAGCTGGTGTTGAGCGCTGTCCGACATCGATAGCACCACCTTTGGATCAAGGCAACCTAACATGTCCGCCTGCATCTTCCTCACAGACCGGCAGTTTGCCGGGGACACCCTTATCAACCCCGTCTAAGCACAATAGCCAGCCCTCGGTCCCTCAGATGTGGACAAGTAAAAGACCATTTCCTCCTAGCCATGAGAAAGCTAAGAGGTTGAATTTCACCATCTGCAAGCTCTTGGCTACAGAAATGCTGCCTTTCCGCCTGGTGGACACAGAGGATTTTCGAGACCTTATGTCCGTCGCAGTGCCCCAGTACCAGATGCCCAGTCGGCACTACTTCTCAAAGAAAGGTGTGCCTGCGCTCCAACAGCATGTCGCACACAACATCACCGCTTCTTTGAGAAACTCTGTGTGTGACAGGGTGCATTTCACCACAGACACTTGGACGAGTAGGCATGGACAGGGGCGTTACATGTCGCTGACTGGGCACTGGGTAACTATGGTGACAGCAGGACAAGGGGCTGCTGTCCAAGTCTTGCCGTCCCCACGAGTTGTGCGTCAATCCTCTTTATGTCAAAGTTCCTCCACTGCTTCTGCCTCCTCAACCTCCTCTCGGTCTTCCACCTGCACCCAAAGCCTGTCTGGTCATGCCACAAGCTTTCTAACTGCGCAGAAGGGATCCTGCACACCTCCTTACTATGCTGGCAGTAGGGCTCAACGTCATCAGGCGGTTTTTACTTTGAAATGTCTGGGAAATGTGAGTCACACAGCTGAGGAGTTGTGGTCAGCTCTGGAGAACCAATTTCATGAATGGTTGTCTCCACTGGACCTGAAACCAGGGAAGGCCGTGTGCGACAATGCTGCAAACCTGGGTGCGGCCCTTCGCCGGGGCAATGTCACACACGTGCCTTGTATGGCTCACATGTTGAACCTAGTTGTCCAGCAATTTTTAGCCCACTATCCCAGACTAGATGGCCTTCTGCAGAGGGCAAGGTCGCTGTGTGCTCACTTCCGCCGTTCGCATCCCGCAGCTCAGCGACTTACATCTCTACAGAAGTCGTTGGGCCTGCCACTTCACCGGCTAAAATGCGATGTGTCTACCAGGTGGAATTCAACTCTGCACATGTTGCAGCGACTGTGGCAGCACCGACAAGCCCTGGTGCAATACGTTCTGACGTATAGCCTGGGCCAACGAGATCCAGAGGTGGGGAAAATCACGCTGGAGGAGTGGTCTCAGATCAGGGAC
Organism: Phyllobates terribilis; assembly: GCF_046119375.1. NCBI lineage: Eukaryota > Metazoa > Chordata > Amphibia > Anura > Dendrobatidae > Phyllobates > Phyllobates terribilis. Next base: position 320,108,530 of record NW_027362763.1, read on the forward strand.
CTATGCACCCTTCTGCACAGTTTTGAAATGGCGACGAAGATGTTTAGTGCTGACGATGCCATTATCAGCATGACTATTCCGGTGATTTACATGCTGGAGCACATGTTAAACAGAATTCGGAGTCAGGTGGTGGCACAAGAGTAGGTGGAGGAAGTAGAGGAGGAGGAGTTGTATGCGGAAGGGCTAACATCTGCAAGGTCCAGACGGTCGGCAGCACCAAGGCGGCAGGCATGTGAGGGTGGGGGAGATGGTTTTACCAGGGCGCATGGTAGCAGTCAAACTAGTGAGGAAGGTGCAGGAGCCCAGGAAGAAGTGGAGGACGAACTGATGGAAGACTCATCAGATGAGGGAGACCTTGATCACATTTCTGTTGTGCGAGGTTGGGGGGAGAGGACAGAGGAAGGAAGCATGATTGTTACCTCGCCACCAACACAACAGGGACTTGGTGCTCCTGGATGCGCAACACACATGAGTGCCTTCTTGCTGCACTACCTGCAACATGACCCTCGAATTGTGAGAATTAGAAATAATCCTGACTACTGGGTTGCCACACTGTTAGATCCCCGGTACAAAAGTAAATTTGCAGAAATTATTCCTGCCATAGAAAGGGATGCACGCATGCAGGAGTATCAGCAGAGACTGTTGCAGAATCTTACATGTGCTTTTCCACAAAACACCAGTGGTGCACGTAGTGAATCTCACAGTTCCAACTTGCCAACCGTGGGACCGTCAAGTGTTCAGCACTCAAACCGTAACAGAACCACAGTATCTGCTGGTAACATCAATTTTGCGGAATCATTTCACCACTTTTTTAGCCCATCCTTTGCAAGGCCACAGGAGACAAGAAGTCTGACACATAGTCAACGCCTAGAGACGATGGTACAGGAGTATCTCCAAATAAACATTGAAGCCATGACTGTGTCACTGGACCCTTGCTCTTTTTGGGCTTCCAATCTGGATAAATGGCCGGAGCTAGCCACTTACGCCTTGGAGATCTTGTCATGCCCCGCAGCCAGCGTTCTGTCTGAACGTGTGTTCAGCGCTGCTGGTGGTGTGCTGACAGATAAGAGCACGCGGCTCTCCACTGATAATGTAGACAGACTCACGTTCATAAAGATGAACAAATCATGGATCCGAAACGACTTTTCTACCCCTGTGTCATCCTGGGAAGAGTAAAAGCTTGATGATTGGTTAAAATCACCCTACCAACCGTTTTAAGCTTTCAAATTACTAATCATGTTTATCTGTATCTTGGCTGGAAAATAATTTGGGCTTTGTAGCAGTGTGCAGCACTGATTCTATTAGGCCATCTATAATAAGCTCCACCAGATTTAAAATTACTAATCATGTTTATCTGTATCTTGACTGGAAAATAATTTGGGCTTTGTAGCAGTGTGCAGCACTGATCCTATTAGGCCATCTATACTAAGCTCCACCAGATTTAAAATTAATAATAATTTTTAGCTGCATCTAGCCCGGAAAATAATTTTGGGGCTCCGAGATGCGCAAGACACATAAGTGCCTTCTTGCTGCACTACCTGCAACATGACCCTCATATTGTCAGAATTCGAAGTAATCATGACTACTGGGTTGCCACACTCTTAGATCCCCCAAACTTTTCGATCAACCTTTTCATTTTAATAAAGACCAAAAAATTGGTCATTTTTGAAATTATAAGCATTAGCAGGTTATTAGAAACTGAAATCAAACAGTTTTCAACTCAAAACTTTATTCTAGGTGATGTTACATTTTCACATAGGACCCCTTGTTCGAAAGGAGCTTCTGAACTCTCTCGTCCATTGAATTTGTCAGGTTTTGGATGGTTTCTGCTTCAATTGTTTTGCATGAGGACAGAATACCCTCCCAGAGCTGTTGCTTAGATGTGAACTGCCTCCCGCCATCATAGACACTCCTTTTGATGATGCTCCAGAGGTTCTGAATGGGGTAGAGGTCAGGGGAGCATGGGGGTCAGACCATAAGTTTGTCCCCTTTTATGCCCATATCAGCCAGAGATGCAGATGTTTTATGTGCAGCATGAGATGGTGCATTATCATGCAAAAAAATGATCTTGCTGTGAAATACACGGTTCTTCTTCTTGAACCATGGCAGGAAGTGCTGTTTGAGAAAATCCACATACATTATGGAGTTCATCTTTAGCGCCTTCAGGGATCCTAAAGGGGCCGACAATCTCTCTCCCCATGATTCCAGCCCAAAACATTACTCCACCTCCTCCTTGTTGGCGCTGTAGCCGTGTTTGCGTGGGGTGTCCATCAACCAGCCATCCTCCACTCCATCCATCTGGACCATCGAGCGCTGCACGGCACTCATCCGTGAACAAAACAGTTTTGAAATCAGTCTTCATGTAATGTTTGGCCCACTGGAGCCGTTTCTGCTTGTGTGAAGTGGATAGAGGAGGTCGACAGGATGGCGTATGCACAGCTGCAAACCTCTGAAGGACCCTGCATCTTGTTGTTCGGGGGACGTTGGAGGCACCAGCAGCTTCAAAAACTTGTCTGCTGCTATGACAAGGCTTTTTTGCCGCTGCTCTTTTAACCTGACGTAATTGCCTGTAGGAAAGAGTCCTCAATTTGCCCTTATCAGCACGCACACGTGTGTACTGTGAATCAGCTACATACTTCTTGATTGCCAAGACACTTCATCCTGATCATCGCACAATGTTGATTGTAGTCATGCCTTGACCTAAACACTCCACAATTTGTTGCTTCTCAGCAGCCGACACATCCTTTTTCTTTCCCATTTTGGCAGAAAATGTAGGCTGCTTAATAATGTGAGACAGCCTTCTTAAGTAGTCTTGCCTTTCATTGGACACACCTGCCAAGCTAATTAGCACAGGTGTCTGCAATTGCTTACAGTAATATAAAGAGCCCTGACACACATCACCATCAATGAGTTTAACTGACAAACAAACAAATTCTTCCCTTATCACTCCTAAACACTTTTTGCATAATAATTTGGAACACAGTGTACATGTGCTTTTCCACAAAACACCAGTGGTTCACGTAGTGAATCTTACAGTTCTAACGTGCCAGCCGTGGTCTGTATGGAGTTGTTCAATAAAGGGCCCAAAATTAAGATAACATAGATGGGAGAGGTCTCTATGAATAGGAATTCCTAAGTATTTGATACACTGTGAGGGCCAAGCAAAGGGAAAGTTGGACTGGATGGAATCCTATATGGATTTGGGGAGGGAGACATCCAGGGCCTCAGACTTCGCTGCATTGATTTTAAAATTTGACCATGTAACAAAGTGATCTATTTCAGCCATAACAGCATGGATGAATATATGTGATTGAGTGATATATACTAGGACATCATCAGCAAATAGAGAGCACTTGTACTCGGTGCCTCCCACCTCAATCCACCTAATATTGGGGTTATGGCGAATTGATGAGAGCAGGTGCTCCGTCACTAGGATATATAAGAGAGGGGACAGAGGACATCCCTGCCTTGTCCCATTGGTGATTGTGAAAGGTGATGAAAATGTTCTGATGCACCCCCTGGGCCTTGGGACACCCGGAGCCGGACCCTTTTTGGTGGATGCTGGTGGTTGTAGTCTTCGTGGCGGCGACCCGGTTCCGTGGCTCAGGGTGGTCAAACCAGTGGCGGAACTATTTATGTGGTTTTGATGTTTAAATGTCCGACTACGCCACCCATGGATTGCGGTCAGAGTGAACCGCCGCTGCAGGGCAGACCGCTGAGGCTGGTGTTGTGAGTGCAGCAGAGCATAGCATAACTCCCCACGGGAGGAGTATAGCCTCAGGGCAGTGTATGCGGAGGATGGGGGTGATGGTGCAGGGCAGCAGCAGTAACGACACGGAGTCAGTGATGCAGTCCAGGGCCTTTACTCACAGTTCTTATTATCCAGACCACGTCTGCAGGTAACGGCTGCCCACGTCGTACTGTGCTCACCAGGTGAGGGGCTCAGACAACTCCCAGATAACTTTGGAGCGCTTCACAGGACCCCCTTTGTGTGTCCTTTGTCTGGCCTTTCTTACCAACCCTTCTGTCCGGCTGCCTCGGGCCTCCTCTTGGTAAACTTGGCGCCAGTTTCCCTGACCCTATGTGGTGCCTTCCTAGCGGGTGTAGCGAGGGGCTGCACAACATAAAATGTCACAGCCTCCGGTTTCTAGCTGAGGGTCGTTTCCTGCCTCCACTAGTTTCGGGGACCGGTCTCCCCCTTTGGCCTGACCCCTCCACGCAGGTGGATTCGGGCGTGCGGTGGCGACTCGCCCGTCCGCACCCCTGGGATCCCTTCATTCCTCGTTCCTGGAGCCTTCTCCGCTCCTCTTCCTTCCTTCTCCCTCTTCCAGGCCTGGGCCTCTGTTACTAGGCCCGCCTCCGGAGCAGAGCTCATGCAGAGCCCCTGCTCCCTGCCACTTCTGCTCAGACTTCTCTGCACTGAACTAAGATGGTGCCCACCTTTTATACTCCCTTCTCAATGCACCCAGGAACTGCTTCCTCCCTGCTCCTGCACTACAGGGTTCCCCTTCCTCAGTGTTCCCTCCCCCCACTCCAGCCAGGGACAGGGACTGTCGTGCTCATCTCAGAGGCATATTGGTCGCCCTGCCCCACGGCAATGTGGTGTAATGCATGCAGGTGTCGGGTCCTGATCCACACTCCATCCTTACCTGAGAGTGAGATATCACACCTCTGGGTGAGGTGCAATACCTCTGTAGCAACCGAGCCCTCAGGGTGCTACAGTTCCATTTATCTTCAGCCTAGGTGACGTATTGTGATACAGGGCCGTGATTTTGGCTATAAAAGGGTCCCCTAGACCCCTACCCCAAGCTTTTTAAGAGAATCATATATGGCATGCCAGGAGACTCTATGGAATGCTTTCTCAGCATCCAACGAGAGTATCTAATTACAAATTTTTAACTGCATCTAGCCCAGGAAATACTTTGTGCCTAGTAGCAGTGTCTGCTAGTCAGCGGATTATCCCGGCTGTTAAGCAAGCTACACCACCTGTAGTTTGGACACTTAATTTTTTCAAAGGAAATGCTTCGGGACCACGGGATACTCAGTGAAGAGCATCAGGAGGCACCCCAAGGCATAGGGGCTGGGACTGGCAGTAGGATGCCTTGCGGTGGACAGCCGAGCTCGATCCTTATAAAAGCTTTTTAACTGCAGCAGCTTTAGTGGACGCTACTGGAGCTGGAATTACGCGGCTGCTGGCATGAGACTTGCCCTCCAATAGATCCTTGTAAATGGATTTAAAGTGTATTCATTCAAATTAGAGAGACAATTTAAATTAAAAAGCTTAGAGCTGCCTCCACCACAGGGGGGCTCGCTCGACCCACCAGCGGACAGGCACCAGTATTGGGAGAGGGGGGCTGGCCGTCAGGGTTCACCGCGGCTCTGGCACAAACCCGGCGACACGGAGGTGGCACGGGCAGGAGCGGACTGAACGTGTCTTCTTCTCACTTTTTGGATTTTAGAAGGGCATGACATGCCTATATCTGTGTCTCCCCCTCCTTTTACTCCTCCATCTCTTTTCTTTTCGCATGACTATATGTACTTGACACTTTTCCATGTGTTAGTTGTGTCTTCTGAGCAGTTTGTCAGCTTTTGGACACCTTTGAAGGTGTTTTCTATGTGTTTCTATGTGTTTTTGTTTGCCTGACATTTGTTTTAACGGTGTTCGAAGGTGTTCGACGAACAGTTCGACGAACAGTTCGGCGAACATACGGTTGTTCGACGAACCGAACCGAACTCGAACACTACGTGGGTGGCTCAACACTAGTCTTTAGCTCCTAGCTCCTACAGAGCTCCTTGCTGTTACTTTCCCTTGCTCTCACTCTGACTCTGACTGTTCTCTGACTCACTCAACCCCGCACCAGATCCAGTTTATAAGGGCAGAATTCTCCCCTCCCAGGACTGGGGCAGGAGGATGTTTCATGTGTAAGGGATCCTGACCAGGAAACCTCCCACTTGCTCTCCGACGTAATATCTCTATTACTGTGGTGACCAGACCCCTGGGGTGCCACACATGGCTCTTGTAAGGGGCATTGCAGTTCCTCATAATTTTTGGAAAGCCTTCCATTCACTGCTTAGGCCAACAGTGCACGGGAAACCCAGTTGATATAAATCGAAAAAAAGGTTTAGTTAACGCCCTCTGACCTCCATGTCATTTCCAAGGGGCATTGGAGTGGCTCGAAATTTTTGGTAGGCATTGCTCTCACTGTATGCCCTATAACTGTGTAGCCGAACCGCTCCTTTTGTTACAGAAACATATCCTACAAGACATATCTGGTTGACTGGCCTGATATTGATGTGAATGGTCCCTGTTCCTCCTGCTCTTTCTCCTTTGCCACCACCTCATCCATCATTTATCACCTGAAGCTTTGTTTTAACGGGAGTCATAGAACTGGGATAGTAGCAGGAAAACATCCAGCAATCCTCGGAGGAGGTAGGATATGCGCCAAAACGCGGACCACCTCAGGCCTAGCCGCTACTACATACATGCGCTTGCATTCCAAGAAAACAAAGCAGATGCTAACTTCTATCATCATCATCATGCTCCTCACCTAGGCACTCTCAACTCCCCTGATGTAGAAGCCAGGGCCCACCGGAGGAGTCTGGTTCTCTGGTGGGCTCGTCCAATGCTGCCCTAAAGCAGGCCATGCTAAGAAAAGTGTGGGTGAAGGTGACAGGAGAAATCAGGGCGGCTGGGGACCGAGTATGGACACCTGGCCGCCACCTGGCGGTTGGGGACCGAGCGTGGACACCCGGCCGCCGGGCGGCTGGGGACAGAGTATGGATACCTCGCTGCCGAAGTGGCCATGAGGTAGTGGCCAACTTCGGCCTCCTCCAAACTAAAAGGCCCCATTTCAAGTGAAAGCTAGCAGTATGGTATTGCAGCCTGCGGGTGGGTGGGTGGTTGGCTGCATATTTTTGCTTGCATTGCAAGGAATGGGGGAGGTACAATTGAACACTGCCCTGGGACAAGGACTTGCACGGGGATAGTTGCAAGTCTGCATCTTCTGATGCGGCAAGGATCACTTCTGATGGGCACACTTTTAGACAGTGACCTGGGGGTCAGAGATGCTTCCAGGGGTCTTCCCCATGCTGATCCCTTGTCTTTTCAGCACTGTATGTGACGCGCCCCCTGGGCCATGTTGTTAGGGATACCCGGAGCCGGATCAGATGGGGGTTGTAGTCTCCGAGTGGCTGTGACCCGGTCCGTGCCCAGGGTGTCAAACTCAGTGTGTGTCAGTCCTACAGATGTTATTAGAGTTCTTTGTGTCGACTACGCCACCCGTTGATTTGCGGTCAATACGGCCGCCGCTGCAGCAGGGTCCGCTGAGGCTGGTGGTATGTGTGCAGCTTCGGGTAGTATAACCCCCAACGGGAGGGGTATAGCCTCAGGGGGTCAGGTGTAGAGGATGGTGGTAGTGGTGGTGCAGTGTGGATGTTAAGAAGACTCCGAGCCGGCCTGTGCAGTTCAGGGTTTTTACTTACTGCTGTTCTTGTGGTCACTCTAGCCTTAAGTGACCGCCCGAGCCGTGCTGCGTCCACCAGGTCTTGGACTCGGCCAACCCCCAGGTGATTCTGGAGCGTGGTCCTGAGCTCCCTTTCTGACTTGTCCTTCTCTTTGGCCTTCCCCACCAGGGATCCACCTAAGTCCGGCTCCCTCGGGCCTCTTGTTGGTAAACCCTTGTCTCTGGGTTCCCTGACCCTATTCTTGGTTTGCCTTCCGGGTGGATTTAGTGGGTGGTCGTGGCAGATCCTGCCCACGACCTCCGGTCTCTGGCTAAGGTGTGCTGTAGCCTCCACCAGCTTGGGATCCGGTACCCTGTTGCCAACTCTTCACCCTCTGATCTAATTTTGGGTTCTTGGAGTTCCCTCTTCTCCCCCTTCTGGGTCCTTCTTTCTCCTCTCTCTCTGCTTCTCAGGCTCTCTCAGACTGACCAAACCTCTACAAAAGACTGACGTCTCACAGACTGACCCTGATCTAAGATGGTTCCCACCTTATATACTCCCTCTATGTGTGAGCTCAGGTGACCAGCACCCAATGAGCTCCTAGCTTTACCCAGGCTGCTCCCCCTATCTGCCCCTACACTACTGGGATGTTCCACCCCCCTCCCACTCCAGCCAGGAACAGACACTGTCGTACCTGCACATAAACTGGTGGGAGTACCGTCGGTCTGTTCCTCGGAAATGGGATGTGTGTAGTGCATGCAGCTAACTGAGCTCAGTTCCACACTCCATCCTTACCCGGGAGTGGAATATCACACCTCTGGGTTGAGGTGCAATACCCCTGTAGCAGCCGAATCCTCAGGGTGCTACATATGCATGTGTCACACAGCACATGGCCAGATAAGGTTGTAAAATGTTAAAATGACATTTCCCGGTGAACGCATTTGTCACGGTTGAAAGCAATACAAAAGTGCAAAAACGCATGAAAAATGCTACTTGTGAACATAGCCCAAGGTGTGGAGGAGTATTTTTGTTTTTGGTTGTTTATTTTACCTTATACACAAGTTTTTACCCTGGAAAGGAAATTCCTTAACATATTTCACAGGAAAACCGTTTCAGTTTCGTTTTTGAACGTTTTATTGTGAGCCCGCAAAAGTGGCTTAAAACCTCTGACCACGTTGTTGACAGCAGTGACCTGGGGGTCAGAAATGCTTCCAGGGGCGATCCCTATGCTGCCCCCATGTCTTTTGAGCACTGTCACTATCGTTTTAGGCACTTTTTAGGTTTTCTACAGACTGCCGGGGGTGCTGCCGCAAAAATGCTCGGGTCTCTCATAGACTAACATTGGACTCGTTGCTTGGGTCGAGCACCCGAGTATCACGGTAAGCTCGGCCTGAGCTTCGAGCACCCGAGCATTTTAGTGATCGCTCAACACTATCAGTCGTCATCTTGGTGAGGACACGGAAGTCTTGCTCGTTACCAGTCTGGCACCCATGGCTGACTTTATGTTACGCTGCCTTAACCGTGACCCTCGCATTGTCAAAATGTTGGGTGACAGTCATTACTGGTTGATGACACTTTTAGACCCCCTCTACAAGGAGAACTTTCACTCTCTTATTCCTGAGTTGGAGAGGTCTACAAAAATGGGGCAGTACCAGAAGGCCCTTGCTGCAGAACTATTAAAAAAATTCCCATCTAAACACGGTAGCGGCAGAGGTCACAGTTCGCTGCCCAACTAAGGCATACAGGCGAGAGAGACGCAACTCCAATCCAGCAGAGGCAGGGGAACACTGTCAATGTTCTAGGACAGTTTTCTGAGACCTGCCCAGCTTACAGGCCTTGAGGCGCAGGGTACTCTCACAAGGAGTGGAAAGTTTCAAAAGATGGCGAGGGAGTACTAGCGTCCTCCGTGATTCCTCTGTGCCTTTTAATTATTGGGTATCCAAGCTGGACACTTGGAATGAACTCACTCTGTATGCCTTGGAGGTCCTGGCCTGCCCTGCCGCTAGCGTGTTATCGGAGCGTGTTTTTAGTGCCGCTGGGGGAATTATAACTGATAAGCGCACTCGCCTGTCAACTGACAATGCTGACAAGCTGACCCTTATCAAAATGAACAAGGGCTGGATTGGGCCAGACTTCTCATCACCACCAAATGACAGCAGAGTAACATAAAGTCAAATCCACTGTGTTATTTCGGGAGGTGTATTCCCATGCATCGCTTCACACCCACACATGGGTATACGCTTCCTCATTTCGGCTGTTTTTTGCTCTTCTCCTTATCCTCAGCCTCCACGACCACTATACCACCAGGGTGACCGTGGTCCATGTTGCCAGCATTGCAAGTTCCTCTGTCCTAATTTTTGGCAGCTTTTGCTTGGAAGGCATAGGCAAAGACTATGGGAGACCCACTCCCCAATAATGGGAATAATGTTTTTAATATGCTGTACTGCATGGCTCTTGTAAGGGACATTGCAAGTTCCCCCTTCCTAATTTTTGGCAGCTTTTGCTTGGAAGGCATAGGCAAAGACTATGGGAGACCCACTCCCCAATAATGAGAATAATGTTTTTAATATGCTGTACTGCATGGCTCTTGTAAGGGGCATTAAAATCGTCTTGTTAAGCTACTGTGACCTCCACGTCTCTTCCAAGGGTCGTTAATATTGTCTTTTTATTCCACTGCGACCTCCACCACTCTTCCAAGGGGCATTAAATGCATCTTGTTAAGCTACTGTGACCTCCACGTCTCTTCCACAGGGCATTGATATTGTCTTTTTATTCCACTGTAACCTCCACCACTCTTCCAAGGGGCATTGATATTGTCTTTTTATTCCACTGCGACCTCCACCACTCTTCCAAGGGGCATTAAAACCGTCTTGTTAAGCTACTGTGACCTCCACGTCTCTTCCACGGGGCATTGATATTGTCTTTTTATTCCACTGTAACCTCCACCACTCTTCCAAGGGGCATTAAAACTGTCTTGTTAAACCACTCTGAACTCCACGTCTCTTCCAAGGGGCATTAAAACCATCTTGCTAAGCTACTGTGACCTCCACATCTCTTCCAAGGGGCATTAAAACTGTCTTGTTAAACCACTCTGAACTCCACGTCTCTTCTAAGGGGCAATAAAACCGTCTTGTTAAACCACTCTGAACTCCACAGCTCTTCCAAGTGGCATTGACATGTTGTTTTTAATTACCTCTAACCTCCACGACTCTTGCAACGGGCATTGCATTTCCTCCTAATTTTTGTCAGCTTTTGCTTTTCAATGCATAGGCGAACACTAAGGGAGACCCACTCCCCAATAATGGGTAGAAGGTTTTTAATACGCTGTAATCCACGTCTGTTTCAAGGGGCATTGCAGTGCCTAATAATTTTTGGAAAGCCTTCCATTCCCTGCTTAGGCCAACAGTGTACAGGAGACCCAGTTGCTATAAATGGAAAAAACGGTTTAGTTAAGGCCCTCTGACCTCCATGTCACTTCCAAGGGGCATTGGAGTGCCTCGAAATTTTTGGTAGGCATTGCATTCACTGTATGCCTTATAACTGTGTAGCTGAACCGCTCCTTTTGGTACAGAAACATATCCTACAAGACATGTGTGGTTGGCTGGCCTGATATTGATGTGAATGGTCCCTGTTCCTCCTGCTCTTTCTCCTTTGCCACCACCTCATCCATCATTCATCACCTGAAGCTTTGTTTTAGCGGGAGTCATAGAACTGGGATAGTAGCAGGAAAACATCCAGCAATCCTCGAAGGAGGTAGAATATGCGCCAAAACGCTGACCACCTCAGGCCTAGCTGCTACTACATACATGCGCTTGCATTCCAAGGAACAGAAAGCTAAGGAGGTGGATGGCCTCATGATCATGAATAATTTACTCGTTGTGTAGGAGGCCGACCACTGCTGCTGTCTACCTTCTGAACTTTGTGTTGAAGCCTGATTGACCCAGGACCCGCAATCCTCTATGTCTGGAGGACGTCTTGCATCCCAGTGTCCAACTGTGTCCCGGCTTCCACAATATTAACCCAGTGTGAAGGCGTCAGTGAGATGGACCATTCCTGGCCACATTCACTTGTCCACGTGTTTGTGGTTAGGCTGTCCTTCCCACTAAATGCACTGGGGAGGGCACAGGTAATGTTTTGGTATGCGCGCTTGTGTATAAGGCGCACCGGGACAAATAGGGGCGGCTGGGGACCGTTTATGGACACCCGGCCACCCCCACGCGGCTGGGGACTGTGTGTGGGCACCCGGCCGCGGGGCGGCTGGGGACTCAGTATGGACACCCGGCCGCCCCCTGGCGGCTGGGGACCAAGCGTGGACACCCGGCCGCCGGGCGGCTGGGGACTGAGTATGAATACCAGGCTACCGACGCCGCCATGACGTGGTGGCCAGATTCCACCTCCACATGCCTAAAAGGCCCAATTTCAAGTGCAAGCAAGCTAGCAGTATGGTATTGCAGCCTGGGGGTGGGTGGGTGGCAGGCTGCATACTAGCGCTTGTATTGCAAGTTATGGGGGAGGTACAATTGAACACTGCCCTGGGACAAGGACTTGCACGGGGATAGTTGCAAGTCTGCATCTTCTGATGCGGCAAGGATCACTTCTGATGGGCACACTTTTAGGCAGTGACCTGGGTGTCAGAGATGCTTCCAGGGGTCTTCCCCATGCTGTTCCCATGTCTTTTTAGCACTGTATGCATGTGTCACACAGCTCATGGCCAGATAAGGTTGTAAAATGTTAAAATGACATTTCCCGGTGAATGCATTTGTCACGGTTGAAAGCAATACAAACGTGCAAAAACGCATAAAAAATGCTACTTGTGAACATAGCCCAAGGTGTGGAGGAGTATTTTTGTTTTTGGTTATTTATTTTACCTTATACACAAGTCTTTACCCTGGAAAGGATGTTCCTTAACCCCTTTCCGACCTGGTCAGTAATAGTACGCACCAGGTCGGGAAGGCCGGTTCAGCGGGGGCTCCGGCGGTGAGCCCGCACTGAAGCGAGCACATGTCAGCTGATTATTGGAATCGCAATCCACCCGCGGCTGTTAACATGTTAAATCTCTGACAGTGGCATTTAACTCTCGCTTCCGGGAGTCCTAAGCCCCGCCCATCAGTGACCCCGTCACGTGATCGCGGGTCACCAATGGGTGGGCATGACAACTCAGGGTCTGCAGCAGACGCCTGTGGTTGTCATGTCTCAATTGCTATGAGCGCCACCTAGTGGTCAGCACTCATAGCAAGTGAGCATTTCTCCTGCATACAAGCGATCTGCTCATCGCTTGTATGCAGTAGAAGCAATCAGACAACTGCTGCTTCTAGTCTCCTCTGGAGACTATAGAATCAAGCAGAAAGTGTAAAAAAAAAGTTTTTAAAAAAATAAAAAAAATAAAAAATATATAAAAGTTTAAGTCACCCCCCTTTCGCCCCATTCAAAATAAAATATATATATATAAAAAAAAAAACACATACACATATTTGGTATCGCCGCGTTCAGAATCGCCCGATCTATCAATATAAAAGAAGAATTAATACAATCAGTAAACGGCGTAACGAGAAAAAAAATTTAAACGCCAGAATTAAGTTTTTTTGGTCGCTACAACTTTGCAATAAAATGCAATAACGGGCGATCAAAACATCGGATCTACCCCAAAATGGTATCAATAAAAATGTCAGCCCGGCACGCAAAAAATAAGCCCTCACCTGGCCCCAGATCCCGAAAAATGGAGAAGCTAAGGGTCTCGGAAAATGGCGTCATTTTTTTTTGTTTTTTTAGCAAGCTTTGGATTTTTTTTTTCACCACTTAAATAAAAAAGAACCTATACATGTTTGGTGTCTATGAACTCGTAACGACCTGGAAAATAATGATGGCAGGTCAATTTTAGCAATCTGTGAACGTGGTAAAAAAAGGACCCAAAAAACAACTGTGGAATTGCATTTTTTTTGCAGTTTCACTGCTCTTGGAATTTTTTTCCCATTTTCCAGCACACGATATGGTAAAACCAGTGATGGTGTTTAAAAGCACAACTCGTCCCGCAAAAAATAAGCCCTCACATGGCCATATTGAACGAAAATTAAAAAAGTTCTGGCTCTGGGAAGAAGGGGAGCAAAAAAGGAAAACACAAAAACAGAAAGACCCATGGTCGTTAAGGGGTTAACATATTTCACAGGAAAGCACTTTCACTTTCGTTTTTGAACGTTTTATTGTGAGCCTGTAAAAGTGGCTTAATACCTCTGACCACGTTGTTGACAGCAGTGACCTGGGGGTCAGAAATGCTTCCAGGGGCGATCCCCATGCTGTCCCCATGTCATTTGAGCACTGTCACTATCGTTTTGGGCACTTTTTAGGCTTTCTACAGACTGCCGGGGGAGCCGCCGCAAAAATGTTCGGGTCTCCTATAGACTAACATTGGGCTCGTTGCTCGGGTCGAGCACCCGAGTATCACAGTGAGCTCGGCCCGAGCTTCGAGCACCCGAGCATTTTAGTGCTCGCTCAACACTACTAACCATGTCTCGGTTATTCCCACTATGTCATAGTTACCTGTAGATATTTCTGCTTCCAGTTCATCCATCTTGTTTGTCAGGCTTCTGGCATTTGCTAGCACGCAGTTTACACAATTTTGTTTTGTTCCAATCTTCTCCCTGTGGTTGTATTAGAAATTTTCTTACCTCCCTTCCAAGTATCTTGTCTTGGACCTTCTTTGTCGCACTTCATATCTTTCATTAGTATGTTCTCTGGTTGCATGTTCGTGTCCGGCGTTTTTCTTCCCATCCCCTCTTCTTCTAGTTTAACGCCCTCCTGATGAGTGTTGCGAGTCTCCTGGCGAATGTGTGTTTCCCGGGTTTGTTGAGGTGTAGTCCGTCTCTGGCAAGGAGTCCATCATAGAGGTAATTCACACCGTGGTCCAGGAATCCAAATCCTTGTGGTCTGCTCCATCGTCTCAGCCAGTTGTTCACATCAAGGATCCTGTTCCATCTCCTGACGCCATGCCCGTCTACTGGAAGGATAGAAGAAAAAACTACCTGCGCATCCAGTTCTTTTACTTTCTTCCCCAATGCTTCAAAGTCCTTGCAGATTGTCGGTAGGTCCTTCTTTGCCGTGTCATTGGTGCCAACATGTATCAGAAGAAATGGGTGGACATCCTTGGAACTGATGAGCTTTGGTATCCTATCGGTAACATCCTTGATCTTTGCCCCTGGGAGGCAGCATACTTCTCTTGTGGTTATGTCCGGTCTGCAGATAGCTGCTTCTGTTCCTCTCAGTAGTGAGTCTCCCACCACCACCACTCTTCTTCCCTTCTTGGCTGTCCTTTTTCTTGTCGCTTCTGGGTGTTTCTGGGTGCTCTTTTCGTTTTTGCTTGCTGGTAGTGCCTCATCCTTAGGTGTGCCATCTTCGTCCTCCACAAGTACTTGGAATCTGTTTCTCAGTTGTGTGGTTGGTGGTGTCTCCATTGTCTTCTTGCTTCTTTTGGTCACTTGCCTCCACTTGTCTGCCTCTGGAGGTTCTCTGACGCTTCCTTCACTTTCCTTGACCAGTAGTGACGCTTCTGTTCTGTCCAGGAAGTCTTCATTTTCCTTGATGAGTGTTAATGTCGCAATTCTTTCTTCCAGTCCCCGCACCTTTTCTTCTAAAAGAGCCAGTAGTCTACACTTCTGGCAGGTGAAGTTGGTTTCAGCTTCTGGTCGATCTGTGAACATGTAGCACATGTTGCAGCTCACCATGTAGGTTGTCACATCTGCCATGCTGCTCCTTGTCCCTGCTGCAAGTTTTCCCACCTACAAACAATGGAGAGTTCTGCAATTTTTATCGTAGGTACACTTCAACTGTGAGAGACAGAATCTAAGAAAAAATCCAGAAAATCACATTGTATGATTTTAACATAATTAATTTGCATTTTATTACATGAAATAAGTATTTGATACAATAGAAAACAGAACTTAATATTTGCTACAGAAACCTTTGTTTGCAATTATATAGGTCAGATGTTTTTCAGTAGTTTTTGACCAAGTTAGCGCACACTGCAGCAGGGATTTTGGCCCACTCCTCTATACAGATCTTCTCTAGATCTTTCAGGTTTCAGGGTTGTCACTGGGCAACATTGAGTTCCAGTTCCCTTCAAAGATTTCCTCTTAGGGTGCAAACCTCTGCGGCTAGGCAGTATCAGTGTACAGGATATCACTGTAGGGATAGACAGTGTTCCTGGTGTTGCCTGGTGCTTTAGAGTACCTGTTTTATAGGTCCCCATCATTGTTACCCTAATTAGGATTTTTTTGTTGCATGTTACTATTTTCTAATTGGTTTTAATGTGCATCCAATAAAATGATGTTTTAGGGTTTCCTATGATTACTGCAAACCTCTCATTAAGATTGGCGTGCGAAACGCCATTGTTAATGAAGTATGGTCTACTGTATGTCTCTCACAAGATGTGGAGTAAATAAATGCCTGGTCCTGAAAGGGAATCTGTTACCAGGTTTTTGCTACCCAATCTGACAGCAGCATTATGTAGGGGCAGACACCTGTAGCACCCTGAGGATTCGGCTGCTACAGGGGTATTGCACCTCAACCCAGAGGTGTGATATTCCACTCCCGGGTAAGGATGGAGTGTGGACCTGAGCTCGGTAAGCTGCATGCACTACACACATCCCATTTCCGAGGAACAGACCAACGGTACTCCCACTTAGAAATGTGCAGGTACGACCGAGTCTGTTCCTGGCTGGAGTGGGAGGGGGGTGGTACATCCCAAGTAGTGTAGGGGCAGATAGGGGGAGCAGCCTGGGTAAAGATAGGAGCTCATTGGGTGCTGGTCACCTGAGCTCACACATAGAGGGAGTATTTAAGGTGGGCACCATCTAAGAACAGGGTCAGTCTTTGCAGAGGAGTCAGTCTGTCAGAGTAAGAAGCAGAGGTCCAGATGAGCCTGCAGAGAGAGAGAGTGGAGCAGAGAAGGAAAGACCCAGAGAGAGCAAAGAAAGGACTCTGAGATCCCAAATTCAATCCCCGGGTGAAGAGTCGGCAATAGGGTACCGGATCCCAAACTGGTGGGGGCAAAAGCACACCCTAGCCAGAGACCGGAGGCCGTGGGCAGCGTCTGCCACGGCCACCCACCACATCCACCCCGAAGGCATACCACGTGGAGGGTCAGGGAACCCAAGGCCAAGGGTGTCCCAACAGAAGGCCCGAGGGAGCTGGACCTAGGTGGATCACTAGTGGGGACGGCCAGAGGAAAGGACAGAAGGAGAGCTCAGGGTCACGCTCCGGACTTGTTTGGGGGTTTGCTGAATCCAGGACCTGGTGGACGCAGCACGGCTCGGGTGGTCACTTGAAGCTGGAGTGACCGGAACATCAGCAGTGAGTAAATACCCTAAACTGCACAACCCGACTCTGTCTTCATTTAACATCTATGCTGCACCACCACAACCCCCATCCTCTGCACCTGACCCCCTGAGGCTATACCCCACCCGTTGGGGGTTATACTATCAAAAGCTGCACCAATACCATCAGCCTCAGCGGACCCTGCTGCAGCGGCGGCCTTAGTGACCGCAATACAACGGGTGGCGTAGTCGACATTAAGAACTTAATAACATCTGTAGGACTGCCACATACAACTGAGTTTGACACCCTGGGCACGGACCGGGTCACAGCCACTCGGAAGACTACAACCCCCATCTGATCCGGCTCCGGGTATTCCCCTAAAGAATATGGCCCAGGGGGCGCGTCAACTTTGGCGTAGTCGGCAGGATTACGTGCCCACAACAACCGGGTACTGCGTGCCTGAAGAAAAGAACGAGTTTACCTCAAAAAGAAGTCTCCTGCCGGTTCCGGAGGGTCCCCGCCATCGGACTCCATCACAGGTCGATTCCAGCCGGTTGTCCGCCATTAACAGCGTTTTCCCGCCATCTGCAGAGTTTCCCGCCACTGGGAGACGATTCCCGCCATTTCCAGAGGTTTCCCGCCTTGGAAGAGCGGACGCCATTATGGGCGTGCCAGAGGGTGGCAAGAGGCCGACTCCCATCGTGGGCCAGGACCGAAAATGGCGCCAAAAGTGGAAACCGCCCCCACCAACAGAGACTGTGATGCTAGAGGTGTCTGTCAGCGTGAAAGAACTGCCCCTGGAGCTGACAATCACCAAGTGGCCCCGGGACCGCCCTCGAAGTGGGAGGACTGAGAAGAAGAGAACAAAGATGGGTGTCGCCTGGAGCAGTCTGGAGAGAGCGCACCCGGAGGCAAGAAGCCTGGAGAAGAGTATCGGGGGAGCTTACCCGGAGATGGCGAGAAAGCAGAGCAGCACCGGCCCGTTGGCCAGGAGCCTGCTAGAAACAGAGGAGGGAGAGCAGAGCAGCACCGGCCCGCTGGCCAGGAGCCTGCTGGAGACAACTGTAGGAGAGCAGAGCAGCACCGACCCGTTGGTCAGGAGCCTGCTGGAAACAACGACCCCACTAGGCCTAGTGGAGGTCCTAGCACAGCTCCCCCGAGACCGGGAGTGTGCACAGACCGCTCTGGAGGGCCTCGCAAGGAGGATGGCCCGGGTGCAGCGAGAGACGTTGGCGGAGTGGAGCCGTGAGATGGCCCAGCAGACCGAGACCCGTCAGCGGAGCACGCCACCCGAGACGAGGAGACAGACCGCCTCTGAGGATGGCGCAGGAGGACTGAAGGCCGGAGACGGCGCCGAGAAGGGAGCCGAACGAGTGGAGGCAGGTAAAGGGGACGTCTATACCCCAAACCGGGAAACCGCGCACCTGCCCCAGCTCCCCGTCGCAGAGCCCGAAGTCTATCCTGCCGTGCCCGTCGCTGCAACGTCACCGCCGCAGACTAGGCCTCAAACGGGAGCCGCGACCCCTGTGACGTCACACGCCTCGACCCCGAGCGTGACCAAGCAGGAAGTACCACCAGCCTGGTCGCAAGGCCTAGTACCCCCGGGCGCCGCAATACCAACAGCGCCCCCTACCTCCGCGGAGCCCCCGGCCTGGTCGCAGGGCCAAGTAGCCCAGGGCGCCGCCGTCCTTACGGTGCCCTTCACCTTCCAGATACCCCAGGCCTGGCCGCAAGGCCCGGGCAACCCGGGCGCTAACACCACCGCGCCCATAAGACCAAAAGTGCCGCATCTGGGAGAGGACCTGTTTACCCAACACACGTGCCCGGATGGGCAGCCTTTCATCTGGCCCCAGGAATATCATGAACTGGAACGGCAGAGGAAGGCTGGGGCCATGTGTGCACCCCTGATCCCGGCTCCAAAGCCCGTAAAGAGGATCTCGCCCCCGCTAGAAGAGACCCAGTTTGAGTGGGACCCCACCGGAGAAGACCTCATGGGGTTCACTCAGGAGACTCGGGCAGCTGCAGCGGAGCGTGCTGAGTGCTGCCGCCAACAACTCGAGGTCTTTGAGAGGGAGCGGAGAGAGAGGCGGGTCCGGGAACAACAAGCCCAGATAAGGAGCGCGGAGCAGAAGAGCCGGGCCAGGAGAGACCCCCGTGCAGCGCATAGTCCCCGCACCACCGGGACTGTGATAAAGTTTAACATGCAGCATGGGTGGGGCTTCATCCGAGACCACCGCACCCTAGGCGACGTCTTCGTGACAAGGAGAGACGTTGAGTCCCACCTACCGGAGGGACACAGAGGTCGTGACCTTTACATCGGGGACGAGGTCACCTTCACCCGGCACAAGTGTGCCAAAGGACCCTACGCCCTCCATGTGCATCGCCTGACGGAGGAAGAGCTGCGGTGTGAGGAGGAAGAGCAAGAGGACCCGGACGGGTCTGAAGCTAAAGGAAAACATAAAGAAAGAGCAGGAGGACGCCGTCGTTAAGTACAGCAGAGTACAAGCTGTATATAGTTGCCCGTCGGGGCACAGTGAACTGTTGCTAATATAGTCCCCGTTGGGACCAGCAAGTGTGAACTGTTTACCCGTATTTCCCTTAAATCCCACTGACCGAGGACTGAGAGCGGTCATTCCTCCCTAATACCTGGCCGAGGACTGAGAGCGGCCACTACCCCTTTTGTATATAGTTGCGCTTCCTAAAGCGCCCCCTACCGGTTTTATAGGAAAACCATTTTTCAAGAAAAGACTGTCGCACTTTGCCCGGTCACGCGTTGCACAGTGACCGGAGGAGGAGCCAGCGGCGACGAGAATGTTTTATATGAAGAGTTTTATAATGCTGCTAATATATGTTGTTTTATATGTTTTATATGTTTATGCAAAAATTTGTATGTTTTGTGGTGTTTTGTTCTTACAGCCCGAGGACGTGCTGTGATTTACCAGGGGGGAATGTAGCACCCTGAGGATTCGGCTGCTACAGGGGTATTGCACCTCAACCCAGAGGTGTGATATTCCACTCCCGGGTAAGGATGGAGTGTGGACCTGAGCTCGGTAAGCTGCATGCACTACACACATCCCATTTCCGAGGAACAGACCAACGGTACTCCCACTTAGAAATGTGCAGGTACGACCGAGTCTGTTCCTGGCTGGAGTGGGAGGGGGGTGGTACATCCCAAGTAGTGTAGGGGCAGATAGGGGGAGCAGCCTGGGTAAAGATAGGAGCTCATTGGGTGCTGGTCACCTGAGCTCACACATAGAGGGAGTATTTAAGGTGGGCACCATCTAAGAACAGGGTCAGTCTTTGCAGAGGAGTCAGTCTGTCAGAGTAAGAAGCAGAGGTCCAGATGAGCCTGCAGAGAGAGAGAGTGGAGCAGAGAAGGAAAGACCCAGAGAGAGCAAAGAAAGGACTCTGAGATCCCAAATTCAATCCCCGGGTGAAGAGTCGGCAATAGGGTACCGGATCCCAAACTGGTGGGGGCAAAAGCACACCCTAGCCAGAGACCGGAGGCCGTGGGCAGCGTCTGCCACGGCCACCCACCACATCCACCCCGAAGGCATACCACGTGGAGGGTCAGGGAACCCAAGGCCAAGGGTGTCCCAACAGAAGGCCCGAGGGAGCTGGACCTAGGTGGATCACTAGTGGGGACGGCCAGAGGAAAGGACAGAAGGAGAGCTCAGGGTCACGCTCCGGACTTGTTTGGGGGTTTGCTGAATCCAGGACCTGGTGGACGCAGCACGGCTCGGGTGGTCACTTGAAGCTGGAGTGACCGGAACATCAGCAGTGAGTAAATACCCTAAACTGCACAACCCGACTCTGTCTTCATTTAACATCTATGCTGCACCACCACAACCCCCATCCTCTGCACCTGACCCCCTGAGGCTATACCCCACCCGTTGGGGGTTATACTATCAAAAGCTGCACCAATACCATCAGCCTCAGCGGACCCTGCTGCAGCGGCGGCCTTAGTGACCGCAATACAACGGGTGGCGTAGTCGACATTAAGAACTTAATAACATCTGTAGGACTGCCACATACAACTGAGTTTGACACCCTGGGCACGGACCGGGTCACAGCCACTCGGAAGACTACAACCCCCATCTGATCCGGCTCCGGGTATTCCCCTAAAGAATATGGCCCAGGGGGCGCGTCACACCCTGATTCCAGCAATGTATCACTGACTGGGCTGCCTGTTGCACTTTTGATAAAATCACTGTTTTATCTGTTCTGAATCCACCAGTTCTCTGAATGGTGAGCTCTGTATAACCCCATCCCCACCACTGATTTGTAGCTTTCTGTGTACACTGTGCATAGGCAGAAGGCTGACAATCAGTGGTGGAGGCAGGGTAATAGAGTGCTCATGAATATGGAGCATTAGATGGTAGCAGCTTTACTAGTCTTGTAGTGGTAATCTCCTGTTGATAAAACAGTTATTTTGTGAAAACTGCAGCAAGCAACACAGTATGTGAGACATTGCTGTTTCAGGATCTCTGTCTCTATATCATGCTGCTCTCAGATTAGGTGGCAAAAACCTGGTGACAGATTCCCTATGAGGGATTAAAGGGGTTATCTGCTTTCAACTTTCCCTTTTTGTTAAACTGATAACAGGGTGTGGTGTTGCTGCTACTCCCACTGACCTGCTGTTATCAGTAACAGAACCTGATACCAGATGTTCTATTTCATTGTAGCTCCCTCATAGGAGGAGTGGAACATTACATTTCTGAATTAAATCTATAGGCTACCCATGTAATAGATTTCTTCCTCTAATAAAAATGTAAAAAAATTCTATATAATATCTGTTGCCAAGTTCACTTTCAAATTATTGGTTTATTTTGCAATAAAATGTATAATAGTGTATGCTAAATGCCTAATGGACAAAACTGTTAAATGAAAAGTGACTACTAAGCAAACTCCTAAATATAAAGTGATTGAAGAAATATTCCATTTGACAAACCTGAATTATTTCTCTCTGGATCCAGTCATGTAAAATCACTAGTATCATGCTTTACTGCTGCCGACTATTCATGTGAATGACGCTTCTGTAATAGTCATGTTAGTGCTGTATTGCCTCCCTGTTCTACATCAGTTCTGGTTTCCCATGATGGTGGTGGTCTCTTTTAATCATATTCAGAGCAGCCTTGCAGATCAGATGTAGGCACATAACACAAAGCTGCTGTTATTTATGAAGTCCCCAATGGCCAGACAATAACGTTAGCGTGAGTCACTGTCTTGCCATTTGCTTTATGTTGCTGGTTCTGTTTGACATTGCTTCCGGAAGCCACAGCGCATCAAAAACATGAGAAATTGTAAGGGTGTGACCTCCGCTAACAGGACGCAATCCTAAATAGAAAATTACATGCGGGTTAACATCATTCTTTTAATGTGGGCAATCCATATAGTTTACAGTCCTCCAACAAGAATACAGTGTTACTGGCCAGAATGAAGAAAACACTCATGTGCAAGATATTTGTGGCTTCATGTCCTGAAATAAAAGAGTCTTTCTTTTCTTCTGAACTTTATGTGTTTCAGGCTGAAATTGGAGATTTATTTTAACTGTTTCAGTACATTATTACTGGGGTTCTCCATCTGGCATTAAGAGTATTAAGGTCCCGTAAATACTAAAGCAGTTGTAGTGCCTATACCTCCTAATATATTGCGTGGTAATACCTGGCTGCTGATGGTGATGCATCTAAATGAATGCATGCTACAGCTACTATCCTCAAATATAAGTGGGATGTTCCAAGTATATTGTCACATTGTACTATGATGTGATCACCAAGGATCAATAGAAAGAAGTGACCAGTGACCACAAAACGTCCAAAATACAGTGGTCATAGTACTTTTTTATCCACAGTGACATTCCCAATCTAGCACTAGATAATGAAGGTACTAAATCTCACTCTTACTTATTTGTATGGGGCAGTGCTGCAAAATTGTGACAGAGCATGGGCAGGGCATGGGCAGTAGTGGTGCTGCGTAATGTGAGTGCCAAAGGGCTCTTTTGTCCTAGGGATCAGCTCCCATTCTGAAATTCTCTTGAGGTCCCATTGGTCGCTGCTTTGTGGTACCTTGTGAAACACGGGAAATGCTGCTCAGCCAATCACTGGCAGCTATACAAACCCATCTGAATCAATGATTGACTTAAAGGGAGTCTTTCGCACCCAAACTGTCACATCCAAGCAAATTTAGCAATTAAACAACTATATAATGGACTTAGCCCCTATAACAATTGCACAAGTAACATGTATTTTAGTGGTGTAGTTGCAGAAAAATTCACTTTTAATCCAGGTCACTTTGGCACTCCTTTATCATGGCCAATGGTTCCATATACCGTTAAGTGATCTGATTTGTAAATCTAGCTGTCATGGCTTGGTTTCAGGATTTGATCCAGAGACCTTTTGCTATGTGGTCGGTTTCCCTCTCTAATGAGCTACAGTCCTTTTCGTCTCTGTTCACATGCTGATGATTTCTTTTGTCTTGGGTTTCCTTTCTTGGTTGGCTTATCTCCTAGTGTTTTCCACCTTTTAGCTCTGTCCTATCACATTTTGGGATGGGCTTTATATGTTCCCCTTTCACTTATCTCACTTGCTGGCTATACTTCCAAATAGATTAATGTTTGTAGTTCCAGCTCTCCAGCTAGAGGTTTAACTTGTCCAGCCAGCCCCAGTTGTGTTTCCTGTTGCAAATCTGTGAGTTTTCCTCCCCAGCATCTTTCCCTTCTTCTCTACTTATACTGAATACTTAATTGCAGTAAGATAAGTGTTAGTGTCTCAGTTTAAGTGAATGTGTTGTCAGAAAATTAGTTATTGTTAAAATTAAGTTTTTATCCTAAATGCATTTTTTTATTTTATAAACTTTATTTTCCATATCATGATCTGTATTAAAAATAAAATATAGGAATCCAGCAATTTTTACACTGTCCACTGGAGCTATTTTAGACTCTAATTCCAGTTGCTTCAGGAAATTCACGTGTACATTAGCTACAATGGTCAGACTCTGACCCTATGGTTGTTATTGAGCATGTGCTAAGGTTATTATGAAGAGAGGAGGATCAGGGGGAACTGTGAAATTGCCTACTGGTGGACCCTGTGTTATCAGTGGTGTATGAAGGGGTTACCTTTCATTGTAATTCTGCCTCTGATGATAAGGAACCTGCTAAAAAATCTTCCAGAAAGAACAGGAAGTTTGAAGCTAAAAAAGCCCCCTTAGCTAACGTGAAAATTACAAGATTACTGATTTTGTGTTTTAATAATGATCATGATACAAAAAATATATACTGCCGAAAATGCAAAAAGACATGTAACAGAAAATCCTAATTTAAACATTACGTCACTTTTTTGATTAAACATTCCCTTTAACACCAAACACCCTGATTTTTATATACAGCAATATGAATTGTCACATTTTACATCATTTTCAGAAAGGTAGGGTATAACACGGTAACATTTTTATCTTTAATAGCATAGTAAATCCACAGTGAAACAATCCCAGGATGCCATAGGTTATTCTTTACTGGAGAAAGGCAATATTACTCGAATGCCACTGCACACAGCAACGGTCTTTTTCTCACTGTGAGAAATCTAACCAAGACACAGCTGGTATGAGCAGCGTTGGCCTGGTGCCCTGGCAGACTCAGTAAGAACCTTATCTAAATCAGACTTAACTAAATCAAGTTCTCCTGCGAACTCAAGCTCTGGCTGTCATCACAAGTTCACAAGAAAAAAGTTGAAGGAGACAGTGCAGGGCAAGTCACATTAGTTCAGAAACTGTTGGGCTGCCAGAGCCCATCAACACCAAAAGGGAAACTTCACAATGCAAAACAGAACGCAAATTCTTTTATGTCAAACTGTATCACATGCCAAAATTTCACAATACAAGAAAAATGTACCCAAAAAAAAAGCTAACAATAAGCCCCGCAGGGACTCCAGTTGGAAAATTTATGGAAGCTATACATTTTTCCGATAGTATAAAATAGCAATATGTAATCAAGTATCAAAGATTTCACTATCTGTTCCTGCCGACCTGTATCCTTATATACACCGCCTAGCCCCGGTCACTTATCAACTACAACTTCCACTGGTAATTGTGGATTAATCTGCACGAAAAAAATTACATATCTTGTGCAGGTTTATAAAGGGTTTTAGACATTTTTTTTGCCCTACAATATGGTTTTCAAAAGTATTGACACTAACCTGTAATACGACAAAAATTCACCCAAGATATAACAAAATACATATATGTATATATATCTTTGTATATTACATAACAAGAACAATGTGTTAAATAAGGATTTTGCTGCAATAAAAATTGCTGGGTCATTAGTGACACATGTGATGGCATTAGTATATATATACCATGTCTGGAGCTAATGATTATTATTATTATTATTATTTATTATTATAGCGGCATTTATTCCATGGCGCTTTACATGTGATAGGAGTATACATAGCAAAAACAATTACAATAATCTTGAACAAAACGTGACAGCGACTGGTACAGGAGGAGAGAGGACCCTGCCCGCGAGGGCTCACAGTCTACAAGGGATGGGTGAGGATACAGTAGGTGGGGGTAGAGGAGGTCAATGTGGTGGAGTGGTGGTTACTGCAGGTTGTAGGGTTGTCTGAAGAGGTAGGTCTTCAGGTTTCTTTTGAAGGTTTCCACGGTAGGAGAGAGTCTGATGTGTTGGGGTAGAGCATTCCAGAGTAGGGGGGAAGCACGGGAGAAATCTTGTATGCGATTGTGGGAAGAGGAGATAAGAGGGGAGTAGAGAAGGAGATCTTGTGAGGATCGGAGGTTGCGTGCAGGTAAGTACTGGGAGACTAGGTCAGAGATGTATGGAGGAGACAGGTTGTGGATGGCTTTGAACTGGAGTCTCTGGGCAATGGGGAGCCAGTGAAGGGATTGACAGAGGGGGAGGCTGGGGAATAGCGGGGGGACTGGTGGATTAGTCGAGCAGCAGAGTTTAGGATAGATTGGAGGGGCGCAAGAGTGTTGGAAGGGAGGCCACAGAGCAGGAGGTTGCAGTAGTCGAGGCGGGAGATGATGAGGGCGTGCACTAGTGTTTTTGCAGAGTCTTTGCTGAGGAATGCACGGATCCAGGAGATATTTTTGAGTTGGAGTCGGCAGGAAGTGGAAAGGGCTTGGATATGTGGTTTGAAGGAAAGATCAGAGTCCAGGGTTACAGCAAGGCAGCGAGCTTGTGGGACTGGGGAGAGTGAACAGCCATTGACATTGATGGATAGGTCAGATGGGGGATATGAATGAGAGGGTGGAAAGATGATGAACTCTGTTTTATCCATGTTGAGTTTTAGAAATCTGGCAGAGAAGAAGGATGAGATGGCAGACAGACATTGTGGGATTTTGGTTAGTAGGGAGGAGATATCGGGTCCAGAGAGGTAGATCTGTGTGTCATCAGCATAGAGGTGATACTGAAAGCCGTGAGACTCTATGAGCTGTCCCAGGCCAAAGGTGTAGATGGAGAAGAGCAGAGGTCCTAGAACTGAACCTTGGGGGACACCGACAGATAGGGGGCGAGGTGAGGAGGTGGTGGTTGAGTGGGAGGCGCTGAATGTCCTGTCTGTTAAGTATGAGGAGATCCAAGATAGGGCCAAGTCTGTGATGCCAAGAGATGAGAGAATCTGTAGTAAGAGGGAATGGTCCACTGTGTCGAAGGCAGATGACAGGTCCAGAAGGAGGAGGATGGAGTAGTGTCGCTTGGATTTGGTGGTTAGTAGGTCGTTGGTGACTTTGGTCAGGGCAGTTTCAGTCGAGTGATGCAGTCGGAAGCCAGATTGCAGGCGGTCGAAGAGGGAACAGGAGGAGAGGTGGGAGGACAGTTCAAGGTGGACATGTTGTTGTAGTAGTTTTGAAGCAAAGGGGAGAAGTGATATGGGGCAGTAGCTAGTCAGAGAGGATGGGTCAAGGGAGGGCTTTTTGAGGATGGGTGTGATTGCGGCATGTTTGAAACATGAGGGGAAGACGCCGGGTATTAGTGACAGGTTGAAGAGGTGGGTTAGGGTTGGGATGAAGACTGTGGTAAGGTTAGGGATGAGGTGGGATGGGATTGGGTCAAGTTTGCAGGTGGTGAGGTGTGATTTGGAGAGTAAAGAGGAGACTTGACCTTCTGTAATGGTGGAAAAGTGGGGTTTGGAGGAGGAAGGTTGAGTAGATATGAGGAGGGGTTGTGCGGACTTTAGGCAGAAGCTTTGTCTGATGGTGTCAATCTTCTGCTTGAAGAATGAGTCAAAGTCTTCGGCTGCGATGAGAGAAGAAGGAGGAGGTGCTGGGGGACGAAGGAGAGAATTGAAAGTGTTAAATAGCTGTTTAGGGTTGTGAGACAGGGAGGATATGAGAGATGAGAAGTAGGTTTGTTTTGCTGTAGTGAGTGCGGACTTGAAAATAGTGAGGGATTGTTTGAATGCGATGAAGTGAACAGAGGCGGGTGAAGATGAGGTCCAGTGTGTGGCCATCTTTATGAGTAGCTGCCGAAGACCATTGCGCAAGGCCGAAGGAGGAAGTGAGGGATAGGAGCTTAGAGACAGACGAGTGGGAAGTGTCAATGGGGATGTTGAAGTCACCCATTATGATAGTGGGGATGTCAGTGGAAAGGAAGTGAAGCAGCCAGGTGGTGAAGTGGTCTAAGAAAGTGGTGGCTAGCCCTGGGGGTCGGTAAATGAAGGCCACTTGGAGGTCAGAGGGGGAGTAGATACGCACACAGTGCACCTCAAAAGAGGGGAGTGTAACGGAGGGTGGCAGTGATATTTGGGTCAAAGCGCAGGTATCTGACAGGAGAAAACCTACGCCTCCACCATGTTTGCCATTGGGGCGGGGGGTGTGGGAAAGGTGGAATCCGCCATTTGAAAGTGCTGCTGGGGAGGCTGTGTCAGAGGGGGTGAGCCATGTTTCAGTGATGGCAAGGAAGGAAAGTTTCTTAGTAATGAAAAGGTCGTGGATGTAGGAAGGTTTGTTGCAGACAGAGCGAGCGTTCCATAGAGCTCCTGTTAGTGTAACTGAGGAAGTGGGGATTAGTTGGATGGGTATGAGGTTAGAAGGGTTGATACAGTTTGTGGAAGGTCGTGGATAGGAGGTCGAAGTAACTGTGGGGATATGGTGAGGAGGACCAGGATTTGGAGAGATATCTCCAGCAGTGAGGAGGAGCAGAGATAGTGTTAGCAGGTGGGAGCAAGAGAGAGCATGAGGTGGCTGTCTGTGTTTGGTGATCCAGGATTGGATGTTGAGGAATAATTCGGAGGAGGAGGTGACATGAATGGGGAGGATGGAGGGAGAGATGAAAAGTTCCTTACTAGGTGTAGGGATTTGAGGGGTTGCTAGAAAGTGGAGGACTATAGAGGTTAAAGTGAGAGCTAACAGAAACATACTTAAAAGAGAGTGAGTGGTCAAAGTGTTGGTTATCTGACTCCTGTCCTGACTAACTGCCTCTGAAATAACTGCCACTTATCTCCAAAGCCACTTTGCACAAGAAGACGAGTGCACAACCCAGCATGCGTGCACCCCTTAAGGAGCTTCTAAATATATAGGGCACACTAAACCATCAGGTGAGGGGGATTGTGGGAGCTGCTTGTGGCTAAATTAGCAGCTGGTCATCACACCAGGAGATGGCTGGGTGATCAAAGACAGAGCCAGAACTGTGCAGGCTCTGCAGTTTGGCACCTCTAAACATCAGATAAAATCTACAGTGGGGAAAGGACAGACATATGTGAGTATTGAGTGGAATGGGACAGATAAAGCAGAAATATCAAGCAGAGAATTCTACCAGTAAGTTGAATCAGGAGAGTAGAGCATTAGATGGCGGCATATACAGCAAGCAGAGGAATTGTGCAGGGAATTGCATGTACCAGTGAGTTGAATCAGGAGAGTAGAGCATTAGATGGCGGCATATACAGCAAGCAGAGGAATTGTGCAGGGAATAGCATGTACCAGTGAGTTGAATCAGGAGAGTAGAGCATTAGATGGCGGCATATACAGCAAGCAGAGGAATTGTGCAGGGAATAGCATGTACCAGTGAGTTGAATCAGGAGAGTAGAGCATTAGATGGCGGCATATACAGCAAGCAGAGGAATTGTGCAGGGAATAGCATGTACCAGTGAGTTGAATCAGGAGAGTAGAGCATTAGATGGCGGCATATACAGCAAGCAGAGGAATTGTGCAGGGAATAGCATGTACCAGTGAGTTGAATCAGGAGAGTAGAGCATTAGATGGCGGCATATACAGCAAGCAGAGGAATTGTGCAGGGAATAGCATGTACCAGTGAGTTGAATCAGGAGAGTAGAGCATTAGATGGCGGCATATACAGCAAGCAGAGGAATTGTGCAGGGAATAGCATGTACCTCTGTGAAAAGAGAAGAAGAAGACGGGTGTTAGTCCATGGCCTCTGAAATAACTGCCACTTATCTCCGAAGCCACTTTGCAAAGATATGAATAAATACAACAATATGGCAATATACGGTTAATTATGCTACAGAGGTAGAGTACCCAGCCTACATACTAACCATACATGGCGACCCAGCTGGAATCTGGAGTTATTAAATATGAGTAGGTTGTGCCGTAAAACCAGATAAAATCAACTTAGTAATGGAGGACCACAATGATGCATCACAACATGCCATTGTCTGCGGGTTAATCTTGGTTTATCGCTCTAGTATCCAGTACCCAGTATATTTCCTGTAGCCAATAATATTGTCCTAGTTCCACATGTTTTTAAAAGTGTGGAAAATATAGAGTGTTGCTAAATTAATAAAGACTTGAACCACAGTTTTGGTGAAAGAAATTCTGTTGTTAAGTAAGACCTCATTCAGATGATTCGTGTAATGGATCAGATTTTCATAAATGTTTAGTTGGAATGATTTTCCTGTATACAAATAAAAAAATTGTAAAGCTTCTCCTACCCATTGAATGCTAAAAACGGACAGCACACGGATTGCACATGGGTACCATTCGTATGAAGAGGCATATGCCGGCATATGCCTCTTCATGAATCAGGAGCGTTGATCTCCGGCACAGCCCATCATCAAGATTGCAATGAACAATGCTGGTCTTTGTGAATCTGGCCCATAGACTTATAATGTCTACATGTTCTATTCAAGAATAATACAGATAGAACACTTACGTGAAAGATGAACATCGGCAGTCAGGCAAGAGGTGGAATATGGAGGGGAAAAGTGTCTAACATTTTAAGCCAGAAGCACCAACTCTATCACATATGAATAAATCTCAGTTGATCAGTTCAGGCGATTTCATAGATTAAAAACACAAGTTTACGTACTTGTGACAACATTGTTTTTCCAAGGCTTTTTGCGTATTTATATTGCGGAGGAAGGGACCAGTCTGGTCCCATAACGTGTAATAAATTGAAAATAAAAGTTTATGTACTTTATCAAAAAGCCCTGGTGTGCATCCAACCTGGTCGTGGGATTGAGAAACCAGTCATTGTTGTCCTATCTATTATCACTGTGTTTATTATTCATTTTCAATGACATCACTGCGAACATAAACTCCATACTGTGTGTAATAATACTTTCCTATGTTCTCAGTGTGTTTATTAAACATGTACAGTGATGTCACTGTGTCCAATGCTTTCCTATAACTTTATAGGGTTTATTATCCAATTGCTGTGATATAACTGTGCACAATAATCCTTTCACGTCTTAACCATGTTTTTTAATCTATGTACTGTGGCATCATTTGTGCCATGTTCCTTCCCAAAATTTCACAAAATTTATTCTCTGTGTACTGTGGCATCTCTTTGTGTTTAATTTCTGTTCTTTTACAACCCTAATGCCAAACATGTTGGGACGCTGCATACAATGTAAAGATAACAAGAATGCAATGATTTGGAAATCTCTTATATCCATATTTAATTCACAACAGAACATAGAACACAGATCAGAAGGTGACCATTAGACATTTTTCCATTTAATTTGAAACAATTAACTCACTTTGAAATTGATGGCAGCAACACATCTCAAAAAAACTAGGAAAGGGCCGTGTCTACCATTGAGTAGCATCCCCTCTTCTTTCTACAAGTCTGTAAACATCAGGGAAGTGAGGAGACCGGTGAGTTGTGAGGTATTAGCTTTTTTTGTTTTTTACCATTTGCTGCCCCTAAATGGTTCACCAGAATGGCAGCTGTGCATTTTTTTTGCAATTGTGAATCAAATCATAAAGTGTTCGAAATTGCATGTAAGAGGGAAAATCAGGAAAATCGACTCAAACTTTATCATCCGCAGATACAGTGTGTGTATGTAACATCCACATTTATAAATACCGGCAGCGCAGATTAGAGCTTATATTTGTAAACAATTGCTCAGAGTACAGCGCCGGATAAATGTGATCCCAAATGTTATGTAAAATGTTCCCAATAAAAGCTTCAATTCAATCCACAAAAAAAAACCTCTCTGGCTCATCATCTGTCAATGTAAATATAGGGGGCTTCCACTTTACTGGTAGTTATAAAGGCTCCAAAGAAATTCAGCAAATTCTGCAGTCCGAAATTCCAATGCCCCTCCCCGCCCCGCCCTTCTGAGCCGCAGTATGTGCCTAAACCACATTTAGCATCCACATGTTTGGCAGTGGTATAATTTCCAAAATGGGGTCTTTTGAGGGGGGATTCTGCTCTTCTAGCACAAGGGCTCTGTATATGGAGTCCGCAAACTATTCTAGGAAAATCTCTGCTCCAGGAGGCAAATAGCACTCCCTCTCTCCCGAGTCTCGCCGTGTGGCTAAGCAGTACTGTACAGCCACATATGGGGTATTGCCACGTTTAGAAGAAATTGTGGGACAAATTTTGGTGCCAGTTTTATCCATTATCCCCATTTGAAAATGTAAAATTTGGGGCTAAAACTAAATTTTTGCAGTAAAAATGTAATTATTTTTTCTTCACTGCCCAATGGTATAAAATTCTGTGACACACCTGTGGTGTCAATATGATCATTGCACCCCTAGATGAGTTCATTGAGAGGTGTAGTTTGTAAAATGGGGTCACTTACGGGGAATTCGGCTGTTATGTCACCTCAGGGGATCTCCTAGTGGGTCATGGCACCCTCAAACCATAACCGTAAAATCTGCACTATAATATAGTGCTCCTACCCTTCTGACCTTTGCACTGTGCCTCAGAAGTAGTTGCCAATTACATGTAGGCTATTGGCGTACTCAGAAGAAATTGCACAACAAAATGAGATGTCAATTTTCTCCTGTTACCCTTGTGAAAATAAAAAATTTGGGGCTAAAAGGAAATTTTTGTGGAAAAAAAAATATTTTTTTATTTTCATGGCTCTACATTATAAACTTCTGTGAAGCACCTGGGGATTCAAAGTGCTCACCACACAGCTAGATAAATTCCTTGAAGAGTCTAGTTTCCAAAATGGGGTCACTTGTGGGGGGTTTCCGCTGTTTAGGCACATCAGGGCTCTCCAAGCGCAACATGACGTCCGCTCTCAATTCCAGCCAATTTTGCGTTCAAAAAGTCAAATGTTGCTCCTTCCATTCTGAGCCTTGTTGTGTGCCCAAACAGTGTTTTTCCCCCTCATATGGGGTATCAGCATACTTGGGAGAAATTGCACAACAACCTTTTCAGTCAATTTTTTCCTGTTATCCTTGTGAAAATAAAAAAAAATGGCTCAAAACACATGTAGATAAGTTAGTTGAGGGGTCTAGTTTCTAAAATGGGGTCACTTGTGGGAGTCTCTACTGTTTAGGCACATCAGGGGCGCTCTAAATGTGACATGGCGTCCACTCTCAATTCCAGCCAATTTTGCGTTCCAAAAGTCAAATGGTACTCCTTCCCTTCCAAACCCTACCGTACGCTTAAATAGTGGTTTCCCCCGCTATATGGGATATCAATGAACTCAGGAGAAATTGCACAACAACTTTTGGGGTCCATTTTCCCCTGTTACCCTTGTGAAAAAAAAATTGGGGCTAAAAGTTCACTTCTGTGGAAAAAAAATATTTTTTTATTTTCACGGCTCTATGTTATAAACTTCTGTGAAGCACCTGGGGGTTCAAAGTGCTCACCATACATCTAGATAAGTTTATTGAGGGGTCTAGTTCCAAAATGGGGTCACTTGTGGGGGGTTTCTGACGCGCCCCCTGGGCCGTGTGTGTAGGGGAATACCCGGAGCCGGGTCTCTGTGTAATGCTGGGGGTTGTAGTCTCCATGGCGGCGACCCGGTCCCGTGGCTCAGGGTGGTCAAACCAGTGGCGGATCTGTTTCTTTGGTTTTGTAATGTTTAAATGTCCGACTACGCCACCCGTGGATTGCGGTCACTGAGAACCGCCGCTGCGGGGCAGACCGCTGAGGCTGATGTTGGGTGCGCAGCAGAGGGTAGTATAACTCCCCACGGGAGGAGTATAGCCTCAGGGCAGTGAGTGCAGATGGTGGGGGTGATGGTGTGCGGGAGCAACAGTAATGACTCAGAGTCCAGTGATTTAGTCCAGGGTCTTTACTCACAATTTTACACTCCAAGCCACTTCTGCAGGTAATGGCTGCCCACATCGTACTGTGCTCACCAGGTGAGGGGCTCGGCCAACTCCCAGGTACCTTTGGAATGCTTTTCAGGACACCCTTCGTGTGTCCTATCTCTAGCCAGTCGTACCCCACAATTGACCACGTTTCTGTCCAGCTGCCTCGGGCCTTGGCGGGCAAACGTATGTTCCGTTTCCCTGGGCCCTATATGGTGCCTTCCTAACGGGTGTAGTGAGGGGTGGTAACACGTGCAATGCCACGGCCTCCGGTTACTAGCTGAGGGTAGATGCTCTCTTCCATTAGATGAGGGATCCGGTTCCCTTTCTTCGCCTGACCCCCCTACTCTGGTAGCGGCGGGCGTACGGTGGCGACTGGCTGGTCCGCACCCCTGGGGTCCCTTCACTCCACTCCTGGAGCCTCCTCCGCTCCTCTCCTCTCCTTCCTTCTCCTCCAGGCCCAGGCCTTGTGACTTGGCCTGCCCGCGGAGCAGAGCTCGTACAGAGCCCCTGCTCCTCGTCTTCTTCTCTCTCTGCTCTCTCCTCTCAGTCCTGGCAGGGCCTCACAGGCTAGGCCCGCCTCCGGAGCAGAGCTCCACAGAGGCCCTGCTCTGTCACTTCTTCCTTCTGACTGAACACTGTCTCTAAGATGGCTCCCACCTTTTATACCTCTCTCATCAGTGCACCCAGGATCTACTCTCCCCACCCACACACTACCGGGTTCCCCCTTCCTAGGTGTTCCCTCCCCCCACTCCAGCCAGGGACAGGGACAGTTGTGCTCACACCCGGGAGCATTGTCGCCCTGTCCCCCGGAAATGTGGTGTAGTGCATGTGGGTGTTAGGGTCCTGAGCCACACTCCATCCTTACCTGGAAGTGAGATATCACACCTCTGTAGCGACCAAACCCTCGAGGCGCTACATTTCTACTGTTTAGGCACATCAGGGGCTCCCCAAATGCGACATAGCGTCCGCTAATTATTCAAGCAAATTTTTAATTCAAAAAGTCAAATGGCGCTCCTTCTCTTCCAAGCCCTGCTGTGAGCCCAAACAGTGGTCTTCCGCCACATATTGGGTATCGGCATGTTCAGGAGAAATTGCACAATACATTTTGTGGTCCATTATTATCTGTTACCCTTGTGAAAAAAAAAAAATTGGGTCTAAATTAATTTTTTTTGTGAAAATAAGTTAAATGTTAATTTTTTTCTTTCTCGTTGCTTCTGTTCCTGTGAAGCACCTGAAGGGTTAATAAACTTCTTGAATGTGGTTTTGAGCACCTTGGGGGGTGCAGTTTTTAGAATGGTGTCACTTTTGGGTATTTTCTGTCATAAAGGCCCCTCAAAGTCACTTCAAATGTGATGTGGTCCCTAAAAAAATGGTTTTGTAAATTTTGTTGCAAAAATGAGAAATCGCTGATCAATTTTTAACCCTTATAACTTCCTAACAAAAAGTAGACATGTGGGAAATGTTATTTATTAACTATTTTGTGTGACATATCTCTCTAATTTAAGGGCATAACAATTCTAAGTTTGAAAATTGCAAAATTTTCGCCAAATTTCTGTTTTTTTCACAAATAAACGCAAGTCATATCAAATAAATTTTACCACTGTCATGAAGTACAATGTGTCATGAAAAAACAGTCTCAGAATCAGTGGAATCCGTTGAAGCGTTCTAGAGTTATTATCTCATAAAGTGACAGTGGTCAGATTTAAGAAATAAGGCCTGGTCATTAACCTACAAAGTGGCTTGGTCCTTAAGGGGTTAAAATAGATCACAGACCTAATATTAAAGCATTTGGTTATAAGTCTGAACTATGTTATGTCAATAGGATCACCTCACTGCTTAATCAACCTTTGGATTTGTGTACTTGATGTCTTTTACAGGCGCATTGTGCCTGGAACTCATCTGAAAAGCACTCAAATGTTAAAAATCATTAATATATGCACAGCATACGACTTGCTATGCATACAGTATGTTCCATCTTTTGTAGCTTCAAAAGCCATATAGCTTTATCATCCGCAGATACAATGTGTGTATGTAACATCCACATTTATAAATACCGGCAGCGCAGACGAGAGCTTATATGGGTAAACATGTCGGCAATTGACCAACGAACGAGCAAAATCCTGCTTATTGGATTGTTCATGCTGGACCAAAAATCATTGTTCTCGGCAGCACAACACCTGGTGTAAACGGCAGATATCGTGATACTTTATGGGGACAGATTTATCTGCTAGTGATCGTTCCGTGCCCATCATTCTTCGTCAACCTGTGTAAATAGCAAAAAGAACTTCGGCACTCCATACATGAAAATATAAGAAATATTGTATCTAGACTAATGTCACTTTGAAAAATGAAGGTTTTTTGCGCATAATTTGGCCAATTTATGTGTGCCCATCAACCACGACAAGGTCACCTTCGTATGATGGGAAACTACGCTATGCTACTACTGGATATGCCACTCTTGGGCTGTAAGCCTGTATGGACAATATGTCTCTGCTTGGGCTTTTAACCTACAATGTACGGGCTGGTAGAGCTAGTTAAAACCACCTGTGACTGAATGGGAGGGACACATGGTCAGAAAAAAGGCTGTCAAACTTCTAATAGTGTGAACACGTACCTGCTGCAATGCTCCAGGAGCGGGATCCCAAAAATGATTAATAGAAAAAAGAGAGGGGTCGCTCACTGGTCTATTCGGGTGCTCTGAAGAAAAGAGTAATCTCAATAGCAAAAAGAACTTCGGCACTCCATACATGAAAATATAAGAAATATTGTATCTAGACTAATGTTACTTTGAAAAATGAAGGTTTTTTGCGCATAATTTGGCCAATTTATGTGTGCCCATCAACCACGACAAGGTCACCTTCTTATGATGGGAAACTACGCTATGCTACCACTGGATATGCCACTCTTGGGCTGTAAGCCTGTATGGACAATATGTCTCTGCTTGGGCTTTTAACCTACAATGTATGGGCTGGTAGAGCTAGTTAAAACCACCTGTGACTGAATGGGAGGGACACATGGTCAGAAAAAAGGCTGTCAAACTTCTAATAGTGTGAACACGTACCTGCTGCAATGCTCCAGGAGCGGGATCCCAAAAATGATTAATAGAAAAAAGAGAGGGGTCGCTCACTGGTCTATTCGGGTGCTCTGAAGAAAAGAGTAATCTCAATAGCAAAAAGAACTTCGGCACTCCATACATGAAAATATAAGAAATATTGTATCTAGACTAATGTCACTTTGAAAAATGAAGGTTTTTTGCGCATAATTTGGCCAATTTATGTGTGCCCATCAACCACGACAAGGTCACCTTCGTATGATGGGAAACTACGCTATGCTACCACTGGATATGCCACTCTTGGGCTGTAAGCCTGTATGGACAATATGTCTCTGCTTGGGCTTTTAACCTACAATGTATGGGCTGGTAGAGCTAGTTAAAACCACCTGTGACTGAATGGGAGGGACACATGGTCAGAAAAAAGGCTGTCAAACTTCTAATAGTGTGAACACGTACCTGCTGCAATGCTCCAGGAGCGGGATCCCAAAAATGATTAATAGAAAAAAGAGAGGGGTCGCTCACTGGTCTATTCGGGTGCTCTGAAGAAAAGAGTAATCTCAATAGCAAAAAGAACTTCGGCACTCCATACATGAAAATATAAGAAATATTGTATCTAGACTAATGTCACTTTGAAAAATGAAGGTTTTTTGCGCATAATTTGGCCAATTTATGTGTGCCCATCAACCACAACAAGGTCACCTTCGTATGATGGGAAACTACGCTATGCTACCACTGGATATGCCACTCTTGGGCTGTAAGCCTGTATGGACAATATGTCTCTGCTTGGGCTTTTAACCTACAATGTATGGGCTGGTAGAGCTAGTTAAAACCACCTGTGACTGAATGGGAGGGACACATGGTCAGAAAAAAGGCTGTCAAACTTCTAATAGTGTGAACACGTACCTGCTGCAATGCTCCAGGAGCGGGATCCCAAAAATGATTAATAGAAAAAAGAGAGGGGTCGCTCACTGGTCTATTCGGGTGCTCTGAAGAAAAGAGTAATCTCAATAGCAAAAAGAACTTCGGCACTCCATACATGAAAATATAAGAAATATTGTATCTAGACTAATGTCACTTTGAAAAATGAAGGTTTTTTGCGCATAATTTGGCCAATTTATGTGTGCCCATCAACCATGACAAGGTCACCTTCGTATGATGGGAAACTACGCTATGCTACCACTGGATATGCCACTCTTGGGCTGTAAGCCTGTATGGACAATATGTCTCTGCTTGGGCTTTTAACCTACAATGTATGGGCTGGTAGAGCTAGTTAAAACCACCTGTGACTGAATGGGAGGGACACATGGTCAGAAAAAAGGCTGTCAAACTTCTAATAGTGTGAACACGTACCTGCTGCAATGCTCCAGGAGCGGGATCCCAAAAATGATTAATAGAAAAAAGAGAGGGGTCGCTCACTGGTCTATTCGGGTGCTCTGAAGAAAAGAGTAATCTCAATAGCAAAAAGAACTTCGGCACTCCATACATGAAAATATAAGAAATATTGTATCTAGACTAATGTCACTTTGAAAAATGAAGGTTTTTTGCGCATAATTTGGCCAATTTATGTGTGCCCATCAACCACGACAAGGTCACCTTCGTATGATGGGAAACTACGCTATGCTACCACTGGATATGCCACTCTTGGGCTGTAAGCCTGTATGGACAATATGTCTCTGCTTGGGCTTTTAACCTACAATGTATGGGCTGGTAGAGCTAGTTAAAACCACCTGTGACTGAATGGGAGGGACACATGGTCAGAAAAAAGGCTGTCAAACTTCTAATAGTGTGAACACGTACCTGCTGCAATGCTCCAGGAGCGGGATCCCAAAAATGATTAATAGAAAAAAGAGAGGGGTCGCTCACTGGTCTATTCGGGTGCTCTGAAGAAAAGAGTAATCTCAATAGCAAAAAGAACTTCGGCACTCCATACATGAAAATATAAGAAATATTGTATCTAGACTAATGTCACTTTGAAAAATGAAGGTTTTTTGCGCATAATTTGGCCAATTTATGTGTGCCCACCTGTGACTGAATGGGAGGGAAGAAAAGAGGTACGTGTTCACACTATTAGAAGTTTGACAGCCTTTTTTCTGACCATGTGTCCCTCCCATTCAGTCACAGGTGGTTTTAACTAGCTCTACCAGCCCATACATTGTAGGTTAAAAGCCCAAGCAGAGACATATTGTCCATACAGGCTTACAGCCCAAGAGTGGCATATCCAGTGGTAGCATAGCGTAGTTTCCCATCATACGAAGGTGACCTTGTCATGGCTGATGGGCACACATAAATTGGCCAAATTATGCGCAAAAAACCTTCATTTTTCAAAGTGACATTAGTCTAGATACAATATTTCTTATATTTTCATGTATGGAGTGCCGAAGTTCTTTTTGCTATTGAGATTACTCTTTTCTTCAGAGCACCCGAATAGACCAGTGAGCGACCCCTCTCTTTTTTCTATTAACCTGTGTAAATAGGCCGGAAAACAAGCACTGAACGAGTTCCGGGTAAAAGACATGGCCTGACCATTCTTCAGGTGGCTGATGCTAGAAAGCAACGACTATCTTATATATAAAGTTTAAAAAAGAAGATGCCAGTGGCAAAACCGATGCATAAAAAAACAACAAAAAAGATTCCAATGAAGACGCTTTAGGAAAAACATCGCTGATATTTTCCTGAAGCGTCTTTTGCTTCAAAAACAATGCAGATACACTGGCGTCTAAAAGACACCTTGTGCACATGCCCTTTAAGGCATTTGTTTTTTGCTTACAGGAGAGTGTGTAGGAACATACACTATATTTAATTTATCACCAATGTCAAGTACCAGATACATAATGCATGGATTACACTCAAGGTCAAGCTGGCCCGCCGGTGTTACTGAAAATCCTAGTACAATGGTACGAGTGAGGTCTATATCTTATAACCTCCTGGTTTTATGAATTATTTAACCTGTGTGATAATAGTAAAGATTACAATTCAATTTGAAGGAAATCTGTCAGCAGGTTTTGTTGTGTAATCTGAGAGCAGAATGGTGCAAAGACAGACACCCAGATTCCAGTGATGTATCAATTACTGGGCTGCTTAGTGTAGTTTTTATAAAACCACTGTTTTATCAACAGAACATTATCACTAAAAGACTAGTTGTCTCTTGCCATTAATTCCTCCTTCTCTGTGTAACAGAAAACAGTGGTTTTATCTAAATGATAGCATTCAGACCAGTAAATGATATATCCCTGGAATCAGGGTCTCTTTGCCTACATCAAGCTACTCTAAAGGCCCCGTCACACATAACGAGATCGCTAGCGAGATCGTTATTACCTCACAGTTTTGGGATCGCTGGGGAGCTGTCAAACATGCAGAACTTCCCAACGATTTCAGCCGCCCCAGCGATCTAACCAACGATCTCTGTGGTCGTTGGGACGCTTTCACACAGCAGCTATTTCAATGATCCACACCTTGATAGGGACTGTACTGTGACTCAGTCGAATGAACGGATATCAACAGCCCGGAGAATTCTGCTAGGATCTGCAATCCAGCACGAGGTCAGAAACAAAGGATGGAATCGCTATTCTGTTGCCTTCTTTATGCACGGCGGAAAATGAGAACGCTGTAGCGACCACCAATCGGGGACGAGGGGCGTGGAAAAGTCCAATTTATGCACGCCTACATGTCTCAGTTCTGAATCGCTAGCAAGGTCGTTGGTAAGGTGTCAAATACAGCGATGCACACTGCCCAGCGGGAGCGCAACGACCCAGGAATGGTCCAGGAAGCTTTGTAACGATCAGCGATCTCACAGCAGGGGCCTGATCGTTGCTACCTGTCAGACATAACGAGATCGCTAGCAAGATCGCTATTGCGTCACAAAAACCGTGACGTATCAACGATCTCGCTAGCGATCTCATTATGTGTTACGGGGCCTTAAAACTACATAGCAAAAAACCTGCTGACAAATTCCCTTTAAAGTGGACATACACATGGTCTGTAAAAATGGAGGGTAGGCTCCAAAATGATTTCCTCTGATAGGCGCAATGTACTACAAGGCAAAACCGATTGAATGTCTAATTGTATTGCAGTATCTTTAAAGGGGTTGTCTAGATTGAGAAAATCAATGCACCTTTCTTTCAAAAACAGCGCCACTCCTGCCTACAGTCTATGTGTGGTATTGCAGCTTAGATCCTCTGAAATGAATAATACAGTAATACATACAACCCATAGATAGGTGCGGCACTTGTTTGGGAAAAAAAGCCATGTTTTCTAATCCCAGACAGTCCCTTTAATAGTGTCACATTGAAACGTTGCATCCATTAATTTCCAATTTTACATGAATTGGGGTCTCAAAAAATGAAAATTACGCTCATATTGTAACACAAGAGGGCATCTTATAATTTGCATTTACTGATATTTCACTCCAAAAAAACAACCAACAAAGAAAAGTTCTTAAATCTTATGATCTTTTATTAATACAAATATTCTGGGAAATACTTAATAAAACCAGATGTTAAACTTTGAAATAATTCTTGGGTGGCCATTGAGAGATTTTTTGATCCCATGTTTGATTTCAGTTTCAAAACCCATAGCGCACAAAACTACTGCCCACAACAAGCACCTGTTTAAACAAGTCATTCCTTTTCTCCTTTTCTCTTTCTTTGAGTCATATGTAGGGTAAGTTGCAACTTAAGCTGCTGGAAGAAAATAAGGAAAAGCGATCCCAGCTACAGAATAAGTCTTTGTTGCTGTGAAAAGGCCGTCCACAAACTCTGGACACTGCTTGGCTTTTGTTAAGCTAAATGAGGTACCGCTGCTGTCCCTAAAGGCCTATATCTTGAATTTGCTAGCAAGTCATTATGGCTGATTAAAACGTGTTGCTTGTAGTTTCCATGGAAGGTATTGAAAAATAAATTTATGTATAGTTCCTGCAGGATAAAATAGAAATTAAAGTCTATTTTGGGTCAAAATATAGGAAAGTCTTGAAATTATTTTTGTACGAATATAAATTTCAGGAAAAAAAAGTCTTGAAATGTTCAATTTCCAAGAAATCATCTGACAATATGGGATTCTCAGGTAAGAAACATTGCCACTGTCCTGTGGTCAATCAGTAGACAATGATTTTTACAATAGATTGAAGTGAGACATAATAAAAAGTCAACGAGCGTTAGAGGGGAAGTTCATTTCTCAGGTGGCATTTAAGATGCACAACATGTTCAGGTTTAATATTTTTCAATATGTTCAAGCCATTGCTCCATATCCCTTCAGTTAATTGTGGCAGGATGGAACTCTGTTAAAATCAACACCACAATGGTGTTGGGGATAAAAAAAAAAGTTCATTATGCAAATAAATTAATTGTGGCTTTACATTGAAAGAGGAAATTAATAAAAAAGGGAAGTACAGGGTGACTGGCAAATATCAACTGTTGACATTTCATGTTAGCTGAGTATGTACTTTTTAAGGAACTAACATCAAAAAGAGACTCTCAAATACTCTGATATTGAAAACTAGACTGTTTCCAAACCATATATATTGCAATATAAAAGTGAAATGTTTTGTTAAAAATAGAAAATGTATTTTCAATTATCTTAGTGCATCATTAGCAAACTAAATAAGGACCCCTTTTCAGCATCTTCATCATTAAGATGAGGCAGAGAGTGACTACAAACATTTTTCCCTCTTTTGAGGACCAAGCCCATCTGTGCTTTACAAGGAAAACTCATTGATTTCAAAGGACAGAGACTGTGCAATACTTCATTTCACAGGAGAATTGTGCACTTGTTTCAGGTTCCTCCATAGTTCAGGTGCTCACTAAGACTACTAAGTAAAGATATAAATCACTGCACTCCCTATGAGTGTGCACGAGTAGGGGCCGAACCCTGGTATATCACATCAAAGCGCCTCGGCACTTAATCGTCCTTTTGCAAGAGAAAATTTATTGACTTTGTGAAATAAATCTGCACACAGAAATAACACCAAAACGTTTCGGTCTTAGCGACCTTCTTCAGTTACCTGTAGAAAATAGGACAATGTCATAGACAATTAGATACAGAATGATATAAATATCATTTCTAGATGACATAGTGAAAAAACAGCATATCATAAGTAGTGAAACAGAAATCCTTCCCATTATATTATACAAGTGTGCACAGTAATGCATAAGCGAAATATATAGCACATAGATACACAGTATACTTTTCCATAATATGTAGGGAAATCACAAAGGAGGGAGGGGGGGGGGAAAGAAGAAGGACAGGGAAAAGGGGACAAAGGTATGGAGCACATAGGTATGGGGGGAAGGGGAAGAAAAAACAGAACACAAGACAGCTGGCAGAAGTGGGCACATACCGGGTAATTCTGCGAGAGATGTGAGCAACAAGTGGGTCCCAATAGGGCTGCCTACAGGTGAGAAGGTGAAAGAAATCAGAGGCAAGGACCTCACAGAGTGCGCCAGAAAGGCGTGCTGTGCCAAAGGTTACCTGCTGAGAAGCGCGTGGGGGCATGGACATCACAACGCGGTCTCCACCGCTAGTTGGAGTAACCATAAGTGCAGAGAGGGAGGTTAATAAAGGGTCTAAAATGCAAAAGACGCGCGAATCCGAAACGCCGGACCGCGCATACCGGAAGTGCCATACTACGCAACCGGAAATGACGTTTGCGGGTCACCGTCTGCGTTCCACAGAGGGAGAGCGCAAACCGGAAGTTCCGGTTTGAAGCGAACAGGAAGTGATGAAAGCCGGTGCGTTCCATGAAGGGATCACTTGCGTTCCAGGACGATGTACATAGCCAGGGGAGGGAAACAACGAGAGGTATAGATGGAAAACGAAGGGGAGGTGGGAGAGGACCACAGTATAAGGTGAATCTCTAACAAAAGAGACATAAGTTAGAGCGCACACGCGAACTTACATAAACACGCCAGTCAAAAACATGGTG
This sequence comes from Phyllobates terribilis, assembly GCF_046119375.1. Lineage (NCBI taxonomy): Eukaryota > Metazoa > Chordata > Amphibia > Anura > Dendrobatidae > Phyllobates > Phyllobates terribilis. Next base: position 320,151,723 of record NW_027362763.1, read on the forward strand.
GCAAATTGATTATAGGGTAACACTGCGTCAAAACAGTAATAAATAATAATAAATGATAATAAATAAATAATAAACTGAATATTGGAAAATGTACAACAGCGAACCAGATGGACAAAAGAATCTTAGGCCCACATGTATGGGATAATCCACCCCGATTGAGGACCCAGGTGACAGTACATCAAGAGGTGTAACATAGTAACTGTATATAAACAGATAGAGGAGCAGGGGAGACTTTAGTTAAAGGAGAGGAGGTCGTATTCCCTATTCAATCCCCTGGGGGAAAGGGTGTCCAATGTGTGGATCCAGAAGGCTTCCCTCTGTTTAAGGAGTAGGGTCCTGTCTCCACCGCGGCGCGGCGGTACCACTTGTTCCAGAACCTGGAACCTAAGTTGGGAGATGTTGTGTCCTAAAGTAATGAAATGATAGGGGATTGGTAAGAGTAGATTTTTACACCTGACCGTAGATTTGTGCTTTGAAATTCTGTCACGGATTGGTTGCGTGGTTTCGCCTACATAGAGGAGGCCGCATGGACATTTGATGAGGTAGACGACAAACGAGCTGTCACAGGTGAAATACCCTTTGATAGTATATTTCTTACCGGTGTGCGGATGGTGAATTGAGTTCCCTTTAGTAACATTGTTACACTACCTACAATGAAGGCAAGGGAAGGTACCGGTTTTGGGTTGTTGAAGGAAGCGTTGTGTCGAAAGAGACCTATTAGTACCAATGTCAGCTCTGACAAGTGAGTCTCTCAAATTGGGGGCACGTTTAAAGCAGGGCATAAAAGGCCTTTGAAAGCCAGTGACAGTGGGATAGCCAGTGCGCAGTATGCCCCAATGTCTGCGTATGGTTTTGTGCAACACATAGGCAAATGGATGGAAAGTGTGGACAAAAGGGATACGATAGGAGTTATCAGGGCTTGCACGGGACGATTCGTTAGAGGATTGGAGAAGCGCTTGTGGATAGCCCCTGTTAATGAATTTGCGATTCATTTCATGAAGTCTGTGTTGGCGGGTGACGGGATCGGACACTATGCGTTCCACCCTCTTGAATTGGGATCTGGGTATGGATTTCTTGACATGCACAGGATGGTTACTGGTATAGTGCAACAGTCCGTTGCGGTCCGTGGGCTTTGAATACAGGTCTGTAGTGAGAACGCCATTCTCATCTTTGATGACTAGCGTGTCAAGGAAGCTAATCTGGTGTAGATCGTATGTAATGGTGAACGTGAGGTCGGGCCATGCAGAGTTGAGATCAGTGAAGAATGTTTCAAGTGTAGATGAAGGACCATCCCAGATACAAAAAATGTCATCAATAAATCTCTTCCAGACAACAGAATGTGACTGGAAGAGAGGATGGGCGTAGACAACGTCGGTCTCAAAGGCCGCCATATAGCAGTTAGCGTAAGGTGGTGCCACATTAGAGCCCATTGCTGTGCCTTTTATTTGTAGATAGTATCTGTCTTGAAACAGAAAATAATTTTTGTGAAGTATGATGGATAATAAGTCAATCACAAGGTCAGTAATCTGTGGGTCTGTATGGAACTGGGTCAAGAGGGACTTGACTGTATGAATACCCATGTCATGTGGGATAGACGTATAAAGACTCTTCACATCCAATGAAACCAAAAGGGCAGATGAAGGAATCTGTCTGTGTTCGGCCAGAATCTTCAGAAAAGAGCCCGTGTCCAGTAGAAAAGAGGGGCTTTTTTGGATGAGAGGAGTGATTATTTTCTCCACAAAAATGGAAAGAGGGGAGAACAATGAGTCTGTAGAAGCCACAATGGGACGGCCCGGGGGTTCTATAAGACTTTTGTGTATCTTCGGTAGGACGTAGAACACCGGGGTAATGGGATTAATTTTAGTGAGGTATTCACTTGTTTTGGTATCAATAGTCCTAGCATTAAGGTGACGCTCAATGGTATCGCGTATCAGAACCCTGAACTCGGGGGTAGGGTCCCGAGGTAGCTGATGGTAAGTGGTGGTGTCACTCAGTTGGCGTTCAATTTCCCTAATGTATTGGGCTTTGTCCATAATGACAATGGCACCCCCCTTGTCTGCCGGTTTAATGATCAAAGAAGTGTCAACACGTAGGCTGCGTAGTGCCTGTTGGTCTAAGGCAGATAGGTTGGGTTCAAAGTGTAGTTTCCCTCTATTCATATTTGACCGCAATCCTCTGAAAGCTGAATCAATAAAACCAATGAACGTTTCAAGAGCATGAGAGTTATGGGGGGGTCTGTATGTACTCTTGGTATAGAGACCCAAACTTTTAGCAGTGATGGCTACATCAGTGTTAGGGGTCGGGGCTTGTTGTGTACCATCGGAGGGTGTAGGGCCTTGATCGAAGTGGACCTTGAGCCTAAGGGAACGATAGAATCGTTGTAACTCCATGTCCAACTTAAAGGTATTAAACCTCATCGTTGGACAGAAAGTAAGACCTTTTTGCAGTACAGATAATTGGGCCATGTTTAGAGTCTTTGAAGAAATATTTACCACCAAGTGGGGCGCGTCTGGGACCTGGTCACTCTGCCGTAGTCCGTACTGTCTCCGATGCCTGCCACCCCTCCTCGTTTTCTTCTTGACGGGTATCTCCGCGGATGACCTAAAAAACAAGAGGGATTAGTGAGCCGGTCCCGTCTCTCAGGTTCGGAGCCAGCGGAGGACGCGTCGGTTGAAAGGTGGGTGAACCGTGACGAATGGCCACCCGGGGGATATCGTTCCTGCCACCGGTACACCCTGTTCGCCTCGTAGTCCTCTGCGTCGCGTTGGAACTTGGCCCTTTTCTTGGATTCAGTATCTTTCTTATGCTGGTCAACGTTGGACTGGATTCTAGTTTTCAGGTTGGACCAATCATCCGGTGGCAGAGTCGAGGTGAGTTGTGATTCTGTACTGGTGATAAGCTCCTTTGTAGATGATATGGCTTTATGTAGGTAGTCGACGGTCAATAACATAAGATCAAAGGAGCATTTATTCAGGATCTGTTCGAATCTGGTGTTATAGTCAGGTAGATCAGAGAAGAGAGTGGGTCTGAGTGGTACTCTAAGGCCCCTTAGTATCCTTTGTACTTTGAGATATTCAGTCAAGGTAGTGCAGTGTAGTTCTAGATTCACCAGGTGGCGGTGGTCCTTCTCCAGGTTGCGCCCTCTCGTCTCGCCTGGAGGCAATCTCAGGAAATCGCTTGATATACAGGTGCGAGCCAGGATTGTGTTGGTTTCTTCCACATTGTAGGAGAAAGTAGATGAGGACATATCCCCAAGGGGTGCAAGTGGACCGGTATCGGTAAGTAAAGATATAAATCACTGCACTCCCTATGAGTGTGCACGAGTAGGGGCCGAACCCTGGTATATCAGATCAAAGAGCCTCGGCACTTAATCGTCCTTTTGCAAGAGAAAATTTATTGACTTCGTGAAATAAATCTGCACACAGAAATAACACCAAAACGTTTCGGTCTTAGCGACCTTCTTCAGTTGACTGTAGAAAATAGGACAATGTCATAGACAATTAGATACAGAACGATATAAATATCATTTCTAGATGACATAGTGAAAAAACAGCATATCATAAGTAGTGAAACAGAAATCCTTCCCATTATATTATACAAGTGTGCACAGTAATGCATAAGCGAAATATATAGCACATAGATACACAGTATACTTTTCCATAATATGTAGGGAAATCACAAAGGAGGGGGGGGGTGGGGGGGGAAGAAGAAGGACAGGGAGAAGGGGACAAAGGTATGGAGCACATAGGTATGGGGGGAAGGGGAAGAAAAAACAGAACACAAGACAGCTGGCAGAAGTGGGCACATACCGGGTAATTCTGCGAGAGATGTGAGCAACAAGTGGGTCCCAATAGGGCTGCCTACAGGTGAGAAGGTGAAAGAAATCAGAGGCAAGGACCTCACAGAGTGCGCCAGAAAGGCGTGCTGTACCAAAGGTTACCTGCTGAGAAGCGCGTGGGGGCATGGACATCACAACGCGGTCTCCACCGCTAGTTGGAGTAACCATAAGTGCAGAGAGGGAGGTTAACAAAGGGTCTAAAATGCAAAAGACGCGCGAATCCGAAACGCCGGACCGCGCATACCGGAAGTGCCATACTACGCAACCGGAAATGACGTTTGCGGGTCACCGTCTGCGTTCCACAGAGGGAGAGCGCAAACCGGAAGTTCCGGTTTGAAGCGAACAGGAAGTGATGAAAGCCGGTGCGTTCCATGAAGGGATCACTTGCGTTCCAGGACGATGTACATAGCCAGGGGAGGAAAACAACGAGAGGTATAGATGGAAAATGAAGGGGAGGTGGGAGAGGACCACAGTATAAGGTGAATCTGCAACAAAAGAGACATAAGTTAGAGCGCACACGCGAACTTACATAAACACGCCAGTCAAAAACATGGTGGCAAATTGATTATAGGGTAATCCCATTGTGGGCCGTCCCACTGTGGCTTCTACAGACTCGTTGTTCTCCCCTCTTTCCATTTTTGTGGAGAAAATAATCACTCCTCTCATCCAAAAAAGCCCCTCTTTTCTACTGGACACGGGCTCTTTTCTGAAGATTCTGGCCGAACACAGACAGATTCCTTCATCTGCCCTTTTGGTTTCATTGGATGTGAAGAATTTTTATACGTCTATCCCACATGACATGGGTATTCATACAGTCAAGTCCCTCTTGACCCAGTTCCATACAGACCCACAGATTACTGACCTTGTGATTGTCTTATTATCCATCATACTTCACAAAAATTATTTTCTGTTTCAAGACAGATACTATCTACAAATAAAAGGCACAGCAATGGGCTCTAATGTGGCACCACCTTACGCTAACTGCTATATGGCGGCCTTTGAGACCGACGTTGTCTACGCCCATCCTCTCTTCCAGTCACATTCTGTTGTCTGGAAGAGATTTATTGATGACATTTTTTGTATCTGGGATGGTCCTTCATCTACACTTGAAACATTCTTCACTGATCTCAACTCTGCATGGCCCGACCTCACGTTCACCATTACATACGATCTACACCAGATTAGCTTCCTTGACATGCTAGTCATCAAAGATGAGAATGGCGTTCTCACTACAGACCTGTATTCAAAGCCCACGGACTGCAACGGACTGTTGCACTATACCAGTAACCATCCTGTGCATGTCAAGAAATCCATACCCAGATCCCAATTCAAGAGGGTGGAACGCATAGTGTCCGATCCCGTCACCCGCCAACACAGACTTCATGAAATGAATCGCAAATTCATTAACAGGGGCTATCCACAAGCGCTTCTCCAATCCTCTAGCGAATCGTCCCGTGCAAGCCCTGATAACTCCTATCGTATCCCTTTTGTCCACACTTTCCATCCATTTGCCTATGTGTTGCACAAAACCATACGCAGACATTGGGGCATACTGCGCACTGGCTATCCCACTGTCACTGGCTTTCAAAGGCCTTTTATGCCCTGCTTTAAACGTGCCCCCAATTTGAGAGACTCACTTGTCAGAGCTGACATTGGTACTAATAGGTCTCTTTCGACACAACGCTTCCTTCAACAACCCAAAACCGGTACCTTCCCTTGCCTTCATTGTAGGTAGTGTAACAATGTTACTAAAGGGAACTCAATTCACCATCCGCACACCGGTAGGAAATATACTATCAAAGGGTATTTCACCTGTGACAGCTCGTTTGTCGTCTACCTCATCAAATGTCCATGCGGCCTCCTCTATGTAGGCGAAACCACGCAACCAATCCGTGACAGAATTTCAAAGCACAAATCTACGGTCAGGTGTAAAAATCTACTCTTACCAATCCCCTATCATTTCATTACTTCAGGACACAACATCTCCCAACTTAGGTTCCAGGTTCTGGAACAAGTGGTACCGCCGCGCCGCGGTGGAGACAGGACCCTACTCCTTAAACAGAGGGAAGCCTTCTGGATCCACACATTGGACACCCTTTCCCCCAGGGGATTGAATAGGGAATACGACCTCCTCTCCTTTAACTAAAGTCTCCCCTGCTCCTCTATCTGTTTATATACAGTTACTATGTTACACCTCTTGATGTACTGTCACCTGGGTCCTCAATCGGGGTGGATTATCCCATACATTTGGGCCTAAGATTCTTTTGTCCATCTGGTTCGCTGTTGTACATTTTCCAATATTCAGTTTATTATTTATTTATTATCATTTATTATTATTTATTACTGTTTTGACGCAGTGTTACCCTATAATCAATTTGCCACCATGTTTTTGACTGGCGTGTTTATGTAAGTTCGCGTGTGCGCTCTAACTTATGTCTCTTTTGTTGCAGATTCACCTTATACTGTGGTCCTCTCCCACCTCCCCTTCGTTTTCCATCTATACCTCTCGTTGTTTCCCTCCCCTGGCTATGTACATCGTCCTGGAACGCAAGTGATCCCTTCATGGAACGCACCGGCTTTCATCACTTCCTGTTCGCTTCAAACCGGAACTTCCGGTTTGCGCTCTCCCTCTGTGGAACGCAGACGGTGACCCGCAAACGTCATTTCCGGTTGCGTAGTATGGCACTTCCGGTATGCGCGGTCCGGCGTTTCGGATTCGCGTGTCTTTTGCATTTTAGACCCTTTATTAACCTCCCTCTCTGCACTTATGGTTACTCCAACTAGCGGTGGAGACCGCGTTGTGATGTCCATGCCCCCACGCGCTTCTCAGCAGGTAACCTTTGGCACAGCACGCCTTTCTGGCGCACTCTGTGAGGTCCTTGCCTCTGATTTCTTTCACCTTCTCACCTGTAGGCAGCCCTATTGGAACCCACTTGTTGCTCACATCTCTCGCAGAATTACCCGGTATGTGCCCACTTCTGCCAGCTGTCTTGTGTTCTGTTTTTTCTTCCCCTTCCCCCCATACCTATGTGCTCCATACCTTTGTCCCATTCTCCCTGTCCTGCTTCTTAGCGCCTACTTTTCATTTAGTTTTGCCCCTTTTTTGTTTTCACCCAATTCATTATTCCCTTTGCCCCTTTTCTTAAGTCTATTTCATATGTGCTTGTCTGGGTTTTTATGCTTTGTTTGCAGAGTTTAGCTATTCCAGATGTTTTCTGATGATCCACGAATTGCAACTTTTTAAAAAGTCGTAAAACTTGGCACAACTCTACTCCAGTCCCGCTGAGTGTATTTATGGGTATGCTAGCATTTTGGCACTATTTTCATCTTTTGGAGCCAAAAATTCGCAAAGAAGTTCAAGACAGAAAAAAAGATCATTTTGTGACTCTGCTCCAAAATCATGAATTGTGTACTCCATTTTGAGGAATTTAGCACCAAAAACGGGAACTGATAACACAAGACAAAAAAGGAAAGCGACTTAAAAAAAAAACACAAATGTTAAAACGAGGCCATTGTGTGATGTTTTAAAACATTTAACTTATGTAAAAAAAGGAGAGTTTTATATTGTGCCGCCAGTTGGTGTGTGTATATGGACCCTTACTATATGATACCTGTGTTATGTTCACTGTTTGGTGCAGTCCTATTGCTGGGATTTTAGTAAATAAGATTTGCATTAGAGAAGTGTGTCACCCTGGCCTGGATGCCACAAAATATATTAAAGCTGTGTCTGAGTGCAAGGGGGAGGTTCTCTAGTCAGGGGAACATTAGCATGCAATGCCTCCTGTTTCAGGCCAGTAGGGGGAGCAGGCTGCCCCTATAAAAGCTGGTGCTGGGGGCAGGGTTAGGGAGAACTGGATGGCCTGTCTCAGCATTGAGACTTGTCCCAGAGCAGAACAGGGACAGACAGTTGCACTGCACCTAAGAGGAAGTGTGGCAGGAGGAGAGCCACAAGCCAGAGACAAGAGGCAAAGAGAGCCTGTCTTGGCAGAAAGAGGACTTAAGTTACCAGACTTTGGTGTCTGAGGCTGAGAGGATTCTACATCCTCCAGCAGATAACCAGTCCGCAAGGGACTGTATATTCCTTGGCCTAAGAAGCCTGGAGGCCCTGCCACAACCGAAGGGACCAGTAAAGCCGTACCAGGCTGGGAGCAGAAAGGAACCCATGTCGCAGGCCATACAGGCGAGAATACACGGAAAGCTCGGTAACGTGGGCTGTTACCCTATAACGAGGAGATAGCCAGAAGGAACGCAGAAAGCACGGTAGGCCCACACCCTCACCCTGACCAGGGCCAATTTCCCCGTTGCTCTCAGACATCCAGGTCCCCTCCTAGCTGGGACTGTTTATGGATCAGTTTACCTGTTTCAGTAAAGACCCTGGACTGCAACCTATTGTCTGTGTGCTCCTTCGCGCCTCCAGCACTACCGGTACTGGGACTCTCACCACCATCACTCCCACCATCCACTACACTGCCCTGGGGCCGCACTCTCCCCGTGGGGAGTCACACCATCCCAGCTGCACATATCATCAGCCCCAGTGGTCTGCCTTGCAGCGGCGGTTCCTAATGACCGCAAATCCACGGGTGGCGTAGTCGGACATAATCAACAACACGTAACGGACTACCACTGGCCTGACCACCCTGAGCCACGGAACCGGGTTGCCACTACTACTCCCATCGTTCCCCCTATTGCCCGGATCCGAGTGCCCCACGGTGCAGGGGGCGAGTCAGCGTTGGCGTAGTCGGCAGGATCTCGTGCCCGCAACCACCGGGTACTGCGTGCCTGTAAAAGACTTTTGTAACTTACCTGTGGCGAAGTTTCCCGCCATCCGGAGCCGATTCCCACCATCAGACGCCATCTTGGACCGTTTCCCGCCGTCTTCTGCCATCTGCCCGCCATCCGCAGCTGTTTCCCGCCATCGGACGCCATCTTCAGGACGCCGCGCGGGAAGAAGAGGGGCGTGGACGTCAAAACCGCGCGAGATCCGAAGCTCCGCCCCACGCACCGACGCTGCGCAAGGTCCTGGAAGGGAGAGAGAGTGACACTGATGTCATCAGGACGCGACGCAAGGTCCTCGTCCAGAGCAGCAGCAGCGGAGCCGCGGCCTACAGAAGAGGATCGTCGGAAGGTAGGCCACGCTTGACTAGGGGGGAGGAAGATGTCGGACACAGAGGCCCCCACTACCACCAACGCAGCTGCAGCAGCGGTGATGCCCTTTTCCCTGCCCTACATCCCTGGAGCGGCCTGGCTGCCCAAGTACTCAGGGGAGCCCCATGCCCTAACTGACTTTAAGGAAAGGCTGTACAGTTTGTTCCAGGTTTACCCCCTGACAGAGGAACAGAAGGTCAGCATATTAACAGGGCAGTTAACTGGCGCAGCCCAGAGGGAGGTAAAATCATGGCTCACTGAGGAGAAAAGGACTGTGAAGGGTATTCTGGCCCGGCTGCGGGGTACCTTTGACACACATACCTCCGCTGAAAGTAAAATGAGGTTCTATGGATGTAAGCAGCGGGCACAGGACAGCATCAGAGACTATGCCCTAAATCTGCAGGAAGCCCTGAGGGCTATTCAACAAACTGACCCTGGCAGTGTGCAGGAAACGGATAAGCTGCTAACAGAACAATTCATAGAAGGTCTGCTGTCTAGCGCCCACAGGGCCCAACTGCGCCTCATGTTCTTTCAGAACCCCGACCTGACCTTTGCCCAATTTAAGGACAGGGCCATAAGGGTGCTCCGTGAATCTGCAACCAGTGGCGCTATAAACCCCCGGCGCCCTGCTCTCACCAACCACCAGGAGGCGGCGCCCTCCTCTATGGATCCCGTGGGGGCTGATGCACAGGCCCTGAACCAAGCCCCGTCGAAAGACCTGCACCACCAACTCCAGGAGCTGACCAGGAGCGTCGCGGCGTTGACCAGGACCGTCCAGGCGTTGCAAGTGGACCCGTCAAGACCCATCGAGCTGGCTTCAAGTCCGGAGGATGTCCCGTGGCGTTGACAGAGGAGGATCCCGTCGTTCCGAGGGAGGCCCACAGACCGCTACGCAGAGGATGGACAGCCCATTTGCCGTCGATGCAACCAGCCCGGACACATTTCCAGGTACTGTAATTTAAACGGGTCCAACCTGGGGCAGAGGGCCAACCCCCAGGCATAAGATCACCAGGCCCTTACAATTGGCGTAATAAGTACGTTGGGGGGCGCCCGGTTTTACCCGTGGTGCTGGACGGTATCCCCATGAGCGCCTTGCTGGATACTGGGTCGCAAGTAACCACTATCCCTTATGTACTTTTTAAGCAGTATTGGACTGATGCTGATATCACACGGTATTCAGACAGTAACTTGAGCATCATCGCCAGTAATGGCTTACCCGTGCCACAGATGGGGTTCAAGGAGATGACCATTAAAATTGGTAAAGTTTAACTGCCGGCACAGGGAGTGATTATTGTGGACATTGACCGTCGTGAAAGTCACCCTAAAATAACTGTGGGTACTAACGTAATTGAAAATTGTCTTTCAGAGGTAATTGTAATCTTACAACAGGTGGCGGTGAATGCTAGTTCCAGCCAACAGAGAGTCCTCAACAAGGAGATAAAAGCCCTGATGAGACGGCAGCAGGTAGAACTGTCTGGTGGTGAGATTGGTAGCGTAAGACTGAGTGACCCATTCCCCATTTCCATGCCTCCCAAAAGTGAAATGATGATCTGGTGTCGGACTGCAATCGGGTTGAGAGGTAGAGACTACCAAGCCATTGTAGAACCCATGTACTCAGACAGCAGGCCCACCATTTTGACAGCCCGGGGAGTGGTTGATGTCCGTCATGGGAGGGTGCCCGTCCGCATTCCTCAACATTGGGGAGAGGGAAGTACACTTACCCAGGTACGCTACACTCGCCAAACTGTTTGTTGTCGAACACAAAGCTATCAGGGCCGTGGAACCCTTGCCTCCATCTCCTCAGGCGGAGGGTAATGGCTCCCAGAAACAAAAGGAGGACTGGTGCCAGAAACTCCATGTGGGTGCTGACTCCACTCCCCTGCACCAAAAACAAGGAGTCTACCGGGTGGTACAGGAGTACGAGAGAGTCTTTAGTAAGCACCCGCTAGACTTCGGCCGAGTAAAGGGGATAGAACACCACATCCCCACAGGGAGCCACCCACCGATAAAAAAAAGACACAGACCTGTACCCCCTGCACATTATCAGAACGCAAAGGGCATGCTAAGAGAGATGAAAGAAGCTGGGGTCATTAGAGACAGCTGTAGCCCCTGGGCAGCCCCCTTGGTTCTGGTCAAAAAGAAAGACGGCACCATGAGAATGTGCGTAGACTATAGACAAATCAACCGTATCACCCACAAAGACGCATATCCGCTGCCTAGAATAGAGGAGTCTTTAGCCGCACTAAAATCAGCTAACTTCTTTTCTACTTTGGACCTTACTAGCGGGTACTGGCAGGTTCCTGTGGCAGAGGCTGACAAGGAGAAGACCGCCTTCACCACCCCGATGGGACTGAGTGAGTTCAACTGTATGCCTTTCGGGCTCTGCAACGCACCAGGGACCTTCCAGCGGCTGATGGAATGCTGTCTAGGCCACCGAAACTTCGAGACGGTCCTCCTTTACCTGGACGACGTGATCGTCTATTCGAAAACCTACGAGGACCATCTAAAGCACCTGGCCGAGGTGTTCGAAGCCCTGGCAGGCTACGGCCTGAAGGTGAAACCATCGAAGTGTCACCTGCTGAAACCAAAGGTCCAGTACCTAGGGCACGTGGTAAGCGCGGAAGGAGTGGCCCCCGACCCTGACAAGGTCACGGCAATCAAGAGCTGGCCAAGCCCCTCGAACATCAAAGAGGTGAGACAGTTTCTCGGGTTGGTAGGCTACTACCGAAGGTTCATCCCCGGGTTCACTAAGATGGCAGCTCCTATGCAGGACCTCCTGATTGGACAGTCTAAGTCCAGGAGCCAAAAGCCGCCCTTCAAGTGGGATAAACCGGAAGAGGAGTCCTTCCGCCTGTTAAAGATGGCCCTCACAGGGGACGAGATCCTGGCCTACACTGATTATGGCCAGCCTTTTATCCTTCACACAGACGCCAGTAATGTGGGACTGGGAGCCGTACTGTCCCAAAACCAACAGGGCAGAGAAAGGGTGATCGCGTACGCCAGCCGGAAGCTGAGGCCCACCGAGAGGAACCCGGAGAATTACAGCTCCTTCAAGCTAGAATTCTTGGCGGTGGTGTGGGCCGTGACGGAACGCTTCAAGCATTACCTGGCCTCCGCAAAGTTCACCGTGTACACGGACAACAACCCGTTGACACACCTGGACAATGCAAGACTGGGTGCCCTAGAACAGCGGTGGATGGCCCATCTCTCCAACTATGACTTCGTGATCAAGTACCGGGCCGGCAAAACCAATGCCAACGCTGACGCCCTATCGAGGATGCCTCACTTACCTGAAGGTGACGAAGACCCAGAAGAGCTGGAGGAGGTAGAACTCCCCGCGTTTCACCGGTATGGAGCCGCTCAATAATCCCACCGCGTGAAGGAGGAGGATCTAACAACCGTGATGATAAATCCCCTACCTCACCACAGCTGGGCCGAGACCCAAGATAGTGACCCTGCCATCCGCCTGGTGAAAGATCTGCTGACCCGGGAAGACGCCCGCTTAGATCCAGATGCCCCAGAGGAAGCCAAGCAGCTATGGAAGGAGAAGAGCAAGCTGTTCCTCTACGAAGGCAAGTTGTGCAGAAGGATTGTCAACCACCGGACGCACGAGCTGACCTGGGAAGTCGTGGTCCCAAGGCGGGATGCAGCTATGGTCCTGGGGGCTTACCATGACAGAGCGGGACGCTTCGGTTGGAAGAAACTGGAGTTCCTACTAAGAGGAAGGTTCTTTTGGGTCGGCATGAGAGGAGCTGTAGAAAAATGGTGCAGAGACTGTGGCCCTTGTCACCTAAGGAGGAAGGACCGTGCCAGCCAGAAGATACCCTTGAGGCCCATCGTCACCACGCAGCCTCTTGAGCTGGTAGCTCTGGACCACGTCAAATTGGCTCCCAGCCGGTCAGGATACATCTATGCCCTGACAATCGTGGACCACTATTCCCGTTTTCTAGTGGTGGTCCCGCTAAAGGACTTGACAGCCCAAACAGCGGCCAGAGCCTTCCAGCAATACTTCTGCCATCCACACGGGTATCCGGAACAGGTCCTGACAGACCAGGGTCCAGCGTTCGAGGCTGAAATCTTCCAGGAGTTCTGCAACCTCTATGGCTGTAAGAAGATTCGTACAACGCCTTACCACCCCCAAACCAACGGGATGTGTGAGAAGATGAACAATATAGTCATTGATCTCCTGAAGATGTTGCCCCTGGAGGAACGCAGCCTGTGGCCAGAAAAACTGCCGGACCTGATAGACCTATACAACAATATCCCGGTGAATGCTACAAATTGCACCCCGGCTTACCTGATGCGAGCTAGACCAGGTAAGCTGCCCGTAGACCTGGAGATGGGAGTCCTAATACCTGAGGACACCTCCCCGGATGCGGACTGGGATACGGAAAGGCAACTGCAGTACAAGAAGGTACAGGAGAGTGTGGAGAAGAGCCTGGCCCAGGTGAGAGAGAGGCAAGAAAAACTCTACAACCAACACGCCCCTGCTGGTCCCCTAGAACCTGGTGAGCAAGTCCTGAAGCGGAAGAGAAGGCTACATAAGTTGGACGACCAGTGGGAAAGGGAACCCTACACCATACTGCAGTCTGACCACGACAACCCAAAGGTGTGCGTAATCACCAAGGACGGAGGAGAAACCACTAGTGTCGTCTCCAGGGACCACCTCAAAAGATGCCCCGAGCAACTCCGTAGTGCAGAAGAGGATCAGAGTGACCTTGAACCCGCAGAGGACAAGGAAGAAATGATCAGCACCGTTCTCGGAGAGTTCCCTCAGTCCTGGACTCGCATAAATGATGCCATAGTGGTACCCGTCCTGCATTTCCTGCAACCGGCACAGCAACAACCAACACCAGAGCCGGAAGGTGAAGAGGAGCAAGCGGTTCCAGAGGCAGAAGAGCCTGTACCAGCAGCCCAGGAGAGTCAACCCTCTGCTGACAGTGAGCCTGCCATGCCTGCGGTAAGCCAAAGGACCCGCAGACAGCTGCCTGCCCTGCCTGTACACCCAGCTGGTAGCTGTACCCCTAACGCTAGTGGGGAAAGCCAGGTTGGTCCACCACCAGACAGTGGGCTACGCAGATCAACCAGGAGCACAAAGGGGCAGATACCCGCTCGCTGGAGAATATAGAGTGTACTAAAATTGTAAATAACCCTGTTGCCAAATGTTGAATTGTTTGCCAAGTTACATGCATGTTTGGTAATTCTGTGCTTCAGTTTCTTGCAGTTACCGTAAGGACTCACAGGTTATGGACTTTTTATAACCAGGACCTTGTATGGACTGCGTTCGGAGCCTAACCCAGGAATGAACTAAGACTGTGAAGGACTTGGGGTAGGACAGACCCCCACCTGGTTAAGGCTCCCCGTTGTGCTGGTGATATGGACACCCGGTCACAGACCACACTGTGACCTTAAGAACTCAAGCTGTGCGTCGTCTGTCTGATAATGTTTTATGGTTATGCGTGTTATTCTTTATTTACTGGTTAGTCCCGGAGTACTAAATTTTACTAGGGGGGAATGTGTCACCCTGGCCTGGATGCCACAAAATATATTAAAGCTGTGTCTGAGTGCAAGGGGGAGGTTCTCTAGTCAGGGGAACATTAGCATGTAATGCCTCCTGTCTCAGGCCAGTAGGGGGAGCAGGCTGCCCCTATAAAAGCTGGTGCTGGGGGCAGGGTTAGGGAGAACTGGATGGCCTGTCTCAGCATTGAGACTTGTCCCAGAGCAGAACAGGGACAGACAGTTGCACTGCACCTAAGAGGAAGTGTGGCAGGAGGAGAGCCACAAGCCAGAGACAAGAGGCGAAGAGAGCCTGTCTTGGCAGAAAGAGGACTTAATTTACCAGACTTTGGTGTCTGAGGCTGAGAGGATTCTACATCCTCCAGCAGATAACCAGTCCGCAAGGGACTGTATATTCCTTGGCCTAAGAAGCCTGGAGGCCCTGCCACAACCGAAGGGACCAGTAAAGCCGTACCAGGCTGGGAGCAGAAAGGAACCCACGTCGCAGGCCATACAGGCGAGAATACACGGAAAGCTCGGAAACGTGGGCTGTTACCCTATAACGAGGAGATAGCCAGAAGGAGCGCAGAAAGCACAGTAGGCCTACACCCTCACCCTGACCAGGGCCAATTTCCCCGTTGCTCTCAGACATCCAGGTCCCCTCCTAGCTGGGACTGTTTATGGATCAGTTTACCTGTTTCAGTAAAGACCCTGGACTGCAACCTATTGTCTGTGTGCTCCTTCGCGCCTCCAGCACTACCGGTACTGTGACTCTCACCACCATCACTCCCACCATCCACTACACTGCCCTGGGGCCGCACTCTCCCCGTGGGGAGTCACACCATCCCAGCTGCACATATCATCAGCCCCAGCGGTCTGCCTTGCAGCGGCGGTTCCTAATGACCGCAAATCCACGGGTGGCGTAGTCGGACATAATCAACAACACGTAACGGACTACCACTGGCCTGACCACCCTGAGCCACGGAACCGGGTTGCCACTACTACTCCCATCGTTCCCCCTATTGCCCGGATCCGAGTGCCCCACGGCCCATGGGGCGAGTCAGAAGCATTGCATGTTTTCTGGAGGACCTGGAGGGACCATTTTATCCCAGCAACTATATTCTAACTTTCACAGGAATTTCATAAATATAGTTATAGGAACATGTCCTAGACCTGCTTCTTTAATACATTTTCTTTCAGTTTCTGCTAGTTTTTCCAAAACAGAAGTGGTGATTTTTTTACATATCGACAACACATGCACACATATACTTACACACACACATACTCATAAGGATCCTTACTCTTTCACTGTATTGGATCTGATTATAAATATAAGAATTGTGGGCAGACAAACTAACTTCATGATATGTGACAGAGTTTGGTAAATTCTCACAGGAACATGTAAAGATTGTTTGCTGACAAGGATTCATTAAGACTCTTTGGATATGCGGCATCAGAGACAGACATTTGCATCTTTACTACACCAGCCACTATCTGTCGATGGCAAGATGGATGGTTGAAGAATCTGTAGTTGACTGACAGCCCAGCCCTGAAGTCCAGCCAAGACCTTCTGTGGAATCAATGGGAGGTCTGCTGCAGATGGGCTTCTGCAATCATGCAGAGGTGTGTGGGTGGACTTGAGATTGGGATGTGGGTGGATGAATATTAGGATGCTTTCAAAAGAAATCTGAATGACAGAGCCAATAGCCCCCCAAAGACAAATAACAAACACTAATTTCATTAAGTCTCAGGCTGCCCATTGTTACAAAGGAGCAACATGCTCAGTAAATACTTCCTAATCCTAACATACCTCAATTTATGCAGGCCAGGCACAATGGCCACGACGTGTATTCTACTGTACAATGGCCACTTTCCTTTATAAAGCTCATGACCAACCTTCCTTGTTCATCAATATCTATCTTTATTCTTACCAATGAGATTTTACTTTTAATACGGTGTAAATTATACTAGACGTATGGATTATATGACCATAAAACTCTACTGAGGACAAGCCAAAAATGGAAACATCTATTATAACAGCTGGTAACCCATCTAAAATAGAACCGGGGATGCGTGTCTCTGTCTGAAGCCTTTATAGACTGCGCATGCGCGATGCGCAGTCTGGCTCCAGACAGAAGCAGGCATCCAGCCGTTACAGGTAAAAGAAGTGTGTATGGCGCAGGAGATCGCGGTATGCGTAGGCACTGTACGCATACCGCAATCTCCGGCGCCATACTTAGATACTTTCCTGACCGGGAGGAGCATTGCCGCGGCAGGAGTGAGGCGTCGGATCGGCGCATGCGCATAGCCCTATCCGGCGCCATTTTACTGAAGCCACATTTGCAGTGTGTCTTCAGCAAAATGGCGCCGGACAGCGCAGTGCTCTGATGCCGCACTCCTCCCCCGGCCTCCGGCAGAACAGGACACAGCAGCGCTAGAGCACAGGGAAGAAAGGTGAGTATAAGTGTTTATTTTTTTTATGTGTGTACAGGGTGAAAGGAATGAGGGGGCCACACATACCAGGATTGGAGGGTGAGGGGACCATGCATACCAGGATTGGGGGGTGAGGGGTACCACGCATACCAGGATTGGGGGGTGAGGGGACCATGCATTCCAGGATTGGGGGGTGAGGGGACCATGCATACCAGGATTGAGGGGTGAGGGGACCATGCATACCAGGATAGGGATGAGGGGTACCATACATACCAGGATAGGGATGAGGGCCACCATGCATACCAGGATGAGGGGTACCATGCATACCGGGATAAGGATGAGGGGTGCCATGCATACCGGGATTAGGGATGAGGGGTGCCATGCATATCGGGATTGGGGATGAGGGGTGCCATACACACCGGGATTGGGGGTGGGGGGTGCCATGCATTTGGGGGTGGGGGTGCCACGCATACTGGGATTGGGGGTGAGGGGTGCCACGCATGCCGGGATTGGGGGTGGGGGGTGCCACGCATATCGGGATTGGGGGTGAGGGGTGCCACGCATACCGGGATTGGGGGTGAGGGGTACCACACATACCAGGATTGGGGGTAAGGGGACTATGCATACCAGGATTGGGGGTTGAGGGGATCATGCATACCAGGATTGGGGGGTGAGGGGACCATGCATACCAGGATTGGTCGGTGAGGAGTGCCATACATACCAGAACAGGGATGAGGGGTACCATACATATCAGGATAGGGATGAGGGGCACCATGCATACCAGGATGAGGGGTACCATGCATACCAGGATTAGGGATGAGGGGTGCCATGCATACCTGGATTGGGGGTGGGGGGTGCCATGCATTTGAGAGTGGGAGGTGCCATGCATACTGGGATTGGGGGTGGGGGTGCCATGCATACCAGGATTGGGGTGGGGGAGTGCCACGCATGCCGGGATTGGGGGTGCCATGCATATCAGAATTTGGGGTGAGGGGTGCCACGCATACCGGGATTGGGGGTGAGGGGTGCCACACATACTGGGATTGGGGTGAGGAGTGCCATGCATACCGGGATAGGGGTGAGGAGTGCCACGCATACCGGGATAGGGGTGAGGAGTGCCACGCATACCGGGATAGGGGTGAGGAGTACCACACATACAAGGATTGGGGATGAGGGGTGCCACGCATACCAGGATTGGGGGTGAGGGGTGCCATGCATACCAGGATAGGATGGTGGAGACAGGATGGGGGCAGCGCATATACCAGGAGGGGGGCAGCACATACCAGCATGGGAGACCATATACCAATAAAAATGCTCGCCACCTGGGCGTAGAACGGGTTCAATAGCTAGTTCTCTATAATAGCACACAGCAGAAGTGTTTATATCTGTTTCGAGAAAAGCTTTGTGACAACCCATAAGCTTCCATTACATCTTATTTACGAAATCTACACAGATAGACAGGAATCCGAGGGTATCATCATGGGCGAATTTGCCATCCAGGAATGCTTGATGACTATAGGAATTGTAGTGGAGTTATATTGCTGTCAACCAGAAATGATTATACAGGGTGATTCACTCGCTACTTTACCCGGAAAATTGCTGTAACTTCTAAAAGAGTCAGTCGACCGTACTGAAATTTGGACTGTACATATCTTGGTTCATGTAAAATTGATGTTTTAAAGCTTGTGTTGAAAATGTCCACCGTCACATCCAAGCACGCCTGCACCCGCCGTTTCATATTGTTGAATGTATTCCGCAGGACGGCTGGGATCATAACCTAAATTTTTAGCTGTATGTTCTCTCGAAGTACCTGTAATGTTCGTGGCTTGTTACTGTACACCCGGACCCTTCAAATGGCCCAAAAGGAAAAAATCCGTCAATAATGAATTATTTTCTCTTGATCGGGCCCTTTCAGTTCCTGAACCACAGTGACTCTGTACGGGTGAACACGCATACAGTGTCCATTTTAGGACATGATCAGATATCAAAATCAAACATCAGAATGATGATTTGAGACTAAATACCCTGTCTGAGAACTGATTTTGATAAGTGATTCTGACAAGTGATTCTGACGAGTGATTCTTAAAAATGTTATTCCTATCAGGATTTGAACTCTTAGGCTATGTGCCCATGATGCAGCAATGCTCAGGATTTTTTCCTGAGCGTTTCTGCATCTCCCTGGCAGAAAAAACGCATGCGGATTGTACATGCGGATTGTACATGCGGATTGTACATGCGGATTGTACATGCGTTTTTCCTGCCAGGGACAAGCAGATGTGAAGCGTTCTTCACATGCATTTCTGCATGCGGGTGTCAAGTGCTTTCCAAGTGATTTTAGCATCACTTGGAAAGTGCTTGACAACTTGGTCACACTATGCAAATGGATTTATATAGTTTGACTGTAAAGAATTGTTAAAAATAAAAAAATAAATCTATACTTACCTTCTGATGGCCCCCGCAGTCTTGCTTCGCTCCGTCCCGGCTGCCGGCAGATCGCTGGCAAGCACAGAGAAGGAGTCAGAAGGTGAGTATATTACGAGGGTCAGTCAATAAGGAATGCCTCCTATTTTTTTTCTCCTTAAATAAGGTAGTTATGTTAAATATTCGAATTTGGCACAATTCCTCAAACCTTCTTCTCCAATCCACAGCAATTGCAACTTCCTGCACCAACAGGTGGCAGGACTGTATCCGTTTGCAAAATGGCTGACATCGATGTTCGTATTAGACAACGTTCTGTGATTGAATTCTTGCATGCAGAAGGTGAAACGCCCATTTGAATTCATGAGAGACTGAAAAATGTGTACGGTGATGCAACAGTGGATGTCAGTCCTGTTAGACGATGGGTTCGTCGTTGTAACACAGCTGAAGTGCCATCACCGTTGGCTGACAAAATGTGGAGTGGCAGGCCAGTAACTGCAGTGACTCCAAGCAACATTCAGCGAGTCAATGACATCATTCGTGGTGACCGCCGGGTGACTGCAGATGAATTGTGTGGCATTATCTGCCTCAGTAAAGTCAGTGTGATGAAAATTATTGGACAACTGGGATACAGAAAAGTTTGTGCACGGTGGGTCCCAAGAATGCTTTTTACCATGCTGGAATACATGCCCTTGTTAAACGGTGGACCAAGACTGTGGAAATGGATGGAGATTATATTGAAAAGTGACAAATTAATCGTTAATGTTGTGGTTTTCAACCTATGTAATTGCATTTGAATTTCTTGCCAATTAAAAGGAGAAAAAAAATAGGAGGCATTACTTATGGACTGACCCTCGTATTTATTTTTTATTTTATTAATTTTTTTTACAGGTTCTATGGTACCTGGGTCTGGAGGAGAGTCTCTTGTCCTCCACACCCGGGTACCATCCGCACATTGAAATGTTTGGATTCCGCATGTACAGATGCAGTGATGCGGAATCCAAGCGTTCCAATGCAAGTCAATAGCGGCGATTACGCTGCGTGTCCGCAAAATTAATGGACATGCTGTGGATTTTTGAGCACAGCATAAGCATTGTAATTGGGGACAGATTACCAAGCGTTTCCGCTGCAGAAATTCTGCAGCATAAACGCTTGGAGAACGCATAGTGGGCACACAGCCTTAACACTGTAGTTTCAGAGGCTGATGCCTTACCATTAAACTATCCAATCAAGTGATACTCACTGATAGCTTTTCTTGTCTTATGAGATCAAACATGAAAATACTCAGGGTGACTAAAAGTCATTGTGATTCTGATTCTGATGTTTGAAGAAAGTCACACATCAGACTCACACATCAAAATCAAACATAATTTGAATTTGGCTTGCTTGCAGTCTGTACATACATCCTAATGAGTTTTAGACAAATTTGCACTGAAAATCATATAACCAAATAGAGCTCCTCAGTTTTTACAATTGAACTTATAGCTCAGTAGTTAGTGCACTGGTTTTGGGACACAGAACTTTGGGTTCAAGTCCCATCAGCAAACAGTTACTTTTTTTTTATTATTATTACAGTTGTAAAAGTCACTTGTCAAAGTCACTTGTCAGAATCGCTCGTCAAAATCATTTGTCAGAATCACTCGTCAAAATCACTCATCAAAATCATTTGTCAGAATCACTCGTCAAAATCACTCGTCATAATCACTCGTCAGAATCACTTGTCAGAATCGCTCGTCAAAATCACTCGTCAAAATCATTTGTCAAAATCACTTGTCAGAATCACTCGTCAAAATCACTCGTCATAATCACTCGTCAGAATCACTTGTCAGAATCACTCATCAAAATCACTCGTCAGAATCACTTGTCAGAATCACTTGTCAGAACCGCTCAACAAAATCACTCGTCAAAATCACTCATCAAAATCATTTGTCAAAATCACTCGTCAAAATCACTTGTCAGAATCACTCAGCAAAATCATTTGTCAAAATCACTTGTCAGAATCACTCGTCAGAATCACTTATTAAAATCAGTTCTCAAACAGGGTATTTAGCCTCATCATTCTGATGTTTGATTTTGATATCTGATCATGTCCTAAAATGGACACTGTACACGCACTTTCTTGGTCGCTCGTTGACATGAGGAATGCAATATGTCCTTTCTTCTGGGAAAGTCTATGCAACGATTTACGTGGAGATGCCAAAAGTCTCTGTTATCAGTGAACTTGTTATCAGTATAAAAGACACCTGTCCGCAACCTCAAACAGTCACACTCCAAACTCCACTATGGTGAAGACCAAAGAGCTGTCAAAGGACACCAGAAACAAAATTGTAGCCCTGCACCAGGCTGGGAAGACTGAATCTGCAATAGGCAAGCAGCTTGGTGTGAAGAAATCAACTGTGGGAGCAATAATTAGAAAATGGAAGACATATAAGACCACTGATAATCTCCCTCGATCCAGGACTCCACACAAGATCTCACCCTGTGGGGTCAAAATGATCTCAAGAACGGTGAGCAAAAATCCCAGAACCACATAGGGGGACCTAGTGAATAACCTGCAGAGAGCTGGGACCAACGTTACACAGGCTATGATCAGTAACACACTACGCCGCCAGGGACTCAGATCCTGCAGTGCCAGATGTGTTCCCCTGCTTAAGCCATTACATGTCCGGGCCCGTCTGAAGTTTGCTAGAGAGCATTTGGATGATCCAGAAGAGTATTGGGAGAATATCATATGGTCAGATGAAACCAAAGTAGAAATGTTTGGTAGAAACATAACTCGTCGTGTTTGGAGGAGAAAGAATGCTGAGTTGCATCCAAAGAACATGATACCTACTGTGAAGCATGGGGGTGGAAACATCATGCTTTGGGGCTGTTTCTTTTCCAAGGGACCAGGACGATTCATCCGTGTACATGAAAGAATGAATGGGGCCATGTATCGTGAGATTTTGAGTGCAAACCTCCTTCCATCAGCAAGGGCATTGAAGATGAAACGTGGCTGGGTCTTTCAGCATGACAATGATCCCAAGCACACCGCCAGGGCAATGAAGGCGTGGCTTCGTAAGAAGCATTTCAAGGTCCTGGAGTGGCCTAGCCAGTCTACAGATCTAAACCCTATAGAAAACCTTTGTAGGGAGTTGAAAGACCATGTTGCACAGCGACAGCCCCAAAACATCACTGCTGTAGAGGAGATCTGCATGGAGGAATAGGCCAACATACCAGCAACAGTGTGTGCCAACCTTGTGAAGACTTACAGAAAACGTTTGACCTCTGTCATTGCCAACAAAGGATATATAACAAAGTATTGAGATGAACTTTTGTAATTGACCAAATACTTATTTTCCACCAAAATTTGAAAAAAATTCCTTTCTAAAAAAGACAATGTGATTTTCTGGATTTGTTTTCTCATTTTGTCTCTCATAGTTGAGGTCTACCTATGATGTCAATTACAGACCTCTCTCATCTTTTTAAGTGGGAGAACTTCCACAATTGGTGGCTGCCTAAATACTTTTTTTCCCCACTGTACTTGTTTCGAGGTTTGTGCACAGACAGTTATGCACAGACTGGCGGCCTTCGTCTCCTGACCAGAATTCAACAGCCTCTTTATATGCCTATGAGGCTAATGAGGCCGGTCAGGAGACTGGCGACTAGTCTATGCATTGTGGTTGATACTTGGACCTCGAAACACGGATGCGTGAAACTGGTCTTAGGTAATTAAAAAAAGCTGCTGCTAATGATGAATTTTATACAAGTGTTTCTTTATTGACCTGATTCCCAAAAGCGTTCACCATTATTCTGCTAATTACCTAAATATGTGGCAATTTGTACACAATTAAGCCTTGAAAATAAACCAATATTAAGTAATGAAGTGATGTGTGTCCATGATGACAAACTCCAGGATTCATTTTTCTAGAGCACCTTAAGTATTTAGCTTGTACTTGTAAGTGTTGCTGATATTTTAAAGAGTTATGTTTATTTTCAATAAATACTTCCTAATATAGTTTAGTGATGAAATAAAAATGATACAGATGGCCAACGTTTTTTATGCTAAACATATCTACATACATTTACTTGATGACTTTCCTATACACAGGCAACCAGAAAACTGAATGCAGCAGTACACATTTATTTTGCTATTAGAGCCTATTGATGACAGTCCCTATTATATACAGAGACTTATCTCAAAGCTAAAGGTCTGTAGAATGCTTACAACCAAGCTAGGACTGGCCCACAGGTGAGCAGGAGAATCCTCCGGTGGGCCCCAGTCCAAGAGTTGTCCACAACCCTCTTATATAAGCAGTGCTTGGCACTATGTACTGGAATCACTATATACAGACAAAGGCAGCATCTTATTCATTTAAAGGGGTAGTCCCATCTCCAAGATCCTATCCCAATATGTAGTAGGTGTAGTAATAATAATATTAGCGAATACTTCCAATTAGAAATGAAGTATAGTTTTTCTGATTCGCTATGTCTTTCCTCATGTGCAGTGCATTGCAGGACCTTAGGTATCCATGGTTACGACCACTGATATAGTGACAGTTAGTTAGCCAGTTAGTCCTGCAATGCCTACACATGAGGAAAGAGACATGGAGAATAAGAAGAACTATACTACATTTCTAATTGGAAGTATTTGCTAATATTATTATTACTACACCCACTACATATTGGGATAGGATCTTGGAGATGGAAATATACCCCTTTAACAATTTACCCAGTTCATTGTTATATCAATTTGTGATTGAGGACAAAGTCATATTTGTAAGTAGCTGAAAAGTAGGGTCCTGGAGTTGGCTACTGATGGGCCCTTGGCACCCCAGTCCGACACTGCTTACAACATATATCTCTGACAGAAACAGTGCAGGTCTGTCAACTGTATAGTGGCCACGGTAAGGTACTGAACATCCGCATTCTATTCAAATCAATAGCATCAGATGTGCAGCACCCGGAAATGGTTAATGTGCGGTTACGGATCTGTGTAGTTCCACTCCGTAACTGAGCACATCTGGCTCCTGCCAGCATCGGGAAAAGTTGATTGGGAGATGGGAGGTGCAGGGTGTCTCATTTCCACCCATCGATCAAGTATGAATGACCTATCTTATGAATAGGCCATCAGTATAAAAGTCCCAGACAATCTCTTTAAACTTATCCTAAATATCACCTGCAGTCAAAAATTGTTTGTCCACCAGTTATCGCCCCCAAATTTTACCGAAAACATGAACATCCTATTCTGCTGAATATGTGTATTTCTGTTTAAGTATAGAGATGTGTGGGAACATTTCGCAGAAAACGGTAGTATTGAATATCTTAGGCTAAGTTCACACTACCATATTTTCAGTCTGAGTGCTGCCCGTGGAAAAACTGATAACACACAGATATCACTAGATCCAATGTTATTTGGTTGGGCTGTCCAGATGGGTGTTTTTTTCTTTTTCACAAACGGAATCTGTATTTGCAAAATATCACAGCTAAGCATTAATTTCTTCCGGATGTTTTAAGAGACTCGAGTATTCAAGTCTATGGGTGTCCAAAAATAATCGGATCCAATATGAATGAACCATATAGCATCTGATTTTTAAGGATACATTGCAATTATTAACCCAGGAAACTAATTGATCACGTAGATTTTTAAATGTTGTTGAATAAATATGGATGACACATGGATGTGAAAACAGAGACAAGGATGGAACACAGATGTCATATAGCTGACAATATGGATAATGATTGTCCGAGTTTTCTGGATTGCACTCGGATGATTTTTTTATACTCTAGTGTGAATTTTACCTTAGAGAGAATTTCTTTCACACTGCTGCCCTTTAGAGTAGATCCCCAAGAACTTGTTGTCTGTCCCTGAGCGGGGACATAGAACATCAGAAGTTTAACAAAAGACGATGGGATCTTCTGTCATGAAACTAATATCTATAGACAGCTTCACACTCAGGGTAGGAATTATTTTATGCTAATACAATATTCAGTACTAAGTTATGTAAAAGTTGGTGAAATGAAAATTAGTGGGAGATGACCAAGCAGAAGATCCCAAATAGAAATTGCAATTTCTTCAGTAATTGTTCTTCAAGGTACCATGAATTGGATGTCAAATAAGATTATCAGCAAGGTTGATCCTGGATCCATGACGGAAAGGCAAATGTTCATGTTACAACTTCAATCCTGCAAGTTTACAACTATCACAGAAGTCTAATCCATCATGTCCTGCCAAGATGTTTTGAAACTCAGCGTTTGCATAATCCAGTAGCCACAAGTTTCATATGAAAGAGCTCACAGAAGGCTTCAACCAAACCCTTGTTTAGACATTATCTGAGTAAACAAAGGCCCCAGGGCCTAACAGCCCACAGGAAAATCTCCAACCCCTTCCATCTGGAATGTTGCAAACTCTTGCCATGAGTGACACCTAATCACCATCATTTGACACATATCTTGGTGGCTTCTATCACCACAAACAGCGACATGAAAGAATAATGTATACCAAACAGTCGGGCTATTATTACTAAACACACAAATCAGAAAGCACTTAAAGACATTCAAAATAAAGTAAAATCATGCGATAAAGTAATTGTATTATGACTGTATGTCCACTTCTTCTACCTAGAAGCTCAATAAAAGGATGTTTTGTGATTTTGGTATGAGGGCAGAACTGTCACATACTTAGTGAGATAAGCTTAAGCTTGGCTAGAAGCCATAAAGGGCCATTGAGAAGTGATTGGCCAAACCATTTTTCGTCCCAGTGCTTATTCCCAATCATTGCCAAGTGTAAACATGCCCAGCTATTGAACAAGAAAACAATGATTTGCTAATTAGTGATTGATCGCATATTTTACAAGGTATGAAAATCATTCGTCTGCAGCAGAATAAGCACAACTAAAAATAATAGTAATAGCCACTGACAATAATGTAAACTACATAAGAGGAGGGGTGAACAAACAATCTCATGGACGACAGATAGTTCATTCAAAACTCTCATGATAATTCCAAAGTGGAAACGTTCGTGAACGCCATCATTTCCTGATCAGTGGGTTTCTCATTGTTCAGGTGCACCGCTTATCCTTCGACAGAAAGAGTAGCCCCAATTAACCACTGCTACTCATTCAAAGATTTTCACTGGTCATAGCTTTGTAGGCAACCACAATACGGACATTTTTACTTGAACTGGTCCCTTTATTTTCATGATTAGCAAGGCTTCCATAGGTCAGATCTCACAAATCTCAATTTTATAACATTTCCCAGTGATAGTGTACCCCAGCTATGTTTCACTGCTGCTAGGAATGTACTACTGCATATCTGAGCATTAAAGATCAGATAATGGCTTCTCTCCCTCTCCCTTTTTAATAATATGAGCAAGCTTTTTTTTATTGGAAAGTAAGGGTAGATAACCCTAACCTAAACTTATCAGGGATTCATTTATATGGTCAACATGGAAATATGTATTTTATTAGTTTTGCACAAGTGATTGTAGCTAGAGATGAGCGGATCTGTAAAAATCAAATTCACTTATTCACTTGGATTTTACCGGGAAATTAGTTGTGCAGAGAAGTTGTGCCATGCGAATTTAATGTCTCTTATTATGCACTGGGGTCTTTCCAGACCCCAGAGCATAAAAAAACATAATATGTAAAAAAAACAAAAAATACTTGCACTCACTTCACTGCTCACCTGTCCGGTAGCCATCACTGCTCCTTGCCCGCTTTCCAGTCTTCCACGCCTCTGTCGCCTCTTATAACCAGCCTGATGTCCACTTTAGTTTAGGGCTTCTGGGCGCAAGTAAGCCACGTAACAGCACAGTAAACTCCAGGGCCTGCTTCCAGATGTCACGTCCCAGTATTCACTCTAGGATGGGAATTCTGGGCCATAAGTAGGCCCCGGAGTATGCGCAGTAAGGCACCTTTGTGGCCATAAGTCCCAGCCTAGAGTGAACAGCAGGCTGGAGATGCATATGCAGGCTGGAGATGCAGAGGACCAGACAGCGGATAGGAAGCAGCGGGGATGGCTGGAGAAGTAAGCGGCTGAGAAAAGGTTAAATAAAAAAAAACATACCTCACAGATCACCTTTCTGACCATCCCTGCTGCTCCCTGCCCATTGTGAGGTCCTCCACACCTTAATTGTTTTGAGTCTCGAACTCTGCGTTCACTCGTGCCTGGGACATCAGGCGCTAGTAGGCTTCAGATCATGTGCAATGAACTCAGGGACTTGCGACGTCGGCGGTCGTGTGACCTGTCACATAACTAAATGACGTCACCGCAGGTCCTTTTAGACCATTGCGAGCTGTACGACAGACCAGATGGAGTGGAGAAAACACCGGGGGCCTTCGGAAGGTAAGTATAATCTTTATTTTTTATTTTTTACCATTTTTATTCTTTTTTTTAACTATTACTTGGTCACACTATATAAATCCATGCCGGTTGTATGGATTTATATAGTGTGACCAAGTTGTCAAGCACTTTTCCAAGTGATGCTAAAATCACTTGGAAAAGCGTTTGATAACCCGTATGCAGAAATGCATGCAAAAACTCTTGACAAACGCTTCTACCTGGCAGGAAAAATGCATGTAAAATCCGCATCTCTCCGGCGGCCCCCGGTCTCCTCCCGGTGGCGATCCTCTCTCCTCGGCGGCCCGTGGTGTACTGGCAGGACCTGCGGTGACGTCTTTAGTCAGCTGATGGTCACGCGAATGCTGACGTAAGCGATCAGCTGATGGTCGCGTGACCATCAGCTGACTAAATGACGTCACCGCAGGTCCTGCCAGTACACCGCAGGCCACCGAGGAGAGAGGATCGCCACCGGGAGGAGACCGGGGGCCGCCGGAGAGATGAGTATGAATATTTTTTTTATTTTTTACTTTATAATTATTTTTTAACTTGCAGGTATGATGGTACCGGGTCGGATGAGAGTCTCCTCTTCTCCCAATCCGGGTACCATCCGCGCATTGAAGCACATAACATCCGCATGTATACAGGGTCAGAGTGCTGCGGGATCACGCTGCCAGATTTCAGCTGTATCCTGCAGCTATGACAGTGACCCGCAATAAAAAGCTTACTGCTGGTCATAGGCGCTGGCTGATGAGACTACTTCTTTCCTCAGCCGGCGCCTCCTCTCACTGTTAACAGCAAGCGCAGGTTCCGCTGATGGGAGAAGTAGTCTCATCAGCCAGCACCTGTGCTTACAGTGTAGAAGAAAAAAAAAGATACAATAAATAGATATTAAAATAAAAAACACATTATACTCACCTATCCGCCGTAATTGCGAGTGTCCCACGCCGATCAAATCAGCCCGGCAGCACTCTATACACTGACAGGAGCATGATCGCTCTCGACAATGTATAACGCTGAGCTGATGAGAGAGAGGTCATATGAGTTCATCAGCTGATAATCAAATGATGAGCTTCGGTGACCTCACTTACTGGAACCACTGCGTGGGAATTTTCTCACACAGCGGTGGTGCAGTGGGGTCACAGGAGTTCATCAGCTGATGAACTCAAGTGACCTTTCTCACGGCAGCTCAGCACTATACACTGCAAGAGCGATAACACTCCTGTCAGTGTATCGCCGGCTGCCAGATAGATAGTCACGTCTCTGGATGTGTCTGTTCTATCAATGATCCGATTGCTGCGGGACAATCTGGATTATTTCATCACGTTGGAGACAAGTGAGTATTATGTTGCTTTATTATTTTATTTTTGTTACAGGAGACATGGGCTTTAGTGGATTAGGAGTCAGGTAAATACAATTGTTTTTGGTAAAGTAAGAATCATAAATAAAAGACTGTGTCATTATTTCAAATAAAATATTTTTTTCTGGGTGTTTGTTTTTTTTTCTTGCAATTTTACTATGGGGTTAGTAATGGGGATGACCCTGTGTGTTTATTTCAAATAAATTATTTTATTCTGGGTGTTTTATTTCACTATTTGACAATGGGGTTAGAAATGGGGGCGTCTTATAGACGCCTCTCCATTGCTAACCTGAGCTTCATGTCAGCTGCCACTGCAAGGCTGACATGAACCCCAACCATACTACCCCACTAGCCACCGAATCAGGAAGAGTGGGAAGAGCGAAGGCTAAGCGCAAGAATTAGCGCATCTTATTGATGCAACATTTCTGGTGTTACGGATCCGGGTGGTGGAACCTCTGTGCTGTGGTGCAAGGAGGGACCAGAGGGGCGTAACTAGGTATCAACTTGGACTGACCAAGGTCGTACGGCGGCTCAATCGACTCCGTGACCAGGGAAGGACCGAGCAGAGGGACCAGGTGCTACTCTGGGCCAGACCTTGTATGAGAGCAGGTGACTCCCACGGGTGAGAAGGCAGGAACTGACCGGTACAGCAGATGAGCACGGCAGGCAGGCTGACGGGTGATCCAGGTAGGCTGGCTGGTAGGCACGGCAGGTAACAGGCAGGTTGTTCCAGGTAAGCGGGCTGGCAAGCACGGCAGGTAACAGGCAGGTGCTTCCAGGTAAGCAGGCGGGCAGGGCCCATAGACAGATTGGCGGACTGGACTGTAGACAGACTGTCGGGCTGGAGAGTAGACAAGCTGGCGGACAGGGCTGGTAGTCAGGCTGGCGGACTGGACTGGTAGTCAGGCTGGCGGACTGGACTGGTAGTCAGGCTGGCGGACTGGACTGGTAGTCAGGCTGGCGGACTGGACTTGTAGTCAGGCTGGCGGACTGGACTTGTAGTCAGGCTGGCGGGCTGGACTTGTAGTCAGGCTGGCGGGCTGGACTGGTAGTCAGGCTGGTGGGCTGGACTGGTAGTCATGCTAGCAGCGGGACTTGAGGGCTGAAGCAGAGTTTAACACACAAAACTACAACCTTGCACGGGCACCTCCATTTTGGAGGAGGTGCCTTTTATATGAGAGGTCCTCCGGCCATTGGCCGGGGACTCCTTAGGACGGCGCGTGCGGCCCCTTTAAGAGGGAGGGAGCGTGCGCCCTAAGCACAGTGCCTGGGAAGCTGCGCGCGCTGGCAGCAGCAGAAGCAGGAGCGCCGGAGGACGCCGGGTGGGGAGCGTGGCGGTAAGAGGGACAGCGTCTCTGCCTGTCAGGGGGCAAAGACGCCGATACTACATCTGGGACGGCTGAGAGCGGATGTTTTTAGCCTCGGAGGGGGCCAATATCCATGGCCCCTTCCTAAGCTATTAATATCAGCCCGCAGCTGTCTGCCTAGCATTTGCTGGTTATTAATTATAGGGGGATCCTATGCCATTTTTTTCTGAAATTTAATAAACTACAAACACAAAGCACTGATTATATATCTCACTCACACGTATACTCACATAACGCCTAATCTGTTGTCCCCTGTAAAAAACAGTAAATAATAAACAAAAATACTCACCTAATGCCTAATCAGCTGAAGCCATTGTCATCTGTAAAAAAAAAATAAAAAACAACCATATTCCTCACCTGTCCGATGTGATGACATAATCCAGAGTGTCCCACGAAGATCTGGGTCACTGCTAGAGCAGTCACATCAGCAATTACTGATGTGACTGTTCTAGAGGACAGCAGGCTGTATACTGACAGGAGTGTAATCATTCCTGTGTCTGTGTATAGCGCTGAGCTACCAAGAGAGATGTCACATGAGTTCATAAACTGATGATCAGCTGATGAGCTCCAGTGACCTCACATACTGCACCACCGCTGTGTGAGAAAATTCTCATGCAGCATTGGTGCAGTAAGTGAGGTCACTGGAGCTCATCAGCTGATCATAAGCTGATGAACGCATGTGACCTCTCTCCCGGCAGCTCAGGGCTATACACTGCCGGGAGCGATCACGCTCCTGTTAGTGTACAGAGTGTTGCCAGGTGATCTGTTCGCTGTGGGACACTCGCAATTACGGTGGATAGGTGAGTACTTCTCCCATCAGCGGCACCTGCACTTGCTGTTTACAGAGTGTGTCAGAGTCACTGGTATGATATATGAGGGGAGGTATGTGTCACGTAGGTTGCTGGCCTGTGTAAACTGAAACCAATAGACTTTCTGCCAGCATGTTATATGCTGGGGGTTAACTCTTTTAAAGGGCGTGGTTTAATGGAAATGAAATAGAGATGGGAGGGAAGTCATTCCCCATACCTCCGCCTCAGGGTGTGGCTGAGCAAGGTTGAAATGCTCAGTCACCATTTTTTTTTCTGTTGTTGAGTTTGGAGTGGCAGAGACTCCAGCCAGGAAGGCCACAGCTCAGAGAGGAGCTGAAAGCTGGGACTACAACCTGTGTGTGGCAGAACCCCACACTGCTATGGACTGTGCAATCGTTTATCTTTTGTTTTGCTGTTTTGCCAGTAAGGCTGTGTTTATTTTTGCTGGAGCTGCAAGGTTTTATGCCACATAATAAAGCCTGCAGAGAAAACACGGTTCCTGAGTCTACTTCTGAAAGCATCTGAGTGAGGTGATCTACCACAGTTGGTGTGAGCGTGTGTGCAAGATTCCAGGAACATGTGTACCTGCAACAGAGACCGGTGGATGTACTGGGTGAAGTCCGCAGCCAGCCAGAGAAGTCTGGCAGCATGGAAGAGCTCATTAAGCACCTGGTGCAGAGCCAACAACAGATGCACCAGCAGCATTTGCAAAGCCAGCAGCAGCACCAGGAGACGACCAAACTGTTGCTTCAATAGATCCAGTTGCAGCAAAAGGTGCAGCAGCAGCACCAGCAGGAGCAGCAACAGCAGATACAGCTTCTGGCGATGCAATCCAGGGCAGGGCATCCACCCCCCCCCCCCCCCGGGCCGACTGATGACTCCCACGTCAGGAAGGCGGTAAGATGGACTATGC
Organism: Phyllobates terribilis; assembly: GCF_046119375.1. Taxonomy (NCBI): domain Eukaryota; kingdom Metazoa; phylum Chordata; class Amphibia; order Anura; family Dendrobatidae; genus Phyllobates; species Phyllobates terribilis. The sequence continues at coordinate 320,183,821 of NW_027362763.1, forward strand.
AGAAGATGACCCCTGTGGATGATGTAGAAGCATTTCTGACTGTTTTTGAGAGGGTGGCTGATTGAGAGAGACTTCCACCAGAACAGTGGGCAGAGGTTCTGGCTAAATTTTTGTCAGGTAAACCCCAAAAGACATATTACGACTTGGCACTGCAGGATGCCAAGGAATACTCCAAACTAAAGACCAGAGTTCTTGGCACGCCTGGGAGTGAATATGACGGTGAGAGCCCAACGAGTGCACCACTGGGCATATGCCAGCAACAAATCCCCTCGCTAGCAGATGTTTGACCTACTGCATCTCGTTCAGAAGTGGTTGCAGCCAGAGTCCTCCACTCCGGCCAAGATGGTTGAACGGGTGGTGATTGATAGATTTGTGCACTCCCTTCCCAAACCAGTACAGACTTGAGTTGCCCAGGGCAATCCCCAGAACGCAGATGACTTTATCGGCCTGGTAGAGAGGTACCAGGTGGTTGAGAAATCCCTCGGGAAACCGGATATAGTCATTCTCCATACTGGGATACCCAAAAGGGGGTTGGCTCACCACGGAAGGGGTCTAGAGCCACCACTGGGAGGCGTTCCACTCCCACTGAAAGTGCCACAAGGACCGTTGTTAAAGATATAGTCTGTTGGCGGTGTCACAACCCTGGCTGCCAGGCGTCAATTGTCCCCCGAGCCCAAGGACTGCAGCCTAGGCAGACGGGTCTCCTATTATGCTTATCCAGCCTGCAGTGTGGACTGTCGACCCGGCGAGGGACCGCAGGCATGTGCGGGGTCAAGAAGACTCAGGAGAGAATATTGAGGAGGTTTTATTGGTCAGGGTGTTACCGGGAAATCCTGAACTATTGTAGGTCCTGCCCCACCTGCCAGATAACGGCCTCCTCTTCCCACTTCTGTAGTCCTTTAGTCCCTCTACCTGTGATAGAAATCTCCTTTGAGAGGATTGCCATGGACTTAGTCGGGCCCCTAGTCAAATCGGCCCGGGGCCACCAATACATCCTGGTGGTCATGGACTATGTGACCCGGTACCTGGAAGTCTTACCTCTGAGGAACTCGTCGAGTAGGAGCATAGCCCGAGAACTTGTCCATATATTTGCCAGGACCGGACTGCCGAAGGAGATGCTAACAGACCAAGGAACCCCGTTCACGAACAAGGTAATGAAGGAGCTGTGTAAAGTCCTTCAGATTACCCAGCTGTGAACCTCCGTTTACCAACCACAGACAGACGGCCTGGTGGAGCGCTTTAATAAAACCTTAAAAGCAATGCTCAAAAAGGTCGTAGAGAAGGACGGTCGTGATTGGGACTACCTGCTACCGTTCCTGCTCTTCTCGGTAAGAGAGGTCCCACAAGCCTCTACAGGTTTTTCCCCGTTTGAGCTACTGTATGGACGACATCCGCGAGGGCTCCTGGATATTGCCAAGGAAACCTAGGAAGCCGAGGTTACGCCCCACCGGAGCATCATAGAACATGTCGCCCAGATGCAGGAGAGAATGGCGAAAGTGATGCCTATCGTGAAGGCTCATCTACTCCAAGTACAAGAGTCTATAACCTGTCAGCGAGGCTGAGACAGTTCCAACCTGGGGATCGCATTCTGGTGCTTATTCCCACCGTTGAGCAAGTTCCTGACCAAGTGGCAAGACCCGTATGAGGTGGTGGAGAAACTCAGTGAAGTGAACTACAAAGTTCACCAGCCTGGCCGAAGAAAGCCGCACCAATTGTACCATGTGAACTTACTCAAGCCATGGCGAGATCGGGAAACGTTGGGGGCTTCTTGTTTGGGAGCCAGTCTGAAAGACAAAGTTGAGGACGTCACGATAGCAGAGAATCTATCGTAGGCACAGAAGCAACAATGTAGAGATCTGTTGCAATGGAACCATGACCTGTTCTCGGAGTTGCCAGGGCGTACGCAGATGGTCGAGCATGACGTGCTGACGGAAGCGCATGTTAGGGTAAACCTCAATCCCTATAGGATTTCTGAAGCCCGCCGAGGTGAAGAGTATGCTGGACCTCGGCGTAATAGACGAATCAAAGAGCGGATGGTCAAGTCCCATTGTTCTCGTGCCAAAGCTCGATGGGGAGTGGAGATTTTGTAATGACTACCGCAAGCTGAATGAGGTATCCAAGCGCAACGCATACCCGATGTCCCGCGACGATAAACTTATCGAGAGGCTTGGACCTGTGAGATATATTACCATCCTTGACTTGACGAAGGGTTACTGGCAGATCTTCATGTTCCAGAGGGCCAAAGAGAAAACAGTTTTCTCAACACCTGATGGGTGCTTCCAGTACACCGGAATGCCTTTCAGACTGCAGGGGGCACCAGCCACCCTCCAGAGGGCCATGGATTGGATCCTCAGTCCACAAAAGAAGTATGCCACAGCCTACCTTGATGACATTGTCGTCTTTAGCCCAGATTGGGCTAGTCATCTGTCAAAGGTGCAGGCGATTCTGGATGCTCTAAGGAAGGTAGGATTTACGATAAATCTGGGAAAATGTGCCATTGGGAAGGAGGAGGCCAAGTACTTAGGCTACGTCGTCGGGAGGGGTGAAATTAAACCACAGGTCAATAAGATCAAGGCAATTCAGAACTGGATGCAACCGCTCTCCAAGAAGCAGGTTAGAGCGTTTCTTGGAATCGTGGGATTCCGGGATTACCGGCGGTTTATCCCAAATTTTGCCATGATTGCCGCACCACTGATGGGCCTCCTGAAAGGCACAAAAACAATAATGGCGAAATGGACGGTTGAAACTGAGATGGTGTTCCAACAGCTGAAGCTGGCACTCTGTAAGCAGCCGGTCCTGGTCGCACCAGACTTTACTAAAGAGTTTGTGCTCCAGACAAATGCCTCAGAACTTTGGCCTAGGAGCCGTGCTGTTGCAGGAGATAAATGGGGAAGAGCATCCCATCCTGTATAAGAGCCGGAAGCTCTTGTCCTGCGAGAAAAATGATGCCATGGTGGAGAAAGAATGCTTAGCCATAAAATGGGCCATAGACACTCTAAGATATTACCTACTTGGCCGAAAGTTTAAATTGGTGTCAGACCATGCCCATTTGAGATGGTTGAGGGAAAAGAAGGGTAAGAATTCCCAAGTAACTAGGTGGTTCTTAGGTCTCCAAGACTTTAATTTTCACGTGGAGCATAGACCCGGGAAGTTACACGCTAATGCTGATGCCTTCTCCAGAATTCCCTGCTTCGTGTCTGAAGGTTCCCAAACCCACGGCTTTGGGCAGAGGGGGGGAATATGTGACAGAGTCTCTGGTATGATATATGAGGGGAGGTATGTGTCACACAGGTTGCTGGCCTGTGTGAACTGAAACCAATAGACTTTCTGCCTACATGTTAAATGCTGGGGGTTAACTCTTTTAAAGGGTGTGGTTTTATGGGAATTACATAGAGATGGGAGGGAAGTCATTCCCCATACCTCCGCCTCAGGGTGTGGCTGAGCGAGGTTGAAATGATCAGTCACCATTTTTTTTCTGCTGTTGAGTTTGAAGTGGCAAAGACTCCAGACTGGAAGGTCACAGCTCAGAGAGGAGCTGAAAGCTGGGACTACAACCTGTGTGTGGGAGAACCCCACACTGCTATGGACTGTGCTATTGTTTATCTTTTGTTTTGCTGTTTTGCCAGTAAGGCTGTGTTTATTTTTGCTGGAGTTGCAAGGCTTTATGCCACATAATAAAGCCTGAAGAGAAAACATGGTTCCTGTGTCTACTTCCGAGAGATTACCGGAGGCGCTACCGTATTACCGGAGGCACTATTATATGCTATTATATGCCAACCACTCATCCCTTGAATGGTTTTTAATCCAAAATAAATTTTTATATCTTGTACCTATTCGCTTTTGAGCAGTCACCTGCGAGCCTATTGGAATGTTTCCACTGAACCTACAGTGGAGTCTCTATCATTATCCATGGGAGCGCCTCCAGTAATCTCTTGCTACAAACCAACGTGGAGGCAACCTGTCGGGCCAGGACAAGGTGTGCAACCACGGCTTTCGGATGAGTGGCAGACTGTTGATGGAGACCCTGTAAAATATTGTATTAAATCTTTACTAGAGTTGTGCCTGGATCTGCACAACCCACAAAGGTGAGCCTCTCTAGTTACCTTTTCAAAATTCCATATGTGATGTTATTTACTGCACTCAGATAGCGTTCCTTTCTTTTCCCAGTTTTTATCTTTCTCACTGCCCATATTTTCTCTACAAGTGACAGCAGGCAATTCCTGTGACCAGCAGTAAGCTTTTTACCGCGGGTCACTGTCACGGCTACAGGATCACGCTGACATCTGGCAGCGTGATTCCGCAGAGCTCTAACCCGTGGTAACGATGTAACTGCCGATCAGAGACCCCTGTTTCCCGTTTTGCCAGACAGATGACAGCGTGGGAAACCTGGGATGTTTGAGTTCGGCCTTGGCCGACTTATGCCAATTTTGAGCAAAATGCACGGAAATCCGAACACGAATCTGAATGTGCAATGTTGGTGCTGAATTTGAAATTACCGAAAGTTTTTTGAACATGTTTGCTCATCTCTACTCGGATGCGAAATCCCAAAATCTGAATTTGGCCTAAATGTAGTTAAATTCCATTTTAAGGTATAATAGGAAAAAAAAACACTATGCTACAACATTGGGTATTGTTTGGATATCCCAATTTCTTTGTCTTCATTAAATAGTATGGGTTAGCTTGGATGAAAAGTAATTCTCTAGACATTAAAGTAAGCTTATCATTTCTGTTTTTGTATTTGTAAAGTGCTTTGTTTCAGAAATACCATTTCTTGTTTGATGTAGCAGCTCTTTTTCTTTTTATTTTCCCTTCTCCTTTTCTCATGCTCTGGCTTTTACCAACAAAACCACTTGTGTTGCAAGTTGGAAAATCCCAATGTATTTCCAATATATTCATAGATATACTTAATGAGAGCTGTAAACAGAATATCTTATTGTGGTCTATCCAATATTTTCATTTTGAAGTGTGAACATGGTAAGAAAAATTAGGGCAGCATGGTGGTTCAGTGGTTAGCACTGCAGCATTGGGGTCCTGGGTTCAAATCTTACCAAGGATAACATCTGCAAGGAGTTTGTATGTTCTCCCTGTGTTTGCGTGGGTTTCCTCCAGGTTCTCCGGTTTTCTCCCACATTCAAAAGACATATGGAGAGGAAATCTAGATTGTGAGCCCCAATGGGGACGGTGCTAGTAATATCTGTAAAGCGCTGTGGAATTAATGGCGCTATATAAGTGAGTAAAATAAATAAACTTTGTAATGTGATTATGGTTCTTCAAGAGGAAAAGTGGATATTCTGACTGCTAAAATTCTGCTCAAAATATCCAATGTTTATGTCCAAATCTTTTAATCAAACAAGAGCAATGTAAGGATGTATTTGTGAGTTCCAGCTGTTAAAATGGAACGTAGACACAGGGTTCTCAGGGTTCTACAGATTTTCAGCTTTTTGTAAAGCTGTAGCTCCAAGAGATAAGAGATACCTAGTTACAGATGCCTCTTTGCCCCATATCTTATATTCCGTGCAAAAAATAAGTGATTTATGGAAGACACTTGGAAGAAAGATATCGGCAGAACGATTGCTGTTTTGTGTTCGGTTTCCATAAATGAACTAATACTGAGACCAACCAACAATAAAGAATTGGCTTCACGTGTGTTATAACTGTCTAATAAAATGAATGACAGGTACTGAAACCCTTTATTAATAGATGGTATGAACCAGCCCTTTCTTTAAATTAGTGGACATTCAAGTGGCCAGTTTTACCCCCAAAAAGCATACTGATGGCTTAGGATTTAGTGGGTACATTTTAGTCTTTTGTGCAGCACAGGAGAAAGATAGATGTATATGGCTGATATGTTGGTAATTTCTTCTATCTTAAAGTTTTCTGACACGTTTTTGAAATATATAAAAAAAGTCTTACAGCATTGGAAATGTTGTTACAAAGTCCCCAAATAATTTCTATTTTATTTTATTGTCTCTCTAAGAATCTCAATTTTACATATGTGTACCCCTTAGGCAGGTGCAGACGAGCGTATTTTCAGTCCAAGTGCCATCGGACAAAATATCGGATAGCACTCGGACCAATGTTATTCTATGAGGCCACGCATATGTCCGATTTTTTTCCTCGGGTACACTCAGCCTGCCTGAGTTTGATCTGATATTCTGATCTCACTCGTCCATGCAAGACAATGAGTCCGTGGAAAACATCGGTCCGCAATCGGATGATGTCTGAGTGCAATCTGATTTCCATGGACTGACACAATGGAGAAGATGGAGAATTTTTTTCTCCATCTTCTTCTCATCCGAGAGACTCAGACCACACCGTGATCAAGCTCTGATATAATCTCTCTTTTAGATGAGAAATTCTACGGTCGTCTGTACCTGCCCTTAGATTGCATATTTTAGCAGGCAATTCGCAAGTTACTTGGAAAACCACTTTAGTGACCTATATTATAATTCAGTTCTGGAAATGAGATCTGACTTTATAATAGATTGGAATCCGGTATAAATATATACATGCATTGGCAATGATCCTCAGAAAATTTGCGATTGCACGTCTTTCCATGAGTAATGGGATGCCTCTACATGACAAGTTTTCACTTGCTGTATTCCCCTTCAATTACACTTTCCTCTTCCGTTAAGAAGAGCCGAGGGACCAATGCACACAGTGACTGACTGCATTCTATAGTTCGAATGTAACCTAATATTTCTCTTTCTTCCCAGTGAAGGATTGCTCTTCTCCTGAACTCACACATGGATAATAATTCACAATATGATCTTTGCAGGAAAAGGCAAGTCTCCAGCTGTCCTGGAATTCTCAGAGATCCCTATAGAATTTCTGCTCTTACCTGGGACTCGTCAGAGCTTGAGGAAAGTGTTATGATGTCCATGAGAGCTGACACAATCACGGTGCGTGCACTTTATGACCAGTCTGCACTAGTAACATTCATCACATTCAGGACTCGGATCACTATGGAAGGTTTCTATCTGCATTTACTGCAGGTAGAGGGGCTCAATACTGCTGCAATAGCGCCGGTCATAGCTTTAAGTCTGAACAGGGCAACATCCGCATGACGTTTGTATGTTTTTCCAGTGCTTGAGAGGTGAACCAAGTTTTATTCCAAGACTAAGGTGAAACCGCTTCCTAAACATTTGTAAGCATATGGTATATGTAATTACATTGTGAGCCCCACATGCCACAAGCACCAATGCGATGGAATACGTTCTGTGCAATATATTGGATCTACAGCACAGTAGAATTCTATTGTATGTAGCACATGAAAAGATAAGTAGCTGCGTATTATGTAGAGCTATCATTTATATTCAAAATAACTAATGAGCAGATCGCTCCTCGCAACCGCGTTCCACGGTCCTCATCTCTACTGAAGAGACCATGAAAGTATAATGAAAAAATAAGACACAAGTAGTGACCAGGGAAGTAACAGTTGCACTGTTAAATGTCCAACCTGGACACCAGTATTTAAACAGCAGGTTTTAATGTTCTCAATTCTGGCTGATGTGGCCTTCCTGTAAAGGGAATATCATCGGGACTGGCCAACAATCTAAAGTAAATGGGGGTCTCCCGACTCCACCCCGACAGATGATGTCAAAGAAGAGAAGGCTCCGGCCTGATGAATTTCAGTGACCTTTTATTCGGTGCAGAGATGAGCCATAACCAGAGAAGTCTAACAGTGGCTCTCTCAAAGAAAATACAGGAGTACTTGGCTGAGCTGCATGTTCCTGTGGCCTTAAAGGGAATCTGTCAGCAGGTTTTGGCTATATAATATGAGAATACCATGAGGTAGGAGCTGAGACACTGATTTCATCGATATGTCACTTATTAGGCTGTGTGCTGGAGTTTCAATACTATCAGGAAGAGATTATCACTGCTGGACTAGCAGCCTTCTGGTCCAGCCACGCCCCCCAGCATTGATTGGCAGCTTACTGTCAATATACAGTCTACATAGAAAGCGGCTAATCAGGGGTGTGGGCGAGTTAGCTTTCTGAGCATTGATACATCTACAGCAGAAAAAACTGATTGTAGCACAACTGCGGCACCGAGTAAAGAAAGTGATACATTGCTGGAATTAGAGTCTCTGCCCCTAGATCATGCTGCTCTCAGATGAGGTAGCCAAAACCTGGTGACTAGTGTTGAGCGATACCTTCCGATATCGGGAAATATCGGATCGGATTGGATCGGACCGATACCGAAAAAGTATCGGATATCGCCGATTCCGATACCGGAAACCAATGCAAGTCAATGGGACATAAATATCGGAATTAAAATAAACCATTTCTTTCCTTGTAGGTTAATTATACATGAAGGAAAACAACTAAGAATAATGTAGAATGTATTGGGGGAGGTGGGGGAGACAATAAAGGCATAGAGGTTTAGCCCAGTCAAATGGAATAGCAGGAATTACTATTTTTTTAAGATGTTCTGAGTTACGGAAATATTAACTATGTTAAGTATTTTTATATTTTGTCAGATATATATGTTTCACTACTTCCATGCTCTTCACCTTCTTTTTTACTTCTCCCACACTTTCTCCTTCATCATCCTCAGCATCTTTTTCATCCACTTCTTCTTCACCTTCTTCTTCTTCACCTTCTTCGTATTATTCTTTTTTTTACATTCTTCATATTCTACTTGTTCATCTTCTTCATATTCTTCTTCTTCATCATATTCTTATTTGTAACAGGCATTCCTGTAGTTGTTATCTATAAAAGGTTGGACATTACACCTTTCGTTCTGCCCGTCACAAAAGATTCACAACAGGATTTGTCCGCGTTCAGTTTGGCCTGCAGCAGCAGGTCTTTTCCAGGGGCACCACGAGGAGGAACGGACTCACCCCCATACACTGCTTAGTCATCTTCTGCTTATAATTTAGATATTATCTTTTGCTCTGTTTTTTAGTCTTATGCTTAATGTTCTTCCGCTTTTTGTTCTGCAGCTTCTTGTATTTCTGCTTCTTGGTTTTCTGTCTCTTGTTCTTCTGTATCTTGGTGCTTGTCTTCTCTTCTTTGTCCTCTTGGTCAACTTCTTCAGGGTCATCTTCTTGGTCTTCATCGGGGTGGTCTTCAGGGTCGTCGTCTTCGGGGGTCCTCGTCTTCGGGGTCCTCGTCTTCTTCGGGGTGGTCTTCAGGGTCCTCATCTTCTTCGGGGTGGTCTTCAGGGTCCTCGTCTTCTTCGGGGTGGTCTTCAGGGTCCTCGTCTTCAGGGTCCTCGTCTTCTTCGGGGTGGTCTTCAGGGTCCTCGTCTTCAGGGTCGTCGTCTTCGGGGTCCTCGTCTTCTTCGGGTTGGTCTTCAGGGTCCTCGTCTTCAGGGTCCTCGTCAGGGAGATCCAGAGTGATTACCAAGAACCATTTCAAAAAGCTTGAACTTGGAAATGTAGCAGAAAGTACAAGAAGGCTGAGGAACTACCGAGGACCAGCTGACGGTACTGGAACCCGGATGGGTAGCAGAAGGTACCCATGTAAAAAAAAGTTCAAGGCCGCGAGCCGGCCGCAGTTACCAAAACCCACAGTCCTACAAGGGGTGCTTGTCCTATTGGCACTATGGAACCAGCCTTCATTGCCAGATCCCGCAGCCCACATAGGAGTCACCTAAACTGCAGGCACCATAGAGTCGGCTAACCCGACCGCAACACGACAGGACAACACATTGGAGGCAAAGTGACGTTGACACTACCCGGAAACAGCTGGCGTGCTGGAACCAGGCTGGGCAGGAGGGAGTACCTGTGCCAAAGACACTGCCGAGAACCAGCTGACGGTACTGGAACCCGGATGGGTAGCAGAAGGTACCCATGTAAAAAAAAGTTCAAGGCCGCGAGCCGGCCGCAGTTACCAAAACACACAGTCCTACAGGGGGTGCTTGTCCTATTGGCACTATGGAACCAGCCTTCATTGCCAGATCCCGCAGCCCACATAGGAGTCACCTAAACTGCAGGCACCATAGAGTCGGCTAACCCGACCGCAACACGACAGGACAACGCACTGGAGGCAAAGTGACGTTGACACTACCCGGAAACAGCTGGCGTGCTGGAACCAGGCTGGGCAGGAGGGAGTACCCGTGCCAAAGACACTGCCAAGAACCAGCTGACGGTACTGGAACCCGGATGGGTAGCAGAAGATACAAGAGAAAATGGAACTACCGAGGACCAGCTGACGGTACTGGAACCCGGATGGGTAGCAGAAGGTACAAGAGCCAATGGAACTACCGAGGACCAGCTGATGTTACTGGAACTCGGTTACTAAGCAGGAGGTACCTGTGCCAGAAAGCACAACCAAGGACCAGCAGACGTTGGTGGAACTTGGATACCGAGAAGGAGGCACCTAATCCAAAGGCACTGCCGAGAACCAGCTGACGGTACTGGAACTCGGATGGGTAGCAGAAGGTACCCATGTAAAAAAAAGTTCAAGGCCGCGAGCCGGCCGCAGTTACCAAAACCCACAGTCCTACAGGGGGTGCTTGTCCTATTGGCACTATGGAACCAGCCTTCATTGCCAGATCCCGCAGCCCACATAGGAGTCACCTAAACTGCAGGCACCATAGAGTCGGCTAACCCGACCGCAACACGACAGGACAACGCATTGGAGGCAAAGTGACGTTGACACTACCCGGAAACAGCTGGCGTGCTGGAACCAGGCTGGGCAGGAGGGAGTACCCGTGCCAAAGACACTGCCGAGAACCAGCTGACGGTACTGGAACCCGGATGGGTAGCAGAAGGTACCCATGTAAAAAAAAGTTCAAGGCCGCGAGCCGGCAGCAGTTACCAAAACCCACAGTCCTACAGGGGGTGCTTGTCCTATTGGCACTATGGAACCAGCCTTCATTGCCAGATCCCGCAGCCCACATAGGAGTCACCTAAACTGCAGGCACCATAGAGTCGGCTAACCCGACCGCAACACGACAGGACAACGCATGGGAGGCAAAGTGACGTTGACACTACCCGGAAACAGCTGGCGTGCTGGAACCAGGCTGGGCAGGAGGGAGTACCCGTGCCAAAGACACTGCCGAGAACCAGCTGATGGTACTGGAACCCGGATGGGTAGCAGAAGATACAAGAGCAAATGGAACTACCGAGGACCAGCTGACGGTACTGGAACCCGGATGGGTAGCAGAAGGTACAAGAGCCAATGGAACTACCGAGGACCAGCTGATGTTACTGGAACTCGGTTACTAAGCAGGAGGTACCTGTGCCAGAAAGCACTACCAAGGACCAGCAGACGTTGGTGGAACTTGGATACCGAGAAGGAGGCACCTAATCCAAAGGCACTGCCGAGAACCAGCTGACGGTACTGGAACCCGGATGGGTAGCAGAAGGTACCCATGTAAAAAAAAGTTCAAGGCCGCGAGCCGGCCGCAGTTACCAAAACCCACAGTCCTACAGGGGGTGCTTGTCCTATTGGCACTATGGAACCAGCCTTCATTGCCAGATCCCGCAGCCCACATAGGAGTCACCTAAACTGCAGGCACCATAGAGTCGGCTAACCCGACCGCAACACGACAGGACAATGCATTGGAGGCAAAGTGACGTTGACACTACCCGGAAACAGCTGGCGTGCTGGAACCAGGCTGGGCAGGAGGGAGTACCCGTGCCAAAGACACTGCCGAAAACCAGCTGACGTTACTGGAACCCGGATGGGTAGCAGAAGGTACCCATGTAAAAAAAAGTTCAAGGCCGCGAGCCGGCCGCAGTTACCAAAACACACAGTCCTACAGGGGGTGCTTGTCCTATTGGCACTATGGAACCAGCCTTCATTGCCAGATCCCGCAGCACACATAGGAGTCACCTAAACTGCAGGCACCATAGAGTCGGCTAACCCGACCGCAACACGACAGGACAACGCATTGGAGGCAAAGTGACGTTGACACTACCCGGAAACAGCTGGCGTGCTGGAACCAGGCTGGGCAGGAGGGAGTACCCGTGCCAAAGACACTGCCGAGAACCAGCTGACGGTACTGGAACCCGGATGGGGAGCAGAAGATACAAGAGCAAATGGAACTACCGAGGACCAGCTGACGGTACTGGAACCCGGATGGGTAGCAGAAGGTACAAGAGCCAATGGAACTACCGAGGACCTGCTGATGTTACTGGAACTCGGTTACTAAGCAGGAGGTACCTGTGCCAGAAAGCACTACCAAGGACCAGCAGACGTTGGTGGAACTTGGATACCGAGAAGGAGGCACCTAATCCAAAGGCACTGCCGAGAACCAGCTGACGGTACTGGAACCCGGATGGGTAGCAGAAGGTACCCATGTAAAAAAAAGTTCAAGGCCGCGAGCCGGCCGCAGTTACCAAAACCCACAGTCCTACAAGGGGTGCTTGTCCTATTGGCACTATGGAACCAGCCTTCATTGCCAGATCCCGCAGCCCACATAGGAGTCACCTAAACTGCAGGCACCATAGAGTCGGCTAACCCGACCGCAACACGACAGGACAACGCATTGGAGGCAAAGTGACGTTGACACTACCCGGAAACAGCTGGCGTGCTGGAACCAGGCTGGGCAGGAGGGAGTACCTGTGCCAAAGACACTGCCGAGAACCAGCTGACGGTACTGGAACCCGGATGGGTAGCAGAAGGTACAAGAGCCAATGGAACTGCCGAGAACCAGCTGGCGGTGCTGGAGCCCAGGGTCAATACTAAAAACAGAGGAGCCAGAGGTGTATTTGGAGGAGGTTTTATATCCGTAGTACAGTGGATGTGGACAAAGCAGGAGAATTTGCCGGACACACAGCTGGGGATCAGCTGACGTTACTGAACCCCAATAACACTGGAGCAAGCGTTGACTGTGCAGACGGCACTTCTGAGCAGCAACTAGCGGTATTGGAGCCCAGGGTAAATACTAAAAACGGAGGAGCCAGAGGTGTATTTGGAGGAGGTTTTAAATCCGCAGTACAGTGGATGTGGACAAAGCAGGAGAATTTGCCGGACACACAGCTGGGGATCAGCTGACGTTACTGAACCCCAATAACACTGGAGCAAGCGTTGACTGTGCAGACGGCACTTCTGAGCAGCAACTAGCGGTATTGGAGCCCAGGGTAAATACTAAAAACGGAGGAGCCAGAGGTGTATTTGGAGGAGGTTTTAAATCCGTAGTACAGTGGATGTGGACAAAGCAGGAAAATTTGCCGGACACACAGCTGGGGATCAGCTGACGTTACTGAACCCCAATAACACTGGAGCAAGCATTGACTGTGCAGACGGCACTTCTGAGCAGCAACTAGCGGTATTGGAGCCCAGGGTAAATACTAAAAACGGAGGAGCCAGAGGTGTATTTGGAGGAGGTTTTAAATCCGTAGTACAGTGGATGTGGACAAAGCAGGAAAATTTGCCGGACACACAGCTGGGGATCAGCTGACGTTACTGAACCCCAATAACACTGGAGCAAGCGTTGACTGTGCAGACGGCACTTCTGAGCAGCAACTAGCGGTATTGGAGCCCAGGGTAAATACTAAAAACGGAGGAGCCAGAGGTGTATTTGGAGGAGGTTTTAAATCCGTAGTACAGTGGATGTGGACAAAGCAGGAGAAATTGCCGTGAACACAGCAGGGGAACAGCTGACGTTACTGAACCCCAATAACACCGCAGCAAGTGTTGACTGTGCAGACGGCACTTCCGAGCGCCAACTGGCGGTGCTGGAGCCCAGGGATAAGAATGAAAACAGAGAGGAGCCAGAGGTGTAATTGGAGCAACTTTAAAATGTGTAGTACAGTGGATGTGGACAAAGCAGGAGAAATTGCCGTCCGCACAGCAGGGGAACAGCTGACGTTACCGAACCCCAATAACACGGCAGCAAGTGTTGACTGTGCAGACGGCACTTCCGAGCGCCAACTGGCGGTGTTGGAGCCCAGGGATAAGAATGAAAACAGAGAGGAGCCAGAGGTGTAATTGGAGCAAGTTTTAAATAAGTAGCACAGTGAATATGGACAGAGCAGGAGAAATTGCCGTCCGCACAGCAGGGGAACAGCTGACGTTACCGAACCCCAATAACACCACAGCAAGTGTTGACTGTGCAGACGGCACTTCCGAGCGCCAACTGGCGGTGTTGGAGCCCAGGGATAAGAATGAAAACAGAGAGGAGCCAGAGGTGTAATTGGAGCAAGTTTTAAATAAGTAGCACAGTGAATATGGACAGAGCAGGAGAAATTGCCGTGAACACAGCAGGGGAACAGCTGACGTTACCGAACCCCAATAACACCGCAGCAAGTGTTGACTGTGCAGACGGCACTTCCGAGCGCCAACTGGCGGTGTTGGAGCCCAGGGATAAGAATGAAAACAGAGAGGAGCCAGAGGTGTAATTGGAGCAAGTTTTAAATAAGTAGCACAGTGAATATGGACAGAGCAGGAGAAATTGCCGTGAACACAGCAGGGGAACAGCTGACGTTACCGAACCCCAATAACACCGCAGCAAGTGTTGACTGTGCAGACGGCACTTCCGAGCGCCAGCTGGCGTTGTTGGAGCCCAGGGATAAGAATGAAAACAGAGAGGAGCCAGAGGTGTAATTGGAGCAAGTTTTAAATAAGTAGCACAGTGAATATGGACAGAGCAGGAGAAATTGCCGTGAACACAACAGGGGAACAGCTGACGTTACCGAACCCCAATAACACCGCAGCAAGTGTTGACTGTGCAGACGGCACTTCCGAGCGCCAACTGGCGGTGTTGGAGCCCAGGGATAAGAATGAAAACAGAGAGGAGCCAGAGGTGTAATTGGAGCAAGTTTTAAATAAGTAGCACAGTGAATATGGACAGAGCAGGAGAAATTGCCGTGAACACAGCAGGGGAACAGCTGACGTTACCGAACCCCAATAACACCGCAGCAAGTGTTGACTGTGCAGACGGCACTTCCGAGCGCCAACTGGCGGTGCTGGAGCCCAGGGATAAGAATGAAAACAGAGGAGCCAGAGGTGTAATTGGAGCAACTTTAAAATGTGTAGTACAGTGGATGTGGACAAAGCAGGAGAAATTGCCGTCCGCACAGCAGGGGAACAGCTGACGTTACCGAACCCCAATAACACGGCAGCAAGTGTTGACTGTGCAGACGGCACTTCCGAGCGCCAACTGGCGGTGTTGGAGCCCAGGGATAATACTGAAAACAGAGGAGCCAGAGGTGTAATTGGAGCAACTTTAAAATCTGTAGTAGTGAGAATGTGGACAGAGCAGGAGAAATTGCCGTCCGCACAGCAGGGGAACAGCTGACGTTACTGAACCCCAATAACATTGCAGCAAGTGTTGACTGTGCAGACGGCACTTCCGAGCGCCAACTGGCGGTGTTGGAGCTCAGGGATAATACTGAAAACAGAGGAGCCAGAGGTGTAATTGGAGCAACTTTAAAATCTGTAGTAGTGAGAATGTGGACAGAGCAGGAGAAATTGCCATCCGCACAGCCGGGGAACAGCTGACGTTACTGAACCCCAATGACACGGCAGCAAGTGTTGACTGTGCAGACGGCACTTCCGAGCGCCAACTGGCGGTGTTGGAGCTCAGGGATTACAGTTCAGGTGGTAGACACATGAACAGAACAGGAGACCTGGATACTTTTGCCAACAATTATTTATTCTGGAAGAGGACTGGCAAATTCATGAGAGATCCAGGCCTTGTTCATTTTGAGAAAAGTAAGCTGGTCAACGTTATCGGAGGATAGTCGCATGCGACGGTCTGTTAGTACACCACCTGCGGCACTAAAGACGCGTTCCGATAATACACTAGCAGGAGGGCAAGCTAGCACCTCCAATGCATACTGACTTAGCTCTGGCCATGTATCCAGCTTACAGACCCAAAACTTGAAGGGAGAAGAGCCGTCTGGGAGTACACTAAGAGGGCAAGACATGTAGTCTGTCACCATCTGACGGAAACGTTGCCTCCTACTGACTGGAGCCGTCTGTGATGGTGTAGACATTTGTGGCGGCGGGGACACAAAACTTTGCCACATTTCGGCCATACTGGTCTTGCCTTGTGCTGAGGCTCTGCTTCTGCTCCCTCTTTGTGCAGAGCTTCCTCCACTGCCTCGACGCACTGAGCTGCTTTGTAAAGCACTAGCAGCACTGCTCTCGGTTGGAATGGAGAACATGATGGAATGCACCAGTGCGTCTTGGTACTCCCGCATTTTACGCTCCCGGTTCAACGGTGTTATGAGGCTTTGTAAGTTGTCCCGGTAGCGAGGATCTAGGAGGGTGGACACCCAATAATCAGCCGTGTTGAGAATGTGGGCGATGCGGCGGTCGTTTCTCAGGCACTGCAACATGAAATCAACCATGTGCTGCAGACTGCCAACTGGCCAAGAAACGCTGTCCCCTGCTTGAGGCGTGATCTCTGCCTGCTCTGCATCACCCCACCCTCGCTCTAGATACTGACTACTAGAGCATTGTGTACCTCCCTCCTCTGGACAGATGTCTTCCTCATCCATTGACTCCTCCTCATCCTCCTCACAAAGTGTCCCCTGCCTAGGCCTTTGTGAGGAACCACGTTGCGCAGACTGTAGAGAAGCAGATGGCATTTGTGACTCCTCATCCTCCACCTCTTCCAAAACCTCGTCCCTTAGTGCTTGCAGTGTTTTTTCAAGCAGGCAGATAAGGGGGATAGTCATGCTGACTAGTGCATCATCTGCACTCGCCATCCGCGTGGAATAATCGAAGGCACGCAAAACGTGGCAAATGTCCTTCATAGAGGCCCACTCAGTGGTGGTGAAGTGTGAACGGCGCGCACTGCGACTTGTTTGCGCCTGCTGCAGCTGGTACTCCATTACTGCTGCCTGCTGCTCACACAACCTCTCCAACATTTGTAACATTGAATTCCACCTGGTGGGTAGGTCACATATGATGCGATGTTCCGGAAGACATAATCGGCGCTGCAGAGCTGCAATGCGTGATCTTGCATTGCTGGAACGCCGCAAGTGAGCGCACTCTATGCGGACCTTGTGAAGCAGTGCATCAAGATCCGGATAGTCCCTCAAAAAACTCTGCACGACCAAGTTGAGCACATGTGCCAGACATGGGATGTGAGTGAGGTTGCCTAGGCCCAGAGCTGCCACCAGATTTCGGCCATTGTCACACACTACCATGCCTGGCTGGAGATTCGCTGGCACAAACCACACGTCCCTCTGCTGCTTGATGGCATTCCAGAGCTCCTGCGCTGTGTGGCTTCGATTCCCCAAAGAAATTAATTTTAATACGGCCTGTTGACGTTTGGCTACGGCTGTGCTCATATCGGTCATCATAACAGGTAACCGTTCACGGGTCGATGTGGAGGTAGACCGTGACGGCTCCTGCAGCGCTGATTCAGAGGAACTGGAGTATGAGGAGGAGTCAATGTGTACAGACTGGATTCCTGCAATCCTTGGAGTTGGCAGAACACGTACAGCGCCACTCTCAAGATTTGTACCCGGCTCCACAACATTTACCCAATGGGCAGTGAGGGAAAGGTATCGTCCCTGTCCATGCTTACTGGTCCACGCATCAGTGGTCAGGTGGACCTTGCTACTGACGGCGTTTTGTAGCGCATGTTTAATTTTTCCCTCCACATGATGTTGCAGGGCAGGGACGGCTTGCCTGCTGAAATAAAAGCGGCTGGGCACGTTGTATTGTGGGACTGCCAATGCCATAAAGTTACGGAATGTGTCAGTCTCCACCAGCCTGAATGATAGCATTTCAAGGGCCAGTAGTTTAGCAATGCCAGCATTCAGAGCCTGTGCTCGGGGGTGGTTTGCCGAGTATGGGCGCCTTTTCTCCCATGCCTGTGCTAACGATGGCTGTAGACTGGCCTGGGAGTGTGAGGATGACTGGGAAAGTGGTGCTGTGGGTGCAATTACACTGTGTCTCTGTACAACAGTGCCAGAGATTCTTCCATGGCGATCCTGTGAGGAAGCCGAACCAGCTGTGTGTGAGCTGGAGGAAGAGGCTACAACACGAGCTGAAGAGGTGGTAGGTGGCGCTGTAGGTTGGCCTAGGTCTTCAGTGTGTTTTTGTAACTCCACCACGTGCTTGGTCCGCACATGTTTCCACATATTTGTGGTATTGAGGTTGCTGACACTTTTCCCTCTTTTCACCTTCTGATTACACAGCTTGCATTTGACAAAGCAAATGTCATCTGCAACTGTGTCAAAAAAGGACCAGGCACTGCAAGTCTTGGGAGCGCCCGCTTTGGATTTTGGAAGAGCCATGCTCCTAATGGGTGCCGAAGTGGAGGCTACAGGCAACCAAGTCTGCCCCCACCCTCTCCCTCCTTTTTGGGCCGTTCGGGGAATCTCTTCCTCAGAGCTGCTCCCACCACCTTCCTGTCCCTCACGCCATGATGGGTCAAGGACCTCATCATCTACACCACCCTCTTCAAACAACTGCTTCTCCTGGGTAGTCTCGACAGCACAGTACGCACCAGAAAGTGGCACCTGAGTCTCATCATCAGATGCGTACTGAGGTGTGCTGCTGACCATAGGCACTGGCCCACCCGCCTCTTCAGATTCAGAGAGACAAAACGGTTGCGCATCACTGCATACTACCTCTTCTTCAAATTCTAGAATTCTGCTTGGCTGGCCCCCTCTTTCCAAGCCAAGAGATTCACAGAACAGAAGTAGAGATGGCTCCTGTCCAGAGCTCTCTGACTGCCTGGGCAATTTGGCAGGTGGTGAAGAGACAGATGGGTGCTCTTCAGTGCTCAGGACCTGAGAGGATCTGGAACTAATTGAAGTCGATGCGTTAGCTGCCATCCATCCGACAACGGCTTCAATTTGGTCCTCGCGCAGCAGTGGGGTACGGCTAGCTCCTACAAAGCTGCGCATAAAGGACTGTTCCCTGGTAAAACTGGGGGATGCTGAGTCACTGGTGCCCGCAGCAGGCACAGAATCCCCACGTCCTCTCCCTGCAGACACAGAATCCTCACGTCCTCTCCCTGCAGAAACTCCACGCCCACGCCCACGACCACATGCCTTACTCCCTGCCTTCTTCATCTTGGTAGACTGATAAAGATAGGCAGAAAAGTACTAAGGGCTTAGTGTGCTTATTCCTGAACAGCTGCTAACAGGTATAAGAAACACTAATTTTATAAAGTGTGGACTAGACTTTAATATGAGCTAATGTGGCCTACACAACTGTAAAGTGGAGTGTTTGGTGAACTTTATTTAGGTTTTTTTTTGTCACAAAAAGACACTGGATGTGCCTAAAGATGTAATAACGATAGTATCACAAACTTTTGTAGCTATTACAATGTAGGAAGGTAACCTACAATGCAATAGATGAGGCTGCAAAAAATAGGCTAATACTAATCTGGCTGGGGCTGCAGGGCCCAATGCTGCAGAAAGGCTCCTCTATCTACTCCTATAAAGTGTGTTTGGAATCAATTTAGCTGAATACGGATGGAACCACCACACTAATAGAAGATATCAGGAAAAATTATGAATTGGCAATAAAGGACAATGTATGAGGCAGTGACACACACTGAGTGCACTACAACCAGACGGGGTTGAAGCACACACTACAGGGTGAGCTGCACTCACACACCAGACCTTGCAGACAGCGGTGAACAGTACAGATGCAGAGCACTGTGCACTAGCGCTGCAAGACCAAAAAAATTTCTCTATCTACTCCTATATAGTGTGTTTGGAACCAATTTAGCTGAATACGGATGGAACCACCACACTAATAGGAGATATCAGGAAAAATTATGAATTGGCAAAAAAGGACAATGTATGAGGCAGTGACACACACTGAGTGCACTACAACCAGACTTGGCTGAAGCACACACTACAGGGTGAGCTGCACTCACACACCAGACCTTGCAGACAGCGGTGAACAGTACAGATGCAGAGCACTGTGCACTAGTGCTGCAAGACGGAAAAAAATTTCTCTATCTACTCCTATATAGTGTGTTTGGAACCAATTTAGCTGAATACAGATGGAACCACCACACTAATAGGAGATATCAGGAAAAATTATGAATTGGCAAAAAAGGACAATGTATGAGGCAGTGACACACACTGAGTGCACTACAACCAGACTTGGCTGAAGCACACACTACAGGGTGAGCTGCACTCACACACACAGACCTTGCAGAAAGCGGTGAACAGTACAGATGCAGAGCACTGTGCACTAGTGCTGCAAGACGGAAAAAAATTTCTCTATCTACTCCTATATAGTGTGTTTGGAACCAATTTAGCTGAATACAGATGGAACCACCACACTAATAGGAGATATCAGGAAAAATTATGAATTGGCAAAAAAGGACAATGTATGAGGCAGTGACACACACTGAGTGCACTACAACCAGACTTGGCTGAAGCACACACTACAGGGTGAGCTGCACTCACACACACAGACCTTGCAGACAGCGGTGAACAGCACAGGGAACTGTGCACTAGCGCTGCAAGGCACAGTGATTTAGAAAGTAGCTTGGGTAAAGCAGTATAGAGCAAATAGGTAGCTAAAACTGTCCCTCAGAACAACAGCGTCCTACCCCTAACTGAATTCAGAGCAGAGTGAGCTCAAAATGGCGGCGGCGCTTTTATAGTGCATCATGACATCATTTCAGCAGCCAATCACAGCCATGCCATTAGTTAAGATGCCTACATGCCTAACAGGATGTGCCCACACTTCTTAGGATCCTCATTGGCTGAATAAAATGAAAATGGCTCATTGCATTATGGGAACTTCCGATTCCGGTATACGATATTGCAAAAGTATCGGAATTAAGTATCGGAATTCCGATACCGCGAATATCGGCCGATACCCGATATTTCAGTATCGGAATGCTCAACACTACTGGTGACACATTCCCTTTAAGTCTCTATGCAGTTTATTTCGCCTGGATGTAAGAAAATGATTGCAGCATCACTATGTGTGATAACTGTGTCTGATTTGTCATTGCCAACAACCAACTTTTCTAGACTCTGTTCCGCTCACATCATGTTCATCAAGTCAGACACATACATTTGTATACCAAAAAGATGATGTGCAAATGAGGTATGACAATTCCATATTGTTTTTTTCTTAACTCCTTCCTGACCAGACAAGCTTTTGCTTTTTTTTGTGCTCTCCTTTTTTCCCAACCTAATTTCACGGGCCGTAACTTTTTTACTTTTTGGGTCTGCATAGCTTAATTGGGGGGCTTATTGTTTGGAGGACGGAGCTTTAGTTTTGAATCACACATTTATATTTCTATAAAATGTACTCCAAAACTGGAAAATAAATTCCAAGTGGTGTGAAAACACAATTTCACCATAGTATTCTAGGTTTTGTTTTTATAGCATTCCTTTTGTGGTAAAACGACCTGGCAATATGGTTCTTTAGGTTAGTATGATATCAAACTTGCATAGGTTACTTGTATGTTTCAGCCAATAAAAAAAAGTTCAGAGCTTTGTAAAAATATTTGATTTGTTTCCCGATTTTCTGGGATTCGTAACTTTTTTATTTTTCTGTGGAACATGGTCAACTGTAAAAATAAATATAAAGTAATTAACAAGGGCTGAATTTATTTAGTTGGATTGTATAATTCGTATTACTCTGCTTGCAAAGCAGAAGCACTTTGTTATTATTTTATGCACTTGGAGCCAGCCCCATGAGCAGTGCCCGGTGGGGGCATTTTGCCATCTATGTACTCACCTACCACCTCAGCTGCATTTCTTATATTACCAGAAGGAAGTTCCTTTCATCACATCACTGTGCCATAGCTAAACTCATTATACTGGACCTTGTATAAAAAGCGCATGATTTCTAGACTTGTGTCATGTGAAATATTTGCCCCGGCTGACAATTCTTATGTAGAATAAATAGCTGACAATTTACAGGACGACTGTGAGAATATTAAAGGGGTTCTCTGTCTCCAAAAACTCTCTGGCCCCCCAGATGAAGTTTTGTTCTTTACTCACCCTTCCTGGGTCCAGCAAACAGTTTCCAATGCTGCCCCAGGTGTTTATTATCGTCTGCAGCACTGATATCATGTCAAAAGCGCTGCAGCTAATCAGTAAGCTCAGTTATTGGCTGCAGCGCTATTGATGTGACATGTTTCAGAAAATAGCAGTGGTGAAACTCAGACCTGGACTCTGAAAGAGTGAGTAAAGAAGAGCTTGTTCTGTTTTTAAGAAACAAGGGTCCTAACAGAATAAGGGTCTTGAATGCCCTGCAAATAGATCATTGATTAGTAGTAGTTGGTAATATTTGTGCTGCTGGTTAATAAACAAAGAGCCTCTCAATTAATCATTACAAATATATATATATATATATATATATATACATATATATATATGTGTGTGCGCATATATATTTATATATACATACACTGCTCAAAATAATAAAGAGAACACTTAAACAACAGAATATAACTCCAAGTTAATCAAACTTCTGTGAAATCAAACTGTCCACTTAGGAAGCAACACTGATTGACAATCAATTTCACATGCTGTTGTGCAAATGGAATAGACAATAGATGGAAATTATTGGCAATTATCAAGACACACTCAATAAAGGAGTGGTTCTGCAGGTGGGGACCACAGACCACATCTCAGTACCAATGCTTTCTGGCTGATGTTTTGGTCACTTTTGAATGTTGGTTGTGCTTTCACACTCGTGGTAGCATGAGAGGGACTCTACAACCCACAGAAGTTGCTCAGGTAGTGCTGCTCATCCAGGATGGCACATCAATGCGAGCTGTGGCAAGAAGGTTTGCTGTGTCTGTCAGCGTAGTGTCCAGAGGCTGGAGGCGCTACCAGGAAACAGACCAGTACACCATGAGACGTGGAGGGGGCCGTAGGAGGGCAACAACCTAGTAGCAGGACCACTACCTCCGCATTTGTGCAAGGAGGAACAGGAGGAGCACTGCCAGAGCCCTGCAAAATGACCTCCAGCAGGCCACAAATGTGCATGTGTCTGCACAACCGGTTAGAAACCGGCTCCATGAGGGTGGTATGAGGGCCCGACGTCTACAGATGGGGGTTGTGCTCACAGCCCAACACCGTGCAGGACGCTTGGCATTTGCCACAGAACACCAGGATTGGCAAAGTCGCCACTGGCGCCCTGTGCTCTTCACAGATGAAAGCAGGTTCACACTGAGCACATGTGACAGACGTGACAGAGTCTGGAGACGCCGTGGAGAGTGATCTGCTGCCTGCAACATCCTTCAGCATGACCGGTTTGGCAGTGGGTCAGTAATGGTGTGGGGTGGCATTTCTTTGGAGGGCTGCACAGTCCTCCATGTGCTCGCCAGAGGTAGCCTGACTGCCATTAGATACCAAGATGAGATCTTTAGACCCCTTGTGAGACCATATGTTGGTGCGGTTGGCCCTGGGTTCCTCCTAATGCAGGACAATGCCAGACCTCATGTGTCTGGAGTGTGTCAGCAGTTCCTGCAAGATGAAGGCATTGAAGCCATGGACTGGCCTGCCCGTTCCCCAGACCTGAATACGATTGAGCACATCTGGGACATCATGTCTCGCTCCATCCACCAACGTCACGTTGCACCACAGACTGTCCAGGAGTTGGCGGATGCTTTAGTCCAGGTCTGGGAGGAGATCCCACAGGAGACTATCCGCAACCTCATCAGGAGCATGCCCAGGCGTTGTAGGGAGGTTATACAGGCATGTGGAGGCCACACACAATACTGAGCCTCATTTTGATTTGTTTTAAGGACATTACATCAATGTTGGATCAGCCTGTAGTGTGTTTTTCCACTTTAATTTTGGGGGGGACTCCAAATCCAGGCCTCCATTGGTTAATAAATTTGATTTCCATTGATGATTTTTGTGTGATTTTGTTGTCAGCACATTCAACTTTGTACAGAACAAAGTATTCAATGAGAATATTTCATTCATTCAGATCTAGGATGTGTTATTTGAGTGTTCCCTTTATTTTTTTGAGCACAGTGTATATATATATATATATATATATATATATATATATATATATATACACACACACATTAACTATGATTATAACTTAAGCTGGTTAAACAACAAGGGAATAGATAAATATAAAATTAGCACTTAAATTAAAAAACTAAATGTGACTGATTTACAGTTGTCAAGTCCTATCGATTTCATCGTATTTTGAGATCTTTGAGTGACCTCTAGTGGTTAAATATGTCACTGCCACAAAATCAGATTTTGTTTAACCACTATAAACCATAGGTTGATTAGCTTTTTAAACCTACACTAGAGATAGATAGATAGATAGATAGATAGATAGATAGATAGATAGATAGATAGATAGATAGATAGATAGATAGATAGATAGATAGATAGATAGATAGATGATAGATAGAATTTGTAGATGAAAAGTTATGAAACTTTGTTTTAAACTCCTCAACATTTTCGAGATCTCTGTGCGGAGTCATTGAGTGAACACATTCTCGATTATGTTCAGAAGCTGAAATCCTGTTCTCCTGATGACGAGCTTATATGAGTGCAGGGACTGTCTTATAAAGGGCTAATTGAATAGAAGCTAGCACAGGAATCAGCTGATCCCCACATGTCCAGCTAACCCCAAATGGTTCTTTATATAGTGAATGGACTGACTAAATCTACCTGAATGGGATCTCTGCTCATTATGCCCTTAACCCCTTCCTAGAATGAAATAGTACATCCTACATAGAGCGTGGGTATAAGGAGCTATGGTAATATAGCCAGTATTTTCCTGTAACAGTAAGATGTTAGAAATGCTACAAATGAAAAAAAAGACAAATCTAGAAATTACAATTCTAGGAGGATTAAGAGGACTAAAAAATAAAGTAAAAAATAAATGAAAAATGTTTTAAAAAATATTAAAAAAAATGTAAAAGAAATAATATAAAAGTTTGAATCTCCCTCTTTTCTCACTTTAAAAATAAGGAATTCAAAAATAAACATATTTGGTACCAAAAAAGTGCAATCTACCAAAATATTAAATTACGGTAATTAATGTGTATGGTAAATAGAAAAGAAATCAAAATGTAAAAATAACCATTTTTCAGTCACTTCATGTCGCTAAATAAATGCAGTAAAAAACGATCAAAACATTGTATGAAACTCCAGATTTTATGAATAAAAATGTCAGTTTGTCACACAAAGAACAAGTCCTCATACTGTTCCACCAATGAAAAAATAAAAAGTTATGGGTCTCTTAAACCAAAAAAATGGCCACACACACCATTTTTTTTCACAAATTTATAAAAAAAAAATGTCATCAGTAAAATAAAAACAAGTTTATTATTGCTGCAATTATACTGACCTGGAGAATCATGTCATGTTAACTCACAATGAACATTGTAAAAACAAAACCCCCAAAAACAATGGTGGAATAGCACAATTTCACAGCACTTGTAATTTTTTCACCATTTTCCATTACTTTGTATGGAAAAATGAAAGGTGCAATTCAAAACTGCAACACTTCCTGCAAAAATCATGTCCCGATATAGCTATGTCAACGGAGGAATGAAAAGTTCTGGCTCTAAGAAGGAGGTAAAGAAAAAAAAACACAAAAGTGAAAACTAGCCGTGGTGGGAAGGGGTTAAAGGGCACATGGATCGCAGCTATACTTATGAGACAACCTCTTTAGGGCAGTTTTACACACGTGTGTGCGTTTTCCCTGTGGAGTTATTTTGTACATTTTTCCACTATACACAGCAGCCAGATCTTAGTAAGTCTATAGTGAAATAAAATAATGGCTGCATACACTGGATAATAATATATATAATATATATAATATAAGATGCACATACAAAATGTTACAAAATAAAAACACAACTAAAACGAATAACAAAAAAATTCTGAAATTATGGTATATTTCAAAATGAATCAGTTTATCATGACTATATGGTAAAACCAGAATAACATTGAATTATGTAATCTTATGCAAACATGGTTGGAATGAAGAATTGCTGCAATGGACTATGGGTTGGCTTAGATATATATAGGCATATATATATATGTATATATATCAACTTTTGGATGGCAAAAGAAAGAAAAGCATCAATTGTACAGCAACAGACCTGCCTTTATATTCATTAAATCTAATTTACAAATCTCCACAATAAGTAAACTATACTATAGGCACAAAGTAGCAAAAATCAAGAGAAAAGCTGCACGGAGGAGCTGATATACCGATTGGGACCAAACACCTGAAGAGATAATATAGTATATAGACGGATAATATAATAATCTATTACTGATGATAAGCTCCAAAATTAGAGACATTTCAGCAGCCAACTACAATGACTATGCTCCGCAAAGCAATGTTGCATTTACTGATACATCCCTTTTGTCAACCATACTAACTCGCTACCAGCATAGTGTTCTGTGTTTTAGTCTTCAGTGTCTGTCTGGAGGCTTTTGACTGCAGATGTAGATTTCATTCAGTTTGTATATTCTCCATTAAGTTCAGTTTAAGCAGAGGTAAAGCCATTTTCAGCCCGATATTCCTGCTCTTCAGCGCCTTAGATGGAGAATAACACCGCCTACTGGTGGTGAGTGGAATAGGTAATAATTGCTACATGACTATATATTAAATGGGTTGCCTTATTTGAAATTCTATTTGACCTTAGGCTGGAAGACTTATAAAATGAAAAACAAAGCTGTTACTTACTCCCACCAGTGTCAGAGCCACTGAGCCCAGCGATTGGCTGTAGCCATTGCGAGTACTATAGACATGACTTCACCACTTCAGCCTATTAAAAAGGATTGGGGCAGTGGCAGAGAGGTGTTGATGGAGTCGGGGAGGGTAGTAAAATCTCAGATTCTCATTTTATGAGTCTGAAAACCTACAAACTAGTATAATCTCAAAGAGAACAACTCCTTTAAGAGTTTTCATTCTCATAAAATGATGTCATATCTCTAACATTGGACCTCGGGGACCCCAACAATCCTGAAAATGACTAGTCTTGTGTAAGGGTGTGACAGGAGCTGTCATATGCCTCTCCCCCTAAAGATAATGTCTTCAGGAACTGAATTTGAGAATGCAATATTACATGTCAAAAAAGTGAAAACACCATAGAATATTTAGGGGACTAATGTGCGTAGTTAATGTGCTGTAATGTGATGAATGTATAATGTATTTTATGTGTAACAGATAGGGAAAGTATAGGGTTAAGATTAGGATATAGATATAGTTAGAGAATTAGATATAGGCTAAGAAAGATGCATTTGTGGGCACATTTGATGCAGTAAGTAAATAGCACAGATTGGGAACAGTTAAACATTCAGGAACAGCCCCAACTTGGGAGGGGGAAGGGCTAGATAAAAAGAGGAGCACTTCTTGATTAAAGATAGATGAGATTAGATAGAAGAAGTGATAGCAGTAGTTCAAGGCCAGAGGGCTGGAGGGCACAAATGAGTACGGACTGTTTAGCAACATGAGAACAGCCACCACAAACTTCAGCGGACCTTCCTGGAACGTCCGGGGCCTACGGTCCGAACTAGGCACTGAGAAGTGTGCCTTAATCTCTTTCCACGAGGGAAAGCCTAATGAGGAATTGCTTAAGGTAGTTGGGATGGGACTCATGGATGCTGCAGAGCCATATGGAGTGTCCCAGGGGCCAGAGATGCCAGTGAGGAAAGTAATAACTCAGACTGAACAAACAGTAAATATGACAATATACTGTGCTGTAACAACAATGGAACATGGACTGCTCAGTCAAGTTAATCTGTTTGAAAAGAACTGGTGTCCCCTATTGAATGTGCGGCTATTCTTAGATCTGGAAGCATGGAGACAGCGGAGGCCTGCGACCAACATGTGAGTGTTATGCAGTACACACACAGCACATGGAAGCCGGGACATCGTTTAATTGTAGGGTACCAGGGTGTGGGAACACAGCAGCCCCTCGCCCATTACTACCATCCTGCACACCTTACACTTGTACTGAATAGAGATGACTATAGCCCCTTTGAACTCATGACTTTTCTAGGAAATACCACCACTTTGTGATCAGTGGGAGGAGAACCTCTGGGACCTCCGCTCACCCCCAGCACACAAGATGATGGCATATTCTCACAGAAAACACTTTAGTAAAAGTGTCAATTTCCATTTTATAGGCAAGGGCCAAGTTTCAAAGGAAAATTTAAATTTGACTGAGGATCAAGACAAGCCATATCATTTGTAAGACATAACGAAAAAAGAAAATGAAAAGTACGAGTAATTCTTTTTACATGTGTTTGCCTTATTCTCAGCAGGTTTATTTGCCAATAAGGATATATTTCCTATACAAAACAGATGTCAGTTCTATAAAGGAGTGTAGAACAGTAATGGCCCCAAGTTATATCCCCACTATCTTCTAAAATAGATTTAATATGCAGCTCTTTGAAATTACACGGAGATCACTAATAGTTGATTTTATTATGTGTGCCGTTATGTAACTGTTATGTAGCTAACATGTAACTGTACTTAAAATTAACTAAAAGACTATGCACATGTAAGGTAAGTTTTACTCCTGCATCATAACTTCCTTTAGGAAGCTCCATTGCAAGTTCCGTCATTTTTAATGAAAGAAAAAGAGCAGCTTGTGTCCATCAAAAGTCTGATCCAATTTTCGCAAGAGCACTATTTTCTGGTCTTATGATGGAAGAGAACGCAAGTGTGAACCCAGCCTTATGCCACCTTACCTAATCTCTATAATTAGCTATGCAAAAGTATCCGTTTATTAGCACATGGACAGCATCATTTTTAAATCTGTGAATTGATGGCAAACAGATTTATTTATCATGCAATGATTTGATTTTTTAATCAGCCTCATCTGATAACATTGCATTTTCCAATATACATTAGGGAAGGCAGAAGACATTCGTTCTTAAGCACTGTATGAGTCGTGTACCAATTTCTCTCATTATGTACACTAGATCCATTATAAGGGTACACGTCAAGTGGATAATCAATATTTAAAATGATGCCTGGTTGGATTTTCAGACATTTTTTATCAGAAACATAATAAATGAGAACAATCAATTTTCAGAAAACAATTGCTCACTTGTCCAAAGTCTAGTTTATTTTTTATCACTTAGTTACAAGTGAAGTCAGTCATTTATAAACAAACTAAATAAACAATTTATAAACAAACTAAATTAAATAAATAATATTTTATGTTTTGATAATTTCTTACTAATAATGGATAGTGATAAGAAACATCATGTTATATGTAAAATAAAAAAAAAGCTATTCAGAGAATGAAATCATCAATAATGCACAAGAGAAATGTGCCCAGACTAGTCTAATAACATATCTAGAATAGGCCAGTATCTTAAAGCAGCACTCCTGTCAAAATTTGTATCCTTTTAATATATTGCAATCATCTATAATATAACCGGGGATGCGTGTCTCTGTCTGAAGCCTCTACAGACTGCGCATGCATGACGTGCAGTCTGGCTCCAGACAGAAGAACGCATGGAGCCATTACAGGTAAGAGGAGTGTTTGGCGCCGGAGATTGCGGTATGCGTAGACACTGAACACATACCGCGATCTCCGGCGCCAAACTTGCATACTTACCTGACCGGGAGGAGCGTTGCTGCGGCGCCTCTCTTCGCCGGAGATCGGGGCAGGAGTGAGGCATCGGATCGGCGCGTGCGCATAGCGCTATCCGGCGCCATTTTACTGAAGACACATTTACAGTGTGTCTTCGGCAAAATGGCGCTGGACAGCGCGGTGCTCCGGCACCGCATTCCTCCCCCGGCCTCTGGCAGAACAGGACGCAGCAGCACTGGAGTACAGAGAAGAAAGGTGAGTATAACTGTTTATTATTTTTGTATGTGTGTACAGTGTGAAAGGGATGAGGGGTACCATGCATACCAGGATTGTTGGGTGAGGGGACCATGCATATACCAGGATTGTGGGGTGAGCGGACTATGCATACCAGGATTGGGGGATGAGGGGTACCACACATACGAGGATTGGGGGGTGAGGGGACCATGCATACCAGGATTGGTGGGTGAGGGGACCATGCATACCAGGATTGGGGGGTGAGGGGTACCACGCATACCTGGATTGGGGGGTGAGGGGTACCACACATACCAGGATTGGGGGGGGTGAGGGGACCATGCATACAAGGATTGGGGGGTGAGGGGTACCACACATACCAGGATTGGGGGATGAGGGGACCATGCATACAAGGATTGGGGGGTGAGGGGACCATGCATACCAGGATTGGTGGGTGAGGGGACCATGCATACAAGGATTGGGGAGGTGAGGGGACCATGCATACCAGGATTGGTGGGTGAGGGGACCATGCATACCAGGATTGGGGAAGAGGGGTGCCATGAATACCAGGATTGGGGATGAGGGGTGGCATGCATACCGGGATCGGGGATGAGGGAGCAATGCAGAACAGGATTGGGGATGAGAGGTGCCATGCATATCAGGATTGGGGATGAGTGAGCCATGCATACCAGGATTGGGGATGAGGGGTGCCATGCATACCAGGATTGGGGATGAGGGGTATCATGTATACCAGGATTGGGGATGAGGGAGCCATGCATACCAGGATTGGGGATGAGGGGTGCCATACATACCAGGATTGGGGATGAGGGGTATCATGCATACCAAGATTGGGGATGAGGGAGCCATGCATACCAGGACTGGGGATGAGGGGTGCCATGCATACCAGGATTGGGGATGAGGGGTGCCATGCGTGCCAGGATTGGGGATGAGGGAGCCATGCATATCAGGATTGGGGATGAGTGAGCCATGCATACCAGGATTGGGGATGAGGGGAGCCATGCATACCAGGATTGGGGATGAGGGGTGCCATGCATACCAGGATTGGGGATGAGGGATGCCATGCATATGGGGATTGGGGATGAGGGGTGCCATGCATACCGGGATTGGGGATGAGGGGTGCCATGCATACCGGGATTGGGGATGAGGGGTGACATGTATACTGGGATTGGGGATGAGGGGTGCCATGCATACCTGCATTGGGGATGAGGGGTGCCATGCATACCAGGATTGGGGATGAGGGGCCATGCATACCAGAATAGGGATGAGGAGTGCCATGCATACCAGGATTCGGATGAGGAGCCATGCATACCAGGATGGGGATGAGGGATGGGGTACCATGCATACCAGGATGAGGGATACCATACATACCAGGATAGGGATGAGGGATGGGGTACCATGTATACTAGGATAGGGATGAGGGGTGCCATGCATACCAGGATTGGGGATGAGGGGTGCCATGCATACCAGGATTGGGGGTGAGGGGTGCCACGCATACCAGGATTGGGGATGAGGGGTGCCATGCATACCAGGATTGGGGGTGAGGGGTGCCATGTATACCAGGATTGGGGATGAGGGGTGCCATGCACACCAGGATTGGGGGTGAGGGGTGCCATGCATACCGGGATTGGGGATGAGGGGTGCCATGCATACCGGGATTGGGGATGAGGGGTGCCATGCATACCGGGATTGGGGATGAGGGGTGACATGTATACCGGGATTGGGGATGAGGGGTGCCATGCATACCTGCATTGGGGATGAGGGGTGCCATGCATACCGGGATTGGGGATGAGGGGCCATGCATACCAGGATTCGGATGAGGGGCCATGCATACCAGAATAGGGATGAGGAGTGCCATGCATACCAGGATTCGAATGAGGAGCCATGCATACCAGGATGGGGATGAGGGATGGGGTACCATGCATACCAGGATGAGGGATACCATACATACCAGGATAGGGATGAGGGATGGGGTACCATGCATACTAGGATAGGGATGAGGGGTGCCATGCATACCAGGATTGGGGATGAGGGGTGCCACGCATACCAGGATTAAGGGTGAGGGGTGCCACGCATACCAGGATTGGGGATGAGGGGTGCCATGCATACCAGGATTGGGGGTGAGGGGTGCCATGCATACCAGGATTGGGGGTGAGAGGTGCCATGCATACCAGGATTGAGGGTGAGGGGTGCCATGCATACTAGGATTGGGGCTGAGGGGTGCCATGCATACCAGGATAGGGTTGAGGGGTGCCATGCATACCAGGATGGGGATGAGGTGTGCCATGCATACCATGATTGGGGGTGAGGGGTGCCATGCGTATCAGGATAGGATGGTGGGGACAGGATGTGGGCAGCACAAATACTCAGAGGGGGGCAGCACACACCAGCATGGGAGACCATATACCAATAAAAATGCTCGCCACCTGGGCGTAGAACGGGTTCAATAGCTAGTCTTTTTATATAGCACTGTGTATTTACAATTGCTCATTTTGCCTTTTTACCCAGTTAATTCTTCTATTTTCTCTGCTCTATGCAGAAACAAGACATCTCTTTTCCCTGCATTTATCATTCTCATCTTCAACTCCTGACTCAGCTGCTCCCTCCTCCCCCTTGACAGGGACTTTTGCAGTGACTCATGACTCAAACAGGGAAAATTGACCTCCTGTTTCTACACAGAGCTTAGAAGGGTTCAGCTAGTCCAGTCTTCCAATGTTTACACTAGCTAATCAGGCATTTTTATAGGTAAAAAACCTCAGCATCGAAATGATGATGAGTGAATATAAGTGAGTATTTTATTTTGATCCGGCAAGAAAGGGTCCAGCGTTGCAACCAACAATGGTCTTTATCAGGGACATAATAGGCATAAATCAGATTAGAACCAACAAGCCGGCAGAATTATCAAAGTATATGGTGCACATCTGCCATCTTACCTGGCTCCTCTACAATGCAAGTCTCCACTCCCTATACCTCGTTTGACTACATGATATCCTTTGATAATTCTGCTGGCTTGTTTGTTCTAATCTGATTTATTTCTATTGTGTCATTGATAAAAACCGTTATTGGTTGAAACTTTGGACCTTTTCTATGCTCATACTTCCTGTCCTTTCAGGAAGATTCTTCAGCAAACCCCTTATCATTAGGATTACACTAACTATGCACAGCTGATAACACAGGATCCACCAATCACAACAGTCGATGTCGCAGCCGACCCTGCTGTCCTTCCAGTCACAATAACCTTTGCACACGCTCATTAGATGCTTAAAAAGAAAGATAGGGTCAGAGTCTGTTTATTGTTAGTAATGTACATGTGCTGTTTCCTGAAACAACAGGAAGTTAACGTCTAAGGAAAGCCCTAGTGGCCAGTGTGAAAATTGCAAGATTTCTAATTTTTATTTTTAATACAGATTGTGAAATGGATAAAAACATTTCCAAAAATTAAAATAAAATAAAAAAATTAACACAAAACCGGATTTTGACATTTTTGTACTGATAACTTTTCTTTAAGATTATACCATTGTAGTGTTATTGGAAAAGTAAATAAAATGCATTTAATGTATAATTTAATTTAAAGAGGGTTTCAAATCTAATACATTGATCACTTCTCCATCTCTTGATCCAATAATTAAGAAAAACTTGTCACTCTTCATTGATGCTGCTAAGCGACACATCATTTTATTCACAATCCAAGGTGCTCTTATAATGTAACATAACATCCTATATTGACAATCTCCGCCATTTATTAGCCAGTGTAAAAGGCCTCTTACACAAACAACCAGGCCAATATCAAGTTAAATTAATATTTGTATTATCAAACATGTTAAAAATCTGTCTGTACATCACTATGATTGTCGTGTCTGAATTCCATCTAAAAGAGATTGGAAAAACAGAATAGGATGTTTTTATTATTGGAAAATCATTAATGATGACACAGATAAAAATAAAGACTACCTTATCAAAATATCTAGGTATGTAAAAAGCATGTACACACTTATATTCTTAGCTGTAATATCAGTCTGATTGGTAAAGAGTCAAAAATTCAATGTAAAATATACTTTCACACAGAGTTGTTTTTATTATTATTCATTTGTTCTTTAAATGAAAAGCTATGCAACATCCTATGTAGTCTTTATTAAAAACTTTCTTCCATTTTCCTGCTGCAGTGTCTGTAAGTCCTTTATCTAGCTGACTGCTTTTGCAAAACTGATGCAAATCCATCAGAGCGCATAGTCCTGGTTCTGACAGCTCTCTCTGCACTGGTCCATCCTCCCTTATTTCAGTGTTAGAGAGCAGAGGGAGGAGAGCAGGAAAAACAGGCTATACAAGAGTTTTACAAATGGAAAGAAAATAAGTAGAGCATCGCTACTGTGTTCATGCATGAAAGTATGTGAAGGTAGTAGCACAGTGGATATATGCCAAACTGAAATCCAGCATATATTACAGGGAGAGAAAATCCCATAAGAGAAACATCTGAAACTTGGATCAGGTTGCAAACTACATATCATCTGGTGTGAAAATGAATATAGGAATCAAAATTGCAGATTAGCTTATTCTTTAACAAAATTTGTAAAACTGAGAACTGATCGATAATATAATGGGTTTTAACAATAATTGTATTTTCGTCATTTCAACTGTTCTTGAGGTAATTCATATCTCCTCTCATCTCTACTGTGCTGTTAGAGATCAGCAAATATCTGATTACACAGCGCCATACAATGGCGGTAAACCACTTACTGTGCAATTGCTGTATATGTTCACTTGAAAATGATTGGAAACCATTGGTCGATATAACAACTTTTAACACCACAATTGCACCATGCAAAAGGGCCACTAAACCCAGCTGTATACATCAGAAATAAACATTACCAGCTTGCTACAAACTAGGGTCAATTCTAGAAGATTCAAAGAATAGAATATGCCGGTAATCACCATGACTAGATGTTTTTCAGCAATGTTGCAACTTATTGATTCATTGTCTTCTTTACGTCATGCCATAAAACCTGGATTCACCTGCAAAATGTTCAAATGATTACATTTAAAAGGAAAAAGATTTCAAAGGTCAAACGTGAAGAATGTGGAATGAAATGCAGCATAAGTGCATGACAAATACCTTACATTACTCAGACCTTATCTATCACTTCACTTTATATTCCAGGACGTAAACTCTTGGACTTTTACACATCATTAAATATGTGTACAGTCTACTGATTCTCCTGCGGGACATCCAAATCACCTTCTGAGCACAATCCTCAAATAGGATGAGCAGCAAGAATACTCCCATATTCTGGGGCATTTGATATATTTGCTACATAAAACACATATTAATATACAATGTAGTCTGTTTATACAGAAGTTACAGGTGCATCTCACTAAATTAGAATATCATCAAACAGTTAATTTATTTCAGTTCTTCAATACAAAAAGTGAAACTCATATATTATATAGAGACATTACAAACAGAGTGATCTATTTCAAGAGTTTATTTCTGTTAATGGTGATGATTATGGCTTACAGCCAATGAAAACACAAAAGTCATTATCTCAGTAAATTAGAATACTTTATAACAACAGCTTGAAAAATGTTTTAAAAATCCGAAATGTTGGTCTACTGAAATCTATGTTCAGTAAATGCACTTAATACTGGGTGAAAAAGTGATTGCCCCACTTAAGACATAAATTAACTTTGGTTTATCACATCTTTGGGAATTTCTCTAGCCACACAGGCCTGATTACTGCCACACCTGTTCTCAATCAAGAAATCACTTTAAAAGAACCTGCCTGACAAAGTGAAGTAGACCAGAAGATCCTCAAAAGCTAGACATCACGCTGTGATCCAAAGAAATTCAGGAACAAATGAGAAACAAAGTAATTGAGATCTATCAGTCTGGAAAAGGTTATAAAGCCATTTCTGAAGCTTTGGGACACCAGCGAACCACAGTGAGAGCCATTATCCACAAATGGCAAAAACATGGAACAGTGGTGAACCTTCCCAGGAGTGGCCGGCCGACCAAAATTACCCCAAGAGCGCAGCGACGACTCATCCCAGAGGTCACAAAAGACCCCATAACAACATCCAAAGAACTGCAGGTCTTACTTGCCTCAGTCAAGGTCAGTGTTCATGACTAAACCATAAGAAAGAGACTGGACAAAAATGGCATGCATGGCAGAGTTCCAAGACAAAAAGCACTGCTGAGCAAACAGAACATAAAGGCTTGTCTCAGTTTTACTCTGTAGACTGTATATAAGTTAGTAAAATAAAGAAATAAATAAATAATAAGACTGACGAGACAAAAGTTGAACTTTTTGGAAGGTGTACAGTGCTGGTCACCATTATTGGCACCCCTTCATTTTTTTATAGACTGTACAATATCTTCAGAAATAAATGGAAATGTACCAAAGTTATATCCTCAGGATTTTTTAATTACTGGTCCAAAGTAATACAACAATAAAACATTGTTTTTCAACTTCCATGTTGCAATTTCAAAGAAGAAACAGAATAAACAGCAATAAAGGCACCCCTAATTAATACTTGGTTGCACACCCTTTGGCATTGATGACAGCTTCCAAACATTTCTTGTAGCCATCTATAAGTTTCTTGCACTTCTCAGCTGGAATTTTCTCTCACTCTTCCTTTGCAGTTTGTTTAAAGAGGTATTCTCATCTCCAAGATCCTATCCCAATATGTAATAGATGTGATAATAATATTAGCAAATACCTCTAATTAGAAATATAGTATAGTTTTTCTGATTCGCTATGTCTCTTTCCTCGTGTGCAGGCATTGCAGGACCTTAGGTATCCATGGTTACAACCACTAGCAACTAGCTAACTAACTCTCCCTATCAGTGGTCGTAATCATGGATACCTAAGGTCCTGCAATGCCTGCACATGAGGAAACAGATATAGCGAATCAGAAAAACTATACTACATTTCTAATTAGAGGTATTTGCTAACATTATTATTCTTACAACTATTACATATTGGGATAAGATCTTGGATATAGGAATACCCCTTTAAGCTCTTGAATGTTTGCAAAGTTCTTTTTCCCGATGGCAGATTTCAGCTTACCCCAAAGATTTTCAATGGGATTGAGGCCAGGACTCATTGCTGGCCATTTTAAAACAGTCCATTTTTTCTTTTTCAATCATTCCTGTGTACTTTTGGATGTGTGCTTTGGGTCATTGTCTTGCTGAAGAACCCATGATCTTCGACTCAAGCCAAGTTTTCTCACACTGGGTAGGACATTTCGCTCTAAAATCTCTTGATAATTCTCTGATTTCATGAGTCCTGTGATACAGTCAAGGCCTCCAGTACCAGATGTAGTAAAGCAACCTCACAGCATTATGGATCCTCCACCATGCTTAACTGTTGGTAAGGTGTTCTTTTCCTTATAAGCTTCATTGCGTCGTCTGTAAACAAACTGTTGCTTTGCACTGCCAAAAAGCTCTATTTTTGTTTCATCTGTCCACAGAACATTTTCCCAGAAGGATTGCGGTTTGTCAAGGTACTCTTTGGCAAAGATCAGTCATTCCTTTTTATGACTTTTCTTCAGCAATGGTTTCTTGCTTGGCCTTCGCCCATAACGCTCTGCTTAGTTTAGTGTGCGGCATATAGTATTTGTTGACGACATGACCCCACACTGTTCCAGGTTGGCCTTCGGGTCTTTGGATGTTTGACGTGGTGTTTTTCCCACCATTCGCACCAACCTTTGAAGACATCTTTAGTCAATTTTCCTCTTTCCTCCACGTGCAGGGAGGTTCTTAACGGTTCCATGCTTGGCAAACTTCTTAATAACATTGCACACTGTTGAAATAGGGATACTAAGTTCTTAGGAAATGGCCTTATACTCTTTGGAAGTCTTGTGTTTGCTAATAATAGCAGTTCTAAGGTCCTTAGACAGTTCCTTTGGCTTCACTATTGTGACAAAGGAATAGTGCCTACCATGTACCTTGAAACAGCCATGACACATGCCGCCGCGGCGACATTAACATCGATGCCGAGCATGCCGCAAATACTCGGCGAGCACCCAAGCGTGTTCTCCGAAAGGTTTAACAATTCATACTCGCTCATGACTAGTGCTGATGCATCCCACACAAATTGGATTACAAAAATATTTAAACACAGGTTGTAATGTAACAAAATAGGTAAAAACCAAGGGGGTGGATACTTTCGTAAGACACTGTATGGTCTTATTCTTCTACAGCCTTGTGGTTCATAACTAAACTACACAAACAACAGAACTGTGAGTGCAAGAAAGATGTAACCAGAAGGGATATAGATTAGATTTCTACATTTATATGTAATTCTGAGTGTGCGGTCCGCAATCATCAAAAAACATAGAAGAGAGCTGCCCATGTCAGTTCAATTCTTCATTTGCCGGGTTATCACCCCCCAATGGAGCAAAACTATTTCAGACTGTACTGCAACACGCGTTGCACAAGAGGAGGTTCCGTCGTATATCCAACTGACTTACGGGATCATTGAGTACCCATTTTCATTATCCCTACTATCCGGGATAGTAAACCATCTGAAATTAGATCTTAGGAGGAGAACAAAATACTATCATACAATTTCCTCTTGATGCGGTTAATTTAATTTAATCACTGCTTTGGCTTTATTGGTGACATGAAGCATATTTATATTTCATCCTGACAATAGGGACACGGACAAGATAGGAAGCATATGCATAAACTGGTCAGGGTTACAACATGAACATACACTTTAATTATGCTAATCCTTGTTAATGCGTTCATAGTGTTGTATCCCTCCTAAAAAATGAAAAAAATGACTAAATTATGTCGACCAACTATCAGATACCTCCGTGGTCTAGAGGCACTAACCATGGACGTTGTCTTGATATGGCATATAATTTCAAGGAACGACAGGTTCGAATTACTATATATATGTTACAAAAAACTCTTTTAATTATTTTTTTACTCGTTATATATACAGTACAGACCAAAAGTTTGGACACACCTTCTCATTTAAAGATTTTTCTGTATTTTCATGACTATGAAAATTGTACATTCACACTGAAGGCATCAAAACTATGAATTAACACATGTGGAAATATATACTTAACAAAAAAGTATGAAACAACTGAAAATATGTCTTATATTTTAGGTTCTTCAAAGTAGCCACCTTTTGCTTTGATGACTGCTTTGCACACTCTTGGCATTCTCTTGATGAGCTTCAAGAGGTAGTCACTGGAAATGGTCTTCCAACAATCTTGAAGGAGTTCCCAGAGATGTTTAGCACTTGTTGGCCCTTTTGCCTTCACTCTGCGGTCCAGCTCACCCCAAACCATCTCGATTGGGTTCAGGTCTGGTGACTGTGGAGGCCAGGTCATCTGGTGTAGCACCCCATCACTCTCCTTCTTGGTCAAATAGCCCTTACACAGCCTGGAGGTGTGTTTGGGGTCATTGTCCTGTTGAAAAATAAATGATGGTCCAACTAAACGTAAACCGGATGGAATAGCATGCCGCTGCAAGATGCTATGGTAGCCATGCTGGTTCAGTATGCCTTCAATTTTGAATAAATCCCCAACAGTGTCACCAGCAAAGCACCCCCACACCATCACACCTCCTCCTCCATGCTTCACAGTGGGAACCAGGCATGTAGAGTCCATCCGTTCACCTTTTCTGCGTCTCACAAAGACACGGTGGTTGGAACCAAAGATCTCAAATTTGGACTCATCAGACCAAAGCACAGATTTCCACTGGTCTAATGTCCATTCCTTGTGTTCTTTAGCCCAAACAAGTCTCTTCTGCTTGTTGCCTGTCATTAGCAGTGGTTTCCTAGCAGCTATTTTACCATGAAGGCCTGCTGCACAAAGTCTCCTCTTAACAGTTGTTGTAGAGATGTGTCTGCTGCTAGAACTCTGTGTGGCATTGACCTGGTCTCTAATCTGAGCTGTTGTTAACCTGCGATTTCTGAGGCTGGTGACTCGGATAAACTTATCCTCAGAAGCAGAGGTGACTATTGGTCTTCCTTTCCTGGGGCGGTCCTCATGTGAGCCAGTTTCTTTGTAGCGTTTGATGGTTTTTGCAACTGCACTTGGTGACACTTTCAAAGTTTTCCCAATTTTTCGCACTGACTGACCTTCATTTCTTAAAGTAATGATGGCCACTCTTTTTTCTTTAGCTGCTTTTTTCTTGCCATAATACAAATTCTAACAGTTTATTCAGTAGGACTATCAGCTGTGTATCCACCAGCCTTCTGCACAACACAACTGATGGTCCCAACCCCATTTATAAGGCAAGAAATCCCACTTATTAAACCTTACAGGGCACACCTGTGAAGTGAAAACCATTTTCGGTGACTACCTCTTGAAGCTCATCAAGAGAATGCCAAGAGTGTACAAAGCAGTCATCAAAGCAAAAGGTGGGTAC
The DNA here is from genome assembly GCF_046119375.1 of Phyllobates terribilis. Lineage (NCBI taxonomy): Eukaryota > Metazoa > Chordata > Amphibia > Anura > Dendrobatidae > Phyllobates > Phyllobates terribilis. Next base: position 320,223,860 of record NW_027362763.1, read on the forward strand.
TATGAAGAACCTAGAATATAAGACATATTTTCAGTTGCTTCACACTTTTTTGTTAAGTATATAATTCCACATGTGTTAATTCATAGTTTTGATGCCTTCAGTGTGAATGTACAATTTTCATAGTCATGAAAATACAGAAAAATCTTTAAATGAGACGGTGTGTCCAAACCTTTGGTCTGTACTGTATATATATTTTTACTCTTTATAACTTATGTGGAAGATATTTTAAGTCTATTTCAATTTTATACAACTCTCATTACTTTTTTATGAGTGTCCTTCTAATGACACTATCAGACACACTGTTTTAAGGAATATGTAAAGTTTTGTTTAAAAAAAAAAAAAAAAAAAAAAAAGCTGATGGCATTTTGGTGCCAGTTTTTTGCACTTACCATGGTATATTCCCTGCTGCTAACCTCTCTTAAGCTATGCACTTGAAGAAGTGAACGGGACGTCCACGAAACGCGTCTGTTTTTAGCTTGTCAAAGGAATAAATCTATCACAAAAGGACTGGATCCTGTATAATCTAATTTAACAGAGGAGCGCGGAATTACTGACACCTTTCATCATTCTTCTACATTGCTAACCACCAAGCTTTCGTGTCTCCAGCAGCCCTCTCTCACACTTAATACATGAGTTGTGCATGTCACAACCCCACAAGGTAAGCACATTCTCATTTAATAATTTTGTTTGCCTGGGTAACAGCACTATTGCGCCCCCATTCTTATTTCTTTGTAGAAAGCAGACTCTTGGCACAACCATTTTGTGCATTTTTATAGTTGTTATTGATGGTCGACACTGTTATATATCAGCATCATTTAGGTCTTTTAGATTTAGGAGACCCAGGTATGGCCTTTTGGAAGTTGGTTCTATTTAATGATCAACAATAAAGGTCAATTAAAGGTATAAAATATGGTGCAATTCTGAACAGAATATATACTGTACCTTACAGTAAATTACTGTAAGCACAGCCTGTGTCCCGTAGTCAAGGTTTACAATAGTGCAATCACATTATATTTCAGTCTTTATGTATTTATATCTTTTAGCTCTTGATACCTTGTTACAGAGACAAAAATATTCTATTAATCCCCTTTAAAATACCGAAATACAATAAAGAGACATCACAAAATACTATAAGTGATCAAAGAAAAAAATCAATAAATCTTTGTCACAGACCCATGTATGACAAGTGAAAGCAGATCCAGAGAGAAAGCAGCATAATTAGTTTGGAATAGAGAGACAAAAGCTATCAGTAATAATGGCCTAAGAAAGCTTTGTAGCTCTTGGACTCAGAGACACTAAATGGCCTTCTCACCACTGCACACAATGGCTTTGTTTTCTCCAAAAATCTACAGCCGTTTCAATACCTAAAAAGAATCTGATCATGTAAAGCTGAAATAACTTCAGATATTCCAATTAAAGGTCTCATAATCATGTCCACAATGCATGTAATGTGTTAAATACATTTAAATATGTCCTGGAGCCAAAGGCATCTGTCAGTTTTTTTTAAATTCTGTACAGCGATTTCTTACTCCTATTTCTGAAAAGTAGTGTGAAAATTAATATTGCTTTTGCAAGATTGTTCAGTTGTTATAATTCAGCACAGTATGCCAGTGTTAACAGGCTGGTAAATGACTACTGATGAAAAAATATTTATTTCATTGCTGCAAGTTGATAGTATAAAATCATCTTAAGCGTGCATGGTTATCAGGAACGAGCATTGGATGAAATTATTTTCTTTAGTATAAACAACATAAGTACACTTATAAGTTCCACTTCCAGGGAGGTTCTTAACGGTTCCATGCTTGGCAAACTTCTTAATAACATTGCACACTGTTGAAACTGAGATACCAAGGTCTTTGGAGATGGCCTTATATCCTTTGGAAGTCTTGTGTTTACTAATAATAGTAGTTCCGATGTCCTCAGACAGCTCCTTTGTCTTCAGCATTGTGACAAAGAAACAGGACCTACCATGTGTTTTTTTAAAACAGTGAAGTTGTGAGGGGTACAGGGTGGTAGTTGTGGCGAGGGGCTGCTGCTGTGCTCCCACACCCTGACTCCCCACAAAGAATTAATAATGATCAGTCTGTCTTATAGTTTGTGTGTACTGAATAACACTCACAGTTTTCCTTGAGTCCCATCTGCTCCAGAGTTCCAACTTCAGCTGCAGGCAGACAATCAAGCTCAGACTCTTGCTCCTTTGGTCACAGCACATTGTGATACAGCAGTCACAGTTTCAATAGCAGATACAGTAGAGCACATGTTCTGTTGATCATCCTGAGCTCTCCCTGCATTCTCTGTTACCTCAGGCTCTGTAATGCCTTCCTCTTCCAATACAGTTTTCATGCTTCCTGACCCACTATTATGCCGGTTCAGCATCCCACTGAACAAAGTGGCGGACGTCCACATACTGTATGTCCTACCCTTCAGTGTGCTTCTCGTAATTTCTCAGACTCCTGGCCTAGTCTGCTCCTTCTCTCTCTGCATCACTGCTGACCTTCAGCCAAAAGGCCCTGAACGTCTCCACTTCTCTCAGTTATCCCTCCTGCACATGCTTAAATGTTCCAACTCCTTCAACTGTATTCCCGTATCTGACTAAACCAGGAAGCACTCCTTCTATTTATAACTTCACTTCCCCTCCCAACTGGGAAAACCCCTGAACCCAACAACTACAACTTCTACCTACTCCTCACACTACAGTGCCCCTTGTCTTCTACTGAACCCCTGGTACCTAGCTAACCTTATCTTATTCCTACACTTATACCCTATTCTTTCCCTATATTATCTTTTTACAGTATACCAACACACACTTTCAATATATCACCATAATGTACATATTACGCATTACACATGCACCTGTTTTATCAGGAAGAGATGCAGAGCATGTGCAGGTGTGTGCGCACATCCTAACAAAGTCATCATTCATTAGCTAACTCATTTCACATGGGCACTGACAATTAATCACAGGAGAATCTCTTTTCTGATTTACCACAAGCGAGTGAAAATGTGTTTCCATACTAAATTAATTTAAAGGGTGCCAATACCAGTGTCACAGCAAGCTTTAGGTTTTCCTATTTTTCCCTCCCATTGTTTTTGGTTTTAAATTATTGTTTATCATTTGCTCTTTTGTATTTAACATGAGTGCTCTATGCAAAAAACTGTTTCACTTGATTTATTTTTTTCAGGAGATATTACAAGTGATGAGCGAGCATGCTCGCCACTGCTCAGTACTCGCCCGAGCATCTCAGTACTCGAGATGCTCGGAGCTCGCCGAGTACTTGTGTGGCGCCCCTGAGGGTTCAGTCGCCACAGAGGTACTGCACCTCACCCAGAGGTGTGGTGTCTCCCTTCTCTCAGGTAAGGAGGGAGTGCTGCCCGGAACCCCAAACACCTGCATCCAACACTACACCGCTCCAGGACGGCTGGAGGGGCAACATGCAGAGCGCAGCTGCTGAGCCCTGACCCTGGCTGGAGTGGGGGGGACCCAAAGGTAGGGGGAACCAGTAGTGGGTGTGGGTGGAGGAAGTAGTTAGAGAGAGCACTTTAGTAGGAGTATAAATAGGGAAGCCATCTTAGGGTGGCAGTTCAGAGTTCAGATCAGTAGTGGTGTGAGTTCTAGGGAGCTGTTCAGAAGAACAGCTCAGGACAGTTCAGAAAAACAGTCCGGGAGCAGAGTCTCATTAGGAGATCTGCTCCACAGTTAGGGCCAAGTCAGGAGGCCCAGGAGGGGAGCAGGGAGTAGGCTGCGTTCTAAGAGGGGATCCCAGGGGGTACGGCGCGTGCAGGACGGCACCCATACGCCCCGCATCTGTTGGAAGACAGAGGGATCGCAGCCGCATTCTAGTCCCCTGAGGGTCAAGCAAGTCTGTGTAACTCTGACGGACAGGAGGGACTTCAGAGTACCCGAACAGGACTGAGGGTGGGTGTGGCGCCCCTGAGGGTTCGACCGCCACAGGGATGCTGCACTTCTTTAATGGAGTGTAGTGTTCCTCCTCTGAGGTAAGGACAGTGTGATAGTCGTGACCCAGCCCTTGCATCCAACACCACATTTCTCCACCAGAGGGAGCTAATAGGCACTAGGTGCTGCTCCCCTGGTTACAGGGAGACTGGGGAACCAAGAGTTAGGGGAACCAGTTAGTGGGTGAGGGTGGAGGACCTACAAGTTAGTTACACTTTAAATTTCTTATATAATGCAAAGCCATCTTTGATCTTGGTTCTTCTTGTGGTCGTACTGTGCTGCCAAATACTGTGTGTTATGGGACCTCCCTCCCGGAGCGCAGATCCTGTGTGGGCCTGCGCCGGCAAGGGACACAGCCCTCATACCCTGGCTTTGGGACGAGAGGTAGGTTGTAGACAAGGAATGTCTCAACCCGGCCAAGGACCAGGATCAAGAAGGCCCGGAGCTTAAGAGTGTGGCTCTACAGCAAATGGATCCCAGGCAGGATGCAGACGGAGCGGTGTACGCCACCTGTCCTCGCCAACCTGATATATTCAGAGGGACTCCGGCTGCAAGAGGGGTACCGGCCCCCGACACCCGACCTTGCTACTCTACATCCTGGTCGGGAAAGCCCGGTAGGCCCAGAGGATCCCATCGGGTATCGGACCGAGCGGAGCTGCCACCCGTGCCCTTGTTCTGAGAGGAGCTCAGAGGGAGACCGGGCCTATTTACATGCACACGGACAGGAAAGGATTCGGTCTGTAGTTCAGGAACACTTTGCTGTAGGGTCCCGACTGAATGCTGGACTTGCTCGGAGGTTGTCAGACCCCCGTCCCTGGTGAGCGCAGGACTCCGCGAGGAGCAGGGAGTCGCCTTCCTTTGCCAGCTATGTGAGTAAAGCCTTGGAAGTTCACCCCTATGGCCTCCGGACTATTATTTCTGCGCCACACCGCGGGACGCGGCATCCTTTCCCTTCTACTACTAATCCCAGCATCCTGTCCCTCTGCCCTGAGGCCTTGCTCCGCCTGTGGGGAGTAGTAAGAACTCTGGCCGCCGTAACACCATGCCTCAGCGGACTTCAGCGGCGCTGGTGACCCTTCACCAGGCACCACAGGTGGCGCAGTCGTTAATAAAGCCACTCAACCCGGGTAAGCCCACACCATCTCCTTTTTAATGTGACGGCCCTGAGTACAGGTCGGGTCCGGGCCACGGCTGCATCCCATCTCTCCATCATTGGGCCCGACACCGAGTCCTCCAACACCCAGGGTGAATAAACTAAAAGGGCTTACACCGGACGTACGAGGTGTCACAACCTGGCGTAGTCGGCAGGATCTCGTGCCGGCAGCAACGGAGAAGAGTGCCCATTGCTACCGGGTACTGCACGCCTTTCTAAACAAACTGTCGCCTTTTCACCTAAAATGGCGCCCGCTCAAGAAGAACGGGCGCCATAATGCAAGGAAGGGACAGCGTCTCAGCACCTCCTATCGTGGGCCTGGCTCCCCAATGGCGCCAAGAGAGCAGACCACCCCTTCCATTAGAGACTGTCCGCGGGGTAGTGTCCATCACCCCGGAGGGGATGTCCGAGGGAGTGCCAGTCGGCCTGCAGCCTTAGAGCCGCCCCAAAAAGAAGGTGGAGACGGAGAGGTGCAGCCATTTTCTCGAGTTCCAGCATCGTCACCACGAGCAGCGACGATGGATGCCGGTGAAGACGGAGCCAGATCCCATCCCCACCTGGGAGCCCCTGCGGTCCCCAGCTACAGACCGGGCAACCTGGCCCGGGACTTCATGGAGGCGGCTGCACGGCAGCGAGAAGAGCAGCAGCGGAGGAGTGAGGCCTTTACCCAAGGGGCGGCTGCCCCAGAAGAAGAGTCCCTGGAGGGCGCCTGCAGCCTAGGACCGGGTGAGTCTAGAGCCCTTACCCCAGCCGCGGAACAGGCCGAGCCCCTCCTGGACCTGTGGTCCGAGTGCCAGTTCCCAGGTGCGGTGTCCTGGGAGGAAGTCTTCTCTGAAGAGCTCCAAACCGCCGCTATCTCTGGAGACCTCTGTGGTCTCTCACCTCCCATCCCAGAGGAACCCGGATCTGCATGGGGGTCCACGGGCCCCAACCCAGAATAGTCCGCATACTTGGGCCTGCTACAGCAACCCCTAACCCCGCTTCCGGCCCCCACAGTTACCTGCCCGGCAGCAGAAGAGTGGGCCTGGGATAACCAAGGAGGCAACCTAATGGGCTTCCCCAGGGAGACCCGAGCTGAAGCTCAGAGGAGGGGCGAGTACTGCCTCCAACAAATTCAGCAGCTGAGTCGGGAGCAGCAAGAACGGGAGCTTCGCTGTGAGCAGCTTCAGGTGCGGGCCAAAGCTGCAAAGTCCAGGGCCCGCCAGAGGGAGGTGTCCAACCCAAGCCCCCGTGAAGAAGGGCAGGTGGTCCCCTTCCACCATGAGGCAGGATGGGGCTTCATAAGGAGTCCCAGGCTGGAGCGGGACGTCTTCTTTAATCGACGTGATGTCGAGCCCCAGCTCAAAAAGGGACACCCTGGCCGGAGTCTCGCCATGGGCGACATGGTGACCTACACCTGCCACAATGGAGTGTGAGGCTGGTACGCCCTGGATATCCATAAAGTGTCCAGGAGCGAGGCCCCCGCGCACTCATCTGTGGAGGACCGGCTAGCCTCTGTCGGGAGGAATGAGCCCTTTCCCCGGCCGGAACACATGGACTGAGCAGCCCCCGGCTGCTGTTACAGTTGAGTTGAGTTGATTGCTTTACTACATTATGTTTATTTTGATTTTCTAGAGACATGTGTCCCTGCGGACTGGCAGCAGACAGACTCCTTCTATTGTAAATAGTTTGCATCTTTTTAGGTGCTCCATATTGGTTTTATGTAAGACCTTGCCTTTCCTTCTACCTCAAGACATCAGGAGAAAAACCTGTCAGGGTGGCTCTGTGGGAGGTCCAACTCGGGATCTTCATGCCCTGCAGCCACCCCAGGGCCCACGTTGAGGGTTTGGGACAGGTTCTTTGCACTTCTGAACTGACTCTGCGTCTTTGCACTTTTACCTGTCTGTTTGCACAAATGTCTCTGGAAAAATGCTAGCACTTTTATAATTTTATACTTTTGTATTTTTATACTGTATACCCTGTTATGCAACGTTTAAGAAAATGTGCCTCCCATAAAGGGAAGATAGTTCTTGTTATTACAAAAAGAAAATTTCCTGGGTGTTACTTCTTTTGCAGCCCGCGGACGTGCTGTGTTTTACAAGGGGGGAATGTGTCGCCCCTGAGGGTTCGACCGCCACAGGGATGCTGCACTTCTTTAATGGAGTGTAGTGTTCCTCCTCTGAGGTAAGGACAGTGTGATAGTCGTGACCCAGCCCTTGCATCCAACACCACATTTCTCCACCAGAGGGAGCTAATATGCACTAGGTGCTGCTCCCCTGGTTACAGGGAGACTGGGGAACCAAGAGTTAGGGGAACTAGTTAGTGGGTGAGGGTGGAGGACCTACAAGTTAGTTACACTTTAAATTTCTTATATAATGCAAAGCCATCTTTGATCTTGGTTCTTCTTGTGGTTGTACTGTGCTGCCAAATACTGTGTGTTATGGGACCTCCCTCCCAGAGCGCAGATCCTGTGTGGGCCTGCGCCGGCAAGGGACACAGCCCTCGTACCCTGGCCTTGGGATGAGAGGTAGGTTGTAGACAAGGAATGTCTCAACCCGGCCAAGGACCAGGATCAAGAAGGCCCGGAGCTTAAGAGTGTGGCTCTACAGCAAATGGATCCCAGGCAGGATGCAGACGGAGCGGTGTACGCCACCTGTCCTCGCCAACTTGATATATTCAGAGGGACTCCGGCTGCAAGAGGGGTACCGGCCCCTGACACCCGACCTTGCTACTCTACGTCCTGGTCGGGAAAGCCCGGTAGGCCCAGAGGATCCCATCGGGTATCGAACCGAGCGGAGCTGCCACCCGTGCCCTTGTTCTGAGAGGAGCTCAGAGGGAGACCCGGCCTATTTGCACGCACACAGACAGGAAAGGATTCGGTCTGTAATTCAGGAACACTCTGCTGTAGGGTCCCGACTGAATGCTGGACTTGCTCGGAGGTTGTCGGACCCCCGTCCCGGGTGAGTGCTGGACTCCGCGAGGAGCAGGGAGTCGCCTTCCATTGCCAGCTATGTGAGTAAAGCCTTGGAAGTTCACCCCTATGGCCTCCGGACTGTTATTTCTGCGCCACACCGCGGGACGCGGCATCCTTTCCCCTCTACTACTACTCCCAGCATCCTGCCCCTCTGCCCTGAGGCCTTGCTCCGCCTGTGGGGAGTAGTAAGAACTCTGGCCGCCGTAACACCATGCCTCAGCGGACTGTAGCGGCGCTGGTGACCCTTCACCAGGCACCACAGGTGGCGTAGTCGTTAATAAAGCAACTCAACCCAGGTAAGCCCACACCATCTCCTTTTTAATGTGACGGCCCTGAGCACAGGTCGGGTCCAGGCCACGGCTGCATCCCATCTCTCCATCATAGGGCCCGACACCGAGTCCCCCAACACCCAGGGTGAATAAACTAAAAGGGCTTACACCGAACGTACGAGGCATTACATGGGCAGCGCAGAGCAGGAGGGAGAAGGACCATAGTGAAGATGGTCAAAATAGGGACACGAGAAAATGGGGTTCTGCCAGGTATTCCCAAGTTGCCTGAGGAAGGATTGAACCCCCGCCCGGTGAACGCAGCGCGACGCGGGAGGCCTGCACCTGTACAGTGCACCTGTGGACTGTCTGAAGAATAGTGAGTAAAATCTCGGATGACTGCACTGTACTGCCTCCGTCCATTCTTTAATCGGCGCCATTGTTCCCCCCTGCACTACAATGGCCAGTGCAACCCACGCTCTCCCCACTTCACTGCCCTGAGTCCTGCTCCACCTGTGGGGAGCCGTCCCATCACAAGCTGCCCTAACATCTGCCTCAGAGGGCTGTTGCAGCGCTGGTGATCCTCACCAGACACCAGAGGTGGCGTCACGAACTTTCTAAAAACAATCCCTTTTGTACTGACCGCCCTGGGTCACGGACCGGGCCAGCCACCGTGATATTCCCCGCCAACCAGCAACCAGAGGCCCGGCTGCCGATTACCCCACGGCCCTGGGGGCGCGTCAGATCTGGTGTCATGAACAGGATGCGTGACCAGCCCGTACCGGAGGGTGAAGTGTGCCTAGAGAATTGTATGATGTTACTGAATGTGGCGCCTGCCCCAGAAGGGGCGCCATTATGTGTGTGTTAAAGGACAACAAAATGGAACCACCCATCGTGGGCCGGGTCCCAGAATGGAGCCAAAAGCATACCCTGCCCCTTGCAACAGTGACTGTCCGCATAGATGTGTCCGTCAAGGCAGGAAGGCCGTCACAGGGAGTGACCAACAGCAAATTGCCATGGGACCGCCCCCGAAAGAAGAGAGGAGGCGGAGAGAAAGAATGGAGACAGGGTGTGGTCTCGACCCATCTAGCCAGACCGCACCCGGCAGCCAGAATGGAAGGAAGCAAGAGTCCAGCCTCCGCCTCTGGCCTGCCACAGCACGAAGTGACCCCCCCCCCTCACCATAGAGGGAGAAGTAGAGAAATTGTCCCCGGAGGACGTGGAGTTCCTCCAGAACGAGGTCCTCGAGCTGGGCCAACAGGTGGAGCAAGCCCAGCAGGCAGTGGTCGAAAGGTGGAAAAGAAAGCTGCTGGAAAAGTTAGCGGCACGGCGGAAAGTGACACCGGATGCCAGCAGCCGCACACCCGCCCCGGCGGAGCTCGCGGAGAACCAGGAGGCCGTGTGGAGTCACAGGAGCAGGTAGGAGAGAATCCCCAGTCCCGGGCGCTGCCAGCGCTGACCTGCTCCTGGGCCTCTTCCCCCAGCCCTTGCCGTATGCTGCCGTACCCTGGCTGGAACAGCCGTACAGCCTGGAACCTCTACCCCCGGGCGCCGAAACAGAGGATCCCCCATATAGTGCCCCCTCGGAACCTATAATCCCGGGCGCTGAAGCTGTGGGCATACTGCTGGAAGCCCTCCCGCCACCTCCGCCTCTGGCACCGGAGTGGATATACGACGTGCCGGTCTTTGACTGGTCCGCCCGCTTTGAGGATCAGCACCCATGCCCGCTCCTCCCAATACCAGCGCCCCCGGTTGCCTGCCCCGGCGGAGAAGAGTTATGCTGGGACAACCGGGGGGCGACCTGATGGGGTTCTCACAAGAAACCGAGGTCGCTGCCCTGCAGAGGAAAGAGTTCTGCAGCGGGAGCTCCGGCACCTAGAAAAGGAGCAACACGTGTGGGAGGCGCGCAGTGAGCGCCTGGAGGCCCGAGATAAGGCTGCCAAGGCGCAGGTCTGCCAGGTGGAGACAGCCCACCCCAGCCCCCGCGAGGAAGGCCTCACAGTAAAATTCAACTTGAAGGCTGGGTGGGGGTTTATCCGCAGTCCCGATTTTAACAGGGACATATTCGTCAACCGGCGGGATGTGGAGCCCGAGCTGGAGGAAGGCCATCCCGACCGGAACCTGTATCCGGGAGATCATGTCACGTTCACCCGGCACCATGGCGAACGTGGCTGGTACGCCCTGCATGTGTACCATGTCAACAAGGACACACTCCTGCAGGAAGTCCCTCGTGACCCGGCTGGGTCAGGGAAAAATGAAGAGTACCCCAGGCGGGGTTCCCACTATTGAGCCGGCAAGTGGGCTGAACATTGGTTATCCAGTTAAAAAAAAAATGGTTTGAATAATATTTTCTTGAGTGTGTTTCTACTATTACCCATCAGGGTAAACAGGCTGAGGACTGTGAGCAGCCAGACGTTGACATTCTACATAGTTCTGCACTTCTTAAAGTGCACCCATTGGTTTTATAATAATGCCCATGACCACAGAACAAAAACCCGTTTGGCGTGGCGGAAGCCGTGGTCCATCTCCAGGATCACCTATGCCCTGCAGCCTCGCCCAGGGCCTACGTTGAGGGTTTGCGGACGGGTCCCTCATGCTGCTACCTGTTGCACTTATGGAAAAGAAAAATGTTATTTAAGGAAGTTTTATAATGTTTCTAAAAATATAACCTGCAACTTTAAAGTGATGTGCCTCCCATAAAGGGAAGATTGTTTTTATAATCTTTTGCATGTCATATATCCCTGTTTTTGCTTTGTTCCAGCCCACGAACGTGCTGTGTTTTACCAGGGGGAATGTGGCGCCCCTGAGGGTTCAGTCGCCACAGAGGTACTGCACCTCACCCAGAGGTGTGGTGTCTCCCTTCTCTCAGGTAAGGAGGGAGTGCTGCCCGTAACCCCAAACACCTGCATCCAATACTACACTGCTCCTGGCCGGCTGAAGGGGCAACATGCAGAGCGCAGCTGCTGAGCCCTGACCCTGGCTGGAGTTGGGGGGACCCAAAGGTAGGGAGAACCAGTAGTGGGTGTGGGTGGAGGAAGTAGTTAGAGAGAGCACTTTAATAGGAGTATAAATAGGGAAGCCATCTTAGGGTGGCAGTTCAGAGTTCAGATCAGTAGTGGTGTGAGTTCTAGGGAGCTGTTCAGAAGAACAGCTCGGGACAGTTCAGAAGAACAGTCCGGGAGCAGAGTCTCATTAGGAGATCTGCTCCACAGTTAGGGCCAAGTCAGGAGGCCCAGGAGGGGAGCAGGGAGTAGGCTCTGTTCTAAGAGGGGATCCCAGGGGGTACGGCGCGTGCAGGACGGCACCTGTACGCCCCGCATCTGTCAGAAGACAGAGGGATCGCAGCCGCATTCTAGTCCCCTGAGGGTCAAACAAGTCTGTGTAACTCCGACGGACAGGAGGGACTTCAGAGTACCCGAACAGGACTGAGGGTAGGCAGCGCAGAGCAGGAGGGAGAAGGACCAGTGTGAAGACGGTCAAAATAGGGACACGAGAAAGTGGGGTTCTGCCAGGTATTCCCAAGTTGCCTGCGGAAGGATTGAACCCCCGCCCAGTTAACGCAGCGCGACGCGGGAGGCCTGCACCTGTACAGTGCACCTGTGGACTCTCTGAAGAATAGTGAGTAAAATCTCAGATGATTGCACTGTACTGCCTCCGTCCATTCTTTCATCGGCGCCATTTTTCCCCCCTGCACTACAACGCCCAGCGCAACCCACGCTCTCCCCACTTCACTGCCCTGAGGCCTGCTCCACCTGTGGGGAGCAGTCCCATCACAAGCTGCCCTAACATCTGCCTCAGAGGACTGTTGCAGCGCTGGTGATCCTCACCAGACACCACAGGTGGCGTCATAAACTTTCTAAAAACAACCCCTTTTGCACTAACCGCCCTGGGTCACGGACCGGGCCAGCCACTGTGATATTCCTCACCAACCGGCAACCAGAGGCCCGGCTGCCGATTACCCCACGGCCTTGGGGGCGCGTCACTTGCGCGATGCTCGGGCGGGAGCTCGGGTCCCCGTCCTGCATGTTTGGCGCTCTTTTGAGCGCCAATCATGCAGGGATTGTCTGCCACTCACTGTAATGCCACAGCCATGGTGGTTGTGGCATTACAATGATTGCCCAAATCGATGGGAACAGTGCTCACAGTGAAACATGAAAAGCCGGCAATTCAGCAGCGGCAGACACCGGTACCCGACAATTTAGAACAGAAAGAATAGAGCATCACACATAGATTAGATAGATGGAAACATGTCAGTCACATATATAATAAGTGCAGTGACAGTGTTGGTTACTGTACTTGTCATTTAGTGTTAAAATAAAGGATTTATTAAAAAAAAAATTGCCATGGGGTTCCCTGTAATTTTAGTCTCTAGCGGCGGTTAAGCAGACAGCTGGGGCAGATGTTTGAAGCCTGGGAAGGGGGTAATACCCACGGAGCTTCCCAGGCTACTAATATCAGCCCCCAGCTGAATACCTAGCCTTTACTGGCTATTAAAATGGGGGACCCAAAAAAAAAATTGACGTGGGGTCCCCCTATTTTAATAGCTAGCAAAGGCTAGGCAGACAGCTGGGGGCTGATATTAATAGCCCAGGAAGGGTGCCATGAATATTGGCCCCCTCCCAGGCTAGAAACACCAGCCCTCAGCCGCCCCAGAAATGGCGCATCCATAGGATGTGCCAATTCTGGCACTTAGCCTCGCTCTTCCCACTGCCCTGTAGCGGTGGCAGTAGGGTAATAGGGCTGGGGTTGTTGTCAGCTTATAATGCCAACTGACATCAAGCCCAGGTTAGCAATGGGGAAGCGTCTATAAGACACCCCCATTATTAACCCCATAGTGAAAGTTAAAAAAAACACCAACACCCAGAATAAAGTCCTTTAATTGAAATAAACACACATTCCTTTTATGCTCTAAATTAAACTCTACTTACCGTATCGCCCATTCCAGCTCAAGCCAATGTCTTCTGCAATAAAAGTAAAATAATAAACCAACCTCATCATTACCTTTCCATGGTTCCCAGGACGGCTTCAGCTCTGCTACATTGACATGACAGGCTGGATCGCAGCAGAATGCTGCCATCCAGCTTGCCATGCTGCAGACACTGAGAAGCTCCTCAGTGTCTCGCTGTGACAGCATCCAGATGAGCCGAGTTCATGTCCAATGAACTCAGCTCACCTCATGCACGTCACTGACAGCGTGGGAGAATTCTCCTGCTCATGCGGTGCCGGCAAATGATGTCACCGCTTGAGCAGGAGAATTCTCCCAGGCTGGGATGGCATTGAGATGGCAGGCTGGATGGTAGCAGAACGCTGCCATCCAGCTTGTCATCCTTCAGAGACACTGCAGAGCGCAGGCATTGCTGGATGGTAGCAGAACGCTGCCATCCAGCTTGTCATCCTTCAGAGACACTGCCATCTCAATGCCATCCCAGCATGGTAGAATTCTCCTGCTCAAGCTCAATACTCCCAGCACAAATACTGTGCTAGGCAAGGATTTGCCCGTGTCTGCACTGGTAACGGGGGGCAATTGTATTGAGAGAGGCCGATTCTGTCCGGAAGTACGCATATCACATACTTGACCGCCATTCCCTGCGCAGACAATGGTGAATCCTAGCAGCGCGCATTGTGTGCTCTGGGAGAATTCAAAATTCTGCAGTCACACAGAGTGACTGCAAACTGGTCATTCTAGAGTGGACAACCCCTTTAATTATCACTGATCAGCAAATATGTAGCCAATCAACAGTTGTTTAATGCCACAAATTGGCCAGTGTAAACCCACCTAAGTGCAAAGCCAGAATTAGCTTCCTTCCACTTCCATTGACCTTTAATTGGATATTAGTCTTTTGGAAGGTGGACACTTTCAGCTGTAAGATGGAACCTATTGAGCGTGTGCTTGAGTTGTTGACTCTCTCAGATCACAATACTTAGCACTTAATATCGGAGCCCTTATAACCCTCATAAAGTGACTTAAAGCTTTCTCCTTTAATCACACACACTTGAAAATGTTTGCAGCCTTTAGTACAAATAGGATTTGCATGAAAATAATTTAGATTTACGGGAAAGGCAAGCAAATGTATGAAAATTTTAACATGGGAGAGGTTAAGGTGTTAATAAACACATGTGGCTATAATAAAGCAGTTTGTGTCCCTGTCTCCACTTATTGCTCCTCTTATTTTTCATTTTTATTTTAGATTTACACATGTTTAATTGCATCGTATATTTTATTGTGTAAATAATAACGAATAATTGCTCAGTCATAACCAATACTGATTCATTCTATGCAAATACAATGCTAGAAATTGCTTTAGTGCAGTAGCTAATAGCCCAGAAACTTTGGTAGTCTATTGCGATTTTGCAGCACAGAACTGTGATAATCTCTCTAAAGCTGAAGGAAAGTGAGGAATAAGATGGTTGGTGACATATTCATAAATATATTTCATCTAGGGCTATCCCAATCCACTATACTGAATGACATTCACAATAATTATCTCCTACTTTACAGCCAGCTGGAGTTTTTATTTTTTTGAGGTACATATGAGATTTTTGTCTCTTTTTATTGCATTTTTGGAAAAAGTGTGATGGTTTAAAATTTGTTAAATCTATTTTTTATTCTCTCTATTGTGTTTTCTGTATTGGTGATTTAACTTTATATTTTATATTTTCATAAATTGGGCATTTACAAATGCAGTGTACCAAATGTCTTTATTTTTGGATGGGGAAAGGGGGTAGGGAGTGATTCAATGTTTTCTCTCTGTTTACTTTTTTAAAACATTTTTGTGTCGGCGTCGGGGATTTGAACTTGCAATTGTTTGATCACCTATATTATATATTGGTCACGTCACGAGACAGTGGCACCTACATACAGCTGTCGGGGAATTACAGTGACATTTAAGTGGATAGGCCACAGTGATTAGAGTTAGATCCTGAGCCTCCTCCATATACTTGCACCCAATATATACCATATATGTCACACGTCCATTTATCTATATTAAACCATGCAGAAATCCATGACCTTGCCACCAAAAGTAACGCCATGCACATGAGTGTTCTTGATTTTCAACTGCATAAATTTCTGCAACAAATCTGCAGCGTGTGAATATCCCCGTATTCTGTGCGCATAATATCAGTCGCACATTAAATAACCATTCCCTGGTATAAAATTGTTATTAGAATTGTAGCGACCGATCACACTCAGAGCTACCAGGGGAAATTCAGATTTCACATGGCTTTCCAGACATCTGACAATTTACAACAGTCTGTAACCTAGATCCCATTCAGACACTACACAATGCTGTAATCTGCTGTCTGTATTTGCTGTGAGATTCTCAGGGTATCAGTGGGAAAGTTACCCATAGATGGAGATAAAACTAAGCAAAGCCATTCCAACTTTAATAACCAATCCAAATACTCATAAGGGATGTGAAGGTGGCCATACACCCTATTTAGGGCTCACACCATGTCATGCTTTCCAATAAGGAATTTGTCCAACTGAAAAGCCAATAAATGGGAGTCAGATGTGTCCCTAACATTTCCATTCACTTCAATAAGGCAAATGGAGTCTAAAGTAGGAAACTTTGATGGACACAATAGTGTGGTCGACTACACAGGATTCACATTTTAGAGTCATTTTACACAATTTGTATCGTTTTCTGTTCATATTAGAGAAAAATATAGCATTTTTATAAAAAGAGCTGAAATTAAAAGCCAAACAAACTATACATAGTATAAAATAGAAAATATTGTAGATAAAAGACCCCCTCACTGTTAAAGCAATGGGAACTTTTTATATACATCTATAACAAAAACTCACATATTCCCTTTCCAATTAACAGAATATACCCTAATCGTTTTATGGAATATACAATGATGAAGATGTTTTTAACAATTTTGGAATAAACTTTCATTTTATTTATTCACGTGTGCCGGATCCCCTACCAGTTTGGACCCTTCCTTGAATGTATATATGAATTTGATCCATCAGAAAGTTATATACTTTTAAAGTGACATATTTTAACCATGAGGGCTCCATTGATACATAATAAATGGTAGTCATCTCCTGAACTTCTATATGTTACAAGTTGCACCCACGATCGAGAGGATGTGATTTACCCAAATCATTGTGGATGAGGTTAGATAAGCAGCAGCCATTAGAAGCTGGTGAGTTCTGCTTGATAACCCATGTCTTCGGATGGCATTTTATGTGTTTTTTTTTCCTCCCTCGACAAATGACAATCTTATGAAAAACAAATCTGAGGTGGTCTCGTTGGCCTTTGTTTCTCAGAGCAAGAAATTTCTGCATCATTGGTCCCAGACAAGACTTCCATTAACTCCCAATCCATGATGGAAGCGCGTGGAACAAAAAAGGCAACACAGTGTCCCATCCCAAAGACAAGCATGAAAACAAATGTTGCAGGAACGTGATAGAATAGAATCATCCGCTCGCAGTGACTGCATACATTTACCTACCTCAGTGTCTATTCAGCGAGACTTTCCATGCCAGTGTCAATAGATTGGACAGTGTTGCTGTGGGAACAAATCAGTAGAAAAGTGATGGCTTCTAGGAAAGCAGAAAAAATAAAGGCCATGTTTGTTCTCGTGAGATACAGCTACATTTATAACAATCCCTGAAGATGTAGGGAGCAGGACTAATTGGGATACAGCAGAAGAGAGCAAACTTTCAGCTACTCCACACTCAAGGGTTTGCACAAAGAATTAACACAATCAGTAACCTGAGGGTATTAAAACTATCTCTGGCTTTTAGCACAACTAGTTCTACAAACTCTCAATGTGAAGAGTTTGCTGCTTGTTTATTTTAAGTGTTTGTGTTTTTTCTTTTGTCACCTATAAGCATTGACTTGTACAAGAGGCCTGAAGAACCAGCTCCGTCATATTGGACTGACCCTGATATTCTGTATAAAATGGACCAATTCTGGAAATTAAGATAAGAATCAATTACCGGTACATTATAGTGACTATCGTGTGATTCAATAGTTTTAAATACATTTACACAAACTCATGCATTTCTTTATTACTGTAACTTATTTCCACCTACCTTACATTGTTAGAGGATGCAAATTAGAAAAATGTTGCTTTATATCTATGTCCCTATAGATATGCATTAGTAGGAAAAAAAAAATACATTGGCCATATACATTCGGGTAGGTTCACATCTGCTTAGCAGGTTCTGTTAGGAGGCTTCGTCACAGATTCCGACCTTTTTATTGAAAGAAATTGTGCTGTTTTTTCTGAAAAACCAATTGATCCCATTTTAAGTTAATGGGGTCTGTATGACGCCAATGGTATTTATCATGGGACGGGTCTGTTCTTGACATGAATTTAGAATACAAAGGTGAACCCTGCCTTCTCTTGAGACCAATAACAATAATTCCCATCTCCTCATGAACATCCATGGTCAACTCACACCAGCAGTTGTCAATACAAAAAAAAGGTTTCTGGCAACAGTTTATCTCCTGCAAAATAAAGATTCATGCGTGATGATATCAAACATGTCCACCAACATCTCAATATATTAGAAAAGAGTAGGGAGACCACCCCTAAAACAGCAGATTGTCGACATATTGCACTAGAATTATCATTTAGTGATAATTATGTACTGAGTGTGGTGAGCATAAGAACATAAGCAATATCTGTCTATCTACTGAACCTTTCAGCTACAGGACTTCAGCACTCATATGACTGCTCATAACTTTCATCACCAGATGGTGACGTCACAACTACAGCACACGTGACCACTGCAGCCAATCACTGGGCTCAGCAGCAGCCATTCCTGAGGAATCTTAGCCAATTCCTCATGGACAATGTCCTCCAGTTCACTAACATTCTTGGGTTCACTAACATTTAAATCCCACAAAAGATTTTCTATGGGGCTCAAGTCAGGCAGCTGGTAGGGCCACTCCGGAATCTTGCAGTACTTGTTTTAAAATTAATCTTTGGTGGACTGTGAGGATTTCATGGGATCATTGTCCTGTTGAAGCATTAGAGTACAAGGATGCTCAAACTTCAGCTTCTTCACAGAAGGCATAGCAAGCAGTTTTCTCCAATTTTTTGCTGTTACACTGCTTTAAGTGTCACAATATTTTTTGCGCAACTCAAATTTTGCTGCTTTTGGAATTTTAAAGCTGGATCCACCAACTTTTTGAAAAGCCGGTGGAGCTTATTCAGGAAGGGCGCTGTTGAGTCCACCCAATAAATTTATCATAATTTACACCACAAATTGGAAGGTCTCCAGTGCCAAAGTAAACAAAACAGCCCCAAAGCATCACTGAGCAACCACCATGCTTTACTGTAGGCAGGCTGTCCCTTTCAATTTATGCTTCATTCTTCCTCCTTCAGACATACTGCTAATCCATGGGCTCAAAAACTTTTTTTC
Organism: Phyllobates terribilis; assembly: GCF_046119375.1. Classification (NCBI taxonomy): domain Eukaryota; kingdom Metazoa; phylum Chordata; class Amphibia; order Anura; family Dendrobatidae; genus Phyllobates; species Phyllobates terribilis. The sequence continues at coordinate 320,242,574 of NW_027362763.1, forward strand.
ATCACTCCACAGAAGAGCATTCCAAAACTTCTGTGGCATATTTATATGGTTATGAGCATATTTGAGACTTTTCATCTGCTTTTAGGTCAGTAGAGACTAATAAGAACTAAAGATGCTTGTCATGAAGTGGTTGAATAATTCTGAGACTGCATAAATTATTAAAAGTTGCACTTTTGTGTTTTTATATCAGTTGTGTTATTTATATTGTTATTGTTTCATTAGTTTATTGAAAACAGCAGAAAGGTGGTAAATTTTGCTAATGAACTCAAATTTCAATGGGGCTTGAATAATTTTAATTGCAACTATACAATGCAACCAAGTAATTCATCTAGATGCCTGTCCAAATGCAAAAGACTTCTTGGTGACAGTAAAGTCATGCATCAGCTGACTTACCTTTATCAAATCAGCAGCCAATCACAAAATAATAGCGTCATATATCAGATCTTCAATGGAAAGCAGATTGCCCATAGAGTTCAGCTCTGGAGAAAGATTCTGCAGCTGATTGAGCCCTCTTAGCCTCTAGGCCCATGGCTACTATAGCAGTTGTCAATAAATACAATCTCCAGTACAGTGTAAAGTCAGGTATACACAACTGACCCCTGATCTGTTTTCTGACTGTCATTTGAATGTTGATCGAGTTTTCAGCTGTAGTTCTTCTGTGCCAACTAGGTGCCTTTTCTATTTGGTTGAACATTTAAAAAATTAGATCAATAAAAATTAATTAAATTATTACAATGTACAAATATGACAACCATTAATTGTTGTTTAAAGGGGTAGTCCCGAACTTTGATACTGATGGCCTATATCAGATCAATGGAGGTCCAATATCTAGCACCCGCACAGATCAGCTGGCATCAGGTTCCACGTTGGCCAGATGTACATAGTGTATGCATTCAAAATAGTATAGCTCCATACACAATGTAAAGGCCATTCTGGGGTACTGGAGGAGTCGTCCATAATTTTGATATTGATGGCCTACACAGGATAGATCATTAATATCAGATTAATAGTCTTTGGATAACTATCACCCCCACTGATCAGCTGGTATCAAGTCTCTCGTGGCTAAATGTACATCGTGTATGGAGCCAAAACAGCACAGCTTCATACTCAATGTAGTTCTTGGGAAACTCATGTTTCAGAGACCTGTCAGTCAGGGATAAGAGGCAGGCAGCAGGCGGGGAAAAGACAGAGAAGCAGAAGAGCTGTAAGTGTGTAACACGGGTACTTTAGATGCAGCGACACAGAAACACAGAGCAGCCAATACAGGGTTAATAAACAGGGGAAGTTTATAATACCAGGTCAATCTCCACGTAGGGAGTAACAGGGGAAAATATGGGGGAAAACAAGGGAAGTAGCAGGTAAAAGTCTTTAACTGACAGTTCACAGTTTAACTAGATATAGCAGAGTCGAACCGGTTGTAATCGACAGTTTTTACACTTAGCTGACTCTTTTCCTCCACAAGGCAGTTGCCAGCTGATGCCGGTGTTGATTTCCTCAGGCGTCCCCGCCCAAACAATGCTCCGTCTTCTGGCGGCAGCGGGCGGTCTCCAGTTTTACCCGCTGAGCCCTTAGTCCATAACTCGGCACCTCACGTGCTCAACTCCACAGACCCTGCGTCTCTTCTCCCTCTAGTCGGCTTGACTCCTCCGGTCCACTGCACTTGGCTCTTGCTCCTAGTACTGGAGCCAGGAGCCTGGACCCTCTCACACTGCTCTCCTGAGCGGGACCCTGCTCTCACTTTCCCGCGCAAAGGTCCTCGTCTCTCCCTCTCTCTAGCCACACCACCAGTTTTCTGGTCACCTTTACATACATGACATTAGCTTGGGGTATAAAATACTGATGATAGATTTTATTTAAACTTGCAGTGGCCAAACTAAATAATGAGAACTACCACCTATTGAAGTTTAAAGTTAACATGTTATTGTCCAGAGATGACTCCAAAATGCAATGCTCGACATGATCACACAACAAAGGTCTGTGGGCGAAGGTATTGAAGGCATTGCAGCCATATTGCTATGCAGGTTACCTAACACATCCAATGCACTAGAGACTAGGCCTGAGACAGACTTGACACTAGAATTTGCAAAGACCAGCCTAATACATGAATATCGGAGAAGCAAATAATTTGTGCAGGACTCCACAGAAAGTGACAGTCAAATCTCTCTTAAAGTGACAAACACAAGGTGACATAAGATGGAAAGTAGATCATGTGTTAGATGCCACAAACAGAGGTGCTTGTAGAAATGCTGTTAAATATAGAAAACTAAATTAAAAACTAAGGTGTATAAATAGTGCTGGAAACCAATACGCATTCTGTATCTTGGTGGGCTCCCCACGCCATGATGGCCGCGCTTATCCCTGCATGCATAACGTCACTGGAATGTGCAACACAATATCAGCACACCTGTTATTATTGAGATGAGGGAAACACTGAACGCTCCACCATACCGGGAGGACAGGATTGTGCATTGACTTCACAGCAACAGGTCACGTGACAAGTAATAAATGCTTTTTCACAGAACGTGATTTAAATAACAAGTAAACCAACTATATTGCTGGTAGAAGCAGAATAAATTCAGAAGGTGCTGAAAAGGAATCCTCATGTGTCCCAATAAAAATGGACAGAATTTAGCCATATTAGCAAAGAGGTGTTGTATATGCCCAGTCTAGAAGAAAGACTGTTAAAACAGTGGCACACACACACAGAAGTGGGCACCTGTGCAATAAAAATATATTGGTCCTTTGCAGTCCAATAGCTCATCATAATGCATCTTGCTTTTGTGGTGGAATTGGACCAGCTTACCTCTTGGAGCCCTGTGTGGCTGCATAGGTTGCACCAATGGTATTTCCACCCCTGATCTAAAAAGCAAATGACAGCTAAAGGACTAACTGTAAAATTTTAAGGATACAAGTGTGTTATCCTGAATGGAAAGTGCAGTCATGGACAAAAATGTTGGCACCCTTAAATTGTTCCAGAAAATGAAGTATTTCTCCCAAAAAATTATTGCAATTACACATGTTTTGTTATACACATGTTTATTTCCTTTGTGTGTACTGGAACAGCACAAACAGAGAAAAAAAGGTAAATTGGACAAAATTTCACACATAACCCCAAAAATGGGCCAGACAAAATTGTTTGCACCTTTCCAAAATTACAAGAAAACAACTTTGTTTCAAGCATGTGATTCTCATTCAAACTCACCTGTGGCAAGTAACAGGTGCGGGTAATTTGAAAATCACTTCTGAGACCAGATAAAAAGGGGAGAAGTTGACTGAATCTTTGCATTGTGTGTCTGTGTGTGCCACACTAAGCATGGAGAACAGAAAGAGGAGAAGAGCACTGTCTGAAGACTTGAGAACCAAGATTGTTGAAAACTATCAACAATCTCAAGGTTACAAGTCCATTTCCAGAGATCTTGATGTTCCTTTGTCCACTTTGCGCAATATAATCAAGAAGTTTACAACCCATGGCACTGTAGCTAATTTCCATGGATGTAGATGGCAGAGAAAAATTGATGAAAGGTTGCAACGCAGGATAATCCAGATGGTGCATGAGCAGCCCTACTCAAGTTCCAAAGAAATTCAAGCTGTCCTGCAAGGCTTAGGGTGTGTGTTGCCCCTGAGGGTTCAGTCGCCACAGAGGTACTGCGCCTCACCCAGAGGTGTGGTGTCTCCTTCTCTCAGGTAAGGAGGGAGTGCTGCCCGGAACCCCAACACCCACATTCAACACTACACTGCTCCAGGCCGGCTGGAAGGGCAATATGCACTGTGTTCCTGCTGAGCCCTGTCCCTGGCTGGAGTGGGGGGAACCAAAGGTAGGGGGAACCAGTAGTGGGTGTGGGTGGAGGATGTAGAGTAGGGGAGCACCATTGTAGGAGGTATTTAAAGGGAAGTCATCTTAGGGTGGCAGGCTAGTCAGTGTGGATTCAATGAAAGGAGAGGAGGGGAGCAGAGTCTCTTCTGGAGCTCTGCTCCACATTTGGGGCCTAGTAATAGAGGCCCAGGAGGGCAGCAAAGGAGAAAGGCTCCGTTCTTACGAAGGGATCCCAGGGGGTACGATGAGTGCAGGACGGCACCCGTACGCCCCGAATCTGCCAGGTGTCAGAGGGATCGGGCCACAAGAAGGGGACCGGCCCCTGGACCAGCCGGTCTCCAGGTCTCGGCTGGAAAAACCGGAGGTTTCTGCACTTTCATGGTGCAGTTGCCACAGTCTCACCCTAGTCACCGTGAAGGGCATCAAGTAGGTCCGGGAACTCGAGGTTTCCCAGAAGGACTTCAGAGCACCCGATCGGGACTGAGTGTGGGGAAGCACAGGGCAGGAGGGAGAAGACCCAGCGTGAGAAGTCGGTCTAGTAAGGAACATAAAGAACACGGGGTTCCGTCAAGCACTCCTGATATATCTGAGAAAGTGCTGAACTCCTGGTCTGGTAGACACAGTGCGACGCGGAGGCAGACACCCGTACAGTGTACCTGAGAACCTTGAACAAGAACTGTGAGTAAAACTCAGGTGACTGCACTCCACTGCCTCCATCAGTTATTTCAGCTGCGCCATCCCGACTGCACTACAAGCCCCAGTATCACCACCCACCATCAAACTCTACACTGCCCTGAAGCCCGCTCCACCTGTGGGGAGCTGTTCCATCCTAGCTGCCTATCAACTGCCTCAGAGGTCTGCAGCAGCGCTGGTACAAATTACCAGAAACCACATGTGGCGTCACGATCAAACTACAAATCCCATATAAACTATCCCCTTTTTGTTGACCGCCCTGGGCCACGGACCGGGCCAGCCACTGTGACATATTCCCCCCCAGCATCCATAGGCCCCGACACCGAGTACCCCACTGCCCTGGGGGCGAGTCAGGGGCATCATTGTTAGCGAGAGCTATCCATTGACATTTCAATGAAATGAAACGCTATGGTAGGAGATCCAGGAGGACCCCACTCCTCACACAGACATAAAAAAGCTAGACTGCAGTTTGGCAAAACATATGTAAGTAAGTCAAAATCCTTCTGGGAAAACATCTTGTGGACAGATGAGAACAAGTTAGAGTTTTTTGGTAAAGCATATCATTGTACTATTTACCGAAAATGGAATGAGTCCTACAAAGAAAAGAACACAGTACCTACAGTCAAATATGGTGGAGGTTCAAACATGTTTTGGGGTTGTTTTTCTGCCTTTTGCACTGTGTGCAAGGAATCATGAAACCTGAAGATTACCAAAATGATTTTGTGTCGCAATGTAGTGCCCAGTGTCAGAAAGCTGGGCTTGCATTTTAGGTCGCATCCAAGAAGGACCCAAAAATTAATGGAAACAATGTGCTGGAGAGTTCTGAAGTGGCCAGCAATGAGTCCAGGTTTAAATGCCATTAAACACCCGTGGAAAGATTTTAAAATTGATGTTTTATGAGAAGGCACCCTTCAAACATGAGAGACCTGGAGCAGTTTGCAAAAGAAGAGTGGTCCAAAATTCCAGTTGAGAGGTGTAATATGCTTGTTGATGGTTATAGGAAGCGATTGATGCAGTTATTTATTCCAAAGGGTATGCAACCAAATATTAAGTTGAGGGTGCCAACAATTTTGTTCAACCCAATTTTTGGTGTTTAGTGTGAAATTATGTCCAATTTGCCCTTTTTCTCTGTTTTTTTGTGTTGTTCCAATGCACACAAAGGAAATAAACATGTGCATAACATAACATGAGTAATTGCAATAATTTTCTGGGAGAAATACTTCATTTTCAGGAACAATTTCAAGGGTGCCAACACTTTCGGCCATGACTGTAAGTGAAAGCTAGTGCCAAAACAGATGGAATTCAGATACAGAACCAAACCGTTAAACAAGAAAAAAAAACAAAGGTGAACTACCTGCATGTCTTTCTTACAAAGCAAGTACAGTCAGTGCATATGAACCCACATACTGGAAAGACATATATCAATTCTCAGAGGGGGACAAACACTGCAGAGGACTCATATTACTAATGAGATGGCTATGGATATTTTTGCATAGCCATTGACTGCACCAAGAGCGGTTCAGGGCTAATGAGGAGATTGGTTCTAATGGACTGAGCTTTAGCTATAGAGAAGGGGTGTTCGAGTATATAACAGCTATACACTTACAGTACAGACCAAAAGTTTGGACACACCTTCTCATTTTAAGATTTTTCTGTATTTTCATGACTATGAAAATTGTACATTCACACTGAAGGCATCAAAACTATGAATTAACACATGTGGAATTATATACTTAACAAAAAAGTATGAAACAACTGAAAATATGTCTTATATTCTAGGTTCTTCAAAGTAGCCACCTTTTGCTTTGATGACTGCTTTGCACACTCTTGGCATTCTCTTGATGAGCTTCAAGAGGTAGTCACCGGAAATGGTTTTCGGTTCACAGGTGTGCCCTGTCAGGTTTAATGAGTAGGATTTCTTGTCTTATAAATGGGGTTGGGACCATCAGTTGTGTTGTGCAGAAGTCAGGTGGATACACAGCTGATAGTCCTACTGAATAGACTGTTAGAATTAGTATTATGGCAAGAAAAAAGCAGCTAAGTAAAGAAAAACGAGCGGCCATCATTACTTTAAGAAATGAAGGTCAGTCAGTGCGAAAAGTTGGGAAAACTTTGAAAGTGTCCCCAAGTGCAGTTGCAAAAACCATCAAGCGCTACAAAGAAACTGGCTCACATGAGGACCGCCCCAGGAAAGGAAGACCAAGAGTCACCTCGGCTTCTGAGGATAAGTTTATCCGAGTCACCAGCCTCAGAAATCGCAGGTTAACAGCAGCTCAGATTAGAGACCAGGTCAATGCCACACAGAGTTCTAGCAGCAGACACATCTCTACAACAACTGTTAAGAGGAGACTTTGTGCAGCAGGCCTTCATGGTAAAATAGCTGCTAGGAAACCACTGCTAAGGACAGGCAACAAGCAGAAGAGACAAGTTTGGGCTAAAGAACACAAGGAATGGACATTAGACCAGTGGAAATCTGTGCTTTGGTCTGATGAGTCCAAATTTGAGATCTTTGATTCCAACTACCGTGTCTTTGTGCGACGCAGAAAAGATGAACGGATGGACTCTACATGCCTGGTTCCCACCGTGTAGCATGGAGGAGGAGGTGTGATGGTGTGGGGGTGCTTTGCTGGTGACACTGTTGGGGATTTATTCAAAATTGAAGGCATACTGAACCAGCATGGCTACCACAGCATCTTGCAGCGGCATGCTATTCCATCCCGTTTGCGTTTAGTTGGACCATCATTTATTTTTCAACAGGACAATGACCCCAAACACACCTCCAGGCTGTGTAAGGGCTATTTGACCAAGAACGAAAGTGATGGGGTGCTAACCCAGATGACCTGGCCTCCACAGTCACCAGACCTGAACCCAATCGAGATGGTTTGGGGTGAGCTGGACTGCAGAGTGAAGGAAAAAGGGCTAACTAGTGCTAAGTATCTCTGGGAACTCCTTCAAGATTGTTGGAAGACCATTTCCGGTGACTACCTCTTGAAGCTCATCAAGAGAATGCCAAGAGTGTGCAAAGCAGTCATCAAAGCAAAAGGTGGCTACTTTGAAGAACCTAGAATATAAGACATATTTTCAGTTGTTTCACACTTTTTTGTTAAGTATATAATTCCACGTTTCATAGTTTTGATGCCTTCAGTGTGAATGTACAATTTTCATAGTCATGAAAATACAGAAAAATCTTTAAATGAGAAGGTGTGTCCAAACTTTTGGTCTGTACTGTACGTTATGCACTGTGTTGTTAGACTTTGTTAATACTTTAGGCTGTGTGCCCACGATGCGTTTTTAAGCGTTTCCGCAGCGGCAAAAACGCTGCAGAAATGCTTAAAAAACGCATGGTAGAAAGCCTGCCATGTCCCCCAATGATAATCCGCATGTGCTGTGCACATGCTGCGGAAATTTCCGCTGCGGATTATCATTGCGGAAAAAAACGCAGCACTACCAATTATTTTGTGGAAGTGCTGCGTTTTCGCCGCCATTGACTTTCATTAGAACGCGGAAATTCCACAAGACAGCATCTGTACTTGCGTAATTGGCACGTTCTAATGTGTGGATGGTACCCGGGTGTGGAGGAGAGGAGAGTCTCATCCACACCCAGGTACCATTAAAAAATCAGTAAAAAAAGAATAAAATAAAAAATAAATATATATTTACCTTCTGGCGGCCCGCGCTGCGCTCCTCCTTGCTTCCCGGCACTTCGCGATGGAATGAAGGACCTGCGCTGATGTCAGAGTCATGTGACGGGTCACGCGACGCTGATGTCGGCAGATCCTTCAATCCACCGCTGTCGGCAAGGGAGAACGGAGTGAAGCAAGACACCGGGGGCCATCGGAAGGTAAGTATAGATTTATTTTTTTATTTTTTACCATTCTTTACGGTCACACTATATAAATCCATGCCGTTTGCATGGATTTATATAGTGTGACCAAGTTGTCAAGCACTTTCCAAGTGATGTTAAAATCGCTTGGAAAGCGCTTGACAACCCGCATGCGGAAATGCATGTGAAGAACGATTCACATCCGCATGTCCCTGGCAGGAAAACGCATGTACAATCCGCATGTACAATCCGCATGCATTTTTCCTGCCAGGGAGATGCAGAAACGCTCAGGAAAAATCCTGAGCATTTCTGCATCGTGGACACATAGCCTTACTGTTTGTGCGTGTTCTCTTCCTGTAATCCTCCATGTTTGTGATTATGATAATGGTTGCTGTTTGTCCCAAGTAAACAGTTTCTTCTTCCACAATGTCTGAGTGATTCTCAAGAAAGCTGACAATCTTCAACACAAGAGATCAAAGCACAGTTCACTTTTCAGTTTTCTTGGAAGTCTACTTTTTGCAGCAAATGGATGAAATCAGATATGTGATTCTTAGCAACCTCTTTAATTATTAGTTTTCTCTGCTGATTTTATCTGTGTACCTTTTTTTAGTCTTTTATATCTGTGCTGGAAACAAATGTTGGACTATCAGAATATCTCAACATTCAGATGCCATTATGAAGATGCCATTTAAAATAAGAATATTTTCAACATAGAATTGAAGCAATACTTTCCTATCTAATGATTTATCTATAGATTAATCCTAATTATATTCCTAATTAGCTTATCACAATGCATCATTATATAACTCAGCATAAATCCTAGATTTTTGCACTTACACTAAGTATTTCAAGCTTTAGTCACAACCCCTGTTACCTGTTATCCTTATGGCATGGAAACTCTTTAGTAATCCAGCCAAATGGAAATGCAATTTTTCAAGCTACTAAATGAATTCCAGGCCACCATTTTCATAGACTATACCTGTAATAAAAAATAAATAAAACTTGTGCTGCCCACGTTAGATGACAAACTGCATTGGGATTTCAAGTGCCAAAGTAACACTTAACCTCTATATATCTTCTTAATGAAGTCGGCATAGAAAGACACCATGTGATCCTTTTGTAAGAGAGCAAGCCAGTTACAATCTGGACTCACTAATAGGAGCTGTCACTTGGGCTTTTCCAGGTCAGAAGCTTGGAAGAGCAATTACATCAAATTGGTGGCTGCAGACACAGGGATAAGCCTCCACAGGCCAGGTACCTAAATCATTAGACATGGTCTTTTTCAATGATAAATTGTAGAAGAGAGTGAAACATGCTGCTAGTCATTAATCTGGGGCAATCAGGTTGAAAGCTGGCTTGTTTTATTCAGTAATTAACTGGTTATTTGAAGAAAAATGATACATAGCCTAGCGTGCGCCCATACAACTGCCAACTCGTGGATGGTAATGTGGAACTGTGGGGAATCTCAAGAGAACAATTCACACTGTTTCAATTAAAGACATTGACATATACTGAAAAATTGCTGCAGCTTGGTATTGACAGAAATACTCCGATATATATACAGGGAATTGTGCTCTTTCCAGCTTGAGGTAATATGGTATTATATCTAAAATGTAAAGGAGCTGGATAATAAAAATGTGAAAATTTAAGTTATAAAGGTATACAAAAAGAATTGAAGTCCTAAATAGTCATAGAAGTATTAGCCATTGGTTGTCTTATGGACGCTGCCTGTATAGCTCTTTTAGTATGGAACCATACAGGATTTACGTCCTGCTGTAGAAGCTCTATTGCTCTCCATGTATATGAAGATATTGTCCACAGTAGCACAGAACATTTAGAAATTTTACTTCTATAAGATTTGAACAGAGACAATAAAAAAACCTACAGTAGGAGGCATTTACATCTCTATGGTGGAACTATATGAATGTGTACTGTGGCCACGTGCATAAGCAATAAATCAATAATGCTTCCTGGACATGAAATTGGTGGATTTACACAATTGACTAATGTTGAGTGAGTCAATAGATAAATAATTGACCTAAGTCAAGAAGACTTTTTATTAAATGGTCATCTTTATAGTCAAAGATTGGTTGCCCAGTCCTAAAAAAATATGTTCACTAACTGTATAATGTTCTGCAACTTTCCAGGAAGTAGGGACATCCAACCTAACCGCAGACGGGTTAACAACCTGAAGCACTTTAAATGGACCCATAAACTTAGGACCCAGTTTTTTAGAGGGAATCCTCAACCACAGGTTCTTTGAGGACAACCAAACCATGTCACCCACAGTAAACAAAACCTCCTTACGTTTTCTGTCAAAATACTTCTTGGACTTCTTGTTAGCCTTTTGAAGGTTGCAAAGTACATTAGTCCAAACTCTCTCCTAAAGGTTCTAGGCACAAACAACCTCCCATGGGGAGTGTTAGATGGAGCATCATCTTGAGCTTTCAGAATCCCATTTTCCAAAACGGAGTCCAATGCCGCCACCACAACTCCTTTCTGTAAAGTGCTCTCCTCCTCCTCGGCACCGACTGTAGGAGAGAAGCTGTTATAGGTAACAGAACAATGAAACCGAGAAAAAAAAGTGCCCACCTAGCTTGACGGGCATTCAAGCGCTTGGCAGCATCCAGATAGATCAAATTCTTATGATCTGTGAAAACCTGAATAGGAAATCTAGCGTCTTCCAAAAAATGACGCCAATGTTCAAACGCAAGTTTAATAGCCAGCAACTCCCGATTTCCAACATCATAATTCAGTTCGGTTTCCGAAATTTTTTTCGAAAAGAAGGCACAAGGATGTACTCCATCCCTGTTCTCCTGAGAGAAAAACTGCTCTGACCCCCACCGATGAAGCATCGACCTCGACCAAAAAAGGCATGGTCTCATCAGGCTGCATAAGGATAGGGGCAGAACTGAACCTCTCTTTAAGATACTTAAACGCTTCAATGGCCTTAGTAGTCCACTGGACCGTATTCGCACCTTTCCTGTTGAGATCGGTTAAAGGCTTAACAATTACAGAAAAATTCTTAATGAATTTCCTGTAATAATTGTCAAAACCCAAAAATCTCTGTATAGATTTCAAACCAATAGGCCTAGGCCATTCCTGCACAGCCTGAACCTTCACCGGGTCCATCTCAAAGCCCTCGCTGAAGACAATGTAGCCCAAAAAACTAATTTTCTGCACAGCGAAATCACATTTCTCCAGCTTAGCAAAGAGTGAATTATCACTCAATAACTGCAAAACGTCACGTACACTCTGCCAATGGGACTCTAGATCTGGCCAATAAATCAAAATGTCATCTAAATACACAACCACATTCTTACCAATCAAAGGTCTCAGGATGTCATTAATAAGGTTCTGAAAAAATGTAGGTGCATTGGTAAGACCAAAAGGCATCACCAGATTCTCAAAATGACCTACCGGAGTGTTAAAAGCAGTTTTCCATTCATCACCCTCCTTCACTCGTAACAAATTGTATGCCCCCCGGAGATCAATTTTAGAGAACCACTTGGCCCCCACCAACTGGTTAAACAAGTCAGGAATTAACGGCAATGGGTAGGAATTGCGTAGGTAATCTTATTAATTTCACGAAAATCTAGACATGGACGTAAACCTCCGTTCTTTTTTTTAACAAAGAAAAATCCAACTGCCACAGGCGACTTAGAAGGTCTAATGTGACCAGCAGCCAGGCTAGTCTGTATGTACTCCTCCAAGGCCTTTCTTTCAGGGATAGTCAGATTAAACAAGTGACTCTTGGGAAGAGTAGCTCCCGGAACAAACTCAATGGCGTAATCATAATCCCTATGAGGAGGTAAAACTTGCGACTCCTCCTCCGAAAAAACCCTCCAAAAATCTTGAATAGGTAGCGGTAATTCCCATTTTTCCACAGCCGCAATGCGACCATTACAACATTTATCATAGCACTTCGGACTCCAAGACTTAATCACATTAGTAGACCAGTCCAGTAAAGGATTGTGCAGTTTTAACCAAAGCAAACCTAAAACGACCGGAGAGGGTAAATTATCTAATACAACCAAGGCCAAAATTTCTTGGTGAACTCCATTGATAGTGAGGGGAAATGCAGCAACCTTGTGAGTAATACATTTCAAGGGAGTGTTATCAATTGCAATCACAGAAATAGGTGATAACAAAGGTTTGGATTTCAATTTAAGTTTTTCCAAAAACCCTTTATCAATCACATTAAGTGTTGAACCACAATCCACAAATACCTGAAATTCAATCAAATTTTCCTGCAAAGTAGTACTCCCTGAAAGAAATACTCCTGCAGAGCGTAAACAAGCTATACGGGCATACCTGACCCTTTTTTTTTTCTTTACTTAAACGAAGCTCACAATACTTAATCAAATGGTTAGCTTTACCACAATAAAGACACAATCCCTCGGCGAACCTCCGGTCTCTTTCCTGAGAAGAGAGCGACTTCACCCCAACCTCCATTGGTTCTCCGCCGTCAGAGCAGATTTTCTGGGGACTAGGTCCTGGCATTACAGGAGTCTTTACCTCATTCTGCCTAAATCTCAGCCTCCTATCCACACGAACAGCTAATTGCATGGCATCCTGCAGAGTCTCAGGTGCGGGAATGCAATTAGCAAATCCTTATCCCTTTCACTCAGACCAGCAAGAAATAGACATTTCAGAGCAGGATCATTCCATTTGACTTCTGAAGCCCACCTTCTAAAGTGTGTGCAACAATTTCAACATCACCTGACCCCTGATTCAAACGCCTAAGTTCTGTCTCAGCAGATGAGATTCGATCAGGATCGTCATATAATTAGACCCATAGCAGAAAAAAATTCTTCAACAGACCTTAAGCATGCATCATTAGGTTGGAGAGAAAAGGCCCACTCATGTGGTTCTTTGCGCAAAAGTGACATAATAAAACCAATGCAGTGTGATTCTTTCCCAGAGGACCTTGGTCTCAAACAAAAATATAACAAACAAGCATTTTTAAAGGAAAAAAAATCTTGCTGTTTACCATAAAAAACATCAGGCAGTCCTACCTTGGGTTCCACAAAATGCGCTCCAGAACAGCTACTCACGTGTTGCTGGAGCTCAGCCACCTCCAGAGACAATCCCTGCAAGCGTTGAGCCAAATCCTGGATGGAAACCATATTGATCCGCGAATTTCTTTCCTTTTAGTTTTTTCGGCTGGACTTATTGTTATGATCTGCAACAAGTACTAAGGAAAGAGAGGGGAAAGCTGTCCCTACAGTAAGACTAAGCTGAATCCCTACGATGTAGCGGGCTGCCTGTTCCTAGCGAACAGACCCGCCTTAGTCCTCGGCTAGTCTGAACGAAGACCTATAGCATAGGGGGAGGGGTCCCTAAAAGAACTAAGGACTGGAACAAAAATGGGACACCTCTTAAACAGAGATGTTGTTGCAGAACACAAAAAGACAAACAGACAAAAAGGTACTAGAGGTCCCAGGAGGACCAAGCGAACTGACAGAGAAAGGCACAGAAGCACCTGGCTAGCAAAACAGTCAGACAACACTGAAGTCCAGCACAGCCAAAAGGGTGGAGCTGGAATATAAAGGCATGTGGTCACATGACCGCAAAACACAAGATGGAAAAAACAAACAGGAGGGTTCTAACACCGACATGGTGCCCTTAGAAATAAAAGTATCATTATACTGCCCTATGAATAAAAGTATCTCCCATGCTGTTCCCCTGAAAAAATAATTGACCATCACTGTGCTTCCTGCGCAAAATATCCCCCTCACATTGCCCCTCTCCATAGTATGCCCCCATACTACCCCTCTGCATAATGTCTCCCCCATACTGCCCTTCTCCATCATGTCCTCCCACACTACCCCACACTGCCGATCTTCATAATACCCCCCCCACATTTCACCTTTTCATAATATCTCCCACAACCATAATGTCCCCCATAGTGTCCCCTGGTGCTCCATGATGTTCCCCATTGCCCCATAATGGCCCCAGAATGGGCTCCATAGTGTCCCCCATTGCCCCATAATGGCTCCATAGTAACATAGTCTTCCTTCAACCTTAAAAAAACTAAGTCCATCTAGTTCAGCCCATAGCCTAACATGGTGATCCAGAGGAAGGCAAAAAAAAACATGTCGCAAACACTAAGCTCCACATTGGGGAAAAAAATTTCTTCCTGACTCCATACGACAATCAGACTAGTTCCCTGGATCAACGCCCTATCAAGGAATCTAGTATATATAACCTGTAATATTATACTTTTCAAGAAAGGCATCCATGCCCTTCTTAAATTTTAGTAGTGAATCACTCATTACAACATCATGCGGCAAAGAGTTCCATAGTCTCACTACTCTTACAGTAAAGAATCCGCGTCTGTGATTATGATTAAACTTTCTTTCCTCCAGACATAGAAGATGCCCCCTTTTACCCGTCTCAGGCCTCAGAGTAAAAAAAGATCAGTAGAAAGGTCTTTGTACTGTCCCGTCATATACTTGTACATAGTAATAAGATCACCCCTAAGCCTTCGGTTTTCCAAAGTAAATAACCCCAAATGTAATAACCTGTCTTGGTATTGCAGACCCCCCAGTCCTCTAATAACCTTGGTCGCTCTTCTCTGCACCTGCTCTACTTCAACTATGTCTTTCTTATACACCGGAGACCAGAACTGTACACAATATTCTAAGTGTGGTCGCACTAGTGACTTATATAGAGGTAAAATTATGTTCTCCTCATGAACATCTATGCCTCTTTTAAAGCATCCCATTATTTTATTTGCCTTTGCAGCAGCTGCCTGACACTGGCCACAAAACGTGAGCTTGTCATCCACCAATACACCCAGGTCTTTTTCAGTGACAGTTTTGCCCAGTGTTTTACAATTAAGCATATAATTATGCATATTATTTCCTCTGCCCAAGTGCATTACCTTACATTTATCCTCATTAAAGCTCATTTGCCATTTATCAGCCCAAGCTTCTACTTTACATAGATCTTCCTGTAATATAAAATTGTCCTCCTCTGTATTGATTACCCTGCAGAGTTTAGTGTCATCTGCAAATATTGAAATATTACTCTGTATGCCCCCTACAAGGTCATTAATAAATATGTCAAAAAGAAGGGGGCCCAATACTGACCCCTGTGGTACCCCACTGTTAACTGAGACCCAGTCTGAGTGTGTTCCATTAATAACCACCCTTTGTTTCCTATCACTGAGCCAGTTCTTAACCCACATACATATATTTTTCCCTATCCCCATTGTTCTCATTTTATGTATCAACCTTTTGTGTGGAACCGTATCAAAAGCTTTTGAAAAGTCCATATACACAACATCCAGCATTTCCTTGGTCCAGTCCGGAACTTGCCTCCTCATAAAAGCTGATCAGATTAGTTCGACAGGAACGGTCCCTCATAAACCCATGTTGATATTGGGTCATGAGGTTATTCTTCTTCAGATACTCTATTATAGCATCTCTTAGGAAACCCTCCAGGATTTTACCCACAGTAGAGGTTAAGCTTAGTGGCCTATAATTTCCAAGTTTGGTTTTTGTCTCCGTTTTGAATATTGGCACCACATTTGCTATATGCCAGTCCTGTGGTACAGACCCTGTTATTATGGAATCTTTAAAGATTAAAAATAATGGTCTATCTATGACTTTACTTAATTCCTGCAGTACTCGCGGGTGTATCCCATCCGGGCCCGGGGATTTGTCAACTTTAGTGATTTTTAGACGCCGCCGTACTTCTTGCTGGGTTAAGCAAGCGACATTTAATGGAGAATTTTTATCATCACTAATCATGTTTTCTGTCATGCGATTTTCTTGTGTAAATACGGTTGAAAAAAAATCATTTAGCATATTGGCTGTTTCCTCATCCTCATCCACCATTTCACCCAAACTATTCTTAAGGGGGCCAACACTATCATTTTTTAGCTTCTTACTATTTATGTAGTTAAAGAATATTTTGGGATTATTTTTACGTTCTCTGGCAATGAGTCTCTCTGGCTCAGTCTTTGCTGCCTTGATTTGGTTTTTACAGAATTTATTTAATTTTCTGTATTTATTTAATACCTTATCACTACCTACCGTATTTTTTGGACTATAATACGCACCGGACCATAAGACGCACCTAGGTTTTAAAGAAGGAAAATAGGAAAAAAAATTAAGAAAAAAATGTGGTCATGATGCTCTGTTATGGGGGAGGGGGTCTGCTGCTGACACTGGTATTGGGGTAATGTCCCCCAATTCTGTTAATATCCTCTATCCTGGTATGTATGGCCCCTCCTTCCTGGTATAAGTGGCCCCCATCCCATCCTGGTATACCTGGCCCTCATCCCCATGCTGGTATGCATGGTACCCCCTGATCCTCCATCCTGGTATGCATGGCACCCCTTTATCCCCCATCCTGGTATGCATGGCACCCCTTTTTCCCCCATCCTGGTATTCATGACACCCCTTGATTCCCCATCCTGGTATGCATGGCACCCCTTGAGCCCCCATCCTGGTATGCATGGCACCCCTTGAGCCCCCATCCTGGTATGCAAGGCACCCTCTGAGCCCCCATCCTGGTATGCATGGCACCCCTTGAGCCCCAATCCTGGTATGCATGGCACCCCTTGAGCCCCCATCCTGGTATGCATGGCACCCCTTGAGCCCCCATCCTGGTATGCATGGCACCCCTTGAGCCCCCATCCTGGTATGCATGGCAACCCTTGAGCCCCCATCCTGGTATGCATGGTCTCCATTGAGCCCCCATCCTGGTATGCATGGCAGCCCTTGAGCCCCCATCCTGGTATGCATGGCACCCTCTGAGCCCCCATCCTGGTATGCATGGCACCCTTTGAGCCCCCATAATGCTGCCTACAAAAAACAAAAAACAATCATGCTCCTGCTGCCGCTCTGCGGTCAGTGTGTCTGCTATTAAAGACCATGGATATTCACTACAACCCCTCCTTCCTACACCAGTTCCTGAGCCACTTATTTATCTCCCTAATCTCCCGTTGCCTCTCTGGTGTGGCACATGGTACAGGCAGTATTTCAGAGAATACCACCTTGGAGGTCCTTGCTTTAAGCTTGCAGCCTAATTCCCTGAAATCATCTTTACGGACCTTCCACCTCCCTCTAACTTTGTCATTTGTGCCAATGTGCACCATAATCGCTGGGTCCTCACCAGCCCCTCCCAGTAATCTGTCAACCTGATCAGCGATGTGCTGGACTCGAGCGCCAGGTAGGCAGCACACTGTTCGACGATCCCTGTCTTTGTGACAGATTGCCCTATCTGTTCCCCTAATAATTGAGTCCCCCACTAGCAGCACCTGCCTGGCCTGCCCTGCTCTCCTATTTCCCCCCTTACTGGAGCTGACACTCCTCCGGCTTTCAGAGGACATGCCTTGCTGCAGCAGTGCTACCCCTGTACCGACACCCACCTCATCTGCCAATTTTGGGGTGTGCCAGATCAGGACTAGCCTCCCTGGCACTCTTCCCTCTATCCCACCTTCTAACTGTCACCCAGCTAGCTGCCTCACTGTCCTGCAGCTCCCTACTACCACCCTCCCCCACATCTACCCCAGTGAGCAGCTGCTCAGTGAGCAGCAGACTCCTTTCCATAGTGTCAATGGATCTCAGTGTTGCCAGCTGTTCATTTAGATCCAGTACCTGGGCTTCCAAACGCACAACGTGCACACATCTAACACAGCAATATGCACCCACGACCGGCTGTTCAAGGATTGCATACATGTGGCAAGATGTACACTGGATAGCATTGTCAATAATGGAGCTCATTTCCTAATGGGGATTGCACGAGACAGAAATGTTAAGTAAAAAGAAATGTAAAGAATTAATAAAATACAGACAGAAATTCAGTCCAAATTCCTCCCTTCTAAACTTCCTGAATCCAAGTCACTGAAAAACAAGTCACACACTTACTTCCGCTTGCACTTATGCTCCGGTCACACTCGCTAAGGAAGAAGATTTAAAGAGCTTTTTTTTTCCCTTTTAGCAGCAATCCAACCTATAGCTCAATGCACTTCCAAAGGACCCCACAGTGTCCCCTATTGCCCCACTATGTTCCCCATTGCCCCATAATGGCCCACATAGTGTCCCCCATTGCTCCATAATGTCACCTGGAAAGTAACACCAAAAACTAACACAGTTCATCCTCAGCTCCTTCTGGAGTGCTTACTCTGAAAGAGGTGAATACATTTGAAGTTAGCAAGGAGGGAGAAGCGTTTCCAGGGCAGCTCAGCAAATCACACAAAATCCTTCCGTGGGCCGCATGTTGTGTAGGCCTGTGTTACTACAAATCAGTGTAGAAAAGAATTATTAAATCCTCATAGACTGACAAAATATTTTTTTTTAGGAAAAGTAAACTTGATTTTGAACAAACCTGTACAATATTCATTAGATGAAATCAACAATGGTGATAAATAGCAATAATAATATTATAATGTATGTAAACACTTTATACATAAATTGCTTATGTAATTATTTTGCTTGACTTACTTGACTTTTTTTCTTTTCTATTCATGCTTTAAGGGAGTCTGTCAGGGCAAAATGACCAAGCACATGCTATCAGTGCACCCTTGGTGCGGCCAAGCAGTTCAGTGCAACTTCTCACCTACCTGTTTTCCGTTTTCCATCTAATCATAACTGTGCTTCCTGTAAGGTCTGCAGTCTGATGATGGCTTGTAACAACAACTCCTATCAACTCTTTACCACTCCATTTGCTGGGTGTTGACCTGACATTGTAATTGATCACTGTACTACGCTTGGCAATGTATTCATATATAGATGATGGTTCTGATGCTGTAGCCATGTGCTAATAATGGTTTTGGTGATGTAGTTATGTATTGATTATGGTGGTTCTGGAAATGTAGTCATTTAGTGATGGAGGTTCTGATGATGTATTTATGTTGTGTACTGATGGTGGTTCTGGTGATGTATTAATGTATATGTTGTAATCTTTCATTTATTAGACTTGATACTTGATTATTATAAGTTCGATGTGCTGGAATGAAAATACAGCTGCCTGCATGGGGCTATACATGTCAGCTTGAACAAGTGTTTGACTAAAGCCCCCAACACCATAGACAACTGCCCAATCACTCAGCTGGCTGCTATTTCACCTGACTCTCCCATACATAGGAGTGCTCACTCTGCCAAGCTCTCCTGTGTTATAACTGAGAGAGCCAGTGCTGGAAATCTCTGATGATGGCTTATCAATTAGAGAAATAAAGGATCTGACGTCCAAAATTGGACATGACAGATCCTTATCTACCCTGACATCATCATACCAGACCCATACATTTTAGACTTTCAGCTGAATCTATCGCTATTGGCAGGTTTGACCAAATTTAGTCTAATGTGTATGGGTGCCTTATCTGCTATGTAATGGATATGGGCACTTTTAGGGTAAGTGTACAGGATGACTTTTAGATGTCTGCGAACACCACAAGAAAGTTCAGGACACTCTGAAATCTTTTGACCTGAAGCAACTTTTTTTTTGCTTTTTTCCGTCGTCTTTTCTGACATCTTTTGACAAACGTTTTTTTATTTAAATTGTACTCATGAAAGTAGTGAGTGAAGAATGGTCAGGTTACTTCTTTTAACTGCTTTGCATTTTTGGAAATCTGAAGCAGTTAAAAAAAGCTCAAAAGACAGAATATTTGAACAGCAAGTCGTTTTTACATTCTAGTGCATATGTTCACTCCTTTTAGCATTTATTTACTGCTTTTTCAGATGGGTTACAGAGTGGACCCGCCTGAAAAAGACATTGCGTGCACATACCCTTAGTCTGACTTACCAGTGGGCTTGACCATTTAAAGTGCCTTGGTCAGCATGAACGCCAAACACGGCCCTGATAATGGCCTATGCTGGAGCTAGGTTGGTGCCAGTAGGTCAGTATTACTGTCTTTGTTATTTTTTTACATATCCCATGGCTAAAGTTTTATTTTGCCCAGGCAACCCACTTAAGGTTAATTTTTTTTTCTCTTTTTTTAGCAACACTTTGTCCAGCACATAAAGACTTCATTTATTAAACTTTGATTTCCAAAATCAGACAAGCAGTGAAGTAGCTGTCACCCTGCAGAGTAAGGAGCACAATGCTAGAAGCTTTGAGAAAAGACAGTTAATGAAAAACTTCACCAGGGATCCAGATATGAGCCTGCATGCTTCCACCCGGCCCACACAGAAGCTTCAGATCCCTTAAGCTGCACTTTGAAGAACGGGTGCAACAGCGTCTTGATGAAAGCAAGGTCACAGACCACTGGGGCCTCTTCTCTGTGCTGGGACTTCAAGTTAAAAATCATTGAGGCTGTTTGACTAAACTTTACAAAAACCTCTAACATCTAATTAGAAGCCAGAGAAAGGCATTATCTTGCTTTACATATCTGCTCATTTGAGTTCAATTTTTAACTCTTTTTCCATGGGAATTAGACTGTGAACAATATCACAGCTCTGAAAGGGCAGATGTTAAGTTAGTCCGAGCAGTAATGATGAAACCTTTGCACCCCGTGGATAACTCAGCAGAGTAGCTAGGTTTTTGTTTTTTTGCTAAGTTAAAGATTTCAGAGTCATTCATCGTTCAGTAGAACATCCTATTTGTTGAAGTATTTCAAGCAAATATCAGAAGATGTCGATTAGTTCAATTCTCCAGCTGAGAAGAGCTGCTTTGTCCACCGAAGCTACTATTTTTTTATATCTGAAGACCATTAAATTGTTGTATTCATTAGACTACATTGCGAAACCAATACAGGTTTGTAGTATTCAATTTATGTATTTGACTTTAAACATTCCTGTTATTTCAGGTCACTGATCAGAAGAAGCTGTGATCGAGAAGCAACTCTATTACTGGCCATTATATAATTTCTGTCCTGCATTTTCCACCATGTTTCCCCTTGATGCGCTCTCTCGCTAATTTTCAATCATCTCTGAGCTAAGGGGAAGAGACTAACTGCTATGATGTTTCTAATACATAACACACACAGACACATTGGCGGACATACCATTGGTGAAGACGGTCTTCACCAATGGTATGTCCGTCAATGTGTAGCCGCACATTGGATCGTGAGTTTAAGGGATCCACTTCCACCTCCAAAGCAGCAAGCAGCTTCTGTCACAGACCCAAATGTCCATTATGTTGTGCTATTAGACTGCAAAGGGTATATGTACAGTACTATTTTTGCACAAGGACCCTTTTCTTTCAGAATCCGCCCCTGCAGAGACAATAGGGATTCCTGTTCTCCTGTCTCTATGTATCATATCTTTAGAAACAGCTGCAGTGCACATTATACAGCAGTACTGAGCAGCGTAACTGTGAATACAACTCTGTATTTGTGCCTCTCTGCTTCACCGTGCCTCTCAATCTGCTTTACCACTACCATTTTAATGGACATCAATAAACCACTATAATCTTAACCTTAGAGGGTTGGTAGTCCATCTTGTTTTGATCAAGATAGATTTTATTTTTTTTTCTGAGTGAATTATAAGTTCAGGAGGCTCAATGGGTGGTAATGGCTCCTAAGTGTAGAAAGACGAATCTCTGATAAGATATATTGCAAAGTGATATTTGCTTGTATTATTGATTTATGTAAATATATTCAAATTGTCTCTTGAGAGAGGAAGAGGACTAGAACTCTAGTGCCACCTACAGGAAGTAGCAACCCTAAAAGTCAATAGTGACCCTTTAACGAGCCTTATCACACGATTTAGGATAAAAGCCAATACCAGAAATTCAATTTGCAGACACTGTGTATCGGGGTACTGCCCCTCGTCAGTGCAAAGTGTGAGTTCTGGTTTGGCTGGATGAGAGGCGTCAGACCGGTATCTAGGGATAATATTTCTCCTAAGGGAGAATGATGTGTTAAGCACGTCAGGTGAGGAGACTTTTAAAGCCGCAATGCTCCTCTGGGAAATATGCAAATTGTCTCTTCAGA
Source organism: Phyllobates terribilis (assembly GCF_046119375.1). Classification (NCBI taxonomy): domain Eukaryota; kingdom Metazoa; phylum Chordata; class Amphibia; order Anura; family Dendrobatidae; genus Phyllobates; species Phyllobates terribilis. Next base: position 320,264,795 of record NW_027362763.1, read on the forward strand.
GAGGAAGAGAACTAGAACTCTAATGCCACCTATAGGAAGTAGCAATCCTAAAAGATATTTATTCTTAAAGTTACTTAGTTTCAAGATGAAAAACGTGAAGAGAAGATTTTGTAATTGTCGTTAATGAGGAGGAGATATTTTATTACTTGCAAAAAGTTTCTATCCAGGTATTATATTAGAATGGTTCTTTAAGATGTCAGATAAGTGCCATCTGTATGTGATCGGTGGCGAGTCAGCAACATAATAAAACACAACAAATGACAAAAAGTTCAAAAGCACATCATGTACAGCCACTTAAACAAAAATGTTGTATTACGTACCATGTGTTCAAATTACTGGTTGACCATGCAATACATGGTCATACCAAGTCCAGGAAAGTGACAGGCACTCTATAGTGACCCATTTGTTTGGGTAATTGATCAGATGCTGAGTAAACCAACTCTCCTCTACAGTATTGATGTACCCTAGTAGTGTGTAATGATATGGGAATATTTGGAAAATAACTGTGGGGGTGCCAGCTCCTGGTACTCAAAGCCCCCTCTGCCCATACTAATACAATAATAATAATCATTTTTATTTCTATAGCGCCAACATGTTCCGCGGCACTTCACATTACAGAGGGGACTTGTACAGACAATAGAGACGTAACAGAGTAAACACGTAATTCAACAGATACCAAGAGGAGTGAGGGCCCCGCTTACAAGCTTATAATCTGGTGTTATAAATGGCACATGTAGGTAACAACTTTGATATAGATTTTGCATTAGGGCTCACTCACAACTCTGAGGATATGTAAGATGACTGTGATTAAAATTGCACATTTTATGAGACAAGAGCAATTGTATCTTCAAAAAAGCATAAATGTTAAACTAAGTGAGTCTTGAAATGGGTCTATGAAAGTTGTAAATCACATTATCTATCTAATATTAAACAAACATTGAATGAATATTCTGACACTGGCAAACTGAACCTGGATCACATCATATGCACTGTGTGCACAAATATTTGGCAAGTGAGTATTTTGACCATATCAATTTTTTTTGCATATTTTCTAACTCCAAGCTGTATAAATCCAAATACTTATTGGATGAAGCAGATTAGGTAATGTGTATTTGCATAATGAGGGAGGGTCCAGCCTAAGGATATCATCACCCTCTATCAAGGTGTGCAGAATTTTTACGCAGCTTGTTTTCCCCAGGCAAAATGGGCCAAAAAAAAGAGATTTAACCAGTGGCGTAACTAGAGTCTAATGGTCCAAATCTTGCACCGCCCCCCCTTATCATGGTATATATACAGTATATATATATATATATATATATATATATATATACACACACACACATACAGTATATATATATATATATATATATATATATATATATATATATATAGGCTGGTCCAAAAGTAGGTGGACAGAAAATAATAACATTTGAATTAGGCTGTTGCTGTAACTGGGGAACAACTTGATTCATTACAATTTCGAGATACTTATCTCCTGTGACTGTTCCATCAAAAACTGTTGGTCCTAAAACACCAAAAATCGAATTTCCACCCCAAACATTGACACCAGGCTCATTTAGTTGTTGCTCTAATGTTAAATGCATGTTCTCATTATACCAGTAAATACAATTATGTCTGTTAATATAGCCAGATAATTTGAAAGAAGCTTCATCACTCACATAATGTTATCTAAAATTACTGGATTTTCTTCAATTTCGTTAAGCATAATCTCACTAAATTGCAGCCGCCTGTCTGGATCATCCTCCAATAAACCATGAATTAGACGTGGACGATAAGCTTTCCACCCAATAGATTTCAGGATTCGCATGTTAGAAGCTTGTGAAATTCCCAATCACCAAGAGGCTCTTCTGGTGGACTTTTTTGGACTCTGATCAAATGTTTCAGCAACAAGTTGTTTATTATCTTCTGTACAGACTGTTTTGGGTCGACCAGTTTTTGGAGCATTAAGGATTGAGCCAGTGGCATTGAATTTGTCATGAGTGCGGTAAACGGTTTCAGCATTTTGAGATTTCCAATACTCTATTAAAATCCATTTTCTTTGATCTGTATTTAAATTATTTGCCATTATGTGTTATCTGAATTATCTGAAAAGAAAACAGATTTGGGGGAGAACTATCTGTGAAAACTAAATCTGTGAAACTGGCTCAGTTGCCCTTAGCAACCAATCAGATTCCACCTTTCATTTTCCAAAGAGTCTGTGAGGAATGAAAAGTGGAATCTGATTGTTTGCTAAGGGCAACTGAGCCAGTTTCACTTTACACCATATTTGATAAATCTCCCCCTTCATAACCTTATTACACTTTCTGTCCACCTACTTTTGGACCACCCTGTATATGTCTTCTATCCTGGTATATGTGTCCCTTATCCTGTCTGGGTCCCATCATGGTATGTACATCCCCCATCCTGGTATATATATCCCCCAGAAAAAAAGACTGAATTGTTGTCTTCAGGGAAAGGTATATGACGGTCCCTGTCACACCCTTACATACCTTCCCTCTTTAAATAACGGAACCTGCAAGACGACAATTTACATCCAAACATATAACATACACTTTAACTTTAAATGCATATAAACTTTAACGCTCCCTCCATCCAGAGAAAAAAAATGACTTTTCATCGGTCAACTTTGACCTCGGTCTCACTCGGTTGTGACCCCTGAACTTAGAGTCCAAGTTCTTTCAGTAACGCCAACACACAAGTAGCTGCCCAACTGTCCATGGGCACAGTTCTTTTCATCTTCAACCATGTAGGCACATTGGGTCATCCATTTTCCCACTGATCCACATGACCCTGGTACCTCTGCTCCGGGGACCCCGACACAGCGTGTTCACATTCCAGCAAATAACGACCCGTTGGCCAACTTAACATCAGATCCGACAATTCAGGAGCATTGACTTGACTCAATCCTCGGGTCATCCGTTTTATCCCCCTTTTGTGAACCATGGTTTCTTTAAGAAGTGCAGTGCTGCCCATCAGTCCCTGTGGAAAAGTCCATGGATAAAGTTAGGCAGAGTTCATGGGGAGAATGGGACAGAGTCCATGGGGCAGTTGCACACTGTCCATAGGGCCACAATGGTTTCTGGCCCTTTAAGAGTTCATAGTCCGACAATCCAGCAAGGGGTAAGCAAACGTGCTCAAATATGTGCAAAAGCAACTTGAGGGGGGAAAACAACTCACACACAAAAATAAACTTCGGCCGCACTGGCCAACTCCGTCAACTTTCGGTTTATTTAGGACCTCCTGCCCCCAAAAGAGTTCCGTGCAACAAGCACATATAGCCGACACTTTATTTCCGGCCCCCATTTCAACTTTTCGGCTGCCATTTTACATTTCGGCCGCTATTTTAACTTTTCAGTTTCCTGTGGCCGCATCACACCCACGTCTCCTTGGCTCCTGCCTTCCCCACATAAGTGGCCGATCCCGGGCCTTAGTAGATGAAGATGGTGGTACTTGAAGAGGAGTCACTTGAGCTGGACTCGCCGCTACCCCTCCGGATTCTCTCCCTCAGTACCTGGGACTCGAAGGCCTGGGTGTGCTCCCTGCTTGGGGATCTGCCGCCGCTTGTTGGGTGGCCTAGGGGGGGTAGCTCTTGCCTGTGGGGTGGCCGCTACCTAGATAGATGGTAGCCGTGGGCATGCTGCTGTTTCTCCACACCCTGGCACTCCACAAAAAACAGTGTCCCAGTCCATCAATGTTGTGCAGTGTACAATGCAGTGTACTCACTTTCAGGCTGGAGGCCTCAGCTGCATCCTCGTCCTTTGGTCTAGGGTCAGCCACACAAACATCAGGGGACACCTGGTTCATTATAACAAGTTCAACTTTACTGGACAGTTCAGATAGAACAGTCTTTAACACACAGTTTTGGGTACAGCACCATCCAGTTCCATTTTCATCAACACAGCACATTTCAAGCTCCTGCTCACATTCAGCTTGGAATATCCCTATGCTTGATCATCCTGTCAGCCCCTGGGATTTTCCATCCAGCACCACAGTACTCCCGAGATCTGTGACATTTCCCTCACGCGTTTTCCTTTCCGGATTCCTGTGTATGGAAGGGAATAAGGCATATTTCCCAGTGCCTAGTTCAGGACATAGGCCCGAACATTAAAGGAATGTCTTCAGGGGAAGGTATGTGACAGTCCCTGTCACACACTTACACATGCATTGAAGTACTACATTGCTTGACTGCCAGCAAAGACCTTAAAGATGGAAGAATAATGACATGGCCACTACCTGACCTGACCTAAACTCTATTGAGAACTTGTGGGCCTTTCTTACACCAGAGATTTACAGTGAAAGAAAACAGTACACCTCTCTGAAAAGTGTCTGGGTGGCTGGGGTTGGTGCTCCCCAAAAAGCTGATCATGAACAGATTAAAAAATTAACAGACTCCATGGATGGAAGCTTATGACTTTTAGTGAAAAGAAGGGCAGCTATATTGGTCACTGACATATATTTTTTAAATGTATATTTGTACATTTTGAGTTGTTTGGTTATTATTCTCAGTTTAATATATGAAAATAAACAATTGAGATGGGAAAATTTTCGTCTTGTCTTTTATTTAGTTGCACAATACTAGTTGCCCAATAATTCTGCTCACATAAAGATATTTTCCTAAGAAGGACAGAACTTCACTTTTACTTTCTTACATATTCAGATTTTGGGTTTATCAACCTGTTGGATTGACAGGCAGCTCTGTGTAACATACCTGGTGGCGGGCTTGCATGGTGCACCATCTCTCACTATGCAAGATCGCAAACTTGATCTTCAGTCCAGTCTGCTAGCCTGGCTTCTATTCATGCTGTCTGTTTGTCTCTGTTCTGACTGTTTAGGGCGGTGGCCTGGTTACTTCCTGTTTCTTGTAGCTGCTGTGGGCACACCCCTAATGCGTTCTCAGCCTATTGCTGTCTGTCACTGGATATTTAAACCAGCTTCACCTGGAAGCTGGTGCCTGAGCAACGCTATCATTCTGTGTGCTCCTTGACTCTGAATGTGCCAGGTCCTGTTCTGTTCTTGTCTGTTTCCGCCACTCTGGGGACTGTATTCCCAGACTGGCTCCTGTATCTCTTTCAGTAGCAGTTCCTGTCTGAACTGTACCCTAGCCTGTTCGTCCCGCCTTCTAGGGGCCGCATACCTAGATCTGTTATCTGTGTTTTCTTGCCTGTCTGTCCGCCTTCCTGGAGGCTGTATTTCCAGGCCAGTCTAAACACGCTCCTAGCCTGTTCGTCCCGACTTCTAGGGGCCGCATACCTAGACCCGCTCCTGTATCTCGCTGCAGTGTCAGTTCTTGTCTGAACACTCTCCTAGCCTGTTGCCTGTTTTTCTCTGTGTCCGTACCTTCCCTTTTCCTGCAGAGTCTGAACCTGCACCTAACTCCTACTCGTTGTCGCTGTGCTTCCGTTTGTGAGTTTAGAGTCTACTCGCTACTTCATTGCAAGTATCTTGTGTGTATCTGGTTCTGCCTTTCCCTTCCAGTCTGTTCCGTGTGAACAGAACTCTGTCCCCTCTGCTCTGCCTTGCTCACCGCTTTGCCTTGCTCACCGCTCCGGCGGTTCCTGCCTGCTCTGCCTTGCTCAACGCTCCGGCGGTTCCTGCCTGCTCTGCCTTGCTCACCGCTCCGGCGGTTCCTGCCTGCTCTGCCTTGCTCGCCGCTCCGGCAGTTCCTGCCTGCTCTGCCTTGCTCACCGGTCCGGCGGTTCCTGCCTTGCTCACCGCTCCGGCGGTTCCTGCCTGCTCTGCCTTGCTCACCGCTCCGGAGGTTCCTGCCTGCTCTGCCTTGCTCACCGCTCCGGCGGTTCCTGCCTGCTCTGCTTTGCTCACAGCTCCGGCGGTTCCTGCCTGCTCTGCCTTGCTCACCGCTCCGGCGGTTCCTGCCTGCTCTGCCTTGCTCGCCGCTCCGGCAGTTCCTGCCTGCTCTGCCTTGCTCACCGCTCCGGCGGTTCCTGCCTTGCTCACCGCTCTGGCGGTTCCTGCCTGCTCTGCCTTGCTCACCGCTCCGGCGGTTTCTGCCTGCTCTGCCTTGCTCACTGCTCCGGCGGTTTCTGCCTGCTCTGTCTTGCTCACCACTCCGGCGGTTTCTGCCTGCTCTGTCTTGCTCACCGCTCCGGCGGTTTCTCGCTGCTCTGCTTGCTCACGGCTCCGGCGGTACCTCTCTGCTCCGCCTTGCCCACTGCTCCAGCGGTTCCTCTCTGCTCTGCTTGTCTACCGCATCTGCGGTTCTGTTCCTGAATCCCAGTCTGTACTGGACCCTATCCAGCCTGTGCTCCAGCCTGCCAGTATCCTCCCGTCTGCACTACAGCCATGTTTGCCAGTACCTCCCCGTCTGTACGCCAGCCGTGCCTACCTATACCCACCAGTCTGTGTGCCAGCCTAACCTGCCTGTTCCTGTATTCCCCGGTGTGGGTTAACAGCCGTGTCCGGGGTCTGACCTGGAGTAGCACCTGGTCCCTCTGCTCGGTTCCTCCCTGGTGCACGGCGTCGTTAGCCGGCGTGAGACCTTGGTCGGATCGGGTGGATACTTAGTTACACCCCTCCAGGCACTCTCCGGTTCATGACACAGTGGAATCACTAAATCACGCACACGCCAGTCAGTCCGGGCGTGTGCATAACACTTTGTAGTTGTTCAATAATAAATATAATCATCAAAAATACAAATTGCCTAATAATTCTGCACAGTGTAGTGCAAGCAGAGATACAATATACATGATTGATTTTCCACTTAACAGCAAGTGACTGCTTTGATCTATTACATGTAGTGGACAGCATTAGGGGGCAGGCTTCTGGTAAGCTGATTGTATGACCCCTGCACAATGTAGGGCACCTGCAAAGACCCCTATGTGTTTGCAGCAAAGCACGTGAGTTGGTAGAATTAAATTCCCAGGCCATTGTCTTCACTTGTACTATCTCTTTGTTTAAGATTATTAGAGCCTTATGATTTCCTAGTGCATGAAGGTTAATTGGAAACGTTGATTACATTTACAACCTAGGAGCAAGGCTATGTGATTATTGTATTTAACAGACAGCTTTTTTTTGCATCTACATTACAATCACATGTCCACCATAGTTGTTCAAAATTACGATTCGTAAAGCAAGCTGCTGGAGATTTCTCCTTCCCTTCATTTTTCGTAATGAACAGTTTTGCTTTGCTCTCTGTCATAGATGTTCTAGTTAATGAAAAATTACACCAGAATAACTGTAAAGCATGGGAACTGTAAAGCGGCTATACAGAGCAATATGGAGTCTCTATATTAGGCCACGGCCCCACTATCAGCATTTGATCAGTATTTGGTCAGTATTTTTTCTCAGGAGTTGGAGCTAAAACCAGGAGTGGGTGATAAATGCAGAATTGGTGACTTGTTTCTATTATACCTTTTCTCTGATTGTTCCTCACCTGGTTTTGGCTCCCACTCTTGAGAAAAAATACTGACCGAATACTGACCAAATACTGATAGTGGGGCCATGGCCTTATGAAAATACTCGCCACTAGAAAAAATCCTTGAGAAAGGTTCTGTGAACCAAAACATTGCCATTTGGGCTTAATAAAGTCCACTTTTGCATTTAAATTAAAGTGCAATCTTTTTATGCTTAATGCTATGGAACAGATTGGACATTTGTTTGGCACCCACTGTGAGTAGAAGGTAAATGGTTCTGTCCCATAACCCCTTTTTTCACATAGAAAAAATCCTATTAATCTACAATTTTTCAAAATGAAAATAGCATCTATAATACAACTGGGGATGCGTGTCTCAGTCTGAAGCCTCTATAGACTGTGCATGCGCGACGCGCAGTCTGACTCCAGACAGAATCACACATCCAGCTGCTACAGGTAAGAGGAGTACTTTATTGAATATTAAATAACAGAAAGTCTAGGGAGACGATAGATACACATAGATCCACATATAATTGCAAAAATCAATACACAATTGCGTAAAAGCATTAAAAACAAGCACAACGTCACACGAAGTATGACTATAACATGGAGAGTGTCCGTTATTAGAAATAAATGGAATGGACAAAATGCTGCGCTATATAAATCAAATGTGCATATGAGCATTAATGTTCAATCGAAAAGAGCAGCATCATCACCATGGAAGATGGTCACATACACTATCCCCGCAGTATGTAAATATAGATGTCAATCAAAAGACTTTTTTACCTCTATAAGGGGAAGAAAAAGAGAGCACACTCCGTGTGTGTATCCCCGACGCGTGTTTCGGCGCTGCGTGCCTTCCTCAAGTGTATGGTGATAGTGTATGTGACCATCTTCCATGGTGATGATGCTGCTCTTTTCGATTGAACATTAATGCTCATATGCACATTTGATTTATATAGCGCAGCATTTTGTCCATTCCATTTATTTCTAATAACGGACACTCTCCATGTTATAGTCACACTTCGTGTGATGTTGTGCTTGTTTTTAATGCTTTTACGCAATTGTGTATTGATTTTTGCAATTATATGTGGATCTATGTGTATCTATCGTCTCCCCAGACTTTCTGTTATTTAATAATCAATAAAGAATTTTTCTATTTTTCTAACCATTGGGCTACTATCGTTGTTTTGTGCTTTGCACTCCTTCCCTTTGTTATATATTAACGATGGCCCTTATATAATCCGACTAGTAGATTGCAATAATGATAAACATGGATATACCATATATTACTTAGTGGCAATTCTAAGTCTGATTCTAATTCCTTTCTCTCTAGGTAAGAGGAGTGTATGGCGCAGGAAATCGCGGTATGCGTAGGCACTGAACGCATACTGCGATCTCTGACGCCATACTTACAGTACCAGACCGGGAGGAGCATTGCCACGGCGCCTTTCTTCGCCGGAGACCGGAGCAGGAGTGAGGAGTCGGATCGGCGCATACGCATACCGCTATCCTGCGCCATTTTACTGAAGACACATTTGCAGTGTGTCTTCAGCAAAATGGCGCCGGACAGCGCGGTGCTCCGGTGCCACACTCCTCCCCCAGCCTCCCCCCCACACATACCAGGATTGGGGGGGTGAGGGGGCCATACATACCAGGATTGGGGGATGAGGGGGCCACACATACCAAGATTGGGAGATGAGGGGACCATGCATACCAGGATTGCGGGGTGAGGGGACCATGCATACCAGGATTGTTGGGTGAGGGGACCATGCATACCAGGATTGGGGGGTGAGGGTACCACACATACCAGGATTGGGGGAAGAGGGGACCATGCATACCAGGATTGCAGAGAGAGGCGACCATGCATACCAGGATTGGGGGGTGAGGGGTACCACACATACCAGGATTGGGGGGTGAGGGGACCATGCATACCAGTATTGGGGGGTGAGGGGACCATGCATACCAGGATTGGGGGATAAGGGGTACCATGCATACCAGGAATGGGGGGTGAGGGAACCATGCATACCAGGATCGGGGTGAGGGAACCATGCATACCAGGATTGGGGGGGTGAGGGGACCATGCATACCAGGATTGGGGGGTGAGGAGACCATGCATACCAGGATTGGGGGGTGAGGGGACCATGCATACCAGGATTGGGGGGTGAGGGGTGCCATGCATACCAGAATAGGGATGAGGGGTACCATACATACCAGAATAGGAATGTGGGGTACCATGCATACCAGGATGAGGATGAGGGGTGCCATGCTTACTAGGATGAGGGATTGGGTGCCATGCATACCAGGTTTCTGGGATGAGGAGGCCATACATACCAGAATTGGGATGAGGGGTGCCATGCATACCAGGATGAGGGGTACCATACATACCAGAATAGGGATGAGGGGTGCCATGCATACCAGGATGAGGGGTACCATACATACCAGGATAGGGATGAGGGGTACCATGTATACTATTATAGGGATACCATGTATACCAGGACTGGGGATAAGGGGCCCATGTATACCAGGATAGGAATGAGGAGTGCCATGCATACCAGGATGGGTGTGAGGGAGCCATGCGTACCAGGATTGGGGATGAGGGGTGCCATGCATACCAGGATGAGGGGTACCATACATACCAGGATAGGGATGAGGGGTACCATGTATACCAGGATAGGGATGAGGGGTACCATGTATACCAGGATTGGGGATGAGGGGTGCCATACATACCGGGATTGGGGATGAGGGAGCCATGCATACCAGGATTGAGGATGAGGGGTGCCATACATACCAGGATTGGGGATGAGGGGTGCCATGCATACCGAGATTGGGGATGAGGGGTGCCATGCATACCAGGATTCGGATGAGGGGCCATGCATACCAGGATAGGGATGAGGAGTGCCATGCATACCAAGATTCGGTTGAGGGGCCATGCATACCAGGATGGGGTGAGGGGTGCCATGCATACCAGGATGTGGGTGAGGGGCCCATGCATACCAGGATGAGGGACAGGGTCGGTCTGGCCTGGCGGGAAATCGGGAAATTTCCCGGTGGGCCCCGACATGAGAGTGAGAGAATTGGTGGCGGGGGCCCTTTAAAAGTGTGAGCCTTTTAAAAGCGCGGCTGAATCAAATGTAGCGTCGCGCGCACGGCACATTCATTGGTGACAGCGGGCCTGCGGTGACGTGCATGCAGCATACTTACCACGTGACTCTCTGACACTAAGAGGATGGATTCTGTGGCAGACTGTGGTGTCAGGTGACATTGAAGGTGCTCTCGTCTGGCCTCTGATACGCCGCGGCCGCGCTCTGCTTTGCTTTCTCTCTGCTCCGGGGCCGTCCTATGATACGCCGGAGCCACAGAACCCGACGTCTGGCTCTGCTCTCCCTGCTCCAGGGCTTCTCATACGGTTCCATCCCGGCTCCATATCTGTTCTGGCCTGCTCCCCTGTAGTAATACCGGCTCCCGACCAGGTGGTGGCACCGGAGCACCGCCCCCTTCTCTCCAGCTCTGACTCTGGGCTTTTTAATACCGGCTCCGGGGCTGGATATGTGGAATGTGGCCTGGCCTGGAATTGGAAACAAGGCTGCAGGCCTACAGCTCTCACTGCTTCAATTTCATGTCAAGAGCACCGTGCCAAATTTTTATGGGTGAGTTATATGGGTGTGGGTGTGTGTGTGTGTGTGTGTGTGTGTGTGTGTGTATATATGCCTGTGTGTGTGTATATGCATGTGTGTACAGTTTGTGTATATGCCTGCATGTGTGTGTATATGCCTGCATACATGCGTGTGTGTGTATATGCCTGCATACATGCGCGTGTGTGTGTATATGCCTGCATACATGCATGTATGTGTATATGCCTGCATACATGCATGTGTGTGTGTATATGTGTGTGTGTGTGTATGCCTGCATGCGTGTGTGTGTGTATATGCCTGCATACATGCGTGTGTGTGTGTATATGCCTGCATACATGCGTGTGTGTGTATATGCCTGCATGCATGCGTGTGTGTGTATATGCCTGCATGCGTGTGTGTGTGTGTGTATATGCCTGCATGCATGCGTGTGTGTGTATATGCCTGCATGCATGCATGTGTGTGTATATGCCTGCATGCATGCGTGTGTGTGTGTATGCCTGCATGCATGTGTGTGTGTGTGTATGCCTGCATGTGTGTGTATATGCATGCATGTGTGTGTGTATATACATGCATGTGTGTACAGTGTGTGTGTATATGCCTGCATGCGTGTGTGTACTGTATATGCCTGTATGTGTTTGTGTGTATGTATTTGAGTGCCTGCATGTCTATATGTGTCTTCACACGTGTGTGCGTACTTCCCTGCGTGTCTGCATTTTTGTGTGTGATTGAGTGTGTCTGAGCATGACTGTGTGTGCATTTCTGTGTGTGCTTGCCTGCGTGTGTACGTGTCCCCATTTCTGTGAGTATGTGTATCTGTGTGGGTATATTAGGGCTCTTTCACATGTCCTGATATTTACAGGACTGGAGATATCCATGTTCTCCTGTGTGTCATCCGTGTGACACGTACCGGCGCTTGGGAATCAGTGTACAGTTAGCGCTGTTCCCAAGAGCCGGGTGCTGAGCGCTGCCCTCATCATAGATCCCTGCCGGTGCTGCGATCAGCAGCAGCAGGGTCAATGATGAGAGTAGTAGTCTACTCCCTCCGTGTCCAACTGTAAAAATAGGAATAAAATAAAAGAATCCTTATACTCACCTCTCCTAAGCGTCACCCGCTGTAATCCGTGTGAGCGCTCACTCCGAGGAGAATGACTCCTGCAGCGAGCGGGCCCCGGAGCTGCGCTCAGTGATTGACAGGGCACCCCTTGTTGAGCGCAGCTCCAGGGCCCACTAGCTGCAGGAGTCGTTCTCCTCGGCGTGAGCGCTTGCACGGATTACAGCGGGTGATGCTTAGGAGAGGTGAGTATAAGGATTTTTTTATTTTATTCCTATTTTTACAGTTCTACACGGTGGGAGTAGACTACTACTCTCATCATTGACTCTGCTGCTGCTGATCACAGCGCCGGCAGGGATCTATGATGAGAGCAGCGTTCAGCACCCGGCTCTTGGGAAGAGCGCTGTCATCAGTGTGCAGAACGTTTTGCGGGAGGTGCAGCAGGTAGAAACATTCATTTGAATGGGTCTACGTGTACCAATGTCTCTGGTACGTGTGGAAACTGTCACCGCATGTACTGACGTGTGAAAGTGCCCTTAGTATGTGTCTGTGTGCGCTTGTTTTCGTGGGTGTAAGCGCGCTTCTGCATGTCTGTGTGGTCTTCCGAAGATTTATTATATTTGGGGAGAGAGGGGAGAGAAATTTTAGGAGACAGAATGGGGAGATGTGTGAAAAAACAGTATGGTGAACCAGAGGAGGGGTGGGAATGAGTGCAGAAACAGAATGGGGAAGGGGGATGTATGAGGAAACAGTATGGAGAGTGGGGGAATAGTGTGAGGAGACAGTATGGAGGGAGAAAAGTGTGAGGTAACACAGCACAGAGACTAGGTAGTGTGGGGGAAGGTATAGAGATGCGGCAGTATGGGGGAAACAGTGTGAGGGCACAGAATGGGGGGAACAGTATGCTGAGGAGGGGGGAGTGTGATGAAGGGGCACAGTATATACACTGGGCAGTATAGGGGGGACACAGTGTGAGAGGACAGTGTGAAGAGGGGGCCCAGTATGGTAAGGAGAGGACAGTGTGGAGAGCAGGTACCATAAGAGGGGTAGAGTGTATGTCATGTTTTGTGCAGGAAGCATTGTAAGAGTTAGGTTTATTCAGGGGCTCAGTGTAGATATTTGTATTCAGGAGCATTATAATGACTCTGCTATCTTTAAGGGCATCGTGTGGGGATGTGCTGCAGAAGACCGGAGAAGATGGAAGTCTGCAGAGACGAGCTGTGGATGAGAAAAGTCATCATGGAGACTGGACAAGAGGGAGACGAAAAGAGAGAGAACGACTCTAATCAGAGAAGCCGTCTCAGGTAAGATACCTGGATGTAAATGTTCATTTGTGATCCTGCCTGTGTCTCATCAGTACTGTGGTTCCTGTATGGTCCGCAGTCTGATGATGACTGATAACAATAGAGATACTGGGAGTTGTAGGTTTATGTGATAGAAAGATATATGGGGCTGACCTGACATTACAATTGATGGTGGTTCAGATGATGTATTCATGTACTGATGTGTTTGTGCGCGTCTGTGTGTTTGTGCGCGTCTGCGTATCTGGAATAATATGTATTTTTGTAAGATGCGTGTATGTAACTGTGCATTGTGGTGTGTAATAACATTCATATGCTTGAGGCACCTTTACTAAATCTATTAGGTGTCTTTCACATGTGTTAGGGAATTCCATTTGTCTTTCCACATTTAGGAACAGACAAGTGAAATTAGCTAACCTTGTCATAACTGTCACCATTGGGATGTGCTTGTATGGAGCGGGTTCAGGAGCTGAGCCTGCTCCATACCGGGCAGATGTCGGCTGTGTTACATAGCCGGCGTCTGCCTGTAACAGCAGTGATCAGAGCTCGCCTTGATTGCTGCTGTTTTGAGTATTTAAGTGCCCTTGTCAATCACTGACAGCGGCATTTAGATAGCACAATGGCCGGTGCATGCAGTCACCTGCTCCCTTCAGCCCCCTGTGACGCAGTTGCAGGTTGCTGATGGGTTGCCAGTAGTGCTGAGTGAGCGTGGTCGGATAAGAGACATTACAGTCACCGCGAACTACAAAGTGAGCGTGCTGCAATAACTTCTGGCACCTTGATTGCGACACTTCCATGGAGCCCAACCTCAGGCTGAGCTTCATTGAATGACTAACATGGCAGCCGTACCTGGCAACTAGTGCTGAGTGAGTGTGGTCGGATAAGGTGTGACCCCAGCATGCTCGGGTGTTATCCGAGTATCTTGTAGTGCTCTGCTAATATGCTCGAGTCCCTGCGGAAACATGTTTTGCGGCGGTAGACAGAAGCAACACATGCAGGGATTACCTAACAAACAGGCAATTCCTGCATGTGTTGCGTCTGTCTACCGCCGCAAAACATGCTACCCTGGGGATTCAAGCATAGTAGCACTACAAGATACTGGGATAACACCCGAGCATGCTGGGATCACACCTTATCCGACCACGCTCGCTCAGCACTAATTGCCAGGTGCTGCTGCCATGTTAGTCATTCAATGAAGCTCAGCCTGAGGTTGGCCTCCATGGAAGTGTCACAATCAAGGTGCCGGACGTTATTGCAGCACCCTCACTTTGTAGTTTGCGGTGACTGTAATGTCTCCCTCCTTGCACCGATCCTATGACAGGAAGCGAGTGGCAGTAGGGAGAATAAAATGTAATTTTCTCCGTGTAGCCAATGCTTTTCCAATAAGCCGTCTAACCAGGCTTTAAACCCTATTTACCTGCAGATTACCCCTATATCTGCAGATAAATAGCGTTTTTCAAGGTGACAAGTTACCATTAAAGGGACTCTGGCAGTACGGAATGACTGTCCGAAGAAAGTCCTGCCGCTCAGTGCTTCACAGTGCAGCCAATCATGTAACTATAGTGCATTATAGAAATGCATAACAAGTAATAAAACCGTTTATGGTGGGCTGTAGTGTGGGCCCCTAGAGTCAGTTCTCCTGGTGGGCCCTAGGCACCCCAGTCCGACCCTGATGAGGGATACCATACATACCAGGATAGGGATGATGGATGGGATACCATGCATACCAGGATAGGGATGAGGAGTACCACGCATACCAGGATTGGGGATGAGGGGTGCCACACATACCAGGATTGGGGGTGAGGGGTGCCATGTATACCAGGATTGGGGATGAGGGGTGCCATGCCTTCCAGGATTGGGGTTGAGGGGTGCCATGCATATCAGGATTGGGGGTGAGGGGTGCCATGCATACCAGGATTGGGGGTGAGGAGTGCCATGCATACCAGGATTGGGGGTGAGGGGTGCCATGCATATCAGAATAGGGATGAGGGGTGCCATGCATACCAGGATTGGGATGAGGGGTGCCATGCATGCCAGGATAGGATGGTGGGGACAGGATGGGGGCAGTACAAATACCAGGAGGGGGGCAGCACATACCAGCATGGGAGACCATATACCAATAAAAATGCTCGCCACCCAGGCGTAGAACGGGTTCAATAGCTAGTTCATATGTATAAGATCATCTGCTACTCCTCAGTGTTCTTGTTGGACTTATTATTTATTTATTATGCTTTACTTATATAGCACCATCATATTCTCATGATGGCTTTACAGATCTCTTCATCACTGTCCCCATTGGGGCTCACAATCTATATTTCCTATTAGTATGTCTTTGGAGTGTGGGAGGAAACCCACAGAAACACGGGGAGAACACACAAATTCCTTTCATGTGTTGTCCCTTTCATGATTTGAACCCAGGACCATAGAGTTGCAAGGCTGCAGTCAGGGCTACCACCGGGAATTTCGGGCCCCATACTGGCAAAATTTTTGAGCCCCCTTGAGACTCCGCCCAAGCTCCACCCCAGCTCCGCCTCCACCCCTCGGACCTTCTACATTCCCACTGCCCACTCTTGGAAAAACTCCACTTTTGCACCACGTCCTCACCAAACACACATTAACAGTTCCCATCAAACACCATATCACACACATAGCCATCAGCTTTTGTTTTGGCCAAAAGATTTTTTAAGCTGCCACCATGACAAGGTAGACTCTTTCAACCGGGCCCTACTCTACTCTGACCTATTAAACATTTCTTATAATACCCAATACTCTTTTTATGTATATTTTTTTTATTTTTCCTTAAGGGAATGTGTCACATACATTTTTTAAAACGACCAATTTTATCACATACAAGGGACAAATACTGTCACACCATGACCAGATCAAATATTACCACCACATAGTGACCGAATAATACCACATAGAAGGAACAGATACCGCCACACCATGACCAAACCACATATTACCACCACATAGTGACCGAATAATACCACAAACAGGGAGAAATATCGTCACACCATGGCCAGACCACATATTACCATTACATATTGACCGAATAATACCACATACAAGGAACAAATACCGCCACACCATGACCAAACCACATATTACCACCACATAGTGATTGAATAATACCAAATACAAGGAATAAATACTGCAACACCAGACGAGACGATATATTACCACCATATAGTGACCAAAAAATACCACGTACAAGGAACAAATATCGTCACACCATGACCAGATCACATTTTACCAGCACATAGTGACTGAATAATACTACATACAAGGGACAAATATCACCACACCGTGACCAGATCACATAATACCACCACATAGTGACTAAGTAATACTACATACAAGGGACAAATATCACCACACCTTGACCAGATCACATATTACCACCACACAGTGACTGAATAATACCAATAATACCACATACAAAGGACAAATACCGCCACACCGTGACCAGATCACATATTACCACCACATAGTGACGAATACTACAGTACTGATCATTGATAAAAAAACACAATACTAATATTACCATATGTGCCATTATAAACAGGATCTCTGTACATAGTATACAGTGTATAGTATCAGTGTTCAGGTAATACAGGGATCACCGGTGACATTATACACAGGAGCTCTGTATATAGTGTCAGTGTACAGGTAATACAGTGATCACCACTGACATTATACACAGGAGCTCTGTATATAATGTACAGGTAATACAGGGATCACCGGTGAACAGAGCTCTGTATATAGTGTCAGTGTACAGGTAATTCAGTGATCACCAGTGACATTATGCACAGGAGCTCTATATATATAGTGTCAGTGTACAGGTAATACAGGAATCACCGGTGACATTATACACAAGTGCTCTGTATATAGTGTCAGTGTACAGGTAATACAGGATCACCGGTGACATTATACACAGGAGCTCTGTATATAGTGTCAGTGTACAGGTAATACAGTGATCACCACTGACATTATACACAGGAGCTCTGTATATAATGTACAGGTAATACAGGGATCACCGGTGAACAGAGCTCTGTATATAGTGTCAGTGTACAGGTAATTCAGTGATCACCAGTGACATTATGCACAGGAGCTCTATATATATAGTGTCAGTGTACAGGTAATACAGGAATCACCGGTGACATTATACACAAGTGCTCTGTATATAGTGTCAGTGTACAGGTAATACAGGATCACCGGTGACATTATACACAGCAGCTCTGTACATACAGTAGTATGAAGTGTATAGTGTCAGTGTACAGGTAACACACTGACTCACAGGTGACATCTCTAGTTAAAGTCCTTCGTCTTCGCTTTTCTTCTTTATCTAGCACAAAAGGCCATCACTTCTTCCAGCCAGGACTTGTCTCTGCATAAAATGACACAGTTAGAGCACCGCTTCCAGAGCACAGTCCCCAATTTTTCCACAACTTCTACACTACACCAAATGAACAAAAAAAGTGACATAGTGCCGCCCTGCACAGTAACAGGACCCCCTCACTGAAAACAGTATCCTCAAAATAAAATACAACACAGCAGTAATAATATCCATAATTAGCCCCTAATAATAAGTAATACAGTAATAATGCCCCATGTCTCCATCCTGTCCCCATGTCTCCACCATGCCCCATTTGTCTCCAATCTGCTCCCATTTGTCCCATTCTGCCCCATGTCTCCATCCTGCCCCATTTGTCTCCATTCTGCCCCCAATGTCTCTTTTCTGCCCTCATTTTTCTCTATCCTTCCCACATTTGTCTCCATTATGCCCCATGTCTCCATCCTGCCTCATTTGTCTCCATCCTGCCCAATTTGTCTCCATTCTGCCAAAAATGTCTCCATTCTGCCCCCATTGTCTCCATCCTGCCCCCAATGTTTCCATCTTCCCCCCATGTCTCCGTTCTACCCCCAATGTCTTCATTCTGCCCCCAATGTCTCCATCCTGCCACCATGTCTCTCCACTCTGCCCCAATGTCTCCATTCTGTCCCCATTTGTCTCCATCCTGCCCTATGTCTCTCCATTCTGCCGCATGTCGCTGCATTCTGCCCCCTCAATGTCTCCATTCTGCCCCAATGTCTACATTCTGCCCCATGTTTCCATTGTGTCCCCAATGTCTCCATCCTGCCCCCACATCTCTCCATTCTGCCTCCATGTCTCTCTCCATTCTGCCCCCATGTCTCTCCATCCTGCCCCCATATCTCCATTCTGCTCCAATGTCTCCATCCTGCCCTCATGTCTCCATTCTGCCCTTAATGTCTCCATTCTGCCCCCCATGTGTCTCCATCCTGCCCCCATATCTCTCCATTCTGCCCCCATGTCTCTCCACTCTGCCCCCATAGGGAGGCTTTACAAAAAATGTAGAAAAAAAAAGTTTCTCCTTACCTCGCCACGTTCCATCAGCGCCCGGCTCTCCCATCAATTGAGGCACGGTCGCCAGCACATGACAGTGACATTTTATGCCGGCGACGTGTGCACTGCTGTCAGAAGCTTCTGCACAGCAATAGATTACAAATGAACGTGCGTCCGAGGTCGCACGTTCAGCAACTGAACTGGCAGAATCTAGAGCCCAGTGAGCAGAAGGGGGGGGGGCCCGCTCTGGGTTTGTTGGATTTAAACATACCCTCATCCCTCATTCTCGAGAGAGATACAGTTCCACCACTGCTGTCTGATAGCTGTTTACTCCCCTCTCCCTATTGAGAACACATTCACGCTCAGCCAAGTAGATTGTGAATTTTTGGGGGTCAGATTGGAATATACTATAGAAAATGTATAGAACATATCTGTAAATCTAGTATTACATGGTGGCCATTTCCACAAATAGTTGTTCATGTGTTATATGGTTGGCTCAAGTCGACCCTTATAGGCCTTACAGAGGGTGAAATAAGAATTGAACACGTCACCAATTTTCTAAGTAAGTATATTTCTAAAGGTGCTATTGACTCGCCTCCCTGGGCCGTGGGGTACTCGAAACCGGGCCTTCTAGTGTACGGTGCTGATGGGGGTAGTGGTGGCAACCCGATCCCGTGGCTCAGGGTGGTGAGACCAAATTGTGGCAGTCCTTTTATGTGGTTTGCAATGTCCGACTACGCCACCCGTGGATTGCGGCTATTATGAACCGCCGCTGCAAGGCAGTCCCCTGAGGCTGATGGTGTGTGCAGCTGAGTTAGTATAACTCTCCACGGGAAGAGTGTAGCCTCAGGGCAGTGTAGTAGATGGTGGGGGTGATGGTGCAGGGAGTCCCAGTACCGTTAGTGCTGGCGAAGTAAGAAGCACAAAGACAACATGTTGCAGTCCAGGGTCTTTTACTCACAGTTCGTATACTCCAAGCCACTTCTGTATAGGTAGTGACTGCCCAAGCCGTGCCACGTCCACCAGGTGAGGGGCTCGGTCAACTCCCAGGCAATTCAGGAGCATGGCACAGGACCCCCTTCTGTCCTTTCTCTGGCTCGTGCCCCACCAGTGACCAAACTTCTGTCCAGCTGCCGTGGATTTATGCGGGCAAACGTGGGCCCCGTTTCCCGCTATCCTATATGGTGCCTTCCTAGCAGGTTTAGTGAGGGGCCGCACCAATATATGATCACGACCTCCGGTTCTTGGCTGAGGATTATTTGCCTCCACCAACTTGGGATCCGGTACCCTTTCCTTGCCTGACCCGTCACCCGTAATTTCCTGGGTCCTTAGGGTCCCTGCTTCCTTCGTGTTCCTGGGCCTTTCTCTTCGGTTCCTTTCTCTTTCTGTTCTGCTCCTTTCTTTCTCTCCCTCTCGCCCTGCCCGTGTCCTAGGCCTGGCTCTGGAGCAGAACTCGAGCGGAGGCTCTGCTCCCCTCCTCCTCCACTCTCACTTCCTCCTCACAGACTGAACTTCTCTCTCTTCTCTAGAACTAAAATGGTGCCCACCTTATATACCTCCTCCTCTGTGTCTGAGCCCAGGTGACCTGTAACCAATGAGCTCCTTCCTATGCCCAGGAACCAGCCCCTATCTGCTCCCACATCACTATGGTTCCCCCCCCTCCCCACTCCAGCCAGGAACATAGTCAGTCGTGCCTGCATACTAATGGGAGCACCGTAGAGCGGTCCCCCGCAAATGAGGAGTGTATATGTGTGCAGCTAACTGAGCCCTGGTCCATACTCCATCCTTACCCGGGAGTGGAATACCACACCTCTGGTTGAGGTGCAATGCCCCTGTAGCGGCCTAACCCTCCTGGCGCTACATTCCCCCCTGGTAAACCACAGCACGTCCTCGGGCTGGAAAAGAGTAAAGACATTTGATTACAAGACATGCAAAACTTTTTCAACAACTTTTTACATTTAGAAAACAGACGACATTGTTCAATTCCCTTTATGGGAAACACTTTTCTTTGACATTGTTAATACTACCGGAACTCTTTTGTCATATAAAACATTCTCATTATCATATAGCAGCATATAAAACTCTTCATATAAAACATTTTTAAGTAAAACATATTCTTGGGTACTGGCCGCGGTGCAACTTGCGACCAGGTGTTCGTTCTTCTTAAAGGTGCAACACTCCAGTAAATTTGTCTTGAGGTAGACGTTGCAGTCTTTTTATAAAACCAGTAGGGGGCGCTTTAGGAAGCGCAACTATTTACAGAGACGGCCGTTCTCAGTCCTCGGCCAGTTTGGGAAGGGGATGGCTGCTCTCAGTCCTCAGCCAGGTTAAGGAAAAGGGGTGGCTGTTCTCAGTCCTCAGCCAGGTAACTTGGGGAAGGGGACAACTTTAGCAGGTAACAGTCCCATAACAGTCCCAACGGGGACCAAACTCAAATCTGGAACAGTCCCATGTACTCTGTCGGGTAACTATATACAATGATATGCTAGTGTTCACTGGTAGCGATACCCTCCAGCCGCACCTTGCTCCTCATGGTGATAGTCTTCAGACCCGTCCGGGTCCTCTTGTTCATCATGTGCTGAGTAGTGTGGCTCTTCCTCCTCTACTACTCTGTGGACGTGGAGGGCGTACCACCCCTTCACGCCCTGGTGTCGGGTATAGGACACCACGTCTCCCGGATACAAATCCCGTCCTCGATGACCCTCCGGCAGGTGGCTTTCCACGTCCCTTCGGGTCACGAACACATCACTGATCGTGTCCGGGTCCCTGATGAATCCCCAGCCGTGCTCCATTTGAAATTTTACGACAGTCCCGGTGGCTCGGGGACATGGGGCAGCTTGGAGGTCTCGCCGGGTTCGCATCTTTTGTTCTGCACTTCGGGCCTGTAGCTGTTCTTGCCGGACACGCCGTTCCCGCTGCTCCCTCTCGAACATCGCCAACTGCTGGCGGCTAGACTCCCGTCGGCGGGCTGCGGTCGCCCCCGTTTCCTGTACGAACCTGATCAGGTCCTCTCCGGTCGGGTCCCACTCATACTGGGTGTCCTCCATCGGGGGCTGGGAGACTTCCAGAGGCTCTGGAGCAGGTATGAGGGGCTCAGGTGGTACTCCGGCCTCCGTGTATGGGCCTCTCCTCCGCCGAGAATTAACCCACCTGGGCGGCCAGATAAAGGGTTCTCCATCTGGACCCGTATGTTGGGCGAAGAGGTCCGCACCCAGAGGTGGTATCGTAGAGGTCGGGGGCGCGGGCGGGATAGCGACGCCCGGAGGTACTCGGCCTTGCGACCAGGCCTGCCGTTGACGTCTTCTGATCGCGCCCGGGGTCAGAGGGCACGGTGCGGGACGGGGCTCGCCGGTGGTGTCGGCGGCCTGGGGACCGGTTGGTAGCGGTGGAGGCGCGGTGACAGTGACGGTTCCCTGGGCTTCGGGCTCCGCAACGGGATGCAGGGGCAGGTTGACGGCCCCAGGACTCGGGGTAAGGGCGCCTCCGTTACCTGCTTCCGCTGCTGTGGCCTCCTTCGAGGCGTCATCCTCGGCCTCCGATCTGTTATCAACGCCCTCGGAGGCAGGCGTGCTGCAGGGTGGTAGCAGCGTCCCTTGCGGCTGGGTCACGGCCCACCGGGCCATCTCCTCCTTCCACCCGGCGATGATGTCCCGCTGCGCTCGGACCATCCTCCGTTCCAGCTCCTCCATCGCAGTCCGCATGAACTCCGGGTCTTCTTTGGGGAGCTGTGCTATCAGTTCCGTGAGGGCGCATGGGGGCTCGGCCGGCAGCAGGCCACACGCCAGGCTGCTGGAGCTGGCTCCTGTCTCCATCTCCGGGTGCGGCCTGGTTAAACTGATCCAAACCACACCCGGCCCCACAGTTTTCTTCTCTTTCCGCCCCCATTGGGGGTGGTCTTGGGGCAATCTGCTGACAATCACTCTCAGGGGCAGCCCGCCCACCTTGATGGACATCTCTACAGCTGCACTCATGGCTGTTGGGGGTGGGCTCCTTCTTTGGCGCCATTCTGGGACCTGGCGCACGATGGGAGGTGGCTTCCTGTTGTCTTTTGGCGCGCACATTATGGCGTCCATTCTTCTGGGGCGGGCGCCATTTTTAATACAGTGAATCAGTCTCTTTTCAGGCACGCAATACCCGCTTGTGGCGGGTTGGTCACGATCCTGCCAACTACGCCAAAGCTGACTCGCCCCCTGGGCCGTGGGGTACTCGGAACTGGGCCTTCTAGTGTACGGTGCTGATGGGGGTAGTGGTGGCAACCTGATCCCGTGGCTCAGGGTGGTCAGACCAAATTGTGGCAGTACTTTTATGTGGTTTGCAATGTCCGACTACGCCACCCGTGGATTGCGGCTATTATGAACCGCCACTGCAAGGCAGTCCCCTGAGGCTGATGGTGTGTGCAGCTGAGTTAGTAGAACTCCCCACGGGAAGAGTGTAGCCTCAGGGCAGTGTAGTAGATGGTGAGGGTGATGGTGCAGGGAGTCTCAGTACCGTTAGTGCTGGCGAAGTAAGAAGCACAAAGACAACATGTTGCAGTCCAGGGTCTTTTACTCACAGTTCGTATACTCCAAGCCACTTCTGTACAGGTAGTGACTGCCCAAGCCATGCCACGTCCACCAGGTGAGGGGCTCGGTCAACTCCCAGGCAATTCAGGAGCATGGCACAGGACCCCCTTCTGTCCTTTCTCTGGCTCGTGCCCCACCAGTGACCAAACTTCTGTCCAGCTGCCGCGGATTTATGCGGGCAAACGTGGGCCCCGTTTCCCGCTATCCTATATGGTGCCTTCCTAGCAGGTTTAGTGAGGGGTCGCACCAATATATGATCACGACCTCCGGTTCTTGGCTGAGGATTATTTGCCTCCACCAACTTGGGATCCGGTACCCTTTCCTTGCCTGACCCGTCACCCGTAATTTCCTGGGTCCTTAGGGTCCCTGCTTCTTTCGTGTTCCTGGGCCTTTCTCTTCGGTTCCTTTCTCTTTCTGTTCTGCTCCTTTCTTTCTCTCCCTCTCGCCCTGCCCGTGTCCTAGGCCTGGCTCTGGAGCAGAACTCCAGCGGAGCCTCTGCTCCCCTCCTCCTCCACTCTCACTTCCTCCTCACAGACTGAACTTCTCTCTCTTCTCTAGAACTAAGATGGTGCCCACCTTATATACCTCCTCCTCTGTGTCTGAGCCCAGGTGACCTGCAACCAATGAGCTCCTTCCTATGCCCAGGAACCAGCCCCTATCTGCTCCCACATCACTAGGGTTCCCCCCCTCCCCACTCCAGCCAGGGACATAGTCAGTCGTGCCTGCATACTAATGGGAGCACCGTAGAGCTGTTCCCCGGAAATGAGGAGTGTATATGTTTGCAGCTAACTGAGCCCTGGTCCATACTCCATCCTTACCCGGGAGTGGAATACCACACCTCTGGTTGAGGTGCAATGCCCCTGTAGCGGCCGAACCCTCGGGGCACTACACTATTGACATGAAATTCTCACCAGATGTCAGTAACAACCCATCCAATTCACACAGGCAAAGAAATCAAACCATAGATGTCACCGTCTGTATACATAGGAATTGTCCTGATGGGACAATTATTTTAATAGGGACAAGATGGACCGTTTGGTCCATCATAGTAAAACACTAAAACATTCCATTGGTCTTTTTCTCATTTATACAGGGCAACTATCTTTACAAAAGGGATAAAAACAGTTTAGTGCGAACAACATTTTAAAGGAATCCGTTTCACCAAGAAAAAGTAAACTGACTTCCATAATGTCTTAGTAATATCTTACAATGTCAGGCGTCTGTCTGCCTCCTCGAATAACGTCACAGCTTGTGCTCGATAAAGTACTAGGCAGAAAAACACTCCTTTATATCTAAAGTGTCATGTGGTCATAGAATAATTGATTTTATATTCATGGGGCATCTACCAGAAACGAACAAAGGACACCTGGAAATTAAGCTATCAACATGACAGATGAAATCTCCATAGTGAAATGTCCTACGGGCAAACCTATTAAAGGTGACGGCAGGAGCTCTGGACATGGGGGTGCCTGGGATTAACCTCTGACCCAATGGATCTGCAACATAGCTAAGATACAACTGAAAGATTAACCTATTTGTTACAGAAATAGCTATCAATATACTGAAATGGAACATAAAGACCAGTCAAAAAAGCATGCCTAGTTTATGTGTAAATGCACAAAATGATAGACCAGTATAAGTATATACGGAATGAATGAAGTATATACAGAATAAAGGCAATGCGTTACAGCATGTTGTATTAGTTGTAAATTGTAAAATATAAATTTTTTGTTAACATTCCAATAATCCGGCACAGGATGCAAATTGTAGCCTAATGAAGTATTATCTATACTTTACTCACATAAATGAATACATATTTATTTAAGAACTCTAGAAAGGAGCAAAAGCGCTCACAATAGGGCTGAACTGTTTAAAAAGAACACCACTGGGGGTGGTTGTGCTCACTTGGTGGTGTTGTGTGAAGGTACAACATCTGTTTAATCATGAATATCTGCTGCTACTGCCCCGTGGCTGGAGATATCTTCCAGAAGTGTAGTTATCAGAATATGAAGCTTCAGATAAGGTTGACCAACGCGTTTCGGCACCAGACTTGCGCCTTTCTCAAGGTCCAAAAATTTTTTATTTTGTCTTTAAGAATGGCGCTGATAAGGTGCCAAAACACTTTGTTATTAATAAAAACATTATCTTAAGCTCCAAGGCTCTTCATTTCCATCAGCGCAGCCCACCTAACGTGATTCACTCCATTCTGGTAAATATACACTTACACACAGGTGGTCTATGCTTGCAGCTCCTTTTATGTGCAGCTTGTAAAGTGCACATTGCATGTATACAGAAATGTACCAGAAGTGAAAAGAAGGTAAGAGCAACTACCTAAGACTAACCTCACCTCTCCTTTTTATTATTATTCCACAATCACACTCTTTCATCATGCTTATATTTGTCCTCATAGTTATTGCTCACCTAGTCCTTCAAAGGACACTGTCACCATTAAAATGCCATGCAATCTGGAGGCATCTTGTTATAGAGCTGGTAGAGCTGAGTAGATTGATATATAGTTTAGTGAGAAAAGAATCAGTATAACCTGTGTTTTAACCATTTAAAGCTTTACTCTTTCTGTGATATTTGGTCCAGGGGGCGGTCCTATCAGTGACTGACAGATTTCCTTGTAAATGTGTAAATCCAGGTATTGCTGTCAATCACTGATAAGACCGTCCACTGGACCAAAGATTCCAGAAAGAGCAGAAGTTTAAAGGGAATGTGTCAGCAGGTTTTGCTATGTAGTATGAGAGCAGCATGAAGTGAGAGCAGAGAGCTTGATTCCAATGATATATCCCCTACTAGACTGCTTGGTGCAGTTTTGATAGAATCCCTCTTTTCTCTGCTGTGGATGTAGCAGTGGGTATATTGCTGAGATCTGTGTAACCCTGCCCACACCATTGATTGACAGATTCCTGTGGTCACTGTGCATTGTCAGCAAGCAGCCAATCAGTGGTGGGGGCGTGGTTACACAGATTAGCCTGACTGACCTCTGACCTGCATGTATGACCTAGTCCAGTAGTGATAATCTCCTGCTGACAAAACACTGATTATATTAAAACTACAACGCAGCCTACTAAGTGACACATTTCTGGAATTAGGCTCTCTTTCCCTATATTATACTGCTCTCAGATTAAATAGCAAATCCTGCTGACAGATTACATTTAAATGATTAAAACAGGAGTTATCCCGAATCTTTTCTTACAAAATTACACATCAATTTACTCAGCTGCCCCTCTGTATAACAAGATGCCTGCAGATTGGACAGTATTTTCATGGTGACAGGTTCCCTTTAATCTCTTTTGCTATCCCCAAACCACAAAACCTTATAAACAAATATTTATATCTCCATCCCTCATAGAAGCTTATATTTACTCCTTTTTAAAAACAAAACAAGCAATGTATTCTCCCTCGCTCTGCTTCGGATATATATCCATGTCTTGCACCTCCTCCGCTAATACCTAATACAATTTCTCCTTCCTACCATTCTAGTTAGAAATCTCCACAACTCTCTAACCTAAAGCCCATTTACTTGACCCCCGCTCCACTGCTCCCTATTTCTGGAGCACTATGAAATACGTGCTCTGCCAGGAATAAACTCCATGACCTCTTAGTCTTTACTTCTCACAATCTATCTTTCCTGGGTCTCGCTGAAACATGGTTGACACCTTCTGACACAGCCACACCTGTTGCATTGTGTTATGGTGGCTTTCACATCACCTACATTCATCCTCCTGGCAATAAACATAGTAGAGGAGGTTGGCCTTCTCCTGTCTAACAACTGTACCTTCAACACAACCCCACCTCTACCTTCCCTGACCCTCCTCTTTTTTGCAGTGTGCTCTGTCTGTATCTACTCTCTCCTCAAACTCCAAGTGGCGGAGAAATACTGACCTCCAAACCCTGCAACCGCCTTTATCTACCATTTCACAACATGGCTTATACGCTTTCTCTCTGCTGACATTCCCATCTTTATCATGGGTGATTTCAACATTTCTATTGACACCTACCAGTCAGCAGCCTCCAAACTCTTACCACTTACTTCATCTTTTAGTCTCACACATGGATCATCCACAGCCACCCATACAGACAGACATATGTGGCGCCCCTGCGGGTTCAGTCGCCACAGAGGTACTGCATCTCACCCAGAGGTGTAGTATCTCACTCTCAGGTAAGGATAGAGTGCTGCCCGGGACCCTAACACCTGCATCCAACAATACACTACTCCAGACCAGCAGGAGGGGCAAGATGCATCGCTTCCCTGCTGAGCCCTGTCCCTGGCTGGAGTGGGGGGAACCAAAGTAGGGGGAACCATGTAGTGGGTGTGGGTGGAGGAAGTAAATCAGGGGAGCACTTGTAAGGGATAGTATATAGAGTGAAGCCATCTTGAAAGGACAGATCAGTCAGTCAGTGGAGTCTGAGAGGAGAAGTAGAGGGGGCAGGAGCTCTGCAGGAGCTCTGCTCAAGAGGAGGGCCTGGAGAGAGGCCCAGGACAGACTGAGGAGGAGAGGAGCAGGAGAAAGGCTCCAGGAACGTGGAAGGGATCCCAGGGGTATGGGCAGTGCTGGAGGCCACCCGTACGCCCGAATCTGCCAGGCGGTGGAGGGATTGAGCCGCAGAGGGGACCGGCCCCTAACTAATGAGAATTACAAAGTTCAACTAGGAACCATAGGCTTCTGTACTTTCAGGGTGCAGTTGCCACATCTGCACTCAAATCGCCAAAAAGGTAACCACATAGGATCCAGGGAACTCCAGGTTGCCCAGAAAGATCCGAGGATACCGGCTTGGGACATTGTTTGGCAAGGCGCAGGTGAGGGCCAGCGCAGGAAGACGGCTGAGTAGGGCATATAGAACGGGGTCCTGTCAGGCACTCTTGAAACACCTGGGAGTTTGCTGAACCCCTGCCTGGTGAATGCAGCGCGACGTGGGAGGTCGTAATCCGGAAAGTGCAACCTGAGGAACTTAACAACTGTGAGTAAACTCTGAAGACTGCACCCCACTGTCTTTGTCAATTATTACTGCTGCGCCATCACCCCCTGCACTACACAGCACCACGAGTGCTACTTCCATAACAGCAACATCTACACTGCCCTGGAGCTAAGCTCTACCTGTGGAGAGCTAAACCAACTCTTCTGCATTCACACCAGCTCCAGAGGATCTGCACCGCAGCGGCGGCTCCCTTTAGCCGCATACCACAGGTGGTGTCACGAACTGTAGATAAGAACTATAAATCCCCTGTAAATATTCCCCTTTTTATTGACCAC
This sequence comes from Phyllobates terribilis, assembly GCF_046119375.1. NCBI lineage: Eukaryota > Metazoa > Chordata > Amphibia > Anura > Dendrobatidae > Phyllobates > Phyllobates terribilis. Next base: position 320,293,363 of record NW_027362763.1, read on the forward strand.
CCTGGGTCACGGACCGGGTCCTCTCCACTATGACATCTCCCCTAGCAACGACCGACCCGGCACCGAGTACCCCACGGCCCAGGGGGTGCGACACATACATTCGATCTCATCTTCACTCTCCTCTGTTCCTTATCTAACCTTATAACCTCACTTCTCCCTTTGTTCAACATCTACTCATATTCTCATCTTTGTTCTCTTCAACTGCCCCCTATGTATAACATTTAGCACACCTCCAAAGAAACTTCTCAATCCTAGAATTTCACACACTCTCTGATTCTCTTCTACTGCTGTTGACCATATCTTTACTACACAACACCGACACTGCCACCATTTTCTACATAATACCACACTCGCATTAGTTATTAACTTGTTCACCCCTCTAATGCAGAGCAGAAGGCGACAAATCAATTTACTGTACATCCCTGGCACCAGGGGTGGATTAAGAGTAGCAAGGGCCCCGGGCAGTTTAGTAGGGCGTGGGCCCCCCCCACACACACACACACACCTGATGTATCACGTGACATGTCACATGATCCCCTGTGATAGATCATGTGATAGTTCACGTGAAATTAATTTGGCTCAATATTAATTATAATAATTTTTTTTAGGCTGTGTAACCACTATGCGTTTTTTAAGCGTTTCAGCAGCGGCAGTTCCGCTGCAGAAATGCTTAAAAACGCTTGGTAGGTCTGCCATGTTCCTCAATGATAATCCGCATGTGCTGTGCACATGCTGCGGAAATTTCCGCTGCGGATTATCATTGCGGAAAAATCCGCAGCACTACCAATTATTTTGCGGAAGCGCAGCGCTTTCACCGCCATTGACTTGCATTGGAACACATGGAATCCGCATCACTGCATCTGCACATGCAGAATCCATGCGTTTCAATGTGCGGATGGTACCCGGGTTTGGAGAGGAGGAGACTCTCCTCCGGACCCGGGTACCATAGAACCTGTAAAAAAAGAATAAAATAAAAAATAAATATTATACTTACCTTCTGATGGCCCCCGGTGTCTTTATCCGATAAGTTCTGGCTTGCCAGCAGCTGACGATGGTCTGAAAAGGACCTGCCGTGACGTCAATTAGTCATGTGACAGGTCACGCGACCGCTGACGTCGGCAGGCCATCAGAGGGTAATTATATATTTATTTTTTACCATTCTTTTATGGTCACACTATATAAATCCATGCCGGTTGCATGGATTTATATAGTGTGACCAAGTTGTCAAGCACTTTCCAAGTGATGCTAAAATCGCTTGGAAAGCGCTTGTCAACCCGCATGCGGAAATGCATGTGAAGAACGCTTCACATCAGTATGTCCCTGTCAGGAGAAACGCATGTACAATCTGCATGTACAATCCGCATGTACAATCCGCATGTACAATCCGCATGCGTTTTTTCTGCCAGGGAGATGCGGAAACGCTCAAAAAAAATCCGGAGCATTTCTGCATCGTGGGCACATAGCCTTACATTAATTGTATGACTCAATATTGAGCACACGTAGCCACCTATACACAGCGGGAGGTCGCACAGCGCCGCCAATACACAGCGGGAGGCCGCACGGCGCCGCCTATACACAGCGGGAGGCCGCACGGCGCCGCCTATACACAACGGGAGGCCGCACGGCACCGCCTACACACAACGGGAGGCCACACGGCGCCGCCTATACACAGCGGGAGGCCGCACGGCGCCGCCTATACACAGCGGGAGGCCGCACGGCGCCACCTATACACAGCGGGAGGCTACACGGTGCCACCTATACTCAGCGGGAGGCCGCACGCAGTCACGCACGCACACAAACATATACAGACATATACATAAACGCATAAACACATTTGAAACACAAAAATACATATAAACAGACATCACACAATGATATCTGCCTGCGCACACACACACACACACCATCCCCCGGCTCGGCTCCAGTGGTCCTGCTCCCGGCTTCAGTGGTCCTGCTCCTTTCCCGTGCAGCACTGCAGGCCGGGCGCGCACTGCGTGACGTCACAGCTAGGAGACACGGCTGCGCACAGGGCCGTGTCTCCTAGCAGTGACGCGGCCAGGCCATCACAGAGAAGTTAACTGCTGCAGTGCTGGCCCGGCCGAAGAAGAAGCAGCGGCCGTGCGCCGCTGCTGGGGGAGCGGTCCAGGGGCCCCCCCGCCACTGTCTGCAGGACAATAATGAGGACAATCTGGCCATAGACACCCCGGAGCCCTGGGCCCCCTGGTGGTTCGGGGCCCCGGGCGGTAGCCCAGATCGTCCTCATTATAATCCGCCTATGCCTGGCACACCAATCTAATAAAAAGCTGCTAGCATCCAAGATTGAGGAGCGATGCTGGAAGAAAACGTACTCATAAAAAGACTTGATCACATTCAAACAAGCAATTTTCAAATTCAAGTCAGTTGTCACCTCTGCTAAACAAGCAGTTATTCAACGCTTTTAACTTCCTCCTCCATCTACTGTTGCCCCTCTCCATCTCCCTCATTTCAGCAGAAGACTTTGCCTCACATTTCAAAAAAAAGATAGACCACATCAGAGAAAGCTTTAATGTTCAACCACCATAACCCCACTGCATACAAACAAATACCCTTCCCCCATAGCCGCCTTTACCATCAGTGCACAAAAGCTTACTTCTCTTCTTTCCAAGTCACACCTCACCACTTGTGCCCTTGACCCTATCCCATCCCACCTCCTTCCCAACCTTTCCACCATGCTTATCCCTTCACTTATCCATCTCTTAAACTTATCATTAACCTCTGGTGTCTTTCCTTCCTCTTTTAAAATATGCAACCATTACACCCAAACTTGACTCCTCTTCTGCATCCAGTTATCGCTGCATATCATTACTCCTTTTCGCTTCAAAACTCCTTAAACAGCACTTCCACATTGGCCTTTCCTTTCATGTCCCATCCAACACACTTTTCAACAACCTATAATCCAGCTTCCAAAATTACAAACGATCTGTTGTGTACCAAAGCCAACATACAATACTCTGCATTACTTCTCCTAGACCTGTCCTTTGCCTTTGACACAGTTGACCATTTCCTCCTAATACGGATCCTCTCTTCCATTGGCATTAAATATCTTGACCCCTCCTGGACATCCTCATTTCTCACTAACCGCACATTTAGCTTCTCCCATTCTAATACTACCTCCTCATCCTGCCCTCTCTTTGTTGTTGTCCCTCAAGACTCTGTACTACTACTCTTCCATTTTGACCTTTGGCCTGGGAACAACTCATAGTCCCACAACTTTCAGTAACACCTATATGATGACTAGACTAAAATCTACATCTCTGGCAAGGATATCACCTCTCTGGTTTCCAGAATCTTAGAGTGTCTATCAACGATATGCTCCTTCTTCTCACCACTCTTTGTAAAAGTCAATGTAGACAAAACAGAACTCATAATTTTCCTCCATCGGACCAGACTACCATACCAGACAAATCTATCACAATAAATGACATTACGCTTTGCCCTGTATCACAAGTACATTGCCTGGTTGTAACCCTTGACTCGGCCCTGTCCTTGAAGCCATACATCCAAGCCCTTATTATCTCATGCTGTCTCCAACTCAAAAATATTTCCAGAATTCTTCCTTTCCTTTCCCCTGAATCAACTAACGTGTTACTACATTCCCTCATCTCCTGCCTGGACTATTGCAATAATGTCCTCTGTGGTCTTCAAACTAACACACTTGCACCCCTACAATCCATCCTAAACTCTGCTGCCCAATTAATCCACCTTTGCCTCACTACACCTCCAACAATCCACTCTGCCAATTCCTTCACTGGCTTCCAATTACCCAGCAAATCAAGATTAAACTACTAACAATGACTTACAAGGCCCTCCATAATCTGTCTCCTCCATACATCTCTAAATGAACCTCCCGATATCTCCCCACAGATACTCTCCGGTTCTCAAAAGACCTCCTTCTCAACTCCACCCTTGTACATTCCTCATCCAACTGTCTCCAAGATTTTTCCTAAACAACTCCTATCTTCTGGAATTTAGTGCTTCAACGCGTCCATCCCTGCATTTCTTATTACATTTTCCTATGGATTTTTATGGCTTAGAATTTTAATATGGATAACTAAAGTTTTTTAGGTTCAAATTTCCTTCCTTTGGACGTGATGCTGGATACACCCTCCTTGTGGTTTTGGGATGTCATTATCTTATTTATTTTCATCATGTTATTTCTACATTCTGTCTAGGTATTGTTCTATTAATGAGATAGACAAGACTTTATAGAGGTTAATCGAAGCCTTTGGTCATGAGGGGGATACAGTGTAGAACAAATTGGGTTTTTATACTTTGAAACTTATCTTACTCACTTCCGCTAAGGTAAGAGGGGCAGTGTAAACCACACATGCTTTTTAGTACTCAGTATTATATGTATTTAGTCACGAGCACTTTATTTAGTATATAATGGTTAATATTTGTATACTTTATCTTACATATATGCACTCTTTGCACATACTACTTTTTATGTATATACAGTTGAAACCAGAAGTTTACATACACTATATAAAAAGACATATATGCATGCTTTTCTCAATATCTGACATGAAATCAGAATAAACCTTTCCCATTTTAGGTCAATTAGGATGACCATAATTTTTAATATTTATCAAATGCCAGAATAATGAGAGAGAGAATGTTTTAAGGTATTTTATTACTTACTGCAAAGTCAAAAGTTTACATACATTTCATTAGTATTTGGTACCATTGCCCTTAAATTGAATGACTTGGGTCAAACGTTTGGGATATCCTTCCACAAGCTTCTCACAATAGTTGGTCGGAATTTGGGCCCAGTCCTCCTGACAAAACTGGTGTAACTGATCCAGGTTTGTAGGTCACCTTGCTCGCACCTGTCTTTTCAGCTTTGCCCATAAATTTTCAATGAGATTGGGATCAGGGCTTTGTGATGAGATATTGAGAAAAACATGCATATGTGTCTTTTTATATAGAGTATGTAAACTTCTGGTTTCAACTGTATATGCACGGTCACTTAATTTAATTGCAATTGTGAAGCATGCCATGCACTTATGTGTATACTGTATTAATACTCAGTATTAGATTTATTAAGTCACGTGCACTTTATTTAGTATGTAATGGTTTATATTTAACACTTGATTTTCTATATGTGAACTTTATTTCTGCACACACTAATTTATATTCATGCACTGTCACTTTATGTAATTGCACTGTCGCTTTATGTAATTGCACCTTATTCATATTGAAAACATTTGTTCAACACATGGGCTTTACTACATTAAAAATTACAAGGCCCTTTTACTTAATATATATAGGAGGCACTATTCCGAAGTCTATATATTGCTCTTTGTAGTGGCATATTTGTTTTATAATAGGCAATTATTTATATATTGCAACTGCTTTTCTATACTAGCACGTAGCTGTTATAATCGATTATTAATAAATTTCTTCTGCTCTGCACACTCTCCTTTTACTTGGGAAATCCCTGCTTCAAGATATTACCACTCAGATCTTTGCGTACGATTTGTCTTATACTTACCTACTGGTTTGATAGTGCGCATATGCTGCTTTCCCGACCCCACGAACTTCTGGAAGTGCTTTACAGCTGACCCATGTGTTCCACGAATGCGGGTCACCTAGCGCTTCCTGGGAAATTCAATTACCCGATGGGGCATGGTAGATGGATCAGGCGCCACAATATCAATACTGTAATCAGGTCTTTCACAGTGTCTATTGGTCATCTGATTATTTAAATAGGCTCTTGTCCTCCAACTTTCCCCTGGAAGCTTGAGGCGAAATTCGCGTCGGGGTGTGGAGACGCTACACCTGACATCTCTTGGTCATCTCACATTCCTTTCTCTTGGTCATCTCACATTCCTTTCTCTTGGTCATCTCACATTCCTTTCTCCTTATTATAGGTATCTTTTCTAACTATTTTGGGCTTGTTGTGTATTCCTTTCCTTATATTTTGGTGGGCACAATATTGTTACCACAGCTCTCTAGTAAGTTTTGAAAGGCAGCAGTGTTTCTAATATTGCTGCGCAGCTGACATCTTGTTTCTTTACCTGGCTATGATATTCTGTTGCCATTTAGTGCACTTACATATATATTGCAACAAAGTCTGGTATGAAACATTTATGTCAGTAATCAATGCGCAATTAATATTTTATTCCTTACTTTTTACTGTTTTGTCTTTTCTATTGGTGGATGATCATTAGCAATTTTAGTAGTATTTTCTATTTTACTAGTAATCACTATGATGGTATACATTTAATTATATACTGCTATCTTAAGGTCAGGATATAGTAGTGTCTCCTCCATGAGGCAGTCTGCTTTTTTATTGTTTCTGATTTTATTGTTATCAATAAAGATTTGTTTTTATCATGATCGATCTCTTCATTACTCGGGAATGTATTTAAAGCAACAGCCTGTGTTTATTAGTTATAAGAAGTGTAATTTATTAACTTATGTACTGTGGACTTTTTGGTAAGTGTTTTTATTTATTATAAGTATGTAAACAATCATCATGTACAGCACCCTAGAATTAATGGTGCTTTAAAAATAAATAATAATAATAGATATATTCTTACTAGCAGAACCACTGCGGCAGGAGGGGTGTTAACAATTGAGAGTGTTCTAACATTATTGATGAACATTATTTATCACACTAATAAAATGGGTATCACAGGAACACGGCATAGTACATGTTAATATTTTTGAGAATATCCCGATTCCCAGGCTTATATCACATTTAAGGGCCTAAAAGACACAATCTGGTATTTGGACAGTGTGTAGAAGTCCATATACTGGACTATTAAAATAGTAATAGGAAAAGATATCACTCCCTTTATCTCTCACCAAATGTCTGAAAGAACTAGCCACTGACTGGGGACATGTTGTATATGTTCTGCAACAGGAGATCTTTCAGTTCCATTTTAGAAATTGTGAATTTAAATGACAACTTACTTTTTATTCTAGATTTTGAGAAAAATGTATGCTTTTGACTATAAAGAAGCATGTCAATCGCTGAACATCAGCAAGCCATGTACTAATGTAGATTATAATAAAAAATAATCTGAAAAATGTTGTTTATCTGTGGAGCTTCTGAAAAGTTAAAGGATTTTCACAAAAATAGCAATGTAGTCAAAGGCCATAAGCAGTTAACTAATAACATTATACTGGCAGAATGACCACATAAGTCTATAGAGTGGTGAGAAAGCATATCAATTACTAGATTCTAGTATATATCACTGATCGTACCTCCAGCAAAAGGGATTTGACACATAGGCGTTAGAGAGCAGACGATAATGGAGAATAGTATCAATCCTGTCATAAAAGACACCTTGTTTCGGTTCAAACAATACACTAATAAAGAAGCCTGCAAGCCATATATATGCTCACAATTGATTCATTCCACCACCATAGTCCAAATCCACAGAAACATTTATTTTGCTGTGGTGCTACTTGTGGATTTTTCTCTTGTTTTCCCTTTGTCTACATCTTTTGATATACTAGGAAATCATAAGCCTGAAAAGGAAGGCCATTCAATTTCTTACACAACCTGCTAAGCAGCAAGGCCTTCCTCCCTCATTTCTAAAATTCTGGTGGCTGTAGCCTCACAGTGAGACCCTTGTTTCTCTTTCAGAACTGTGGACATTGTGCTGTAGAGAAACACAGGTTTCACCAGCCGCTTTTGTGTTGAAAGAAACATTAAAGACAATAGAGCAATCATGCAAAAAGTGTTAATTTGACATCTGCTACAATGCTGGTTTCCCACATGATCAATGGATGTCTCTGGGGAGCAGATACCAGTATTGAAAGAACTGTCAGCAATTTGTGCAGTGAGTGGGCTCTTTTCCTAATGAGAGAAATTAGATTACCTAGTAGTAGATATCTTCCAGGTGCTGGAGCTAGGATGGAGTACATTATCTTATAGGAAAGATAATCAAGAACTTATGCCAGGTTGAAGGCATCAAGCATGATACTCCATTCAGATATGTGGAAAACTTGACAATCGATTTAAAGGGCTTGTATTATGTCCTGCACCATGTTTGGTACCAGAACACCCAGTTTTTAGATTTCACGTCTGTGGGTGTGGATTGGCTATAGATCTTAAAATTTGACATACACTACTTGATTATCTTTGAGCTAATTGATTACAAATATTGTTGGCACAAAGGCTAAGTTATTTTAAGAAAAAGACTATACTGGTAGTGTTAATCAGAGCCTGGCTACGAGATTATAGTCAGGTATGTATTACTCTGAAATACTGCAGCGTTTTAGAGTAAACATGTAACATCTAGGCCTGTCCCCTCTGTTTCCACTTGGGTGATTGGGAGGTGCTGCGCCTTTGTTGCTGGCGACCTGGGCAAAGGCTCAATGTTTCTGTTTAATGTTTCAGTCTGTTGGTGCTGCTCAGTGAGGGAGCTATGGATTCATTTATTTCTCCTTTCTGTGAGTCATCTATTTAAATTCCTGAACCTTTGACCAGTGACTCTGTCATCTGCTATCTGCTCCTGTTTTGCTTGTTGAATTCCTCTTGCCTGACTGTGGCCTGTTTCCTTACCATTCTTTGCCTTCTGATTTTGGGCATTAACTGTTCTCATGGTTATGACCAGGTTACCTTCACTTATCGTCTCTCTGGTTCACTCATCGGTCTAGTCAGGTCTCTCCCTATAGTCCGCAGCATTTCTCCTGTTATGACTGAGCCCTAACACTCGCACAGGGATGAACAAACCAATGGAGATGTTATTAAACCTGCAGGTTATCTGTGGTCCAACAGAGAATGGAACCGACCACACAGCCAGAGATCACCAGATAGAGGACTACAGTGGACCTGCATGGCTTTTTTTTAAATAAAATGGTGAACCAGGGAAAGTTTTGGGGACTGTTTTTTCAAATAAACTATTTTTTGTGTGTTTTTATTTTTGATTACTGGGTTAGTAATGGGGGAGTCTGATAGACACCTCTCCATTACTAACCCCAGGGCTTGATACCAGATGTGATTTTTGACAAATCACAGCTGACATCAAGCCCAACTACCATTATCCTGATTGCCATCGCACAAGGGCAATCAGGAAGAGCCGGGCAAAGGGTCAGAATTGGCGCATCTAATGTGATGCGCCAATTTTGGGGTGGTTGCGGGCTGGTATTTTTAGGCTGGGAAGGGCCCAATAACCATGGAACTTTCCATCCTGATAATATAAGCCCACAGCTGTTACCTTGGCTGTTTATCAAAAATAGGGGGGACACCACGTCGTTTTTTTACAATAATTAATTTATTTAATAGGTAAAACCAGGCTAAACACCCTTGTAAAATTAAAAATGTGCAGGTTATCTATCTACGTATTCTATCTAACATCCTTATATCATTTATCTATATCTTTACACAAGAATGCTTTATTAGTTTTGTAAACTAGCTTTAAGTTAAATAGAGGATTATAGCATGTAGAAGATGATGTCAAAATCGCATTGCATATGCATGTCATACGATGCTAGGCGACAAAAAAATTGCACACTAGCATGACATACGGAATAACATACGCCTGACACTCGCCAACTTTTCTGGCTGAGAATCAGAGCGATTTTATATACGCAAATGTGAGCGAACCCTAAGTGATACATCCCTGGAATCACGCTTTGTTGCCCTATGTTATGCTGCTTCCAGATTATATATCAAAAATCTGCTGGCAGATTTCCTTTAAATACTATTCATGTGGAGATTACCTCTATATCTGAAGGTAAAAGGTATTTCTGGAGTTGACAGGTTCCCTTTAAAGCGAACCTGTCAGCAAGATTTAGCCCTATAATTGTATAAACTAAAGGTATGGCTATTATAGCGCTGTAATGCTGAGGGATCCGATCAGTGGCTGCTCAATACTCAGCTTATGAAGTTTTTAGAAAATTACGTCTTCTGTGCTTCACTGTGCTTCGGGGCGGGCGTGCAGGCAGGGTCTTCTTCTCTTCTCCCCTTCAGCCTCCTGTTTCTTGTACAGGTCACTGATTATTCAGTGACCTGCCTCCTTTTTAAAATTCGGCACCAACGCCATCATTGTGTGGGCAGCGCGTGCGCAGTGGGAGCAGGAGTCCTGTGTGCAGGACCTCAATAAAATGGCACCGGAGGCAGCGCATGCACAGATCGAGATGAGCATTAAACAACCACTTGGTGGATCCCTTCACATCAGGTATCATATTAATCAGCATCACAGCCCCATTATAGCCATGCCTTTAGTTTATAGGGTTAAATCCTGATGACAGGTTTCCTTTAAGTACAAAAGCAGAACACGGCTAAAGGAATGTGGGAACCTCAACTTCTGCATTCATAATTGTCAACATATGTCTATGAGATTTGAGAGGGGTGGTCCACATGATAGGAATAATTAATATGAATTAAAGTTTTTTTTTTGTTTTTAGATGCTAGAGTTGTGGTTATCCAAAAACAGAATTCTCACCCTTGGGTATGTGCCCACGATGCAGATTTGAAGCAGAAATTTCCTAAGCATTTCTGCATCTCCTTGGCAGAAAAAACGCATGCGGATTTTACATGCGTTTTTTCAGCGTTTTTTTTCAAGCGATTTTCAGCATCACTTGGAAAAGGGCTTGACAAGTTGGTCACACAATATAAATCCATGCAACTGGCATGGATTTATATTGTGTGACCAACTTATGAGGAGATTTCTGCTTCAAATCGGGAATCTAGTGTAAATAAAAAGAATTAAAAAGTAAAAAGAAAAAAACCCCTTATTCTCACCTCTCTGGCGGCCCCCGGTCTCCTCCCGGCGGCGATCCTCTCTCCTCGGCGGCCCGCGATGTACTGGCAGGACATGCGGTGATGTCATTTAGTCAGCTGATAGTCACGCGACCGCTGACGTCACACAGCCTAAGAGCGTTTTTCCTCATTTGGAGAGCTGAAGGACGACTCTTCTACAGTTAAAGGTCTGGCATTTTTTTTTGTCTTTTTCAAAGCTAATAGAAAAGCTTTTAGTTTTCAGTTATATGTTTTAGGAAACGAAACAAAAAGTAGATAACGTATGGTAAAAATATGCAAACAAATTACAACAGGTCTAAATGATAAAAGTTTTAACTAATTTCATCTAATAATGGAAGGTAAAACTCAAGGTGGTAAATGAGCTGTGTTATTAAGCACTCGGCCGTGATTTCCATCACATGTTAAAAAGTCTTTTCTGTTAAATTTTGCATCAGGTCACCACCTAGTTTAGTTCAGAGACTAAAGTACTGTAAAACCTTCTTCAGTGCAGTGGGAAAGCTTATTTCAGCAGAAACTTGCAGTTGCCATGGTTGAAAGGATGATGCTTAAGTTGAGTGTGTAGGTTTCAGGTTTATATTGGCAGAGCAAACATTCCAGTCTCAGAATCAGAACATCAACACTGTTTGCCTAGAGTGTAATAGTAGAAACCACAAGTTGTACTTCATGATAACAAAAAAGACAATTGCATTATCTCCCACTTGTCAACAGTGTTACTGTGCTGAAGACTCTTGTTCAATATTTGTGGAGTCACCAATAGAGCGTGGCTTTTTTGTTTGTTGAAATTAGCCGTTACATCTTCGAAGGTCAGCCATGAAGAACTCCACGCCAGTTATGTACAAATAGTTGTTAGATGCTTTTCTAGACGCATTAATGGCTTTGCCACGGTTGTTAACACACATTGTGCTAATTATAAATTCTGTAAAGTCTACAAGGTGCAATAAGATCCTAGTAAATATATAGTCTGGTTACGCGGCTGATTAATCTTCTAAAAAAAAGTTTATTCCTTACAATACAATGAACCTGACCAAAATGTAGTAGACGTATGTATAGGTAAAAAAAAAACACTTTGCAGTACAAAGCTTTAAAGGCTCATATTACGGTTCTGTCTAAGCACCCCAGACGATCAACTGTTTGAATAGGCTGCGGGCGCTCGTGTACAGCTTCTTTGATCTTTACACCAGTATGCAGGCTAAGAACACAGCAGCACCCTGTATAGGCCAAGATATATGTAAACTCTGAATACATGAGATCTAAACTGCATTGTTGCTAAATAAAAGGTACTTACAAAAAATGAAGGCTTTTAGCGCATAAATTGGCCAATTCATGTATGCCCATCAACCATGGCAAGGTGACCTCCCTCGGCTGGGCACCCATCCTACTAAACATGCCTCTCTCGGGTTATAAGCCTACAATTTAAATGGACAAACATGCCTCTCTCAGGCTATATGCCTATAATTTAAAAGGGCAGATAGGAACCAGCACTAATTTAAAATACCCTTAGGCTGATGGGAGGCATCCAGAGTGAAAAAGGAGGCAGTTACAACTTACAATGGTAAACTGCAAAAAAAAAAAAAAAAAAACCTGACCAGCACCTCCATATAGCCGCAATGACTGCATAACATACAAAAAAATAACACAGAAGCACTCTGTAAGGGCCAAGATATATGCAAACCCTGAATACATGAGCTCGAAACTGCATTGTTGCTAAATAAAATATACTTACAAAAAATGATGTTTCTTCACGCATAAATTGGCCAATTCATGCATGCCCATCAACCATGGCAAAGTGACCTGCCTCTGCCAATTTCCTGCAAGTTCCTATGTGCCCATTTAAATTGTAGGCTTACAGCCCAAGAGAGGCATGTTTAGTAGGATAGGTATCCATCAGGGGGATGTCACCTTGCCATGGTTGATGAGCATACATGAATTGGCCAATTTATGTGCTAAGAACCTTCATTTTTTATCAGTACATTTTATTTAGCAATAATGCAATTTACATATACTATATTCAGAGTCTACATATATCTTGGCCCTTACAAAAAAAACTAACACAGCAGCACTCTATGTTATGCAGTCATTGCAGCTTGCACCTGTTCACACTATATGGAGATGCTGGTCAGGTTTTTTGTTTTTTACCAGTATGCAGGCTGGCTTGTATTTGTCTGTACCGTAATTTTCTTTGGAGTGCTGCCATTGTGCCATTCCTATAAATGGGACTATGTTGCAATATCTTGAGTTGCGACTAGTTAAAGTATGATGCAGACAAGTATGACCTAGCTTGAAACCATTGAAGAGGCTGCAGTACTTGCATGAGCACCACGGTTCCTTCAAATAGCTGATCGGTAGGGGAGCCAAGTCTGACCAACACTAATTTAACATTGATAGTCTAGCCTACAGGTTCTCAAACACAGAGTATTGTCGGCTAACGGTCTCATGTGTATGAGGGCACAGGACAACTAATGATTGGGAGAGATGTCTATTGCACATGTCCGATTTATGACTGCCACTGCATTATTCTCTCATTGTTCAGTAGCCGACTTGTCAGTCGTGGCGTGTATGAGAGAGTAGGCTGAGAAAGCGGTTGGCTGAAGCATCATTTGGCCAACAGCCATCTAATGTATATAGCCAGCCAAAGAAGAGACTATTCATTTTAACAGGCTGCAATGCCCCTTTAATTATTAAGCTGCACTGGAGAAAATGGAAAGAAAAATTCCCATTCCTTCAGTTTCAGGATTATTATCAAGGGCTAATTACACTGAAGAATCGTCATTAACAGACTAGGAAATCTGGATGCCATGACAATGCGTTGTACTATTTTGTGGCGATAAACCTTCGGGTACTATAAAACATTGCCGAATGAAAATACATTAGATGGTTGGCTGTTTCTCCTAAAATCGATGGGTTCATCTAAATTTTGCAGTGCATTTTGGAGTACTATAGAACTCAAATTAAAACAGCTCATGGATCTCAGATATGTTCACTCCTGCAGGATTAAGTAATTTGCGGGATTCACCAGCCACGAGAACGTAATATGAAGCTCATCAAACAGTATACACGAAGGATTTCTCTCTACACACAAAGATTATAGTTCTATTAAACTGAAGTTCACTTTGTTCTAGAAACCCCTACATGCTCTAAGTTTTCCATTTCAACATTGGCTCACGTGACAGCACAAGGCTTCTGCTTCACCACTTTGGTTGATGCCTAGAAATTTAAAAGACGAACAAGTGGCAAACACCAGCATTCTTTGTACACATACAGCTTTTGGCTTTTTGTTGTTACATTTTATCCTGGCAACCAATAGCCTTTATTTACTGTTTGCCAAACGGATAAAGTACGATGCCTTAGGTGTCACCTGCTGATCCTCATGAGTCATGAATATTCTTCTAATCCCTCTCTTCTCTATCCTAGAAACCTTTTCATCTGACATGTAGCTCCTTTCAAGGGATGCTCTGGTCCTTGGCATCTTATCTGATCCCTGGACAGCACATGAACATCGGCTTCTGTTTTCAAGCAGAAGTTCTTTTCTTTGCTGCTGACAACTGTCATTGTCTGCTGCAAGGGTGAGAAATGATGTTCAGAAAAGACAATCGTTAATCTTTTTACACTCTTTGTAGTATAAAGACTTTTTCTTCAAAGCTTTGCCAGTGGCTCATGTTTTATCACATAGGCCAGCTCAGAAAACAACCAGTTGCTTTGGGGATCATCTGAATAGAATAAAAAATATTTAATGAAGGATTATTAATGACAAATTGATACAAGTTGTAATATAGCACACAAGTTTACTTATGTAGTCTTAGAAGTAGCCAAATTAGAAATTTGGGCAACTGACAATAGTAAATTCCCAGATGGCTTAGAAAAAAGAACAATCACCACCAAATCACCAGACCAAAAAAGAAAATTATTTGAAACAAAACTGGGAGAAATGTCCACTTTGGCTTGGTACAAGCTGGGAAACAAATGGTACAGGATCGAGGTCAGAAAGGAATCATACGCCCACCAGTTGACTGAATTCATTTACCTACCTCAGAGCACATTCAGGGAACATGAACAAGGGATGTTATAAAGCAGAATGAAGCTTTAGGGTCGGTCACTACATCGTAAGATGTGACAGGACTTTACCAACCATCAGCTTCTTTGTGTCCAATATATAATAGGACAACACAAACTGAGCAATCGTGGGCCACGCAGTTTCACCATGACACAGAAAACAACCCTATGGAAATGCTAATGGTATTGTAGTGCATTTATGAATACACAGGGGAAGGGGTTGTTAAATATATAATATGTACAATATATACATATATATATATATCTATAATGTGTATGCTCACACACAAACACATAGTCAGTTCCAGAGACATTTGAACAGTGATTGAATCTTCGTGATTGGGTTCTATATGCCACTTTTATTTTCATTTAAAATGAAACAGCTGAGATGCAATTGAAATGTAGACTTTCAGGTTTAATTAAAGGGGTTGAAAAAAAATATCCTGTAAAAAGTTTAGGAAATGCAACTATTTTTCTATATCGCTTCCTTACTTCAGGGGCTCAAAAGTAATTCGATAAATTAACCATAAATAAAATGTTAATTTTTAATACTTTGTAGAGAATCCTTTGTAGGTAATGACTGCCTTAAATCTGGAAGCCACGGATGTCCCCAAACGCTAGGTTTCCTCCTTTGTGTTGCTTTGCCAGCCTTTACCTCAGATGACTACAGTTGTTGCTTGTTTGTAGGTAATCAAAAGATCCAAAGTAAATATGGTCATGAACAAGCAATCAAATCAAAAAATGACACCCCATTCCTATTAATAAGGGGGGGGGGTAATCAAACCATGACCACAGCTGTTATTAAAATTAATGTTTATTAATACAAAAAAAATCATTTATAAACAACATTAAAATATATGCAGTGCCTCAGTAGTGAGGGACAGCAAATAGCTCTGCCCTATTGCCAATTAATACTCGAAAAATCTAATTACGTCTAATTTGGAAAGGTTCATTATTATAATAAATGGGCTCGACCAGAAATCCACAATATAGTAATCCAATAATTAGTACAATAAAAGAAAGATATACAAAATCACATAATTCATGTAGTAGAAAAGTTAATAAACCAATGGAATAGAATCTATGTCTTGAATGGAGTAAAGTGCAATATGCAAGTACAGCCAATATAGACTTGAAAGCAATTCTCAGAACCAAATAAATATGGTAGGGCTCTAATGAGATGCAGCACTCCAAAAATCAGTTGCATATAAATACCCACCAGTAGTCATGAATTACCTGTGATTTTGGAGGAGCTTTGGACAGGGCATGCACGCAGAATATTCCAATTTTTTGCCTTAAAAAACTCCTGGGTTGCTTTTGCAGTATGTTTTGGGTCACTGTTCATCTGTACTGTCAAGCGCCGTCCAATCAACCTTGCTACATTTGGTTGAATCTGAGCAGAAAGTATTGCCGTGTACACCTCATAATCCATCCTGCTGCTTCGCTCTTTAGTCACATCATCAATATACACTAGTGACTTAGTACTATTAGAAGCTATTCATGCCTATGCCATCACACTGCCTCCACCATGTTTTACAGAGGATGTGGTGTGCTTTGGATCATGAGCTTTTCCAAGACTTCTCCATACTTTCGTCCTCCTATCCTTGTTGAACAGGATTATCTTAGTTTCATCTGTCGAGAACTGGGCTGGCTTCTTAAGATCTGTTTTTGGCAAAGTGTAATCTGGCATTTCTAGTACAAGTATTAAAAATGCCCCCCTTCCTTCTGAGCCCCAGTGTGCCTAAACCACATTTAGTGTCCACATATTTGGCATTTCTATAGCGATGAGAGCCTGCCTAATTTACGGGGTGCATGTCTCCAGAAGCATGAACTGTGCACCATGTATGGGCACTACAACGGAAGATTTGCAATTTTCACTCAGCAAAATTCATTGCAGCTTTTTTTAAAAGGAAAACACCCATCGAGTCAAAATCGTAACTACACCTGTATTCCCAGAGGTGTGTAATTTCCAAAATTGTGTCACTTGAGGGGGGATTCTGCTCTTCTTGCACTTAGGGGCTCCGTATAAGGAGTCTACAAACTATTCTACGATAATTTGTTCTCCAAACGTCAAAAAGCGCTTTTTCCCTCTCGAATCTTGCCATATGGCTAAGCAGTATTGTAAAGCCACAAATGGGTTATTGCCACGTTCAGGAGAATTCGTGTGACACATTTACCCACTTCCCCTTGTGCAAATGTAAAATCTGGGGCTAAAACTATTTTTTTGTGGTAAATATGTAATTATATTTTCTTCACCGCCAATGGTCTAAAATTCTGCGACACAAATGTTGTCAATATGATCACTGAACCCCTAGATGAATTCATTGAGAGGTGTAGTTTGTAAAATAGATTGGGTCACTTACGAGGGTAATCTGCTGTTCTGGCACCGTAGGGGCTCTGCCAATATGACATGGCACCTGCAAACCATAACAGCAAAATTTGCACTGTAATATGGCGTGCCTTGCACTGTGCCTCAAAAGTAGTTTTCGACCACTTATAGGGTATTGGCGCACTCAAGAAAAATTGTGTAATAAATTGTTCTGTTCTTTTTTTTCCTATTACCACTTTTGAAAATTACAAACTTGGGGTCAAAACAACATTTTAGTGGAAAAAATGTTAATATTTAATTTACTCAGCCCAATCAATCTTATATAAGTCTGTGAAGTGCCTGAGGGTTAAAAATACTCACTACTCTCCTAGATTAATTCCTTGAGATGTGTTGTTTCCAAAATGGGGTCTCTTGTGGGGGTTTCTGCTTTTCAAGAGGGGCTCTTCAAATGTGACAAGATGTTCGCAAATAATTACAGACAAAATAGAGCTTTCTCCCTTCGGAGCCCTGCCCTGCGCTCAAACAGTAGTTTTCCACCACACATGGTGTATCTGCATACTCCGAAGAAATTGCACAACAAATTGTATGGTCTATTTTCTCCTGTTACCCTTGCGAAAAGCGAATAATGACAAATTTGGGGCTAAATAACATTTTTGTGGAAAAAAAATGTGTTTTTTCAAATTTCATGGCTCAACATTATAAAATTCTGTGTGCTCACCACATGTCTAGATAAATTCCTTAAGGGGTCGTTTCCAAAATGGGGTCACTTGTGGGGGGTTTCCACTGTTTAGACACATTAAGGGCTCTCCAAATGTGGCATGGCATCCGCTATCGATTCCAGACAGTTTTGCATTCAAAAAGTCAAATGCCGCTCCTTCCCTTCCGTGCGCCCACGCAGTAGTTTTCCACCACATATGGGATATCGGCGTATAGAGGAGAAATTGCACAACAAATTTTATGGTGTATTTTCTGACAGCTGACACCTGGTGTTATGTGCAGGGAGCGGTCCCGCACCGCTCACTGTACATTAACCCCCTCAATGCTGCGATCGAAGTCGATTGCAGCATTGCGGTGGCAAGGGGAGGTGATCGGGATACTCACCTCTCCTGCCGGCCTCCAGCGCTGTCTGCCACGGATTCCCAGATGTTGCCATGACGACCCAATGTCATCA
This sequence comes from Phyllobates terribilis, assembly GCF_046119375.1. NCBI lineage: Eukaryota > Metazoa > Chordata > Amphibia > Anura > Dendrobatidae > Phyllobates > Phyllobates terribilis. The sequence goes on from NW_027362763.1 coordinate 320,311,675, forward strand.
TGACAACATCCGGGTCACCAGACAGCAGGAAGATATTTTGGTCATGACATAGTAACATAGTTTGTAAAGCCGAATAAAGACTTGCGTCCATCAAGTTCGACCTGTTAGTTCTGTAATTGCTAAAGTTGATCCAGAGGAGGGCAAAAACCCCAAATGATTTAGCCAATCTTCACCTGAGGAAAAATTCTCTCCCTACTCTGAAACCAGCAGTCAGAATAAATCCCTGTATCAACCTACTATTTTATTTTATTTTTAAGTATATGCTGAAATCTGCCTGGTATCTAGAAATGCATCCAGTCCCCGCTTGAACTGGTGTAGTGAATCCGACATTACCGTCTCCTCACTCAGTGAATTCCATATTCTCACTGCTCTTACCGTAAAGAACCCCTTCCTATGCTGGTGCTGAAACCTTTTCTCTTCCATTCTTAGTGAATGCCCTCTTGTTACCGTAATATCCCTCCTTTTGAACAAATTCCGGGCAAGATCTCTATACTGTCCCCTCACATAATTGTACACATTTATTATGTCCCCCCCCAACCTTCTCTTTTCCAGGCTGAATAGTCCTAGTTTTGCCAACCTCTCTGGGTATTGCAGTCCCTCCATTCCCTTTATTAATTGTGTTGCCCTCCTTTGTACCTTTTCAAGCTCATTCATATCCTTTCTATATATTGGGGCCCATAACTGAGCACAGTATTCCAAGTGTGGTCTGACCAGTGCTTTGTACAGTGGAAGAACAATGTTCTCATCCTTTGCAGCTATACCTCTTCTGATACATCCCATTACCCTGTTTGCCCTTACAGCAGCGGCCTGACTTTGGGCACTCCAATTTAGTTTGCTATCAATCAAGATGCCCAAGTCCTTCTCCATCTCTGAATTCCCCAATGATTTCCCATTCAGTGAGTACTGGTGACTTCCATTTTTCCTTCCCATATGTATGACCTTACATTTCTCCTCGTTAAACCTCATGAGCAGTGCATGACCAAAATATCTTCTGCATCTGCAGCGCTGACAGCCTGTATAGCACAAGAATGGTGCCTCCATTCCTGTGCTATACAGGCGATCAGAATAAAAAAAGTGAAAGTTCCATAGTGGGACAAAGAATAAAAGTAAAAAAAAAGTGTCAGAAAGTGAAAAAAATAAAAAATAATAATTCACCAAAAAAAAAAAATATAATGAAAAAAAAACAATAAAAGTACACATATTTGGTATCGCCATGTCCGGAATGACCTGACCTATAAAACTGTCCCACTAGTTAACCCATTTACTGAACACTGTAAAAAACAAAACAAAAAACAAAAACAACGAAGCAAAAAGCAATGCATTATCATCATACCGCCAAACACAAAATGGAATAACACGCGATCAAAACCACAAATATAAATAAAAATGGTACCGCTGAAAACGTCATCTTGTCCCGCAAAAAACAAGCTGTCATACAGCTCCATCAGCCGAAAAATAAAAAAGTTATAGCTCTCAGAATAAAACAATGCAAAAAATATTTTCTATAAAATAGCTTTTATTGTGTAAAAGCGCCAAAACTTAGAAAAACGATATAAATGTGGTACCGCTGTAAACTTACTGACCCGAAAAATAAAGCTGCCTTATAAATTTCACCACACGCAGAACAGCAGAAAAAAATAAAAGAAAACAATTCCTGAATTGTTGTTTTTTGTTTATTCTGCCTCCCAAAAATCGGAAAACGATCAAAAAATGTCACGTGCCTGAAAATGGCACCAATAAAAACGTCAACTCATCCCGCAAAAAACAAGCCGTCACATGACTCGGTCGGCCAAAATATGGAAAAATTATAGCTCTCAAAATATGGCGATGCAAAAACTAGATTTTACAAAAAAAAAATGCGTCTTTTAGTGTGTGACAGCTGTCAATCATAAAAACCCGATATGATTCTGGTATCGCTGTAATCGAACCGACCCAAAGAATAAAGTCGTCTAATCACTTATACCACACGAGGAAAGGTGTAAAAAATAAACTCTCGGGCTAGGGTTAGGGTTGGGGTTAGGGTTGGGCTAAGGTTGGGATTTTTTTCAAAAGTAAAAAAAAAACAAAAGATGACGATATGGCGACTAGTGTTGAACGCAAGTGCTCGCTACTTAAGTTTGCATCGGGTGCTCGGGTATGCACTGAGTATCGTGGGTGCTCGAGTGACATGCTCCAGTCTCCGCCCCATATGCTTCGCTGCCGAAAAAAACTCGCGGGGATTGCCTGCCATGCACGAGCGATCCATGCATGTTTTTTTTTGGGTGAAACATGCGAGCGGGGACTCGAGCATGTCACTCAAGCATGCGCTATACATGGTGCATACCTGAGTACCCGATGCAAACTCAAGTAGCGAGCACTTGCACTCAAGACTAATGACAACTTATTCAATACGATGACCTAATGTTATCAAATTCTGTGCCGTACCTCTGGGTTCAAAATGTTCACTATACCCAGTGATAAAATCCTTGAGGGGTGTAGTTTCCAAAATGGAGTCACTTGTGGGGGTTTCCACTATTTAGGCACATCAGGGGCTCTGCAAACGCGACATGGCGTCCGCTCTCGATTCCAGCCAATTTTGCGTTCAAAAAGTCACACAGTGCTCCTTCCCTTCTGAACTCTGCCGTGTGCCCAAACACTATTTTCCCCACATATGGGGTATTGGCGTATTCAGGAGAAATTGCACAAAAGTTTTTGGGGTGCATTTTCTCCTCTTACCCTTGTGAAAATAAAAAAATTGGGGCTAAAACATAATTTTGGAAAAAGTTTGATTTTTTTTATTTTCACGGCTCCATGTTATAAACTTCTGTAAAACACTTGGGGGTTCAGGGTGCTCACCACACATCTAGATAAGTTCCCTGAGGGTTCTAGTTTCCAAAATGGTGTCACTTGTGGGGGGTTTCCACTGTTTAGGAACATCAGGGGCACATCCGCTAATTATTCAAGCAAATTCTACATTCAAAAAGTCAAATGGTGCTCCTTCCCTTCCAAACCCTGCTTTATGCCCAAGCAGAGGATTTCCACCACATATGGGGTATCATCTTACTCAGGAGAAATTGCACAACAAACTGGATGGTGCAATTTCTCCTGTTACCCTTATGAAAATGCAAAATTGGGGGCTGAAAAACCTTTTTTTTTACGGCTCAATGTTATAAACTTCTGTGAAGCACTTTGGGGTTCAAGGTGATCACCTCACATCTAGATAAGTTCCCTGAGGGGTCTAGTTTCCAAGATGGTGTCACTTGTGGGGGGTTTCCACTGTTTAGGCACATCAGGGGCTCCCCAAACGCAACATGGCGTCCGCTAATTTTTCAAGCAAATTTTACATTCAAAAAGTCAAATGGCGCTCCTTCCCTTCCGAACCCTGCCGTGCGCCCAAACAGTGTATTTTCCCCACATATGGGGTATCTGCGTGCTCAGGGGAAATTGCACAACAAATTTTGGGGTCCATTTTTTCCTGTTACCCCTGCACAAATAAAAAAAAATGGGTCTAAAGTAACATTTTTGTGAAAGAAGTTGAATGTTAATTTTTTTCTTCCACATTCCAAAAATTCCCGTGAAGCACCTGAAGGGTTAATAAAATTCTTGAATGTGGTTTTGAGCACCTTGAGGAGTGTAGTTTTTAGAATGGTGTCACTTTTGGATATTTTCTGTCATAAAGACCCCTCAAAGTCACTTCAAATGTGATGTGGTCCCTAAAAAAATTATTTTGTAAATTTTGTTGGAAAAATGAGAAATCGCTGGTCAAATTTTAACCCTTATAGCTCCCTAATAAAAAAAAAAAATTGGTTCCAAAATTGTTATTTATTAAATTATTTTGTGTGACAAACCTCTCTGATTTAAGGGCATAAAAATTAAAATTTTGAAAATTGCTAAATTTTCAAAATTTTTGCCCAATTTCCATTTTTTTTCCACAAATAAACGCAAATGATATCGAAGACATTTTACCACTATCATGAAGTACAATATATCACGAAAAAACAATCTCAGAATCAGGGGGATCCGTTGAAGCGTTCCAGAGTAATTACCTCATAAAGTGACAGTAGTCAGAATTGTAAAAATTGGCCTGGTCATTAACATGCAAACCACCTTGGGTTGTAAAGAGGTTAAAGGGCATAAAAATGTAAAATTTGCAAATTGCTAAATTTTCAACAAATTTCTGATATTTTCAGAAATAAATGCAAGTCATATCAAACAAATTTTACCACTATCATGAAGTACAGTTTGTCACAAACAATCTCCGAACCACTGGGATATGTTGAAGCATTCCAGAGTTATTGCCTCAAAGTGCCACTGGTCAGAATTGTAAAAATTTGGCCTGGTCATGACGGCGAAAACAGGCTCTGGCGCGAAAGGGTTAAAAAGAGGCAGCCACATAATAAAGAGCTGTAATGCCTTGGTCAGGTAGGATTATACTTACCTACATACTGGAATATATTCCAAACAGAAAGTAGCATCAGGGTTTCATTATGTGTCCAGTGTAATGAAGTACAAGAATATTTAGAAGTTGATAAACTACGACATGAACCTGTCATGCTTATCTAGAGTATCTAATTTAAGTCCTGTCAATTGGAAAAATTATAGTCCTTTATGGCAGAATTCCCACCCCCAAAAAATGGAAACTATGCACATATAGGGAAACATAAGATAAGATGCAACTTGGAAAGCAGCAACCAGAATATTTTGTCAGTATTAAGGCATAAACCCTTATTAAAAATAACTCAACAAAGGAGCAGCTATAGAAAAAAAACATTCTGCAAAACAAATGCATGTGTCCTGGACTTGTTAGTGAGCAGAGGAATGAGCTGAGCTACAGGCTACATAGAACTTGTGTTTGTTCTGCAAACTTGCTAACGGCATTTAAACAGGCATAAAGCTCGCACATTGTGTGTGTAGAAGTGTTGTCTGGTAACTACAGGGATTTTGAAATGTTTAAAAGGGGAAACAAAATTGTTTATGGTGTTTCTATCTACAGAAAAGTAACTTTTTCAATTCTTCATAGTTGGGCTACTTTTTAAACAATTGTGTAATTAAGTGTATAGAAAAAGACACCTTCATCAGGAATCAAAGCTACATGTGTAGAATAATGGTAGCAGGGAAAAATTTTTTTTTAGTTTTTGTAAAATAATCAGGTGGAAACATACCAAGCGTAGCTGAAATAAGTGTGTGTTGGGTGCTCCTATCAAACAAGAGTGGTGCACCTTGAGTGTTTCCAAGCGGATAGTGTAGGAGTTTGTATGTGCACTGGAATGTCTATGGAAACATCATTTAACCAAACTGATAAGTATGTTTAGTCTCATTTCATGTAGGTCTCAAGGAACTAATCTACAGACTGATTCCAAAATGCTCATTAGGGTCAGGGGGCCATAGGCTACTGAAAAATTAGATGCTGGTTATGGACTGCAGGCCTCAGTACAGATTCCATGCATTCTACAATGGGATTTTATGCTATGTTTAGGAAGGATATGAGAAGAATTCACGATGCACCTGGGTACTAGCATATATATTTGTTTAACTAGAATCTGCTATGGTTTCTATGCGATTATCTGCACATTAATGTAGTCCTGAGCCTTGGTGTACATTAGCTTGTGGCTTCCAGTTTTGATTAATGTATTGTGTAATGTAGTGCTTCACCAGTGAGGAACAACACATAGAAGTGATCATATGCTGCATTGTGCTATTTATGGCTGCAGAAATATTTATCTCAGCAATATAATTGACCCTTAATATTATATTGGATTTAGGAGACAAAAGGGCCATTGAGAGGTAATCTTAATTTTAGTGACGCACCCCCTGGGCTGTTGGGTACTCGGCCGCCGGGCCTCTGGTTGCTGGGGGATATCACGGTGGCTGGCCCGGTCCATGACCCAGGTCGGTCAGTAAAAAGGGGGAATATTGGGGATTGGGGAAAGTGTTCGTGACGGCACCTGTGGAATGCGGCTAAGGGGTGCTGCCGCTGCGGAGCAGTCCTCTGGAGCTGGTGTTACGGCAACAGGGATGGTGTGGCTCTCCACAGGTAGAGCTAGCTCCAGGGCAGTGTAGGAAGATGGTGGTTGCGCTGGGCATTGTAGTGCCGGGAGGGAGAGATGGCGCAGATAAAGAATGGACGGAGGCAGTGCGGTGCAGTCATCTGAGTCTTTACTCACAGTTTTTATGACAGTTCCACTGGTGCACTGTACAGGTGCTAGCCTCCCACGTCGCGCTGCATTCACCATGTAGGGGTTCAACACTTCCTCAGGCAGATTAGGAGTACTGGACAGAACCCCACTTTCTTGTGTTCCTAGCTAGACAGACTTCACGCTAGGTCTTTCTCCCTCCTGCCCTGCGCTGCCCACTCTCAATCCCGCTCAGGTGCTCTGAAGTCCCTCCTGTGCGTCGGAGTTCACAGACCTGCTTGCCCCTCCTGGGGATTAGAATGCAGCTTCGGCAACTGACTATATAAGCCAGAAGCCTCCGGTTTTTCCAGCCTAGACTTGAAGTACACGACTGGGCCAGGGGCCGGTCCCCTTCTTGCGGCCTACGATCCCTCTGTCTTCTGACAGATTTGGGGCGTATGGGTGCCTTCCTACACTCGCTGTACCCCCTAGGATCCCTTCTTAGAACGGAGCCTACTCCTCTGCTCCCCTCCTGGGCCTCTATCACTGGGCCCCTACTTGTGGAGCAGAGCTCCTACTGAGACTCTGCTCCCAGACTGTTCTTCTGAACTGTCCTCTCACTACTGAACCTCTCACTAACCAATCTGCCACCCTAAAATGGCTCCCCTTTATATATCCCTACTACTATAATGCACCCTTAAACTACTTCCTCCACCCACACCCACTACTGGTTCCCCCTACCTCTGGGTTCCCCCCACTCCAGCCAGGGTCAGGGCTCAGCAGAAAAACACATTGCATCTTGCCCTTCCAGCCGGCCTGGAGCAGTGTAGTGTTGGATGCAGGTGTTGGGGTTCCGGGCAGCACTCCCTCCTTACCTGAGAGAAGGAGACACCACACCTCTGGGTGAGGTGCAGTACCTCTGTGGCGACTGAACCCTCAGGGGCGCCACACTCCCCCCTGGTAAAACACAGCACGTCCGCGGGCTGGAACAGAGTAAAACAGGGATATTATTGACATGCAAATTATTAAGAATGCATTCACATATAAGATCATAAAACTATCTTCCCTTTATGGGAGGCACATCACTTTAATGTTACAGGTATATTTATAAAACATTATAAGAGCATTTTTAATAACATTTCTGTAACAGGGTGTAACAGTAGCATGAGGGACCCGTCCGCAAACCCTCAACGTAGGCCTTGGGCGTGGCTGCAGGGCATAGGCGATCCTGGGGTTGGACCACGTCTTCCGCCACACCAAACGGGTTTTTCTTCTGAGGTCATGGTTGTGAATATAAAACCAATAGGGTGCACTTTAAGAAGTGCGGAACTATTTACAACATCAGTTTCTGGCTGTTCACAGTCCCCAGACTGGAGTCTGTATACCCTGACGGGTACTTATGGAAACATACACTATTTTAGAAAAACATTATTAAACTTTCACACTGTACCCTTACGGGTCATTATTTAGTTTCAGTCCCACTTGCTAAACTAATAGTTGGGCCCCCGCCTGGGGTACGGCTGATTTTTACCTGACCCAGCCGGGTCATACGGTATGTCCTGCGGGGGGGTGTCCTCGATGACGCGGTACACTTGTAGGGCGTGCTACCCGCGTTCCCCATGGTGACGTGTGTAGGTGACCTTGTCACCGGGGTATAGATTCTGGTCGGGATGGCCTACTTCCAGCTCAGGCTCATCATCCCGCCGGTTAACGAAGATGTCCCTCGCAAAGTTGGGATCTCTTATAAAGCCCCCACCCAGCCTTCAGGTCAAACGTTACGACTCCTTCGTCGCGGGGGCTAGGGTGGGCGGACTCTGCCTGGCGAACTTGGGCCTTTGCGGCCTTGTCCCGGGCCTCCAGGCGTTCACAGCGCGCTCGCCGAGCACGCCGCTCCTTCTCCAGATGCCGGAGCTCCCGCCTGCAGAACTCCTTCCTCTGCAGGGCTTCGGCCTGGGTCTCCCGCGGGAACCCCATCAGGTCGCCCCCATGGTTGTCCCAGCAAAACTCCTCTCCGCCGGAATAGGCAACCAGGGGTGCTGGTATCGGGAGTAGCATGCTCGGCTGCTGGTCCTCAATCCGGGCGGACCAATCAAAGACCGGCGCGCCGTACACCCACTCGGGTGCCTTAGGTGGAGGCCCCGGGAAGGAACCAAGTAGAAGGCTTCCAATGCCCAGGAGTGAAGGTTCCGGGAGGGCACTAAGTGGAGGGTCTTCAGGGTCAGCGCCCGGCGGTGGAGGTTCCGGGATGAGCAGCTGCTCCAAGGAGGGCATGGCGGCATACGGGGAGTGCTGGTGAAAGAGGCCCAGGAGCAGGTCGGCGCTTGCAGCGCCCGGGACAGGGGACTCTTTCCTACCTGCTCCTGTGCTGCATCTGGCCTCCTGGTACTCAGCGGGCTCCGCTGGGGCTGGGGTGCCGCTGCTGGCTTCTGGTGCTGCTTTCCGCCGTGCTGCAATCTTTTCCAAAAGCTCGCTCCTCCATCTGGTGACCACTGCCTGCTGAGCCTGTTCCACTTGCCGGCTCAGCTCCAGGACTTCACTTTGGAGGAACTCCGCGTCCTCCTGGGACAATTTTCCAACTTCTCCCTCTTGGGTGAGGGGAGTCTCTTTCCACTGCAGCAGGCCAGAGGCGGAGGCTTGGTCCTGGCATCCGTCCATTCTGGCTGCCGGGTGCGGTCTGTCTAGACTGGTTAAGACCACACCCTGTCTCCATTCCTTTTCTCCTCCTCCTCTCTTCTTTCGGGGGCGGTCTCATGGCAATCTGCTGTCGGTCACTCCCTGTCACGGCCTCCCTGCCTTGATGGACACATCTATGTGGACAGTCACTGTTGCAAGGGGCAGGGTTGGCTTTTGGCGCCATTCCGGGACCCAGCCCACGATGGGAGGTTCCATACTGTTGTCTTTGATCACGCACATAATGGCGCCCGTTCTTCTGGGGCGGGCGCCACATTCAATGCAGTAAAACAGTCCTTAGGCACACAATATCGGCCGATAACGGGTCGGTCACGTATCCTGTTCGTGACGCCAGGGCTGATGCGCACCCTGGGCCGTGGGGTACTCGGCCGCCGGGCCTCTGGTTGCTGGTGGATATCACGGTGGCTGGCCCGGTCCGTGACCCAGGGGGGTCAGTAAAAAGGGGGAATATTGGGGATTTGGGAAAAGTGTTCGTGACGCCACCTGTGGAATGCGGCTAAGGGGTGCTGCCGCTGCGGAGCAGTCCTCTGGAGCTGGTGTTACGGCAACAGGGATGGTGTGGCTCTCCACAGGTAGAGCTAGCTCCAGGGCAGTGTAGGAAGATGGTGGTTGCGCTGGGCATTGTAGTGCCGGGAGGGAGAGATGGCGCAGATAAAGAATGGACGGAGGCAGTGCGGTGCAGTCATCTGAGTCTTTACTCACATTTTTTATGACAGTTCCACTGGTGCACTGTACAGGTGGTAGCCTCCCACGTCGCGCTGCATTCACCATGTAGGGGTTCAACACTTCCTCAGGCAGATTAGGAGTACCGGACAGAACCCCACTTTCTTGTGTTCCTAGCTAGACAGACTTCACGCTAGGTCTTTCTCCCTCCTGCCCTGCGCTGCCCACTCTCAATCCCGCTCAGGTGCTCTGAAGTCCCTCCTGTGCGTCGGAGTTCACAGACCTGCTTGCCCCTCCTGGGGATTAGAATGCAGCTTCGGCAACTGACTATATAAGCCAGAAGCCTCCGGTTTTTCCAGCCTAGACTTGAAGTACACGACTGGGCCAGAGGCCGGTCCCCTTCTTGCGGCCTACGATCCCTCTGTCTTCTGACAGATTTGGGGCGTACGGGTGCCTTCCTACACTCGCCGTACCCCCTAGGATCCCTTCTTAGAACGGAGCCTACTCCTCTGCTGCCCTCCTGGGCCTCTATCACTAGGCCCCTACTTGTGGAGCAGATCTCCTACTGAGACTCTACTCCCGGACTGTTCTTCTGAACTGTCCTCTCACTACTGAACCTCTCACTAACCGATCTGTCACCCTAAAATGGCTCCCCTTTATATATCCCTACTACTATAGTGCTCCCTTAAACTATTTCCTCCACCCACACCCACTACTGGTTCCCCCCACTCCAGCCAGGGTTAGGGCTCAGCAGGAAAACACATTGCATCTTTCCCTTCCAGCCGGCCTGGAGCAGTGTAGTGTTGGATGCAGGTGTTGGGGTTCCGGGCAGCACTCCCTCCTTACCTGAGAGAAGGAGACACCACACCTCTGGGTGAGGTGCAGTACCTCTGTGGCGACTGAACCCTCAAGGGCGCCACATTAGCATGGACTTCCACTGCAAATTTGGAAGTCTAGCCACAATCTAGGTCTGTTCAGTAAGGCCCAGGCATCATTTTGGTCTGTCAGATGAGAACCCGGTAGAAAAAGCTTGGGAAGCGCCAAAATATAATGGGTCCATCAGTATTCCATTCCAGACCATGCTATTCATGCCACTGGGCAGAAAAACAAAAACCAGAAACCCAATACACTGCCTACATTATCTCGTGTATCATTACAGTAAGTTGTGCATCCCAGAGGCCGAACCCTTTAAATTATTTTCCTGTTGCTTCTTTAATAGCAAATATTATGCAGTGCTGTACAAAGATTGCCACCCCTTACATCATTTAGATTTACAATGCCTTTTGTAATTTTTTTTAATAGAAAGTAAAGAAATGTTTAGCAGTGCAGCACCTCTTAATTCTTTTATTTCCTTTTTTACTTTGTAGCCTTTTTTCTACAAAACAGAATATCAACACTATAGGACTCTGTGATGCAGCATTGCTGACTAATTGTATTCCTATAACCTATACACAAGAAATCAGTTTGGGGTGGTGGAATGAGCTGAAAGATTACCTTTACTGAGGCCAAGTTTCATCATTGTCTTTGAGCCTTATTTTTCTGAAGTAAAAATGGAGCATGTAGGGATTTCTGCTTTATTCATTAATTTGTACCCCTTTTTAAGTTAATTTTACTTTGTTTTGTCTTTTTTTGGCATTGTGAGGATCAATTTGGTTATTCAGATGTTTTAGACAAAGTCACCATTTTCAGTTACTTGAAATGTTGCAAAAAGTTGGCAAAATTGTACTCCAGCACCCTACTAGAGCAAATGAATAATAATAATGCAAGACATTTCAAAGGATCAGGAAACTATTTGTCCTAAAATAAAAAACACAAAAAAGATAAAAAAGACAAAAGCATCTGGAATTCTACACAAAATTCATCAACACAAGTGCCATTTTGAAGAATTTGGGGCAAAAAAAAAAGACAACGAAGACTACAAGACAAAAAAAAAAAGTCACTTAAAAAAAAGCAAATGATGAATAAGGGTCTTAGAATAGACAAAATTAAAATACTCATGTTGGACGAAATATTAGCTACATCTTTAGACAGTGTAGGTTTAAACCATCTATTTGTTAATTTCCTTTCAAACCACATTTTAAATTAAAAAAGTTGGAACACTTCTTTATTAAATTCGGGGTATTGATGACATTTTCTTCATATGGGATGATTCCCCAGATTCATTAACAGTGAGAGCTGGAATCTGATGATTTGAACATTCATATTGCTAAGCCACCCTGTAGAAAAGAATATCTACACAATGTTAAAAAGAAAAAAAGCTATAAACTATACTAACTACAAATTCTCACACAAGCTTTTTTTCAAGAGGTTTAAAGACTGGATAAAGTTTTGCAGCACCTGCTCTCTAACAATAACACTCACCAATCCAGGATCAGAAATGAGGAAATCTCTAAGATAATTAATCAACGTAGATCGTCCTGTGATCTTTTTAAACATGTAATGGAAAGCAGCTTTTATTTTCCTATTACGTTCTCATGCACCTGTTGTATTGTAAAATGCATATTCTTAATTGTCACCATGTCAATTGATTTTCTAGATATGTACACGACCAATAATATTTTGCACATGTTAAATTCTTTCAACCATGCCAGAGACACAAGGTTTGAGGATTACATGAATATTAACCTTTCAGAATGAATGAGATATGTTGTTCACCATAGAAACAACAAGAATCCAAATGGTCTTTGATGTACGATTAAGGGTTTTATATAGAAATTCCAGCAATGTTTTCTAGGAAAATAAATTAGTTGAGTACCCTGTAAAAACAGACTTTTTGATACAAAGCAGGTCCATTACAAGAGCCATCATAGGAGTATAGTAAAAACATGGGGCCCGATACATTAAGACCGTTGTTTATGGCGGTCTTGATGAGATGGGCTGGAGTCAGATATTCCTGATTCATGAAGAGACATATACCTTTTCATGAATTAGGAGCTCTGGACGAGTTGCGTACACCTCTGTATACGCCAAGCCTCAAGTATAGCTGGAGTAAGAACTGTGGAGTAGCGAATGCTGTGTCATTAATTTGACAAGATGAGGTCACCATGCCCCAATCCCGCCCGCAGAGTAGCCCCTTCAATCGGAGTTGTACTGCAATACCTGAGAATGGCCACTACACAGTGAGCAGTGCTGTTCAGTCTCTGCAGACTATCTACATCAAGTGATCAGTGCGAGGTGCCGGGTGTCGAACTCCACAAATCTAATGAATTCAAACAACCCACCATACATCTAAATATTTAATCTTCTAGATGAGCAGTGAGTGTATAGCTAAAATAAAGAGACTTACACAGCATAATAAAAAAACAAAACATAACATGCTGTCAAAAAGTTTTTTTCTTTTTTTAATTGCTTTCCGACAATTTACAATAGCATTTAATAAATATCTGGGGTTTCTTCGAATACATCATGCTGTATACATCTGTCATTTTTTGCAAAACAAATTCATTACAATATTTATTTTATCCAGGAAACAACTGTGAAACACAGGAAAGTTCTGCCCTCTGAACAAACGCCATTTCAGTGTTATGATATTTAGTGACTGTAAAAATGCTCAAAAGGCATCTGAAGGATTTAATTAGCAAATTATCACAATATTTGAGATCGAAACGCTGAGCTCTCAAAATCAAATCTTTGTGACACTGTTTTCTAACCTGCAACCAAATATATTTGCCATGTGATTTTGTGCTTCATTGACTTTTTTTATTATTATTTTCTAATCGTAATTTTGTATCAGATCAATGAAAAAAAAAAAAAGTAGGGTTGTAGGGTTTTATCCCTGTAACGAAGAGGACTACTTCACATAGAGAAATTCATGGATTTGACTTCAAGGACATGCTCATTTCTGGCACCACTGATGCTCCAACACAAAGCCTACAATGAGATTGGCTAGAGAATTGGAAAGAGGTGGGTATTAGGACTTTGCACCCAGTCCAAAATGCTGTCCAAGAAGCACTAGTCTATAAATGAAAGCATTCCAATAAAAAAAAACCTGCTCACCATTGCAGACTGAGATATGGAGAAAACTGAAGAGACTTTTCCACGGTAATGTGATGTTCAGGAGCATTCTCAGGTGTGAACTGAGCTACAAGGAGGTGCCAAAAAACCTATCTTCTCGTCAAGATCTTACCTGATAACTACAGCCTCACAAGGGTGATCAATGAGCCACTAGTGACCTGCTTATCTGACAATATTTAGATCTTCAGCTTAAGGCCAAATTAGTATTGTGGGGCTGTATTTAAACTTGCCAATTTTGGCTATTAAATGCCCATTGCTTAGAAATGGGCTAACACGTCGCCTGTTTAGACAGGTTGACTTCACTTCTACGCGCACAGAAAAATTGTTAATGTGATTGCTCTGTGCACAAAGGATATAATTCTCGGCAGCACAAGTCCTGTTTATAAAGGACAATGCGCTGCCAAGAACGAGGAATTTTTTAGCATGCTTAAAAATCCTCACACACGATGAATAAGCACTTTGCTAGTTCATCGAGTAATTGGCGACCTGTTTAACTGGCCAATAATTGGAAAAGGAGCATTACTGGGAATGCTCATTCCCGATTATTAGCTAGTGTGAATGCACCCTAATGTAGAAAAGGAAAAATAGGACGTTGTAATCAAACTACCTTACTAATTAGATATTCCGAAAAATTAGTAAGCCGCCGGGGACTGAGCCGTGCTATAGACTAGTTTACAGTGCGGCTCGGTCCACGGCAGCTATTAAAGTAGGTTTTTCTCTGAAACATCGCAGTGTTTCACAGTCAAACATACCTGGCTGAAATCATACAGCCAGTGCCTGTACATGCTGCTCATGGATTGGGCAGCATGCATCAACTGTCAGGTTCACTTTAAAGAGTATTTCAGCTTCGCTCATTTTTGCATGTGGAGTCAGGGGACCTCTAGCTTACGGACAGAGGATGTGCAGGATATAGGGTCTTACTCATGTGACCCGGCGGGTACTTGCAGATGTGACATCACCAGACCTTCCTTACCTCCTGATGTTGAAGTGAGCAGAAATGAAATATCCCTTTAAAGCTAGTAAGCAAGCATTAAACAACACTATGACCACCATCTCTCTGGCCCCGTAAAAAAAACAAAACAACAGATGTTAGTTATATTAAAAAAGTCAATTTTTAAAAAAGTGTTGTGATTTAAATACTGTAAAAACGTTATCCAGGCTGTGTCAAATGAAGCAGTGAAAAATTAAGAAAATCTAAGGTGCAAAAGCATAAAAAAAAAGTGCTTAATGACAAAGCAATTGTTAGAATAGTCCTGGTTTAAGAGCACTGCCTGCACTGCCGCAGACACCACAAGTCTTTTCCATGTACCTTAGGACGCAAAATATGTAAACAATGGGAAAGGAAGATAGGAGGGTTAATTTAAGCTTTATTGTAATGGTATGTGCAATGCGTCTAACAATGCAACAGTATTATAAGGACTGATGCTGTCAGCAATGAATGGCTGATAACAGTCCGACAGGTTACAGGAGAGAACACTTTTGTACTTAGCACATTTTACCACTGACAAACTCTTCAGCCATTTAAAAAGTTATGCGACATGATTTATCAAATTCCATATATGCTCTTTAACTAACATGACTAAACCAAACAAATGATTTGCTGCTTTTTGAGCAGTTTTTAAACTTATTGTTGCTAACAGATGACATAAGTGCCATACAGAAGAAAAGAAAACATATCCATTTTCGGCAAGTTTTCCCCTAAATAGATTTAATTTGTTCCGGCTATACATGAGGGCAGAGTACAACTTTGTGCTCAATAATTTAAATTGGACATTCAATCTTTAAGCATTGCTTAAGTTCTCAATTCATTCTGGGTATAGCTTTAGGTTTGCTGCTGAGTGTTACATAAAAAAAAAAGCAGAGTTACCATTAAACATGCAGTCTGCATCACGGAAGGGAAAGAATGGAAATAGTGCTAAAGATGTATATACAAATGATAAAATGGTGAGTTATGCCCCAGATTTCTTTCTTGAGTAAAAATGCAATCGAGGTACAGCACAAACACTAAACAGCAGCAACAAGTAGACCGATCTCACTGGAGACTTCTAGAAGTGTGACATGTCTTCAAGTAGCCAGTCATCAACATAAACCTAACACATGGGCGTCCATCCTCATCCTACAGCAATGACTAATACAGTAGACATTACTTCAGACGTTTTCTTTACGCCGGCAATTCATGAATACCAATATCTATGTTTCTCTTCTGCAAATTCATTATCTAAAGGAGGAGATAATTAAACAAATGTTAAAAACACATGCGATATAATGAAAAATATCTATAAAACAAGTGCAAATAGTAAGAGTGAGGAACCGGTTACCTATTTAAATTATTTTTCTTGATGAAGGGCTTCAATAAAGGCTTCAAGTTTTTCCTGGATTTCACGCACTTTTTCTAAAGGGGATAAAAGAAAACATTAAAAGGAATTCCCAAATATCCTAATATACAGTGGCTTGTGAAAGTATTCACCCCCCTTTGCTTTTTACCTATTTTGTTACATTATAACCAGTGTTTAGATATTTTTGTAATCCAATTTGTGTGTGATGCATCAGCACTAAATCTAAGTTGGTGAAATGAAGAGAGAAAAATCTAGGCATAAATTAAAATTTATGGGATCAAATAACTAAAAAGTGGCATATGCATATGTATTCACCCCTTTTGCTATGAAGCCCTCAAAAATTTATGGTGCAAGCAAGTACCTTCATAAGGAAGTCCACCATTGTGCAATCTAAGTGTCACATGGTCTGTCAGTATATACACACCTTTTCTCAAAGGCCACAGAGGCTGCAACACCATTAAGCGAGAGGCACCACTAACCAAACAACAACATGAAGACCAAAGAGAGCTTCAAACATGTCAGGGACAAAGTTGTTGAGAAGTACAAGTCAGGGTTGGGTTATCAAAAAAAAAATCCCAATCTCTGATGATCCCCCAGAGAACCATGAAATTCATTATCATCAAATGAAAAGAACATGGTACCACAACAAACCTGCCAAGAGAGGACCACCCACCAAAACTCTCAGCCCAGGTAAGGAAGGCATTAATCAGAGAGGCAGCACAGAGACCAAAACGTAACCCTGGAGGAGCTGCAGAGTTCCAAAGCAGAGACTGGAGTATCTGTCCATACGGCCACAATAAGCCTTACACTCTATAGAGGTGGCTTTTATGGAAGAGTGGACAGAAAAAGCCTTTATTTTACACACAAAAATTGTTAGGCTCGTTTTGAGTTTGCCAAGAGACATGTGGGAGACTCCCCAAATGTATGGAGGAAGGAGCTCTAGTCAGATGAGACCAAAATTGAACTTTTTGGCCACCAAGATAAACTCTCTGGTCTGGTCTGGCACCAAACCAACACAGCTCATCACCCCAAGAACACCATCCCCACAGTGAAACATGGTGGTGGCAGAATCATGCTGTGGGGATGTTTTTCGGCAGCAGGGACAGGGAAAATGGTCTGACTCGAGGGGAAGATGGATCGAGCGAAATAAAGGGATATTTTTGAGCAAAACCTGTTTCAGTCTGTCAGTGATTTGAGCCTGGGATGGAGGTTCACCTTCCAACAATACAATGACCCAAAGCATACTGCTAAAGCAACACTCGAGTGGTTAAGGGGAAACGTGTAAATGTTTTGGCGTGGCCTAGTCAAAGCCCAGACTTTGACCCCTTAAGCCCCGCGGGTGGTTTGCACGTTAATGACCGGGCCAATTTTTACAATTCTGACCACTGTCACTTTATGAGGTAATTACTCTGGAACGCTTCAACGGATCCCCCTGATTCTGAGATTGTTTTTTCGTGACATATTGTACTTCATGATTGTGGAAAAATTTCTTCGATATCACTTGCGTTTATTTGTGAAAAAAATGGAAATTTGGCGAAAATTTTGAAAATTTTGCAATTTTCAAAATTTGAATTTTTAAGCCCTGAAATCAGAGCGATATGTCACACAAAAGAGTTAATAAATAACATTTCCCACATGTCTACTTTACATCAGCACAATTTTGGAACCAAAATTTTTTTTTGTTAGGGAGCTATAAGGGTTAAAAGTTGACCAGCGATTTCTCATTTTTCCAACAAAATTTACAAAACCATTTTTTTAGGGACCACATCACATTTGAAGTCACTTTGAGAGGTCTTTATGACAGAAAATACCCAAAAGTGACACCATTCTAAAAACTGCACCCCTCAAGGTGCTCAAAACCACATTCAAGAACTTTATTAACCCTTCAGGTGCTTCACAGGAATTTTTTGAATGTGGAAGAAAAAAATGAACATTTAACTTTTTTCACAAAAATGTTACTTTAGACCCAATTTTTTTTATTTTCACAGGGGTAACAAGAAAAAATGGACCCCAAAATTTGTTGTGCAATTTCCCCTGGGCACGCAGATACCCAATATTTGGGGAAAAAATACTGTTTGGGCGCACGGCAGGGCTCGGAAGGGAAGGAGCGCCATTTGACTTTTTGATTGTAAAATTTGCTTGAATAATTAGCGGACGCCATGTTGTGTTTGGAGAGCCCATGTGTGCCCAAACTTTGGAGCTCCCCCACAAGTGACCCCATTTTGGAAACTAGACCCCCCAAGGCACCTTTCTAGATGCATAGTGAGCACTTGGAACCCCCAGGTGCTTCACAAATTGATTCGTAACAATGAAAAAGTGAAAAAAAAAAACACTTTTTCATTTTTATGAATCAATTTGTGAAGCACCTGAGGGTTCCAAGTGCTCACAATGCATCTAGATAGGTGCCTTGGGGGGTCTAGTTTCCAAAATGGGGTCACTTGTGGGGGAGCTCCAATGTTTGGGCACACAGCGGCTCTCCAAACGCAACATGGTGTCGCTAACAATTTGAGCCGATTTTCCGTTAAATTTGTTAGAGGACACCATGTTGCATTTAGAGAGTCCCTGTGTGCCCAAACATTGGAGCTCCCCCACAAGTGACCCCATTTTGGAAACTAGACCCCCCAAGGCACCTATCTAGATGCATAGTGAGCACTTGGAACCCCCAGGTGCTTCACAAATTGATTCGTAACAATGAAAAAGTGAAAAAAAAAACACTTTTTCATTTGTATGAATCAATTTGTGAAGCACCTGAGGGTTCCAAGTGCTCACTATGCATCTAGATAGGTGCCTTGGGGGATCTAGTTTCCAAAATGGGGTCACTTGTGGGGGAGCTCCAATATTTGGGCACACAGGGACTCTCTAAATGCAACATGGTATCCGCTAACAAATTGAATGGAAAATCGGCTCAAATTGTTAGCGGACACCACATTGCGTTTGGAGAGCCCCTCTGTGCCCAAACTTTGGAGCTCCCCCACAAGTGACCCCATTTTGGAAACTAGACCCCCCAAGGCACCTATCTAGATTCATAGTGAGCACTTGGAACCCCAGGTGCTTCACAAATTGATTCATAAAAATGAAAAAGTGAAAAAAAAAACACTTTTTCATTTTTACGAATTAATTTGTGAAGCACCTAGGGGTTCCAAGTGCTCACTATGCATCTAGATAGGTGCCTTGGGGGGTCTAGTTTCCAAAATGGGGTCACTTGTGGAGGAGCTGCAATGTTTGGGCACACAGGGACTCTCCAAATGCAACATGATATCCGCTAACAATTTGAGCCGACAATTTGTTAGCGGATATCATGTTGCATTTGGAGAGTCCCTGTGTGCCCAAACATTGGAGCTCCCCCACAAGTGACCCCATTTTGGAAACTAGACCCCCCAAGGCACCTATCTAGATTCATAGTGAGCACTTGGAACCCCAGGTGCTTCACAAATTGATTCATAAAAATGAAAAAGTGTTTTTTTTTTTCACTTTTTCATTTTTACGAATCAATTTGTGAAGCACCTGGGGGTTCCAAGTGCTCACTATGCATCTAGAAAGGTGCCTTGGGGGGTCTAGTTTCCAAAATGGGGTCACTTGTGGGGGAGCTCCAAAGTTTGGGCACAGAGGGGCTCTCCAAACGCAATGTGGTGTCCGCTAACAATTTGAGCCGATTTTCCATTCAATTTGTTAGCGGATACCATGTTGCATTTAGAGAGTCCCTGTGTGCCCAAACATTGGAGCTCCCCCACAAGTGACCCCATTTTGGAAACTAGACCCCCAAGGCACCTATCTAGATTCATAGTGAGCACTTGGAACCCCAGGTGCTTCACAAATTGATTCATAAAAATGAAAAAGTGTTTTATTTTCACTTTTTCATTTTTACGAATCAATTTGTGAAGCACCTGGGGGTTCTAAGTGCTCACTATGCATCTAGATAGGTGCCTTGGGGGGGTCTAGTTTCCAAAATGGGGTCACTTGTGGGGGAGCTCCAATGTTTGGGCACACAGGGGCTCTCCAAACGCAACATGGCGTCCGCTAACAATTTGAGCCGATTTTCCATTCAATTTGTTAGCGGACACCATGTCGCGTTTGGAGAGCCCGTGATGTGCCTAAACAGTGGAGCTCCCCCACAAGTGTCCCCATTTTGGAAACTATACCCCTCAAAGATTTTATTAAGGTGTATAGTGAACATTTTGAACCCAGAGGTACGGCACATTATTTGTTTACATTAGGTCATCATATTGAATAAGTTGTCATTATTCTTGAGCGCAAGTGCTCGCTACTTGAGTTTGCATCGGGTACTCAGGTATGCACCATGTACAGCGTGTGCTCGAGTGACATGCTCGAGTCCCTGCTCCGCATGTTTCACGGTTATTATACACCCAAAAAAAAAACATGCGGGGATCGCTCGTGCATGGCAGGCAATCCCCGTAAAGTTTTTTGGCCGCGAAGCATATGGGGCAGAGACTCGAGCATGTCACTCAAATACCCACGATACTAAATGCATACCAGAGCACCCGATGCAAACTCAAGTAGCGAGCACTTGCTCTCAACACTAGTCGCCATATCGTCATCTTTTTTTCTTACTTTTGAAAAAAATCCCAACCCCAGCCCTAACCCTAGCACAACCCTAGCCCCAGCACAACCCTAGCCCCAGCACAACCCTAGCCCCAGCACAACCCTAGCCCCAGCACAACCCTAGCCCCAGCACAACCCTAGCCCCAGCACAACCCTAGCCCCAGCACAACCCTAGCCCCAAACCCAGCCCTAACCCTAGCCCAATCCTAACTCAAGAGTTTATTTTTGACGCCGTTCCTTGTGCGGTATAAGTGATTAGACGACTTTATTCTTCGGGTCGGTGTGATTACAGCAATGCCAGAATCATATGGGGTTTTTATGACTGACAGCTGTCACACACTAAAAGACGCATTTTTTGTAAAATCTAGTTTTTGCATCGCCATATTTTGAGAGCTATAATTTTTCCAGATTTTGGCAGTCATGTGACGGCTCGTTTTTTGCGGGATGACTTGACGTTGTTATTGGTGCCATTTTCAGGCACGTGACATTTTTTGATCGCTTTCTATTCCGATTTTTGGGAGGCAGAATAAACAAAAACCAACAATTCAGGAATTGTTTTTTTTTTTTTTTTTTTTTTTATTCTGTTCCGCGTGTGGTAAAATTGATGAGGCAGCTTTACTCTTCGGGTCAGTACGTTTACAGCGGTACCACATTTGTATCATTTTTCTATGTTTTGGCGCTTATACACAATAAAAGCTATTTTATAGAAAAAAATATTTTTTAGTATCGCTTTATTCTGAGAGCTATAACTTTTTTATTTTTCGGCTGATGGAGCTATATGGCGGCTTATTTTTTGCGGGACGAGATGACGTTTTCAGCGGTATCATTTTTATTTATATGCGTCTTTTTGATCGCGTGTTATTCCACTTTTTGTTTGGCGGTATGGTGATAAAGCATTGTTTTTTGCTTGTTTTTTTTTTTACCGTGTTCACTGAAGGGGTTAACTAGTGGGACAGTTTTATAGGTCAGGTTGTTCCGGACGCGGCGATACCAAATATGTGTACTTTTATTGTTTTTTTTTATTTTTTTTATAATAATATTTATTGATGGGTACATTATATTTTTATTTTTGGTGTATTATTTTTTTTATAATATTTTTGCACTTTTTTTTTTTTTTTTTTTTCCACTTTCACACAGTTTATACACTTTATTACTTTGTCCCACTCTGGGACTTTCACTTTTTTTTTTCTGATCGCCTGCATGGCACAGGAATGGAGCACCATCCCTATGCCATGAAGGCTGTCAGAAGTGCACAGTGTGAAGATTGCTTGGAGATGCACTGCGCATGTCCAAGCAATCTTCCTGCTCTCTGGTGACCCGGATGTTGTCATGACGACATCGGGTCGTCATGGCAACACCCGGGAAGCCTTTGCAGACTGCGCTGGAAGCCGGAAGAGGAGGTGAGTATCGCCGATCACCTCCCCTTGCCCCCGCAATGCCGCGATCGACTTCGATCGACTTCGATCGCAGCATCGCGGGGGTTAATGTGCTGGGAGCGGTGCGTGACCGCTCCCTGCACATAGTACCGGGTGTCAGCTGTGACAATCAGCTGACACCCGGCGGCGATCGCGCCCGCACAGCCTGTGTGCGCGCGCGATCGCGATGACGTACTAATACGGGTCTGGCTCTTAAGTCCCAGGGCACAGACGCGTATTAGTACGTCAGATGTTATTAAGGGGTTAATCCAATTGAGAATCTGTGGTCATAATTGAAGATTGCTGTTCAACAGAGGAAATTTGAAGGAGCTGGAGCAGTTTTGCCTTGAGGAATGGGCAAAATTCCCAGTGGCAAGATGTGGAAAGCCTTATCCAAAGTGACTTGCAGCTTTAATTGCTGCAAAAGGAGGCTCTACAACGTACTGACTTGGGGGGGGGGGGGGGGGGGGGAGTGAACAGTTATGCACACTTGACATTTTCTGTCATTTTGTCCCATTTGTTGTTTGCTTCACAATAAAAGGGAAAACAAATGTTCACAGTTGTAGTCATGTTCTTTACATGAACTGATGCAAACCCTCAAAAAAACAGGGAAATTCCAAGTTGAGAGCAAAACACGAAAAATGCCAAGGGTGGGGAGGGGGATTCAGAGTAAATACTTTCAAAAGCCAATATCTTTTCCAGTATGGAAAAGTTACGTCATTCTGTGAATTATAAAGGCGGTCTCAGAGTACAGAGACGATTAGAACTGTTTGTGACCAGAAAAATTTCATTACTCCTAATGCAAATTAATGGATAGTTCTGTAAAGTAAAAAAAAAAGCTTTTTGAAGTGCATGTTTTAAAGCATTTAAGGTCTTGGGGCTTAAACAAGTGCAAAGAACAAGGGTTACGTTAGCTTAAAATTACGTATCTGAATAGCACCTGTTCTTCTACATTACCGAAGGGATGACTATGAACATTCACTAATCCATGACTTCTCTTTTAACATAATATCTTTATTCTCCACAGCAGCGGTGAAATTCACACCAGTCAATCTGAACATAGCATAAACTTAAAAGGTATTAATAACCCAATATCAGACCTTTTCAATTTAAAGAATAAAAAAACCCAAGCACTAATAGCAACCCGTGAGCGATAACCAAGCTTGTCTCATTAAATATATACACTGCTCAAAAAAATAAAGGGAACACTCAAATAACACATCCTAGATCTGAATGAATGAAATATTCTCATTGATTACTTTGTTCTGTACAAAGTTGAATGTGCTGACAACAAAATCACACAAAAATCATCAATGGAAATCAAATGTATTAACCAATAGAGACCTGGATATGGAGTCCCCCCCAAAATGAAAGTGGAAAAACACACTACAGGCTGATCCAACATTGATGTAATGTCCTTAAAACAAGTCAAAATGAGGCTCAGTATTGTGTGTTGCCTCCACGTGCCTGTATGACCTCCCTACAACGCCTGGGCATGCTCCTGATAAGGTTGCGGATGGTCTCCTGTGGGATCTCCTCCCAGACCTGGACTAAAGCATCCGCCAACTCCTGGACAGTCTGTGGTGCAACGTGACGTTTGTGGATGGAGCGAGACATGATGTCCCATATGCTCATTTGGATTCAGGTCTGGAGAACAGGCGGGCCAGTCCATAGCTTCAATGCCTTCATCTTGCAGGAACTGCTGACACACTCCAGCCACATGAGGTCTGGCAATGTCCTGCATTAGGAGGAACCCAGGGCCAACAACAGCAGCATATGGTCTCATAAGGGCTCTGAGGATCTCATCTCGGTACCTAATAGCAGTCAGGCTACCTCTGGCGAGCACATGGAGGGTTGTGCGGCCCTCCAAAGAAATGCCACCCCGCACCATTACTGACCCACTGCCAAACCGGTCATGCTGGAGGATGTTGCAGGCAGAAGATCGCTCTCCACAGCGTCTCCAGACTCTGTCACGTCTGTCACATGTGCTCAGTGTGAACCTGCTTTCATCTGTGAAGAGCACAGGGCGCCAGTGGTGACTTTGCCAATCCTGGTGTTCTGTGGCAAATGCCAAGCGTCCTGCACGGTGTTGGGCTGTGAGCACAACCCCCATCTGTGGACGTCGGGCCCTCACACAACCCTCATGGAGTCAGTTTCTAACAGTTTGTGCAGACACGTGCACATTTGTGGCCTGCCGGAGATCATTTTGCAGGGCTCTGGCAGTGCTCCTCCTGTTCTTCCTTGCACAAATGCGGAGGTGGCGGTCCTGCTGCTGAGTTGTTGCCCTCCTACGGCCCCCTCCACGTCTCCTGGTGTACTGGCCGGTCTCCTGGTAGCGCCTCAAGCCTCTGGACACTACGCTGACAGACACAGCAAACCTTCTTGCCACAGCTCGCATTGATGTGCCATCCTGGATGGGCTGCACTACCTGAGCAACTTCTGTGGGTTGTAGAGTCCGTCTCATGCTACCATGAGTGTGAAAGTACAACCAACATTCAGAAGTGACCAAAACATCAGCCAGAAAGCATTGGCACTGAGATGTGGTCTGTGGTCCCCACCTGCAGAACCACTCCTTTATTGAGTGTGTCTTGATAATTGCCAATAATTTCCATCTATTGTCTATTCCATTTGCACAACAGCATGTGAAATTGATTGTCAATCAGTGTTGCTTCCTAAGTGGACAGTTTGATTTCCTTGGAGTTATATTCTGTTGTTTAAGTGTTCCCTTTTTTTTTGAGCAGTGTACATAAATTTCAGGAAAATAGGATGACTGAAACATTATAGTTAAAAACAGACTTCTTTAAAAGCGATACCTTTTTAATTGCACATGTCTACTAGAATTTGCAGATTCTCTTAGGGAAAATGTACAGTGGTGGCCAAAAGTATTGGCACCCCTGCAATTCTGTCAGATAATACTCAGTTTCTTCCTGAAAATGATTGCAATCACAAATTCTTTGGTATTATCTTCATTTAATTTGCTTGCAAGGAAAAAACACAAAAGAGAATGAAGCAAAAATCAAATCATTGATCATTTCACGCAAAACTCCAAAAATGGGCCAGACAAAAGTATTGGCACCCTCAGCCTAATACTTGGTTGCACAACCTTTAGCCAAAATAACTGCGAACAACCGCTTCCGGTAACCATCAATGAGTTTCTTACAATGCTCTGCTGGAATTGTAGACCATCTTCTTTGGCAAACTGCTCCAGGTCCCTGATATTTGAAGGGTGCCTTCTCCAAACTGCCATTTTGAGATCTCTCCACAGGTGTTCTATGGGATTCAGGTCTGGACTCATTGCTGGCCACCTTAGAAGTCTCCAGTGCTTTCTCTCAAACCATTTTATAGTGCTTTTGGAAGTGTGTTTTGGGTCATTGTCCTGCTGGAAGACCCATGACCTCTGAGGGAGACCCAGCTTTCTCACACTGGGCCCTACATTATGCTGCAAAATTTGTTGGTAGTCTTCAGACTTCATAATGCCATGCACACGGTCAAGCAGTCCAGTGCCAGAGGCAGCAAAGCAACCCCAAAACATCAGGGAACCTCCGCCATGTTTGACTATAGGGACCGTGTTCTTTTCTTTGAATGTCTTTTTTTTTTTTCCTGTACACTCTAGGTTGATGCTTTTTCCAAAAAGCTCTACTTTTGTCTCATCTGACCAGAGAACATTCTTCCAAAACATTTTAGGCTTTCTCAGGTAAGTTTTGGCAAACTCCAGCCTGGCTTTTTTATGTCTCGGGGTAAGAAGTGGGGTCTTCCTGGGTATCCTACCATACAGTCCCTTTTCATTCAGACGCCGACGGATAGTACGGGTTGACACTGTTGTACCCTCGGACTGCAGGGCAGCTTGAACTTGTTTGGATGTTAGTCGAGGTTCTTTATCCACCATCCGCACAATCTTGCGTTGAAATCTCTCGTCAATTTTTATTTTCCGACCACATCTAAGGAGGTTAGCCACAGTGCCACAGGGCTTTAAACTTCTTGATGACACTGCGCACGGAAGACACAGGAACATTCAGGTCTTTGGAGATGGACTTGTAGCCTTGAGATTGCTCATGCTTCCTCACAATTTGGTTTCTCAAGTCCTCAGACAGTTCTTTGGTCTTCTTTCTTTTCTCCATGCTCAATGTGGTACACACAAGGACACAGGACAGAGGTTGAGTCAACTTTAATCCATGTTAACTGGCTGCAAGTGTGATTTAGTTATTGCCAACACCTGTTAGGTGCCACAGGTAAGTTACAGGTGCTGTTAATTACACGAATTAGAGAAGCATCACATGATTTTTCAAACAGTGCCAATACTTTTGTCCACCCCCTTTTTTAGGTTTGGTGTGGAATTCTATCGAATTTGGCTTTAGGACAATTTTTTGTGTTTTTTCATTGAAGACAAATTAAATGAAGATAATACCAAAGAATTTGTGATTGCAATCATTTTCAGGATGAAACTGAGTATTATCTGACAGAATTGCAGGGGTGCCAATACTTTTGGCCACCACTGTACATAGGTGCTTTGATTCCCGCTTACAAGTCAAAAATGGCATTTCACAGTTAAAATATTCATGAACAGAATTAAAGGGGTTGTCCACTACTAGATAACCACTTCTTACTAGTGTCACGTATGTAGCAGGTTTGAAAGACAGTCATTCTGGATCCGGCTGTAGAATGTCGCTGCGTTTGGCCTTGCAGACTATTTCTTGATCCTTTCATCATCCCTCCCTCTTAGGACCCAGCTTTGATCTCCACCTTCTGCTGCTAATTAACACAACCTTGTTGGACCTTTAAGTACTCTCAGTTTCTCCAGGGAGTCGCTGGAGAAAGAACTCCAGATCTGAACAGAGGAATTTATTCTATCAGTCGGCTAGATTCTTCTTGGAGTTCCTTTGTGTATTGTAGTTGTGATCTCTCTGGTGCCTTCTCAAAGCTAAGTGTATCCCCTTGTTTCTCTTGTTTGTCTTTAGTTGCAGTGGGACTGACTAGTGCTCACCCCTCCCCCTCCCTACCTAGGGCCCCTAGCTCTAGGGACAACCAGGGCTAAGGTATCCTGCTCCGCGATATGTGCGAAACCTATTTATGGACGATAGGGGAGTCAGGGAGTTGTTAGATCTGCTTAGGGGTCTCCACTTTCACTTTCCCCGTCATCGTACGCTGGGTCCTTCTCATACCTAGCATGGCAACTAACTCCAGTCTACTGCAGAAAAAAGACTGCATACTGGCATCTCTCCACCGAATCTCTTGGCGGTCACGTGACTTCCACTGTGATGGAATAGAGAAGGCTGGAGTAGATAAGCACAGATTGACTGTAGTGGTCATGTGACCGCTGGGAGACATATTGGTGAGATCAGATGAGCGCAGCTGGTCCAGTAGGAGGATAGTATGTTCGTTTTTTTCTTTCTGTAAACTGGAGAAATTACAAAAAGGTTGTACATCATTGGACAACGCCTTTAAATGGGTTTTCGTACATCATTGGACAACGCCTTTAAATGGGTTTTCCAGGATAACAATATTGAAGAATTATCGAATCAAATGGCTAGACTCTTTGGGTTTACAAATATTCCTTTATATGCAAGTTTCTCCCTCTAAAAATAAGGCTCGTGACCAAGAGATCTTCGTACCTAACTTTTTGTCTATTGGGTGAAGTGAAGGCAGCATTACCAGCGTCGCTACTTTCATACAACGACTAAGTAAGAGAGAAAAACTGTTTTGGGGGCATCAATTTCCTAGTCGCTGTCAGCAGAATATTAGTGTAATATAACAAGAAAAACGACATGAAATGATGGCTGCATATTATGTGCATTAGAAGGGCATTTGTATGAAGGCATGAAGACTGTTTTGCGAACGTAATCAAACAAGACAATACTATCCAACTTCCTACATGAATTGCAACAAAAAACACTGCTTACCTATTGCCTAACAGGCCTGCAATTAAACACACCAGGGGGGAAAAAAAGCAGCCAAGGTCCTTACAAAACTATTTATTACTACTGCTATTTAGACAAGCCAAACAGAACAGATAAAAGTATAAAATAGAGGATGTAAATGAAAGAGCAATGACAATTCAGACGAGTGAGCAAACGTCCTACATGGAAATAAACTCCAAATCTTATTCCTAAAAAGGGAAGATGGATACCACCCACATAACAGCAAACAGCAGCTGGCTGGTACAGGCCACATCCTGTGCTTATCTTCTACTGTCGGCATGATGAATAGGAAACCCACGCATGAAACAGAGCTATATGGGTGTGAGCCACCAATACCCCACTTTAGTCATCCCTTAGAGAAGCTCTATAAGGTAATACTGTACATACCATTAAAGGGAACCTGTCATGTCCTATCTACACTGCCCCCATAGTGTTGTTAGTGATGCAATGTGCATAACTAAAACGCTATTTTTATTAAAATTGGTGGTAATATAATGAGTATATAGCATTTTAAATATTCTATCCTATCTGCTCGTTTTAGTCATAGGGGTGTAGTCCTGGTATTCAGTCAGGGATGGCACAGCCCACGTATTTGAATTTTGCTCCTGGCTAGCGCCAACATAAGCGAGGCGCTTGCGCAGTTTTACATCGCCAGCGTCGGCTCCTTTCCTGTGCGTAACAACACTATGGGGGCAGTGTAGATAGGACATGACAGGTTCCCTTTAACTATATCTGTCTAAGTAATGAACTGTGGCACTGAGCTCACCTGCAGAGCCCTGGGTTACAACCCTTTGACCCCTCAAAACACGTTCACTAAAATATAGACCAAAAGCAGAAGGATAAAACTGACGGAATCAAAGTGGAGAATTGCTTAGTAGAACAAAAAAAAAATTGACGTTTCAAACTACAGCGCACTGCTGTAGAGAGGAAGTAGTTCCAGAATGGAATAGTAATTTCATAGTTTTTATTCCAACGTACATGAAGTAAGAAACGCGTAAAAATAAAAACTAGGAAATCAGTATTTTATTCTGAAACGGCTTCCTCTCTACAACTGCGCGGTCTACTTTGAAACGTCATTCTCCTTTTTCTACTAATTGATATGCAAGAGTGAGCTTGCTTTCATTTCCTGATCAGACTGAAGCAGCTGTAATATTTGTGGGCAATTATTGGAGTTGTGACAATCACCAACTTTTCAGGTGAGCAAGATAAGGTAAGAGAGGAGAATTGCTCAGAATTCTAACTTATTCACCAGAACGAAATCTATGCGGAAACAGAATTATCAAATTTCAGCTTCGATGCCTACAGAGCTAGGATTGGAGAGTTACAGTAATACAGGCCATAGCATGTATGTCTGGCCGTCTACACCTACACCATCACCACCACTGGCAATGTCGGCTGTTTTTCCAGAGCCACACTGAGATCCGTGATGTATCCTAGCCAGATTGTGCAACAAATGTACACTTTGTCACTACTGAGGTCATTACTATGGGTCGGCGTTAGTGAAATGTCTCCTGGAAAGCCCTTTCACCGAGCCTACAATTAACATAGGGCAGAGTAATATTTAAAAATAAACAAACAAACAAACTAAAGACCAAAGTATGTAAATGGAAGTCTTGATTCAGGTGAAAAGCTACATACACAGACCACCCATATAAAGGGGGGGGGGGGGAGAGGGAGGGGGGAGGGAGGAGAGGGGAGGGGGGAGGGAGGAGAGGGGAGGGGGGAGGGAGGAGAGGGGAGGGGGGAGGGAGGAGAGGGGAGGGAGGAGAGGGGAGGGGGGAGGGAGGAGAGGGGAGGGGGGAGGGAGGAGAGGGGAGGGGGGAGGGAGGAGAGGGGAGGGGGGAGGGAGGAGAGGGGAGGGGGGAGGGAGGAGGGGGGAGGGAGGGGGGGAGGGAGGAGGGAGGAGGGGGAGG